>NC_135959.1:73275496-74475496 GCF_053455715.1 Rhinoraja longicauda | reverse complement strand
CGCAGGCACCCATGGTTGGAGCTCTGAGGTCGATCCCTGGCAAAGGGATCACGGGCTCCACGATGTTAAAGTCCCGTAGGCTCCCCACGGTTGGAGCTCTCTAATGTCGGTCTCCAGCAAAGGCCGCCAACTCCTCGATGCCAGGCGGACGGAGATACGATAAGGGAAAAAATCACATCTCCGTCGAGGTAAGGTTTTAGAAAAAGGTTTCCCCCACCCCCCCTCCCACCCCCCCCCCCCCCCCCCCCCATTCAAAACAAGAACACTAAAACATACGTTTAACACATACTATTAAAACACAAAGAAGGAAAGGACAGACAGGCTGTTGGTGAGGCAGCCATTGCTGGCGCCACCTGGTGGTATAGCAAGTAGATAGAGTGGTAAGGAAAGCCGATGGTACTTGCTTTCACAGGTTGGGTGCTGAGCAGAAGGAAGTCATGATGCAGCTTCAGAGGACTTTGCTCAGGCTGCATTTGGAGAGTTGTGTACAGTTCTGATCGCCCCATTACAGGAAGAGTGTGGAGGCTGTGGAAAGGGTGCAGAGGTTTACCAGAATGATGCTTGGATGAGGAGATTGCAGGGAGACCTGATAGAGGTATATGCAATTAAGAGAGGTATAGATAGGGTAGACAGTCAGAAACTTTTGCCCAGGATGGGAAAATCAAATACTAAAGAACAGAGCTTTAAGGTGAGAGGGGCAAAGTTCAATTTTGTTCAATCATGTTCAATAGTGTTCAATAGTGTTCAATCGTGTTCACTAGTGTTCACTAGTGTTCACTAGTGTTCACTAGTGTTTAATCATGTTCAATCATGTTCAATCGTGTTCACTAGTGTTCAATAGTGTTCAATAGTGTTCAATCATGTTCACTAGTTTTCAATAGTGCCCACTAGTATTCACTAGTGTTCACTAGTGTTCACTAGTGTTCACTAGTGTTCAATGGTGTTCAAGAGTGTTCACGAGTGTTCACTAGTGTTCGATAGTGCTTTATTTCTCACATCTGCAACTGCCCAGTGAAATTCTTTTTGCATGTATTACACATGCTGGAGCCATCATATTTGGTGCCATTATCCAAAGTCCAGTCGGCCCGCGCGCTCGATGTACGGGGGCAGTTCCCGTGAACTGACGTCCTCTCCTTGCCCGGCCATCTTTGTGACCCGTGGGCACCTCCTGCAGCTGACCTTTAAGTCGCTGGAGGCATTACCCCGGTTCACCCTCCTCCAAGACCCTTGCTCCTCGCGTCTGACATCTCCAGTTCCCTCCCGGCCACGCCGTCCGACGAGCCTTTGGGTGGGTTAACAGTCCTGCCGACTGACTAGCCTTCGGGTGATCCTGCCAACCCAAGAAACTTCAGACAGGTTCCCGATGCCATTGACCGCTAGGCCTTTGGGCGAGGTGCCGCCAACCGACGAACATTCCGGGCAGGCACCGCACCCTTGCCACCTGAAGAAAGCCCTGCCGCGAGGCACCTCAGTGTAACGGTGATGTGTGGGGGCAAGTTTTGTACACAGAGGGTGGTGACTACCTGGAACATGCTGCTGTGGGTGGTGGTTGAAGCAAATACGTTAGTGGCCTTTAAAAGCATTTTTATTAAGCTTATGGATATGCAGGGAATTGAATTGAATTGGATTGAATTGAATTGAATTGAATTGAATTGAATTGAATTGAATTGAATTGAATTGAATTGAATTGAATTGGATTGAATTGAATTGAATTGAATTGGATTGGATTGAATTAGATTGAATTGAATTGAATTGAATTGAATTGGATTGGATTGGATTGAATTGAATTGGATTGAATTGAATTGGATTGGATTGGATTGAATTGAATTGAATTGAATTGAATTGGATAGAATTAGATTGGATTGGATTGGATTGGATTGAATTGAATTGAATTGCATTGGATTGAATTGAATTGAATTGGATTGGGTTGGATTGGATTGGATTGGATTGAATTGAATTGAATTGAATTGGATTGAATTGAATTGAATTGAATTGAATTGAATTGAATTGAATTGAATACATTTTATTAGCCAAGTATGTACACATACAAGAAATTTGCCTTGGTGCTTTGCTCGCAAGTAACAACACAACATACAGGAAACAATTGAGAATAAAAAAATTATACTTTAAACTTTAAACATGTGAAGAATGGAGGGATGAGGACGGATATGGGTTAAGTGATGGTCTTGCATCATGTTCGGCACATAAATCGTGGGCGGAAGTGCATGTTCTTTTGCTGCACTGAGTGCACTTTGAAATTTGAGGAATACATCCTCTGATTGAGAGTTTTATACTTGTGGTTTCTGTCAGTCAGCTATTTTTTTAAAGTGCAGCACCTTTTCTAGAAATTCATTGAAATTCCCATTTGCTAACACTGAGTGTTACACTACTATTGAACCCCATCTTGCTCACCCTGCCCCACCCCTCCCCACATAAATACTTGACATTATGAGAAACTCTATTTATGTTTTTAATAACTGGTAGTACAAAGAGCCAGATTCAAAGTTTTCAGAAGAGGTACCGGAAGGAGGAATGTGCAGTGAAGTGAACAATAATGATCTGGAAAGATAGACACAAAGTGCTGGAGTAACTCAGCAGGACAGGCAGCATCTCTGGAGAACATGGATTAGTACAAAGTGGTGGAGTAACTCAGCGGGTCAGGCAGCATCCCTGGAGAACATGGATTGGTACAAAATTACTCAGTGAACTGGGCAGAAATGTTCAATGATCCAGTTGATGGTCTATCAAGATTTTTATTGAAGCATTTGGATAGAGCATTGGTCAGAGAGATAAAGACTAGTGAAAGGAATTGCAGTAGATGCCCTCTAAATTGATTCCTAAAATGGTGGATTTGTAATATGACAAGAGATTAAGCAGACTAATCCTGCATTCTCTTGAGTTTTAATATTAATGTGCGACAATCTTGTTTAAATGTACAAGATTCATTGGAAACTACATGAAGGATATGGATTTGATGTTTCCTCTGACTGGAAGGTCCAGTGTAAGGAGTCCCTCAGGACAGAGATGAGAAGAAATGGAGGGAAGTGAATCGTGTGTATATTAAAAGAAGCCTTGCAGAAGCAAAGTTTCAAGATCAGTTCAGTTTAGTTTATTGCCACATGTACCGAGGTATAGTGCAAAGCTTTTGTTGCGTGCTAACCAGACAGCGGAAAGACAATACATGATTACAACCAAGCCATTTACAGTGTATAAGATACATGATAAGGGAATAACGTTTAGTGCAAGGTAAATCCAGCAAAATCCGATTAAGGATAGTCCGAGGGTCACCAAGAAGGTAGTTAGTAGTTCAGCGCTGCTCTGTGGTTGTGGTAGGATGATTCAGTTGTCTGATGACAGAGGCTGTCAATGGCTATTTTTAAGGCAGAGATAGATTGATTCTTGATTAGTACAGCTGTCAGGGGATATGGGGAGAAAACAGGAGAATGGGGTTGAGATGGAACGCCATGATTGAATGGTGGAGTGGACTTGAAGGGCCGAATGGCCTAATTCTGCTCCTATCACTTATGACCTTATGACCTTATGTCATTGGGACTGCAGAATTAGTCCTCTTTTGCAATCAGAAAAAAATCTCTGTATCATTTCTATAAATCTCAATGAAGCTATGGAATATGGAAATATGGAAGTTACGAAATAAGCATGAGGTTTATATTCTTGTTGTGGACTTTCACTAATGATATGATTACCTTTTGAAAGATGTGATGTTGAGAAATTAACAAATAATTCTTCTTGCAGCTAGAGTCCATGCCTACTGCTTAGAGAAGTCTCGGCTTGTCTCCCGACCACCAAACCAGTGCAATTTTAATATTTTCTACCAGATGACCGATGGCCTGTCAACTGAGGAAAAGTGTGCTTTGTACCTCAGCAATCCTTTTGCACACAGGTATGTGGAATTGTGCGGCACGGTGGCGCAGCAGTAGAGTTGCTGCCTGACAGCAAATGCAGCTCCAGAGACCCAGGTTCGATCCCGACTACGGGCGCCGTCTGTACGGAGTTTGTATGTTCTCCCCGTGACCCGCGTGGGTTTTCTCCGAGATCTTCGGTATCCTCCCACACTCCAAAGACGTACAGGTTTGTAGGTTAATTGGCTTGGTAAATGTAAAAATTGTACCTAGTGGGCGTAGGATAGTGTTAATGTGCGGGGATCGCTGTTCGGCGCGGACCCGGTGGGCCGAAAGGGCCTGTTTCCGCGCTGTATCTCTAAACTAAACTAAACTAGAACATTATATCCTCTCTGTGCAGAATGCATAATATTCTCTCGTGGACTTTCGTAGACTCTATATGGCAGCAACCTTTACATGGTGTCACTCGAAATGACCCCAGGAAGTAGTGTTTATCAGAATAGTTATGCCATCTGATGGTGGAAAAGAAACAGGGATAATGGAATTGGAAAGAGAAAAATGCAAGAGTTTATGTGTAGTGCAGAGGGGAGGGGGATGATTGGGTCGTAGCTCAAGAGCCACAGTGACTTGTATAGTTTAGAGATACAGCACAGAAACAGGCCCTTCGGCCCACCAAGTCCATGCCAACCAGCAATCCCCATACACCAACACTACCAAGCCAATTACCCAACAAACCTGTACGTCTTTGGAGTGTGGGAGGAAACCGGAGCTCCCACAGAAAACCCACGCAGGTCACGGGAAGAACGTACAAACTCCATACAGACAGTGCCCGTAGTCAGGATCAAACCTGGGAACCAGCAACCATACCGCTGGCTTTACCTTGCACTAAACGTTATTACCTTATCATGTATCTAACACTGTAAATGGCTCGATTGAAGATAAGACACAAAATGCTGGAGTAACTCAGCGGGACAGGCAGTAACACTGGAGAGGAATGGGTAATGTTTCGGGTCGAGGCCCTTCTTCAGACTGATGTCAGGGCAGAGGGAGATACATAGATAAGGAAGTGTGCGGTGTGAAAACAGGGCAAAGGGGATGGAGATTAATGAAAATGTAGAATAGATCATTGTTTGCTGGAAGAAGGTACCAACAGAGCAAACAGAGATAAAATGTAGTCTGACTGTCTTCCTGATTAAAGTTTATATCTTTCTGCTTCATTGTCAACGTCCCCTAGCTAATAATGATCTATTCTACATTGTCGTTCATCCCCTTTGATGTCTCATTTTCACACCTTACCTTTCCATACTTCCATGCCTCCCTCTCCTCTGACTCTCAGTCTGAAGAAGGGCCTTGACCCAAAACGTCAGCTGTTCCTTCTCCCCAGAGATGCTGCCTGTCCCGCTGAGTTACTGCAGCATTTTGTGTCTGTCTTCGGTATAAACCAGCATCTACACAAATACATGAGGCCAATTTTCACCAGGTTATTCACTCAGCCTACTTTGCTGTTTTATTCATCGCAGATATATGAACCAAGATGGACAAGAATCAACAGCATCCGAGATAGCGATAAACAGAGACCGTTTTTTTGCTGTAAAGCAAGCCTTGCGCTCTCTGGGTTTCAGCAATCTGGTAAGATGTTATCAAGTTCTAAACTATCATTATCTTTTCTTCCAAATGGTGAAAACGTGATGTGATCCATAACTTCGGGGCAATTCTGTGAAAGATTTTCAAAGTATTTTCCCCGTTTGATTCCTCCTACTTTCCTAATCAATTCAAAGGACCAAATGCAGCTGCTGTGGGAAGGTTGGCATTTGCTCTAACCTCCCAGTTATTGTCAATACCAAGATGGCTGCGCTGTCGTGCAGCTGCGGCTCACCGGCAGTCTGTTTGTCCTTTTTATTTTTTTGTCTATGTGTTAGTGTTAGATGTGTGTAATAGTCTATTTTTAGCTGTGTATATGTGGGTGGGGGTGGGAGGGGGGAGGGATCCTTTCTTTTTTTTAAATCTCTTCGCGGGGCCTTTCATCGCCCGGCGCGGCTCGGCCGCGGGACTTTTCATCGCCCGGCCTTCATCGACCTTCCATCTCCTTGCGGGGGCTGCGCAAGTCGGGAGCCTCGGTCGCCTTGGCAGAAGTCGAACTATCTGTCCATGGGAGAAGCATGGGGGAAGAGAGAAGAAATTTTCTTGCCTTCCATCACAGTGAAGGGATGTCTGGAGGAATCACTGTGATGGATGTTTGTGTTAAAACTGTGTGTCTTGGGTCTTTTACTCTGAACTGTTGTGGCTGCCTGGCAAAAGATTTTCATTCAATTCATTTTGAATGACAATAAAGGTCATTCAGATTCAGATTCAGATCTTTGTGGGATTGTATTAGGAAGGGGCAGACACACACCAGTGTATCAGCTAAAAGTGATCAGGCAGTGGCCTGCACTTGTGAAGGGGAACACTGGTATCCAGTTGTCCACAGGATCCATGCCACCCCACGGCAAGTCCGGGAAGAGTTGTGTACAGGGGATCATCCATTTCATTTAAGCTTGTTGCACTCTGCGTCAGCACTGGGATATGCCATGATGGTGGAATTGCCATGCTGATGGAGAATCCGCAATGGCGATCCTGCACTACAAAATCATGAGAGGAATAGATCGGGTAGATGCACAGAGTCTCCTGCCCAGAGTAGGGGAATCGAGGGCCAGAGGACATAGGTTCAAGGTGAAGGGGAAAAGATTTAATAGGAATCCGAGGGGTAACCTTTTCACACAGAGGGTGGTGGGTGTATGGAACAAGCTGCCAGAGGAGGTAGTTGAGGCTGGGACTATCCCATCGTTTAAAAAACAGTTGGACAGGTACATGGATAGGACAGGTTTGGAGGGGTATGGACCAAGCACAGGCAAGTGGGACTTGGGTAGCTGGGACATTGTTGACCGGTGTGGGCGAGTTGGGCCGAAGGGCCTGTTTCCACACTGTATCACTCGATGACTCTATGAGATGAGAATTAAGGCTGGAATCACAACCTTTTCTATTATAATTCCTGGCATGAATTCTGATTCTATTGCCTCCCCACCTTGTTGGGACTTTACACTGCCCTTAGTTATTGGGATGCTGATTGGGGATAAGCAGCGTCCTTCTTTAGATGGCTGAGTGGGTTCAGTGACTTAGCCAGTGTTTGATCAGCAATGGTGAAGCTCTGGTTAGATACTGACTACCGTGTCCTGGAGGCTAGCCCGACGATAACCAGAATGTGGAACCAAATGGCCCAACAAGAGCCAAGAGTGTTTTATTGTCATGTGTCCCAGATAGAACAACGACATTCTTACTTGCAGGACATTTCAACATTTTATTGAAGATTTTCTTGTCGTCCAGCGAGACCTGATATGTTGCTGTCGATATCAAAAAAATGCCTTGGATCTTGCTTGTCCTGGGTCTCTTATTCCCTTTGATTGTGGCCAGAAACCTTAGCTTATCAAACTGCACAGTACCACTCACCAACTCACCTCCCATCTTTACCCATCCACTTCTGCCATTCCCAGATCATACTGGGATATTAGCCGAAGTAACTCAGCTGAAGGTATGACACTTTCACCTTGGGTCCCTGAATGCAGTTGAGTGCCATCAGATTGTTACTTCCATCTATTAGCAAGCAATGGGATCAACAAATATGTACTTATGGCGAGTCTGGAAACTTGTTCTTTGTTGAAGAAGTTTATTGCGACAGCAATATTCGATTACAAACTTTTCTTAACAAGATTACAGACAACCATTAAAACTAACTGTTCTCTTCGAAGACGTCTCCCAACTGACTCTTTTCGGGCGCCAAAAGCGCACATGACAACGCTGTCCAATCAGCGATGTCGCTCTCTGGACCAATCCCTATGGTCGCGCCCACACGTGACCTTGCTGGCCAATCTGAGGGTTCGACGACTAGGACCACTCTCTATGGTCGCTACATGACCCCCCCCAGAACCCGAGGTACGGAACCTAGCAGGGAGCCGGATTTCGCGACCAGAACGAGTAAGAAGAGGGGCAGCCTGAACCACAGGAGCAGGGGGTTCCGGACTTGGTGGAACTGCCGGAGCGGGGGGTCCTGGACTGATCGGAACTGACGGAGGCCGGCCTCTCCGAGGCGGTTGGCCGACCAGGACAGGGCGGTCCGGATCCAAGTGCGCAGGTTTAAGCCTGGACACCGAGACGAGCTCACTCCTGCCGCCCACGTCTAAGGTGAAGGTGACCGTCCCTTTACGCAAAACCTGGAACGGCCCTTCATAGACCCTCTGCAACGGGGAACGATGGGCATCCTTACGCAGAAAAACAAACTCACAGTCCTTCAGGGAAGGCGGTTCGTGTACCATGGGACACCCATGACGTGAAGTCGGAACCGGGGCCAGGGAACCCACGCGTGCCCGGAGCGATGCTAAGACTGACGGGACTGGAGGCAGCTGGCCGGAGGGGTCCGGAAGCAAATCCCCGGGTACTCGAAGTGGCTAGCCATATACTAACTCCACGGACGAAGCACCGAGATCCTGCTTAGGAGCAGTCCGGATGCCCAGAAGGACCCAGGGAAGTTGGTCTACCCAGTCCGGGCCTTCTAGCCTCGCACTGAGGGCCGCCTTGAGTTGACGGTGGAACCTCTCTACAAGCCCATTTGCCTGGGGGTGGTACGCTGTAGTGTGTTGTAACCGGGAACCGTACAGCTCTGCTAGCGTGGCCCAGAGGGTCGAAGTGAACTGTGGCCCCCTGTCGGTGGTAATAACAGCCGGAACCACGAAACGTGCCACCCAATGGAGGGCCAAAGTCCTGGCACAAGAGGCAGCAGAGGTATCTGACAATGGGAAAGCCTCCGGCCACCGGGTGAACCGATCCACTACCGTGAGCAGATGGGTGTAGCCCCGGGAGGAAGGCAAGGGTCCTACTAAATCCACGTGAATATGGAAAAAACGGACCGCTGGGACCTCAAACTCTTGTACCGGGGGCTGGACATGGCGTTGGACTTTAGCAGTCTGGCAGGGAACGCAGGAACGGGCCCAAGCAGCTACCTGTTTACGCAGGAAGTGCCACACAAACCGAGCGGCTACTAAAGCAGAGGTGGAGCGGATGGATGGGTGCGCCAGCCCGTGAATGGCATCGAAAACCCGGCAATGAAGGGAGGGCGGCACCACCGGCCTGGGACGGGGGAGGGAAACATCACACCAGACTGTTGTGCCTTCCGACCCGCAGGCTACCTGAGCCAACTTCAACCCTGAAGTGGTGAACTGGTATACCAAGGTGGTATCCGCCAGAAGCTGTGCCTCCGCAAGCTCCTGGGGATCCACCTCGCAGTCCACCGCCGAAATGGGGGAAACAGCAGGCCGAGACAGGGCGTCAGCAACGGCATTAAGCTTACCCACGACATGACGGACATCGGTGGTAAACTTGGAGATGGCAGTCAGGTGCCGCTGCTGGCGGGCCGACCATGGGTCGGACAATTTGGAAAAAGCAAATGTTAATGGTTTGTGGTCCGTAAAGGCCACAAATGGGCGGCCTTCAAGGAAATACCTGAAGTGACGAACAGCTAAGTAGAGGGCCAGAATCTCTCGGTCAAATGCGCTATACTTCAGCTCAGCCGAACTCAGTTGCCGGCTGAAAAACGCCAAGGGCTGCCAAAGGCCACCGACCTGCTGTTCCAAAATCCCACCCACCGCCACGTCAGACGCATCAACCGTCAGGGCTGTGGGGGCGGAGGGGCTCGGGTGGACCAGCATGGTGGCGTCTGCCAAAGCCGCCTTAGCTGCTGCAAAGGCCGACTCCACGGCCGGGGACCATATCAACTCTACCGGTTTTCCCGCAAGGCACTGGAAGAGCGGGCGCATGACCCGCACAGCTGCCGGGACGAACCTATGGTAGAAGTTAACCATACCTACGAACTCCTGCAGCCCTTTCACTGTGGTGGGCCTGGGAAATGCCCGGATAGCCTCCACCTTCTCGGGCAAAGGGGTGGCGCCGGCAGGGGTGATTCTGTGTCCTAAAAAATCGAGAGAAGGGAGGCCGAATTAACACTTGGAGGGTTGGATAATGAGCCCGTAGTCTTGGAGCCGCTGGAATACAGTCCGCAAGTGGACCTGGTGTTCCTGCACTGAGGGGCTGGCGACTAGGATGTCATCTAAATAAATAAACACAAAAGGTAAACCCCGACCCACACGGTCCATTAGTCGCTGGAAAGCCTGTGCTGCGTTCTTTAAACCGAAAGGCAAGCGCAACCATTCAAACAACCCGAACGGAGTGATCGTGGCAGTTTTTGGTATGTCCTTCGGCCGCACAGGAATCTGGTGGTATCCTCGCACCAAATCGATCTTGGAGAACACCACCGCACCTTCCAGCCCAGACGAGAAGTCCTGCAGGTGCGGTATGGGGTAGCGATCAGCCGTGGTGACAGCATTGAGATGCCGATAATCACCGCATGGTCTCCACCCAGAGAGAGTGGTGAAGGTGTGGAATTCTCTGCCTCAGAAGGCAGTGGAGGCCAGTTCGTTGGATGCTTTCAAGAGAGAGCTGGATAGAGCTCTTAAGGATAGCGGAGTGAGTGGGTATGGGGAGAAGGCAGGAACGGGGTACTGATTGAGAGTGATCAGCCATGATCGCATTGAATGGCGGTGCTGGCTCGAAGGGCTGAATGGCCTACTCCTGCACCTATTGTCTATTGTCTATTGTCTATTGTCTATTGTCACCCCCCAGATGCTTTGGAGACCATATGCAACGGCGAGGCCCACGGGCTGTCGGACTGACGGACAATTCCCATTTCCTCCATCTTCCTAAATTCTGCCCGCGCCACCACCAGCTTGTCGGGCGGTAACCTCCGGGCCCGAGCGAAAACGGGGGCTTGGCCGAAAGGGCGTCGAAACGCTGGATGAGCAGCTCTGGAAACTCCGCCAGGACCTCAGCATACGAGTCGGGGGCCGCGACGACGGCCTGGACAGTTGGGCTGGGCGGGGTGGAGGTTGTCGGAGCGACGGGCTCATCGCTGGCGGAGGGTCGGAGGTCGTTACCGTGGACGTCGGGGACCAGTGAAAAGGCCCAGAGAAATCTGCGCCTAGGATCGCCTGGCTGACGTCTGCTATAATGAATGGCCATTCATACGTGCGGAGGCCTAAAACCAGGGACATCTTCCGCGTACCAAACGTGCGGATGGGGCTGCCATTAACCGCGATGAGGGCAGGACCTGTCTTACCCGATCTGGTCTCAAGGTCGGTCGGCGGCACTATACTGACAATGGCTCCCGTGTCCACCAAAATTCTGTGTCCGTGAATCGGTCTCGGACGTAGAGGCGTCGGTTCTGGCCAATCGCAACTGCCCCTATGTACGATCGGCCAAGGCATTTCCCGAGAAGGTACAAGGTGAGCGGCAGTTGCGGGATTCTCCACCCCATCGTAGATGATAATAGCACCAGCCGCGCTTGTGCGGATCCTTTTGGCGGGCTTTTGGAGAAATGGCGGGAGACGCGGCGCCATCTTGATGTCGCTGTGGCGTGGTCACTGATGTCGAGACCTTGTTGATCGAACCGCTTCCTTTCGATTTGGACGCCATGAGCGCATCAGCTTTTTCTGCATATGCCACGGGGTCCTTAAAAGAACAATCCGTGAGCATAAGTTTGACATCTTCGGGAAGCTTCTCTCGGAATGCCTGCTCGAACATGAGGCACTCCGTGTGTTCACCTGCTAGCGCTAACATTTCAGCCATGAGAACGGACGGCAGCCGATCCCCAAGATCCGGTAGGTGCATAAGCCGCTTAGCTCGGTCATGCCTGCTGAATCACCTGCTAATAACAGTGCCTTCATGGCCTCGTACTTGTCTTCCGCGGGAGGGTTTACGATGAACTGCATCACGTGTGTGGTCGTCTCCGGCGATAGAGCGCTGACGAGGTAGTAGTATTTCGTCGCATCTGCCGAGATGTTTCTTAAGTGAAACTGGGCTTCGGTGTGGACAAACCAAGATTGTGGTTGATGTGTCCAAAACGACGGAAGGTGAACGCTGACCGCACTTAGCTCCGGTGCGCCGGGCGCAGCAGCCAACAACGGGGCGTCGTGTTCATTCATGGTCGGTGATCGCCCAGATCACGTCGGGGTCACCAATATGGCGAGTCTGGAAACTTGTTCTTTGTTGAAGAAGTTTATTGCGACAGCAATATTCGATTACAAACTTTTCTTAACAAGATTACAGACAACCATTAAAACTAACTGTTCTCTTCGAAGACGTCTCCCAACTGACTCTTTTCGGGCGCCAAAAGCGCACATGACAACGCTGTCCAATCAGCGATGTCGCTCTCTGGACCAATCCCTACAGTCGCACCCACACGTGACCTTGCTGGCCAATCTGAGGGTTCGACGACTAGGACCACTGTCTATGGTCGCTACATACTATCATTTCCCTTTCTTCATGATGCACAACTTTGTGCTCATCGGGGAGTAGTCCTTTCCAAACTTGTAAAACAATATTCACACAAAGGACAGGCAACAGAGAAAGAGGAGGGGGAAATAGAGGCAACCAGACCAAGTGGACCCGTTGGGCCCAAACCTCTCCTGCATTGGTGCAGCACCCTCTCCTCCCCCACTCCCCCCTCCACCTCCTCCCCCCTCCCCTCCCCCCCTCCCCCCCTCCCCCTCCTCCTCGTCTCCTCCCCTCCCCCCTTCCTCTCAACCCCCCTCCCTTCCCCCCTCCCCCTCCCTCCCTAGGAGATAGATTTAAACTTTAAAATGTGTATGACTTTAAAAATATAACACGGGTTTCAGTGAAACTTCTTCCATTAGCACCAAAGGGATGACGGTGAGTAAGGTGGGCCTAAAATTGTCGCGCGATCGTGTACCGTTTTGGCTGTAGTTCAGGAACAAACAAACGAGAGTTTTAGAATATAGATGACTTCAAAGTCCTTGCAAGTCAATAATCAATCTTGTCAATGCATTTCTTAACTTAATCAGTCCCCCCATTACCCATTTATTTCAATGATCTGACTCCAACTGTAGGATTTCATCAGGGGCTGCACATACTAGAGTGCCTGGTTGAGTAACACCAGCAAGGTTACAAGCAGAACAGCTTGCCTAACTCACATTGAACTGAGGTCCCTCAGGAGACATGACAACAAAACCCAGCTACCAAAACCCAGCACTGAACCCTGAAGCACACCATAAGTCACAAGCTTCCAGTCCGAAAAGCAACCTTCCACCATCATAAGGTCATGTCATAAAAGCCATAGGTGATACGAGCAGAATTAGGCCATTCCGCCCATAAACATTACTCTGCCATTCAATCATGGCTGATCTATCTCTTACTCCTAACCCCATTCTCCTGCCTTCTCCCCTTAACGGCGGCACGGTGGCGCAGCGGTAGAGTTGCTGCCTTACAGCGAATACAGTGCCGGAGGTTCAGGTTCGATCCTGACTACGGGCGCCGTCTGTACGGAGTTTGTACGTTCTCCCCGTGACCTGCGTGGGTTTTCTCCGAGATCTTCGGTTTCCTCCCACACTCCAAAGACGTACCGGTATGTAGGTTAATTGGCTGGGCAAATGTTAAAACAAATTGTCCCTAGTGTGTGTAGGATAGTGTTAATGTGCGGGGATCGCTGGGCGGCGCGGACTCGGTGGACCGAAGGGCCTGTTTCCGCGCTGTATCTCTAATTCTAAAAAATCTAAATCTAAATCTAAACCTTCGACACCCGTACTAATTAAGAATTGATCTATCTCTGACTTTAAAATATCCATTGACTGCCTCCACAGCCTTCTGTGGCAAAGAATTCCACAGATTCACTATTCTCTGACTAAAGAAATTCCTCCTCATCTCCTTCCTAATTCTCCCACTGGTGGAAACATCCTCTCCACACCCCCTGCTTCCATCCATGAAGCCAATTATTAATCCAGGCAATTGTACATGACCAATAAATGCTGATCTTACCAGTGATGTCTTCAGCTTGAAATCATTTTTTTTAAATCAGCCCAATGAACGTTAATCAATGGTTAATTTTCTCTTGACTTGTTATTAAAATTGGAATCAATATTGGAACAAATAAATTTAAAACACCAAAGGTTCAGGAGCAAAAAATACCAACTTTAAAAAAATAATAATAGTCTGTAGGTTGAAAAAATTCAAATCAATGAAAAAAACAAGTATTCGAGGACTAATTCATGGAAATTGAATTTATTCATTAGATTATAGCAAGGTGTGCAAGATATTTCTGAATCTCAAAATTATTAAAATGTAAATTATTATTTTGTATTTAAACAGGAAAATCAATATATCAGCCAAAACATTATGACCTGATGAGCCAAAACATTATGCCCACCTGCCTAATATGCTGTTGGTCCTCCGTGTGCAGCCCCATACGCAGCAGGGTGCGATGCACTGTGTATTGTGACACATTCCTCCCGTGACCACCATTAACATTTTCTGTGACTTGTGCCACAGTCGACCTTCTGTCGGTTCGGACCAGACGGGATAGCCTTCGTTGCCCTCGCGCATCGATGAGCCTTGGGCGCCCAACACCCTGTCTGTCGCCGGTTTGTGGTTTGTCCCTCCTCGAACCACTGTCGGTAGGTACTCACCACTGCTGACCGGGAGCACCCCACAAGCCTTGCCGTTTCAGAGATGCTCTGACCCAGTCGTCTGGCCGTAACAATTTGGCCCTTGTCAAAGTCGCTCGGGTCTTTAATCCTGCCCATTTCTCCTGCATCCAACACGTCAACTTCAAGAACTGACTGTTCACTTGCTGACTAATATATCCCACCCCTTGACAGGTGCCATTGAAACAAGATTGTCTATGTTATTCACTTTGCCTGTCAGTGGTTATAATGTTTTGGCTGATCCATGTTTCTGCAGTTCAAATAACCATGTGCTTCACCATGTTTTCTTTTCTGATTCAGGAAATTGATAGCCTGTTTCTGATTCTATCTGCAATCTTGCTACTGGGGGACATCCAGTTTTTGACTCTTCCAGATACTGAAGCAGCATGTGTGTCAGATGTGGAATTATTAGACCAAGGTCAGTATTCTTGCAGTCAGAAACAGTTACTGTCTGTAGTGCGTTTGGAGAGTATTCAAAATAAACCAGCAGTTAGAACTAGCACAACAGCTTTCATGAGGGTTATATGCACCTCATATTTCACTTGGACAGCTTACAACCCATGGGTATGAATATTAACTTCTCTAATTTCAAGTAACCCTTGCTTTCCCACTCTCTCTGTCCCTCCCCCACCCTAGTTCTCCGACTAGTTTCACTGTCATTCTGATTCATTTTATTGATTGTATGCTTCCTTGTCGGCACGGTGGCGCAGCGGTAGAGTTGCTGCTTTACAGCGCTTACAGCGCCAGAGACCTGAGTTCGATCCTGACTACGGGTGCTGTCTGCACGGAGTTTGTACGTTCCCCCCGTGACCTGCCTGGGTTTTCTCCGAGATCTTCGGTTTCTTCCCAGTCCAAAGCCGTACAGGTTTGTAGGTTAATTGGCTTGGTATAAGTGTAAATTGTCCCTGGTGTGTGTAGGATGGAGTTAATGTGCTGGGATCGCTGGTCGATGCGGACTCAGTGGTCCGAAGGGCCTGTTTGCACGCTGTATCTCTGAACTAAACTAAGAAACGTATAAGATTATTAGGGGGTTGGACACGTTAGAGGCAGGAAACATGTTCCCAATGTTGGGGGAGTCCAGAACAAGGGGCCACAGTTTAAGAATAAGGAGTAGGCCATTTAGAACTGAGATAAGGAAAAACTTTTTCAGTCAGAGAGTTGTGAATCTGTGGAATTCTCTGCCTCAGAAGGCAACGGAGGCCAATTCTCTGAATGCATTCAAGAGAGAGCTGGATAGAGCTCTTAAGGATAGCGGAGTAAGGGGGTCTGGGGAGAAGGCAGGAACGGGGTACTGATTGAGAATGATCAGCCACGATCACATTGAATGGTGGTGCTGGCTCGAAGGGCCGAATGGCCTCCTCCTGCGTCCATTGTCTATTGTCCAAACTTGTCACCGTTCCCTTAGCTAACAATGAACCAATCTCCATTTCCTTGATCAGCGTCTGCTTTGATCTGTCCTTTTCACACCTTACCCTTCCATATGTCTAGCCTCCCCTCCCCCCTGACTCCCAGGCTGAAGAAGGGTCTCGACTCGAATCGTCACCCATTCCTTCTCTCCAGAGATGCTGTTTGTCCCGCTGAGTTACTCCAGCATTTTGCGTCTATCTTCGCTGTGAATCAGCATCTGCAGTTCCTTCCTACACAATACCTAGCATCTTGTGCAGATACTTCAGAGGGAAAGGGGAGCAGACCTGCATTATAGGGTTCCCCTTTCGTGCCACCCGTTTTCTGATCAATTCTGAAAATTCAACGCTATTTATCACCATTTATTTATTACCATTCCTTCCATTTGCATTCATAGCACATTTAGCTTAGTTTAGATTAGTTTAGTTTAGATTAGTTTAGTTTAGTTGTACATCATCGTACTTTTAGTTCAGAGCATTTATTCACAAAATGCTGGAGTAACTCAGCAGGTCAGGCAGCATCTCGGGAGAGAAGGAATGGGCGACGTTTCGGGTCGAGACACTTCAGAGCACATCATTGCTTATTAAAAATACTAAAAATACATTGCTTATTAAAAATTCTAATGTCCTGTGGACATTAGAAATTTGAAATAAGAATTTTTTTTTTTTTGGAAATTGAAATGAACTAAATTGAGCTGAAAAAAAAATGGAGAAAGTTTGACTGTTAATTGGCCACTGAAAAATATTGCCCCAAACTCTGCAGGTGAGTGGGAGAGTACAAGGAGACTTCTTGGGGAAGAATAAAATGGGTTGGGGTAGGGTTAGTGTAAAATGGTGGTTGGCGTAGCTCAAAGGGTTAAAAAGGCTGTTTCCACTCTTTATCTCAAGTTTAGTTTAGTTTAGAGATACAGCGTGGAAACAGGCCCTTCGGCCCAGCGGGTCCGCACCGACCAGCGATCCCCGCACATTAACAGTATCCTACACCCTAGGGACAATTTTTACATTGATACCAAGCCAATTAACCAACAAACCTGTACGCCTTTTGAGTGTGGGAGGAAAGCGAAGATCTTGGAGAAAACCCACGCAGGTCACAAACTCTGTGCAGACAGCAACCGTAGTCAGGATGGAACCCGGGTCGCTGGTGGTGTAAGGCAGCAACTCTACCGCTGTGCCACCGTGCCACCCCAATTCTCTGTAATTCTATGATTCTGATCAGCAAGTTGAGCAGCATCACTGGACAGAGAATCATAGGTAACTTGATTTAAAATTGGAAGGCATAAAACAACAAATTAGAAAGATTGTGAACAATGGAAAATAAAGAGTGGTCACATGAGTAAAGAATGGTCATTTTTGTCATATTGCTTTCCACCCTCATCGAATTTTTTTTTCACAATCCATCCTTTCTCTACATCTAAAATCTTGCTTTGGGCCGATTTTTTCTAATTTTGTTGAAAAATCCTGAAATGTAACTACTTTGGCATCAGTAGGAATGTATAGGATTGATAGTAGAGCCAACCACATCTCTACTGAAGGTAGACACAAAATGCTGGAGTAACTCAGCGGGTCAGGCAGCATCTCTGGAGAGAAGGAATGGGTGACGTTTCGGGTCGAGACCCCTCTTCAGACTGAGATTCCGGGGCGAGGGAGACATGGAGATATAGAAGGGTAAGGTGTGAAAATGAGACATCAAAGGGGATCAAGGAAAATGTAGAATAGATCTTTGTTAGTTTGGGGAAGATTACAACGAAGCAGACAGAGGTAAAATGCAATGCAGATGGAGTTTACCCCTGCTGTTCTTTTTTTTTAGAGATACAGCGCGGAAACAGGCCCTTCGGCCCACCGAGTCCGCGCCGCCCAGCGATCCCCGCACACTAACACTATCCTACACACACTAAGGACAATTTTTACATTTACCCAATCAATTAACCTACATGCCTGTACGTCTTTGGAGTGTGGGAGGAAACCGAAGATCTCGGAGAAAACCCACGCAGGTCACGGGGAGAACGTACAAATTCTTCCAGTACCTTGGTTTTTTCCCTCCATATTCCAGCATCTGCAGTCTCTCGTTTAGTTCAGTTTAGAGATACATCATGAATACAGATCCTTCGGCTCACAGAGTCTAGGCCAACCATTAATAGAAACATAGAAACATAGAAAATAGGTGCAGCAGGAGGCCATCTGGCCCTTCGAGCCAGCACCGCCATTCATTGTGATCATGGCTGATCATTCTCAATCAGTACCCCATGCCTGATTCACCCCATATCCCCTGATTCAACTAGCCCCTGGAGCTCTATCTAACTCTCTTTTAAATTCATCCAGTGATTTGGCCTCCACTGCCCTCTGTGGCAGAGAATTCCACAAGTTCACAACTCTCTGGGTGGAAAAGTTTTTTTCTCATCTCAGTTCTAAATGGCCTCCTCTTTATTCTTAGACTGTGGCCCTTGGTTCTGGACTCCCCCAACATTGGGAACATTTTTGCTGCATCCAGCTTGTCCGGTCCTTTTATGATTTTATACGTTTCCATAAGATCCCCATAATCACCCATCCGTACCACTTCTGCATTATCCCACTTTCCTGCCTAGTCCCTACGCACTAGGCCAGAGGCCAGTTAACCTGTAGCCACACACGTCTTTGGGATGTGGGAGAAAACAGGAGCACCCAGAGAAAAGCCCTGCAGTCACAGGGAGTGTACGCATACTCTACATAGACCCCATCAGGATGGTCAGGGTCGAACCCTGGCGTCTGGCACTGTGAGGCAGAATTCTCCCAGATACGCAATGGTGTCACCCCCCAAGGGTACGGTTCTATCTTTAAATTATCCCAGCTATTTTCGAGCTCTTTCTAGAGTTTGATGCCTTGTTAGATGCAATCTTTATGCTTCAGCTTCTGGTACACTGGGAATTCAAAAACGGAGTTCTTGAACAGAGTGGAATTCTCTGCCTCAGAAGGCAGTGGAGGCCAATTCTCTGAATGCATTCAAGAGAGAGCTAGATAGAGCTCTTAAGGATAGCGGAGTCAGGGGGTATGGGGAGAAGGCAGGAACGGGGTACTGATTGAGAATGATCAGCCATGATCACATTGAATGGTGGTGCTGGCTCGAAGGGCCGAATGGCCTCCTCCTGCACCTATTGTCTATTGTCTATTGTCTATTGGAGGGGCTCCACCTTGAATTCCCAAGAAGCGCTCTTGTTTCTCAAAGCGTTGAACCAAAATGTAGCCCTTAATGGAAATAATGGAGATGTACTAGAGGAAATCATACACAAAGCAGATGCTTATAAAATAGTTTCCTGTCAGATCTGAAATAATTTCCTATGACAGAAACAATACGATACAACTTTATTTATCCCAGGAGGGATATTGATCTGCCAACGGTCATAAAACACAAAATACATGAAACATAAAATTAAAGTGATGAGTGGAAAGGATTGGGGGATGTACAAAGATTGGGGTGGGGGGGGAGGGGAAGTCAGTCTACCCCATGACAGAAGGGGGAGGAGTTGTACAGTTTGATAGCCACAGGGTAGAAGGATCTCCTGTGGCGTTCTGTGCTGCATCTTGGTGGGACCAGTCTGTTGCTGAAGGTGCTCCTCAGGTTGACCAGTGTGTCATGGAGGGGGTGAGCTGTATTGTCCAAGATGCTCTGCAGTTTGAGGAGCATCCTCCCCTCCAAGACCACCCCCCCCCCATGAATCCAACTCCGCCCCCAGGACAGAGCCAGCCTTC
The DNA here is from genome assembly GCF_053455715.1 of Rhinoraja longicauda. Classification (NCBI taxonomy): domain Eukaryota; kingdom Metazoa; phylum Chordata; class Chondrichthyes; order Rajiformes; family Arhynchobatidae; genus Rhinoraja; species Rhinoraja longicauda. The sequence continues at coordinate 74,455,933 of NC_135959.1, read as the reverse complement.
CTGATGACATATCGTGTAAGAAAATAACTGCAGATGCTGATACAAATCGAAGGTATTTAGTGTCACAAAATGCTGGAGTAACTCAGCAGCATCTCAGGAGAGAAGGAATGGGTGACGTTTCGGGTCGAGACTGAAGTCTCGAGTCTGAAGAAGGGTCTGGACCCGAAACGTCACCCATTCCTTCTCTCCGGAGATGCTGCCTGACCTGCTGAGTTACTCCAGCATTTTGTGAAAATAAATACCTTCCTGATGACATATCTTAACTTCACCGAAAACCATAAATTCAATATTTAAAATTGAGAATTTGCATTTATTTTGTTGGCTTCTACCAGGTTGCACAGTTGTAGGATGCACAGTTCTGTCACATAAATGCATTGCTTTTATGCTATCTAAAGATTTTGGTCCCACAAACACCTTTCTGTGCCAGATTCAGCAAGGTATGCAATAACAGATACACTACATAATACTGTATTATATGGATATGATACGTTATATACACGATTCTTGCATCCCATGCAAAAGGATGTGCTATCAACCTATTTCCTCAATATATATATATATATATATATATATATATATATATTTATATATATAATAAGGACATATGTTATATCTAACCTATATATATCCAATCTATAGACTGAAGAACCGAAACGTCACCCATTCCTTCTCTCCAGAGATGCTGCCTGTCCCGCTGAGTTACTCCAGATTTTTGTGTCTATCTTCTATATATATATATATATATATATATATATGTCAAGGGAGAGGCCGGGACAAAGATAGAATGTAGTCAGAGACTGTAAGACTGGTGGGAGAACTGGGAAGGGGAAGGGGGAGGGGATAGAGGGAAAGCAAGGGCTATCTGAAGTTAGAGAAGTTAATGTTCATAACGCTGGGGTGTAAACTACCCAAGCGAAATATGAGGTGTTGTTCCTCTAATTTGCGCTGGGCCTCACTCTGACAATGGGGGAGACCCAGGACAGAAAGGTCAGATTGGGAATGTGGGAGGGGGGGTGGGGTGGGGGGGCGTGTTGAAGTGCTGAGCCACGGGGAGATCAGGTAGGTTAAGACGGACTGAGCGGAAATGTTCAGTGAAACGATCGCCGAGCCTGCGCTTGGTCTCGCCGATGTAGAGAAGTTGACACCTGGAACAGCGAATACAGCAGATGAGGTTGGAGGAGGTGCAAGTGAACCTGGAAAGACTGTTGGGGTCCTTGGATGGAGTTGAGGGGGGAGGTAAAGGGACAGGTATTGCATTTCCTGCGGTTGCAGGGGAAAGTGCCTGGGGAGGGGATGGTTTGGGTGGGAAGGGGCTAGTTGACCAGGGAGTTTCGGAGGGAACGATCTCAGCGGAAAGCAGAAAGGGGTGGAGATGGGAAGATGTGGCCAGTGGTGGGATCCCGTTGGAGGTGACGGAAATGATGGAGGATTATCTGCTGTATGCGACTGCTGATGGGGTGGAAGGTGAGGACAAGGGGGATTCTGTCCTTGTTACGAATAGGGGAAGGGGGAGCATGAGCGGAGCTGCAGGATATCAAGGAGACCCTAGTGAGAGCCTCATCTATAATGGAAGAGGGGAAGCCCTGTTTCCTAAAGAATGAGGACATCTCCGATGCCCTAGTGTGAAACACCTCATCCTGGGCGCAGATGCGGCGTAGACGGAGGAACGTACAACGAGATCGGGGTGTCCTAGTGCATCAGTCACTGAAAGGAAGCATGCAGGTACAGCAGGCAGTGAAGAAAGCCAATGGAATGTTGACCTTCATAAAAAGAGGAGTTGAGTATAGGAGCAAAGAGGTCCTTCTGCAGTTGTACAGGGCCCTAGTGAGACCGCACCTGGAGTACTGTGTGCAGTTTTGGTCTCCAAATTTGAGGAAGGATATTCTTGTTATTGAGGGCGTGCAGCGTAGGTTTACTAGGTTAATTCTCGGAATGGCGGGACTGTCATATGTCGAAAGACTGGTGCGACTATGTTTGTATACACTGGAATTTAGAAGGGTGAGAGGGGATCTTATCGAAACGTATAAGATTATTAAGGGGTTGGACACGTTAGAGGCAGGAAACATGTTCCCAATGTTGGGGGAGTCCAGTACCAGGGGCCACAGATTAAGAATAAGGGGTAGGCCATTTAGAACAGAGATGAGGAAAAACTTTTTTAGTCAGAGAGTTGTGAATCTGTGGCATTGACTGCCTCAGAAGGCAGTGGAGGCCAATTCTCTGAATGCATTCAAGAGAGAGCTAGATAGAGCTCTTAAGGATAGCGGAGTCAGGGGGTATGGGGAGAAAGCAGGAACGGGGTACTGATTGAGAATGATCAGCCATGATCACATTGAATGGCGGTGCTGGCTCGAAGGGCCGAATGGCCTACTCCTGCACCTATTGTCTATTGTCTATTGGGAGTAGGGGATAGAGTCTTCATGGGAAACGGTGGGAAGAAGTGTAGTCTTGGGAATCAGCAGGTTTGTAGTAGATGTCGGTCAATAGTCTGTTTCCTGTGATGGTGATGGTGAGATCCAGAAATGGTCGGGAGATGTCGGAGATGGTCCAAGTGAATTTGAGAGCAGGATGAAAATTAGTGGTGAAGTGTATGAAGTCAGTGAGGTCTGCATGGGTGCAGGAGGTAGCAGGAGGTAGCGGAGGTAGAGTTCGGGGATGGGGCCGGTGTACGCCTGGAACAGGGATTGTTCGACATACCCTAACCTAAATATATATCCAGCCCAGGTACATATCATCAAAGGCACAACAATGAACTGCTATTAGTCACAGCATCAGTGCAGTTAACATAATAGTTAACATACTATATATTGACTTATTTTTTAAATTTAGTTCATCATTCATGATTCAGAAAATCGTGGAGACATTACCTACAAACAGGGAGATTACAGAGGCTAAATCATTGGGAAATTTACAATGTGTAGATATATTGTAAAGGTTAGTGAGCAGAGTGCTCTGGGGAAGTCGCTTCTCAAAATCCTAGGGTCTCCTCAAAATCCTGCAGCTCCGCTCTTGCTCCCCCTCCCCCCATTTGTAACAAGGACAGAATCCCCCTTGTCCTCACCTTCACGTACAGCATATAATCCTCCAACATTTTTGTCACCTCCAACTGGCCATATCTTCCCATCTCCTTCCCTATTCTGCTTTCCGCAGAGACCGTTCCATCCGTGATTCCCTGGTCTACTCGTCCCTTCCCATCCAAACCACCCCCTCCCCAGGCACTTTCCCCTGCAACCGCAGGAGATGCAACACCTGTCCCTTTACCTCCCCCCTCGACTCCATCGAAGGACCCAAACATTCTTTCCAGGTGAGGCAGAGGTTCACCTGCACCTCCTCCAACCTCATCTATTGTATCCGCTGTTCCAGGTGTCAACTCTACATTGAGGACTGAGCGAGATCAGCCATGATCAGATGGAATGGTGGGTTAAAGGATTGAGTACCATACCTCTGCAACAGTTTTCTTCTGGATTAGAGAGTATAAACTCTCTAATGGCAAGAGGCCGGTCTAACTAGGATTGTTTTCGCTGGAGCATCAAAGGCTCAAGGACAACCTGAGGGAAATACATGGGAGGCATAGATAGGGCAGACAATCAAAGTCTGTTTCTCTGGATGGAAATGTTAAATACTAGGGGGCAAAGGTTTGAGGGGAGAGGGGGGAGAGTTTAAAGGAGACGTGCGATTAAAAATACATTACTGGAAGAATACAGCCGGGTTAAGCAGCATCAGTGAAGGCCAATGGGATAGATCCTATGCTGTTTCATTCTATCATCTTTCAAGACAGCATTTGATTAATGCACCAAAATGTGGTTAACCTCTAACTTCTTGGCAAAATGTTTAACGTACAATAATTTATTTAATTGAATGAAATTCGTCATGAACATAAAACCAAATAGTTCAACTTTCATGTATGAAAAGGTCATAAGGTCATAAATGATAGGTGCAGAATTGGGCCATTCGGCCCATCATGTCTACTCCGCCATTCAATCATGGCTGATCATATCTCCCCCTCCTAACCTCATCCCCCCGCCTTCTCCCCATAACCCCTGATACCCGTACACCAAGTATTCCCTGCATTGACAATGTGACTAGACCTGCTGCATGGCTGGCTGACTGAATGCCACAATACCTTTATAATAACAGTACAATACTAACATAGAAACGTAGAAACATAGAAAATAGGTGCAGGAGGAGGCCATTCGGCCCTTCGAGCCAGCACCGCCATTCATTGTGATCATGGCTGATCATCCACAATCAGTAACCCGTGCTTGCCTTCTCCCCATATCCCTTGATTCCACTAGCCCCTAGAGCTCTATCTAACTCTCTTTTAAATTCATCCAGTGATTTGGCCTCCACTGGCCTCTGTGGCAGAGAATTCCACAAATTCACAACTCTCTGGGTGAAAAAGTTCCTTCTCACCTCAGTTTTAAATGGCCTCCCCTTTATTCTAAGACTGTGGCCCCTGGTTCTGGACTCCCCCCACATAATACTGTATGTTCACACGGCCTAATGGGCTAAACATGCAATTTTGAACTCCATAAAGCCCAACTTTGGCTGTGGTGCATCGAGAAATGCCACTGCATTATGTGTTTCGTTTGTGGCCCAGGACAAATTTCTGTAGGAAGGAACTGCAGGTGCCGGTTTATACCAAAGATAGACACAAAGTGCTGGAGCAACTCAGTGGGTCAGGAAGCATTTCTGGAGAAAAGGAACAGTATAATGTGGATAAATGTGAGGTTATCCACTTTGGTGTGAAGAACAGGAAGGCAGATTGTTATCTGAATGGTGTCAGATTTGGAGAAGGGGAGGTGCAACGAGACCTGGGTGTGCTTGTACATCAGTCACTGATAGTAAGCATGCAGGTACAGCAGGCAGTCAAGAAAGCTACCCTTCATTGCAAGAGGATTTAAGTTTAGGAGCAAGGAGGTCCTACTGCGCTTGTACAGGGCCCTGGTGAGACCGCAACCTGGAGTATTGTGTGCAATTTTGGTCTCCTAATTGGAAGAAGGACATTATTGCTATTGAGGGAGTGCAGCATAGGTTCACCAGGTTAATTCCCGGGACGGCGGGACTGACATATGATGAACAAATGGGTCGACTGGGCTTGTATTCGCTGGAATTTAGACGGATGAGAGGGGATCTTATAGAAACATATAACATTCTTAGAGGGTAGATACAGGAAAAATGTCCGTGATGTTGGGAGAGTCCAGAACAAGGGGTCACAGTTCAAGAATAAGGGGTAGGCCATTTAGGACTGAGATGAGGAAAAACCTTTTCACCCAGAGAGTTGTAAATCTGTGGAATTCTCTGCCACAGAAGGCAGTGGAGGCCTTTAGATTTAGATTTAGCTCTTAGGGCCAAGGGAATCAAGGGATATGGGGAAAAAGCAGGAACGGGGTACTGATTTTAGATGAACAGCCATGATCATATTGAATGGCGGTGCTGGCTCGAAGGGCCGAATGGCCTGCTCCTGCATCTATTTTCTGTTTCTAAAAAAAATGCAAATTCACTCTGTGAAAAGAATTGATGTTGTTATAACTTAGGTGGAAAAGCCTAACAGTTTTGAAAATATTTTAACAATATTTATAACTGTCTTTCTAGAAATTGTCTTAACTGATCCTGAAAAAAACTAATTCTAAAGTAAATTGTTTTTCAGTGGCTGGCATTCTACAAGTGTCACCTGATGAGTTCAATTCAGCTTTAACCTCTGATATTCACCATTTTAAAGGTAAATTGCTACCAGAATTGATATTTAGTTTTTCTGTTTACAAGTTTGGAAATGAACTGAATAATTTTGCAATTTTCCTTTTGCCACCACTCCAGGAGATGTGATTTTCAGGAGACACTCAGTTGGTGCGGCAAATTTTTACCGAGACCTTCTGGCAAAGGCACTTTATGGTCGACTATTTCACTTCCTGGTGGACCATATTAATTACTACCTCCAAAATCACGATAATATAACAAGGTATGTCGGCTGCCTCTGAGCCACTTTTCTTTGTGGGATTGTTTTTTGAAGGCAGAATCCTTAGATTTTAGACTTTAGAGATGTAGCGCGGAACAGCCCCTTCAACTCTCCAAGTCCACGCCGACCAGCGATCATCCTGTGGACACTCACACTATCCTACACACTGGGGACAGATTTACAATTTCTCCGACGACAATTAACTTACAAACCTTTACGTCTTTGGAGCGTGGGACATCAGGATCGAACCCGGTTCTCAGGCGCTGTAAGGCAGCAACTCTGCCGCTGCACCACCCCGCTGCCAAATCATGTTCTTTTTTTTCTACGTAGCACCGGAGAAAGAGAGCAACTATCTTGGGATGTGTATTCCCACGCTACCAATGGCAACTTGAGGAACTGATGTGATTGTAGAATAAACTGATGTGATTGTTTGAGGCGGCACGGTGGCGCAGCGGTAGAGTTGCTGCCTTACAGAGAATGCAGCGCCGGAGACTCAGGTTCGATCCTGACTACGGGCGCCGTCTGTACGGAGTTTGTACGTTCTCCCCGTGACCTGCGTGGGTTTTCTCCGAGATCTTCGGTTTCCTCCCACACTCCAAAGACGTACAGGTATGTAGGTCTGTTGGCTGGGCAAAATGTAAAAATTGTCCCTAGTGGGTGTAGGATAGTGTTAGTGTGCGGGGATCGCTGGGCGGCGTGGACCCGGTGGGCCGAAGGGCCTGTTTCTGCGCTGTATCTCTAAATCTAAAAAATCTAAGTCATTCACTCACCTTATTAATGAGACATTGGCATGAGGGATAGGACAACAAAGAAGAAATATTCTTTCATGAACTGAAGAATTTCATTTTGACATTATAAATGATAGGAACTTTTTGCTATAACTACTTTGATATTCTAGTTGTGCTGAGTCTTAAAATCAAACTGCCTGCATGAACCAAAATAAATAACATTTTCTAGCATTTCACAAAGCAGTGAATTCCCACCATGAGGTTAGTTTATTTCGTTTAGAGATACAGCGTAGAAACAGGCCCTTTCGTCCCATCAACCAGTGATCCCCGCACATTAACACTATCCTACACCCACTGGGGACAATTTTTTTTACATTTACCAACCCAATTAACCTACAAACCTGTACGTCTTTGGAGTGTGGGAGGAAACCGAAGTTCTCAGAGAAAACCCACGCAGGTCACGGGGAGAACGTACAAACTCCGTACATACGGCGCCCGTAGTCGGGATCGAACCCGGGTCACCAGCGCTGCATTCGCTGTAAGGCAGCAACTCTACCGCTGCGCCACCATATTTTAATGAATCGGGAAAAGATATTACGTTTCTGCTGAACTGCGAGAAAAAGATTGCAAGCTGTGCCGAAGATTCCCAAGCTCTGGTGCTCACAATAGACAATAGGTGCAGGAGGAGGCCATTTGGCCCTTCGAGCCAGCACCACCATTCAATGTGATCATGGCTGATCATTCTCAATCAGTACCCCATTCCTGCCTTCTCCCCATACCCCCTGACTCTGCGATCCTTAAGAGCTCTATCTACCTCTCACTTGAATGCATTCAGAGAATTGGCCTCCACTGCCTTCTGAGGCAGAGAATTCCACAGATTTACAACTCTCTGAGTGAAAAAGTTTTTCCTCATCTCCGTTCTAAATGGCCTACCCCTTATTCTTAAACTGTGGCCCCTGGTTCTGGACTCCCCCAACATTGGGAACATGTTTCCTGCCTCTAACGTGTCCAACCCCTTAATAATCTTATATGTTTCGATAAGATCCCCTCTCATCCTTCTAAACACCTGGAGGCCCTGCAGGACATCTTCTTTCCTGGTGATGGTGGGGTTGGTGTGAGGACAGGGAACATTGGTGAAGAGGCCATGAGGAGAGATGATTGGGCACCTGCCAGATGATTATAATTGGCATTTAAGTTTAACATTTAAAAATAATGCCAGTAGAAATGTGCAAGCTACTGAGTGTTAGTTTAGAGATATAGCGCGGAAACAGGCCCTTCGGCCCACCGAGTCCACACTAACCAGCGATCCCCACACACAAACACTATCCGACACACACTCGGGACAATTTACAATGATACCAAGCCAATTAACCTATAAACCTATACGTCTTTTGGAGTGTGGGAGGAAACCGGAGATTCAGGAGAAAACCCACGCAGGTCACGTACGTACAAACTCCGTACAGACAGCACCCATAGTCAGGAACGAACCTGGGCCTCTGGTGCTATAAGGCAGCAATTCTACCACTGCACCACCATGCCACCATAGAGATTACAGTAAATTTTGTGAACTTCTTATGATATCTTATTAAGGGAAATCTGAAGCCTTAATGGTGAAATATTTTGCTCGTTATCTCATCAAAGATAGAAGGACTTGTTTCAACAGCTGATTTGATTTGATTTAGATTTAGAGAAAGAGAGATTTAGAGATTCAGCGCGAAAACAGGCCCTTTGGCCCACCAAGACCGCGCCGCCCAGCGATCCCCGCACATTAACACTATCCTACACACACTTAGGGACAATTTTTTTAAAACATTTACCCGGTCAATTAACCTACATACCTGTACGTCTTTGGAGTGTGGGAGGAAACCGAAGATCTCGGAGAAAACCCACGCAGGTCACGGGGAGAACGTACAAACTCCGTACAGACGGCGCCCGTAGTCAGGATCGAATCTGAGTCTCTGGCGCTGCATTCGCTGTAAGGCAGCAACTCTACCCTGTTTGTTTTAGGTATATAAAGATGGTTCCATATTTCACCTACAAATATCATGGAAACTTCCCTGTGTGCAGGACGGAACTGCGGATGCTGGTTTAAACCGAAGATCGACACAAAATGTTGGAGTAACTCAGCGGGAGAGGCAGCATCTCTGGAGGGAAGGAATGGGCGATGTTTCAGGTCGAGACAACGGCCTGTCCCACTGAGTTATTCCAGCATTTTCTGTCTATCTATGGAAACTTCCCTGTTTATTTGTTCCAAGAAAATTGATCCGGGGTAAAATGTGAAGTTTAAGCCAATGTGTGCCAACACTGATGTTGTTTACTTTGAGCTGCATAAATGGCATCAACTCTGTGTTCTTCTGCTCACAGCAAATCAACTCTTCACGTTGGGATATTGGATACCTTTGGCTTCGAAGACTTCCAGAAGAATGGTTATGAACAGGTGGGAATTCAAAATAGGAACAGCAACATGGATTTTGGTTAATGATTTGGATATTGATATTCCTAGAACTCTATCACACATTTAAGTATATTCTCCAAAATGATTCCTCCAACTTGATAAATAAGCAAAGAATCAACTTTGATGTGCTGCAAGCCTTGGATCAGTGACAATACATTATTAATGATCCCTTTGTGAAGATAATTAGGCATTTGTAAAACTGACAGATAAAAACAAACAGAAATAAAAGACCGAAGAGAGACACAAACAGCTGGAGTAACCAAGTGCGTCAGCAGCATCTCTGGAGTGAAGGAATAGGTGACGTTCTTCAGAAGGGTCTCGACCCAAAACGTCACCCATCCCTTCTCTCCTGAGATGCTGCCTGACCTGCTGAGTTACTCCAGCATTTTGTGAATAAATACCTTCGATTTGTACCAGCATCTGCAGTTATTTTCTTATTCAAAGACTTTATTAACTACATAGCAAGCACGACCTCACGCCTGCACGTTCCACTTACACTAACCGCAATCACACAAGCAGTGGTCACTCAAAAGCTAAAGGGGTATAACTCCAAAAGCATGACACATCACACTAATCTACAGGTTTAAACCAGCATCTGCAGTTCATTCCCTCGGAAAGAAATGACAATTTATGACAATGTGTAATTAGCTCAATGGACCTTAATAGATCATAGTGTAGGAAGAAACCACAGATCCTGGTTTACTCCAAAGATAGACACAAAATGCTGGAGTAACAGCAGGACAGGCAGCATCCCTGGAGGGAAGGAATGGGTGACGTTTCAGGGTCGATCCCTTCTTCAGACTGAGAGTCAGGGAGAGGGAGTCTAGGGATATGGAAGGGTAGGGTGTGAAAACAACAGATCAAAGCAGACGATGACAAGGAAATGTCGGATGGTTCATTGTTGGCTGAGGGGGAAGGTGGCAAGGATGCATACAATCAGTAAAGTTAATCAGGAGGACAATGAAACTGGGCGGAGAACTAGGGTGGGGGAGGGGCGGAGAGAGAGAGAGGGAAAGCAAGGGTTACTTGACGTAAGAGATATCAATAGTCATGTCGCGGATTGTGTGGTGATATCATTGTGGTGGCTTACAGCTCACAGCCAGTGACGACACTCATTGTTTAGATTTCTCCACATTCAAAACTACGGGTAGGTAAGTATTAGAAAAATCAAAGCAACATGTGGCCTACTTGGCGATGTCCACTCTCAGCAGGGAAAGGTCCTTACCAGAAATACAACGCAGTGTATTTAGATTTTTTTATTGTTTTTAGATTTAGAGATAGAGCGCGGAAACAGGCCCATCGGCCCACCGAGTCCGCGCCGCCCAGCGATCCCCGCACATTAACACTATCCTACACACACTAGGGACAATTTTTACATTTTACCCAGTCAATTAACCTACATACCTGTATGTCTTTGGAGTGTGGGAGGAAACCGAAGATCTCGGAGAAAACCCACGCAGGTCACGGGGAGAACGTACAAACTCCGTACAGACGGCACCCGTAGTCAGGATCGAACCTGAGTCTCCGGCACTGCTTTCGCTGTAAGGCAGCAACTCTACCGCCGCGCCACCGTGCCGCCCGTTTGTTTGGAAATTAAAATAAGTTATAAAGAGAGTTACGCCATAGTTTCCATTCTTGTTGGAAGTGTGCTCAAAACCTGAAAGGAGTTTTTCTCTTCCTCAGCTCTGCATCAACATAACTAATGAGAAGATCCATCAGTATGTACACGAGACACTTTTTCAACAGCAGCAAATGGAAAATGTTCAAGAAGGTATCGCCCTGGAAACGGCAAACTTTCTGGTCAACCAAAATGCAATCTTGAACTTCTTCTTTCAGGTACACTTTGAAAACGTGCAATAAGCTATTAATATTCAAAGGTTGCAGATGTAATGTGTAGAAAGGAACTGCAGATGCTGGATTACATCAAAGACAAACACAAAACGCTGGAGTAACTCAGCGGGTCAGGCAGCATCTCTGGAGAGAAGGAATAGGTGACGTTTCGGGTCGACACCCTTCTTCAGGGGAGAGGGAGTCGATCACCTCAAGGGATGCACTCTTTGAAGAAGTTTTCCTCTCTCTGACAAGCCTTACCATCTGCTTCAGTCATTTTCACATCTTATCTCTCGTTTCCCCCTCCCCTGACTCTCAGTCTGAAGAAGGGACTCGACCCTCTTAAGCTCTTAAGGATAGTGGAGTCAGGGGGTATGAGGAGAAGGCAGGAACGGGGTATTGATTGAGAATGATCAGCCATGATCACATTGAATGGCGGTGCTGGCTCGAAGGGCCGAATGGCCTACTCCTACACCTATTGTCTATTGTCTATTGTCTATTGACCCGAAGTCACCCATTCCTTCTCTCCAGAGATGCTGCCTGTCCCGCTGAGTTGCTCCAGCATTTAGTGTCAATCTTCTTTGAAGATATAATTGTTGTATTGAAAAACTGATTTGGTTCACATCTTAAGTCTGAGTAATTTCCTGCTGAATTGTGAAAATAATTTTCTGAATGTAATTTGCTGAAAATGTCACAAATGAAGGCAATCATTTTCATTTATAAATTGAAAAGTATTAAAAAGGAAATAAGTTTCTTCCCAGCTGTTGCCAGGCAACTGAATCATCCCACCACAACCAGAGAGCAGTGCTGAACTACTATCTACCTCTTTGGTGACCCTCTGACTATCCTTGATCGGACTTTGCTGGCTTTATCTTGCACTAAACGTTATGCCCTTATCATGTATCTATACACTGTGAATGGATCGATTGCAAAAGCTTTTCACTGTACCTCAGTACACATGACCATAAACTTAACAGGAAATACACCGATCAGCCAAAGCATTATGACCTGATGAGCCAAAACATTATGACCACCTGCCTAATATGCTGTTGGTCCTCCGTGTGCAGCCCCATACACAGCAGGGTGCGATGCACTGTGTATTGTGATACATTCCTCCCGTGACCACCATTAACATTTTCTGCAACTTGTGCCACAGTGGACATTCTGTCGGTTCGGACCAGACGGGATAGCCTTCGTTGCCCTCGCGCATCGATGAGCCTTGGGCGCCCAACACCCTGTCGCTGGTTTGTGGTTTGTCCCTCCTCGGATCACTGTCGGTAGGTACTCACCACTGCTGACCGGGAGCACCCCACAAGCCTTGCCGTTTCAGAGATGCTCTGACCCAGTCGTCTGGCCATAACAATTTGGCCATTGTCAAAGTCGCTCAGATCTTTACTCCTGCCCATTTCTCCTGCATCCAACACGTCAACTTCAAGAACTGACTGTTCACTTGCTGCCTAATATATCCCACCCCTTGACAGGTGCCATTGTAGCGCAGCGGTAGAGTTGCTGCTTTACAGCGAATGCAGCGCCGGAGACTCAGGTTCGATCCTGACTACAGGTGCTGCACTGTAAGGAGTTTTTTCGTTCTCCCCGTGACCTGCGTGGGTTTACTCCGAGATCTTCGGTTTCCTCCCACACTCCAAAGACGTACAGGTATGTAGGTTAATTGGCTGGGTAAATGTAAAAAAAATTGTCCCTAGTGGGTGTAGGATAGTGTTAATGTACGGGGATCACTGGGCGGCACGGACTTGGAGGGCCGAAAAGGCCTGTTTCCGGCTGTATGTATATGATGATGATATGATGATGATGATAATCAATGTTATTCATTTTGCCTGTCAGTGGTCATAATGTTTTGGCTGATCAATGTTTCTGTAGTTCAAATCACCATGTGCTTCACCATGTTTTCTTTTCTGATTTAGGAAATTGATAGCCTGTTTCTGATTCCATCTGCAATCTTGCTACTGGGGGACATCCAGTTTTCGCTTTATTCACTCCGCCTGTCAGTGGTCATAATGTTTTGGTGTATAAAGCATAACGCCTTGTGTTCCATGGAAACATGTAGTATTGGTGCTTTCTATAATTACCAAGAAAAAGCTCCGGCATTCGAATCTGTAATTGCAAGATGGATTTTCAGAGGAGACACATGTCCCTTCTATGACACATGTCCCTTCTATGACACAGGTCCCTTCTATGACACAGGTCCCTTCTATGACACAGGTCCCTTCTATGACACAGGTCCCTTCTATGACACATGTCCCTTCTATGACACAGGTCCCTTCTATGACAGAAAAGAGGAACCCACGTTTATCTAATAGAAATACCTATTGCCTCTTTGACATCTGTTCTGGTCACATTGCTAATTCATCCAAGGAAGTGCTTTATTATTTCAGAAACCTGGTGGCTTACTGTCAATGCTTGATGAAGAAGGAGAAACACTTCGATCAACGGAACAAAGCCTCAGGAAATGTCTGCAAACCTATTTGGAATCAGCTCAGCCCAACACTGTGTACATATCCACAAAGGATGGAAATGAGACCACCCCATCAAAAGATCAAGCTTTATCCTTCACTGTCATGCATTTCACCGGGCCGGTGAGTCTACAGGAACGAGAGATTAGCTCATAAATGTGTAATTAAGGTCAGATTTTAGATTTGTCGAAATCATTCGTTTTATTCACGAAATTCAAGAAAAACGACCACATTGTCTCGCTGGGCAACGTAATCTCAGAATCATTTTGTAATCCGGTCTGGGTAAGGCAGATGGCAGTGTTTCACCAGTGATGAGCAGCATATTATATATCATGAGGACCCCAAGATTCTCTTGCATGGCACTGATAGACATCACGCCAGTAAATTGTCCATGGAGTAATGTAAAAATGTACTGCTGAAGTGGTGGCCTGCTGGTTTAACGAACGCCCGCTTGCGGGGAACGGACATGGTGAAAGGGAGGAGGGTAGATTTCCAGCAGTTGCAAGAGAAAGTGCAGTGAGAGGGGGAGTGAAAGAGTTAAACCCCTGTCCCACTTAGGCGATTTTGTAGGCGACTACAGGGGACAAGGCTGTCGCCGCACGGTTGCCGGGGTGTCACCTGTACGGTCGTGAGTCGTCTCCAAAGAGTCGTAGCGTCTTTCTGGTCGCCGCTGGATTTTCAGAATGTTGACATTTTTTCAGCGACAGTGGGTTTGACGACAATGATCGTAGCTTGACGTCTCCTGATGGGGGCGCTGTCGTAGGTTGTCGCCAGGTGACGTAGCTTGTCGCCGGTGCTGACTTCGGTGAATCCCATTGGCGACGACCTAGGTCAAACTACGCCAACCGGCGACAGGGACCGGCGTCAAAACCGGAGGCCAAAATGACGTGAATTGTCTTCAGTTGTCGCCGACACGGTCGTAGCTTGTCGTAGCTTGTCGCGGGTGGACGTGGGTTGGCTTCGGTTGTCGTAGGTTGACTTCGGTTGTCGTAGGTTGTCGTAGGTGCGGTCGTAGGTGGACGTCCTACTCGCGACGATTGGGTCGCCGGTTGTCGGTCGCTTGCCGTAGTTTAACGTTGACTAGGCGGTAGGTTGTTGTAGCTTGTCGTAGACATTGTCGTGAGGGGGGGGGTCCAGTTGCCGTTTTTTTGGCGACCTGCTACGACTATGACAGTCGCCTAAAAAATCGCCTAAGTGGGACAGGCCCTTAAGCGTGTTAAAGTAATCGGGTTGTGGTCACAGGGGACTGTTTTCACTTTCAGAAGTCGAGGAGAGAATAGGTGAGCAACCGTTTTGAGAGGAGAGAAAGCACTTTAGTCTGAAGAAGGATCTTGAACTGAAACATCACTTATGCTGCCTGTCCCACTGAGTTACTCCAATGTATTGTGTCTATCTTCAGTTTAAACCAGCATCCACAGTTCCTTCCAACGCAAGCACCTTTGAAAAATAGGCAGGGGGGGATCGAGAGAAGAAGAGGAAGCTGAGAATTGAGAGAAAGAATATATTTGTGATTGGAAAGGGTACTGTTTTTTCCAAGTAAGGGGAGAAATTTGAAAAGCAGACTTTTGAGTTGTTCAGGGAGAGGCAGGGCAGCCAATTCAGTGATGCAGAATTGTGGGAGACTTTTTAAATCTTCAAAATTTGCAGAGGAAGTTGGTGAGCAGCCATTTTGAGAGGATTGAAATCTTGAAAAATGGCGAATTCTTGAAAATTTGGCATTAGAGTTGATAGAACGAGCTGCTTGTGATTGGAAGAAGACTTTTCACAAGTAATGGAGGGACATTTAAAACAGGCATCTGATTGGCTCAGGAAGAGGCTCAACAGCCAATAAAAGGAAGAGAAGGTGCAGAAAGAGGCTTGTGTTGGTCAATAAGCCAGGCCAGGTGATTGGTGCTTCAGTGCAAGAGCATTTTTTGGGGAGACTCCGTCTGTTTTAAGATTGCTTTCAATAGGCTGAATGTTGGACCTTGTTAGTAGGTACTAAATTGGAGTAAGGCAAAATACAATGTTATTAACTCAGCGGGACAGGCAGCATCTCTGGAGAGAAGGAATGGGTGATGTTTCAGGTCGAAACCCTTCTTCAGACCTGAAATCCAGTCACCCATTCTTTCTCCCCTTAGATGCTGCCTGTCCCGCTGAGTTACTCCAGCTTTTTGAGTCTATCTTCGGTTTAAACCATCACCTGCAGTTCCTTCTTAAACTATACAATGTTATTAGGCAGGAGTTCGGGAGGGTACATAGGACCAATTGTTATTGGGCAAGACCAGATCAGACTTGTGGGAGTTGTTTAAAGGCCAGTTGATCAATGTTCAGAACCAGCATGTTCCAGTCAGGAGGGGGATAAGGATGGCAAAGGGAAGAAGGAACCTTAGATGACCAAAGAGGTTGTAGATTTAGTCAAAAAGGGAAAGGAATTGAATGCAAGCAGTCCCTTCCCACACAAGGTACATGAATAAGACAGGTTCAGAGGGATATGGGCCAAACACAGGCAGATGAGACTAGTGTAGATGGGACAAGTTGGTCGGTGTGGGCAAATCAGGCTGAAGGGCCTGCTTCCATGCTCTTTGGCTCTATGCCTCTGTGACAGGGCGTAATTAGAAAGAATTTGCACGGTTTGGTACAGGAGTGATGATGCCTCATAAATCTAATTAGAGTTTTTTGAGGCTTTAATAAAGGCTAATTAAGATTGATGAAGGCAGAACAGTAGGCGTGATCTGTGTGGACTTTGGTAAGGAATTTGACAGAATTCTGCGAAGTAGGTTGGCCAGAGGTTCAGCCACAAGGCATCCGAGATGCGATGGCAAACTGGTTTCAAAGTACTGGTTTGGTAGCAAGGGTGGTGGCGGATGGTTGCTATTCTGACTGGAAATCTGTGTAAAAAGCGGGCGTGAGATAGCTTGGCAGATAAGGTAGTAGGAGATCCAAAGAAAATATGCGTATATTAAGGTACAAATACTAACTAGAGAAAAAAGGGCCCCTTAAGATCAGGAAGGACTTATATGCAAGGAGGCCCAAGAGATGCAGACAACCCACTGAGTGAAAAAGTTGTCTGAGGACCGTCTTAACTCTCTTCCCTCTTATCTTTAAGCCTATGTCCTCTAGTTTTTGAATCCTCTAGGCAGTGAAAAACACCATGAACGTTCACCTCGTGATCTTATGCACCTTAATAAAGTCGCCCCTCAGCCTCTTGTGCTCCAAAGAAAAAAGTCCCAGCCTATCCAACCTCTCCCAATAACTCAAGCCCGCAAGCCCAGGTTACATCCTCTTTTGCGCCCTTTTCAACTTAATGACATCTCCCTTGTATCATAAAATGCTGGAGTAACTCAGCAGGTCGGGCAGCATCTAGGAGAGAGGGAATGGGTGACGTTTCGGGTCGAGACTCATCTGAAGAAGGGTCTCGACCCGAAATGTCTCCCATACCCTCGTTCCTAGATGCTGCCTGACCTGCTGAGTTACTCCAGCATTTTTTTGTGATACCTTCGATTTGTACCAGCATCTGCAGTTATTTTCCTACACTACTTTCCCTTGCATTAAATTGGCACAGCTAAACCTTAGTGTTCCTTAAAGATTTCTTAAGGTGCGGTTCCGATCATATAAAATATATTATTATATTAAAATACTTTGGAAGTATTATATTAAAATACTTCGGAAGCAGAAAAGGGCCGCGTAAATAGAAAGGTAATGGTGAATAAACGTGGGTTCAGTGGCTTCAGTGAACGTGATCTGGATAATTCATTAATTTCAGTCATATTTGCATTTACTCCTGTTAGGGGGGATTGTCTAGTTGTCTTCATCTGAACAATTAAACATGAAAGTAGTTGTAAGTATAAAATGTGTAGATGTCTTTGAGTTATGAGAAATGGATGAAATGTTGTGCAATCTTCTGTCTCACAACAGGTAACATATAATTTATCAGGAGCTGCTGAAAAGAACAAAACTTCACTTTCACAAAACCTCCTATCTGTTATGAAAGGTGCGTGGTTATATTTTTATACAAACCATTGAATGCATTAAATTTATGGAGTCTTCTATTAATTAAGTAACTAATTAATCTTGATTTTCACTACATAATGCATTTCTTTTCAATCTCATTCTACAAGAATGTAGACCCTGAAGTGTCTTCATTGAAATGGTCCAAACACTCTTCCCTGCCAACATTCCCTTCCCAGGGCAGCTTGCAGCCCAGCGGTATGAACATTGACTTCTCCAACTTTAGATAGTTCCTCTGTCCCTCTCTTCCCCTCCCCCTTCCCAGATCTCCCTCTATCTTCCTGCCTCCACCTATATCCTTTCTTTGTCCCGCCTCCCTGACATCAGTCTGAAGAAGGGTCTCGACCCGAAACATCACCCATTTCTTCTCTCCTGAGATGCTGCCTGAACTGCTGAGTTACTCCAGCATTTTGTGAATACATTTTGTGACAAGACTTCTTTACAGGCACATCCTGAACAAACAAAAATAGTCGTTTAGTTTAGTTTAGAGATACAGCGCGGAAACTGGCCCCATCAGCCCACTGAGTCCGCACCGACCAGCGATCCACGCACATTAACGCTATCCTGCACTAAGGACAATTTTTAAATATATACCAAACCAATTAACGTACAAACCTGTACGCCTTTGGAATGTGGGACAAAACCGAAGATCTCGGAGAAAGCCCATGGTGTCACAGGGAGAGCGTCCAAACTCTGTGCAGACAGCACCCGTAGACAGGTACCACTCGTCCCTTCCCACCCAAACCACCCCATCCCCGGGCACTTTCCCCTGCAACCGCACGAGATGCAACACCTGTCCCTTTACCTCCCCCCTCAACTCCATCCAAGGACCCAAACAGTCTTTCCAGGTGAGACAGAGGTTCACCTGCACCTCCTCCAACCTCATCTATTGTATCCGCTGCTCTAGATGTCAACTTATTTACACCGGTGAAACCAAACGCAGGCTCGGCGATCGTTTCGCTCAACACCTTCGTTCAGTCCGCCTTAACCAACCTGATCTCCCAGTGTCTGAGCGCTTCAACTCCCCCTCCCATTCCCAGTCTGACCTTTCTGTCATGGGCCTCCTCCAGTGCCATAGTGAGGCCCACCGGAAATTGGAGGAACAGCACCTCATATTTCGCCTGGGTAGCTTGCAGCCCAGCGGTATGAACATTGACTTCTCCAACTTTAGATAGTTCCTCTGTTCCTCTCTTCCCCTCCCCCTTCCCAGATCTCCCTCTATCTTCCTGTCTCCACCTATATCCTTTCTTTGTCCCGCCCCCCTGACATCAGTCTGAAGAAGGGTCTCGACCCGAAATGTCACCCATTCCTTCTCTCCTGAGATGCTGCCTGACCCGCTGAGTTACTCCAGCATTTTGTGAATAAGCCCCCGTAGACAGGATCGAACCCGGGTCTCTGGCGCTGTAAGCTCTGTAAGGCAGTAGCTCTACCACTCTGCCACTGTGCCGCCCCAGTTCTAAATGAGTTTATATTAAAAATAGCAAAAGAAGCAATATTGCCTGAATTAATGTTTATGTGTTTTCATTGTATAAATATTGCTGGCAGTTACTTCCAAAAACAGAAGCTGAATACATTATATTATACTCCTGCCTTTCCTGAAAAACTGATTTTCAGACTTTCTTACATCAGATTCCCCCTCTTGGCACTTGGCCATGTCCAACTCTGCCAAGTCAAATAACGGCATCTAATATACCTTCTGATACCAATCGATACCTGTTTTTCTCTCCTCCTACCTGCTTGGCCAATGTCTGGGTTTGCAACTCACTATGCCAAATTCTATTATATCAAAATAAGAAAATCAGAACAATTCAGAACTGGGCTGCACGGTGGCGCAGCGGTAGAGTTGCTGCCTTACAGCGAATGCAGCGCCGGAGACTCAGGTTCGATCCTGACTACGGGCGCCGTCTGTACGGAGTTTGTACGTTCTCCCCGTGACCTGCGTGGGTTTTCTCCGAGATCTTCGGTTTCCTCCCACACTCCAAAGACGTACAGGTTTGTTGGTTAATTGGCTGGGCAAATGTAAAAATTGTCCCTAGTGGGTGTAGGATAGTGTTAGTGTGTGGGGATCACTGGGCGGAGCGGACTCGGTGGGCCGAAGGGCCTGTTTCTGCGCTGTATCTCTAAATCTAAAAAAATTGCCATCAATAACTGTGCAAATGCTAATACTTGCGATAAAATCCAAATCAATGGGTACATATCATATCATATATATACAGCCGGAAACAGGCCTTTTCGGCCCTCCAAGTCCGTGCCGCCCAGCGATCCCCGTACATTAACACTATCCTACACCCACTAGGGACAATTTTTACATTTACCCAGCCAATTAACCTACATACCTGTACGTCTTTGGAGTGTTGGAGGAAACCGAAGATCTCGGAGAAAACCCACGCAGGTCACGGCGAGAACGTACAAACTCCTTACAGTGCAGCACCCGTAGTCAGGATCGAACCTGAGTCTCCGGCGCTGCTGATCCCCAGTTCCAGGCTCTTTCCCCCAAAGTCCATTTTGTCCTCTGCTTCTCTGCCATGCTTCCCAATAGTCGCAGTGCTCTCGGACTATTTTTGAATGACCATCTCACCCTCCTTCACCAGTGTCTCACAATCAACATGGAGGTGCAGTGTTGGTGGAAGTTTGGTTGTAGTAAATCTCCTCGAAATGTTTCATTCGAGTCATTTCGCAGCATAACAAATGTTCATTCATCGATACCATCAATTCCTTGTCATAAGGTCATAAGGGATAGGGGTAGAATTAAGCCATTCGGCCCATCAAGTCTGCTCCACCATTCAATAACGGCTGATCTATGTCTCCCTCCTAACCCCATTCTCCTGCCTTCTCCCCATAACCTGTGACATCTGTACGAATCAAGAATCTATCTATCTCTGCCTTAAAAATATCCACTGACTTGACCTCCACAGCCTTCTGTGGCAAAGAATTCCACAGATTCACCACCGTCTGGCTAAAGAAAATTCTCCTCATCTCCTTCCTAAAAGAACGTCCTTTAATTCTGATTCTTGTCTCCGATAGTGATCTGTCTCGCGAGACCTTGGATTGTGACATTGTGACCTGGTAGAGTACACGCCCAGCCATTTAGCAGAGATTGTGACATCATATTTTCCCTGTGATAGAGCAGCACTCCTGAAAGAAGCATCAGTTTTATCTGAATGGTGGCCGATTAGGAAAAGGGGAGATGCAACGAGACCTGGGTGTCGTGGTACACCAGTCATTGAAAGTAGGCATGCAGGTGCAGCAGGCAATGAAGAAAGCGAATGGTATGTTGGCATTCATAGCGAGGGGATTTGAGTATAGGAGCAGGGAGGTTCTGCTGCAGTTGTACATGGCATTGGTGAGACCACACCTGGAGTATTGCGTACAGTTTTGGTCTCCTAATCTGAGGAAAGACATTCTTGCCATGGAGGGAGTACAGAGAAGGTTCACCAGATTGATTCTTGGGATGGCAGGACTTTCATATGAAGAAAGACTGGATGGACTCGGCTTGTACTCGCTGGAATTTAGAAGATTGAGGGGGGATCTTATAGAAACTTACAAAATTCTTAAGGGGCTGGACAGGCTAAATGCAGGAAGATTATTCCCGATGTTGGGGAAGTCCAGAACAAGGGGTCACAGTTTAAGGATAAGGGGGAAGTCTTTTAGGACCAAGATGAGAAAGTTTTTTTTCACACAGAGATTGGTGAATCTGTAGAATTCTCTGCCACAGAAGGTAGTTGAGGCCAGTTCATTGGCTATATTTAAGAGGGAGTTAGATGTGGCCCTTGTGGCTAAAGGGATCAGGGGGTATGGAGAGAAGGCAGGTACGGGATACTGAGTTGGATGGCGGTGCAGGCTCGAAGGGCCGAATGGCCTACTCCTGCACCTATTTTCTATGTTTCTATGTTTTTTACGTCAATTGCAACCTTACACTTATTATATTGTGTAAACCTACAACAGTGGTGCAGAGAAAGACTTACTGCCTTACAGGACCAGAAACCTTGGTTTGATCCTGACAACCGATGCTGTCTGTCCCACATTCCAAAGACGTGTAGGTGCGTAGGTTAATTGCCTTCTGTAAATTGCCTGCAGTGTGTAAGATAGAACTAGTGTATGGGTGATTGCTGGTTGGCACGGACTCTGGGCTGAAGGGCCTGTTTCCACATTGTTATTCTAAAAAAAACAGATTCTATCATATCCATTATTATTTCTTCTGGGTAGGTTCAGTGATAGTTCATAAGTTTGAGGAGCAGAATTAGGCCATTCGGCCTATAAAGCCTACTTCGCCATTCAATTATGGCTGATCTATCTCTCCCTCTCAAACCCATTCTCCTGCCTTCTCCTCACAACCCCTGACACCCGTACTAATCAAGAATCTGTCAATGTCCGCTTTAAAAATACCTAAAGACTTGGCCTCCGCAGCCGTCTCTGACAATGAATTGCACATTTTGAGATGAGGGCAAGGGTCTTGTGAAATCTATCCGTATATGTTGGTCAGCAGGCAAAACACTCTCCCATTTTTCTCATCTTCAATCTAATCCTGCCCTCAGCTTCTAAGAGTTCCAATGTACTACTGGGAGAGTGTAAAACTATAGTCCCCCTCAGTGTGATGGGTTCTAGTGACATTAGTTGGAGGAGCCCCCTCCCAAAATTCACACAACTTCTCCAAGAGACGCCACTGCTTAGAGACAGACACGAAATGCTGGAGTAACTCAGCGGGCCAGGCAGCGTCTCTGGAGAAAAGAAATGGGTGATGATTCGGGTCAGACTCGGGTCTCGACCTGAAACATCACCCACCCCTTCTATCCAGAGATGCTGCCTGTCCCGCTGAGTTACTCCAGCTTTTTGTGTCTATCTTCGGTTTAAGCCAACATCTGCAGTTCCTTCCTGCACAATACCCAATAGAGATACGGAAAATATATTCAATGTAGAGGAGCAGAATATCTCAGCCAGAGTGCCCACAATTTCTTCTCTAGCCTCCCACAGTGTCCTCGGATATATCTGATCAGGCCTGAGAGATTTGTCTGGGAGATTTGGAACTACAACTCATTTCTGACTCCAGTCATGTTCCCATCAATGTTCAGAATGTTTTTACAGTCGCTGAATTATCTGCAATATGATTCCTTTGTGTGTAAAGATTTAAGGACTTGACCTGGTCTAAAAGCAAATTCCACCTGGTGTTAGGGTGTCAACTGGTGTCAGGGTGTCAACTGGTGTCAACTGGTGTCAACTGGTGACAACTGGTGTCAACTGGTGTCAACTGGTGTCAACTGGTGACAACTGGTGTCAGGGGTTATGGGGAGAAGGCAGGAGAATGGGGTTAGGAGGGAGAGATAGATCAGCCATGATTGAATGGCAGAGTAGACTTGATGGGCTGAATGGGCTAATTCTGCTCCTATCACTTCTGACCTTATGACCTAACTGAAGAGAAAGTGGAGCTTTGTCATTCATTGATGCTGACTGCATGGTCTTACTATCACACAGCCACAGAGGAAGTGGATGTGCCCACAAATTTAGCTGTGGGCCATGATTGATGATGATCATAAGTTCATGTGATCGGAGCAGAATGAGGCCATTCGGCTCATCAAGTCTACTCCGCCATTCAATCATGGCTGATCTATCTTTCCCTCTCAACCCCATTCTCCTGCCTTCTCCCCATAACCCCTGACACCCGTACAAATCAAGAATCTATCTATCTCTGCCTTAAAAATAGCCACTGACTTGGCCTCCACAGCCGTCTGTGGCAATGAGTTCCACAGATTCACCACCCTCTGACTTTTGTTTGTTTTTGGCAAGTGTAAAGAACGGAACAATGTCCGAGACTTAAGAGACTGCAAATGCTTGAATCTGGAACAAAACACAAACTCCAGTCGGGGATCATCTGTGTGGGGGAGGGGGTAGGAGTGGGGGGAGGAATTGTCAATATTTCAGGATACGCTGGTGAGTTTTATGATGCTGTTTTGGGGGGATAGAAAAGGATTTGCAGATCTCTTCACCTGCCTTGACTTTGCATGCACGATCTCTCTCCAGTTTCTCATGGAAGACCTGGGCCCAGACATCATCTACTTGGTCTAAAAAGTCACCATTTAACGTAGAATCCAGTTTCTCCAGACTGAAGTTTCTCCAGGCGTGCAGCGTAGGTTAATTCCCGGAATGGCGGGACTGTCATATGTTGAAAGACTGGAGCGACTAGGCTTGTATACACTGGAATTTAGAAGGATGAGAGGAGATCTTATCGAAACGTATAAGATTATTAAGGGGTTGGACACGTTAGAGGCAGGAAACATGTTCCCAATGTTGGGGGAGTCCAGAACCAGGGGCCACAGTTTAAGAATAAGGGGTAGGCCATTTAGAACAGAGATGAGGAACAACTTTTTCAGTCAGAGAGTTGTGAATCTGTGAAATTCTCTGCCTCAGAAGGCAGTGGAGGCCAATTCTCTGAATGCATTCAAGAGAGAGCTAGATAGAGGATAGCGGAGTCAGGGGGTATGGGGAGAAGGCAGGAACGGGGTACTGATTGAGAATGATCAGCCATGATCACATTGAATGGCGGTGCTGGCTCGAAGGGCCGAATGGCCTCCTCCTGCACCTATTGTCTATTGTCTATTGAATGCCATTTACAACTTCACATAACCAGCCCGTTTATTCCTTTCCGCGGTCCAATTTTGGTGTCATTTGGCAAATGTATTGATGATGGCCTTACTGTTAAGCCCAGGGCATTTTGTATGTGTAATCAGTACTGTGGCACCCCGCTGCATTGTAAAGTTCACCAGATTTCCCATCAAATATTACCTCTTGCTTTCAGCTACTGAAGCTATTTTTAGTCCAATTAACCACTTTCTGATGGACCCCGTGGGATTCTCATTTGATTAGTTTGCAACCTGTGATCTTGGCAAAATCCAAGTAAACTCTTTCCCTCGTTCATCCTTAGTCTAATAGTTCAAGAGTCAAGAGTGTTTTATTGTCATGTGTCCCAGATAGAACAATGAAATTCGTACTTGCTGCAGCACCAGAGAATATGTCAACATAGTACAATAATAATAATAATAATAATAATAATAATAATAATAATAATAATAATAATAATAATAATAATAATAATAATAATAATAATAATAATAATAATAATAATAATAATAATAATAATAGTCTATTGTAGTTCAGAGCTTATTTGAGGTTGTAGTGTTTAATAGCCTGATGGCTGTTGGGAAGAAGTTGTTCCTGAACCTGGACCTTACAGTTTTCAGGCTCCTGTACCTTCTTCCCGATGGCGGGGATGAGATGAGTGTGTGGCCAGGGTGGTGTGGGTCAGTGAGTGTGTGGCCAGGGGGGTGTGTGTCAGTGAGTGTGTGGCCAGGGTGGTGTGGGTCAGTGAGTGTGTGGGTCAGTGAGTGTGTGGCCAGGGTGGTGTGGGTCAGTGAGTGTGTGGCCAGGGTGGTGTGGGTCAGTGAGTGTGTGGCCAGGGTGGTGTGGGTCAGTGAGAGTGTGGCCAGGGTGGTGTGGGTCTCTGATGATGCCGGCTGCCTTATTGAGGCAACGACTCCAGTAAATCCCTTCGATGGTGGGGAGGTCAGAGCCGGTGATGGACTGGGCAGCGTTCACAACTTTTTGCAGCCACAGTTGAATTCAGCTAACTCATCAATATTAATCAATTTATTGGTTTAATAATGCTGCACTATCACCCACGTGATTTAATCACTTGTAGAGTGGATAAAAGGGCTTTGTCTCAGAGGCAAGGTCGGAGTTTATTTGGCTTCTCCCCCCTCCTCCCCCTCCCCTCCCCTCCCCTCCCCCTCCCCCTTCCCCTCCCCTCCACCCTCCCTCCTCCCCTCCCCCTCCTCCCTTCCCCCCTCCATCCCTTCCTCTCCCCCCCACTCCATCCCCCTCAAACGCACTTATTCTTCCTCCTCCCCCTCCCTCCCCCCTCCGTCCCTAGGAGATAGATTTAAATTTTAAAATCTGAATAACTTTAAAAGTATAACACCGTTTTCAATGAAACTTCTTCCATTAGCACCAAAGGGACGACGGTGAGTAAGGTGGGCCTAAAATTGTTGCGCTATCATGTACCGTTTTGGCTGTAGTTCAGGAACAAACAAACAAACAAACGAGAGTTTTAGTATATAGATTAGAGAGAATGCAAGCGTGCGGAGTTAACGTGTTTGAATGGTGCAAGGAATGAATTGAAACAAAAGTCCGGGAAAACTTGAGAACCTCTTTAGAGAATAAAGGATGAAGAGAAATAGTGATGAAGTTACTTCAAGGTCATTTAATGTGTTATTTAGACAGGATCATGGATAGGGCAGGTTTGGAGGGATATAGGCCAAACGTAGGCAGGTGGGACTAGTGTAGCTGGGACAAGGTCTGTAGAAGGGTCTCGACCCGAAACGTCACCTATTCCTTTTCTCCGGAGATGCTATCTGACCCGCTGAGTTACTCCAGCTTTTTGTGTCTATCTTCAGTGTAGCTGGGACTTGTTGGCTGGTGTGGGCAAGTTAGGCCGAAGGGCCTGTTTCCACGCTGTATCACTCTATGACTCTATGAGTTCACACACGTTAAGCTTTCACATTAGATACATACTTTTTCGATGGTATTGGTTTGAATCTGACCGATTTAGAGAGTCAAGCCTCTTTATTTCCTAGTAGCATATTTCATATATCACTAAGGTAAATAAAGATGCCTTGCTTCTGAATCCAAACCAGATTTAAGGCTGTCAGCAAAAGAACCAGAGACAACATATTTGTACACAGCTTTTCCATATTTAATCAGCTTATTCATAGAAATAAGCTCCAATTCACCAGTTCAAGGTGTTTAGCAATGGCTTTAATCCATTTAGAGGTGTATTATTAATAATGCTGTCTTTTATTGAATCTGCAGCCAGTGAAAATGTCCTTGTTCACCAAATCTTTCAGAGAAAAAGAACCCAAACTGCTTCTCTGGTACCCTCTCAACATCGCATAGGTTTCAGAGGACCCAAAACCGTACTGTTCTCTCAGAATGTGTGCTTTACATCTCGAACCAAAGGATTAAAGAAGTTACTGGATCTCAACAGCAAGGTATGGGAAACCAGCATTTAACCAATTATCAAGTCAAGTCAAGTCAAGTCTATTTGTCACATACACATACACGATGTGCAGTGAAATGAAAGTGGCAATGCCTGCAGATTGTGCAAAAAAAAGAATTACAGTTACAGCCTATAAATAAAAGTTAATACAGAGAAGACAAAATTTAGTCTCTGGGGTTATAAAAGTTGACAGTCCTGATGGCCTGGGGGAAGAAACTCCGTCTCATCCTCTCTGTTTTCACAGCGTGACAGCGGAGGCGTTTGCCTGACCGTAGCAGCTGGAACAGTCCATTGCTGGGGTGGCAGGGGTCCCTCATAATCTTGCTTGCTCTGGATCTGCACCTCCTGATGTATAGGTCCTGCAGGGGGACGAGTGTAGTTCCCATGGTGCATTCTACCGAACGCACTACTCTCTGCAGGGCCTTCCTGTCCTGGGCAGAGCTGTTCCCAAACCAGACTGTAATGTTGCCGGACAGGATGCTCTCTACAGCCCCAGAGTAGAAGCACTGAAGGATCCTCAGAGACACTCTGAATTTCCTCAGCTGTCTAAGGTGGTAAAGGCGCTGCTTTGCCTTACCCACCAGTGCGGCAATGTGCGTTGCCCATGTCAGATCCTCTGTGATGTGGACTCCCAAGTATTTAAAGCTGCTCACCCTATCCACAGTAGACCCATTTATCTCCAGTGGCTTGTATGTCCTTGGATGTTGAGCCCTTATAAAGTCCACAATCAGCTCCTTCGTTTTTTTGACATTCAATAGGAGACAAGAATTATAGACAATAGACAATAGGCAATAGGCGCAGGAGTAGGCCAATCGGCCCTTCGAGCCAGCACCGCCATTCAATGTGATCATGGCTGATCATTCACAATCAGTACCCCGTTCCTGCCTTCTCCCCATACCCCCTGAATCCGCTATCATTAAGATCCGCTATCGATTCCTCTGCACATCTGCTACTGTACAACAGCAGCCAAACACTTGTCCACCTTTCATTAAAAAAAAACTATTCAAATACTGTACACTTGCCAGGACCAGAGGGTCTGAGCTATAGGGAGAGGTTGAATAGGCTGGGACTCTATTCCCTGGAGCGCAGGAGGATGAGAGATGATCTTACAGAGGTGTATAAAGTCATGAGAGGAATAGATTGGGAAGAGTCTCTTGCCCAGAGTAGGGGAATCGAGGACCAGAGGACATAGGTTTAAGGTGAAGGGGAAAAGATTTAGTAGGAATCTGAGGGGTAACATTTTCACACAATGTGTGGTGAGTGTATGGAACAAGCTGCCAGAGGAGGTAGTTGAGGCTGGGACTATCCCAACATTTAAGAAACAGTTAGACGGGTACATGGATAGGACAGGTTTGGAGGGATATGGACCAAGCGCAGGCAGGTTGGACTAGTGTAGCTGGGACATTGTGTGGGCAAGTTGGGCCGAAGGACGGGTTTCCATGTTGTATCACTTCATGACTCTCTGACAATATCACTCCATGACTCCATGACTCTATGACTATGACTCAGACGGTAATTGTAATAATTCTGCATCACACTTCTTCCTCCAGACCCACGATTATTTTCACTGCTTGTTGTTTTACCACTACCTTTAATTTTGTGACATTATAATTTAATCTCTTCTGTTTTGCAGTCTACCTGAGTTAGTATTAACAATACCTTACCATAACCAAATTTTCATAAAACTCACCTGGTTGACTCACGTTGTCCGGGGAAGGAACTCCACCATTTTCACCACACGGTGGCGCAGCGGTAGAGTTGCTGCCTCACAGCGCTTGCAGCGCCAGAGACCCGGGTTTGATCCTGACTACGGGTGCTGTCTGTCTGGAGTTTGTACGTTCTCCCCGTGACAGCGTGGGTTTTCCCCGAGATCTTCGGTTTCCTCCCACACTCCAAAGACATACATGTTTGTAGGTTAATTGGCTTGGTATAAGTGTAAATTGTCCCGAGTGTGTGTAGGATCGTGTTAATGTGCGGGGATCGCTGGTTGGTGCGGACTCGGTGGGCCGAAGGGCCTGTTTCCGTGCTGTATCTGTAAACTAAACTAAACTCAACTAAACCATGGATGACCTTTGAGTAACACAATTTACATCCTTGAAATTGACTCTTACCTGAACTTTAAAAAGCTCAGTTAGATGATCAGTTCAGAAGACCGTTGTAGGTAATTAACCAATACTAGGCATAACTGTGATGTCCTGTGAAGGAAATAACTTAAAAAATCATTCTTTCTCCACTTCCCAAATTTCCATCCTTCTGCACTTGGATCTTTAATTGTTTTCTCTTTCTAATGAAAGGGCAACCTGAAACATTAACCCAGCTTCTCTCTCCGCCAATATTGCTAACTTTTGAGCTTTTCCAATATTTTCTATCTTTATTTCCAATATTTTCTATCATCTATTTGTCAAATTTTGTTTTTTGATAAGCATTTAAAGCTCAACTGTCCAGCAGGTGAACTAGATCTTTGGACTACAATTGTATTCATTTTCCTTTCTCAAAGTTCCTGAAGAAGAAGAGAGCAACAACGTTCTTCCCCTGTCTTGATCACGATGGGTCCATGACGTTGGCTGCTCAGCTCAGGGTAAGTAAGAGGCAACAGCACAGCTGTCTTTAATGTCTGAAATTGGCATGTGTGGGCAAGTTGGGCCGAAGGGCCTGTTTCCACACTGTATCACTCAATAGACAATAGACAATAGATGCAGGAGTAGGCCATTCGGCCCTTCGAGCCAGCACCGCCACTCAATGTGATTGTGGCTGATCATTCACAATCAGTACCCCGTTTCTGCCTTATCCCCATTCCCCCTGGCTCCACTATCTTTAAGAGCTTTATGTACCTCTGTCTCTCTCACTCTCCATGACTCTGTGACTCTTTATTAAAAAAATGAAACCAGTGCAGCCAAGTAAAATGGGACCCATTTGAATGGGTAACCGAAGTTGTGATTGAAGCAGTTCAGGTAGGTATACATTCCTTAATTCTGATCGTGCAAGACTGTGAAAATTTGGTTGCCCTGACTGCATCCAACAACAAGTAAGGTTCAGAAGTATCTGGATAATGAGGAAAAACCTTTTCAGTCAGAGAGTTGTAAATCTGTGGAATTCACTGCCTCAGAAGGCAGTGGAGGCCAATTCTCTGAATGCATTCAAGAGAGAGCTAGATAGAGCTCTTAAGGATAGCGGAGTCAGTGGGTATGGGGAGAAGGCAGGAACGGGGTACTGATTGAGAATGATCAGCCATGATCACATTGAATGGTGGTGCTGGTTCGAGGGGCCGAGTGGCCTCCTCCTGCACCTATTGTCTATTGTCTATTGTCTATTGATAAAGATTCTAAGCAAGACCATCCGAAAGACTCTTGCACAGAGAATTATATCATTAATTCACAACACTGAAAATAGATGGCTCGTGCAAGCCACAATTTTTCCAATCAAAATTGCCCGTTTGAATTTCTGCAGCAGAGATTTCAACCTGGAAGTCATCATAATATTCCACTCTGCAAAAAAATATATTTTCAGATGTGACCCTGAAAATAAAACCAGTTTAAACCTCCCAATTTTAAAGCAACATATTATTAACAAGGTTACAATAAAAATTAATATTGCAAGCTATTGCATATTGTTTCATTGCGAATCAAGACTACATTTGAGAAAATAATATTTCATGTAATTTCTTCCTGAGCCAAGAAATAAAAATTGAATTCAGGCTGTTCCATGCAGTGAAGAATAATGAGATAAATGTAACAGAACCCTTTTAAGATATTTAAAATTAAAATGTATACTGAATCTCTACCAAACTGCTGTACTTTCTAGAGCTCGATTTGTGATATAATGGGAGAACTCAAGGATTCAACCCCTCACTTTGTGCATTGCATCAAGTCCAACACATCAGCACAGGCAGACATGTTTGATGACTTCTACGTCTCGGCTCAGTTGCAGTATATTGGTGTTCTGGAGATCGTGAAGATGATTCGGCATGGATACCCTGTACGACTATCTTTCTCCAACTTTCTAGCAAGGTAGGTCACCCACCAAACAACCTCAGGTAAAATTGGCAAAAAGAATGAATGAATGGATGAATGGATGAATGGATGAATGAATGGATGAATGGATGGATGGATGGATGAATGGACGGAGAGATGGATGGATGGACGGATGGATGGATGGACGGATGGATGGATGGATGGATGGATGGATGGATGGATGGATGGATGGATGGATGGATGGATGGATGGATGGATGGATGGATGGATGGATGGATGGATGGATGGATGGATGGATGGATAGATGGATGGATGGACGGGATGGACGGAATGGACGGAAGGACGGACGGACGGACGGACGGACGGGTGGATGGACGGACGGACGGATGGATGGATGGATGGATGGATGGATGGATGGATGGATGGATGGATGGATGGATGGATGGATGGATGGATGGATGGATGGATGGATGGATGGATGGATGGATGGATGGATGAATGGATGGATGGATGGACGGACGGACGGACAGACGGACGGACGGACGGACGGACGGACGGATGGATGGATGATCGAAGGTAGACACAAAATGCTGGAGTAACTCAGCGGGACAGGCAGCATCTCTGGAGAGACGGAATGGGTGACGTTTCGGGTCGAGACCCTTCTTCAGACTGAATGAATGATACTTTATTATCACATTTGACATGTCACGGTGAGATTCTTTGTTTTGCACACACAAGTATACAAAGTGTCGCCACACAAAGGGCACCGACAAAGTTACAAAGTATTCCATTTAGTCCCCAATGGTCCCGTTTGTTCTCGCCCCTGCTCCAAGCCAAGTCTCTCTTTGTTCCCGCCCCCCCTCCACGCCAAGTCTCTCTTTGTTCTCGGCGGTGTGTCCTCAACCAACCGCGGACCCGTCCGACCTCCCTGGCGCATCTTCGTCTGATCCCTGGTGCCCTCCATGGATTCTGCACTGGCTTATTCATTGAAGACAGAGGGGTATGGAGGAAAGACGATACCCTGGCTGGAGGTCCATGACCAGTGGAGTTCCGCGGGGATCCGTGCTGGGACCTCTGTGGCTTGCGATACATATAAATGACTTGGACGTTCATGTGGATGGGTTGGTGAGTAAGCTCACTGACAACACGAGAACTGGAGGAGTTGCAAACAAAGAAGGCTGTCGCAAGATACAGCAGGATGTAAATCAGATGCAGAGGTGGGTGGAGAAATGGCAGATGGAGTCTAATCCGAGCAGGTGTGAGATGGTGCACTTGGGGAAGTTGAATGTCAGGGGAGAGTGTACAGTTAGTGGCAAGACCTTTACCAGCATCGATGTGCAGAGGGATCTTGGAGTCCAAGTTCATAGCTCACTGAAGATGGCAGCATAAACAGGGTGGTAAATAAAGCTTCTGATATGCTTGCCTTCTTTGCTGGAGCAATTGAGACTCAATAGAGGCAAAATGTCATGATATACTGTTCCTCTATAAGACTTTGCTCAGGCCGTCATTGGAGTATTGCACGCAGTTCTGGTCACCCCATTGCAAGAACGATGGGGAGGCTTTGGAGTGGGTGCAGAGGAGGTTTAGCACAATGCTGCTTGGATCAGAGAGTATAAGAAAATAACTGCAGATGCTGGTACAAATCGAAGGTATTTATTCACAAAGTGCTGGAGTAACTCAGCAGGTCAGGCAGCATCTCGGGAGAGAAGGAATGGGTGACGTTTCGGGTCGAGACCCTTCTTCAGACTGATGTCAGGGGGGGCGGGACAAAGGAAGGATATAGGTGGAGACAGGAAGATAGAGGGAGATCTGGGAAGGAGGAGGGGAAGAGAGGGACAGAGGAACTATCTAAAGTTGATCAGAGAGGTTCAGCTACAAGGAGAGGTTGGATAAATGTCAGAGGCGGGGAGACTTGCTAAAAGTATATAAACTTACGAGAGGCACAGATAGGGTGGACAGTCAGAACCTTTGTCCCCAGGGTGGAGATGTCCAGCACTAGAAGGCATAGGGAGAGGGAAGGAGGAGGAAAGTTTAATGGTGATGTGCAGGGCAAGTCATTCACACACAGAATGGTGGGGCCTAGAATGCATTGGGTGGCGTTGGAGGCAGATACCAACAGTAGAGGTCAAGGTCACAGGGAAGTGCAAGGAATAGATGGATATGGATCATGTACAGGCAGAGGAGATCAGTTTAACGTGGCATTGTGTTTGGCACAAACATTGCGGCCTATGGGCCTGTTCCAGTGCTGTACTGTGCTATGTTCCAGCACCCAATTTCACAACTCATAATCTCCCCTTCCCTGTGTGGGATGTGATTGTGCAGCTCAGTGGTGGTACAGTAAATGCTGCCGTTGACAGCGACACTCAAATCTCAAAAATAGATCCAAATGATGGGAACAGCTTGGCCCAGGATATCCCTGGCCCTGTAATCCTTCCTCCCTCAGTCCTCCAAAGAAATAGGTCCAAAAGTAACTCATTGGGCCATTCAAGCCTGCTCCACAATTTAATATGATCATAGGTCATCCTCCACTCAATAGCATATTCCCACTCTCATCCCTCACTTCTTGATTCATTATATGATTGTCTCTCCCTATTTTGAGCTACCTGGCCACCCAGCCCTCTGCCAAGGCTCAGAGAGACCACCCCCTCAGTCCTGCCTGCGATGCCCTGTCAGACTTTTAAATGTTTAATTGTTGTCTTAAACATTGCAGGATATTTTAACTCGCCCCTTTCCCCACTCTGATTCAACAGAGTCACACAATGTGGAAGCAGGCTCCTCGACCCAACTTTCCCACACCCCCATACTGACCAACGTCCCACCTACACTAGTCCCACCTGCCTGCGTTTGGCAAAATCCCTCTAAACCTGTCCTATCCATGTGCCTGTCTGAATATTTCTTGAACATTGCGATAGTCCCAGCCTCAACTACCTCCTCCGGCAGCTCGTTCCCTACGCCCACCACCCTTTGTGCAAGAAAAGTTATCCCTCAGGTTCCTATTAAATCTTGGGAAGATCTGGGCAAACCTTTTGCTTCCAACTAAACAATTTATCTTCCCTTCTGTGAAACCACGCAATGATACTGCCCGGATTTGCTAGTTTAGATAATGGAATAATGGGAGAAGGGGAATATTTCAACGTTACCCTCTGCCAGACCTTCAGTCACACACAGGGCCAAAACAATTATAGGTAAGGAGCCTAAACTTGTGCATTAAAAAGTACCACTCTTTTAAACTCCAAGCAATGTATCAAGGTGCCTAACTTCCCTTGTTACTATATTTATTCCCAATTGCTTCAGCGGGTATTAGATAATGAAATGAAGGAATCGTTTACAGATGCTCAGATCTAAAGATTGAACATTTGAGATACTTCAGACTATTTTTTGGACTAGATTTTATGGTTGCTGTAAATATCCTGTGTGTTGTAGAAACATAGAAATGATTTGGCTTCCACTGCCCTCTGTGGCAGAGAATTCCACAATTTCACAACTCTCTGGGTGAAAAAGTTCCTTCTCACCTCAGTTTTAAATGGCCTCCCCCTTATTCTTAGACTGTGGCCCCTGGTTCTGGACTCCCCCAACATTGGGAACATTTTTCCTTCATCGAGCTTGTCTGGTACTTTTTTAATTTAATATGTTTCTATAAGTATTGTGTAAGGGCAGTCACGGTGGTGCAGTGGTAGAGTTACTGCCTTACAGCGAATGCAGCGCCAGAGACCCGGGTTCCATCCCGACTACGGGTGCTGTCTGTACAGAGTTTGTATCTTCTCCCCGTGACCACGTGGGTTTTCTCCGAGATCTTCGAATTCCTCCCACACTCCAAAGACGTACAGGTTTGCAGGTTAATTACATAGAAACATAGAAAATAGGTGCAAGAGGAGGCCATTTGGCCCTTCCAGCCAGCACTGCCATTCATTGTGATCATGGCTGATCATCCACAATCAGTAACCCGTGCCTGCCTTCTCCCCATATCCCTTGATTCCACAACCCCCTTAGATCTCTATCTAACTCTCTTTCAAATTCATCCAGTGAATTAGCCTCCACTGCCCTCTGTGGCAGAGAATTCCACAAATTCACAACTCTCTGGGTGAAAAAGTTTTTTCTCACCTCAGTTTTATTAAGTGTAAACTGTCCCTAGTGTGTGTACGAAAGTGTTAATGTGCGGGGATCGCTGGTCGGTGTGGGCTTGGTGGGCCAAAGGGCCTGTTTCCGCACTGTATCTCTAAACTAAACTAAAGTAAACTAATCTAAACGTCATAAGATAAAGGTTTGATTTTAATTTCATTGAAATTGAAGCAATGGAATAGAAACCAATTGTATTGTGATCGCTGAACCAAAGCCAGCAACCCAGCTTTCCTTGGTATTGTACATGCTTTTTTTTTGTGCTTTAAAAAGTGCAGCACAGTGTGTTCTGCAGTTGAGTAGCTGCCAGGTCTCTGGTTAGGTTTCATTGGTAGCAGCATAATGGAACTGACATTTATGACTAAGCCCCGGTGTGATATACAGCTACAGAACCATGTTGATGTAAACTCACGGAGACAAAAGCTCCCTGAGGCAATCCAAGAATTTAGTCACCCTGACTTCAATCGCATTTCTGACCTTTTCACTTCGATTAGCCAAATCAAAACTGGGGCAGCTCCATGTCGGTCTCTGTGCACAGTGACCATGTGGAAGCCCATTGCAGTGTCATATTTAAAAAACAGCGATATGATTGTGCACCAGATCAGAATAGGACAAGACCTGCATTTCTTGGTTGATGGACACAGAATGCTGGAGTAACTCAGCGGGACAGGCAGCATCTCTGGAGAGAAGGAATGGGTGACGTTTTGGGTCGAGACCCTTCCTTAGACTGAGAGTCTGAGGAAAGAGAGACACAGAGATATGGACGGGTAAGGTTAGTAAACGAGACCTTAACCTTCCTTATCTCTGTGTCTCCCTCTCCCCTGACTCTCAGTCTGAAGAAGGGTCTCGACCTGTAACTTCACCTTTACCTAACCTGACACCATTGAGATAATAATCTGCCTCCTTATTTCTGCCGCCAAAGTGGATAACCTCACATTTATCTACATTATACTGCATCTGCCATGCATCTGCCCAGTCACTCAACTTGCCCAAGTCACCCTGCAACCTCCTAGCATCCTCTTCGCAGTTCACACTGCCAGCCAGCTTTGTGTCATCTGCAAACTTGCTGGTTTGCTCGACTGGCTCGACTTGAAACGTCACCCATTCCTTCTATCCGGAGATGCTGCCTGTCCCGCTGAGTTACTCCAGCATTTTGTGTCCACTTTCCTCAGAGCTCCTCAACAAGGGTCTGGTAAATTAGAAATCACTTGGACGAGAATTTTACTCGATCTTGCAGTGAAGAATCATTCATTTGAAAAAAACAACCTAAATTTAACATAATAATAATAATAATAATAATAATATTCATTTATTGTCATTGCAACGAGTACAACAAAATTAAAAAATAGCCAATCCTGACGGTGCGTACAAACATATATGCAATAAATGCAAAAACAAATAAATACATAAATACAATTAAATACAATTATGTTAAGTACAAGATTTTTTAACGGTGTTGCCTAGTGCAAAGGTAGTGTTCAGTTCTCGTATGGCCCTGGGGTAAAAACTGTTCTTAAGTCTGTTTGTTCGGGATTTGATCGACCTGAAACGTCGACCAGAGGGCAGATGAACAAACAGACGGTGGCCGGGGTGGGATGGATCTTTTATTATTTTGCCTGCTCTACTGAGGCAGCGTAGGCTGAACAGGTGCTCCAGGGAGGGCAGTGAGCAGCCGATGATCTTCCGGGCCGTCGTGATGACCCTCTGAAGGGCCTTCCTGTCCTTTTCTGAGCAGCTGGCATACCATGTGGTTATACAGTATGCCAGCACACTCTCGATGGAGCAGCGATAGAAGGACAACATGAGCTTCTCCTGCAGGTTGGTTTTCCTGAGGATCCTCAGGAAGTGGAGTCTCTGCTGTGCCTTCTTTACTGTGGTGATGGTGTTGGTAGACCAGGTAAGATCCTCTGCGATGTGCGTACCCAGGAACCTGAAAGCTGGTACCCTTTCCACACAGACCCCATTGATGTAGAGTGGGTCGTAATCTCCACTGGTTTTTCTAAAGTCAATTATAAGTTCCTTTGTTTTGGAGGAGTTCAGGACCAGATTGTTCACTGAACACCATGCTGCCAGCCTTTGGATTTCATCCCTATAGGCTGTCTCATCTCCTTCTGAGATGAGTCCAACCACAGTCGTGTCATCCGCGAACTTGATGATGGTGTTGGTGGGATGGGTGGGGGCGCAGTCGTGAGTGTAGAGGGAGTAAAGGATGGGGCTCAACACACAGCCCTGTGGTGAGCCGGTGCTCAGTGTAATGGTGGAGGAGAGGTGAGGGCCTATTTTGACGGTCTGGGGGCGGTTGGTCAGGAAGTCCTTGATCCATTGGCAGATGGTTTGGGAAAATCCAAGGTCGGAAAGTTTGGTGACCAGTCTGCTCGGGATGACCGTGTTAAAGGCAGAGCTGAAGTCGAGGAAGAGCATCCTCACATAGCTCCCCTGGTGTTCAAGGTGGGTCAGTGCAGTGTGAAGAGCAGTGTCGATGGCATCCCCTGTAGACCTATTTGCTCTGTAGGCAAACTGGTGTGGGTCGAAGGTGGGTGGGAGGCTGGCTTTGATGTGCTGCAGGACCAGTCTCTCGAAGCACTTTGTGATGACCGGTGTGAGTGCTACTGGACGGTAGTCGTTAAGGCCGCTGATGACAGACTTTTTCGGCAGTGGGATGATTGTGGCGGACTTCAGGCAGGGAGGGATGGTGGATTTTAAAAGGGACAGGTTGAAGATTTTTGTGAAGACCTCAGATAATTGGTCTGCACATTCCCTCAGCACTCTGCCCGTCACACCATCGGGGCCTGCAGCTTTCCTGGGATTCACTGCTCTGAGCACGCGCTTAACATCATACTCCTGCACAGTGAAGGTGTTGCTGTCAGGTGCTGGAGAGGGTGTTATGTCTGCCACTGTAGCTTTCACCTCGAAACGAGCAAAGAAACAGTTAAGTTCCTCTGCCAGCGAAAAAATATTGGGAATATTGGGAATTAATGAATTCAACCTGACAATAGATTTTATCCTCACCTTCGAAAATGAGAAGTGACATTCTCATTATGTTATTCATCCACTAGAACGAATCATTACATCACATCGATTGTATATAGCGTAGATCAGCTCTGCTGGGATGTGCGTGAATGGCCATTAGAGGAGACCAGTGTAAAGCCTCGCTTTACAATAAACTGCAGATGCTGGTATAAAATCGAAGTAGACACAAAATGCTGGAGTAACTCAGCGGGACAGGCAGCATCTCTGGAGAGAAGGAATGGGTGACGTTTCAGGTCGAGACCCTTCTTCAGACCCTGAAGAAGGGCCCTGACCCAGAGATGCTGCCTCTCCAGAGATGCTGCCTGACCCACTGAGTTACTCCAGCATTTTGTGTCTACTTCGATTTTATACCAGCATCTGAAGTTGATTTCCTGCACGTATTGCCCTGCTCTACTGTTTTCCTTTGTCAAAAGGCATGCTGGCACTCAGCACCACGCAGGACTTAGACTGCACTCAGGATTGAATGACACGACAAATATCATTCAGCATCATGAGATCCAAGCAACATTCATCTTCAAGTGTGAACTGAACCAACTGGAGAGGCCAGAGTACCCAGCGTGACTGAGAGAATTACCGGCTTGCCCACAGTACAGGAACTCATACATCGCGCTCATGTAGTGGTACTCCTCACAGCAACCCCCAAGACAATCCGCCTGTCTTTAGTTTAGTTTCAGAAAATAACTGCAGATGCTGGTACAAATCGATTTATTCACAAAATGATGGAGTAACTCAGCAGGTCAGGCAGCATCTCGGGAGAGAAGGAATGGGTTCAGTTTAGAGGAGATCTTATCGAAACGTATAAGATTATTAAAGGGTTGGACACGTTAATAATAATAATAATAATGCATTACATTTATATAGCGCTTTTCATATACTCAAAGACGCTTTACAGGGATTTAAAGAACATAGGGAAGTGAATAAATAGATAAATAAGTAAAGGAACAGAGACAGGAAACATGTTCCCAATGTTGGGGGAGTCCAGAACAAGGGGCCACAGTTTAAGAATAAGGGGTAGGCCATTTAGAACTGAGATGAGGAAAAACTTTTTCAGTCAGAGAGTTGTGAATCTGTGGAATTCTCTGCCTCAAAAGGCAGTGGAGGCCAATTCTCTGAATGCATTCAAGAGAGAGCTGGATAGAGCTCTTAAGGATAGCGGAGTCAGGGGGTATGGGGAGAAGGCAGGAACGGGGTAGTGATTGAGAATGATCAGCCATGATCACATTGAATGGCGGTGCTGGCTCGAAGGGCCGAATGGCCTCCTCCTGCACCTATTGTCTATTGTTTAGTTTAGTTTGGTTTCATTTTGTTTAGTTTCGTTTCATTTAGTTTAGTTTACAGATACAGCTCAGAAACAGGCCCTTCGGCCCACCGGGTCCGCACCGACCAGCGATCCCCGCACATTAACACTATCCTACACGTTCTAGGGACAGTTTTTTTTTGCACTTATACAAAACCAATCAACCTACAAACCTGTACGTCTTTGGAGTGTGGGAGGAAACCGAAGATCTCGGAGAAAACCCACGCTGGTTACGGGGAGAACGTGCAAACTCCGTACAAACGGCACCCGTAGTCAGGATGGAACCCGGGTCTCCGGCGCTACATTCGCTATAAGGCAGCAACACTACCGCTGTGCCACCACTGCCAGGGGCTGCGGCTCTACCTCGGAGAATGCAGCGGGACTATTTAGGAGAGGGAAGGGTGAGAGAGAGGCTAGGAGGTGAAAGGTGGAGACATAAGGAAGGAAAAATAGGACATTAAAGCAGGTTGAGGATGGGAAATGAAAGCCAAACCAAGGAGAAAACCCCAGTAGATAGCTACATGAGTGATGGGCAGATGGAATTAGATGAAGAGGATAATGAACAGCACCTCATATTTCACTTGGAACTTACACCCAGTGGTATGAACATTGACTTCTCTATCTTCAAGTAACCCTTGCTTTCCCTCTCTCTCTATCCCTCTCTCTCCATCCCATCCCTCTAAACACTGGAATTTAGAAGGATGAGAGGAGATCTTATCGCAAAAAGTACAAGATTATTAATGGGTTGGACACGTTAGAGGCAGGAAACATGTTCCCAATGTTGGGGGAGTCCAGAACAAGGGGCCACAGTTTAAGAATAAGGGGTAGGCCATTTAGAACTGAGATGAGGAAAACCTTTTCAGTCAGAGAGTTGTGAATCTGCGGAATTCTCTGCCTCAGAAGGCAGTGGAGGCCAATTCTCTGAATGCATTCAAGAGAGAGCTAGATAGAGCTCTTAAGGATAGCGGAGTCAGGGGGTATGGGGAGAAGGCAGGAACGGGGTACTGATTGAGAATGATCAGCCATGATCACATTGAATGGCGGTGCTGGCTCGAAGGGCTGAATGGCCTCCTCCTGCACCTGTTGTCTATTGTCTATTACCTACCATTATTGCTTTTGTCAAGTTGGCAAAGACAGGTAGCTAAACCAAACTGCTTTTCAAATTGATTTGTGCAAATACAATGATAATAGGAAGCATTGTAAAGATTTGCTCTCTTGGAGCACTGAGAGAGAGATCTAGGTCTATTTTCAAGTCACCCATTTTAAAAGGAATACATGGTTTAAGAACAAGGTTCGTACTCCCTCAACATCACAACCCAGCCCCGAGTATTTCATTTTCACTTTCCAATTGGCACCTGAGTTCTTTTATCATTTCTTTTCACTTCAATGAAACAGCAGAAATCAATTAACACCTTTTGATCCCACAATTCAAAAGCTGAAAATCAATTTTGTCAGGGAAACAAAAAGCGTAGCACTGTCAGATCTGTGCTGGCTTTTTGAATAAATATAAATCCCCACCTCAGTGGCTCAGATGGTTACTGGAAAGCCCTTTGGCAGAGTTTATCCACAACGTTAGTTCACATCTATCAGCTCCGAAGCAACATTGGACAAATGTATTTACTTTCTTCACAAAATGCTGGAGTAACTCAGCAGGTCAGGCAGCATCTCAGGAGAGAAGGAATGGGTGACGTTTCGGGTCGAGACCCTTCTTCAGACTCCGGCCCGAAATGTCTTCGACCCGAAACGTCACCCATTCCTTCTCTCCTGAGATGCTGCCTGACCTGCTGAGTTACTCCAGCATTTTGTGAATAAATACCTTCGATTTGTACCAGCATCTGCAGTTATTGTCTTATATTTACTTTCTTTGGTAAGTAGAAAGCATTTCACATTCATGTTGACAATAATTTGAATTTTAAGGCCCATGAGTTGAGAAGCTTATTTGCTTAAATCGTGGTTGAACAATGCCAATTGGATAGTGCCGCCCGGTGGAGGCATTCCCGAGGTGCCGCCTAGAAGGGTCGGCGATTAGCGGGAGCTCGACCGAAAGCGTGGCCGTGCGTGGGACCGGGAACCGGGAGGGAGCTGGAGACATCGAGCGCTCGGAGTGGGGTGGTAGGAAGGTGAACCAGGACCAGGAGCCCGGCCGAAGGCTCATCTGGGCCCACTGGAAAGCTCATCAGATGCAGTAACCCACTGCTCTGCCGTCGGCGAAACCAGGAGCCCACTCGAAGGCTAGTCATTGAGTTACTGATTGTGGATGATCAGCCATGATCACATTGAATGGCGGTGCTGGCTCGAAGGGCCGAATGGCCTCCTCCTGCACCTATTGTCTATTGTCTATTGTCATTGTCGATTGGCAGGACCAGTAACCCTCCCAGAGACTCAGAGCCATCCCAAAGACTCGTCGGACGGTGGGACCATCGATACATGGATACATAGACAATAGGTGCAGGGGGACACCATTTGGCCCTTGGAGCCAGCACCGCCATTCAATGTGATCATGGCTGATCATCCACAATCAGTAACCCAT
This sequence comes from Rhinoraja longicauda, assembly GCF_053455715.1. Classification (NCBI taxonomy): domain Eukaryota; kingdom Metazoa; phylum Chordata; class Chondrichthyes; order Rajiformes; family Arhynchobatidae; genus Rhinoraja; species Rhinoraja longicauda. Next base: position 74,414,516 of record NC_135959.1, on the reverse strand, counting down.
GCCTGCCTTCTCCCCATATCCCTTAATTCCACTAGCCCCTAGAGCTCTATCTAACTCTCTTTTAAATTATAATAATAATAATACATTTTATTTGTCATATGTAGGTTGGCACAGGGTCAACGGTACAATGATTCATCCAATTCATCCAGTGAATTGGCCTCCACTGCCTTCTGTGGCAGAGAATCCCACGGTTACTCCAGCAGTGTAAACCAGCATCTGCAGTTCCTTCCTACACAAATACTGGAATGATGGTCTCCTTAACCATTCCCACCCCCTCCTTTTATTTCTTGTGTTGCAAACTGGAAACATCTTAATATTGATTACAAAGTGCCATACCACAGTGCTGCTGATGTCCTATTCATACCTTAACGGCTTGGAATACATTTCCTTTGTCATTGCTTTTCAGTGAAAAACGGCACAATGGATCTTGAATCAGGACAGTTTCAAGAGGAGATCTGAACTTGATTTTGTGATGATACCTTCCACAGGATTAGAGGACAATAATTATTTCTAATATGTAGGAAGGAACTGCAGACAGTGGTTTACACCAAAGATAGACACAAAATGATGGAGTAACTCAGTTTCGGCGGTCACAGTGGCGCAGCGGTCGAGTTGCTGCCTTACAGTGAATGCAGTGACCCGGGTTCCATCCTGACTACGGGCGCCGTCTGTACGGAGTTTGTACGTTCTCCCCATGACCTGCGTGGGTTTTCTCCGAGATCTTCGGTTTCCTCCCACACTCCAAAGACGTACAGGTATGTAGGTTAATTGGCTTGGTAAATGTAAACATTATCCCTAGTGGGTGTAGGATATTGATAATGTGCGGGGATCGCTGGTCGTCGCGGACCCGGTGGGCCGAAGGGCATGTTTCTGCACTGTATCTCTAAGCTAAACCCAGTGGGACAGGCAGCATCTCTGGAGAGAAGGAATGTCTATCTGTCTATAATTATTTTGAAGGTTAAATCCTATTTTGTCTGCAGATACAAGACTCTGGCTGAAATAAGCGTGGGGGTTAGAAAGGAGCTTTCTGCCGAGGACAAGTGTCATCTCATCCTTCAGCAGTGCAAGTTACAAGGCTGGCAGGTCAGTGGCTTTGGAAGTGTGATCTTTTCTTGCTGCCGAAGACTATGTTAATTCAGGCCACTGCACTCTATCTATCTTTTACCTGCCAGGTTTTGTCCTGCCCCTCCCTCCTCTAGGTTTCTTCTCTCCCATCTGCAATTAGTCTGAAGAAGGGTCCTGTCTAGGGTTGCCAACTGTCTCGTATTAGCCGGGACAGCCCGTATTTTGGGCTAAATTGGTTTGTCCCGTACGGGACCGCCCTTGTCCCGTATTAGGCCCAGATGGTGCTGTAGGCCCGGACACTGTAGGCCCAGACACTGTAGGCCCGGACACTGTAGGCCCGGACACTATAGGCCCAGACACTGTAGGCCCGGACACTGTAGGCGCTGCCTAACGGAGGTTGCGTAGCAACCCACCTCACGGCCTGGGCGGCTGCCATTGGTGGAGCAGGAGCACATGGCCGCTGGCTGGGTGAGGTCATGTGGGGAGCGGGGCGGTGACGTCACCGTTTGTCCCTTATTTGGGAGCGGGGAAGTGGGTAACCCTAGTCCTGAGCCAAAATTGTCAGCTATCCATATTCTCCAGAGACGCTGCCTGACCTGCTCTGGCACTTTGTGCCTTTTTCTGTAAAGCAACATATGCAGTTTCTTGTTTCTCGCTCAAATTTCCAATTTCACAATGGCTACGTAAATGAACTGAAATAAACGAGAAATAAATTAAGATTCCTCTGATCTTTTTCCGATAAATTCATACATCAAAAAGCTCACTCCCAGACTGGGAGTGTCAAGGGTGACAAGGAGCAGCTGGCAGAAAATCATGGGCTGATCTTCGGGCGGCACGGTGGCTCAGCGGTAGAGTTGCTGCCTTACAGCGAATGCAGCGCCGGAGACCCAGGTTCGATCCTGACTACGGGTGCTGTCTGTACGGAGTTTGTACGTTCTCCCCGTGACCTGCGTGGGTTTTCTCCGAGATCTTTGGTATCCTCCCACATTCCAAAGACGTACAGGTTTGTAGGTTAATTGGCTTGGTAAATGTAAAAATTGTCCCTAGTGTGTGTAGGATAGTGTTAATGTGCGGGGATCGCTGGGCGGCACGGACACGGTGAGCAGAAATGGCCTGTTTCCGCGCTGTATCTCTAAACTAAACTAAAAATCTGTTTTCTCTTTGTTTCCCTTGCATGGGATCTTAATGTTTACCAGCTTCGAGCCTCAGTGGCTTACGTACAGAAGTTAGGCCCTTCGACCCACCCAGTCCACACTGATTATCAATCTTGCATTAATATGGATAGAACTGGCTTGGAGGGATGTGGACCAAATGCGGGCAGGTGGGACTAGTGTAACTGGGACATGTTGGCCGGTGTGGGCATGTTGGGCCGAAGGGCCTGTTTCCTCACTGTATCACTCTATGTCTCGATGACCCTGAGGGTCTTTCCGTATTCCAGTCCAGTGGATATGACTCCAACATTCATTCCATTTTCCACCCAATTATACCCACATTCACATCAACTCCCCCAGTTTCTACCAATTAAGGCCTACACGTTAAGGCCAAACATCATGTCTCACCTCCTCATCCTCCCTCTCCACCATCTACCTACAGCTGAACATTAGTTACTGTGCCTCAGACAGTCAGAGGCCTCATTTCCTCAGCTCTGCTTTCCACATCCAGCCTTGTCATCTCCGCTGTTCCCAGTCTAGCACTGCCTGTTTCTACTTTTGAGGCAAAACTTCTTCACCCAGAGAGTTGTGAATCTGCGGAATTCTCTGCCACGCATGGCAGTGGAGGACAATTCACTGGGTGTTTTCAAGAGAGAGTTAGATTTAGCTCTTGGAGCTAAGGGAACCAAGGGATATGGGGAGAAAGCAGGAATGGGGTACTGATTCTGGATGATCAGCAGTGATCATATCGAATGGCGGGTATTTATTCACAAAATGCTGGAGTAACTCAGCAGGTCTGGCAGCATCTCAGGAGAGAAGGAATGGGTGACGTTTCGGGTCGAGACCCTTCTTCAGACTGATGTCAGGGGGGTGGGACAAAGGAAGGATATAGGGGACCAGAAACGTCACCCATTCCTTCTCTCCTGAGATGCTGCCTGATCTGCTGAGTTACTACAGCATTTTGTGAATAAATACCTTTGATTTGTACCAGCATCTGCAGTTATTTTCTTATATATCGAATGGCGGTGCTGGCTGGAAGGGCCGAATGGCTATTGCACCTATTTTCTATGTATTTATGTTTCTGTTTCTACCCAAGATCCACAAACAGGGCTGTCAGACCAACGCACAGACTCCAACAGCTGTGTCACCTGTACGTCCCCACTTCCTTTCACAGCTTGTCCATGCCCTTCGTTTGCTTCCTCTTGCAAACAGTCCCAGCTCACCTCCTCCCTCTTCGCCCATTCCCTTTGCCCTATCCATTCCTCTACAACTCAAATCTAACGTTATTCTCCATCCCAGTTCTAAAGAAAGGTCGTTGATCTGAAATGTTATTCCTATTTCTACTTTTAGTGCCTGATCCCTGAGCGTTTCCAGCATTTCTTTTTTTTATGACGATCATAACAAATGCCTTCATCTTGTTTTGTGACATGATTTTGTCTAACTTGTTAAGAATGCTTTGTACTTCGAACAGATTCCAACCTTACAGTTCCACAAACCCACACTGCCCATTTCTATTTCCTTCCACAAAATCAACAAGCCCTGTCAGACCAATTGTTTCTGCCTGCTCTACCCCACCAAACCCATCTCCAAATCACTCGATTTGATGCGTTGGAAGGAACTGCAGATGCTGGTTTACGTCGAAGATAAACTCAAAGTGCTGGAGTAACTCAACGGCACAGGCAGCATCTCTGGATAGAAGGAAGGGGTGACGTTTCGGGTCGAGACCCTTCTTCAGACTCACGTTTCAGGTCAAGACGTGGCCTTTCAGTCAGAGAGTTATGAATCTGTGGAATTCTCTGCCTCAGAAGGCAGTGGAGGCCAATTCTCTGAATGCATTCAAGAGAGAGCTAGATAGAGTTCTTAAGGATAGTGGAGTCAGGGGGTATGGGGAGAAGGCAGGAACGGGGTATTTTTGAGAATGATCAGCCATGATCACATTGAATGGCGGTGCTGGCTCGAAAGGCCGAATGGCCTTCTCCTGCACCTATTGTCTGTTATCTATTGTCTAAGACCCTCCTTCGGAGTCTGATGAAGGGTCTCGGCCCAAAACCTCACCCCATTCCCTTCTCTCCAGAGATGCTGCCTGTCCCGCTGAGTTACTCCAGCATTTTGTACCCACCTCGATTTGATCTTGGCGCCCCTTGTCCAGCACTTTGGACAACCTACATCTGAGACACCTCACATGCTCTTCAACATGTCGATAACTTCCAATTCCAAGACTGCGATCGCCTTATCTTTACCAAGGATGTCCACTTCCTTTACACCTCTATTTTCAACCAGGAAGTCCTCAGTCCTCCTGGAACAGAGCACCAAATTAGTTTAGAGATACAGCACGGAAACAGGCCCTTCGGCCAACCGGGTCCGCGCCGGCCGGCGATCCCCGCACATTAACACTATCCCACACCCACTAGAGACAAAAAAAAATTGCATTTACCAAGCCAATTGACCTACTTCTTTGGGGTGTGGAAGGAAACCAAAGATCTCGGCGAAAACCCACGCAGGTCACGGGAAGAACGTACAAACTCCGTACAGACAGCACCCGTAGTGGGGATGGAAGCCGGGTCTCCGGCGCTGCATTCGCTGTAAGGCAGCAACTCTACCGCTGCAATGAGCCTGACGAAGGATCTCAATCTGAAACATTCCCTCCACAGAAGTAGTAACAAAAGTACAAAAGAGAGGGCATGTGCAGATGACATGTTCTCCATGGACTCCAGTAGGCTTTCAACAAAGTCTCACATGGGAAACTGGTCCGAGGAATCCAAAGCAATTGGCAAATTGGATTCACTGTTAGTTTAGTAATAGGAGGCAGAAGGTGATGGTGGAGGATTGATACTGGTGATCGGATGGATGCCTGTGACCAATGGTGTACCACATAAATAATTACCTTGATATCCTTACTGTAAGTTGTATATATCGGTGATCTGAATACGACTACTAGAGTTATGATTACTTCATTGGTAAGTGACAATAGACAATAGACAATAGGTGCAGGAGGAGGCCATTCGGCCCTTCACGCTAGCATCACCATTCACTGTGATCATGGCTGATCATCCACAATCAGTACCCCGTTCCTGCCTTCTCCCCATATCCCTTGACTCTGCTATCTTTCAGAGCTCTATAGAACTCTCTCTTGAAAGCATCCAGAGAATTGGCCTCCACTGCCTTCTGAGACAGAGATTTCCACAGATTCACAACTCTCTGGGTGAAAAGGTTTTTCCTCATCTCCGTTCTAAATGGCCTACTCCTTATTCTTAAACTGTGGCCCTGGTTCTGGACTCCCCCAACATTGGGAACATGTTTCCTGCCTCGAGCATGTCCAATCCTTTAATAATCTTATATGTTTCAATGAGATGACACGATACACTGTGGTAGAAACAAACTGCAGATGCTGGTTAACACACAAAAGGACACAGAATGCTGGAGTAATTCAGCAGGTCAGGCAACATCTCTGGAGAACATGGATAGGTGACGTTTCGGGTCGAGACCCTTCTTCAGACACAGTGCCTCACGCAGTAACCCCCCAAGCCTCCACCCACTTCCTCTTTGCAACACAGAATGGTCTGACCTCAACAGAGGCCTTACCTTTGTATACTGATTGATAATGACCAGCCATGATCACATTGAATGACGGTGCCGGCTTGAAGGGCCGAATGGCCTACTCCTGCACCTATTGTCTAGTGTCTATTGTCTACACAAAACATTGCAGTGTTGTTAATATTGAGGGGCTCGCCACAGGCTAAAAAATAACATTGATCATTGGGTGAGGTGGGCAAAGCAATAGCAGAAGGAGTTCAATCCTGATATGTGTGACCTGATGCACCATGGGAGAACAAATAAAACAAAGGACATACATAACGAATGGTTGCACCTTAATGAGTATCAAGAGACAGAGGGGCTTGTTATAAAACTTCAGGGATCACTGAAAGTGGCAGCATAGCAGATAGAGTAGTAACAGAGGCATAAGGGATTACCTACGTCAATTAGCCTGGGCATGGAATACAAGAGCACTAAGGTTCTCATTTAAACAATGGCTCTCGGCACGGTGCCGCAGCGGTACAGTTGCTGCCTTACAACGCTTACAACTCCAGAAACCCAGCTTCGATCCCAACTACAGGTGCTGTCTGTGCGGAGTTTGTACGTTCGCCCCATGACCGCGTGCGTTTTCTCCGAGATCGTCAACTTCCTCCCACATTCCAAAGACATACAGGTTTTTTAGGTTAATTGGCTTGGTGTAAATGTAAATGACCCCTAATGTGTGCGGGGATCACTGGGCAGTGTGAACACAGTGGGCCAAAGGGTCTGTTTCCACGCCGTATCTCTAAACTAAATTAAACTAAACCATATTTAGATACCAATTACAGTTTTAGTCACCACACTGTAGGAAATGGAGATAACTCCCTTGTCTCTCTTTCTCTACCTTTCTCACGCTTGTATCCTGGAACATCGAGTGTCAGTCCTGTCCTTCAATAGACAATAGACAATAGACAATAGGTGCAGGAGTAGGCCATTCAGCCCTTCGAGCCAGCACCGCCATTCAATGCGATCATGGCTGATCACTCTCAATCAGTACCCCGTTCCTGCCTTCTCCCCATACCCCCTCACTCCGCTATCCTTAAGAGCTCTATCCAGCTCTCTCTTGAAAGCATGCAACGAACTGGCCTCCACTGCCTTCTGAGGCAGAGAATTCCACACCTTCACCACTCTCTGACTGAAAAAGTTCTTCCTCATCTCCGTTCTAAATGGCCTACCCCTTATTCTTAAACTGTGGCCCCTTGTTCTGGACTCCCCCAACATTGGGAACATGTATCCTGCCTCTAATGTGTCCAATCCCCTAATTATCTTATATGTTTCAATAAGATCCCCCCTCATCCTTCTAAATTCCAGTGTATACAAGCCTAATTGCTCCAGCCTTTCAACATAATAAAAAAAATTAAAAATAAATAAATAAATAAATGTATTATTAACATACGACAGTCCCGCCATTCCGGGAATTAACCTAGTGAACCTACGCTGCACGCCCTCCATAGCAAGAATATCCTTCCTCAAATTTGGAGACCGAAACTGCACACAGTACTCCAGGTGCGGTCTCACCAGGGCCCGGTACAACTGTAGAAGGACCTCTTTGCTCCTATACTCAACTCCTCTTGTTACGAAGGCCAACATTCCATTGGCTTTCTTCACTGCCTGCTGTACCTGCATGCTTCCTTTCAGTGACTGATGCACTAGGACACCCAGATCTCGTTGAACATCCCCTCTTCCTAACTTGACACCATTCAGATAATAATCTGCCTTTCTATTCTTACTTCCAAAGTGAATAACCTCACACTTATCTACATTAAACTGCATCTGCCATGTATCCGCCCACTCACACAACCTGTCCAAGTCACCCTGCAGCCTTATTGCATCTTCCTCACAATTCACACTACCCCCCAGCTTAGTATCATCTGCAAATTTGCTAATGGTACTTTTAATCCCTTCATCTAAGTCATTAATGTATATCGTAAATAGCTGGGGTCCCAGCACCGAACCTTGCGGTACCCCACTGGTCACTGCCTGCCATTCCGAAAGGGACCCATTTATCCCCACTCTTTGCTTTCTGTCTGTCAACCAATTTTCTATCCATGTCAGTACCCTACCCCAATACCATGTGCTCTAATTTTGCCCACTAATCTCCTATGTGGGACCTTGTCGAAGGCTTTCTGAAAGTCGAGGTACACCACATCCACCGACTCTCCCCTGTCAATTTTCCTAGTTACATCCTCAAAAAATTCCAGTAGATTTGTCAAGCATGATTTTCCCTTCGTAAATCCATGCTGACTCAGAATGATCCTGTTACTGCTATCCAAATGCTCAGCAATTTCGTCTTTTATATTTGACTCCAGCATCTTCCCCACCACTGATGTCAGACTATGTAGGTTAATTGGCTGGGTAAATGTAAAAATTGTCCCTAGTGGGTGTAGGATAGTGTTAATGTACGGGGATCGCTGGGCGGCATGGACTTGGTGGGCCGAAAAGGCCTGTTTCCGGCTGCATATATATGATATGATATGATATGATACTAACTGGTCTATAATTACCCGTTTTCTCTCTCCCTCCTTTCTTAAAAAGTGGGATAACATTTGCTATCCTCCAATCCACAGGAACTGATCCTGAATCTATAGAACATTGAAAAATGATCTCCAATGCTTCCACTATTTCTAGAGCCACCTCCTTAAGCACCCTGGGATGCAGACCATCAGGCCCTGGGGATTTATCAGCCTTCAGTCCCATCAGTCTACCCAAAACCATTTCCTGCCTAATGTGGATTTCCTTCAGTTCCTCCATCACCCTAGGTTCTCCGGCCCCTAGAACATTTGGGAGATTGTGTGTATCTTCCTCAGTGAAGACAGATCCAAAGTAACGGTTTAACTCGTCTGCCATTTCTTTGTTCCCCATAATAAATTCCCCTGCTTCTGTCTTCAAGGGACCCACATTTGCCTTGACTATTTTTTTCCTCTTCACGTACCTAAAAAAACTTTTGCTATCCTCCTTTATAGTATTGGCTAGTTTACCCTCGTACCTCATCTTTTCTCCCCGTATTGCCTTTTTAGTTAACTTTTGTTGCTCTTTAAAAGAGTCCCAATCCTCTGTCTTCCCACTCTTCTTTGCTATGTTATACTTCCTCTCCTTAATTTTTATGCTGTCCTTGACTTCCCTTGTCAGCCACAGGTGTCTCTTACTCCCCTTAGAGTCTTTCCGCCTCTTTGGGATAAATTGATCCTGCAACCTCTGCATTATTCCCAGGAATACCTGCCATTGCTGTTCTACCGTCTTCCCTGCTAGGGCCTCCTTCCAGTCAATTTTGGCCAGCTCCTGCCTCATGCCTCTGTAATCCCCTTTGCTATACTATAATACCGACACTTCCGATTTTCCCTTCTGCCTTTCCATTTGCAGAGTAAAACTTATCATGTTGTGATCACTGCCTCCTAATGGCTCTTTTACCTCTAGTCCCCTTATCAGATCAGGATCATTACACAACACTAAATCCAGAATTGCCTTCTCCCTGGTAGGCTCCAGTACAAGCTGTTCTAAGAATCCATCTCAAAGGCACTCTACAAACTCTCTTTTCTGGGGTCCATTTCCAACCTGATTTTCCCAGTCTACCTGCATGTTGAAATCTCCCATAACCACCGTAGCATTACATTTGTGACACGCCAATTTTATCTCCTGATTCAACTTGCACCCTATGTCGAGGCATTTCTATCCATACTGATTCAACATCTCCTGATTCTATGTCACCCCTTGCAAGGGAATGAATATCATTCCTTACCAGCAGAGCAACCCCACTCCCTCTGCCCACCTGTCTGTCTTTTCTATACGTTGTGTACCCCTGAATATTCAGTTCCCAGCCCTGGTCCTCTTGTAGCCATGTCTCAGTGATCCCTACAACATCATACTTGCCCATGACTAACTGAGCCTCAAGCTCATCCACTTTATTTTTTATAAAGTGGGATAACTGTTTCTGTAATGGCTATAATATTCCAGTCCTATGTTTTGAGTTTGTCCACCTTATCTGAGAGGCTTCTTGCATTGAAATAAATGCAATTTAATCCAATGGTTTTCACGATCCCTGCTATGCTCTTGCCCCTCGGAAATCTATTGTGGTATAGACAATAGGTGCAGGAGGAGGCCATTCGGCCCTTCGAGCCTGTACGCACCGCCATTCAATGTGATCATGGCTGATCATTCTCAATCAGTACCCCTCTCCTGCCTTCTCCCCATACCCCCTGACTCCACTATCCTTAAGAGCTCTATCTAGCTCTCTCTTGAATGCATTCAGAGAATTGTGAGGCAGAGAATTCCATAGATTTACAACTCTCTGACTGAAAAAGTTTTTCCTCAAAACCTGTCAATATTCAAAACCTGTCAAGTAGGAAATACACTGCAAAGGGTTCAGGGGAGATTCGCCACGATGTTGCCTCGGACAAAACATTTCAGTTATGAGGAAAGACTCTGTTTGTTTTCATTAGAGACCTGATGGAGGGAAACAAAATTATACGTAGAGTAGACAAAAGGAAATGATTTCTCCTAACAGAGGTGTCCAAAGTTAGTGCAATGTGTTCGGTGCAAAAGATTCAGAGGGGATCTCTGAAAGAACTTGGAATTAGAAGGGGGTCGCGTGAATTGTTGATGGGGGCAACTTTTCATGATCGAGACAAGCACTTGATTTGACAAGGAATAGAAAGCTATGGACCAAGAGGATGAGTATTGTTAAGCAGTGGCCGGTCAGCATGGACATGGTGGACAAATGGTCCTATTTCTGTGCAGCATGATTCTCAAGTGGATAGATCACCACTCAGCCAAGAATATGAGCCAAGAGTCAAGTGTTTTATTGCCCTATGTCCCAGATAGAACAATGAAATTCTTACCTGCAGCAGCACAACAGAATGTGTAAACATAGTGCACTGTTAACAATATAATAAACAAGAAAAAAAGTTAAATGTATGCATATATACACATACCCACAAATACACATATATATAGATCACAGAGACCATTCCCTCCACAACCCCCTAGTTGACACATCCCTTCCCACCCAAACCACCCACTCTCCAGGTACCTTCCCCTGCAACCGCAGAAGATGCAACACCTGTGCCTGTACCTTCCTGACTGTCCTTTCAGGTTAGGCAGAAATTCATTTGCACCTCCTCCAACCTCATCTACTGTATCCGTTGTTCAAGATGTGGATTCTTATACATTCGCAATACCAGATGTAGACTGGGTGTGTAGAAAAATAACTGCAGATGCTGGTACAAATCGAAGGTATCACAAAATGCTGGGGTAACTCAGCGGGTCAGGCAGCATCTCTGGAGAGAAGGAATGGGTGACGTTTCGGGTCGAGACCCTTCTTCAGACTGGGCGATCGTTTCGCTGAACACCTTCGCTCATCTGGGCCTACCTGATCTCCCAGTTGCCAAACACTATAATTCCCCTTCCCCTTCCCCTTCCCACACTGGCCTTTCTGTCCTCGGTCTCCTCCATTGTCAGAGTGAAGCTAAATACAAATAGGAGGAACAGCATCTCATATTTCGCCAGGGCAGCTTACAGCCCAGCGGTATGAATATTGATTTCTCTCACTTCAAGTAACCCTTGCATTCCCTCTCTCTCCATCCCTCCCCAACCCAAGTCACACCAGCTTCTCGTTAATGCCCAACAAACAGTTAACAATGGCCTGTTTCCTTTATCATCATTACTTTTTTGCATATCTATCATTCATTTGTTATATCTCTCTCAACAACACCGTCTATATCTCTTGTTTCCCTTTCCCCTGACTCTCAGTCTGAAGAAGGGTCTCGACCCGAAACGTCACCCATTCCTTCTCTCCGGAGATGCTGCCTGTCCCGCTGAGTTACTCCAGCAGTTTGTGTGTAACCTCTGCTTAAACCAGTGTCTGTGGTTCCTTCATACACACAACCTATAAACCCCTATGCCTTTGGGATGCGGGAGGAAACGGGAGTAACGACCGGATGGAAACCAGAGCTCCTGGAGGATACCCACGTGGTCACAGGGAGAATGTGCAAACTCCACACAGACAGCACCCAAGATCAGGATTCAACGCAGGAACCAACTGCGCTACTGTGGTGCTTCTGTACCATTCAAATTCAAATCCAAGAGATTGGGAATGATGAACTGGATGTATAGAGCAGCAAAATAATCTCACAAAAATAACTACATGCCTATATTTCCAAAGATTCTTCAGGGCCTCATTTAAATCCATTTTTGGATTGCTATCTTGCATTCAGGCATTTCCATTATTAAAATCAAAATGCTCTTTCAGGTAAGCCAGGGGGACGTGCTTATGAAGTACTGGCACACAGATCACCTTAATGACCAGTGCCTCCTCATGCTGAAGAAAATTGGCATCTGCCAAAAAGGTAATCAAAACATTAAAAATATTTCCAGCTTAGTTCCTTTCCGAGCTAAATAAAGCAGTAAACGTTATCCCCTTATCACACTGTAAGTAGATCGATTGTAATCGTGTATTGTCTTTCCGCTGACTGGTTAGCACGCAGCAAAAGCTTTTCACTGTACCCTCGGTACACGTGACAATAAACTAAACTGTAAACTGTGCTTTAGTTGTAAGATATTTTTATACATAAATTTGAATTTGTGATTTAATTTTTTAATTTGTAACAGTTCAGAAATAAATGAACAAATCGAACCCAAAAGCTTTTCACTGTACACGTGACAATAAGCTAAACTGTAAACTGTGCTTTAGTTGTAAGATATTTTTATACATAAATTTGAATTTGTGATTTAATTTTTTAATTTGTAACAGTTCAGAAATAAATGAACAAATCAAACCCAACTGAGCCATATAAAGAGAGCTCAAATAATAATGTGCTGTTGCATATCTTATGGCTATTAATTAGCTATAGTTTTTGATATCAGTTCACCAGAGAGGCGGTGGTAATGTGCTTGGCTCTGCATTATTGACTAGTACGTTTTATTGTGTGAACTGCGGATGCATAATTCTTTTCCCTAACGCTAGTTGCCAGAGAATTTCTAGCCCGCCAGAAATTGCAGCAGAGGATGAGCATCAGGCGAGAGGTCAACTCCATTGAAAGGTTTCTGCAGTTTGTGGAAGATATGGGGCTGAAGGCATACGATTCCTTGGTCATTCAGAACGCGACTGACATTGCACGCGAAAACGACAGGATCAGAAATGAGCTCAACACAGTTTACATGAGGGGAAAGTTAGAGGCACGACACAGCGACGAGTCTGCCACAATTCGGTAAGTGTGTGCCTCTGCTATTATGTCCAGAGTGAAGAATGATTGCTGCCGCTGCCTGATTTGACCTAATGTGTGCACTGGAAAGGGCCAAACAATTAGCTGTACGTGTTACAAATACGAGGGGTAAATGTATTTCAAGGGACAAAAGATACAAATTTAATATTGTCGTAGAATGGAGTGAAAGCAGTGCACTAAAAGTTTCTCAGCCAAAGGCTTGATTTATGAAATGCAGCAAAATGTCGATTGGGGGTTTGTAGTTCGTTTGGTACGCTGAATCAGTAAAACATTGTTGTTAAAATGTCGAGGTGCGTGAAAGGTCTGCCTGCCGTTTAATAATGGTCTGCTCCAGTGAAGGAGTTGAGTGTTTTGTCTGGTCCCACTGGGGTTGCTTCTGTCTGCAGCTACAGAGGTAATGGCGAGAGTGTTCTCTCTCGTCTATTCATTCCCCTGCTTGTAAGCAGCATGTGAGGGAGGGGTGGAACTCAAGTCACCATTGCAGCACAAGACAATAAAACATTCAGCACCAGATTTATTTATTTTTTTTGTCTTATCTTTGATGATAAATATAAAACAGTTAAAAAGAGCAGGGTGCAGAAATGGAGGCAGACAGGCAGTCTTTTGTGGATTTGCATTTGACAGGGGAATAGTGTTTCCATGTTCACCTCACAGTGGGGGGGGTTTGGTCGCCTGCTTTTGTGTGAAGCCGGCGTTATATCTCCATGAGGAGGCCCATTGTTCCAATTCAGCATCTATCTGGACATCATTTTAATTTCAGATCGGGCAATGGGAGTGGAAAGGCGGTTGAAGACTGCCCCTCGGGGTGCCGGGCACTGAAGCATCTCCTCTCCAGCTCGGTGCCGGTACCTAGCCTTGCCGATGGACCGGCACACCCTGTCATCGGATCGTCCAGCAGGTCTCCCTCCCTCCACTCAGTGTTCACTATGGATGATGGCAGCGGCCTGCAGTCGCCACGGAAACAGCCTCCTCCCAAGCCGAAGAGGGACCCCAATACGCGGCTGAGTGCTTCCTATGAGGCTGTGACTGCATGCTTGTCGCCGGCTTCCAGAGAAGCACCGAATGAAGGTTTGAACAATGATTATTCACCTTGAGAAACAGTGTGTAATTATACTAAACCGGGCAAGCCTTCACAGTTAACCTGCCTATTTTTGTGTCATTTTGTGGCATCATGTGTGACATTAGACAATAGACAATAGACAATAGGTGCAGGAGGAGGCCATTCGGCCCTTCGAGCCAGCACCGCCATTCAATGTGATCATGGCTGATCATTCTCAATCAGTACCCCGTTCCTGCCTTCTCCCCATACCCCCTGACTCCACTATCCTTAAGAGCTCTATCTAGCTCTCTCTTGAATGCATTCAGAGAATTGGCCTCCACTGCCTTCCGAGGCAGAGAATTCCACAGATTCACAACTCTCTGACTGAAAAAGTTTTTCCTCATCTCAATTCTAAATGGCCTACCCCTTATTCTTAAACTGTGGCCCCTTGTTCTGGACTCCCCCAACATTGGGAACATGTTTCCTGCCTCTAACGTGTCCAACCCCTTAATAATCTTATACGTTTCGATAAGATCTCCTCTCATCCTTCTAAATTCCAGTGTATATAAGCCTAGTCGCTCCAGTCTTTCAACATATGTGTGGTTGATTTGCCAGGCTCTTGTATAAACTGTCTCAATATATTGCCTTTTTTCCCCCCCCAGTCTCGCATAATTTTTATTGAAAAGAAAATAATCTCGTAGAGGTGTGTAAAATCACAAGAGGATTAAATCAGGTAGAGATGCACAGAGTCTCCAGCCCAGAGTGGGTGAATTGAGGACAGGAGGACATAGGTTTAAGGTGAAGGGGAAAAGATTTAATTGGAATCTGAGAAGTAACTCTTTCCAAACAAAGGTTGGTGGGTGTATGGAACAAGCTGCCAGAGGAGGTAGTTGAGGCTGGGACTATCCCAACGTTTAAGAAGCAGTTGGACAGGTAGATGGATAGGACAGGTTTGGAGGGATATGGACCAAACGCAGGCAGGTGGGACTAGCGTAGCTGGGACAGTGTTGGCCGGTGTGGGCAAGTTGGGCCGAAGGGCCTGTTTCCACACTGTATCACTCTATGCCTCTAACAACTCCTAGTATAAGCTACAAATAAAATAATAATGCTGAAACATAATTGGGACATAACAGTGCTTTTAAAAGTGTAAATGGTGTCAAATGGCTCAAGAAGCCATTCAGTTCATCCTATAAATACTAGCCCTTTGTTAGGGATATCCAATGCATCACACTCAGCAGATAGGTTTTCAGCCAATATTTCCGTGTCAAGTGCATCCATTCATTTCTAAGTCCCACCACCTTTCATCCAACATAAATACAAATTTAATCCTGAGAAATAAATAGTATTTTACTGGAGCTGTTTATAATCCCGTTAAATTCACTCTACCATTCACTCCCTGAAGTAAATCTGTCAATTCAATGAATGTTTTATGGAAAGGAACTGTTAGCCAAGGTGCATTTTATACTCCATCCACTTTTACAATGCTTCACCCTTGCAGCAATTGATTGGAAAATTGGTCATTCTTCATTACAATATAAAATAATTAAACTTATAACACTATATGTGCAAATTGGATTTTACAAAAAACCTAATATATATCTTTTAATTACTCTGAATAAATGTTGAGATTAATTTAACAGGGAAATTATAATTTTATATTATTGAGAAATTCTGTCTCATATACTCTTGTCCATAATTAGTGGAATTTAGGACATCCAAAGACTGGATTTACATTAGTAGCTTAATCCGTTGATTATGTACCTCTGCTCCAAATTTCTCAGTTTCCACATCAGAAGCAAAAAAGGAAATCCGTGCACTTGCACACCACCTTTCATGGCCTGTGTGCAGGAAGGGACTGCAGTAGCTGGTTTAAACTGGATAGACACAAAATGTTGGAGTAACTCAGCGGGACAGGCAGCATCTCTGGAGAGAAGGAATGGCCGATGTTTCGGATCAAGACCCTTCTTCAGACTCAGTCAGGGGAAAGGGAAACGAGATATTTTGACATATGAATGAAAGATATGCAAAAAACTAATGATGATTACAATAGACAATAGACAACAGACAATAGACAATAGGTGCAGGAGGAGGCCGTTCGGCCCTTCGAGCCAGCACCGCCATTCAATGTGATCATGGCTGATCATTCTCAATCAGTACCCCGTTCCTGCCTTCTCCCCATACCCCCTGACTCTGCTATCCTTAAGAGCTCTATCTAGCTCTCTCTCGAATGCATTCAGAGAATTGGCCTCCACTGCCTTCTGAGGCAGAGAATTCCACAGATTCACAACTCTCTGACTGAAAAAGTTTTTCCTCATCTCAGTTCTAAATGGCCTACCCCTTATTCTTAAACTGTGGCCCCTTGTTCTGGAATGATAGAGGAAATAGGCCATTGTTAGCTGTTTGCTAGGTGAGAACGAGAAGCTGGTGCGACTTGGGTGGGAGAAGGATGGAGAGAAAGGGAATGCAGGGGTTATTTGAAGTCAGAGAAACCAATAGTCATATATCATCTGAAGAAGAGTCTCGACCCGAAACGTCACCCATTCCTTCTCTCCAGAGATGCTGCCTGAACCCGCTGAGTTACTCCAGCATTTTGTGTCCACCTTTCATGACCAAACTGCCCGGCTTCTGTAACAAGTGGCACAAAAAATTAACAGTCTCTAAATTCATGAAAAGGAGATTGATTTCAGCAA
The DNA here is from genome assembly GCF_053455715.1 of Rhinoraja longicauda. NCBI lineage: Eukaryota > Metazoa > Chordata > Chondrichthyes > Rajiformes > Arhynchobatidae > Rhinoraja > Rhinoraja longicauda. Next base: position 74,397,781 of record NC_135959.1, on the reverse strand, counting down.
AATTAATGCAATACAAAAGAACGATTTGATGGATTTAAAGTTGCCTCCCATAAAATTGTTGGGAATTGCAGTGAAATAATTCATTGCAGGGTGACAACTAAATAACTTGAGAAGAAGACAAGCATCAAAAATAATTAAATAAGCGGTGAGCGTGAGAATTAAAATTAAACTGCTACATCGGCAGTGAATTAAGGTCAGGCTTGTTTAACTGGCCCCAAACAGCCTTGCAGACTGCATATGTAAATTACAGGCCCTGATGTTCCATTAAAAAAGATCAACTAACTTCTATGAATACATAACAACTTATCGTGTCACTAAAATCCATGAAGACCTATCTCATAATCATTTCAAAGAACCTTTCACAACATCAGTGTAGGTCTCCTGTACTGGAATTGAAATCAAAGTATTTGAGAGAAGCAAGAGAGGAGATTGCTATCGTCTAGACCAGGGATCTCCAAACTATGGCCCTTCTGATGTGCAGAAGGCTCTTCAGACCCCTGAAAGTAGCAACACAAGTAGAGAGAGTGCTAAGGGCGACATTTGGTATGGTTGCCTTCGTCAGTCAGGGCATTGTGTAACAGAGTTAGGAAGTCATGTAGCAACGATATAAATTTTGGTTAGACGTCGTCTGGAGTATTATGTGCGGTTCTGGTCGCCCCATTACACGAAGGGTGTGGAGGTTTTGGAGAGGGTGGGGTGCAAATGCTGTCTGAATTGGAAGGTACCAGCTGCAAGGAGCAATTGGTCAACACTTGGATTGTTTTCTCTGGTGCATTGAAGGTTGCGGGGAGACCTGATAGAAGTGCATACAATTATGAGGAGGATAGGTGGGGTAGACAGTCAGAACCTTTTTTCCAGTGTGGAAATGTCAAAGACCAGAGGGCACAGCTTTAAGGGCAGAGGGAGAAAAATTCAAGGAAATGAGTGGGGCAAGATTTTTGATTTTAGATTTAGAGATACAGCGCGGAAACAGGCCCTTCGGCCCACCGAGTCCGCGCCGCCCAGCGATCCCCGCACATCAAAACTATCCTACACACACTGGGGACAATTTTTACATTTTCTCACACAGAGAGAGATCGAGAGAAAGGGGTGATGTGAAAGCAGATATGATCGAGGTGTTTAAGAAACCTTTAGAGAGGACTAGACCAAGTGGATCCGTGGGGCCCAAACCTCTCCTGCATTGGTGCAGCACCCTCTCCCCCCCCTCCCCTCTCCCCTTCCCCCCTCCCTCCCCCACCCCCTCCCCCCTTCCTCTCCCCCACTCCATCCCCCTCAACCCCCCTTATCCTCCCTCCTCCCCCCTCCATCCCTCCCTAGGAGATGGATTTAAACTTTAAAATGTGAATAACTAAAAATACTACACCGATTTCAATGAAACTTCTTCCATTAGCACCAAAGGGACGACGGTGAGTAAGGTGGGCCTAAAAATTGACGCGCTATCGTGTACCGTTTTGGCTGTAGTTCAGGAACAAACAAACAAACAAGCAAGATTTTTAGTATATAGATAGATGATGAACATGTAGGGTATGGAATGATATGAATCATGTGCAGGCAGATTAATTCGACACCAAATTCAGCACAGGCATTGTGGACCTAGGAGCCTGTTCCTGTGCTGTAGTTTTCTATGTTCTATGTTGCCTGAAAGCTTATGCAAAAATACAATCCTGGAAATGTAAAATGTAAAAATGCAAAAATGTCCTACTCGAGCTTATAGCTACTAATACCTTATTTCCCGATGCTGACTCATCTATTTAAATTTTCAGCTATTGCGTTTTATTTCAAATGAGCACCTTTTCATTTTGAGTTCCATTTTATCTGCATCTACACAAGCTGTAAAAGAAATGAAAAACATTTAAAGGCATGGGTGTGAACAGGGAATTAGATTTTAATGTAATAAAAAGGAATTACAGATGCTGGTTTATATCAAAGGTAGACACAAAAATGCTGCAATAACTCAACGGGTCAGGCAGCATCTCTGGAAAAAAATCGAAAGGTGAGGTTTTGGGAAGGTGAGGTTGTTGGGGGAGTCCAGAACCAGGGGTCACAGCTTAAGGATAAGGGGGAAGTCTTTTAGGACCGAGATGAGAAAACATTTCTTCACACAGAGAGTGGTGAGTCTGTGGAATTCTCTGCCACAGAAGGTAGATGAGGCCAGTTCATTGGCTATATTTAAGATGTGGCCCTTGTGGCTAAAGGGATCAGGGGGTATGGAGAGAAGGCAGGTACAGGTTACTGAGCTGGATGATCAGCCATGATCATATTGAATGGCAGTGCAGGCTCGAAGGGCCGAATGGCCTACTCCTGCACCTATTTTCTATGTTTCTATGTCTATGTTTCTATGTTTCGGATAGGGGAAATGTCCAGATGTGAAACATCCCCTATATATTTTCTCCAGAGATGCTACCTGACCTGTTGAGTTACTCCAATATTTTGTGTCTATATTTAGGAAATTAGATTTTCATTTTTCTTGCTTGATTCATGTCCTTTGCATAATACAGTAAACACATGCATATTGATCCACAACTTAAAATGACATAGGAACAAGAAAATGCAAGTGCTGATTCACAAAAGAAGACACAAAGTGCTGGAGTAACTCACAGAGTCATTGAGTCATTGATTGATACAATGTGGAAACAGGCCCTTCGGCCCAACTTGCCCACACTGGCCAACAATGTCCCAGCTACACAAGTCCCACCTACCTGCACTTGGTCCATATCCTTCCAAACCTGTCCTATCCATGTACCTGTCTGTTTCTTAAATGATGGGAATAGTCCCAGCCTCAACTACCTCCTCTGGCAGCTTGGCCATACTCCCACCACCCTTTGTGTGAAAAAATTACCCCTCGGATTCCTATTAAATCTTTTCCCCTTCACCTTGAACCTATGTCCTCTGGTCCTCGATTCCCCTACTCTGGGCAAGAGACTGTGTATCTACCCATTCCATTCCTCTCATGGTTTTGTATACCTCTATACGATCTCCCTTCATCCTCCTGCGCTCCATGGAATAAAGACCCAGCCTACTCAACCTCTCCCTATAGCTCACACCCTCTAATCCTGGCAACATCCTCGTAAATCTTTTCTGAACCCTTTCAAGCTTGACAACAACTTTCCTATAACATGGTGCCCAGAACTGAACACAATATTCTAAATGCGGTCTCATTCACACAACTGCTACATGACCTCCCAACTTCTATACTCAATACTCTGATTGATGAAGGCCAAAGTGCCAAAAGCCTTTTTGACCACCTTATCTACCTGTAACTCGACCATCAAGGTCCTGTACTCCTAGATCCCTCTGCTCTACAACACTACCCAGAGGCCCACCATTACTGTATAGGTCCTGCCTTTGTTCGACATCCCTAAATGCAACACCTCACACTTCTCTATATTAAATTCCATCAATCATTTCTTCACCCACCTGACCAATCGATCCAGATCCTGCTGCAATCGTTCACAACCATCTTCACTATCTGCAAAACCACCCACTTTTGTATCATCAGCAAACTTGCTAATCTTGCCCTGTATGTTCTCATCCAAATCATTGATGTAGCTGACAAACAGTAACGGGCCCAGCACCAAACCCTGAGGCACACCACTAGTCACAGGCCTCCAGTCCGAGAAGCAACCTTCCACCATCACCCTCTGCTTCCTTCCATGGAGCCAATTTGCTATCCATTCAGCTATCTCTCCTTGAAACCCATGCGATCTAACCTTCCAGAGCAACCTACCATTCGGAGGGTTAGGCAGCATCTCTGAAGAACATGGATAGGTACAAAGTGCTGGAGTTACTCAGTGGGTTAGGCAGCATCTCAATAGACAATAGGTGCAGGAGGAGGCCATTCGGCCCTTCGAGCCAGCACCGCCATTCAATGTTATCATGGCTGATCATTCACAATCAGTACCCCGTTCCTGCCTTCTCCCCGTACCCCCTGACTCCGCTATCTTTAAGAGCTCTATCGAGCTCTCTCTTGAAAGCATCCAGAGAATTGGCCTCCACTGCCTTCTGAGGCAGAGAATTCCACAGATTTACAACTCTCTAACTGAAAAAGTTTTTCCTCATCTCCGTTCTAAATGGCCTACCACCGCATTGGGGCGGCACGGTGGCGCAGCAAGAGAATTGCTGCCTTTCAGTGCTTACAGCGCCGAAGACCCGGGTTCGATCCCGACTATGGGTATTGTCTGTACGGAGTTTGTACGTTCTCCCCCTGATCTCTGTAGAACATGGATAGGTACAAAGTGCTGGAGTTACTCAGTGGGTTAGGCAGCATCTCTGGAGAACATAGATAGGTGATGTTTTGGGTCGGGACTGCATATTTAGCAGTGAGTGGCACCTCCTGCCCGTCTGCTCACCCGTGCCCCCTGATTAGAAGAAGAAACTGTGCAATCAGAACTGTAAAACAGAATTCACAATTTGACTACCATCCACTGCCCAAGGCCTGATTTGCTACATACTGTTGACAAAGCAAAGCCAGGCACAGAAGGGAACAGATATCTTTGAGAGACATTAATGTAAACATCGATTTCATTGCATCAACAATTTAATAAAATTTGCCAGGCTCACAAAATTTCCACATCATTAGCCTGGTACACCAAGAAGCATCCAATTCCAAAACCTCAGAAGTAATGTAACAATATGTTCTTCAAAGGCCCAGTTACATTGTTGTTAAGGTAGGCACAAAATGCTGGAGTAACTTAGCGGGTCAGGCAGCATCTCAGGGGAGAAGGAATGGGTGACGTTTCGGGTCGAGACCCTTCTTCAGACTTCTCGACCCGAAACGTCACCCATTCATTCCTGTAAGAAAATAACTGCAGATGCTGGTACAAATCGAAGGTATTTATTCACAAAATGCTGGAGTAACTCAGCAGGTCAGGCAGCATCTCAGGAGAGAAGGAATGGGCAACGTTTTGGGTCGAGACCCTTCTTCAGTCTGAAACGTCGCCCATTCCTTCTCTCCTGAGATGCTGCCTGACCCGCTGAGTTACTTCAGCATTTTGTGTCTACCTTCGATTTTAAACCAGCATCTGCACGTTTTTTTTCCCTGCATAAATAGTTGTTAACTTGATCAAGCAAGGTGAGAATTTATGCAAAATGCATTATTTCGAACTGTGAATTCTCATCAGATTACCTGGATTATATTACCTTGATAACTAAAGTTGTGTAAAGTTCCAAAAAACCTCCACTTAAAACCTGACAAATGATGTTGATATTTTGGTGAGGGACTTCAAAACGAATGGTGAGAATGGTGCAATATTCCATCCAGAGAGCCTAAGTCAAATTAAATATCAAGCCAAAAGGCATGTGCATCTGTGCCTTTTTACTCCATTTGCTATTCCAATTCTAAAGTAGCCATGCCGCTGTTCTAGTGCTTAGAGCCATAAGATCATGGAGCACTAAACCAGCCACTTCAACTGTATTTCTACACTAAACCAAGCTCAGGAGGCCCATGCCGACCATCTATGCCAACACTATTTCCTAGCAGGCAACATACTTGAATTTCTTCTTGGGTAGTCCCTTGGTGCTGAGGATGTTGTTTTCACTCATGCTTTGTGGACAGTTGTACAGGGCCCTAGTGTGACCGCACCTGGAGTACTGTGTGCAGTTTTGGTCTCCAAATTTGAGGAAGGATATTCTTGCTATTGAGGGCGTGCAGCGTAGGTTTACTAGGTTAATTCCCGGAATGGCGGGACTGTCATATGTTGAAAGACTGGAGCGACTAGGCTTCTATACACTGGAATTTAGAAGGATGAGAGGAGATCTTATCGAAACGTATAAGATTATTAAGGGGTTGGACACGTTAGAGGCAGGAAACATGTTCCCAATGTTGGGGGAGTCCAGAACAAGGGGCCACAGTTTAAGAATAAGGGGTAGGCCACTTAGAACTGAGATGAGGAAAAACTTTTTCAGTCAGAGAGTTGTGAATCTGTGGAATTCTCTGCCTCAGAAGGCAGTGGAGGCCAATTCTCTGAATGCATTCAAGAGAGAGCTAGATAGAGCTCTTAAGGATATGTGAGTCAGGGGGTATGAGATGAAGAATTCTCTGCCTCTGAAGGCAGTGGAGGCCAATTCTCTTAATGCATATAAGAGAGAGCTAGATAGAGCTCTTAAGGATATGTGAGTCAGGGGGTATGGGGAGAAGGCAGGAACGGGGTATTGATTGTGGATGATCAGCCATAATCACATTGAATGGCGGTGCTGGCTCGAAGGGCCCAATGGCCTCTTCCTGCACCTATTGTCTCTGAAGTATTTAATGAGCCCATTGTTAAACCCATAGATTGGGCCATGGGTAGTGGAGTCAGTGCTGGGTGGAGCAGATAGATGGGTTGTTTCCTCAATGGTTCACCACGTACACCTTTTGCAACCCTCCTCGTGAATAGGTTCAAGTTTCCCAATGCCTCTGCTCAGTCGACTGAAACATACCTCGTCTACCCAACCTTGCTAAACACTTTAACTCCCCCTCCCATTCCCACCCTGACCTTTCTGTCCTGGGCCTCCTCCACTGTCAGAGTGAGGCCCAGTGCAAATTGGAGGAACAGCACCTCATATTTCACTTGGACAACTTACACCCCAGCGGTATGAACATTGACTTCTCTAACTTCAAGTAACCTTTGCTTTCCCTCTCTCTCCTTCCCTCCCCAGTTCTAGTTCTGACTGCCCCCCTGATGAAACATTATCTCTGTATGCTTCATTGCCACCTTCTTCCGGCTAATCAATGATCTATTCTACATTTTCTTTGATTACCTTCCCATTTGATGTCTCGTTTTCTCACCTTACCCATCCTTATCTCTATGTCTCCCACTCCACTGGCTCTCAGTCTGAAGAAGGGTCTCGACCCGAAATGTCACCCATTCCTTCTCTCCCGAGCTGCTGCCTGTCCCGCTGAGTTACTCCAGCATTTTGTGTCTATGTTTAGGTTTCCCAATGCCATTTTCAATGGTAATAGCCTTGGGATCCATGACTCAGATACTTTTCCAAGAAGCCTTGATAGTGGTTCCTTGGTCCACTTTGCCATTTTGAATCTCAGTATAGCTCCTCTGGCTCAACGATCATGGTGAATTATGTGATCTGCCCGTTAAAAATCGCAGCGTGTAATTAGGATTTCAGTGCTTCGGATGGTGGCTGGGGAGGGCAGGTGTGTCTGGTTGACTTATTTTGCCAGTGGATTTGGAATGTTTCCCAGATATAATCTGCTTAAACATCTGCTACTCATAATCCATGTCTACAATATTCAAGAGGGCAGGGAGGACGCCTGGAATATTCGGCCAGGTGTGAGATCTTCAAACGCTCCTTTCCTCAGACAGTGACAGGGATTGGGACCTACTGAAGTTGACCCTGAACCTGATCATTAATATAAGGCCAAGCTGAGAGAACGTTCCCGTGAAATGGGCGATGGCCCACGTTGAACATTTACGCATTCACCCGTAAGAGGTTTGTTGCAAACGAGGTGGAGCATTGCAGTAAGAACAATTGAGAAGGTGTTAGCGCAATGACACTCTCTTGCTTGACATGGGGTGGTGCAGAGACTGGGTCTGTTGTGGGCCCATTATTAACGCCGCAGCTTGCATGCCACCTTGAAGCAGACATAAGATGGAAACAAGCATCTTCAGGCAACCAAACCTGAGAGGGGCCGGCAGAATTGCTGCCTTACAGCACCAGAGACCCGGGTTCCAACCCGACTCCATGCTGTCTGTACGGAGTTTGTACGTTCTCCCCCTGACCTGCGTGGGTTTTCTCCGAGATCTTCGGTTTCCTCCCACACTCCAAAGACGTACAGGTTTGTCGGTTGATTGGCTTGGTATAAATGTATAAATGTAAAAGAACAATTGTCCCTAGTTTGTGTAGGGTAGTGTTAAAGTGCAGGGATCGCTGGTCGGTGCCGACTCGGTGGGCCAATGGGCCTGTTTCCACACTGTATCTCAAAAAAACAACAAAAAAGAAATCTAAAATGACAGAATCAAAAATGTTATAAACTATACTGAAATAAAATAAAATAAAATATCTCATACCCAAATGACCAAACAAATTATAACTTAACCTGATTCCACTTTGAGTTATTCCACCATGTGGGTTTGCCTCAATGTCAGAGAAGGCAAAATAAATAGGTTCCATTTCAAGCATTCACCATAAACATAAGATAGACACAAAAAGCCGGAGTAACTCAGCAGGTCAGGCAGCATCTCTGGATAAAAGGAGTAGGTGACATTTCGGGTCGAGACCCTTCTGCAGACTGAAGGTTTGGAAGAGGGTGATGTTGAAATATTCCCCTTCTCCCATTATCTAAACTGGCACATCCGGGTAATATTACCCACGTGGTTTCCAGGATGGAAAGATAAATTGCCTAGATAGACACAAAAAGCTGGAGTGACGCAGCAGGTCAGAAGGGCCCAGTCGCTGAAGAACCCAGTCTGAAGAAGGGTCTCGACCCGAAACGTCACCTATTCCTTCTCTCCAGAGATCTGCCTGTCCCGCTGAGTTACTCCAGCATTTGTGTCTATCTTTAGTTTAAACCAGCATCTGCAGTTCCTTCTTACAAACCATAAACATAAACTGCTGTCAGATCAAACACAGATAGATGCACGTAAGAGAACTTTGAATTTACTGTGAAACACAAAAGCATTTATTTTTGTTAATTACCTTCAATTTACTCCTTGTGAATTGGGTGTCAATATTACGTACAATCATTTCAAGTAAAATCTCTCTTGTTTCCAAGTTTTGCCTCAACACCCTCCTCCGTAGGCTGGTGCTTCTGCTGCTGATAGTGGCGATGGTGGGTTGCCTCTGTGTGGGTGTGGCTCCGCCCCGCCCCTCCCCTATTCCCCCCTCCCCCACCCCAGGCTCTCTACCCTAGCCCACTACCCTCAGCCCACGCTCCGATCTCCGGGTGAACGTGGGCAGTAGGGAGCCGCAGCTGGTAGAGCCACTGCCTCACAGCGCCACAGACCCGAGTTCAATCCTGACCTCGGGCGCTGTCTGTGCGGAGTTTGCACGTTCTCCCTCTGCCCTCCTGGGTTTCCCACGGGTGCTTTGGTCTCCTTCCTTATCCCAATACTCTTATAAGTACCTGGGTGTCTACCTCAACAACAAACTTGACTGGACCGAAAACATCAATGTGCCCTATACAGAAAGGGCCAGAGCAGACTTTATCTGCTAAGGAGACTCAGGTCCTTTGGAGTGCAGGGGACACTCCTACGGACCTTCTACAACACGGTGGTGGCATCGGCCATTTTCTATGGAGTGGTCTGCTGGAGCAGCAGCATCTCAGCAGCGGAGGGGAAGAGACTCGACAAGCTGGTCAGGAAGGCCAGCTCTGTCCTGGGTTGCCCCCTCGACTCAGTGCAGGCGGTGGGAGAGAGGAGGATGATGGCAAAGATAACATCGCTGCTGGACAACGATTCCCACCCCATGCAGGTCACTGTCACTGCACTGAGTAGCTCCTTCAGTGACAGACTCCTTCACCCCAATGTGCGTGAAGGAGAGATATAGGAGGTCCTTCCTTCCCGCTGCTGTGAGACTGCACAACCAGCACTGCTCCCAGCAGACCAGTCAACAGTAACAGCTAAGGAATACACAGTAAACTGATGACAATTTATCCTTGTCTTTACTTTTATTTATAATGAATGATCTCGTGATCTCTTGTTATCCACTTTGCTGCTGTAACACTGTAAATTTCCACGGTGTGGGACGAATAAAGGAATATATTATTATTATTATTATTATTATTATTATTATTATGACGTGTGGGTTTGTAGGTTTTTCGACCTCTGTAAATTGCCCCTAAGTTGTAGGGAGTGGATGCAAAAGTGTGATAACATAGAACTAGGGTGATCAAGCAATCGATGGTCGGCACGGACTCGGTGGGCTGAAGGGCCTGTTTCTTTGCTGTATCTCCAAACTAAACTAAGCTAAAAAACATGGACATTAAGAACAAAATCTGTATCTGAGTTACATCAGTTCTAGTGATCCTGCTGCAGACCGTATCTGAAAGGAATTTCTTTCATAATGGATGAATGTTCTGTTAGAACTGAAAAATCATTGTTCTGTTTCAGAATTCACATTTCTGTTTGAATGTGTATAGTACAGTGAACGGATTATTCCGGAAATAAAATAGAGAAGAGAGGTTAAACACATATTAATATGAAAAACCAGGCCTATCACAACCATTATGCTTAATTTGTGAAAAATGTACACAATTCTCTAGGCTATAGCCTCTGAATGTGGCTCTTTTAACCTTAGACTGAAGAATTTTAAAAAGATTTTTACGATCTTTCTTCAGATCACTTTTAGAGTCACAGTATCAAACAGCATTGCCACAGGCCTTTCGGCCCAACTGATCCCTGCCGACCAAGTTACCCCATCGAAACTAGTTCCATTTCCCCGTGTTTGCCCCACATCCCTCTAAACTTTTCCTATCCATGTACCTGCCTTTTAAATGCTGTTATAGTATCTGCCTCAACTACCTCCTCTTTTTAAACTTTAAATTTAATTTGCTGTTTTTAAACACGCCATTTCTGATATAGATTGAATTTCCCAACCTACTACATTATTTGTAGGGCGGCGCGGTGGTAGAGTTGCTGCCTTATAAGGGCATTCAGCGCTAGTGAGGCGGGTTCGATCCCGACTACGGGCGCTGTCTGCATGACGTTTGTACGTTCTCCTCGTGACCGTGTGGGTTTTTTTCCAAGATCTTCACTTTCCTTCCACATTTTTTTTGATCAGTACGGGTGTCAGAGGTTATGGGGAGAAGGCAGGAGAATGGGGTTTGGAAGGAGAGATAGATTGGCCATGACTGAGCGGCGGAGTTGACTTGATGGGCCGATTGGCCTAATTCTACTACTATTTCTTGACCTAATGACTCCAAAGACGCACAGGTTTGTCGGTTAATTGGCTTGGTATAAATGTAAATTGTCCCTCGTGTGTCGGCCCACCGAGTCCACACCGACCAGCGATCCCCGCGCATTAACACTATCCTACACACACTCGGGACCATTTTTATAATTTATACCAAACCAATTAGCCTACAAACCTGTACGTCCCTGGAGTGTGGGAGGAAACCGAAGATCTCGGAGAAAACCCATGCGGTTACGGGGAGAACGTACAAACTCCGTACAGACGGCGCCCGTAGTCAGGATCGAACCCGGGTCTCTGGCGCTGTAAGCGCTGTAAGGCAGCAACTCTACCGCTGCGCCACCGTGCCGCCCGAAATTGATATTGAAAAAATATCTGTATTGAGGAATTATTACTGATCAGGACATTGGAGATTCTGGGCTGTTTCTGAAAAAATCCCACTGAATTATTTACTTGCACCTGGAAGGTTTTAGTGCCCTGCTAATCTTGGCACCTTGGGCTGTACAGCTCCTGCTCAGCTATGCAGCTGGGTCTCAGTGTGAACATTGTCCAAGTCTGTGAATGGGATTTGAATCAGCTGTCAAAGAGGCAGAAAGCCTTAGAGGGACACTGCACGTAAACAGTCCCTCTGAAGTCCACAAAGACCAGCAACATCTTCATTATTTCACACTAATCCCACATTAATCCCATTATATTCATTCCTCACATTCCCTTCAAACTCCCGCTGATTCCACAGCTCACCTACATCTTATGGACAATTTACAATTAACCTACCAATGCAGTCATAGAGTCCTACAGCTGGAAACAGGCCCTTCAGCCCAGCTCGCCCACACCGGCCAACATGTCCCAGCTACACTAGTCCCACCTGCCTGCTTTTGGCCCATATCCTTCCAAACCTGTCCTATCCATGTACCTGTCTAACTGTTGCTTAAACGTTGCGGTAGTCCCTGCCTCTGGCAGCTTGTTCCATACACCCACCACCCTTTGTGTGAAAACGATACCCCTCATATTCCTGTTAAATCTTTTCCCCCTCACCTTAAACCTTTGCCCTCTGGTCCTCGATTCCCCTACTCTGGGCAACAGTGTGCATCTACCCGATCTATTCCTCTCATGATTTTGTACACCTTAATAAGATCACATCTCATCCTCCTGCGCTTCATGGAATAGAGTCCCAGCCTACTCAACCTCTCCCTATAGCTCAGACTCTCGAGTCCTGGCAACGTCCTCGTAAATCCTTGGTCACAGAGAAAATGTGCAAACTAGACACAGACAATGCGCATGGTCAAGATTGAATCCAGGTCTCTGGTAAGGCAGTGATTCTGCTAGCTGTCCTCTGTCTGGATACAGAGGAAGATATATGGACATTTCAGTGAAGAGGGGCGGCACAGTGGCGCAGCGGTAGAGTTGCTGCCTTACAGCGAATGCAGCGCCGGAGACCCAGGTTCCATCCCGACTACGGGCGCTGTCTGTACGGAGTTTGTACGTTCTCCCCGTGACCTGCATGGGTTTTCTCCGAGATCTTTGGTTTCCTCCCACACTGCAAAGACGTACAGGTTTGTAGGTTAATTGGCTGGGCAAATACAAAAATTGTCCCTGGTGTGTGTAGGATAGTGTTAATGAGCGGGGATCGCTGGTCGGCGCGGGCCCGGTGGGCCGAAGGGCCTGTTTCCGTGCTGTATCTCCAAACTAAACTAAACTAAAAGATAAGGCGTGAAGTCAGCCCTTTCCAAATGGCCCTGACCTTTTCACTCATTCCATCCGCAGGTCTGATGAAGCCAAGGCCGCACAGTGATGACTACAGCACAATGAAAAAGATTCCTCCACCAAAGCCGAAAAGGAGCCCCAACACCAGACTGACGGGTTCCTATGAAGAGATTTACGTGAGGAAGCCGTCCGCCCTTAAGTTCACTTGCTCGATGACCAAGGCAATGCCGGGCATTGGAATCATTCAACGTGCCGCGTCTGCTGACGGGCCCCAATACGGCACTCTGAGTCTCCATCTGCTGCACCAAGACGACATTGAGCCCGTCTATATCGAGATGGGGGGAGCCGGAGTCGCAGAAGGCAATTACCTGGTGGAGTCCGATCAAGGGGAGTCTGTTTACGAGGAGATGAAGTACTGTCTACTGGAAGGCGGTCCCTGCTCTTCCTACTTCTTCCACCAGGAGGCGCGTCCCCCGCCCGGTTTTGAACGGAGAACGCCGACGCTGCCCGACGATGTTGGGGCTGGCTGCGACATTCCGCCCCCCTTCTCCAACCTCCTGCCCCACCGGCCCCCCTTGCTGGTGTTCCCCCCCACGCCGGTCCAGTGCTCGCCTGCCTCCGACGAGTCGCCACTCACGCCCCTCGAGGTGAAGCGGATACCCGTGCTGGAGACCAACCTGAATTACCCCGTGCAACCCGAGGAAATGTCGCCCACGTCCCCACCGTTTCCCAGCCACCAATTGGGAGAAGATGGACCGCCCGACTCTCCAGACCTGGGCATGTTCAGTGCATCGGGAATGATGTCGTCGCCCCCGCTCACCCCTACTCTCCCACCGATTCCAACTCCACCCTACAAGGCCAATTCGCACTTTATTTTCCCACCGGACATTTCCGAGTCTTGCTTTGCAGGTCCAGGAAGATTACTGTCAAACGCGGACGTTCCCAAAACATCGCCGAAGCCCAGCGCATTGCAAGGGGTAGATGCGTCCACAAACCCCACGGGATTACCCTCCTCGCCGGTAAAAAGCTGCAGGACAGAAGCTGGGAAGCTCCTCTCCTCCTCCACGGGGAACGTATCGCTGCTCTCCTTCTCCGCCACTGCCTCCAGGCCCATCACCAGCCCGCTGGATGAGTTAAGCAATCTATTCAGCTCAGGACGAAGTCTTCTGCGGAAATCAGCAACGGGAAGGAAGATACGGGAGCGAAGCAGTGAGTACTTTTACATTTCAGAGTCACAGAGTGACACAGCGTGGAGACAGGCCCTTCGGCCCAACTTGCCCACACCGGCCAACATGTCCCAGCTACACTAGTCCCACCTATCACAAATCAGCCCTGTCTATTCCAATGCATATATATCTTATCCCTCAGAATCCTCTCCAGTTACTTGCCTACTACAGATGTTAGGCTCACTGGTCTATAGTTCCCTGGCTTTTTTCCTGTGCAGTCCTTCTTAAATAGAGGCACAACATTAGCCACGCTCCAGTCTTCCGGCACCTCATCCGTGTCTGATAATGATTCATACATCTCAGCCAGGGCTCCTGCAATTTAGAGTCACAGAGTCATAGAGTCATAGAGTGATACAGTGTGGAAACAGGCCCTTCGGCCCAACTCGCCCACACCAGTCAACAATGTCCCAGCTATACTAGTCCCACTTGCCTGCGCTTGGTCCATATCCCTCCAAACCTGTCCTATCCATGTACCTAACTATTTCTTAAACGTTGGGATAGTCCCAGCCTCAACTACCTCATCCGGCAGCTTGTTCCATACACCCATCACCCTTTGTATGAAAGAGTTACCTATTAAATCTTTTCCCCTTCACCTTAAACCTACGGTATGTCCTCTGGTCGGTACTCTATTCCCCTACTCTGGGCAAGAGACTCTGTGCATCTACCCGATCTATTCCTCTCATGATGTTGGACACCTCTATAAGATTTTGTACAAAATAGCTGTAAAAGTTATTCATGTAGGCAGTTTAGTGGGACGGTGCGATGCGGATCTATGTAAGTGTAAGTACTGATGTTAGTCTTAGCAACCCTATGTGTGAGATTGACTGCATGTAGAGGCACCACTACAGAGACTCAAGTACGTAATCCAGGCTGACTCCTTAGCACAGTGGTGAATTGTGTTCTTTGCCTGAGATGTGTGTGCTTTCAGATGCGTTAAAAAGAGTCCCAGCACTGCTGAAGGTGCAGTAAAGTCATACAGCACAAAAATAGGCCCTTCGCCCCAACCCATCTATGCTGACCCACGTTTAGCCCATATCCTTCCAAAACTTTCTTATCGACGGACCTGTCTAAATATCTTTTAAATGCCTTGAAAGTACCTGCCTCAGTTATCTCCTCTGGCAGCTCGTTCCATATGACTGAAAAAGTTGCCATTATCCAAAATCAGTACCCCGTTCCTGCTTTCTCCCCATATCACTTGATTCCTTTAGCCCGAAGAGCTAGATCTAAAGCTCTCTTGAAAGATAATATCCTTCTTATAACAGGGTGATCAGAACTGAATATAATGCTCCAAATAGTATAAGAAAATAACTACAGATGCTGGTACAAATCGATTTATTCACAAAATGCTGGAGTAACTCAGCAGGTCAGGTAGCATGAGCAACAATGCTCCAAATGCTGCCTCGACAATGTCGTGCAACTGTGACATAATGCCCCTCTCTATCCCAATTTCCCTGCCTGCTAGCTAATGAAGCCCAATGTCCCAAAAGCCAATTCCAGATAGACGAAGACAGTTTTGAGATATTTCCAGGTAATACAGATGACCTAGAATGCATGTCTGAGCCTATTCAATATAAACTTCAATACATTCAAAACTCCGCTGCCCATCTACTCACCCACTCCCCGATCCGTGACCATATCACCCCCGTCCTTTATAAACTCCACTGGCTCCCCATCCCCCAGAGAATCCAATACAAAATCCTCCTCATGACCTACAAAGCCCTCCATAACCTGGCCCCATCCTACCTGACTGACCTCCTCCACAGACACACTCCCACCTGCACCCTCCGCTCTGCTGCTGCCAATCTCCTGTCCCCCCCCATCCAGACCAAACTCAGATCCTGGGGGGACAGGGCTTTCTCCATCGCTGCCCCCACCCTATGGAACTCACTACCCCAAACCGTCAGAGACTCCTCCTCACTCACCACATTCAAAACATCACTGAAGTCTCACCTCTTCAGCACTGCCTTCAACCACTGACCGTCACCTCACCTTCTGTCTCCTTTCTCTGTTCGTTTACTTATTTATCTATTTATTCACTTCTCTATGTTCTAGAAATCCCTGTAAAGCGTCTTTGAGTGTATGAAAAGCGCTATATAAATGTAATGCATTATTATTATTATTATTATTCTATAGAGCACAGGCAAGGCTCGTTATGCATGCGTTGGCCATGATGCTAATTTGAGTGAAGACAACCAGCTAGCACATGATCTATGTCTCTCTGTCCCCCAGATAGATACAAAATGCTGGAGCAACTCAGCGGGTCAGACAGCATCTCTGGAGAGAAGGATTATGTAACGTTTCGGGTCGAGACCCTTCTTCCGTCTGAAGGGGAGTCTCAACCTGAAACATTACCTATTTCTTTTCTCCAACGATGCTGTCTGACCCGCTGAGTTACTCCAGCATTTTGTGTCCATCTTCGGTTTAAACCAGTGTCTCCAATTCCTCCTTATACAACCCTGTCAAAATGCCTGTGTAAATGTTGCCACCATATCTGCTTCTGCCACCCTCCCTGGCAACCACTCTCTGTGTGGGCAGTGGTAGAGTCACTGCCTTACAGCGCCAGGTTCGATCCTGACTACGGGTGCCGTCTGTACGGAGTTCGTACGTTCTCCCCGTGACCTGCGTGGGTTTTCTCTGGGATCTCCGGTTTCGTCCCACACTCCAAAGACGTACAGGTTTGTAGGTTAATTGGCTTGGTGTGATTGCAAATGGTCCCCAGCGTGTGTAGGGTAGTGTAAGTGTAAGTGTGCGGGCATCAATGGTCGGTGCGGACTCGGTTGTCCGAAGGGCCTATTTCTTCGCTGTATCTTTAGATTAAACTAAACTAAACTAAATCCATCAAAATCTATCCTATCCGTTTACCTGTATTTGTCTTTGGTTTTGCTACAAGCACAGTCCCACGCTTCCTTGCCCAGTGGTATTTCTAACTTGGTCCATGTAGTAGAGTTTGGCTCGTGCTTGAAACAACTGCAAAGTTGGCATGCAATAATAAATCACAACGAGTTTTTGCTCAAATTCTTTTGAGAGGAAATTGTTGGTGACGTGTTAGTCTTTGTATCCTCTTTAGCAACAGGCTAGGTACCAGAGGACTGGAAAATAGTCAATATTGTTCCTCTATTTGAGAGCAATAGGGATAATCTAGGAAATTATGAGTAGTGGAAAATTATTGGAAAAGATTCTGAGGGATAGGATTTATTGTAGGGGGTGTAACGGTTCATCAGGATGTTGCCTGGATTAGAGAGTATTAGCTATAAGGAGAGGTTGGACATTTTTGGATTGTTTTCCCTGGAGTGTCAGAGGCTCAGGGATGACCTGTAGTTTAGTTTAGATATACAGCACAGAACCAGGCCCTTTGGCCCACTGAGTCCGCACCGACCAGCAATCCCCGCACATTGACACTATCCTACACACACTAGGGACAATTTACACTTTTGGCTCAATTCCATACACGTTGAGTATGTGGAACAAGCTGCCAGGGGAAATATAATTACAATGTTTAAAAGACATTTGGACAGGTTTATAGATATGAAAGGTTCAGTGGGATATTGACCAAAGCAAGCAAGTGGGATTAGCGCAGGCAAACACTTTGGTCGGCGTGGATGATTTGTGTCAAAGGGCCTGTGTTCTATAGACAATAGACAATAGGTGCAGGAGGAGGCCATCCGGCCCTTCGAGCCAGCACCGCCATTCAATGTGATCATGGCTGATCCCACTATGGGCTCTCTATGATCCCAACATCGATTACCGCATACCTGTCTGCATTAAATTATATCTGCAACGTCTCCACTCAACTTTCCAGCTGATCTATGTCCTTCTGTACCCTTCGCCAACCTTATTCTCTATCTTTGACGGCACAATATACATATCATCTGCAAACCTATTCATCAGATCCCCTGCTTTGTCATCGACCATCACACAAACCAACCTCCCTTCCATTGACTCCATTTACACCTCACGTTGCCTCGGCAAGGCCAGCAGCATAATCAAGGACCAGTCGCACCCTGGCCACTCCCTCTACTCCCCTTTCCCATCAGGCAAAAGGTACAGAAGTGTGAAAACGCACACCTCCAGATTCAAGGACAGTTTCTTCCCAGCTGTTGTCTGGCAACTGAATCATCCTACCACAACCAGAGAGCAGTGCTGAACTACTATCTTCCTCATTGGAGACCCTCGGACTATCTTTGATCAGACTTTATTGGCTTTATCTTGCACGAAACGTTATTCCCTTGTCATGGAATAGCTCGATGGTAATCATGTATTGTTAGATAGAGCTAGTTAGATAGAGCTCTAGGGGCTAGTGGAATCATGGGATATGGGGAGAAGGCAGGCACGGGTTATAGATTGGGGACGATCAGCCATGATCACAATGAATGGCGGTGCTGGCTTGAAGGGCCGAATGGCCTCCTCCTGCACCTATTTTCTATGTTTCTATGTCTTTCTGCTGACTGGTTAGCTCAAAACAAAAGCTTTTCACTGTACCTCGGTACATGTGACAATAAACTAAACTGTGTAAATTATATATATTACAAGCAACGAATATTTTCTCCTAGATAATGCCCTCATTTTGAACCCTTTTTCCAGTATACAAGACTTTCAACATGAAAGAGGGTTCAAAATGAACACTCTTTCATGTTGAGTGTGTAGGAAGGAACTGCAGATGCTGATTTAAACTGAAGATAGACACAAAATGCTGGAGTAACTGACAGGCAGCATCACTGGAGAGAAGAAATGGGTGACGTTTCAGGTCAAGGAGTCTGAAGAAGGGTCTCGACCCAAAACGTCACCCATTCCTTCGCTCCAGAGATGCTCTCTGACCCGCTGAGTTACCCCAGCATTTTGTGTCTACCTTCACTCATTCATGTTTAACCTGCTTCATCTTTTTCATGTTTAATCTTCTTCAAATACAATTACAGAGTGTGCATAGCGCTATGAAACCTAAATATCTAGATAAAATCAATTAACCGTTGCTAGTTTATGAACTGTATTCTGATCCTGATATTCTTCATTATGATCAGTTGTGTGGTGGAGAGTGGTCTAATATTGTTCCCTGTGCTTTAATGCTGACTAGACTTTGATCAAGACTGTTTCATCCATCCAAAGCTCACATGCACATTCATCGCACTAATCAGGAAACAAAACATGAGGTGATTTTCCTCAGTCCACATCACTCTGAGGCTAATTGCAAGTAACCTTGCTGTGGCGTGGTTAATGTTAACTATCTGCGGTGAAAGCAACAGATGGATGGACTGCATTCAGCTGGACAAACTCACTGAGCTGGAGTCTCAAATCGAGTTAAAATACAGAATAATGTGTTCAGATTCTGCTGCTGAGCTTTTCACATTTTATCAAAGTTGGTCTAGGCCTGGAAGTGAGAATCAGGTGGCAAGGGGAATGAAGTGGAAGGGAGGCTCCTACAAGGCTCATAGCATCACAGTTAAAGGAGGGCTGGGTTGTTTCTTAGCCAGTGTATCTAGGTAGTTCCAGGATCAATGCCAAGCATATTTTAGTTTTGTTTAGTTTAGAGATACAGCACGGAAACAGGCCCTTCGGCCCACCGCATCCACACCAACCAGCGATCCCCGCACCCTAACACTAACCTACATCGACTTCGACTTCTCCCACTTTAGATAATTCCTCTGTCCCTCTCTTCCCCTCCCCCTTCCCAGATCTCCCTCTATCTTCCTGTCTCCACCTACATCCTTCCTTTGTCCCCCCCCCCCCCCGATATCAGTCTGAAGAAGGGTCTCGACCCGAAACGTCACCCCGTTCCTTCTCTCCTGAGATGTTGCCTGACCTGCTGAGTTACTCCAGCATTTTGTGAATAAATACCTTCGATTTGTACCAGCATCTGCAGTTATTGTCTTATACACACTAGGGACAATTCACGATTTTACGGAAGCCAATTAACCTACAAGCCTGCACGTCTTTGGAGTGTGGGAGGAAACCGGATCACCCGGAGAAAACCCACGCAGGAAAACGGGGAGAACGTGCAAACTCCGTATAGGCAGCACCCGTAGTTAGGTTCGAACCCGGGTCTCTGGCGCTTTAAGGCAGCAATTCTACCGCTGCGCCACTGTGTCGCTCAAAGATCTTTTCTCTTAAGATTTGTCTTTCTTCAATTATTTGGAGATATCATGTTGTAATTTTCCACTGAGGTTGTTTTTATTTCTGTGCCCTCAAATACATAAAACCTACAAGAGTGGATAAACTTGATGTGTAGGAAGGAATTGCAGACGCTGGTTTAAACCGAAGACAGACACAAAAAGCTGGAGTAACTCAATGGGTCAGACAGAATCTCTGGAGAAAAGGACTCTAGTAGGTGACGCTTCGAGTTGAGACCCTTCTCCAGACTTTATGCCCAGCCAAGTTATGTGCCAAGAGGCTAATTTTGGCTCAATTCCATATTGAAGACAAGTGACTCATAGTGTATATACCATCCAGTTCATCCACTAGTAGGACGATTATTACAGCAGCAGAGAGGATATAGAATAGACTAATAAGGCATGCAGAATCTCAGTTATGAAAACATTTTGTCTTTGCTGTGGGTGTTTTCTTTGGAACAGAGATGGTAAAGAGGAGGTTATATAATGGTGGATAAAGTTAGAAAATCCCAGATGAGTAAGCATCAAGGGCATATTTCCCTCAAAATAGTTCAGTTTAGTTTAGAGATAGAGCGTGGAAACAGGCCCCTCGGCCCACCAAGTCCTCGCCGACACAAGTTAGGAAAAGGGGACATACAATGAGATCTGGGTGTCCTGGTGCATCAGTCACTGAAAGGAAGCATGCAGGTACAGCAGGCAGTGAAGAAAGCCAATGGAATGTTGGCCTTCATAACAAGAGGAGTTGAGTATAGGAGCAAAGAGGTCCTTCTGCAGTTGTACATGGCCCTAGTGTGACCGCACCTGGAGTACTGTGTGCAGTTTTGGTCTCCAAATTTTAGTAAGGATATTCTTGCTATTGAGGGCATGCAGTGTAGGTTTACTAGGTTAATTCTCAGAATGGCGGGACTGTCGTATGTTGAAAGACTGGATCGACTAGGCTGGTATACACTGGAATTTAGAAGGATGAGAGGAGATCTTATCGAAATGTATAAGATTATTAAGGGGTTGGACACGTTAGAGGCAGGAAACATGTTCCCAATGTTGGGGGAGTCCAGAACAAGGGGCCACAGTTTAAGAATAAGGGGTAGGCCACAGGCCATTTAGAACGGAGATGAGGAAAAACTTTTTCACTCAGAAAGTTGTGAATCTGTGGAATTCTCTGCCTCAGAAGGCAGTGGAGGCCAATTCTCTGAATGCATTCAAGAGAGAGCTAGATAGAGCTCTTAAGGATAGCGGAGTCAGGGGGTATGGGTTAGAAGGCAGGAACGGGGTACTGATTGAGAATGATCAGCCACGATCACATTGAATGGCAGTGTTGGCTCAAAGGGCCGAATGGCCTCCTCCTGCACCTATTGTCTATTGTCTATTGTCAATTAACCTACAAACCTGTACGTCTTTGGAGTGTGGGAGGAAGATCTTGGAAACATCCCATGCGGTCGTGGGGAGAACGTACAAACTCCGTACAGACCGCACCCGTAGCCAGGATCAATCCCAGGTCTCTGGCGCTGTAAGGCAGCAACTCTACCGCTGCGCCACCGTGCCACCCAATTCAATAACTAGTGAACATTAGGTATTTTGGGGGGAAATTAAAGGAGAATTGACGGAGAATAAAAATCACTCAAAGAAGGTTGAGGATTTGGAACTCAATTTCACATAATTCAAAGCTATACGCCCCTATCACATATATCTTCCCCAACCTCATAGAAACATAGAAAATGGGTGCAGGAGGAGGCCATTTGGCCCTTCGAGCCAGCACCGCCATTCATTGTGATCATGGCTGATCATCCACAATCAGTAGCCTGTGCCTGCCTTCTCCCCATACCCCCTGATTCCACTAGCCCCAAGAGCTCTATCTAACTCTCTTTTAAATTCATTTTGAATTGGCCTCTACTGCCTTCTGTGGTAGAGAATTCCACAAATTCACAAATCTCTGGGTGAAAAAGATTTTTCTCATCTCAGTTGTAAATGGCCTCCCCTTTATTCTTAGACTGTGGCCCCTGGTTCTGGACTCGCCCAACATTGGGAACATGTTTCCTGCATCTAGCTTGTCCAGTCCTTTTATAATTTTATACATTTCTATAAGATCCCCTCTCATCCTTCAAAATTCCAGTGAATACAAGCCGAGTCTTTCCAGTCTTTCCTCATATGACAGTCCCGCCATCCCGGGGATTAACCTCATGAACCTCCGCTGCATTACCTCAATAGCAAGGATGTCCATCCTCATATTAGGAGACCAAACCTCCTTCTTTTCCCCCCCTCCCCCTCCACCCTTCCCGCCCCCACCCAAACTCTACACTTTTGAGGATTGCAAAGGAATTGCTCGACACGCGACACATGCAAGTGAGATACTAAATGAGGCCCGTGAGATAAGTGTGGAGAATGCAAACATGCTAGGGCAGGTTGAGATCGAGCAGGAGGTGGTGCTGAGGCTCTTGAAGACCATTAAGTTGGCCGTCCGCAGGGCCTGATGGGTCTCTCCCAGGTTATTGATGGAGGTGAGAGAAGAGTGTGGGAGCATTGACGAGGATTGCTTCTTCTCTAGCCACAGGCAAGGTTCCGGGGGATTGGAGAGGGGCCAATGTTGTTTGGTTGCTTAAGAAAGGAAGTAGAGAGAATCCAGGAAACAAAAAGGCTGGTGAGGCTCACGTCACTGGCAGGGAAGCTATTGGAGAAAATGGACGTAAATGTGGATGGGTTGGTGAGTAGGTTTGTGCCAACACCACATTTCAAGTCAAGTCAAGTTTATTTGTCACATACACATACACGATGTGCAGTGAAATGAAAGTGGCAATGCCTGCGGATTGTGCACAAAAAAGAATTACAGTTACAGCATATAAATAAAGTTAATAAGTTACTATAGTGTAGACAAAAATTTAGTCTCTGGGGTTATAAAAGTTGACAGTCCTGATGGCCTGTGGGAAGAAACTCCGTCTCATCCTCTCCGTTTTCACAGCGTGACAGCGGAGGCGTTTGCCTGACCGTAGCATCTGGAACAGTCCGTTACTGGGGTGGCAGGGGTCCCTCATGATCTTGCTTGCTCTGGATCTGCACCTCCTGATGTATAGGTCCTGCAGGGGGACGAGTGTAGTTCCCATGGTGCGTTCTGCCGAACGCACTACTCTCTGCAGGGCCATCCTGTCCTGGACAGAGCTGTTCCAAAACCAGACTGTAATGTTGCCGGACAGGATGCTCTCTACAGCCCCAGAGTAGAAGCAATGAAGGATCCTCAGAGACAGATCCTTAGAGGACGGTGTGGAAGGCTGGCAGCAGGTACAACAGGTTATAGATCAGCTGCAGAAATGGGCAGGGAAATGGCAGATGGAGTTTAACCCGAGCAAGTACGAGGTGTTGTAGTCGGAAAATAACTGCAGATGCTGGTACAAATCGACGGTATTTATTCACAAAATGCTGGAGTAACTCAGCAGGTCAGGCAGCATCTCAGGAGAGAAGGAATGGGTGACGTTTCGGGTCGAGACCCTTCTTCAGACTGACGTCAGGGCAGAGGGCGGAATAAAGAAAGGATGTCATTGGAGAGAGGATGACAGTGGGAGAACTGGGAAGGGGGAGGGGAAGAGAGGGACAGAGGAGCTATCTAAAGTTAGAGACGTCAATGTTCATACCTCTGGGGTGAAGCTGCCCAGGCGAAATATGAGGTGCTGTTCCTCCAATTTGCGGTGGGCCGCACTATGACAATGGAGGAGGCCCATGACAGAAAGGTCAGACTGGGAGTGGGAGGGAGAGTTGAAGTGCCGAGCCACTGGGAGATCAGGTTGGTTAAGGCTGACTGGCATAGTTATACGGTGAGATGGGCAGGGCAATTCCTTTACACATAATGGTTGGGGCCTGGAATGCATTGCCAGGGGTGGTTGTGGAGGCAGCTACAATAGTGACATTTAAGACACTTGGAATTACAGGGAATAACAAGGTATAGATTATGTACAGGCAGATGAGATCAATTTAACCAGGCATCATGTTCGGCACAAACATTGTGGGCTGTTCCTATACTGTGTGATCCTATGTTCCATCTCCACCAATGCAGTATGACTTGCATTATCACCTGCATTTGCTGACGTTTCTGAATCAAAATGCTCTAAGATGAAAGCTTTGGTGTCAGTTGCAATTTCAGAAGCTTTATTGTTATTTGTTTTGTTAGGTGGGTGTGACGAAAGGAACAGTAGCCCGTCTAACAGAGAAGAGAACTGTGGGCCGGCAGACATATCAGAGTTGCAAGACAACAATGCTAACAACCCTGTGACCAGGCTGCCTCCTGCAATGACAGCAGCTCCATCTGTCGAGAATGGGAATCAACTCCTGAATGGTAATTTGTATTTCACGTATCAGTGAGCTGTTACAACTGTGCATGCAGTGAATATCTGTCAAACGAAGCCGTGGTCCAAAAAGAAGCCGCCTTTCCACAAGATCTGAAGAGCTGCGAAAGCATTGAACAATATCATATCCCAGAGCAGCTAGAAAAAAACTACATTCTACCCAAAACACTTGAGTGGGAACTCAGGACCCATGAAGTTCTGTTTCTCGGGATTCCTCCATATAATCAGTGGGAAATCACAGAATGATACAGGACCATGCTGTCAGATTTACTCATTATTATTGTTTGCTTATTTAAGATAATTGACAAATTGATTTCTTTCAAACGTTTCAAGAATGACAATTTGTGTTGTGTGAACAAGGACAATAAAGGCTGTTGAATGCCCTTCTAAAGATGGAGATTCTGTACATTATAAAGCATTAAACCTGTTTACAGTAAAATGTATTCATCTTAATAGATAGGATCTTGCTCCCTCAATGCTCCTCATTTGAAAATCTAAAATTGAAAATAATATGTCAGGCAATAGATTTTATATCTGAACTGAACTGCCATACTTTCAAATGACAAGAGTTGATATAAAAAAATAACTTGAAAATTGTAAATGATTAAATTCAGTGGGAAATATGATAACACAATATGCTTGCAAGTTCACTCGGGTCATGTAGAATTTGAAAAGTTCTGATCTGATTTTGCAAGTTTTGGTACAACTTTAAAAAGGGGAAAATTGTATTGTCTTAAGAGTAACAGAAGGAAATGCTACTCTATAATAATATTCATCTCAGCTAACAATAGTATTTATTTCAGCTGTCTCGAGATTTGAATTCTAGAATCTCCCTTTCCCCTCACTCTCAGTCTGAAGAAGGGTCTCAACCCGAAACGCCACCTGTTCCTTTTCTCCAGGGATGCTGGCTGACCCACTGAGTCACTCCAGCTTTTTGTCTGGAAGTCTAAAAGCTAGATTCCTACGTAAAAGGAGCATGTCTGGGAAATTAAACCCAGAGATCAGGGAATCTGATTATTTTTCTGCTCATTTCATTTCCTGATGTTCAGATCTATGCTCTAACCGATACTGAAGATTTTCTCGGCAACATTTCACACTTACCCGTTTTATCAGAATTCATGTCTTAGCTCCTCCTGCTAAAACCACAGACAAATGAATTTCAAGTGGATTTAGTGATATAGAGTTATAGAGTAATAGAGAGATACATTGTGAAAGCAGGCCCTTTGGCCCAATTTGCCCACACCGGCCAACATGTCCCAGTTACACTAGTCCCACCTGCCCATGTTTGGTCCATATCCCTCCATAACATGATGTTATTTAATCAATTTTTCATAAAGGGGAATAAATATATTGGGGACAATGATTCACCTTGATATTTCTGGTGCAGTTAAATAAGGTAATGCTCAAATGAAATTAAGTTATGGAATATAATGATGGTTATCATATAAATGTTTGAATAACGAGGTGGTGCAGCCTGTTGGGGATCCAACTTCAGGAACGACCCCGTTCATGTAGAGATGCTTCAACTTAATGTTCATACAATGGATGCTAAAGAAACAAAGCAATAACAAATATGCTCAGACAAAACCTTGTGCCTGATCTGCATTGGAGGATGGGCGGCAGCTAAATTGTGAACTTCTTCGGCTGAAGTGAATGTGGGTATTATTTTGACGTTCAAAATTTAGCTGGGCTCTTAAATTTGTTCAGACCAGTGGACTCCTGCTCTCTGCAGGGTCTGCCTGACAATCTTAACCAGAAATCTTTTCATGGGGCATGTTGCCCAAAAGGGTCCCAACTATGTGAAATGTAATGCTTCTCCTGAAAGCGCCAATCGATGGTCTTTTCTTGTGACTCCTTTCTGAGCACACCATTGGAACTTAGCATTGAATATTACTGACAAATGTCAACTGTGCCAACGTTGAGGGCTGTGAAAATCCTTGGCTCGAAAATAGACACAAAAAGCTGGAATGGGTGATGTTTCGAGTCGAGATCCTCATTTGAGAAAGGGTCTTGATCCAAAACGTCACCCATTCCTTCGGTCCAGAGATGCTGCCTGTCCCACTGAGTTACTCAGCTTTTCGTGCTAACCCTATCTTCGGTTTACACCAGCATCTGCAGTTGCTTCTCACACAAAGATCCTTGGCCCTCTCTGTTCAGACATGGCATTGCTACATATCAGAGCATCCTTAACTATTTAGGCGCTTAATGGCTTTAGGGCCTAGCACATTTTCACTGAAGCCTTTCCATTGAAATATTCTGCTGGGTACCAAGTGATGGACAAGACCATCCTTACAAAGTGAGAATCAAAAGCTATGCTTCTCTTCTCAACTGCTGGATGAGAAATAGCATTGGAACCTGTAATGGGTTTAAAGGTTCTGGATGGGGAGAAACAAAACTCATCCTAAAAGTTCAGAAGTGATTTTCATGTGTAGGAAGGAATGGCATATGTTGGTTTAAACTGAAGATGGACACAAAACGCTGGAGTAACTCAGCGGGCCAGACAGCATTTCTGGAGAAAAGGAATAGGTGGTGTTTCGGGTCGAGACGATCGAAGAAGGCTCTCGACCCTTTTCTCCAGAGATACTGTCTGACCCATTGAGACACCCCAGCCTTTTGTGTCGAACTTCAAAGTGATTTTCATCATTAACATTATTCTAACCACACAGGACGATTTTCTGGCTCACGTTTTTCAGGATTTGAGTTTCAGGCTGTTTTACAGATTGAAGGTAATATTCTCAGATCAGCAATTATGAGGACAAATAAGTGAATGAACTGTCTCGACATCATATTAGAAAGAACAGCACGGTGCCCAAAAGAAACAATTATTTTCTTCAAAGAAGATAGACACAAGATGCTGGAGTAACTCAGCGGGACAGGCAGCATCTCTGGATAGAAGGAATGCTGCCTGTCCCACTGAGTTACTCCAGCATCTTGTGTCTATCTTGGGTGTGAACCAGTTCCTTCCTAATTATTTTCTTCATTTTACCTTGCAACCTCGTTCATTTTAGTGTCAAAACAGGCTTCAGAAATAAAATGTAATATATACTTTACAAAATACCTATGCTGTGTCATAGGTTACGTTTATAATTTAACAGTGTTTCTTCGTGCCATGTTGGGGTTAACCTGCCTCTTTTGCATGTGGTTCATGGTGCTGTTCACTTCGAACTGGATCCGTCTGTCACAAAACTGCATTCCTCTGGGTGATGTGGTCTACACGGTGAAATAAATTGGTAACTGTTTCTTGGCTTACTTTAGTAACATCTTGCTTTTGTAATTTCCATTGTAATATTGTTGATCAAATTCTGATATCAAATTTCTATCAGTGTTCTATCTTCAATGAATTACATTTTCAATAAAAAGATTATATTTCAGTGTATACTTGTTTCCAATTTGAATAAATCAACTGGATAGGTACTTCTGTCATGGCAGATCATTTTTGCTCTTATTTGTTCTTTGGCCCAGAATGAATACAAGTACACCGTTTACTATAGATTGTACCATACTGCATGAATGGTGTAGTTAGACTCCAGAAACAGTATTATTGTATTCAACTGGCATGGTGGCGCAGCGGTAGAGTTGCTGCCTCACAGCGCCAGAGACCCGGGTTCCATCCCGACTGCGGGTGACAATAGACAATAGGTGCAGGAGGAGGCCATTCGGCCCTTCGAGCCAGCACCGCCATTCAATGTGATCATGGCTGATCATTCTCAATCAGTACCCCGTTCCTGCCTTCTCCCCATACCCCCTGACTCCGCTATCCTTAAGAGCTCTATCCAGCTCTCTCTTGAATGCATTCAGAGAATTGGCCTTCACTGCCTTCTGAGGCAGAGAATTCCACAGATTCACAACTCTCTGACTGAAAAAGTTTTACCTCATCTCAGTTCTAAATGGCCTACCCCTTATTCTTAAACTGTGGCCCCTTGTTCTGGACTTCCCCAACATTGGGAACATGTTTCCTGCCTCTAACGTGTCCAACCCCTTAATAATCTTATACGTTTCGATAAGATCTCCTCTCATCCTTCTAAATTCCACTGTATACAAGCCCAGTCGCTCCAGTTTTTCAACATATGAAAGTCCCGCCATTCCGGGAATTAACCTAGTAAACCTACGCTGCACGCCCTCAATAGCAAGAATATCCTTCCTCAAATTTGGAGACCAAAACTGCACACAGTATTCTAGGTGCGGTCTCACTAGGGCCCTGTACAAATGCAGAAGGGCCTCTTTGCTCCTATACTCAACTCCTCTTGTTATGAAGGCCAACATTCCATTGGCTTTCTTCACTGCCTGCTGTACTTGCATGCTTCCTTTCAGTGACTGTACGGAGTTTGTACGTTCTCCCCGTGTCCTGCGTGGGTTTTCTCCAAGATCTTCGGTTTCCTCCCACACTCCAAACGCCCTCTTCGGACGTCTTTGGGATGTGGGAGGAAACCTGAGCACCTGAAGAAAACCCACGCGGAGAACATGCAAACTCTGCGCAGACAGCAACCTGCAGTCGGGATCGAACCCAGGTCTCTGGCGCTGTGAGGCAGCAACTCTACTTTATTCCCCTGCAACCATTGGAGATGTAACACTTGTTCCAATACCTCCTCCTTCTCCTCCGCCCAGGGACCCCAGCAGTCCTTCCAGGTAAGGCCAAGCTTCACGTGCACCATTTGGTGTAGCCGATGAGCACCTTTACATCGGCGAGAACAAGTGCTGACTAGACAACCGTTTCGACAAACACTTGCTCTCGCTCTGCCAGGGCCTGCTAGATCTTCCGGTTGCTAACCATGTCAACTCCCCTTCCCATTCACATACCGACCTTTCTGTTCTGGGCCTCCTCCTCTACCAGAGTATGGCCACATGCCAACTGGAGGGCAGCACTTTAGATTCCACTTAGGTAGCTTACAACTCTAATGCCGTGAACATTGAATTCTCCAACGTTAGGCAACCAACCCACAAAACAAACATTTCTTTATTTATTTACTTCCTTCCCCTCTCTTCCTTGTGTCCCCACCTATTTCTCCTCTTTCCCTCTCCCACCTACATGTCCCCTCCTCTGGATTCACAATTCACATCCCTTCTCTCCTTATCCCACACTTTTTGTCTCTTCATCTCTCATCTTTGTCCAAGTAAATTGCCAACTAAAAAACCTGCACCCACCTGTCACTCACCAGGCATTGTCCTGCCCCCACCTCTCTTCCAGCTTTCTCCCCCTGCCCCACCGCTAACGGCCTGAAGAAGAGGCATGACCCAAACCTATCGTGTTCTCCCGAGATGCTGCCTGACCTGCTGAGCTGCACCTGAGCTGTGTCCTTGTTACCCGCTGAAGTGGAGATTGTTGAGACGTTCGCGTTTCTGAGTGTGAATATTAAGTGTGAGGAGTTGCATTCGGGGAGGTCAAACGTCCCGCTGAGTTACTCCAGCTTTTTGTGTCTATCTTCGGCTTAAGCCAGCATGACTATTACCAATGACTACAGATTCCCCATAGGTTTTCCCCCCTTTCAATAGGCAACAGGTGCAGGAGGAGGCCATTCGGCCCCTCGAGCCAGCACAGCCATTCAATGTGATCATGGCTGATCATTCTCAATCAGTACCCCGTTCCTGCCTTCTCCCCATACCCCCTGACTCTGCTATCCTTAAGAGCTCTATCTAGCTCTCTCTTGAATGCATTCAGAGAATTGGCCTCCACTGCCTTCTGAGGCAGAGAATTCCACAGATTCACAACTCTCTGACTGAAAACGTTTTTCCTCATCTCCGTTCTAAATGGCCTACCCCTTATTCTTAAACTGTGGCCCCTTGTTCTGGACTCCCCCAACATTGGGAACATGTTTCCTGCCTCTAACGTGTCCAACCCCTTAATAATCTTATACGTTTCGATAAGATTATTAAGGATCCATCACTGCTTGATTTGATGAAACCCCAGCCCAGCCCAAGACCACGAGAAATTGCAGAGAGTTGTGAACACAGCCCAGTCCATCACACAAACTGGAATCTCCCCCCATCAACTCTCTCTGCTCTTCATGCTGCCTTGGGAAAGCAGCCAACGTGATCAAGAACCACTGGCAAGACACGATCAACGGCCAAGGGTCATTCTCTCTACAGCACTTGCTCATTGTAAAGAAATGCGGGCGGCATGGTGGCGCAGTGGTAGAGTTGCTGCCTTACAGCGAATGCAGTGCCGGAGACCCGGGTTCGATCCTGACTAAGGGCGCCGTCTGTACGGAGTTTGTACGTTCTCCCCGTGAACTGCGTGGGTTTTCTCCGAGATCCTCGGTTTCCTTCCACACTCCAAAGACATACAGGTATGTAGGTTAATTGACTGGGCAAATGTAAAAATTTTAAAAAATTGTCCCTAGTGTGTGTAGGATAGTGTTAATGTGCGGGGATAGCTGGGCGGCGCGGACTCGGTGGGCCGAAGGGCCTGTATCTCTAAATCTAAATCTAAAAAGGTCACAAAAGTACACCACCGCCACTTGGTTTCCCCCTGTAATCAGACTCTTGAATGGACTTCTCACAAGCAAAGGATATATTCCTAATCTTCCAACCTACCTTATTGTGGCCGTGCACTTTTATTTTACGTTGTAGCTGTAAACACTATATTCTGTTTCTTTTTTACATACTTGATGTATTCCCGTACGGTATGATTTCCCTGGGTAGTATGTGAAACAAACATTTTACTGGATCTTCGAACACATGGCAATGATACACCAAAATCAAAACAGTTATTTTTTTTAATTGTAAGAACGTTCCAGAGTCATCAGAGTGCATAATTTGAAAGATAATAGTTGAGATAAAAATATTTAAAACCCTAAAAACATCAATTATCCACTTCAATTTGGGGCGGTGTGGTGGTTCGGCGATAGAGTTGGTGCCTTGCAACGCTTACAGCGCCAGAGACCTGGGATCGATCCCGACTATGGACTTTGTACTCTGTACGGTATTGTGTGCAGTTTTGGTCTCCTAATCTGAGGAAAGACGTTCTTGCCTTAGAGGGAGTACAGAGA
The DNA here is from genome assembly GCF_053455715.1 of Rhinoraja longicauda. Lineage (NCBI taxonomy): Eukaryota > Metazoa > Chordata > Chondrichthyes > Rajiformes > Arhynchobatidae > Rhinoraja > Rhinoraja longicauda. The sequence goes on along the minus strand of NC_135959.1, from coordinate 74,366,594 downwards.
AGGTTCACCAGATTGATCCCTGGGATGGCAGGACTTTCATATGAAGAAAGACTGGATAGACTGGGCTTGTACTCGCTGGAATTTAGAAGACTGAGGGGGGATCTTATAGAAACATATAAAATTCTTAAGGGGTTGGAGAGGCTCGATGCGGGAAGATTGTTCCCGATGTTGGGGGAGCCCAGAACCAGGGGTCACAGCTTAAGGATAAGGGGTAAGTCTTTTAGGACCGAGATGAGAAAACATTTCTTCACACAGAGAGTGGTGAGTCTGTGGAATTCTCTGCCACAGAAGGTAGTTGAGGCCAGTTCATTGGCTATATTTAAGAGGATGTTAGATGTGGCCCTTGTGGCTAAAGGGATCAGGGGGTATGGAGAGAAGGCAGGTACAGGTTACTGAGCTGGGTGATCAGCCATGATCATATTGAATGGCGGTGCAGGCTCGAAGGGCCGAATGGCCTACTCCTGCACCTATTTTCTATGTTTCTATGTTTCTATGTTTGTGCGTTCTCCCCGTAACTGCGTGGATTTTCTCCGAGATCTTCGGTTTCCTCCCACACTCCAAAGACATACAGGTTTGTTGTTTAATTGGCTTGGTATCAATGTAAAATTGCTCCTATAATGTGTAGCATAGTGTTAGTGTATGAGGATCGCTGGTCAGTGTGGACTCGGTGGGTCGAAGGACCTGTTTGCGCGCTGTGTCTTTAAACTAAACTAAACTAAATTATGGGGACCAAGAGCATTGATATTTAATGTTCAAATGGTCCCTAGTATCATGTGCATTAGTGCAGGTGATCCCAGGTCGTGAGGATTGGGAGAAACCCGGGATTGCTTCTGCAATCTCCTTCCATGAGTCAAGGCAAGAGGGTTTAATTGTCATATGTACTGAATCAGAGCAATGAATATTTCACTTGCAGCAGAACGACTGGTATGTAATCAAATACTCAATGGATAACATAGTAAAATAAACAAAAAAAAAGTTCACTGCATTTTTAAAAATCACTGTTAGTGCAAAACAAAACAAAGACACAAAGTCCCAAGTGGAGCCAAGACAGTTTGTATTTCGAAGATTAGTCAGTGTTTGTAGCGTTCAGTAGCATGATGGTTCTTGTGAAGAAGTTGCTACTAACAATGGAGGACATGGTTTTGAGACTCCGATACCTTCTTCTCGATGGCAGGAGTGAGATGAGGGCATGGCCAGGGTGGTGTGGGTCCTTGATGCTTCAATAGACAATAGGTGCAGGAGGAGGCCATTCAGCCCTTCGAGCCAGCACCGCCATTCAATGTGATCATGGCTGATCATTCTCAATCAGTACCCCGTTCCTGCCTTCTCCCCATACCCCCTGACTCCGCTATCCTTAAGAGCTCTATCTAGCAATAATTCATTGAGCCAGTGCCTCCTGTACATCCCTTTAATGGTGGGGAGGTCAATACCAGTACTGAAGAAGGGTCTCGACCCGAAATGTCACCCATTCCTTCTCTCCAGAGATGCTGCCTGTCCCGCTGAGTTACTCCGGCTTTTTGTGCCCATCTTTGGACCTTCGATGGTGGGGAGGTCAGTACCTGTGATGGACCTTCGATGGTGGGGAGGTCAGTACCTCTGATGGACTGGGCAATGTACAGCAGGCTTTGTGATCTCCTTCGTTCCTGGACATTCGAGTTGAAGAACTCGGCCATGAATCAACCAGTCAATATGCTCTCTACTGTATACCTGTAGAAGTTTAAGGATGTATTTGTTGACAAACCGAATCTCCTAAATCTTCTAAGTAGAGGCGTTGATGGGATTTCTTTTTGATTGCATCAATGTGCTGGGTCCAGGACAGATCTTCAGAGATGTGCATGCCCAGGAACTTGAATCTCTCCACCATCGACCCATCAATGAAAACGATGAAGTCTATTCATCTTTGCCCCTTCCTCTTCGAACAGAAACCCGACACTGCTGCATTTATTGAATCATAGCTTTCAGAAACATACAGTACGTGACTGCTTCACCATGATAATTATCATGAGTCTTTCTCTTTCCACAAATCGCTAGCCGAATTGTGGAATTTATCCGGTATTTTCTATTTTTGTTTCCTTCGTCAAAATTCTTTGCTACATCATTCCCTCCTCACAGGCACCAGTCAGCAGACGTGATGGTTTAGCAGCATGAAAGGACCAGCTCAAATAGGGCAAGATAACCATTTATGATTTCTGACTGCAGCCACTGCCAATGTTCACAATGCCAGATTAGTTATTCTTTGTTCTGCCTATTTGTTACTCAATGTTCGGCGTCCTATTATAAATTGTTTCATCAAATCATTTGTAGCACTTCTCAACTTTGGAATGGTTATGAAATATTTTTAGATGATTGCACTTTAGATGGGGGAGTCCAGAACCAGGGGCCACACAGCTTAAGATCAAGGGGGGTAGGCCATTTAGAACGGAGATGAGGAAAAACGTTTTCAGTCAGAGAGTTGTGAATCTGTGGAATTCTCTGCCTCAGAAGGCAGTGGAGGCCAATTCTCTGAATGCATTCAAGAGAGAGCTGGATAGAGCTCTTAAGGAGAGCGGAGTCAGGGGGTATGGGGAGAAGGCAGGAACGGGGTACTGATTGTGAATGATCAGCCATGATCACATTAAATGGCGGTGCTGGCTCGAAGGGCCGAATGGCCTCCTCCTGCACCTATTGTCAATTGTCTATTGTCTATCAGAGAAGATTGGCAAAGTAGGTAACAGCAATGTTCAAGGCTGACTGGATATAATAGCATTGATTTGATGAAACAATTTATAATAGGTCTCTGAACATTGAGTAACAAATAGGCAGAACAAAAAATAACATCTGGCATTGTGAACATTGTTCAGTGCCTGCAGTCAAAATACATAAATGGTTATCTTGCCCTATCAATGTATAAAATCATGAGAGGAATAAATCGGGTAGATGCCCAGAGTCTCTTGCCCAGAGTAGGTGAATCGAGGACCAGAGGACATTGGTTTAAGGTGAAGTGGAAAAGATTTAATAGGAATCTGAGGGGTGACTTTTTCACACAAAGGGTGGTGGGTGTATGGAACAAACTGCCAGAGGTAGTTGAGGCAGAGACTATCCCAATGTTTAAGAAACAGTTAGACAGGTACATGGATAGGACAGGTTTGGAGGGATATGGACCAAATGCGGGCAGGTGGGTCTAGTGTAGCTGGGACATGTTGGCCGGTGTGGGCAAGTTGGGCCGTAGGGCCTGTTTCCACGCTGTGACTCCGTTTGACCTGGTCCTTTCACAACTGTATGCTGCTATAACACCACATCTGCTGGCTAGTGCCTACGAAGAGGAAAGGATGTAGCAAAGAATCATGATGAAGGAAACAAAACTAGAAAATGCTAGACATTTTCTCCAATTCATCTAGCGATTTGTGGAAAGGGAAAGACTCATGATAATTATCATGATGAAGCTGTCATGTATGCTTCTGAAAGCTATGATCCCATAAATGCAGCCAGGTCAGGCTCCTGCTTGACTAGTTCATGAGACATTTCTTTCAATACAGTAATCAGTCCCAGATAGTTGTTAAGATGAACTTGGGGAACAGGCAGGAAATTCTTGAGACTGAGATCAGAGCCGTACCCTTATTGAACAGTGGAGTAGGCTGGAGGGGCTGTTTAATTATTTATTTTGTTCTTTTTAACCTTCGCCTTTAGATTACTAGACGTTCAGTTGTGTTTCAAAGTTACCAAATCCTTGTTCAATTATTTATTTTCGTTCTTTTTCAACTTTCACCTCTAGATTAATAAAAATTCAGTTGGGGTTTGAAGTTACCTCATCCTAAACTCTGTAGTGGTAATTTACGATCCATTTCCAACGTTAACAAAAAAATAAACTCAGGAGGCTTTGGTTCAAGTAGAAGATGGTCGATGTTGGAAAGTTTTTGGCCAACCTCAGCAAGTACTTTTGAAATATCATATCATATCATATATATACAGCCGGAAACAGGCCTTTTCGGCCCTCCAAGTCCGTGCCGCCCAGTGATCCCCGCACATTAACACTATCCTACACCCACTAGGGACAATTTTCACATTTTGCCCAGCCAATTAACCTACATACCTGTACGTCTTTGGAGTGTGGGAGGAAACCGAAGATCTCGGAGAAAACCCACGCAGGTCACGGGGAGAACGTACAAACTCCTTACAGTGCAGCACCCGTAGTCAGGATCGAACCTGAGTCTCCGGCGCTGCATTCGCTGTAAAGCAGCAACTCTACCGCTGCGCTACCGTGCCGCCCATAAACGTTAACATGTAAAAAAATATACTACATCTGCAAATTGGCATCAACAGAGTTAACATCATGTTGGTCATTTATCATATCATTGTTTGGAATATTGACATCAATAAAAGGTAGTAAATTACAGTTAATGCCACCTATAAATGGACTACCCAAAGAACACTTCATTCATAATTCTCTGGAGATAATTATTCAAATCTTGCACCGTTAATACGGTCTATATTAATCCTGTGGTGGTAAAAATGTGAATTTTTATGGAGCATCTGTATAAATACCATTAAACAAGGCTCCCTTTTTTCCATGGTTACAGTAAGACTCTTGTTTCCATTAAAAATATTGCAAAAATGTGTAAAATGCACTTTATTTCTGTCAGAATTATTACATAAAACATGTGTGAAAAATCCAAAGCTGCAAAGTTAATCGGCACAGACATCAAATGGAATAAGAATTTATGATTAGTTTTTAAATGTAAAATCTTATATACTATAATCAGGAACGGTGAAGAGTTTGCTCTCAATGCACATGCAATCCGACAAGAATGCAAGTTTTGGAGATTACTTGAATCAAATGCAATGCTTGGGATAATAAGGCCATCTCTAATGACAAATTCTAGTCAAGAGTCAAGAGTGTTTTATTGTCGTGTGTCCCAGATAGAACAAGGAAATTCTTACTTGCAGCAGCACAACATAATATGTAAACATAGTGCACTGTAAACAATATAATAAACGAGAAAAAAGTTCAATGTGTGGCATACAGTGTGTATGCCTCGACCGCCCCAGCGTCTTCGCCCGCCCCGGATCGCGGGGCTTGGGTCGGCCCGCTGCGGACCTTTCACCGTCCAGCGCGGCCTGGAACGTGGCAACTTCAACAGCCTGACCGCGGGAGAAGACGGCAGGGGAAGGGAAATGACATTCTGACCTTCCATCACAGTGAGGAGGGGACTGGAGGAGACTCACTGTGATGGATGTTTCTTTTTTTAGTTTTGTGTTGGTTTGTGGTTGTGTAATTGCTTATTTTATTGCTCTTACTGTTGGACTGTGGGTGACAAAATCTCGTCCACAAGATGTTTTTTGGATAACAATAAAGGTAATTCTGATTCTGATTCTGACATACACACACATACTCACACATTCACACACACATACATATAGGAAGGAACTACAGATGCTGGTTTAAACCAAAGATAGACACAAAATGCTGGAGTAACTCAGCGGAACAGGCAGCATCTCTGGAGAGAAGGAATGGGTGACATTTTGGGTCAAGACCCCTTGTCCCATTGAGTTACACCAGCATTTTGTGTCTATCTTATATATTTTCATATATTCTAATTTATGATTATTTTATAATTATGCACTATGAAGCGAATATATATATTCTATATATATTCTAATTTATATTGTATTAATATATTAATCTACTAATATATATTCTAATTAACATCCCCAGAATTAATTTAATTAAACAACAGTCAGATGGCTATCATGAATCTTCAATGCAATGTGCAGCACTTGGCTATGCACAGATGGTGGGGTGGGGATGGTGGGGGGGAGGGGGCTGGTGGAAAGGGAACATTATTACAAAATGAAAAATGACTGAAGTAAATGCTCAGTGCATTTAAGAGCAAGAAACAATTCATGCGTGTTTTTATTGATGAATTTCTATTTATAATCATTCTATTGATAAAAAATGAGAGGTGAAACTGAATTAAGATCACTCGGCATTGTCGTGGTCATTGTCGTGGTCATTGTCGTGGTCATTGTCGTGGTCATTGTCGTGGTCATTGTCGTGGTCATTGTCGTGGTCATTGTCGTGGTCATTGTCGTGGTCATTGTCGTAGGGTAAAAGAAAATTTCGGCGATCTGCTACGACTTTGACAGTCGCCGGCAGTCGCCTTAAAATCACGTAACTGGGACAGGCCCTTTAGCCTCATCTTATCATAGAGACTGTTTTTGTCCCATCCAGCCTTTCCCCACCATGTTTGTAAGTTAAAACTAAATTGTCCAATTCCTTTCCCATTTCTGACAATTATCTACCTAAAACATTGTTTCTATTTCCACAGATTCTGCCTGACCTGCTGATTGTTCACAACACTAAGTTTTCATTTCAAATTTCCAGCATCTACACTATTTTTGCTTTTCATGCACAATTCTCAATCCATGCCAATAGATTGCCCCAAGGACCATGTGCTTTAATTTTACACATTAACCTTTTATAGAAACATAGAAACGTAGAAAACAGGTGCAGGAGGAGGCCATTCGGCCCTTCGAGTCAGCACTGCCATTCATTGTGATCATGGCTGATCATCCACAATCAGTAATCCGTGCCTGCCTTATCCCCATATCCCTTGATTCCGCTAGCCCCTAGAGCTCTATCTAACTCTCTTTTAAATTCATCCAGTGAATTGGCCTCCACTGCCCTCTGTGGCAGAGAATTCCACAAATTCACAACTCTCTGGGCGAAAAAGTTTTTTCTCACCTCAGTTTTAAATGGCCTCCCCTTTATTCTTAGACTGTGGCTCCTGGTTCTGGACTCCCCCAACATTGGGAACGTTTTTCCTACATCTAGCTTGGCCAGTCCTTTTATAATTTTATACGTTTCTATAAGACCCCCTCTCATTTTTTCTAAATACCAGCGAATTCAAGCCCATTCTTTCCAATCTTTCCCCATGTGACAGTCATAGAAACATAGATAGAAACATAGAAACATAGAAAATAGGTGCAGGAGTAGGCCATTCGGCCCTTCGAGCCTGCACCGCCATTCAATATGATCATGGCTGATCATCCAGCTCAGTAACCTGTACCTGCCTTCTCTCCATACCCCCTGATCCCTTTAGCCACAAGGGCCACATCTAACTCCCTCTTAAATATAGCCAATGAACTGGCCTCAACTACCTTCTGTGGCAGAGAATTCCACAGACTCACCACTCTCTGTGTGAAGAAATGTTTTCTCATCTCGGTCCTAAAAGACTTCCCCCTTATCCTTAAGCTGTGACCCCTGGTTCTGGACTCCCCCAACATCGGGAACAATCTTCCCGCATCTAGCCTCTCCAACCCCTTAAGAATTTTATATGTTTCTATAAGATCCCCCCTCAGTCTTCTAAATTCCAGCGAGTACAAGCCTAGTCTATCCAGTCTTTCTTCATATGAAAGTCCCGCCATCCCAGGAATCAATCTGGTGAACCTTCTCTGTACTCCCTCTAAGGCAAGAACGTCTTTCCTCAGATTAGGATACCAAAGCTGCACACAATACTCCAGGTGCGGTCTCACCAATGCCCTGTACAACTGCAGTAGAACCTCCCTGCTCCTAAACTCAAATCCTCTTGTTATGAATGCCAACATACCATTCGCTTTCTTCACTGCCTGCTGCACCTGCATGCTTGCTTTCAATGACTGGTGCACCATGACACCCAGGTCACGTTGCATCTCCCCTTCTCCCAATCGGTCACCATTCAGGTAATACTCTGCTTTCCTGTTCTTGCCGCCAAAGTGGATAACCTCACATTTTTCCACATTATATTGCATCTGCTATGCATTTGCCCACTTGCCCAATCTATCCAAGTCGCTCTGCAGCCTCCTAGCATCCTCCTCGCAGCTAACACTGCCACCCAGCTTCGTGTCATCCGCAAACTTAGAGATGTTGCATTCAATTCCCTCGTCCAAATCATTAATATACACTGTAAATAACTGGGGTCCCAGCACTGAGCCTTGCGGTACCCCACTAGTCACTGCCTGCCATTCCGTAAAGGACCCGTTTATTCCTACTCTTTGCTTCCTGTCCGCCAACCAATTTTCTATCCACCTCAACACTGAACCCTCAATACCATGTGCTTTAAGTTTGTACACCAATCTCCTATGTGGGACCTTGTCGAAGGCCTTCTGAAAGTCCAGATACAACACATCGACTGGTTCTCCCTTATCCACTCTACTAGTTACATCCTCGAAAAATTCTATAAGATTCGTCAGACATGATTTGCCTTTGGTAAATCCATGCTGACTTTGTCCGATTATTTCACCACTTTCCAAATGTAATGCTATCACATCTTTAATAACTGCCTCTAGCATTTTCCCCACTACCGATGTTAGGCTAACTGGTCTATAATTCCCCGTTTTCTCTCTCCCTCCCTTTTTAAAAAGTGGGATTACATTAGCTACCCTCCAGTCTTCAGGAACTACTCCAGAATCTAAAGAGTTTTGAAAAATTATCACTAATGCATCCACTATTTCTGAGGCTACTTCCTTAAGCACTCTGGGATGCAGCCTATCTGGCCCTGGGGATTTATCTGCCTTTAATCCATTTAATTTACCTAACACCACTTCCCGACTAACCTGGATTTCCCTCAGTTCCTCCATCTCATTAGACCCCCGGTCCCCTGCTATTTCCGGCAGACTGTTTATGTCTTCCTTAGTGAAGACAGAACCAAAGTAGTTGTTCAATTGGTCTGCCATCTCCTTGTTCCCTATGATCAATTCACCTGTTTCCGACTGCAAGGGACCTACATTTGTCTTAACTAATCTTTTTCTCTTGACATATCTATAAAAGCTTTTGCAGTCTGTTTTTATGTTCCTTGCCAGTTTTCCCCCTCATAATCTATTTTCCCTTTCCTAATTAAGCCCTTTGTCCTCCTCTGCTGGACTCTGAATTTCTCCCAGTCCTCTGGTATGCTACTTTTTCTGGCTAATCTGTATGCTTCATCTTTTGTTTTAATACTATCCTTGATTTCCCTTGTTAGCCACGGATGCACTACCTTTCCTGGTTTGTTCTTTTGCCAAACTGGGATGAACACTTGTTGTAGTTCATCCATGCGACCTTTAAATGCCTTCCATTGCATGTCCACCGTCAACCCTTTCAGCATCAATTGCCAGTCTATCTTAGACAATTCACGCCTCATACCTTAAAGTTACCTTTCTTTAAGTTCAGAACACTTGTTTCTGTATTGACTTTGTCACTCTCCATCCTAATGAAGAACTCCACCATATCATGATCACTTTTGCCCAAGGGGCCACGCACAACAAGACTGCTAACTAACCCTTCCTCATTACTCAATACCCAGTCTAGAATGGCCTGTTCTCTCGTTGGTTCCTCGACATGTTGGTTTAGAAAACCATCTCGCAAACATTCCAAGAAATCCTCCTCCTCAGCACCCCTGCCAGTTTGGTTCACCCAATCTATATGTAGATTGAAGTCACCCATTATAACTGCTGCACCTTAGTGCACGCATTTCTAATTCCATGTTTGATGCCATCCCCAACCTCACTACTGCTGTTAGGTGGCCTGTACACAACTCCCACTAGCCTTTTCTGCCCCTTAGTGTTTCGTAGCTCTACCCATATTGATTCCACATCCTCCAAGCTAATGTCCTTCCTTTCCACTGCTTTAATCTCCTCTCTAACCAGCAACACTACCCCACCTCCTTTTCCTTTCTGTCTATCCCGCCTGAATATTGAATATCCCTGGATGTTGAGCTCCCAGCCTTGGTCACCCTGGAGCCATGTCTCCGTAATCCCAACTATATCATAATCATTAATAACTATCTCCACATTTAATTAATCCACCTTATTATGTATACTCCTTGCATTGAGACACAACGCCTTCAGGCTTGTTTTTACAACACTCTTACCCCTTATACAATTATGTTGAGAAGTGGCCCTTTTTGATTTTTGCCCTGGATTTGTCTGCCTGCCACTTTTATTTTTCACCTTGCTACCTATTGCTTCTGCCATCCCGGGGATTGACCTCGTGAACCTACGCTGCTCTGCCTCAATAGTAAGGATGTTCTTCCTCAAATTAGATCAAAACTGCACACAATGCTCCAGATGTGGTCTCACAAGGGCCCTATACCTCTTTACTCCTATACTCAAATCCTCTTGTTATGAAGGCCAACATTCCATTATCTGTGACTTCTTCAAACCATATCCACTGGTTTTATCTCAATATGTTGTACTGTTACATCTATGAAAACCCCCTGGTAGGTTTGTTCAATACGGTTTCCTTTCCACCAATCTAAATTGACTTTGTTCAATAGTGTTAATATTTTCCAAGTGTCCTATTATTTAATTCTATGCAACAAAATCTTTTCCCCTTCACCTTAAACCTATGTCCTCTAGTCCTCCAGTAAGAAAATAACTGCAGCTGCTGGTACAAATCGAAGGTATATATTCACAAAATGCTGGAGTAACTCAGCAGGTCAGGCAGCATCTCAGGAGAGAAGGAATGGGTGACGTTTCGGGTCGAGACCCTTCTTCAGACTGAAGTCTGAAGAATGGTCTCGACCCGAAACGTCACCCATTCCTTCACTCCTGAGATGCTGCCCTACCTATATATATATATATATATACATATACATATATATATATAGTCTGAAGAAGGGTCTCGACCCGAAACGTCACCCATTCCTTCTCTCCATAGATGCTGCCTGACCCGCTGAGTTACTCCAGCATTTTGTGTCTATCTTCGGTATAAACCAGCATCTGCAGTTCCTTCCTACACACACACACAAGTGTGTGTGTGTGTGTGTGTGTGTGTGTGTGTGTGTGTGTGTGTGTGTGTGTGTGTGTGTGTGTGTGTGTGTGTGTGTGTGTGTGTGTGTGAGAGTATGTGTGTATATATACACACACTGAACTGTTTTTCTCGTTTATTATATTGTTTACTGTGTACTATGTTTACGTATTCTGTTGTGCTGCTGCAAGTAAGAATGTCATTGTTCTATCTGGGACACATGACAATAAAACACTCTTGACTCTTGACTCTTGAAACTGCTCTGCAATAATTTCTAGCAGCACTTGGAGGCAATGTTCACCTTTTCAAGCATGCAAACAGGGGCTCAATCATTCATCACTTTCTGTAACCGCTGGTGTCAGCTACACACCACAACGCCCCACATGAATAAGCATTATAAACAGCACAGTTGGTGTAGCACGCACATTGAAATCATTACAATAGCATCAGTGCACCTTTCATGCAAAACCTATGGTGAACCATTCAAACATGAGTTAATTTTCCAAAACCAACACATAGTTTCTTGGACTTTACAATTTCTTGCCCAGAGTCAAATTTTGACTTTTTAAAATTTTTCTTTGATGCCGTTTTAGTCAAAATGCCTGGCTTTTAGAAAGATGAGAGGAGATCTTATTGAAACATATAAGATTATTAAGGGGTTGGACACGTTAGAGGCAGGAAACATGTTCCCAATGTTGGGGGAGTCCAGAACAAGGGGCCACAGTTTAAGAATAAGGGGTAGGCCATTTAGAACTGAGATGAGGAAAAACTTTTTCAGTCAGAGAGTTGTGAATCTGTGGAATTCTCTGCCTCAGAAGGCAGTGGAGGCCAATTCTCTGAATGCATTCAAGAGAGAGCTAGATAGAGCTCTTAAGGATAGCGGAGTCAGGGGGTATGGGGAGAAGGCAGGAACGGGGTACTGATTAAGAATGATCAGGCATGATCACATTGAATGGCGGTGCTGGCTCGAAGGGCCGAATGGCCTCCTCCTGCACCTATTGTCTATTGTCTATCTTTGTCAGTTCTCATGCCTTTTCTTTACATAGTTGCTTATTTTTTGATCAAATTGGTACTCTACTCTACAGAACTGGAGCCACAAGGAACTGCAGATTGCAGTTTGCAAAAAAAAAAGCACAAGGTGCTGGGATAACTTTGAATGCATGAATTTGGCAAAGGATGATGTGGAGTTAAAGTCCGTGGCAGATCTGAATGGGAGAGGCTCGGAGCTGCAGTAGTGACCAAAGTACTTGAATTCTTATTACCAAAACCCCTTTTTGTTATATAGTTGCCTTTTATTTTGAAGTACAAGTAACACCCCACCTAAACTTTAAGGTCAACATCAACATGTAGTGGGTTAATGTGTGGGAAGGAACTGCAGATGCTGGTTTAAACCGAAGATAGACACAAAAAGCTGGAGTAACTCAGCGGGACAGGCAGCATCTCTGGAAAGAAAGAATGGGTGACGTTTCAGGTCGAGACCATTCTTCAGACTGGCTAGGGAAAAAGGAAATGAGAGATATAGACGGTGATGTGGAGAGATAAAGAACAATGAATGAAAGATATGTAAAAAGTAACGATGATAAAGGAAACAGGCCATTGTTAGCTGTTTGTAGGGTGAAAATGAGAAGCTGGTGCAACTTGGTAGGGGAGGGATGGAGAGAGAGGGAATGCTGGGGCTTCCTGAAGTGAGAGAAATCAATATTCATACCACTGGGCTGTAAGCTGCCCGAGCAAAATATGAGATGCTGTTCCTCCAATTTGTGTTTAGCCTCACTCTGACAATGGAGGAGACCGAGGACAGAAAGGTCTGAGTAGGAATGGGAAGGAGAATTAAGGTGCCCAGCAACCGGGAGATCAGGCAGGTTCAGCCAAGCTGAGCGAAGGTGTTTCGCAAAACGATCGCCCAGTGGGTGAAGTCGGAGTCAGGGATTTTTGAAAAGTAACGTCTATTATTTGTTAAAAACAGACATGTGCATTTTGCCGTGGGTGGGGATTATTCCTCAGCAAGGACTGCAGACCAAACACTTGCAACCGTTGACTCGAACTAAGAATTGAAACAAAATCTATCTTTGTAAGGATTCATATTTTTCAGGTAGAACAGCTGAGGTAGAATTGTAAAATCACACATTTACAACAAAAGAATGAGGCAATGCAACCCAACATGGATATTTTTCTGCTTCATTCCACTTCCTGTCACTTGACCTACATCTTTCATGTCATATCCTGTACATATGACTTTTTATATATAACTAGACCAAGTGGACCCATTGGGCCCAAACCTCTCCTGCATTGGTGCAGCACCCTCTCCCCAACTCTCCCCCCCAACTCTCCCCCCCAACTCTCCCCCCCAACTCTCCCCCCCAACTCTCCCCCCCAACTCTCCCCCCCAACTCTCCCCCCCAACTCTCCCCCCCAACTCTCCCCCCCAACTCTCCCCCCCAACTCTCCCCCCAACTCTCCCCCCAACTCTCCCCCCCAACTCTCCCCCCCAACTCTCCCCCCCAACTCTCCCCCCCAACTCTCCCCCCCAACTCTCCCCCCCCAACTCTCCCCCCAACTCTCCCCCCCAACTCTCCCCCCCAACTCTCCCCCCCAACTCTCCCCCCAACTCTCCCCCCAACTCTCCCCCCAACTCTCCCCCCAACTCTCCCCCCCAACTCTCCCCCCCAACTCTCCCCCCCAACTCTCCCCCCCACTCCTCCCCCTCCCCATCTCTCCCCCTCCCTATCCCCTTCCCCCCTTCTATCCCCCTCACCCCTCCCATCCCCCTCCCCTTCTCTCCCTATGAGATAGATTTAAACTTTAAAATGTGAATAACTTAAAAAATATAACACCGATTTCAATGAAACCTCTTCCATTAGCACCAAAGGGATGATGGTGAATAAAGTGGGCCTAAAATTGTCACGCTATCGTGTACCATTTTGGCTGTAGTTCAGGAACAAACAAACAAACAAACGAGAGTTTTAGTATATAGATAGCCTTTCTGCATTAACTGTCCTTCCATATAGTACGTTCTAAACAGCAATCCCTCTCTGGGAGGGAATGATTTCCCCATTTCCCCTAAATGCCTCTATTATGTGCAGTAAGCTTCCACTCTTGGTTGTCGATCCCTAAGCAAGGGGAAAAACACCTATCCACCTACTCACAATTTAATACACTTCAATTGTCTTTCTTCAGTCTCCTCTGTTTGAATGGAAACAATCCGACTTTTCCAGGTTTTCCTCACAGCTAAAATCTCCAGTTCAAACAACAACCTTGTAAATATTCTTTGCACCACCTCCAGTGGAGTTATTTCTTTCTGTAATGTCACCAGCACAGTGCACAATACTCGAGCACAAGAGACAATTCCCGCTGAGCATCATTTAGAATCGTTGTGCATTTTTTAGGCTGAGCCTATTCTTCTGCCTACCGAGAGCAAACGTACCCTTGGCGGTTCTGCATTTGTATGTTTTGCTGTATCCCGATATTGCACATTTTCACTTTGTAAATCCATTCATTAAGAAATCTGCTTTCTTAAGACTGTCTAAAAATATGGCATTCATCTTCAATGGAAGGAGGATGGAATCCGGGGTAAAACTATAAATTGTACATTTTGGTCTCTACATTATTTATAATATCATTAACAGGAGCCAGATGCTGTTTGACAGCTATGTAAAATGTTAATAAGGGAAAAATGAATGTGTCAGTGGAAATACATCAAAATGGTAGTTCTTTGAGCATTTACATCATGAACTATGATAAAATGAAAGGTCTGCACTTGCAAGGCACAAACCATTACATTAGAAAGCATTTGTTGCCTAATGCTTTGGAATCAATGTTATGTTACCTTCCTGTTATATAAAATAAATCCTATTCATGCATCTACTGGATATTGAATGAGAGGGATATAATCTTAAAGTCATAAAGGGATACAGTGTGGGAACAGGCCGTTCAGCCCAACTTGCCATTCTCTTGAATCAGGAATCAAGGGATATGGGGAGAAAGCAGTAACGGGATACTGATTTTGGATGATCAGCCATGATCATTTGGAAGAAGACTGGATTTTATTGCCTTCCATCACAGTGAGGAATGTGGGGAATCTGCTGTGGTGGATGTTTATGTTAACATTTATGCAGAAGGTAGACACAAAATGCTGGAGTAACTCAGCAGGACAGGCAGCATCTCTGGAGAGAAGGAATGGGTGACGTTTCGGATCGAGACCCTTCTTCAGACATTTAACTTTTATGTAGTTGTGTGTCTTGTTGCTTTTGTTAAAGTATGGCTGTATTACTAGAGTATGGCTGTATGGTAAATCGAATTTCACTGTACCTTAATTGGTACATGTGACAATGAACTGACCTTGACCTTGAAACCTTGAATGGCAGTGCCGGCTCGAAGGGCCGAAGGGCCGAATGGCCTACTCCTGCACCTATTGTCTATGTTTCTATGTTTCTATGTTTCTATGATTAGAAACAGTCAACATGGATTTGTGCCTGGAAGGTTATGTTTGACTAATCTTCTTGAATTTTTTGAAGAGGTTACCAGGGAAATTGATAAGGGCAAGGCTGTGGATGTTGTCTATATGGACTTCAGTAAGGCATTTGACAAGGTTCCACATGGAAGGTTGATTAAGAAGGTTAAATCGTTGGGTATTAATAGTGAGGTTGCAAGATGGATTCAACAATGGCTGAATGGGAGATACCAGAGGGTAACGGTTGACAATTGTATGTCAGGTTGGAGGCCAGTGTCTAGTGGAGTGCCCCAAGGATCTGTGTTGGGTCCACTGTTGTTTGTCATTTACATTAATGATCTGGATGATGGTGTGGCAAATTGGATTAGTAAATATGCAGATGATACTAAGATAGGTGGAGTAGTTGATAGTGAGGTAGATTTTCAAAGTCTACAGAGAGACTTGGGCCTTTTGGAAGGGTGGGCTGAAAGATGGCAGATGGAGTTTAATGCTGATAAGTGTGAGGTGCTGCATTTTGGTAGGACAAATCAAAATAGGACGTACAGGGTAAATGGTAGGGAATTGAGGAATGCAGTGGAACAGAGGGATCTGGGAATAACTGTGCATTGTTCCCTGAAGGTGGAATCTCATGTGGATAGGGTGGTGAAGAAGGCGTTTGGTATGCTTGCCTTTATAAATCAGAGCATCGAGTATAGAAGTTGGGATGTAATGTTGAAATTGTACAGGGCATTGGTGAGGCCGAATCTGGAGTATGGTGTGCAGTTCTGGTCGCCAAATTATAGGAAGGATGTCGACAAAATGGAGAGGGTACAGAGGAGATTTACTAGAATGTTGCCTGGGTTTCAGCACTTAGGCTACAGAGAGAGGTTGAACAGGTTGGGTCTTTATTCTTTGGAGCGTAGAAGGTTGAGGGGGGACTTGATAGAGGTTTTTTAAATTTTGAGAGGGACGGACAGAGTTGACGTGGGTAGGCTTTCCCCTTTGAGAGTGGGGAAGATTCCAACAAGCGGACATAGCTTCAGAATTGAGGGACAAAGGTTTAGGGGTAACATGAGGGGGAACTTCTTTACTCAGAGGGTTGTGGCTGTATGGAATGGGCTTCCGGTGGAAGTGGTGGAGGCTGGCTCGATTTTATTATTTAAGAGTAAATTGGATAGGTATATGGATAGGAGGGGATTGGAGGGTTATGGTCTGAGTGCAGGTAGATGAGACTAGGTCAGGGAGAATGGTCGGCGTGGACTGGTAGGGCCGGACAGGCCTGTTTCCATGCTGTAGTTGTTATATGTTATATGTTATATGTTATGCTTTAAGTTTCTTTGTATCTTTCTCGACATGTTTATTCAGGATCCAGACAGTAGAACATGATCTTGCAGTGAGATGTCATCACTGAATGACAAATTACATCTTCATGCCGGTTGTGTTTGTTGTTTGTTGTTCAGGCCATCTTTGAACCATTTTGCGGAGAAAACATCTGGAAGATCTCAACTTTGCCAGTCTCTTTGTTCGTTCTCAGCTTTTCTGGTGTCGCGCTTTCAAGCCTCTGCATCTTCATCCTTAGATCTTCTCCTGAGATTGTCTGTTAGTGTGAAAACACAACACTGAAACCTCAAGAGTAATCTTTACAACTTTGTCAGCACTCTATGTACATTTGCTCTAGAGGACAGTGATCGCTTTGTACTACAGATTCCTTTCCGTGCCAAGAGGCATGGTGTTACATACAAGGTTTTCCTGACATATCTTTTTACTGCTAACATAAATATCCTGGATGCAAATGTCATTTGCAGTCCTCCTTGTACAAGGCACCTCCCAAACTTTGAATAGATGCATTTACAAATGGCAATTATGTTTTCTGCTGTAATATGATATTATTATTTCTATACGCATGTCCTTCTTAAGCCTGTGAAAAAGTACATCGTAGGATTGTGACCACAGATCTTGGCATCCCTTTTAGATTTAGATTTTTTTTTAGATTTAGAGATACAGCGCAGAAACAGGCCCTTCAGCCCACCGGGTCCGCGCCGCCCAGCGATCCCCGCACACTAACACTATCCTACACACACTAGGGACAATTTTTACATTTACCAAGCCAATTAACCTACAAACCTGTACGTCTTTGGAGTGTGGGAGGAAACCGAAGATCTCGGAGAAAACCCACGCAGGACACGGGGAGAACGTACAAACTCCATACAGACGGCGCCCGTAGTCAGGATCGAACCTGAGTCTCTGGCGCTGCATTCGCTGTAAGGCAGCAACTCTACCGCTGCGCCACCGTGCCGCCCTTTTCAGAAGCTCTCACTGGTTTGCCTTGTGTTCTATAATGCAAGCAATGAAATGATTCATGAGTTGGACTGGCTCAAGAAAGCTTTGCTGATAACTGCAGAAAATGAGCTGAAACAATCCAATATCTTTTTTTTTTAGAACGATTTAGGGATACAGCACAGAAACAGGCCCTTCGGCCCATCGAGTCTGCACCTACCAGCAATCCCCGCACATACACCCTTCCCTACACACACTAGGGAAAATTTACACTTATACCAAGCCAATTAACCTACAAACCTGTGCGTCTTTGGAGTGCAGGAGAAAACCGAAGATCTCGGAGAAAACCCACGCAGGTCACGGGAAGAACGTACAAACTCCTTACAGACAGCACCCGTAGTCGGGATGGAACCCGGGTCTCCTGCGCTGCATTCGCTGTAAGGCAGCAACTCTACCACTGCACCACCGTGCCGAACGATAGATTGATTGGACAGATACAATCTATTGTGTCTATTTGTTTCTGGAACAAATAAAAAGCAGTTTATTTCTGGAATAAACTGTATTTGTACAGTTGTTTCAGGAATCTGCATTTTCCAGTTCTCTCTCATATGTTTGGAATGGCACATTGGTGCAGCTCGGAGACCATTGCCGCAAACCTCCAGTGGCCCCAGTTCAATCCTGACCTCCAGTTCTATCATTGTATCTGAGAATCCCAGGTGTCCTGATCCGTCTATGTTGTGGACACATCATGCATTCAAGAGAGAGCTAGATAGAGCTCTTAAGAATAGCAGAGTCAGGGGGTATGGGGAGAAGGCAGGAACGGAGTACTGATTGAGAATGATCAGCCATGATCACATTGAATGGCGGTGCTGGCTCGATGGGCCGAATGGCCTACTCCTGCACCTATTGTCTATTGTCTATTGTCTATCATTGCCTTCAGTCTCCAGTTGACAAATTGATTACTCATGATGGGAAACGGTGAGGCTTTGGAAATGTTTAAAAAATACCCACAGAGTTGACTTCCAATTTAAAATTCCTCGAGTACCACGTTCGATGTGAAGGGCTGAATTCACCTGCACAAGTATATGGCTTGGCTCCTGCCCCACCTATAGCAATCCGGTTACCACTCCACATCGTCCTCCTTGCAGAGGTCACAGCTTAAATATCATGGTTGATGCTCTGCCTCAATCCACTTTCCCATCTATTTTTCCATATCCCAAACTCTGGATGAACCATCAAAGGCACGGCACAATACAATACAATACAATACAATATATCTTTATTGTCATTGTACAGGGGTACAACGAGATTGGGAATGCGCCTCCCATACGATGCAATAATTTAATTAGCTAGTCAGTATTCATTTAAACAACCCAATGAAACAAATTGTAACAGTTTTAAAACAGAATAAAGTGCAAGTAGATCTGTGTCGGTTCACTGTGCGATGTGACCATCCGGCTCAGCAGGACCGGTTCATAGCAGCTATGGCCCTGGGGATGAAGCTGTTCCTGAGTCTGGAGGTGCGGGCGTAGAAGGCCTTGTATCTTCTGCCCGATGGTAGAAATTTGAACAGACTATTGAAGGGGTGTGAAGAGTCCTTGTGGATGCTGGTGGCTTTTCTGAGGCATCGTGTGTTGGAGATGCCCTCCAAGGCTGGTAGCTGTGTTCCGATGGTCCTCTGAGCTAAGTGATGGTAAATGGGAATGCTATAGATATGTGCTTGATGATTAGGTGGACACAAAATGCTGGAGTAACTCAGCGGGTCAGGCAGCATCTCAGGAGAGAAAGAATGGGTGACGTTTCGGGACGAGACCCTTCTTCGGACTGATGTCAGGGGAGGGAGGGGACAAAGATAGGATGTAGATGGAGACAGGAAGACTAGTGGGAGAAGTGGGAAGGGGGAGGGGATAGAGAGAGGAAGCAGGGACTACCTGAAGTGGGAGAAGTCAATGTTCAAACTGTTGGGGTGTACTACTTCCCCACTCACCATCAACAACACCACAATCACATCTGTGGAGTCATTTAAGTTCCTTGGAACCATCATCAGGGACCTTAAATGGGGGGCCACCATCGACTCCACAGTCAAAAAGGCCCAACAGAGGATGTACTTCCTGCGGCAACTGAGGAAACACAATCTGCCACAGGCAATGATGATCCAATTCTATACTGCTATCATTGAGTCCGTCCTCACCTTCTCCATCATGGTCTGGTTTGGCTCAGCCACCAAGCACGACATCCGGAGGCTGCAACGGATCGTTCGCACAGCTGAGAAGGTTGTTGGCTGGGCCAGGATGCGAGCGGGCAAGATCATCTCTGACCCCTCTCACCCTGGCCACAAACTCTTTGAAGCACTTCCCTCTGGAAGGCGACTCCGGACTGTCAAAGCAGCCACAGCCAGACATAAAAACAGCTTTTTTTCCCACGAGTGATAGTTCTACTCAAGAACCAAAGTCTGTAGTATCATATCATATACATACAGCCGGAAACAGGCCTTTTCGGCCCTCCAAGTCTGTGCCGCCCAGTGATCCCCGTACATTAACACTATCCTACACCCACTAGGGACAATTTTTACATTTACCCAGCCAATTAACCTACATACCTGTACGTCTTTGGAGTGTGGGAGGAAACCGAAGATCTCGGAGTAATCCCACGCAGGTCACGGGGAGAACGTACAAACTCCTTACAGTGCAGCACCTGTAGTCAGGATCGAACCTGAGTCTCCGGCGCTGCATTCGCTGTAAAGCAGCAACTCTACCGCTGCGCTACCGTGCCGCCGTGCCGTCTCTTTGTTGCTCTGGTTTATTTTCACCCACATGTTTAGACCGTAATGGTGTATCCTTATTGGTTTGATGTGGTTATGCTTTATTCTTAATTGTTAACTGTATGTTTGTGTTGTCATTTGTGAGCGGAGCACCAAGGCACATTCCTTGTATCTGCACATACTTGGCCAATAAACTTATTCATAAGGAAGTAAACAACAAGAAATTAAATCAACAGTTTAATTATCTGCGACTTATCCACAGATTATTTACATTGCACCAAATATACTTTCCGTGACTTGCAAATATTAAATCAATCTCTCCAACATGTTTGGAAAGTTGAAAATAAGTGGAGATTTTAAAACAGATATATTATTGGGGCAGCACAGTGGTGCAGCGGTAGAGGTGCTGCCCCAGCGTCGGAGCTTTCAGCGTCGGAGACCCGGGTTCCATCCCGACTACGGGTGCTGTCTGTACGGAGTTTGTACGTTCTCCCCGTGACCTGCATGGGTTTTCTCAGAGATCTTCGGTTTCCTTCCACACTCCAAAGACGTACAGGTTTGTAGGTTGATTGACGTGGTGCAATATAAACATTGTCCCTGGTGTGTGTAGGATAGTGTTGATGTGTGGGGATCGCTGGTTGGTGCGGATTCGGTGGGCCGAAGGGCCTGTTTCCACAATGTATCTCTACACTACACTAAATTGCTATTTTATACTTTCTATTTAGTGGCATTTTACCTAAAGACTACATTTTAAACATTTGCAACAATAAAACTTTTGATTGAAACTGCTTCACAACAGTTGTATTGCGGAATGTTAGGTTCCAGATTTTAGACTTAGATATTTTTTTAGATTTAGAGATACATCGCGGAAACAGGCCCTTCGGCCCACCGAGTCCGCGCCGCCCAGCGATCCCCAGCGACATTAACACTATCCTACACACACTAGAGACAATTTTTACATTTTACCCAGCCAATTAACCTACATACCTGTACGTCTTTGGAGTGTGGGAGGAAACCGAAGAAATCCCACGCAGGTCACGGGGAGAACGTACAAACTCCGTACAGACTGCACCCGTAGTCAGGATCGAACCTGAGTCTCCGGCGCTGCATTCGCTGTAAGGCAGCAACTCTACCGCTGCGCCACTGTGCCGATTCTGTGGCTTGATGCAAAAATGAGCATTGCATGTACAGTTACAATATGGGGAATATGCCTGAGGCTGGGAAAGTTATCAGTGTGGTAATCGGTCTTCTGCTCAGATGTGCCAGGCCCAATTTCACAACAAGCATGATTTCAACCAAATGAACACAAACACAGGGTGGCACAGTGACGCAGCGGTAGAGCTACAACCTCACAGCGCCAGAGACCCGGGTTCCATCCTGACCACGGGCGCCGTCTGTATGGAGTTTGTACGCTCTCCCCGTGACCTGCGTGGGATTTCTCCGAGATCCTCGGTTTCCTCCCGCACTCCGAAGACGTACAGGTTTGTAAATGTAGAAAAATGTTAAACAATTGTCCCTAGTGGGTGTAGGGTCATGTTAATGCAGACCTCCCAACCCTTCCCAATTTGGCAGAAGGATTCCGCTTTCTTATTTCATTTCCGCCATTCTGATTTCGCCTCACATTTTTCCACAAAACACACGCCCTGCCGCTCGCCTCACCCTGCCGCTCGCCTCACCGCTGTACTCACCTCACCTCACCTCACTGCTGTACTCACCTCACCTCACCTCACCTCACCTCACTGCTGTACTCACCTCACCTCACCTCACCTCACCTCACTGCTGTACTCACCTCACCTCACCTCACCTCACCTCACTGCTGTACTCACCTCACCTCACCTCACCTCACCGCTGTACTCTCCTCACCTCACCTCTGTACTCTCCTCACCTCACCTCTCCTCACCTCACCTCACCTCACTGCTGTACTCTCCTCACCTCACCTCTCCTCACCTCACCTCACCTCACCTCTGTACTCTCCTCACCTCACCTCTCCTCACCTCACCTCACCTCACTGCTGTACTCTCCTCACCTCACCTCACCTCACTGCTGTACTCACCTCACCTCACCGCTGTACTCTCCTCACCTCACCTCTCCTCACCTCACCTCACCGCTGTACTCACCTCACCTCACCTCACCTCACCTCACCTCACCTCACCTCACCTCACATCACCTCACCTCACTGCTGTACTCTCCTCACCTCTCCGCTGTACTCGCCTTGCCCCACCACTCGCCTCGCCTCGCCTCGCCGCTGGCCTAGCCTCGCTGGTGAGCGTGAGGCCCGTTGATGTTGAGTGGGGATGGGAGGGGGAGGGTTGGGGTGCAGGGGAGGGGGAGGGGGGCAGTGGAGTGGGAGGAGGGAGTGGGGGTCGGGGGGGTGGAGGAAGGGAGCGGGAAAGCTAGATCTATGCTTAGATTAGAATCCCATTTAACTATGTGAATGTACTTTAAAAAGAGGTCTACATTACTGTTGAAAGTTAGCGCCAGCTGATAAACAAAGGTGACTGCATCAGACTGTTGCTAGTTGGAGAGGCTATTGTTGATATTAAGCACATAATTTGCTGCTGGCTCTATTTCCATATCTGCAGATCATTTGCCATTAGCAGCTGGGTCTTATCCACAGATTATTTACATTACAACAAAACTATTTTCCATGACTTACAAAAGTTAAATCTATGCTTAGCAATTATTTGGAAATCTGAAAGTACGTACAGATTTTTAAACAAATGCATTATTGTTTATTTATATTTTCTAGTTAACCCTATTTTTACCTGAAAACTACGTTTCACCCACATCTAATAACGTAAATTTAAAAATGGAAAAATATAAGATATGAACATGTTGCATAGTAAGTCATGAACTCATCTATGTAAATTTGTCCACTTGTCTACACATAACTGGCACTTGCAGCGCCGGAGACCCGGGTTCGATCCCGACTACGGGTGCTGTCTGTACGGAGTTTGTACGTTCTCCCCCTGACCGCATGGGTTTTCTCCGAGATCTTCGGTTTCCTCACACACTCCAAAGACGTACATGCTTGTAGGTTAATTGGCTTGGTGTAAATGTAAAATTGACCCTAGTATGTATGGGATAGTGTTAACGTGCGGGATCGCTGGTCGGTGCGGACTCGGTGGGCCGAAGGGCCTGTTTCCGCGCTGTATCTCTAACTAAACTGATAGAGACTTGCATATTTTTGCCCAAGTATACTGTATATTTTAGCAATTCTCTCATTTGACCAAAACGCAAGAACTGAATATTGTTTAGACAATGATAACATTGGAAAGTAATTCCTTGAATAAACTTTCGTCGAAACATCGACTTCTCCAACTTTAGATAGTTACTCTGTCCCTCTCTTCCCCTCCTCCTTCCCAGATCTCCCTCTATCTTCCTGTCTCTACCTATATCCTTCCTTTGTCCCGCCCCCCTGACATCAGTCTGAAGAAGGGTCTCGACCCGAAACGCCACCCATTCCTTCTCTCCTGAGATGCTGCCTGACCTGCTGAGTTACTCCAGCATTTTGTGAATAAATACCTTGAATAAATAAATATTCACATACATAAATATACTGTCCATAACAGCTACACAATAGTTTTCAATTTTCAATTTTTTTTCTGATTCAGAGCAGATCAAGAAGATTTACTGGACTAAACTTGAAATGGGTTAATGTGGAAACATAGGAAATAGGTGCAGGAGGAGGCCATTCGGCCCTTCGAGCCAGCACCACCATTCAATATGATCATGGCTGATCATCCTAAATCAGTACCACGTTCCTGCTTTCTCCCCATATCCCTTGATTCCGTTAGCCCTAAGAGCTAAATCTAACTCTCTTTTGAAAACATCCAGTGAATTAGCCTCCACTGCCTTCTGTGGCAGAGAATTCCACAGATTCACAAGTCTCAGGGTGAAAAAGTTTTTCCTCATCTCAGTCCAAAATGGCCTACCCCATTAATGGCCTACCCCAATGGCCTGCCTTCTAAAACTGTGACCCCCTGGTTCTGGACTCCCCCAACATCGGGAACATTTTTCCTGCATCTAGCCTGTCCAATCCCTTAAGAATGTTATATGTTTCTCTAATATTCACTCTCATCCTTCTAAATCCTAGTGAATATAAGCCCAGTCGACCCATTCTTTCATCATATGTCAATCCCGCCATCCCAGGAATTAACCTGGTACACCCACCCTGCCCTTGCAATTGCACTCAATTGCAATAATATCCTTCTTCAAATTAGGAGACCAAAATTTCACGCAATAGTCCAGATCCGGTCTCGCCAGGGCCCTGTACAAATGCAGCTCCTTGCTCAGAAACTCAAATCCTCTTGCAATGATGGCCAACGTGCTTTCAAGACTGCCTGCTGCACCTGCAGAAAGTAGAACTTGCAGAAAGCAGTCACTGAAAGGAAGCATGCAGGTACAGCAGGCAGTGAAGAAAGCCAATGGAATGTTGGCCTTCATAAACAAGAGGAGTTGAGTATAGGAGCAAAGAGGTCCTTCTGCAGTTGTACAGGGCCCTAGTGAGACCGCACCTGGAGTACTGTGTGCAGTTTTGGTCTCCAAATTTGAGGAAGAATATTCTTGCTATTGAGGGCGTGCAGCGTAGGTTTACTAGGTTAATTCCCGGAATGGTGGGACTGTCATATGTTGAAAGACTGGAGCGACTAGGCTTGTATACACTGGAATTTAGAAGGTTGAGAGGAGATCTTATCGAATCGTATAAGATTATTAAGGGGTTGGACACGTTAGAGGCAGGAAACATGTTCCCAATGTTGGGGGAGTCCAGAACAAGGGGCCACAGTTTAAGAATAAGGGGTAGGCCATTTAGAACTGAGATGAGGAAAATCTTTTTCAGTCAGAGAGTTGTGAATCTGTGGAATTCTCTGCCTCAGAAGGCAGTGGAGGCCAATTCTCTGAATGCATTCAAGAGAGAGCTAGATAGAGCTCTTAACGATAGCGGAGTCAGAGGGTATGGGGAGAAGGCAGGAACGGGGTACTGATTGAGAATGATCAGCCATGATCACATTGAATGGAGGTGCTAGCTCGAAGGGCCAAATGGCCTCCTCCTGCACCTATTGTCTATTGTCTATCGATATTCAGATTTTAAACAACGAGTTGAGTGAAATATTATGCATGCTCGCTTTAAACAAATAGATTTGTAAATGAGAGAATACAACTGATAATCATACTTTCAGTAGAAATTTGGAGCTGTACGCTTTAACCTCCCAGCAGGCGAGCTGTTATAAACCCTCAAAGGCTTGTCACATACTTCATGGAAAGAAAGTAAACCGCTTTCTAAATTGTGCTGTAAACTGCTGTTGTGAGAGGATTTTCCATTTCCATTGTTGCTAAGTGACAAGCACTGCAGCTTTTGAGGTTCTGTCTTGTGCACAGCAGGGTATGCCTGCACAGACTGCAACAATCTGTTGTTTTCCACAGTATTCTCCTCCCCCCACCCTCCATCTCAATTTCACCGTGATTGCTTCGAACTCCCAGTGGAAAAGTGCTACATGGTCCACAAGTGATCTTTTGTCTGGGACTGTATCATCAAACTCAAAAACAAGGACACTCCTCAAACTTCGCTCAGCAAATGATGCTGTTCGAAAATGTTAAACCAACTTTACGCCCGCCCGTCACCTGAATTGCAATCCCACACAGCAGTTGCCTTCGAACAGATGGCAACAGAATCGCCGGCTGCATTGAAATCGCATTGTCTGAAGCTGCTCCCATTCATGAAAACCTCACGGACAAACATCTGCTTTTCCTAAGAAGCTATCCACAGAGACGGAATAACAGAAACAAAGGCTAAAAGTTCTGGTGCTCTTGATTATTCATGCAAAGCTGACTAAAGGGTATTCAGTCCACAGAAACATCACTAGGTGCTGAAGTGTGAGAGGCAACATATGGCATTGGGAAGTTTAATTCAGTTTAGAGATACAGCGCCGAAACAGGCCCTTTGTCCCACCGAGTCCGCACCGACCAGCCATCCCCGGACATTAACACTATCCTACACACACTGGGGGCAATTTTATTTATACCAAGCCAATTAACCTACAGACCTGCACGGGAGGAAAGCAGAGTTCCAGAGAAAATGTATAAGATTATTAAGGGGTTGGACACGTTAGAGGCAGAAAACATGTTCCCAATGTTGGGGGAGTCCAGAACAAGGGGCCACAGTTTAAGAATAAGGGGTAGGCCATTTAGAACGGAGATGAGGGAAAACTTTTTCAATCAGAGAGTTGTGAATCTGTGGAATTCTCTGCCTCAGAAGGCAGTGGGGGGCAATTCTCTGAATGCATTCAAGAGAGAGCTAGATAGAGCTTTTAAGGATAGCGGAGTCAGGGGGTATGGGGAGAAGGCAGGAACGGGGTACTGATTGAGAATGATCAGCCATGTTCACATTGAATGGCGGTGCTGGCTCGAAGGGCCGAATGGCCTCCTCCTGCACCTATTGTCTATTGTCTATTGTCTAAAACCCATGCAGATCACGGGGAGAACGTACAAACCCCGCACAGACAGCATCCATGGTCAGGATTGAACCCGTGACCCTGGCGCTGTAAGGCAGCAACTCTACCGCTGCCCCACCAAGTCACCATTGTTATTATTCCGTAAACATTGACTACTTTGTCCAGCATGAATGGAAATAGTGAAGGCACCTTTTGTTAATTGGAAGGGTGAGACTTTAATGTTAAGCATCATATTACTCAGAAGGCTGCAATATCTTACCTTCAGTCTGACTTATCCGTGCCAACCATGGTGAATTACAGCCTTAGTCCCACATTTGGCCCATGTCCTCCTAAACCTTTCCTATCCATGTGCCTATCCAAATATTTGTTAAGCAGTTTCTTTTCTCAACAGCTCTCAACATCTCTCAACAGCTTTCTGTTTAGATTACAATGGAACAATTACAATCATTTAGGTTGATGGTTTAAACAGGAGTCAAGAGTATTTATCAAATGCACTGGATATGCAGCGGAATAATAAAATACTTACTTGCTGCAACTTTGGAAGCTATTTAGATGCAACAAAAAATATAAATATGTAATAAGGTAAACTAAACCATAATAATGCAAAAAGACTAAAGGGCATAGAGCAACAATTGTAGTGCAGAGTCCATAATGTGTTGGTACTGAATTAGGGTTGTGCATGCTAGTTCTGAACCTGCCGTGATACAACTAATCAATATGCCGTCCACCAAACACATTAGTTTAGTTTGGTTTAGAGATACAGCAATGAAACAGGCCCTTCGGCCCACCTGGCCCATGCCGCCCAGCAATCACCCCTACATTAGTTCTATCCTACACACCTGGGACAATTTTACGGAATCATTCTAGTAAACCTCCTCTGGAACCTCTCCAGAGCCAGCACATCCTTCCTCAGATGCGGTGCCCAAAATTGCTCACAATACTCCAAATGCAGCCTGACCAGCGCTTTATAGAGCTTCATCATTTCATCCCTGTCCTCTATATTCTAGTCCTCTCAAAATAAATGGCAGCTTTGTGTTTGCCTTCCTTACTACTGATTCGACGTGCAGATTAACTTTTTGGGAATCCTGCACCAGCACTCCCAACTCCCTTTGCACCTCCGACTTCTGAATTCTTTCCCCATTTAGAAAATAGTCTACGTCTTTATCCTTACTACCAAAATGCAGGACTCCACACTTTGCTACACTATATTCCATCTGCCACTTCTTTGCCCACTCTTCCAACCTGTCCAAGTCCTTCTGCAGAGTCCCTGCTTTCACTGCACTACCTGCCCCTCTAACTTTGTGTCATCTGCAAACTTGGCCACAAAGCCTTCAATTCCCTCGTCCAAATCTTTGATATACAATGTGAAGAGTAGCGGTCCCAGCACCGAGCCCTGTGGAACTCCGCTAGGCAGTGGCAGCCAACCAGAAAAAGCCCCCTTTATTGCCACAATTTGTCTTCTGCCATCTGCTATCGATGCTAGTGTCTGCCCTCTGATACCATGGGCTCTCATCTTCTTTAGCAGCCGCACCTTATCAATGGCCTTCTGAAAATCCAGGTAAACCACATCCACTGAGTCTCCTTTGTCTGTCCTGCTATTTACTTCCTCAAAGAATTCCAACAGATTTGTCAGGCAAGATCTCTCTAATTGATCAGCCATGATCACAATGAATGGCGGTGCTGGCTCGAAGGGCCAAATGGCCTCCTCCTGCACCTATTTTCTATGTTTCTATGTTTCTATGGCTGCACAGAGATATTTATAGAACAACCACGGCATCTACAGTTGCAGGCTTTGACATGGTCCGACTACAAGAAACACAACACTGTGAAACTATTGGTTGGAATTTCCCCAAACGGCATGATCACATTCTTATCAAAAGCTTGGGGTGGGCGATCATCTGATACACACATTGTTAGGAAGAGTGAAGTTTTGAACTTAATTGACCTTGGGGATTGCATAATGGCGGATAGAGGATTTCCCATTCAAGAAGACTTGATGTTTCGCCAAGCCTATTTAGAGATTCCCCTTCCCAGGTGGTTATCAGCAAAGGAGAAAAAGTACACAAACCCAAGAAGGTTGCCAATGTTCGTATTCATGTTGAACGGGTCATAGGTCGTCTAAAGTGGTTTAACATCCTGAGAAACACTTTACCCATCACTTTAGTTCCGCATATTGATAATATTTTCACCGTCTGCTCAGCATTATGTAATTTACTGCCTCCATTGGTGTGTAAATGAGATGTGGTTGCACTTGAAGATCATTTTGATCAGAAGTTCAACTTTATGTTCAATCAGATTTGATATGGACTGTAGCCCGGTAGCTCAATCAGTAAATGTACAGAAGTTCAAACAACTCTTAATTTCTTTCATTTTATTTAATCATTTATCACCCATTGTTTCAGTGTACATTAGCCATTACGTTACATGTATATGTTTAGAATTAGTTACACAGAGTTCCCGCCCAATACGTACACACAGTTTATACAGCGTTGCCTTCGTGATCACTAGCAACGCTCTTTGTTTATCCCGAATGACCTTTGACAAATCCCATGATTCCTTGCGTTTATCGAGATACCAAACTCACTTATAGTCAACGAGATTTAGCAGAACAAATGTGCCGGGAGATTGCTGACAGCTGCAGGTCAAATAAGGTTGTTGTCGTAGGGGATTTTAACTTTCCCAATATTGACTGGGGAAATCTCAGCGTGAACAGTTTAGATGGGGTGCAATTCCTCAAAAGTGTTCAGGAGAGTTTTCTTAAGCAGTATGTGGAGGCCCCCACACGTGAGAGGTGGATCTAGTATTGGGAAATTTGGAAGGGCAAGATAATGAAGTGTGTGTGGAGGAGCCTTCTGGGACCAGTGACCACAGTTCGATTAGGTTTAAGATAGTTATGGATAGGGATGGAGAGGGTCAACATTTAAAATGCTCAACTGGGGTTAGGCCAATGTTGAGGGTATGAGAGAAGGTCTCGCTCATGTTGACTGGAGAAGGTTATTTGAGGGGAAAGGAACATCGGCCAAGTGGGATGTTTTTAGAAGTGTACTGAAGAAAGCTCAGGATGTGTACGTCCCCGTTAGAGTGAAGGGCAAAGTAGGCAAACGTAAGGGAGCTTGAATGACGAGGGAAATTGAGACATTAGTCAAAAACAAGAAGGCAGCATGGGACAGGTATAGGCAGCTGGGATCAAGTGCATCCCTGGAGGAGTTTCGGGAAATAAGGAGTAAACTCAAAAAGGAAATCAGAAGGGCAAATAGGGGCCAGGAGATAGCTCTGGTGGGTGGCATTAAGGACAATCCCAAAAGATTTTATAAATACATAAGGGAGAAAAGGGTAACTAGAGAGAGAGTGGGACCTCTCAGGAATCAAAGCGATCACCTCTGTGTGGAGCCACAGGAGGTGGGCAAGGTCCTAAATGAGTATTTCTCCTCTGTATTTACCGAGGAGAAAGACAGTAGGACAGAGGAACTTGGGGCAGCCAATGGAAGTGGCTTGAGAGCAGTCAGGGTTACCATCGAAGAAGTACTGAAGGTACTGTCATGTTTGAAGGTAGACAAATCTCCAGGGCCTGATCAGATATATCCGAGGACATTGCGGGAAACTAGAGAGGTAATTGCGGGAGCCCTGGTTGAAATTTACGAGCCGTCCTTAAATACAGGAGAGGTGCCGGAAGACTGGAGGGTGGCAAATGTTGTGCCTCTATTCAAGAAGGACTGCAGGGAAAATGCTGGGAACTATAGGCCGGTGAGCTTAACATCTGTAGTTGGTAAGTTACTGGAGAGTATTCTGAGAGATAGGATAGACAGGCATTTGGATGGGCAAGGGCTAATTAGGGATAGTCAGCATGGTTTTGTACGTGGGAGGTCGTGTCTCACAAATCTGATTGATTTTTATGAAGACGTGACCAAAAAGGTCGATGAGGGCAGAGCTGTAGATGTGGTGTAGATGGACTTCAGTAAGGCATTCGACAAGGTTCCACATGGTAGGCTGCTCTGGAAGGTTAGATCGCATGGGATCCAAGGAGAGATAGCCGAATGGATAGTGAATTGGCTCCATGGAAGAATGCAGAGGGTGATGGTGGAAGGTTGCTTCTCGGACTGGAGGCCTGTGATTAGTGGTGTGCCTCAGGGTTCGGTGCTGGGCCCGTTACTATTTGTCATCTATATCAATGGTTTGAATGAGAACATACAGGGCAAGATTAGCAAGTTTGCTGATGATACAAAAGTTAGTGGTTTTGCAGATAGTGAAGATGGTTGTGAACGATTGCAGCAGGATCTGGATCGATTGGCCAGGTGGGCGGAGGAATGGTTGATGGAATTTAATACAGAAAAGTTTGAGGTGTTGCATTTTGGGACGTCGAACAAGGGCAGAACCTACACAGTAAATGGTAGGCCTCTGGGTAGTGTTGTAGAGCAGAGGGATCTAGGAGCACAGGAGCATGGTTCCTTGAAGGTCGAATCGCAGGTAGATAAGGTGGTCAAAAAGGCTTTGGCCTTCATCAGTCAGAGTATTGAGTATAGAAGTTGGGAGGTCATGTTGCAGTTGTATCAGATGTTGGCGAGACCGCATTTAGAATATTGTGTTCAGTGCTGGGCACCATGTTACAGGAAAGATATTGTCAAGCTTGAAAGGGTTCAGAAAAGATTTACGAGGACGTTGCCAGGACTAGAGGGTGTGAGCTATAGGGAGAAGTTGAGTAGGCTGGGTCTCTATTCCATGAAGTGCAGGAGGATGTGGGGACATCTTATAGAGGTGTACAAAATCATGAGGGAAATAGATCGGGTAGATGCACAGATTCTTTTGCCCAGAGTAGGGGAATCGAGGACCAGAAGACATAGGGTCAAGGTGAAGGGGAAAAGATTTCATAGGAACCCGAGAGGTACATTTTTCACACAAAGGGTGGTGGGTGTATGGAACAAGAGGTAGTTGAGGCTGGGACTATTCTATCGTTTAAGAGACAGTTCGACAGGTACATGGATGGGACAGGTTTGGAGGGATATGGATCAAGCGCAGGCAAGTGGGACTAGTTTAGCTGGGATAATGTTAGCCAGTGTGGGCGAGTTGGGCCAATGGGCCTGTTTCCACACTGTATCACTCTATGACTCTATAAGGTCATAAAGGATAAGAGTAGAATTAGGCCATTCAGCCCATCAAGTCTACTCCGCCATTCAATCATGGCTGATCTATCTCTCCCTCCAAACCCCATTCTCCTGCCTTCTCCTCATAACCTCTGACACCTGTACTAATCAAGAATCTATCTATCTCGGCCTTAAGAATATCCACTGACTTGGCTTCCACAGCCTTCTGTGGCAAAGAATTCCTGCTATAATTTTGTAAACTCGACACGGTCACACCTAACCTTCAGTGGGAATAAACGCAACCTCTCCAATCTCCCCTTATAACTGGACAAGCTAGATGCAGGAAAATTGTTCCCAATGTTGGGGGAGTCCAGAACCAGGGGCCACAGTCTAAGAATAAAGGGGAGGCCATTTAAAACTGAGGTGAGGAAAAACATTTTCTCCCAGAGAGTTGTGAATTTGTGGAATTCTCTGCCACAGAGGGCAGTGGAGGCCAATTCACTGGATGGTTTTAAAAGAGGGTTAAATAGAGCTCTAGGGGCTAGGGGAATCAAGGGATATGGGGAGAAGGCAGGCATGGGTTACTGATTGTGGATGATCAGCCATGATCACAATGAATGGCAGTGCTGGCTCAAAGGGCCATATGGCCTCCCCCTGCACCTATTTTCTATGTTTCTATGTAAGTAAAGCCTCCATTCCAGGCAACATCCAGGTGAAATGTGTCAGCAGGAACAGCAGATGCTGGTGTACACCGAAGATAGACACAAAATGCTAGAGTAACTCAGCGGCACAGGCAGCATCTTTGGAGAACATGACCAGGTGACGTTTCGGGTCGAGACCCCTTTTCAGAGTCTCAACACGAAACATCATTCGTTCCTTCTCTCCAGAGATGCTGCCTGTCCCACTGAGATACTCCAGCATTTTGTGTCTAACATCCAGGTGAATCTCTTTTGTTCTTTTTTCCTCTATTGTCACCACATCCTTCCTGCAATGTTGGAAACAGAACTGTGGAGAATACTCCACCTGCAGTCCAACCAATGAGGTGAAGCTGTTATCGAAATATCCTTTGCTGAATGCAGTGCCTGGTACAACATAGTACAATGAATTGAAAAGTTATGGCACAAAGTGCAATAAATTCTTTAAAATATGCTTGCGTAAATGTTACAGCTATTTAGTGCTCCTATTTAGGAGCAATGTAATTGCTGCCATGCTTATTTAAACCATTGCAGTCGACGGTTTCAAAGCTTTCATTGTTCCTGACTGCACCATGAAAATTTCAAATCATAAAATCTTCACCCTCCCTCTGTAGTTTGAACCGGATAATTGCCATGTGGTTAAACAATCATATCCAGTTGTTTTGGAAAGCAAGTCGTGGAGGTAAATTGCAATTTAAAATGCACTGGGCAAATAAATCACGCAGCATTTATTTTTAAATAAATAATATCACAGATTAACTTTGTCATATGTTAGTTAGCATATTAAAAACAGTAGATTCTCATGAGGTTTTGGCATTTGCAATTATAATCGCAATAATCTTAATAACAGCCTAGTGTCAGAATCCTTTAAAGTTATAGTGGCATTGAGAACATTTCATTCACATTTGTGATTTATGTGTAAACTAGTTAAAGATGTCACCACCATTTATTATATCGATTTCCAATCCTTTTTTAATTAAAAAAACCCTTAAGACAGCACATATAAGACTCAAAGAATAACTGAAGTCTTTGTTATGGTCAAAACTAATATAAGCAGAGGACAATTTTCTGCAACATATCCCTAGTCCAAAGTCAATTTGGCTTCATTTAAGCATTGAGCACAGGAAGGTAGTTGTTGAGCTTGGTTTGTTTCCTGTATGCCATAATTTAGCAGCAATGGAAAGTATAGAATGGATTTATTAGCTGGCAAGGTCAACTAATGGGAAACATCTTAGAACATGAATGATCCTGTTTACTACTGAAACAGGGAACTGCAAGTACCGGGTTTACAATAAAAGACACAGAGTGCTGAAGGAACTCAGCAGGTCAGGTAGCAGCTCTGAAGAACATTAAGGGGTTGGGACCCTCCTTGTGGTCTCCAGAGATGCTGTCTCACCCGTTGAGTTACCCCAGTAATTTGTGTCCTATTTCCTGTTACTGTATAGTTTTAAAGTTGTAGTTGTTCCAAAAGTATTTATTTTAAAATCAGATAAATTGATTCTTAAATAAATGATTGTGCTTCATTGAACTCTATTTTTCTAATTTGTTTATGTTCATTTTTTTAAATTATGGTTAATAGGAACAAAAATGCTTTAAATTTATTTTACTTTTCATATGCCATGTTGTTCTGTTAAAAGTTATTTGCACTGGGGACCCTACCATAAAATTGGAGCTTGAGATTCTTCACAACTCGAGGTGGTGCAGCGGTAGAGTTGCTGCCTTACAACGCTGGCAGCAGCAGAGACCCGAGTTCCATCCCAACTACGAGTCATGTCTGTACGGAGTTTGTACGTTCTCCCCAGGGCCGTGTGGTCTTTCTCCGAGATCTTCAGTTTCCTCCCACACTCCAAGACGTACAGCTATGTAGGTTAATTGGCTTTGTATAAGTGTAAATTGTTCCCCAGTGTGTGTGGGGTAGTGTTAATGTGTGGGGATCGCTGGTCGGCGCGGACCCGGTGGGTCAAAGGGCCTACTTTCCACACTGTATCTCTAAACTAAACTAAACTAAACTACATTTTGTATCCATCTATTCGATCCTGCAGAAAGACCTCTCTTCCCTGGGTGTCCCTGGAAAAGGAGCACAGCAGTGTCAGCTGTTGTTCTGAGACTAAAGGGCCTGTTCCACTAGGCGATTGTTTAGGCGACTCCCGGCGACTGTCAATTCAATAAATCCAAAACTGTTGTTCCGTGATGTTTCGCAGGAATTGGGAGTCACAATTCTAGACTACTGCAACTCCCTATACACTTGGATCAGCCAATCATCCCTGTCCCGCCTGCAATTGGTCCAAAACGCCGCAGCGAGACTCCTGTCAGGTACCTGTAAAAGGGACCACATCACCCCGATTCTGGCCTCTCTCCACTGGCTCCCAGTACGGTATAGAATCAACTTCAAGCTCCTCCTATTCACATACAAAGCCCTAAATGGGCTTGCCCCCCCCCCCCCCCCCCCCCTCCCCCCCATATCAAAAATCTTCTAACCCATCACTCTATCTCCAGGTCCCTCAGGTCGGCCAACTTGGGGCTACTGACTATCCCGCGGTCTAGGCTTAAGCTCAGGGGTGACTGCGCTTTTGCGGTTGCAGCTCCTAGACTGTGGAACAGCATCCCACTCCCCATCAGAACTACCCCCTCCATCGACTCCTTTAAGTCCAGGCTCAAAACCTATTTCTACTCCCTAGCCTTTGAGGCCCTCTGAGGGGGCGCTGTGAACTATTTATGTATGTGCTGTTATGTTTGTGTGCCATTGTATGTTCGTTTCTTAGTATCTGAACTGATGTACAGCACTTTGGTCAACGTGGGTTGTTTTTAAATGTGCTATACAAATAAAATTGACTTGACTTGACAACTGACAGTTTAAACCATTTCCTTTTCCTACCAGGGGTGTATGTCTCTTTGCTGTTAAACAGAAGTACAATCTTGTGGTTGACCTAAAATAAAAACAGCAAGTACTCAGGCTGTATCAAAGACCTTTCATCATACGGATGATTGCAGTCAGTTGATTGCTATTACCTAAATAAACATCATCACCGAGATATCTGAAGCAACAGTTTAAGCAACTTCAGCTTTCATTTCAGATGAAGGACAAACGAGACAAATGATGCCTCACTGAAACAGGACTCATCAGTCTATGTCTGGAAAATTGTGTTCAACTCTGGGGCTCGTATTTCGGGCATTTAACATTGATTTTGCCACTGCACTTACTCATTAAACTGGAGATTACAATCATAGTCAATGTGTCATAGTGTCACTATGTCAGGGTGTCATAGAGACATAGAGTGATACAGTGTGGGAACTGGCCCTTCGGCCCAACTTACCCACACTAGCCAACATGTCCCAGCTATACTAGTCCCACCTGCCCGAGTTTAGTCGATATCCCTCCAAACCTGTCCTATCCATGTACCATCTAACTGTTTCTTAAATGTTGGGATAGTCCGAGCCTCAACTATATAGCAGCTTGTTCCATACACCCACCACCCTTTGTGTGAAAAAGTTACCCCTCAGATTCCTATTAAATCTTTTCCCCTTCACCTTAAACCTATGTCCTCTGGTCCTCGATTCACCTACTCTGGGCAAGAGACTCTGGGCATCTACCCGATCTATTGCTCCCATGATTTGATACACATCTATAAGGTCACCCCTCATCCTCCTGCGCTCCAAGGAATAGAGTCCCAGCCTACTCAACCTCTCCCGATAGCTCCCTACAGTCATGCAGCACAGAAACAGACCCTTTGGCCCAATTCGTCCAAATTGACCAAGATATCTCACCTAAGCTTATCCCATTTGTCTGCATTTGGCCCATGTTTGCTTTCACCCTTTCCCACCATGTACCTGTCCAAATGTCTTTTATATGTACCAGCATCAACTACGTCCTCTGGCAGCTCAGCCCAAATACTCATCACCTTCTATGTGAATACATTACCCCTTAGATTCCTATTAAATCTGTTCCTTCCCATCTTAAACCTATGCCCTCCAGTTTTTGATTTCACTATCCTGGGAAAAAGACTGCGTTCACCCTATCCATTCTCCTCAGAGTTTTATGCATCTCTGTAAGATCACTCCTCAGCCTCCTGCCCTGCAGAGAATACAGTCCTATTCAGCCCAACCTCTCCCTCCAGCATTGGCTTCCAGTCCTGACAGCATCCTTCCCTGCACCTATTCCAGCTTAACGGTACCTCTCCAATAGTTGAGTGACCAAAACGGACCACGATCAGAATCAGAATCAGAATCAGAATAACCTTTATTGTCATCCAAAAAAACAAGTCTTTTGGACGAGATTCCGTTACCCACAGTCCAACAATAAGAGCAATAAAAATAAGCAATTTCACACACAATCACAAACCAACACAAAATAAAAAGAACCATCCATCACAGTGAGTCTCCTCCAGTCCCCTCCTCACTGTGATGGAAGGCCAGAATGTCTTTTCTCTTCCCCTGCCGTCTTCTCCCACGATCAGGCTATTAAAGTTGCCATGTTCCAGGCCGCGCCAGAAGGTGAAAGGTCCGCAGCGGGCCGACCCAAGCCCCGCAATCCGGGGCGGGCGAAGACACCGCCGCTGCATGTCAGGGCGATCGTGACTCCCGACATTGAAGCCCCCGCCAGGCAGAGAAAATTCCCGCGGCCTATTCCAGGCCGCGCCGGACGGTGAAAGGTTCGCGGTGGGCCGACCCAAGCCCCGCGATCCGGGGCGGGCAAAGACGCTGCCGCTGCCGGAGCTCCCGATGTCGGCCCCCACCCAGGGACCTGCGAGCTTCCGACGTCCACGTGGCCCGTAGCCGAAGCCTCCGGAACCTCCGAAGGCGAGTCGTAGCCACTCCTGCAGCGCCACCACAGCCTCCGAAGGCAGCCGGCTCCGCAGGTGGTGAGTCCGGTCCGCGGGCTCTGCGAACCAGAGCCCCAGGTGGTCCCAGCTGGAGGCCGCCAGCTCCAGGACTTTGGCCGATGGTAGGCCGCAGCGGGAACGGAGACACCGCCCAGAAAACAAAGGTCGCGTCTCCATTCGGAAGAGACAATTTTACAGTCCCCCCCCCCCCCCCCACACACATAGTACACACCCACAAAAAACACCACATTACATCTAAACACTACAATCAAACGGACCGCAGGTGAGCCGCAGCTGCTAGGGCAGCGCCACCATCTTTAACGATACTCTAAGTGCAGCCTCATCAATGTCTTATAACATCCGAACTCTATACTCTGCTTCTTTATTGATGAAGGCCAGTGTGACAAATGCCACCTTCATCACCCGATCAACCTGCAATGCTATTTTCAGGGAACTAAGTATTTGTCCTCCAAGATCCGTTACACTACAACGCTGCTCAAGGCCCGACTATTCACTATGGAAACCCTGGCCTGGTTCACGTTCCCAAAATGCAGCACATCACACCTATCTGGTAAACTCCGTTAGCCATTCATGTGACATGCATGTTAAATGCACGTGACAACATCCATCATCCATCATCCTACCTTCATCAGCCATATTCAACAGCTCGTCAAAAAAACCTCAATCGAGACACGATCCATCACACACAAAGCTATTTCAAAGCTATTCTAATTAACCCATTAGAATCTCTTCGAAATCCTATCCCAAAAAATCTTCTCCAATTCTCCGAAGGTATTTATTCACAAAATGCTGGAGTAACTCAGCAGGTCAGGCAGCATCTCAGGAGAGACGTTTCGTGTGAAACGTCACCCATTCCTTCTCTCCCGAGATGCTGCCCGACCTGCTGAGTTACTCCAGCACTTTGTGAATAAATACCTTCGATTTGTACCAGCATCTGCAGTTATTTTCTTATATATAGAAGAATGGAGATGGTGGCTATAGAATGAAGGTTGTGATTGGGTCTCAGGATAATGGCCTAGGCCTTCCTTCCATTTGTGCAGAACATTTGCATTCGTTCAATACTGGATTTCAGACAAGCAGTCTAACAATTTAGAGAATGAAGTGTTAAAAAAGATGGTAATGAGGGTGAGCTGAGTAGTATCTTGAGCAGAAGAATTAGGGCTGAACAGCCCCACAGTTAGTTATGCCACTGGTTTAGTTTAGAGATATAGCACGGCCAACCGAGTCCACCCGGAGGAAACCCACGCGGTCACAATTTGAACATGAAGATTCCACAAAGACAACATCCAAGTTCAGAGTCAAACCCGGGTCTCTTGCACTGTGAGGCAGCAGCTCTACCCGCTGCACCACTATGCGGCAGGCAGTCATTCACAGCTCCAACAACCTGGTCAGTGCTGACCTCCTTGCAAAGTTTGCACATTCTCTCTCTGACCACTTGGCATTCCCCATTTGTTCCACGATCGTCTCAGTACATGTGAGTTTGTTGGTTAGCCTGCTGCTGTAAATAGCCCCACAAAATGCAGTTGAACGATGAATGGTAGGGCTTACACAGTGAAACCCTGGCCTGGTTCACGTTCCCAAAATGCAGCACATCACACCTATCTGGTAAACTCCGTTAGCCATTCATGTGACATGCATGTTAAATGCACGTGACAACATCCATCATCCATCATCCTACCTTCATCAGCCATATTCAACAGCTCGTCAAAAAAACCTCAATCGAGACACGATCCATCACACACAAAGCTATTTCAAAGCTATTCTAATTAACCCATTAGAATCTTTTCGAAATCCTATCCCAAAAAATCTTCTCCAATTCTCCGAAGGTATTTATTCACAAAATGCTGGAGTAACTCAGCAGGTCAGGCAGCATCTCAGGAGAGACGTTTCGTGTGAAACGTCACCCATTCCTTCTCTCCTGAGATGCTGCCTGACCTGCTGAGTTACTCCAGCATTTTGTGAATAAATACCTTCGATTTGTACCAGCATCTGCAGTCATTTTCTTATTCTCCAATTCTCCGGACTCTCGGACCCGGGTTCGATCCCGACTACGGGAGCTGTCTGTACGGAGTTTGTACGTTCTCTCCGTGACCTGCGTGGGTTTTCTCCGAGATCTTCGGTTTCCTCCCACACTCCAAAGACGTACAGGTAAGTAGGTTAATTGGCTTGGTGAATGTAAAAATTGTCCCTAGTGGGTATAGGAGAGTGTTAATGTGCGGGGATCGCTGGGCGGTGTGGACCCGGTGGGCCGAAAGGACCTGTTTCAATGCATTCAAGAGAGTGCTAGATAGAGCTCTTAAGGGTAGCGGAGTCAGGGGGTATGGGGAGAAGGCAGGAACGGGGTACTGATTGAGAATGATCAGCCATGATCACATTGAATGGCAGTGCTGGCTCAAAGGGCCAAATGGCCTCCTCCTGCACCTATTGTCTATTGTTTCCGTGCTGTATCTCTAAAAGAAAAGATCCACCTTAAAGCTCTTCAAGTGCCCCAACAACTCTTCCTTTTTAATCTGGAGCTGAGTTACTCCAGCTTTTTGTGTCTATCTTTCCCTCGTTTATCTTTGAGTGGTCCTACCTTCTTCCCAGTTACCCTCCTTTTTTTAAAATGTAGGTAAAATACATGGATAGGACAGGTTTGGAACGAAATGGACCAAATGCTGGCAGGCGGGACCAGTGTAGTTGGGACGTGTGGGCCAGTGTGGGCAAGTTGGGCCGAAGGGCCTGTTTCCACACTGTATCACTCTATGACTCTATGACTCTAGGTACAAAAGCCTGGGGATTTTCTTTTATTCTGACTCACCAAAGACATTCCGTGGCCCCTTTTGGCCCCTGTAATAGCCAGCATTCAGTTCTTTCATGCTTGCTTTATAATCTTCAAAGGTCCTGTCTGATTTCATCTAGCATGTGCTTCCATTTTCTTTTTGACCAAATTTACATCCTCTTTGATCAACCAAGGTTTGCTTACTTTTCCATCTTTACTGGAACATACCAGTCCTTAATTTTAATCAATTGACCTTTAAATAACACACGCATATCAGATCAGATTTATTCAATAACATCTGCTTCCAATATACCCTCCCGAGCTCCTGCTTAATAGTTTAGTTTAGAGATACAGCGCAGAAACAGGCCCTTCGGCCCACCGAGTCCTCACCGACCAGCGATCCCTGCACATTAACTCTACCCTATTCACACACAACACAACTTACACTTATACCAAGCCAATTAACCTACAAACCTGTCCATCTTTGGAGTGTGGGAGGAAACCGAAGATCTCGGATAAAACACACGCAGGTCATGGGGAGAACTTACAAACTTCGTACAGACATGACCTGTAATCGGGATCGAACCCGGGTCTCTGGCGCTGCAAACGCTGTAAGGCAGCAACTCTACCGCTGCGCCACCGTGCGAGTGTACTAATTTGCCTCGTACATTGTAATTTGCCTTGGTCTATAGTAGTACCTTCCTGCAAGGTC
Organism: Rhinoraja longicauda; assembly: GCF_053455715.1. Classification (NCBI taxonomy): domain Eukaryota; kingdom Metazoa; phylum Chordata; class Chondrichthyes; order Rajiformes; family Arhynchobatidae; genus Rhinoraja; species Rhinoraja longicauda. The sequence continues at coordinate 74,325,847 of NC_135959.1, read as the reverse complement.
CAGATCTATCCCTATTCAAAGCAATCTTAAAACTAATGGAAACACAAGGAACTGCAGATACTGGTTTACTTAAATAGACACAAAGTATTGGGGTAACTCATTGTAGACATACTTTCCAGGTGAGACAAAGGTCATCTATTGCATCCGCTGCTCTAGATGTCAACTTATTTACATCGGCGAAACCAAGCGCAGGCTCGCTGATCGCTTCGCTTAACACCTGCGCTCGGTCCGCATTGACCAACCTGATCTCCCGGTGGCTGAGCACTTCAACTGCCCCTCCCATTCCCAGTCTGACCTTTCTGTCATGGGCCTCCTCCAGTGCCATAGTGAGGGCCACCGGAAATTGGAGGAACAGCACCTCATATTTCGCCTGGGCAGCTTGCAGCCCAGTGGTATGAACATCGACTTCTCCAACTTTAGATAGTTCCTCTGTCCCTCTCTTCCCCTCCTCCCTCCCAGATCTCCCTCTATCTTCCTGCCTCCACCTATATCCTTCCTTTGTCCCGCCCCCCTGACATCAGTCTGAAGAAGGGTCTCGACCCGAAACGTCAACCATTCCTTCTCTCCTGAGATGCTGCCTGACCTGCTGAGTTACTCCAGCATTTTGGGAGTAACTCATTGGGTCAGGCAAAATCTCTAAAGAGATTGCAAAATCTCTGTTCTGGAACCTTCTTCAAACTGATTGTTGTAGGGGAGAAAAAGCTGGAAGGGAGGTGGGTAAAACACCGTCTGGCCAAGTGATAGGTGGATATTGGTGAGGCTGGTTTTCTTTGAACAAAGTCGAGAGATGGGAAGGTTTCAGTCAAACAGTTTCACCATATTCCTTCACCACTCCCTGTCTGCCCTTCCTTTAAGACTCACTGGTCTACCTTCTCATTACTTCTTCCAATTTCTGGTCCCATCTCCTGTCTCTCTAGTTTAAACACTCTGCAAACCTCCCTGCAAGGATATTGGTTCCCCTCCATATTTACTGTAATACAATTATGTGTGGGCAGAATAAAGAAGGGTTAGCACTGGTGGAAAATGGGTGCCTGATGACAGGGATACAGGAATTGCACACCTCCAGATTCAGGGACAGTCTCTTCCCAGCTGTTATCATGTACCTGAATCATTCTACCACAACCAGAGAGTTCTTTACTCATAGGCTGGTGTGCAAGGCCCCATCGGATGCCAAACATCCTTTGCACCACCTCGCCCAGGATTCACAGCAACTGGGACATCAACGCCTGTCGTCTCGTCACCCTTTCTCCGGTCATGCAGCGACCCTCTGTGGCTCCGGTTTCAACATACTAGGAGCATGGAGAACCAGCTGGGAACAGACATCGCCACCTCCTCAATTCACTGTCGCACCGAACACCACAGCCCCACCCGACTCGGACACGCCCCGCAAAGAGTGGGTCGCCCTGAACCGGCTCCACACAGGGGTCGGCTGGTTTAACGCCAACGTGCATCATTGGGGGTTGCGTTCATCAGCAGCCTGCGTGTGTGGAACAGACCAGCAAACAGCGCAGCACGGCATGTCCGACTGCATTGTCCTCCATCCCCCTGGTGGAGGGGTAGACCTCACGGCCCTCGACAACAGCACATTGCACTGGATACAGCACCTGGAGGCCGTTACATAACTCCTGCTGCCTCAAACGCAAGAAGGAGAAGAACAGAGAGCAGTGCTGAACTACCATCTACCTCTTTGGTGGCCCTCGGACTATCTTTGATTCAAATTTACTGGCTTTACCTTGCACTAAACATTATCATGTATCCATACACTGTAAATGGCTCAATTGTAATCATGTGTTGTCTTTCCTGTGACAGCTTAGCAAGCAACATTCATCAGCTTAACTTAGCTGGTGGGTAAGGCAAGGCAGCGCCTTTACCACCTCAGACAGCTGAGGAAATTCAGAGTGTCTCTGAGGATCCTTCAATGCTTGTACTCTGGGGCTGTAGAGAGCATCCTGTCCGGCAACATTACAATCTGGTTTGGGAACAGCTCTGCCCAGGACAGGATGGCCCTGCAGAGAGTAGTGCGTTCGGCAGAACGCACCATGGGAACTACACTCGTCCCCCTGCAGGACCTATACATCAGGAGGTGCAGATCCAGAGCCAGCAACATTATGAGGGACCCCTATCACCCCAGTAACGGACTGTTCCAGATGCTACGGTCAGGCAAACGCCTCCGCTGTCACGCTGTGAAAACGGAGAGGATGAGACAGAGTTTCTTCCCACAGGCCATCAGGACTGTTAACTATTATAACTCCAGGGACTACATTTTCTTTCGTTTCTGTATTAATTTTAATTTATATGGTGTAATTGTAACTTTTTTTGCACCATCCGCAGGCATTGCCACTTTCATTTCACTGCACATCGTGTATGTGCATGTGACAAATAAACTTGACTTGACTTGAACAAAAGCTTTTCACTGTTCCTTGGTGCCCGTGACAATAAACTAAACTAATCTAATTGCTGGCATAGTGGTACAGTGACAAAGGACTGAATATCCATTGTGAGGGAGAAATCCAACAGTAACTATAAAGGAAGTAAGACTAGATGGTGAAGATCACACTCAGATAGAAATGGGTGGGAAGGAACTGCAGATGTTGGTTTACACCGAAGATAGTCACAAAATGCTGGAGAAACTCAGCAGAACAGGCAGCATCTCTGGAGAGAAGGAATGGGTGATGTTTCGGGTCAAGCCCCTTCTTCGCCCATTCCTTCTCTCCAGAGATGCTGTCCTGTCTCGCTGAGTTACTCCAGCATCTTGTGTCTATCCCAGATTGAAATAAATCGGTTTACAATCCTCAGTGTCGCTGATTGATGATTTCTTCTCCCTGCCATTCACAGAATGGCAGAGCCATGGCAATTAGTCTCAAACCCCAAAACGTTAGCGCTTGGAAAAACTTCCAGGAGAGAGAAATAGAACCAGCTGTTGATCTCTGAGATTCCAGCCATTAGAAAATACTCGCATCAGTTTTATACCACCTGTATTATTGAAATTAATGTGGTCCTGGATGAAATAAAAGGACAAATGAAATGTAAATAAATTCTATTTGCAAGGTCTTTGAAATTCCCGCAGTCAAGCATCAGCTGAGGGTTTAGATTTGGCCTCTTGACAACAGTTAACAGTTAACAGTTGTGCAACTTTGAAATGAGGGACAAAATCTATTCAAGAAACATCAATCCATTTCTGACCTGATGGCACATAAAGTCTTTACATTTTATTTTTCACCGAATCGATTTTGAAATTTCATGAATTAATCTTATTTCCATAGGAATCGTATTACTCTACAAGTGCACAAATCTACCAATCTCACTCTGAATATTTTATATCCGATTAGGATTCTTAATCTACGTGTAGATCCTGTTAAGGGTTTAAATCTCAATCAGGAAGAGCTTTGCAAAATAGCCACTCAACGTAGAAACATAGAAACATATGATCATGGCTGATCATCCAGAATCAGCTTTTTCAGCCCCGTTCCTGCTTTTTCCCCCTATCCCTTGATTCCGTTAGCCCGAAGAGCTCTATCTAACTCTCTCTTGTAAACATCCAGTGAATTGGCCTCCACTGCCTTCTGTGGCAGAATTAAACAGATTCACAACTCTCTGGCTGAAAAAGTTTTTCCTCATCTCTCCTAAATGGCTTACCCCTTATTCTTACACTGTGACCCCTGGTTCTGTATTCCCCCAACATCAGGAACATTTTTCCCGCATCCAGCCTGTCCAATCCCCTAAGAATGTTATATGTTTCTATAGGATCCCCTCTCATCCTTCTAAATTCCAGCGAATACAAGCCCAGTCGATCCAGTCATTAAAAAAATCTATTTGCAAGGTCTTTGAAATTCCCGCAGTCAAGCATCAGTTGAGGGTTTAGATTTGGCCTCTTGCCAACAGTTTACAGTTAACAGTTGTGCGATTTTGAAATGAGGGACAAAATCTAATTAGGAAACATCAGTCCGTTTCTGAGCTGATGGCACATAAAGTCTTTACATTTTTTTTTCCCCCTATTTTGAAATTTCATGAATTAATTTCCATGCGAATTGTATTACTCTATAACCACATTAACAAGTGCACAAATATACCAATCTCATTCTGAATATTTTAAATCCGATTAGGATTCTTAATCTACGTGTAGATCCTGTTAAGGGTTTTAATCTCAATCAGGAAGAGCTTTGCAAAATAGCCACTCAACATGGAAACATAGAAAAAGGTGCAGGAGCAGGCCATTCGGCCCTTCGAACCAGCACCGTCATTCAATATGATCATGGCTGATCATCCACAATCAGTACCCTGTCCCTGCTTTCTCCCCATATCGCTTGATTCCGTTAGCCCTAAGGGCAACATCTAACCCTCTGTTGAAAACTTCCAGTGAATTGGCCTTCACTGTACATGCATGTCCTCCAAGCTTATCAACCGAATCCAGTGCCCTTGTCAATCCCCTTATGATTTTATACACCTTTATAAGACTTGAGACTTGGCAACATCCTCGTAAATTTTACTGTGGAGTGGCTGGAGGACAGAGGGGAGCTTGGGGCAGTCAATGGAAGTCTTTTGAGAGCAGTCAGTATTACGGTCGAAGAGGCGCTGAAGGTATATAGATAGACAAATCTCCCGGGCCTGATCAAATATATTCATAGACACTGTGGGAAACTAGAGAGAAAATCGTATGAGCCCGAGATGTAATTTATGAGTCATCATTAAATACAGGCGAGATGCCAGAAGACTGGAGGGTGGCAAATGTTGTGCCTCTGTTCAAGAAGGGCTGCAGGAAAAACGATGTGAACAGTGAGCTTAACATCTGTAGTTGGAAAGTTACTAGAGATTATTCTGAGGGATATACATGCTCCACAGGCACACTCCCACCTGCACCCTCCGCTCTGCCGCTGCCAATCTCCTATCCCCCCACATCCGGACTAAACTCAGATCCTGGGGGGACAGGGCTTTCTCCATCGCTGCTCCCACCCTATGGAACTCACTACCCCAAACCGTTAGAGACTCCCCCACACTCACCACATTCAAAACATCGCTGAAGTCTCACCTGTTCAGTACTGCCTTCAACCACTGAAGGTCACCTCACCTACTGTCTCCTTTCTCTGTTCATTTATTTATTTACTTATTTATCTATTTATTAATTTCCCTATGTTCTCAAAATCTCTGTAAAGCGTCTTTGAGTATATGAAAAGCGCTATATAAATAAAATGTATTATTATTATTATTATTATTTAGATGGACAAGGGCTGATTAGGGACAGTCAGCATGGTTTTGTGCGTGGGAGGTCGTGTCTCACAAATCTGGTTGAGTTTTTTTGAAGACGTGACCAAAAAGGTCGATGAGGCCAGAGCTGTAGATGTGCACATGGATTTCAGTGAGGCGCTCGACAAGGTTCCGTATGGTTGTCTGCTCTGGAAGGTTGGATTGCAAGGGTTCAAAGGAGAGATAGCTGAATGGATAGAAAATTGGCTTCATAGAAGGAAGCAGAGGGTGATGGTGGAAGGTTGCTTCTCGGACTGGAGGCCTGTGACTAGTGGTGTGCCTCAGGGTTTGGTGCTGGGCCTGTACCTGTCTAAATGTGTCTTAAATGTTGTGATGGTCCCTGTCTCAACTCCTTACTCTGGCCACTCATTCCATACACGTACCACCTTTTGCGTAATAAAGTTACCCCTCAGATTCTTATTAAATCTTTTCCCACTCACCTTAAACCTGTGTTCTCTGGTTCTCGATTTCCCTACTATGGCCAAGAGACTATAGATCTATTCCTCTCATAACATTATACACCTCTATAAGATCACTGCTCATTCTCCTGCACTCATTTAGAGGATTATGTGCTGTTCTGGTCACCCATTTTTGGATGTGGATACTTTGGTTTAGTTTAGTTTAGTTTAGAGATACAACGCGGAAACAGGCACTTTCGGCCCACCGTGTCCGTGCCGACCAGCGATCCCCGCACACAAACACCATCCTATACCCACTAGGGACAATTTTTACATTTACCAAGCCAAATTAACCTACAAACCTGTGCGTCTTTGGAGTGTGGGTGGAAACCGAAGATCTCGGAGAAAACACACGCAGGTCACTGGGAGAACGTATAAACTCCGTACAGATGGCACCCGTAATCGGGATGGAACCCGGGTCTCCGGCGCTGCATTCGCTGTAAGGCAGCAACTCTACCGCTGCGCCACCGTGCAGGAATGGGAGATGGTGATGGAGCAGAAGAGGTTTACCAGCATGCCACCTGGATTAGAAAGCACAGGCTATAAAGAAGGGCTGGACAGACTAAGATTGTTTCCCTGAAGCATTGGAGATTGAGGGACACAGGGAGTAGTGGGTGCTTGGGAAACGATGCCAGGGGTAGTGGTGGAAGCAGGCTGTGAGATATGCATACGGATATGCAGGGAATGGGATGGAATACTTTCCTGTCACATGTGACAAGGCCCAGTGAGATTCTTTGCTTGCATCCCAAGGTATACAAACAGTGGCCACAAAGTTACAATGAACACCAGGTCCCCTTTTTGTTCTCCAACCCCCCCCTCCCCTACAGCCCGCTCCGGGTCCTCCATTGTTCTGCCCCGCCTCCTTCCTCCCCACCCAATGGTCCCCCCAAGCCAGGACCTCCATTGTCCACTGTCCTTCCCCCTCTCAGACTAGACACATGCTCACATGCAGACAGAGATTTGTTTAACGTGGCATCATGCTAGGCACACACATCAATGGGCCAAAGAACCTCAAACTGTGCTGTACTGTTCTATGTTCTGTTGTATGGTTACTCGGCCTTCTCCATTGAAAAGAGAGATGCCAAATGCAAACCAGAAGAACACCTCATATTCCATCTGGAATATGGAATACCAACTCAATGGTATGAATATTTTATTTCTAAACTTCATTTCACCAACAAGGCTCGGTGGCGCAGCGGTAGAGTTGCTGCCTTACAGCGCCAGAGACCTGGGTTCGATCCTGACCACGGGCGCCGTCTGTGTGGAGTTTGTACGTTCTCCCCGTAACCGCGTGGGTTTTCTCTGAGGTGCATGGTTTCCTCCCACACTCCAAAGACGTACAAGGTTTGGAGGTTAATTGGCTTGGAATATAGGTTGTTCCTAGTGTGTGTAGGATAGTGTTAATGTGCGGGAATCACTGGTCGGTACGGACTCGGTGGGCCGAAGGGCCTGCCGCAACCCCGCTACCTAATTTCATTCTTCTTCCCCACCCAGTTCCATCTGCCCATCCCTTATCTGGTTCTACCTAATATTTGTCTTACTGATCAGACTGATCAGAGTCCACATCTGTGGGGTCTTGTGTCTCCACTTATCACTTTTGCAGCATCCATCTCAATGTCCACCCTTCCCTCAGTCCACCTGCTCCCCTTCTAATCTCACCTCATCTGTCTCTATTCATAGTTTTAGAGATACAGTGCGGAAACAGGCCCTTCGGCCCACCGAGTCCGCACCGACCAGCGATGCCCGCACACTTACACTATCTTACGCACACGAGGGACAATCACATTTACCTGTATTCCAAGCCAATTAACCTACAAACCTGTACATATTTTGTGTCCTTTACTGTTTATTGCGTGGTGTACGTTTGTTGGCTGTTTTCCACTAGTACTGTACTCTACGTATTAACTCCCTAATTCGGTTATAGCAGGCAATCAGTAATAATGGACACCATCTCACCCCATGCAGTTTGTCATAGCGAGGGGATTCTGTGCATAAATCACATTGAAATCATATCCCAGGCATGATCAGATATATTCCCGGCTGATCAGGTATATTCCTTGGCCTGATTTAAGCTGCTCTGGAAGTTAGATGGCATGGGATCCAAGGATAGTGTTTAAGAAACATTTATACAGGTTCATGCATAGGGTAGGTTTAGGTGTTTAGGAAAATATAGCTGCAGATGCTGGTTCAAATTGAAGGTAGACACAAAATGTGGAGTAACTCAGCAGGTCAGGCAGCATCTCTGGAGAGAAGGAATGGGTGACGTTTCGGGTCAAGACCCTTCTTCAGGTTCAGATAGGTTTAGAGGGATGTGGGCCAAAAGCAGGCAGGTGGGACTAGTAAAGAATTGGCATATTGGTTGGCTGGGCATGTTTGGCCAAAGGGCCTGTTTCCACACTGTATGACTCTATGACTATGAATATGAGAGCTAGCCAATAGGATAGAAAAATAGCTTGATAGAAGGAAGCAGAGGGTGGTGGTGGAAGTTTGTTTTTCGGACAGGAGGCCTGTGACCAGAGGTGTACCTCAAGGTTCGGTGCTGTTCAGTTTTGGACACCGTGCTGAGGGAAAGATGCTGAGGCACGAAGAAGGGTCTGAAGTAGGGTCTCGACCCGAAACGTCACCCATTTCCTCTTCTCTCCAGAGATGCTGCCTGTCCCGCTGAGTTACTCCAGCTTTTCGTGTCTATCTATAGGAAAGATGATGTTTGGCTGGAAATGGAGCAGAGAAGATTTCCAAGGATGTTGCCAAGACTCACGGGCCTGAGCTACAGGGAGAGGCTGAGCAGTCTGGGACTTTATTCCTCGGATCGCAGGAGGATGAGGGGGTGATCTTATAGAGATGTATAAGATCATGAAAGGATTAGATAGTACAAATGCACAAAGCCTTTTACTCAGAGTAGGGGGAAATCAAGAACCAAAGGACATAGGATTAAGGAGAGAGGGGAAAGATTTAACAGGAGTCCGAGGGTCAACTTTGTCACACAAGGTTGGCGGGTATATGGAATGAGGAGGTAGTTGAGACAGATGCTATCACAACTTTTAAAAGATAATTGGACACGTACATGGTCAGGTAAGGTTTAGAGGGATAGGGGCCAGACGCAGGTTGGTGGGACTAATATAGATGGGGCAGCTTGGTCAGCATGGGCATGTTGGACCGAAGGGCCTGTTACCCTGTTGTTTGACTCGATTACTCTAGGACTCCATGAAGAAGGTTAGATTAATGCCTGAAGATCCTTATTAAGTGAGTTCTAACATTGTTCACAAGGCAACCGTATGCTCTGATATTAATGTAGTTTAAGACTGAAATGTTGCAGCAATTTGTAGGAAACCAGAGTAACAGGACAGAAGTTGGAAGGAGTATAAGAAAATAACTGCAGATGCTGGTACAAATCGAAGGTATTTATTCACAAAATGCTGGAGTAACTCAGCAGGTCAGGCAGCATTTCGGGAGAGAAGGAATGGGTGACGTTTCTGGTCGAGACCCTTCTTCAACTGCTGACCTGCTGAGTTACTCCAGCATTTTGTGAATAAATAAGTTGGAAGGAGTGATTGAAATGGAAGTCTCAAAGGAACGTCAGACAGACACAAAAACATGGAGTAAGTACCTCAGCGGGTCAGACAACATCTCTGGAGAAGAGGAGAGTGCCCGGCTGAGTTGCTCCAGGTTTTTGTGCCCCGCTGAGTTACTCCGGCTTTTTGTATCTACCTTCGGTTTTAAAGCAGTATCTGCAGTTCCTTCCGGCACATCAAAGGAAGGACAGGCAGGGAGAGATGAAGGAATATGGTGACACTGATGGGATGAAGTGTGTGTTATTTCAATGCAAGGAGTATTGTGGAGAAAGCAGATTAAAATAAAACATTGTAGCGACCATAGGGATTGGTCCTGAGAGTCGAACCCTCGGATTGGCCAGCAGGGTCACATGGTGGTGCGACCATAGGGATTGGTCCTGAGAGTCGAACCCTCGGATTGGCCAGCAGGGTCACATGGTGGTGCGACCATAGGGATTGGTCCTGGGAGTCGAACCCGCTGATTGGCCAGTAAGGTCAGGTGTGGTTTTGGCGCCCAAAACTGGGTCAGAGTGAAGAGAACTTCGAAGCGAACAGTTGATTTAATGGTTGTCTGTAATTTCGTTTGTTATACTTTGTAATCGAATATTGCTGCCGCAATAAACTTCTTTAACAAAGAACAAGCCTCCAGACTCGCCATAACATAGAACATAGACTCTAGAAAAATACAGCTCAAGAACATGCCCTTTGGCCCACAAAAATCTGTGGCAAACATTATGCCAATTAAGACCAATTCTTACCTCATCCATATCATTCCATTCCCTGGATATCCATGTGCCTGTCCAAACGTTTCTTAAATGCCACGATCGTATCTGTCTCAATTACCACTCCCGGCAACATGTTCCAGGCACCCACCACTGTCGAAAGACCTCTATAAGATCACCCCTCATCCTCCTGCGCTCCAAGGAATAAAGTCCTAGCCTGCACAACCCCTCCCTGTAGCTCAGGCTCTCAGGTCCTGGTAGCATCCTCGTAAATTTTCTCTGCACCTTTTCCAGCTTAACGACATCCTTCCCAGAGCAGGGTGACCAAAACTGGTTCAAATGGGGCCTTATCAACGTCTTGTACGACTGTAGCACAACATCTTAACTCTTATACTCAATACCTTGGCTAATGAAGGCCAATGTGCCCAAAGCCTTCTTGACCACACTCACTAGCTTTGATGCAGCTTTCAAGGAACGATGTACCTGTACTCCTAGATCCCTCTGCTCTACGACACTCCCCAGCAATCTGCCATTCACTGTGAAGGTCCTGCCTTGGTTTGACTTCCCAAAAGTACAGTCATTCTGTAACATTGGCCTTCTACTTGGTGAGCATCCCTTCTATACACGATATTGCACAAGATGCCCTTGGATATTCTGTAGCCCTGCTGCTATCATGCCTACTCTATATTGTTTCTCCTAACCATTGTTATGCTGTACTAGAGGACCAATTTCACAGCTGATGCCTCCCTGGCCTGGATGTCTACCCTTAACCTACAACTTTAGGCTGTGCACACCATACGCAAGAAGAAGTGGCCCAGTTGAAATGATGATTGGAACAATTCTTGAATAATACAGGTGAGAGGGGTTATGGGGTGAAGGCAGGAGAATGGAGTTAGGAGGGAGAGATAGATCAGCCACGATTGAATGGCGGAGTAGACTTGATGGGCCAAATGGCCTAATTCTACCCCTGTTCCTTATGACCTTATGATATTGTAGACCTGGTGGTATCGTACTATATTTTCCTGAACCTCACTGTCATGCTGATAAACTGTCTTCTAAACAGTTACTAAATAAACCTGCCCCTATCATATTAACATCGAGGCGCTGGCTTTCAGTCACAGCATGGTGTTTAACTATCACTGTAATGCCAGGGAGCCGACCCCAAGCATGGTTACATTTTAGTACTGGCACAAGAGCACAAGAACAGCACCATCACATCACTTTCACCACCACACACATGAATTCAGTTCCTTATACGGCTCCAAACACTATCACATCACAGTGTAGCTCGAAGACCGGTCACACTGTAATATTGGCCCCACACTAATATCTCAGCACTATTGAAATCACACTATAATACTGGTTCCATTACAGTCACGGGATAATAACCAGCACCTATTATAATCACACTTTGTTATAACATATATCCCCGTAAGCTAGAGTAGAGAATACAGAATCAGTGACTACAATTTTCCAGTTCTATCTGCCGACATGGCCAGTTACCGGCGGATGGACCTACATTGTCAATACAGCTTTTGAAAATGGGAAGGAATTGAGAAAGGTGCACATGTTCCTTCGTATCTCCCACCCCCACCTCTTTTCCAGCTTTCCCACCCCTATTACAGTCAGTCTGAAGAAGATTCCCAACCCGAGACCTCACCTATCCTTTCCCTCAAAGATGCTGCCTGGCCCGCTGAGTTACTGCAGCACTTGGGTTCAAAGATGCTGCCTGGCCCGCTGAGTTACTGCAGCACTTGGGTTCAAAGGAATATCAAAGCATCGAAGGAGGAACATCAAAGATGTTGTCAAGCTGGAAAGGGTGCGGAGAAGATTTACGAGGATGTTGCCAGGACTAGAGGGACTGAGCTCCAGGGAGAGGTTGAGTAGGCTGGGACTCTTGAACACAGCAGGCAGTGAAGAAAGCCAATGGAATGTTGGCCTTCATAACAAGAGGAGTTGAGTATAGGAGCAAAGAGGTCCTTCTGCAGTTGTACAGGGCCCTAGTGAGACCACACCTGGAGTACTGTGTGCAGTTCTGGTCCCCAAATTTGAGGAAGGATATTCTTGCTATTGAGGGCGTGCAGCGTAGGTTTACTAGGTTAATTCCCGGAATGGCGGGACTATCATATGTTGAAAGACTGGAGCGACTAGGCTTGTATACACTGGAATTTAGAAGGATGAGAGTGGATCTTATTGAAACGTATAAGATTATTAAGGGGTTATTAAGGGGTTGGACACGTTAGAGGCAGGAAACATGTTCCCAATGTTGGGGGAGTCCAAAACCAGGGGCCACTGTTTAAGAATAAGGGGTAGGCCATTTAGAATGGAGATGAGGAAAAACTTTTTCAGCCAGAGAGTTGTGAATCTGTGGAATTCTCTGCCTCAGAAGGCAGTGGAGGCCAATTCTCTGAATGCATTCAAGAGAGAGCTAGATAGAGCTCTTAAGGATAGCGGAGTCAGGGGGTATGGGGAGAAGGCAGGAACGGGGTACTGATTGAGAATGATCAGCCATGATCACATTGAATGGCGGTGCTGGCTCAAAGGGCCGAATGGCCTACTCCTGCACCTATTGTCTATTATCTATTGTCTATAATTGTCTATTGTCTCTGATGGCATAGGAGCCATGATCTGATTACATTTCAGGAGCTATATATGGGTACCACCATCTCTAAGTTAACCTCTTCTTCATAATTATTTTCTCCCTAGATTACCTGTTTAACTTCTGATTTTCAGCGATGATTAAAGATGCACACTCAAAACTTAACCTTTCACAGATATTTGCAGTTTACTGCAAATAACCCCTTATTCCAACAATCTTTTGTTTCACTTTCAGCAACTTAGGGGTGGCAGCGGTAGAGTTACTGCCTTACAGCACTTACAGTGCCAGAGACCCGGGTTCCATCCCGACTACGGGTGTTATTGTACAGAGCTTGTACGTTCTCCCCGTGACCTGCGTGGGTTTTCTTCGAGATCTTCAGTCTCCTCCCACACTCCAAAGACGTACAGGTTTGTAGGTTAATTGGCTTGGTATAAAATAAAAGTAAAAATTGTCCCTGGTGGGTGTAGGATAGTGTTAATTTGCGGGGATTGCCGGTCGGTATAGACTCAGTGGGTCGAAGGGCCTGTTTCCACACTCTAAACTAAACTTTTCAGTTATCCATGTGAAGCCACCAGCTTGTGAAGAGGTTCTCAGGGACATTCTGACAAAATTGTCAGGGAGTTCCGATTCTATTCCTTTGAGGAAGTACTTGATCTATGCTATCACATAAGAAGTTAGAGAATCAGCGTTGATCATAGTAAGTACTCTAACTAATCTTAGGTATTTATTCACAAAATGCTGGAGTAACTCAGCAGGTCAGGCAACATCTCAGGAGAGAAGGAATGGGTGACGTTTCGGGTCGAGACCCTTCTTCAGACTGATGTCAGGGGGGCGGGACAAAGGAAGGATATAGGTGGAGACAGGAAGATAGAGGGAGAACTGGGAAGGAGGAGGGGAAGAGAGGGACAGAGGAACTATCTAAAGTTGGAGAAGTCAATGTTCATACCACTGGGCTGCAAGCTGCCCAGGCGAAATATGAGGTGCTGTTCCTCCAATTTCCCGTGGGACTCATTATGGCACTGGAGGAGGCCCATGACAGAAAGGTCAGACTGGGAATGGGAGGGGGAGTTGAAGTGCTCAGCCACCGGGAGATCAGATTGGTTAGTGCGGACTGAGCGCAGGCGTTGAGCAAAGCGATCGCCGAGCCTGCGTTTGGTCTCGCCGATGTAAATAAGTTGACATCTCGAGCAGCGGATGCAATAGATGAGGTTGGAGGAGGAGCAGGTGAACCTCTGTCTCACCTGGAAAGACTGTTTGGGTCCTTGGATGGAGTTGAGGGGGGAGGTAAAGGGACAGGTGTTGCATCTCGTGCGGTTGCAAGGGAAAGTGCCCGGGGATGGGGTGGTTTGGGTAGGAAGGGACGAGTGGACCATGGAGTTACGGAGGGAACGGTCTCTGCGGAACGCAGAAAGGGGATGGGAAGATGTGGCCAGTGGTGGTGTCCAGTTGTAGGTGACGGAAATGTTGGCGGATGATTTGTTGGATACGCTGGCTGGTGGGGTGGAAGGTGAGAACGAGGGGGATTCAAGGACAGAAATCTAAATTGAGCAGCTCTAATTGATAAAGAATATTAGAATTAGGTCGGCTCGGTGGCGCAAAAGTAGGGTGGCTGCCTCACAGTGCCAGAGACTCGGGCTCGATCCTGACTGCGGGTGCTGGCTGTACGTAGTTTGTACGTTCTCACCCGAAACGTCACCCATTCCTTCTCTCCAGAGATGCTGCCTGACCTGCTGAGTTACTCCAGCATTTTGTGAATAAATACCTTCGAGTTGTACCAGCATCTGCAGTTACCTTCTTATACTATGTGTAGGATAGTGTTACTGTGCGGGGATCGCTGGTTGGTGCGGGATCAGTGGGCCAAACGGCCTGTTTCTGCGCTGTATCGCTGAACTAAACTGAACTAAATGAAACATTGTTTCGTTTAAAATTCCATAGCACAAATCTTTGATGCAATACCCAACGTGATAGAGTGTGCCATTGTTCCGTTTCACTTCACATACTCGTGACACGCGCTTCTGACGCGCCACGCAGTTTGCTACCAGCTGGAAATTCTCAAAATCATTCACAATCTTTGCAAGGTTTACGAGCCAGGCTCTACGACCTCTGCACTAACTTGGTAATCAGCATGATGCAGTGTGCACGCATGCACTAGAGAGGCAGAGTAAGCAGCAAGGTGCAGCTGACAAGCACTCTGATCACTCGTGACGGATTACCCTACGTCATTGATGTAAGTGGAAGAGATCACGAGGGAACCACTGTGCAGGAAGGAACCGCACACACCGGTTTAAGCCGGAGATAGACACAAAAAGCTGGAGCAACTCAGCGGGTCAGACAAAAAAATCTGGGGACAAGGAATAGGTGACGTTTAAGGTCGAGACCTTTCTTCAGAGTGAGGGTCAGGGGAGAGGGAGACACAGAGACATGGAAGTGCAAGTTTGAAAATGAGACATCAAAGGGGATGGTGCTCAAGGAAAATGTAGAATAGGAAGGGGGGAGGGAGGGAGGGAGGGAGGGAGGGGAGGGAGGGAGGGAGGGAGGGAGGGAGGGAGGGAGGGAGGGAGGGAGGGAGGGAGGGAGGGAGGGAGGGAGGGAGGGAGGGAGGGAGGGAGGGAGGGAGGGAGGGAGGGAGGGAGGGAGGGAGGGAGGGAGGGAGGGAGGGAGGGAGGGAGGGAGGGAGGGAGGGAGGAGAGAGGAGGGAGAGAGAGGAGGGGGATAGAGGGGGGTGGAGAGAGAGTAAGTTAGAGGGTGAGGGAGTGCCAGCTCATTAACGATGAGAGCTACACATGTTTAAGCATCATGGACATTTAAAGAGTCTTCAAGAAAAAATGTTTTATCCTGGTTTCAACCACAGGAAGATGGAAGTGACTCTTGTAGGAGGTGATCTGCCAAGTCAGGGATATTTTAAAACTTTAGGTTTCATGCTTCATTGTTCTGTGACACCCAAATGTCCTCAGTGTCCATACCTTGCAGGTTACTATGATATTTTTAGTTTAGTTTAATTTAGGGATACAATGCAGAAACAGGCCCTTTCGGCCCACCGGGTCCGCGCCGTCCAGCGATCCCCGCACACTAACACTATCCTACACCCACTGGGCACAATTTTTTTACATTTACCAAGCCAATTAACCTACAAACCTGCATGTCTTTGGAGTGTGGGAGGAAACCGAAGATCTCGGAGAAAACCCACGCAGGTCACGGGGAGAACGTACAAACTCCGTACAGACGGCGCCCGTAGTCAGGATGGAACCTGGATCTCCGGCGCTGCATTCGTTGTAAGGCAGCAACTCTACCACTGCGCCACCTGGCATTAATATGGAACATGGAATTCCAATTGAATCACTTCGCTTGGCCTCTGTGTTTCTGCAGTAGCCCTGCCGTGACAAAATTGAGGGTCATCATGGAGGTGACTTGAGAGTAGTCCTGGATCATGTGTACAGCAGGGGCCCTCCCATATAATCACACACAGTGCGCTGGTGTGTGAGATGACGTTGTGCCATCGCTTTGCCACAGTCCTCAGTGCAAGCCTCTCCGCTGCAAGTCAGTAGGTGGGCCGTTGTCTGTACCTCTCCACAGTTGCATTTGTCAGAGTCCGCGAAGCCCCACTTCTTCAGGTTGAGTCCGCAAACTCCCGCTCCAGTGCGGAGGCGGTTTAGACAATAATAATAATAATAATAATAATAATAATAATAATAATAATAATAATAATAATAATAATAATAATAATAATAATAATAATAATAATAATAATAATAATAATAATAATAATAATAATAATAATAATAATAATAATAATAATAATAATAATAATAATAATAATAATAATAATAATAATAATAATAATTAAGGGCTTTCCAGGTTGTTTAAGGCAGGTGGTGTCCTGGTACCATCTGTGGTTTGGTTTTGGTTCCTGGCACAATTGGCTCTAGTTCCAGGAAGCTGTTCTGACTCTTCAAGCGTTTCTTGGCACGTTGGTGGGACTATCATATGTTGAAAGACTGGAGCGACTAGGCTTGTATACACTGGAATTTAGAAGGATGAGAGGAGATCTTATCGAAACGTATAAGATTATTAAGGGGTTGGACACGTTCGAGGCAGGAAACATGTTCCCAATGTTGGGGGAGTCCAGAACAAGGGGCCACAGTTTAAGAATAAGGGGCAGGCCATTTAGAATGGAGATGAGGAAAAACATTTTCAGTCAGAGAGTTGTGAATCTGTGGAATTCTCTGCCTCAGAAGGCAGTGGAGGCCAATTCTCTGAATGCATTCAAGAGAGAGCTAGATAGAGCTCTTAAGGATAGCGGAGTCAGGGGGTATGGGGAGAAGGCAGGAATGGGGTACTGATTGAGAATGATCAGCAATGATCACATTGAATGGCAGTGCTGGCTCGAAGGGCCGAATGGCCTCCTCCTGCACCTATTGTCTATTGTCTATTGTTGGTGATTGTGCAAGTGGTGACGGGGGTCTGTGTCTGCACTGAAGTGTTCTACTGCATCATGTCTTCAAGATGGTTTGTCGATACCAGCCAGCTCGTACAGATGTTCAACACTTGTCGGCTTCAGGCATCCTGTGATTTTCCTGCTGGCAGTGTTCAACAGTGATGGTGGCCTTGGAATATCTCCATTGGAAGTTACATGCTTTATTGGTGTGGTGGGATGATCAGGCAACTGAACCATCTTACCACAACCAGAGAGCAGTGCTGAACTACTATCTACCTCGTTGGTGACCCTCGGACTATCCTTGACTGGACTTTGCTGGCTTTACCTCACACTAAACATTATTCCCTTACCATGTACCTGTACATTGTAAATGGCTCGATTGGAATCATGTATTGGTCAGCACGCAACAACAAGCTTTTCACTGTACCTCGGAACATGTGACAATAAACTAAACCGTACCGGTGGCGCAGCGGTAGAGTTGCTGCCTTACAGCGAACGCAGCGCCGGAGACTCAGGTTCGATCCTGACTACGGGCGCCGTCTGTACGGAGTTTGTACGTTCTCCCCGTGAGATGCGTGGGTTTTCGCCGAGATCTTCGGTTTCCTCCCACACTCCAAAGACGTGCAGGTTTGTAGGTTAATTGGCTGGGCAAATGTTTTAAAAAATTGTCCCTGGTGGGTGTAGGATAGTGTTAATGTGCGGGGATCGCTGGGCGGCGCGGACCCGGTGGGCCGAAGGGCCTGTTTCTGCGCTGTATCTCTAAATGCTAAAAAAAAAATCTAAAAATCTAAACGGTAAGTCAAGATAGGAATTTGCATCTTTGAAAATTCTTGGCAAATAAGGTCTTTGCATTTCTTTGCCTCCCCCAAGATCTGCAGCAGATTTGATGCCTAAACTGAGCTTCCCATTTAAAAGGTGCTACCCATGGTATATTTGCTGAGCCAACCATTGAATATTTTTGGTGGTTACCTGGCAAAAAAAAATCGCTGCCTGATAGTTTCATAAAATTCTCACCCCTCCGGAAATACCCTCCAGTGAGTTTTGGAGACAGCTTCTAAAATCTGATGTTCTGTTTAAAGGTCCTTTTAAATGACACCGAGATAGAAAATCTGAGACGGTAGGCTTGCCTTTTTTATGAGCTCCAGTTTATGCCAATAATACTGACGTACGGAGTATAACATGAGATGTCTGCCACTAAGAAAATATGAGACCAATCACATTTCACTTGTGGTGTAATTTATCCTTTGGAAATAATCATAAATGAGATTTACTCTCAGCTAAATTGATCTTCAATTGAACAGAACTGATGAAGAAATTGTGCCGTGTCGTTCAACTTCCATGCAAGGCAGTTTCATTGAAATTATGAGCAAATTATGTCCCGATCTTAGGAGAATGCTAAGTATAATTTGTGTCTCCATTTCTTTAGATTAGGCTTTGTGCCGGGACAGAGGCTGGAAACATGCTATGAGCCTATTGAGGTGGGCTGTCCAGGCTTTGCAGGACCGCCTGCAATTGGTCCAAAACGCCGCAGCGAGACTCCTGACGGGTACCCGTAAAAGGGCCCACATCACCCCGATTCTGGCCTCTCTCCACTGGCTCCCAGTACAGTACAGAATCAACTTCAAGCTCCTCCTATTCACATACAAAGCCCTAAACGGGCTTGCCCCCCCCATATCAAAAATCTTCTAACCCATCACTCTATCTCCAGGTCCCTCAGGTCGGCCGACTTGGGGCTACTGACTATCCCACGGTCTAGGCTTAAGCTCAGGGGTGACCGCGCTTTTGCGGTTGCAGCTCCTAGACTGTGGAACAGCATCCCTCTCCCCATCAGAACTGCCCCCTCCATCGACTCCTTTAAGTCCAGGCTCAAAACCTATTTCTACTCCCTAGCGTTTGAGGCCCTCTGAGGGGGCGCTGTGAACTGTTTATGTATGTGCTGTTATGTTTGTGTGCCATTGTATGTTCGTTTCTTAGTACCTGAACTGATGTACAGCACTTTGGTCAACGTGGGTTGTTTTTAAATGTGCTATACAAATAAAATTGACTTGACTTGACGCTCACTCTGCAAAGTCCTCAACCAGTTGGGCATTACGGGGCTGGCAAAGAAGAGGGCCATTCAATCCGCAAGCAAAGCCACAGAGAAAGCCACTAGATGGCTTTGGATTAAGAGGGCTGATCCGTGGGCGGTTGCTGCTGGGAGGCAAGTTGGGGCCTGATCACCCCCGGCTGGGTTGCCTGGGCGAGGGTGTCTGATGTTGTGAGACCCGAAACACCCCATGACCCCAGGTCACATGACTGAGGATGCGTCCCAGTGCATCCAGAAGATGTACCTTGCATATATATATATAGAGATACAGTGTGGAATCAGACCCTTCAGCACACCAAGTCCACACTGACCAACGATCCCCGCACATTGACACTATCCTACACACACTAGGGATCATTTTACATTTATACCAAAGCAATTAGCCTACAAACCTGTACGTCTTTAGAGTGTGGGAGGAAACCAAAGATCTCGGAGAAAACCCAAGCAGGTCACGGGGAGAACGTACAAACTCCGTACAGACGGCACCTGTGGTCGGGATTGAACCCAGGTCTCTGGCGTTGTAAGCGTGTAAGGCAGCAACTCTACCGCTGCGCCACCGTGCCACTGTCCAACTCTACTACTGTGCCACTGTGCCACTATACCACTGTGCCACTCTACCACTGTACCACTCTACCACTCTACCACTGTACCACCATGCCACTCTACCACTGTGCCACTCTACCACTCTACCACTGTGCCACTCTACCACTGTACCACTGTGCCACTCTACCACTGTACCACTGTGCCACTCTACCACTGTGCCACTCTACCACTGTGCCACTCTACCACTGTACCACTGTACCACTGTGCCACTCGATCACTCTACCACTGTACCACTGTGCCACTCTACCACTGTACCACTGTGCCACTGTACCACTGTACCACTGTGCCACTCTACCACTGTACCACTGTGCCACTCTACCACTGTGCCACTCTACCACTGTGCCACTCTACCACTGTACCACTGTACCACTGTGCCACTCGATCACTCTACCACTGTACCACTGTGCCACTCTACCACTGTACCACTGTGCCACTCTACCACTGTACCACTGTGCCACTCTACCACTGTACCGCTGTACCACTGTGCCACTCTACCACTGTACCACTGTGCCACTGTGCCACTACCACTGTGCCACTCTACCACTGTGCCACTCTACCACTGTGCCACTCGACCACTCTACCACTGTGCCACTCTACCACTGTGCCACTCTACCACTGTGCCACTGTGCCACTCTACCACTGTGCCACTGTGCCACTCTACCACTGAGCCACTGTGCCACTGTGCCACTGTGCCACTGTGCCACTCTACCACTGTGCCACTCTACCACTGTGCCACTGTGCCACTCTACCACTGTGCCACTCGATCACTCTACCACTGTGCCACTCTACCACTGTGCCACTCTACCACTGTGCCACTGTACCACTGTGCCATTCTACCACTGTGCCACTCTACCACTGTGCCACTCTACCACTGTGCCACTCGATCACTCTACCACTCTACCACTGTGCCACTCTACCACTGTGCCACTCTACCACTGTACCACTGTGCCACTGTGCCACTCTACCACTGTACCACTGTACCACTGTACCACTGTGCCACTCTACCACTGTGCCACTGTGCCACTCTACCACTGTGCCACTGTGCCACTGTGCCACTCTACCACTGTGCCACTCTACCACTGTACCACTGTACCACTGTACCACTGTACCACTGTGCCACTGTGCCACTGTGCCACTGTGCCACTGTGCCACTGTACTGTATGATTCCTCTGTCAGCATAATAGGAGAGGAGGGAGGGAGGGGGAGGGAGGGAGGGAGGGAGGGAGGGAGGGAGGGAGGGAGGGAGGGAGGGAGGGAGGGAGGGAGGGAGGGAGGGAGGGTAAGGGGGATTGAGGAAGATGGAGTGGGGTTAAGGGGGGAGGAGGGGGTAGGGGGAGGGGAGGGGGAGGGGGGTGGATGGATGGATGGAAGGAGGGAGGGGAGGAGGGAGGGGGAGGGAGGAGGGGGAGGAGGGAGTGGGGAGGGAGGGGGAGAGAGAGGGAGAGGAGGGGGGAGGGAGGGGGAGGGAGAGACGAGAAGGCAGGGAGGGGAGGGGGGAGCGGGGAGGGAAGGAGGGAGGAAGGGAAGGGGAGGAGAGAGGGGAGGAGGAGGGGAGGAGGCAGGGGAGAGGAGGGGGGAGGGGAGGAGGGAGGGGGAGGAGGGAGGGAGGGGGGAGAGGGGAGGAGGGAGTGGGGGAGGAGAGGGTGCTGCACCAATGCAGGAGGGGTTTGGGCCCAACAGATACACTTGGTCTAGTTGGATTACTAAATATGGTAAACGTTTCAACAAGTTAGGACACAAATTGCTAGAATAGCTCAGTGGGCCAGACAGCATCTCTGGAGAAAATGGCTAGGTGATGTTTTGAGTTGGGACATTTATAAACGTCATTAATTACTATGCGAAATGCAGGCAATCTCCAAATCTTTCAGTCAAAGAGAATGTTCTCGCCTAAAGTTCTTCCTGATAATATGAACTGGTGTAAGGTTAATGTGGGATCTCAGAATGGATTGAATCTTCTCAATGAAGCCAACAGGTAGTTCATTCAGTCAATATCCAGAGCAGTTTGAATAGACCTCTTTGCCTTCTCCCAATTAAATTGTGATTGTCCAAAGCAGCTTTGGTGCATCACTATGAATAATGCTCAGAGTGACACGGCTGTTGGAACTGCCGCCTAACAGTTCAACAGAGCTTTATTTGTCATTCGGTACCAAGGTACCGAACGAAACTACATAGCAGTCACACACAAAAAATAACACAAGACACATGACCCCAACACATAACATCCATCACAGTGACTCCAAACACCCCCTCACTGTGATGGAGGCAACAAAACTTCCACTCTCTTCCCCACGCCCACGGACAGACAGCTCGTCCCCGACCGACCCGCACAGTCCCCGCAAAGGGATGGAAGTCCCCGCGGCCGAGTCGCACCGGGCGCTGAGACGTCTCGTGGCCGAACCGGGCGGTGGAACGCCCCACGACCGAGCCGTGCGCAGCTAAGTCCCGCGGCCAAGCCGCGCCGGGCGATGTTAGGTCCCGCGGCCGAGCCGCACCGGGCGATGTTAAGTCCAGCGGCCGAGCCGCACCGGGCGATGGAAGGCCCCGCGGCCAAGCCACACCGGGCGATGTTAAGTCCAGCGGCCGAGCCGCACCAGCGATGAAAAGTCCCGCGGCCGAGCCGCACCGGGCACTGTTAAGTCCCGCGGCCGAGCCGCACCAGCGATGTTAGGCCCCGCGGCCGAGCCGCACCGGGCGATGGAAGGCCCCGTGGCCGAGCCGCACCGGGCACTGTTAAGTCCAGCGGCCGAGCAGCGCCGGGCGATGTTAAGTCCAGCGGCCGAGCCGCACCGGGCACTGTTAAGTCCCGCGGCCGAGCCGCACCGGGCGATGTTAGGCCCCACGGCCGAGCCGCACCCCGCGCCGTGAGGAAGAGACCTAAAAGAGAAAGGTTTCCCCCACCCCCCCCACCCACACCACCACCCCCCACACATACACAAAAAAAAACCAAAAAAAAACATCCCAACACCGACACACAACAAAAAAAAGGAAAAAAGGCGAACAGACTGCTAGCGAGCCGCAACCGTTAGGCGCCGCCACTTCCGCTAAGAAACAGCGCCAGAGATCCAGGTTCGATCCTGTCCTCTGCTGCTCTCTGTGTGTGGTTTCAACATATTCGCTGTGACCACATGTATTTCCAGTGGGTCCTCCTGTTGCATGCCACTTCCCAAAGGTGGTGCGGGTTTGTGGGTTAATTGGCCGCTGTAAATTGCCCTTAGTTTGTACAGAGCAGATGTGAAAGAGAGATAGCAGTGAACTAATGTGAACAGGTGATATATAGTCAGCACAGACTCACTGGGCTGAAGGGCCTGTTTCCATGTAGTATCTGTACAACTAAACGAAACATTTAAGCTGTTAAAGATTTAAAGGATTTCACTGTGCCTTGTCACGTGTGACAATAAAGGATTCCATTCAATTGAATTCAAACTCCAAACTCCATCTAAGTACCAGCCCAAGAGAATCAAGAGTATTTTATTGGCATATGTCCCAAAACAGAACAATGACATCCCTACTGGGTTGGCACCATGGTAGCAACAAAAGGGAGTGCAATATATACAAACAAACGATGTAGTCCAAAGTCAAAAACAATGCCCAAGTCCCTGGTGCAGTCAAGGCAGTTTGTAGTTCGGAGTTTGTCGCGTTGAATAGGCCGATGGTTGTTGAGAAGAAGTTGCACTTAAACCTGGACGTTAAAACTTTCAGGCTCCGATTCCACCTTCCCAATGGCAGGAGTGAACTGAGAGTGTGGCCAGGGTGGTGTGGGCCTCTGATGATGCTGGCTGCCTTTTTGAGGCAGCAACCTCTATAGACACTTCAATGGTGGGATAGTGAATACCCGTGATGGACTGGGCAGTGTTTACCACCTTTCACAATCTCCTTCATTCCTGGGCGGTCGAGTTGCCGATGTAGGTCGTGATGCAACCAGTCAATATGCTCTCTGCCATATGTTTGTAAAAGTTCAAAAGACTATTTATTCACTGACACCTAATCTGAACACGGTCTCCTAATCTGAGGAAAGACGTTCTAGCCTTAGAGGGAGTACAGAGAAGGTTCACCAGATTGATCCCTGGGATGGCAGGACTTTCATATGAAGAAAGACTGGATAGACTAGGCTTATACTCGCTGGAATTTAGAAGACTGAAGGGGGATCTTATTGAAACATATAAAATTCTTAAGGGGTTGGAGAGGCTAGATGCGGGAAGATTGTTCCCGATGTTGGGGAAGTCCAGAACCAGGGGTCACAGCTTAAGGATAAGGGGGAAGTCTTTTAGGACCGAGATGAGAAAACATTTCTTCACACAGTGAGTGGTGAGTCTGTGGAATTCTCTGCCACAGAAGGTAGTTGAGGCCAGTTCATTGGCTATATTTAAGAGGGAGTTAGATGTGGCCCTTGTGGCTAAAGGGATCAGGGGGTATGGAGAGAAGGCAGGTACAGGTTACTGAGCTGGATGATCAGCCATGATCATATTGAATGGCGGTGCTGGCTCGAAGGGCCTAATGGCCTACTCCTGCACCTATTTTCTATGTATCTATGTTTCTATGACACACTGAATCTCCTCGATCTTCCAAGGAAGAAGAGGCATTGATGGGCTTTCTTTATGATTGCATCAATGTCATGGGTCCAGGATGTCAGGCCCAGGTCCATGATCTTCAGAGATTCAAGATTCAAGATTTAAGATTCAAGATTCAATTTAATTGTCACCTGTTCCAATTAAGGCACAATGAAATTTGAGTTACCGTACAGCCATACTAAGTGAAAAGCAACAAGACACACAGCCACATGAAATAACATTTAACATGAACATCCACCACAGCGGATTCCACATTCCTCACTGTGATGGAAGGTAATAAAGTTCAATCACCTTCCTCTTTGTTCACCCGCGGTCGGGGCTGTTGAACCGTCCGCAGTCGCCGCTGCCGACGGTCCGATGTCCGAGGCCCTCGCGTCGAGATGATCGAAACTCCCCGCGTCGGGACGGTTGAAACTCTCTCCGCGGCGTGGTGCTCCCGAGTCGGCCTCTTCTTACCAGAGACCGCGGGCTTCACGGTGTTAAAGTCCACAGGCCCCGCGGTTGGAGCCTTCCACAGTCGATCCCCAGCAAAGGATCGCAGCTCCGCGATGTTAAAGTCCGCGCCACGCCCGCGGCATGAAGCGCCGGGCCGGTCTCCAGGAAAGGCCGCCAACTCCTCGACGTTAGGCCGCAGTGGGGACGGAGATACGACACCGAGAAAAATCACATCTCCGTCGAGGTAAGAAATTGAAAAAAAGTTTCCCCCAATTCCCCCCCCCCCCCACATAAAACAAACCAAGAAACACTAAAACATACTTTAACACAAACTTAAAATGATAAAAAAACAGTAGAAAGGACAGACAGACTGTTGGCAAGGCAGCCATTGCTGGTGGCGCCACCCAGTGTTCAATAAGAGATATTCACAAAATGCTGGAGTATCTCAGCAGGTCAGGCAGCATCTCGGGAGAAGGTTTTTATTCACAAAATGCTGGAGTAACTCAGCAGGTTACCTCCCGAGATGCTGCCTGACCTGCTGAATTACTCCAGCATCTTGTGAATAAAAACCTTCGATTTGTACCAGCATCTGCAGTTATCTTCAATAAGAGATATGCACGCCCAGGAATTTTAGGTGTTTGACTCTCTGCACCTTCGTCCCATCAATGGAGACAGATTAGTGGATCCTCGGCCTTCCTCTTCGAAAGTCAACAATCAGTCCCTTGGTTTTATTGCCGTTGAAAGTGAGGTTGCTGTTCTGGCAGCATTCAGTTGGTGAATCGATCTTCTGACTCATGACTCATCATTATGCAAAATTCATCCAACAACCGTGATTTCATCAGCAAATTTAAACATGGTGTTGGAACGCTATCTGGCTGCACAGTCATGGGTATAGACTGAGTGGAGCAGGGGACTGAGCACACAGCCTTGAGGTGCTGATGGTTCTTGAGGATGAAGTGTTGCTGTCAATTCATACTGATGGCGTTCTGTTAATGAGGAAGTCAAAGATTCAGTTGCAGAGGGATGTGCAGAGATTATGGTGACACAGCAGTAGAGTTGCTGCCTTACAATGCCAGAGACCAGGGTTCGATCCTGACTGCAGGTGCTGTCTGTACCGAGTTTGTACATTCTCCCTGTGACCTGTGGGGGTTTCCTCCAGAAGTTTCTTCCCACCCTCCAAAAAAGTACAGGTTTGCAGGTTAACTGGCTCCAGAGATACTGCCTGTCCCACTGTGTAACTCCAGCTTTTTGTGTCTATCTTCGGTTTAAACCAGCATCTGCAGTTCCTTCTTACACTAATTTTAGTGGGTCCAGGTTCTTGTTGAGGTAAGAGTTGATAAGTGCCATAACCAACGTCTCAAAGCTCTTCATCACCATGGACATTAGTGCCACCGGTGGATAGTGATTGAAGCACGTCACCTTCCTCTTCATGGGCCCTCATCGATGCCCTCTTAAAGCAGATGGGAACCTCAGACCTCAGTAGTGAAAGGTTAAAGGTGTACACTAAAACACCAGCCAGTTGGTCTATGCAGGTCTTGAGAATGTGACCAGGTAGACCATCCCGGATGAGGATCTCTGTTTCTTCTCTGACCACAGGTGAGATCCCGGAGGACTGGAGAATGGCCAATATTGCTCCTTTGTGAAAGAAAGGAAGTAGACAGAATCCAGGGCCAAACTACAGGCCAGTGAGCCTCATGTCAGTAGTAGAACAACTGTTGAAGAGTGTTGTTGGAGAGAGGGTTTATTCCCATATGGAAGAGAATGGGTTAATTAAGGATAGCCATGATGACGTTTTACGTGGCAGGTCATGTCTCAATAACTTGACCGAGTTTTTTGAGGAGGTGGCAGAGGAGATTGATGAAGGTAGGGTGGTGAATGTGTATTTTAAATGGAGCTTTGTCATGATTTTTTTTTAAAACACAATGCTGGAGAAACTCAACAAGTCAGGCAGCACATGTGGAGGCTCAGAGAGTTTACATTCTTCAGAGCAAGAAACGCAGAGCTCCAATCTGAACTAATCCACGATTCAAATCACTTTGTTTCTTTGGCATAATTCAGCAACCTATTTTTCTAAAGAGGAGAACGCAAAGGAGGGGAAAACTGAAGAAACGGCAAAAGAAACAGTTAATGTTTTACCTGGCATTTACCAGGAGTTGGTATTTTAACAGTTGATTCCTAATAATTCCCTGAGAATTATCCTACCAGGCATTAATCTTGGGAATCAAAAGGCTAAAAGCTTTGATTATCGACCCATTCAGAATAGTAATTCATGGCTTGGGTCTTAACCAGCAGACACAGAACACAGTGCTGTACACAAGACTGTCTGATCTGGACTGTGACCAAGGCTCGCAAGTGGTTTAAATCTATTTTTAAAGTAATGTTTAGAAATACTTAACCATATTTCAACACATTACACCTTGAAACATTGAGTATCTTCACTTTAAAAGTCAGGGTAAATTGTTAATATTTAAACACTGAAAAAGTTACGTTTCCAGTAAACTATCTCAGGAGGCTGTCTACTGTGGATAAAAAAATATCATAATTGCCTTTTCTCTTATTGGACAATCTGTACATTAGAGAACAAAATAATCATCATTTTAATAAGTTTGAAGAAGGGTCTCGACCCGAAACGTCACCCATTCCTTCTCTCCTGAGATGCTGCCTGACCTGCTGAGTTACTCCAGCATTTTGTGAATAAAAATCATTTAATAATTTATTATTTAATGATGTATCATTATAAATTATATATATTTAATGATGCATCATCAAAGGAATAAAAACAGAAGCTTCTACATAAATAATTTTGCATATAAAGATAGATTTAGCCATACAGCAAAGAAACAGGCCCTTCGGCCCAACATGCCGACTGACATGCTCCATCTGAGCTAGTACAACATGCGTGCCTTTGCCCCACACCACTAAACCTTCCTTATCCATGTACCTACCTGTCCAAGTGTCTTTTGAATGCTGTTATAGTACCTGCCTCATCTCCCTCCTCTGGCATCTTGTTTCATATACCATTAACCCCAGTGAAAAAGTTGCCCCTCAGGTTCCTGTTAAATCTTTCCCCTCTCACCTTAACCCTATGTCCGCTGGTTCTTGATTCCCCTACCATGGATAAAATACTCTGCATTCATCCTTTCTATACCCGCTCATGATTTCATACAACTTTACGATTATCCCTCAGCCTCGAGCACTCCAAACAACAAAGTCTTGGCCTGCTCGAAACTTTCCCTACAGCTCAGGCCATCGAGTCCCAGCAACGTCATCGTAAATAATCTCTGCATTCCTTCCAGCTTGAAAACATCTTCCCCACAGGTTAGTGACCAAAACTGAACAAAATACTCCAAATGCAGCCTCACCAACATCTTGTACAGCTTTAACATAATATCCCAGCTTCCAACCTCGATACCCAGACTGATGAAGACGATATACCAAAAGCCTTCTTTCGGATAGCACGGTGGTGCAGATGGTAGAGCTGTTGCCGCACAGCGCCAGAGACCCGGGTTGAATACTGACGAGGTGCTGTCTGTGTGGAGTTTGCACGTTTTCCCCATGGGTTGTGCATGGGTCTCCTCCATGTTCTCCAGTTTCCTCTCTCATCCCAAAGACGTTCAGGTTCTTAGGTTAATATCCTTCGATGTGAAGGGACTGGATGGGAGAGTGGGATAACATGGAACTAGTGTGATCAGGTGATCAATTCTCAGCATGGGCTCGGTGGGCCAAAGGGTCTGTTTCCATGCTGGATCTCTAAACTAAACTAAAAAGCTAAACCCTGTCTACTTTCCGGGAACTATGTACCAGTACCTCTGGATCTCTGCTCTACAACACTCTGCAGTGCCATAAAATTCACCGCAAAAATCCTGCCTGGTTTAACATTCCAAAATCCCGCATCATGCACATCTACATTAAACTCTACCAGCCCACTTGTGTCACGGATGAAGATCCTGCTACAATCTTTGATAATCATCTCTACTATCTACGATACGACCCACTTGAGTGTCAACTGCAAATCTACTAACCATATCTTGTGCGTTCTCATCTAAATTGTCGATATACACCACCATCAAAAATGGGTCCATCAACGAGTTTTGGTCTCCTAATATGAGGAAAGACATTCTAGCCTTAGAGGGAGTACAGAGAAGGTTCACCAGATTGATCCCTGGGATGGCAGGACTTTCATATGAAGAAAGACTGGATAGACTAGGCTTATACTCGCTGGAATTTAGAAGACTGAAGGGGGATCTTATTGAAACATATAAAATTCTTAAGGGGTTGGAGAGGCTAGATGCGGGAAGATTGTTCCCGATGTTGGGGAAGTCCAGAACCAGGGGTCACAGCTTAAGGATAAGGGGGAAGTCTTTTAGGACCGAGATGAGAAAACATTTCTTCACACAGAGAGTGGTGAGTCTGTGGAATTCTCTGCCACAGAAGGTAATTGAGGCCAGTTCATTGGCTATATTTAAGAGGGAGTTAGATGTGGCCCTTGTGGCTAAAGGGATCAGGGGGTATGGAGAGAAGGCAGGTACAGGTTACTGAGCTGGATGATCAGCCATGATCATATTGAATGGCGGTGCTGGCTCGAAGGGCCTAATGGCCTACTCCTGCACCTATTTTCTATGTTTCTATGTTTCTATGATCCCTGAGACACAGCACAAGTCACAGGCCTCCAGTCCAAAAAGCAACATCCCACAACTATGCCCTGCTCTCTTCCGTGAAACGAATTCTGCATCCAGTTAGCCAATCCTCTCCCCAATCTCATGCAATCTAATTGTCCAGAACAGCCTACCTTGTGGAACCTTATCAAAGGCCTTGCTGATGTCCATGTAGACAACATCTATGGCCTTGCCCTCATCAACCTTCTTCAAAACATATAAGATTATTAAAGGGTTGGACACGTTAGAGGCAGGAAACATGTTACCAATGTTGGGGGAGTCCAGAACCAGGGGCCACAGTTTAAGAATAAGGGGTAGGCCATTTAGAACGGAGATGAGGAAGAACTTTTTCAGTCAGAGAGTTGTAAATCTGTGGAATGCTCTGCCTCAGAAGGCAGTGGAGGCCAATTCTCTGAATGCATTCAAGAGAGAACTAGATAGAGCTCTTAAGGATAGCGGAGTCAGGGGGTATGGGGAGAAGGCAGGAACGGGATACTGATTGAGAATGATCAGCCATGATCACATTGAATGGCGGTGCTGGCTCGAAGGGCCGAATGGCCTCCTCCTGCACCTATTGTCTATTGTCTATTGTCTATTGTTCATCTTCAAAGAAAAACTAAATCAAAGTCTTAAGACATGATCTGCCACGTACTAGCACAAATCAGCCCTGTCTATTCCAATGCATATATATCTTATCCCTCAGAATCCTCTCCAGTAACGTGCCTACTACAGATGTTAGGCTCACTGGTCTATAGTTCCCAGGCTTTTTTCCTGTGCAGTCCTGTGCAGTCCTTCTTAAATAGAGGCACAACATTAGCCACACTCCAGTCTTCCGGCACCTCATCCTGGTGTCTGATAATGATTCATACATCTCAGCCAGGGCTCCTGCAATTTAGAGTCACAGAGTCATAGAGTCATAGATTGATGCAGTGTGGAAACAGGCCCTTCAGCCCAACTCGCCCACACCAGTCAACAATGTCCCAGCTATACTAGTCCCACTTGCCTGCGCTTGGTCCATATCCCTCCAAACCCGTCCTATCCATGTACTTGTCTAACTGTTTCTTAAACGATGGGATAGTCCCAGCCTCAACTACCTCCTCTGGCAGCTCGTTCCAAGCACCCACCACCCTTTGTGTGAAAAAGATACCCCTCGGATTCCTATTAAATCTTTTCCCCTTCACCTTGAACCTATGTCCACTGGCCCTCGATTCCCCTACTCTGGGTAAAAGACTCTATGCATCTACCTGATCTATTCCTCTCACGATTTTGTAAACCCTCTCATGATTTTGTAAACCCCCTCATGATTTAGTATACGGCTTCTCTGGCTTCCCACGGTTTTATCGAATACGCCTGATCAGGCCCGGGAGATTTATTTGCTTTCAAACGGCTTAGGAAGTCCCTAATATGGACTATCCTCAAGACATCTCCATTAACAGTCTCCAAGTTCCCTCATCTTCACGTCTTTCTTCTCAGTACAAACATCAGAGAAATACTCAAAGAGGACCTTGCCCGACTCCCGGGGCTCCGCACATGGTCTCCTCTTTGGTTTCTGAGGAGCCTTTGCGGTAACATTTCTCCTTAATCAGTAAAGCATCTCGCCCTCCTCTTTTACCCCCACGTCTATCTCACCTGTAGCACCTGTACTCTGGAACATCAAGCTGCCAGTCCAATCCCTCAGCCAGCTTTCCATAATGGCTACAACTTCCCATCCGACCCTATCTATCCACGCATTGAGTTCACCCACCTTGCCCATCAGGCCTCTTGGATTGAAATAAATACCAATTTCTTGATCAAGATCAACACAACCCTGTCTCATCAACCTTCAAAGGGAACTCCTCACTGGGAACCGAGAGATATTGTTGGCCCTACTGCCACAGGAATACTCCAAAGGATAGACAGAGAGAGACATAAGAAATGAACATGCACATCAAACAAGAACACTTAATAATACTCTACAATTACTATTCAGGGGGCGGCACGGTGGCGCAGTGATAGAGTTGCTACCTTGCAATGCTTACAGCGCCAGAGACCCAGGTTCGATCCCGACTACGGGTGCTGTCTGTACGGAGTTTGTACGTTCTCCCCATGACCTGCGTGGGTTTTCTCCGAGATCTTCGGGTTTCCTCCCACATTCCAAAGACAAACAGGTTCGTAGGTAAATTGGTTTGGTAAAACTTGTAAATTGTCCCTAGATTGAGGGATAGTGCTAGTGTACTGGTAATCACTGGTCAGCGTGGACTCAATGGGCCAAAGGGCCTGTGTCCGTGCTATATCTCTAAACTAAACTAAACTAAACTAATCAAACAATATGACTTGGCCTTCTCAATTGTCGGGCAATAAAGTTGATTTACAGTCCTTGAACTTGACATTAAAAACCTGAAAATGGGGATAATATTGTTAGGGCCACATTGCGTTGTTCATGTTGGCAACTAGCTTGGTTATCCGATGAAATCCGCTTTTCATAACAGACGTGATAAAGCTCTATGTCCAACTATGTCTAACATTCCTCTATCCCAATGAACAGACAAATCTCCAAACAGGAATCTAACATTTACAACCAATGCTACACAATCAAGACTTCGGCAAATTCATGAAAATGGCAAAGCAGAGTTGACAATTCTTATCGCTCGATGGAAGGGTTTTCTCCAAAGGTGGAAAAGGATTATCAAAGGAATATCAATTTGGTTGTCAATTGTCTTTGAAATGTGCATGCTTTCGCTTTGCAATTTCAGATAGTCAGGATCGAGTCAGCAGGGATTAGCACTTCACCAAAGATAGACACAAAATGCTGGAGTAACTCAACGGGCCAGGCAGCATCTCTGGAGAGAAGGAATGGGTGACGTTTTCGGGTCGAGACCCTTCTTCAGACTGTTCAGGATCTCTACCCGAAACGTCACCCATTCCTTCTCTCCAGAGATGCTGCCTGCCCCGCTGAGTTACTCCAGCATTTTGTGTCCATCTTTGGTTTAAACCTGCATCTGCTGTTCCCTCCTGCACATTAGTACTTCACCAGATGTTTAAAGAATGGTAAGCATACAATTACGGATCAAACGTCTGGCCTATAAAAATCGCCTTTGTAATTAAAAGAGCACTGCTTGGTTTGTGTGGTGTTTTAATGCTGGGTTTGGTCATAAATCATCACTGCAATACTCCATGGACTTGGTTATTTTTAATTATGGTTTGCATTAATGTCATGTTTTTTTTGCAGTTGTCTTTCTTTTAAAAATGTCACCAATCATTTATTTCTAATTTCTATACGATTTGTTTTACCGTGTTGTCTATGTTTATGTGCCTTTGGTGCTGGAAATAAGATCCTTCATTGTACCAGCACCTCACAGTAGATGTGCAGGAGACAATAAACTTGACTCGACACATTCATTACCAAATCAATGGTATTCCATGACTGAAAGAAACAGGACACGGGCTGTGCCTGGTGGGTTGAACATCAGGCACTAAGTTAGGTCATTGAAGGTCAGTCTGAGGTCAATGGAGGAAGGGGGTGGCAGTCTGGCCAAAGGGAGATTTATGGCTGTCGGAGAATTGGAGTCTGCAACACGAGAATTTAAAGTTCGGCAATTTGTGGGAAAGATTGGGATTTCCTTTAAAAATTTGGGTTGGATGCTTACGGCAGTTGTCAACAGAGGGATAAGATGAATGGGGCCAGGGCCAGTTTAGTTTAGTTTAGAGATACAGCGCAGAAACAGGCCCTTCGGCCCAACGAGTCCGCACTGACCAGCAATCCCCGCACATTAACACTGTCCTACACACACTAGGGACAATTTACACTTATATCAAGCCAATTAACCTACAAACCTGTACGTCTTTGGAGTGTGGGAGGAAACCAGAGATCTCGAGGAAAACCCACGCAGGTCACGGGGAGAACGTACAAACTCCGTACAGACAGCACCCGTAGTCGGGATGGAACCCGGGCCTCCGGCGCTGCATTCACTGTAAGGCAGCAACACTGCGCTACTGTGATGCCCTAAATAAACAGTAAATAAACAGTCACTGTAAATCCATTTGGCCAGCATCAAATGTATTTCTTTCAGTCTTCTTTATTACCTCAATAGACACATCAAACAATTTAGTCAAACATGATTTTCCCCCAACAAATGCACATATGACTTCTGTCAACTAAAATGTTGCCACATGTGAGCTAATGCTTTCATTGATTATTGCTTCTGATAGCAATCCTATTACTGACAACAAGCTGACTGGGCTGCAATTGTCTTGCATGCTCTTATTACCTTTTTTTTTAACAGGAATCGCCTCTGCAATAGGTGTTCAGGTTAATGTGAAGATAGTGCAAGCTGGGTGGCAACATAACAGAACAGCATTGTATACCTAACTCAGCAGGACAGGCAGCATCTCTGGATAGAAGGAATGTATGACGTTTCAGGTCGAGACCCTTCTTCAGACCCTTCTTCAGTCTGAAGAAGCATCTCGACCCGAAACATCATCCATTCCTTCTATCCAGAGATGCTGCCTGTCTCGCTGAGTTACTCCAGCATTTTGTGTCTACGGTGTAAACCAGTGTCTGCAGTTCCTTCCTCCAGCATTGTCTCCCTGATCCCCTGATGTGGAAATAACAAAACATTGCTGAAACCGGTTCAAGAGGTCAGAACATTTATTGCCATCTCAAGCAACAACTCATCAGTCAGTCACCCACACTTGGCAGTGAATGCCAATCTGGAGGGAACCCATGGCAAATGGGTGCTTCTTGAGGTTAACCATCACACATCTCCAGAGACTCCAAAGGCAATCTACCAGCAATCTGGCGGCAGTCATTGTAGAAACACTGCAACATGAGTGATTACAAAAATCACCCCCACAACTTTTCCACCAATGAACATCACTGGATTCACAAGGGACTGCAGAAGTTGGCATCTTGAACAAAGAGACATACAGCTGGAGTAACTCGGCGGTCAGGCAGCTTACATGGAGGAAAACAGACAGACGACTATTTTGGGTCATAACCCTTCTTCAGACTGTCCATTTCCCTCCATGAACATGACAGCATAGTGACATAGGTGGTAGAGCTGCTGCCTCACAACACCAGAATCATAGAGCCGTACAGCACGGACACAGGCCCTTCAGCCCAACTAGCCCATGCCCCAGCTACACTAGTCCCAACTGCCTGTGTTTGGCCCATGTCCCTCTAAACCTTTCCTATTCATAACTCTGTCCAAATGTATTTTATATGGTGTTATGGTACCTGCTTCAACTATTTCCCTTGGCAGCATTCCATACACCACCCTTTGTGTGAAAAACCTGCCCCTCAAGTTCCTATTATATTTCCCCCCTCACACCTTAAACCGATGTCCTCTGGTCCTTGCTCCAAGGTATATATAGTCCTAGCCTGCCCAACCTCTTCCTGGAGCTCAAATCTTCTCTGCACTCTATCACGTTTAACAACCTTCTTCCTATCACAGGGTAACCAAAACTCAACGCGGTACTCCAAATGCGGCCTCACCGACATCCTGTACAACTGTGGCATAAAATCCCAGGTTCACAGGTTCAGCCGATGTGTGGAGCTTGTGTGTTCTCCCTGTGGCTGTGTGTGTTTCCTCCCCAGTGGGGTGCTCTGGTTTCAATAGACAATAGACAATAGGTGCAGGAGGAGGCCATTCGGCCCTTCGAGCCAGCACCGCCATTCAATGTGATCGTGGCTGATCATTCTCAATCAGTACCCCGTTCCTGCCTTCTCCCCATACCCCCTGACTCCGCTATCCTTAAGAGCTCTATCTAGCTCTCTCTTGAATGCATTCAGAGAATTGGCCTCCACTGCCTTCTGAGGCAGTGAATTCCACAGATTCACAACTCTCTGACTGAAAAGTTTTTCCTGATGTCAGTTCTAAATGGCCTACCCTTTATTCTTAAACTGTGGCCCCTTGTTCTGGACTCCCCCAACATTGGGAACATGTTTCCTGCCTCTAATGTGGCCAACCCCTTAATAAT
Source organism: Rhinoraja longicauda (assembly GCF_053455715.1). Classification (NCBI taxonomy): domain Eukaryota; kingdom Metazoa; phylum Chordata; class Chondrichthyes; order Rajiformes; family Arhynchobatidae; genus Rhinoraja; species Rhinoraja longicauda. The sequence continues at coordinate 74,290,536 of NC_135959.1, read as the reverse complement.
CTTATACGTTTCGATAAGATCTCCTCTCATCCTTCTAAATTCCAATGTATACAAGCCTAGTCGCTCCAGTCTTTCAACATATGATAGTCCCACTATTCTGGGAATTAACCTCGTGAACCTATGCTGCACGCCCTCAATAGCAAGAATATCCTTCCTCAAATTTGGAGACCAAAACTGCACACAGTACTCCAGGTGCGGTCTCACTAGGGCCCTGTACAACTGCAGAAGGACCTCTTTGCTCCTATACTCAACTCCTCTTGTTATGAAGGCCAACATTCCATTGGCTTTCTTCATTGCCTGCTGTACCTGCATGCTTCCTTTCAGTGACTGATGCACTAGGACACCCAGATCTCGTTGTACGTCCCCTGTTCCTAACTTGACACCATTCAGATAATACTCTGCCTTCCTATTCTTACCACCAAAGTGGATAACCTCACACTTATACACATTAAAGTACATCTGCCTTGCATCCGCCCACTCACACAACCTATCCAAGGTCACCCTGCAACCTCATAGCATCTTCCTCACAGTTCACACTACCACCCAGCTTTGTATCATCTGCAAATTTGCTAATGGTACTTTTAATCCCTTCATCCAAGTCATTAATGTATATTGTTGATAGCTGCGGTCCCAGCACCGAGCCTTGCGGTACCCCACTAGTTACTGCCTACCATTCTGAAAGGGACCCATTTATCCCCACTCTTTGCTTTCTGTCTGTCAACCAATTTTCTATCCATGTCAGTACCCTACCTCCAATACCATGTGCTCTAATTTTGACCACTAATCTCCTATGTGGAACCTTGTCAAAGGCTTTCTGAAAGTCAAGGTACACCACATCCACCGGCTCTCCCCTGTCAATTTTCCTAGTTACATCCTCAAAGAATTCCAGAAGATTAGTCAAGCATGATTTCCCCTTCGTAAATCCATGCTGACTTGGAACAATCCTGTTACTACTATCCAAATGCTCCGCAATTTCGTCTTTTATAATTGACTTATAATCTTCCCCACCACTGATGTCAGACTAACTGGTCTATAATTTCCCGTTTTCTCTCTCCCTCCTTTCTTAAAAAGTGGAACAACATTAGCTACCCTCCAATCCACAGGAACTGATCCTGAATCTATAGAACATTGGAAAATGATCAACAATGCGTCCACAATTTCTAGCGCCACCTCCTTAAGTACTCTGGGATGCAGACCATCAGGCCATGGGGATTTATCAGCCTTCAGTCCCATCAGTCTACCCAACATCCATTTCCTGCCTAATGTGGATTTCCTTCAGTTCCTCCGTCACCCTAGGATCTCTGGCCACTAGAACATCTGGGAGATTGCTTGTATCTTCCTTAGTGAAGACAGATCCAAGGTACCGGTTCAACTCGTCTGCCATTTCCTTGTTCCCCATAATAAATTCCCCCGCTTCTGACTTCAAGGGACCCACATTTGCCTTGACTATTTTTTTCCTCTTTACATACCTAAAAAAGCTTTTACTATCCTCCTTTATATTATTGGCTAGTTTACCCCCGTACCTCATCTTTTCTCCCCGTATTGCCTTCGTAGTCATCTTCTGTTGCTCTTTAAAAGAGTCCCAATCCTCTGGCTTCCCACTCTTCTTTGCTTTGTTGTACTTCTTCTCTTTTATTTTTATGCTGTCCTTGACTTCCCTTGTCAGCCACGTGTGCCTCTTACTCCCCTTGGAATCTTTCCTCCTCTTTGGGATAAATTGATCCTGCAACTTCTGCATTTATCCCAGGAATACCTGCCATTGCTGTTCCACCGTCTTCCCTGCTAGGGCCTCCTTCCAGTCAATTCTGGCCAGCTCCTGCCTCATGCCTCTGTAATCCCCTTTACTATACTGTAACACTGACACTTCCGATTTTCCCTTCTCCCTCTCAATTTGTAGAGTAAACCTTATCATATTGTGATCACTGCCTCCTAATGGTTCTTTTACCTCGAGTCCCCTTATCAGATCAGGTTCATTACACTGATTATGCCATTAACTGTCTATTTTCCCCTTACATTTCACCTCCCAAAGTGCGACACCTTACACTTGTTTGGATTAAAGTCCATCTGCCATTTCACTGTCCATTTCACTTGCTGAGCTGTTTCCTGAATTATACTTTGACTGCCTTCCTCACAGTCCAGGACCCCAGCAATGTTGGTATTATCTGAAACTGACTAACCAACCCGTCTACGTTTACGTTCAAGCCACAAAAGGTCATAAGGGATAGGAGTAGAATTAGTCCATTAGGCCTAACAAGTCTACTAAGCCATTCAATCATGGCTTATCTACCTCTCCCTCCTGGCCCCGTTCTCCTGCCTTCTCATTTATTCCTGCCTTCAGGTTAAGCGCTCTTAAGGATACCGGAGTCTGGGGGGGTATGGGGGGAAGGCAGGAACGGGGTACTGATTGAGAATGATCAGCCATGATCACATTGAATGGTGGTGCTGGCTCGTAGGGCCGAAAGGCCTACTCCTGCACCTATTGTCTATTGTTATTTGTATATATCAGAAGCATCAGCAGTCCCAGCACAGATCCCTGCAGACTTCCAGCCTGAATATCGTCCTTCCACCACAACCCTGTCTTCTTTGAGGTGGCCAGTTCCAAATCCATGTGACCAAGCCACTACTAATCCCATGTATCTGAATCTTCTAGACCAGCCAACCCTGGGGGATTTTATCAAATGCCTTATTATAATCCATGTGGACTACATCCACCACCCTACCCTCAATGACCACGTTCGTAACCTCAACAAAAAAACTCGACCGTTAATAAGACATGATCTGCTGTATATGAAGCTATTCTAATTAATCTATTCTCTTCCAAATTCTCCCAGGTTATCCTTGTTTTTAATAGATACTAGACTAAGTGGACCCTTTGGGCCCAAACCTCTCCTGCATTGGTGCAGCACCCGCTCCTCCCCCTCCCCTCCCTCCCCTTTCCCCCTCCCTCCCCTCCCCTCCCCTCCCTTCCCCCCTACCCATCACCCCCCACTCCATCCCCCTCAACCCCCCTTATCCTCCCTCCTCCCCCCTCCCCCCCTCCCTCCTCCCTCCCTCCTTAGGAGATAGATTTAATCTTTAAAATATGAATAACTTTAACAGATTTCAATGAAACTTCTTCCATTAGCACCAAAGGGATGATGGCGAGTTAGGTGGGCCTAAAATTGTCGCGCTGTCATGTACCGTTTTGACTGTAATTCAGGAACAAACAAACAAACAAACGAGAGTTTTAGTATATAGATTAAAAGTTTGGGAATTTCCTTTAATCCGATCCGCCAACCACATTTTATGGCCTCTTTTTGGCCCTTCTAATTGCCCGCGAGAGTTCCTTCTTCCTTTCTTTAAATTCCTCAAAATCCATGTCGGATTCCAACCTTTTAATCCTTGCATGTGCTTCCTTTAACTTATTGAACAAATTTACAACCTCTTTTTGGTCACCCAAGGTCATCTTACCTTGCCATCCTCATCTCTCCTCCTTACTGGAACATGCCAGTTTAGTTTAGTTCTTTAGTTTAGAGGTACAGTGCAACAACACGGTCTTCGGCCCACAGAGTCCGCACCGACCAGCGATTCCCCCGTACACTAGCATTATTTTACACACTAGCGGCATATTTCAATTTTTACCGAAGCCAATTAATCTACAAACCTGTACGTCTTTGGAGTGTGGGAGGAATCCGGAGCACCCGGAGAAAACCCACGCGGTCATGGGGAGAACGTACAAACTCCGTACCTGTAGTCAGGGTCAAACCTGGGTCTCTGGCGTTGTAAGACAGCAACTCTACTGCTGCGCCAACGTGCCGGTTCTAAAACATGCTGATACAGCAAGACATGGATCAGCTGTAAAGTCGAGCAATTTAATCCAGACATGTTATGTGCTTTGAAAGATAAGAGCATTCTAGTGGAGAGAAACCTTGAGGTGCAACTCCATAGCTTCCTGCAAATGGTGACAAAGGTGGATTGAGTTCATGGGCTGGCACATCATGTTACTGTTGTATAAAACATTGTTTAGCCCCCTCCCATTGGAATATTGTGAACAGTTCTGTAATATTTGACAGAAGAGATTCAACATCACAGCTGTAAGGACCTTAGGGCAGCACGGTGGCACAGCAGTAGAGTTGCTGCCTCACAGCGAATGCAGCGCCGGAGACCCAGGTTCATTCCTGACTAGGGGCCCTGTCCGAACGGAGTTTGTACGTTCTCTCCGTGACCTGTGTGGGTTTTCTCTGAGATCTTCGGTTTCCTCCCACACTCCAAAGACGTGCAGGTTTGTAGGTTAATTGGCTTGGTATAAGTGTAAAGTGTGTGTAGGATAGTGTTAGTGAGCGGGGATCGCTGGTCGGCGCGGACCTGGTGGGCCGAAGGGCCTGTTTCCGTGCTGCATCTCTAAAACTAAACTAAACCTGTTTCTATACTGTTGCATTTCTATGATTTCATGCAGTGCACTTACAACAGCAAATTGAGTGCTTTGAACTATAGTCCTCTGCGTGCTATTGTGATGACATTCCCTGGGGTCACGAACTGTTGGTGGCTACTTATTGAGGAGCAAGAAACCATCTATATGCGTCTCTCATTTCTGGCAACCTGCTGTTAACCATCCTTGGTGTCAAATATCATGCTTGTTGCTCCGAGAGTCCCTCTTATACCATTTAGAAAGGAGGCACTGAACCTTGGGCAGCAGTAACATTCCTCCTGATCTCCCGTCTCCCACACTGAGAGCAAAATACTTCAAATGTCTTGGATTTCAATGTGATGTTTTGTTGTGGACTCTAAGGATATACAGTCATTAAAACTACCCAGCCTATTGGTTAGGAATCCTATACGTAGTTAGTTAATACTATGATCCAAAAGAAAATGCCACAAATGAAGGCTATCTTTCTGTTTTATTTACTTTAATACATTAGACATGTAAAAGCAGCTCCTACAGACAAGCTGCAGAAAATATTCTGAGTACCTCAGGACTTCTTCGTTCAGTCCACTGGATAAAGAAAACATAAGAGAATAATGTAGGATTTTGTAGATGGCGCATAATACATCGCTAACAAAACAAAAATCATTTTGAATCAAATTGGGAAACAAGAGTTTCAGAAATATTGTAACTTATCACGACCGAGGGTTAATTAAAAATCAACTCAGATGAAGTATGATACACAATTCTCAATCAGATTCTCATCTTCTGCGAGCATTACATTGGAATTATTTATAAATGCATAAAACGGAAGACACAGCAAGATATGTTACGTTTACAATTATCTTTTGTCTGCTTAGAAGTAGTATTACACATTCACTTTCATCTCCAGGCTAAAAGGTAACATGAAAACCCTGCTCTGATGCTGTTTAAGGTTTATACAGGTTCAATGTAGAACGTTGCATGCCTTAAACCAAAAATAGCAAAATATACAAATAGCAACCTTTGCTATACATTCTAGAGAAAATAGTTATTGTTATATACAGGCTCCAAACTGTAAACTAAGAATGTGAAGTGTTCTATACTTAATTTCTGAATCAGACATTCCAGCATTGTTGTGAAGCAATGAAAACTGCATTCAGTGGAAAATGTTCATTGATTACAGGTTATTCCATATTTTGCTATGGTCACGGTTCATTCCATATATTGCCATTGTGTCTGGTAATTCAATTCAAGGTTAGCATTCTTTCAGTCCCATGGTTGTATGTTGCAGATTCAGCCACTTTCAATCGTGTAAAAATGAGCAGCGTTCACAATGTATATTGTCCTTGCGTATTGTTTAAATACGTCATCAGGCACGAATGCAAGGGAACTGACTCCTGGCAAAATATAGAGAACTTCACACAGGCCTGTGGTGAAACTTCAATCACTTGCAAAATATAGTGTCTACATTCAGAATTTCCTGGCACGCTTTTGTCAACAGTTCCAATGCTAATAAATAAGTCAGCAGGGAGTTATGTGCAGTCTCTTTCACCAAAAGCAGTCCTGAACTGTCTAACTTCTGCATTGAACATAAACAATGTTCACCATTAACAACTTTACCATTGCCTAGAAATTTATCCCTGGTCAATGGATAACATTTTGGAGAGAGAATGCAAAGTATATTTGGCATTACCAATCAGAGACATTTTTTTAGGCACGTAACTTTTGCAAAGATTCCTTCCTTCCCTCCAAGGAATGTGAAAATTATCACCCAGGTTTCAGAGAAAATCCTCACACGTATCTCAATAGATCTTTCTTGGACCCTCTGATTAGCCCAGTAATCTGAAATTGCACTTCTGTTTTTCAGATACGGGCGTAAAACTATTCAACGTGGAATCTTTGTTGAACACAAGCCCAAAATTCTGGCTTATCACATTGGTATTTTGGTAATTTTCAACTTGGTTTGGTGTCTTGGGAGTTCAGCCCACAGCCCAAGCTGTTTGTGCTTCTTCTCCCACAGAAGGCTGCTTGACTTGTTAAACGAGGTAGTGTTTGTACCAGGTCAGTAACATTCCAATTCAGTTGATTTCTGGCCATTCTGAGAAAGGTAATGCAACCCAGGTGTAACTTAGATGCTGGCCATATCTCAACTTAGAACAAGGCTAAACAGGCAACAGGCAACAGTTAATGTGATGCTGAACAAAAACTGCTTGACCGCAGGGCTCCTGGAAAGGAAAGAGGATAATCAATATCCATAACAGGAACTAATGAGGCAGAAAGCTTCCTTATCCTTTCAAGTGTGCCATGCATTGCAGTGTTGTGATGGTCTCGAGGCATTGTTAGCAACCCATTCACAATGAGGCAAAGAGGTAAACTTGAGCAGCATTCGACAAAGGTGTCTACTTAAGCAGCATCCTTTAGGCCACGCCCCAGCAACGGTGCAGTCGGGTCAATCTGAAGAAAAGAAAAGAAAAAATGTTGACACAAGAATTTGGAAATGATGGAATCTTGAGCAAAAAGAAAAATCTTGCTTGTAAACAATAACATTATATCGGAAACTTGGTCATTTCATACGTTCATAAGTAACAGGAGCAGAATTAGGCCATTCGGCCCATCGAGTCTACTCCGCCATTCAATCGTGGCTGATCTATCCCTCCTTACCCATTTCTCCTGCCTTCTCCCCATAACCCCTTGACACCCGACTTATCAAGAATCTACCTATCTCTGCAATATCCATTGATTTGGGCTCCACAGCCTTCTGTGGCAAAGAATTCCACAGATTCAATTGAATGTAAACATCTATGCATAATTATTGGTCAGCTTGTTTCTGAAATAACCTACAGAGAAGACTGGAATAACCAGCTCTCTGTCCCTTTCCCCACCCTAGTTCTCCGACTCGTTTCACTGTCCTCCTGGTTTAATTTTACTGTGTATATGCCTCGTTGTCACCTTCCCCTCAGCCAACATTTCCTTAATCATCGTCTACTCTAATCTGTGTAGGAAAATAACTGCAGATGCTGGTTCAAATCGAAGGTAGACACAAAATGCTGGAGTAACTCAGCAGGTCAGGCAGCATCACGGGAGAGAAGGAATGGGTGACGTTTCGGCCCTTGACCTGAAACATCACCCATTCCTTCTCTCCTGAGATGCTGCCTGACCCACTGAGTTACTCCAGCATTTTGTGTCTACCATCTACTATCACCTGTTCTTTTCATACCTTAGGTGTTCTTTCTACTCTTCCATATCTCGTTTCATTCTCCCCTGAAGAAATCATTCTCAGTCTGAAGGAGGGTCTCGACCCGAAACGTCACCCATTCCTTCCCTCCAGAGATGCTGCCTGTCCCGCTGAGTTACTCCAGCATTTTGTGTCTATTGTACTAACTCTAATGTAGGAATTAGGATCCTTTTACCCTCTCCTAGAACTTGTATGAAAATAACTGCAGATGCTGGCACAAATCGAAGGTATTTATTTCACAAAATGCTGGAGTAACTCAGCGGGTCAGGCAGCATCTCAGGAGAGAAGGATGCTGCCTGATCTGCTGAGTTACTCCAGCATTTTGTGAAATAAATACCTCTCCTAGAACTTGTTTGGTTAGCCATCTCAGCATAGGGAATGTTTCTTTCATGGTAATGTTTATTTCTGTGAAAAGGAATGTGAGGATTAGAAACAGGAATGTAGGGAATGCTACAAGTGGGTGGCATCTTGAGAGCGAACAACATTTGTATAAGCATGCTCTGCAGCTCCAATTTCATGATTTAAGCAAGAGACTTTGAATTAACAGAGGTCATTAAATAGTTTACAGATAATGATCAAGTCAAAAACATATCAGAGACATAGACCAACCCCATGATTAGAATGTGATTTTACAAGTGTAACTTACCACGTGTGCGCTATTTTGCAAAGGCCCATTGATCATTCCACAATAGTGCACTAACTGGTGCTCGGTAGAAATGTCAAAGGTGGCAAGCAGCATTCGCATTACCTAATATGTGCTCGAAGGAACTGCAGATGCTGGTTTAAACCAAAGATAGACACAAATTGTTGTGAATTTGTGGAATTCGCTGCCACAGAGGGCAGTGGAGGCCAAATCACTGGATGGATTTAAGAGAGAGTTAGATAGAGCTCTAGGGGCTAGTGGAATCAAGGGATATGGGGAGAAGGCAGGCACGGGTTATTGATTGGGGACGATCAGCCATGATCACAATGAATGGCGGTGCTGGCTCGAAGAGCCGAATGGCCTCCTCCTGCACCTATTTTCTATGTTTCTATGTTTCTCTCGTATCGTAAAAAGCTGGAGTAACTCAGCGGGTCAGACAGCATCTCTGGAGGAAAGGAATAGGTGACGTTTAGGGCCAGGGTCCCCGACCTGAAACGTCACCCATTCCTTCTCTCCAGAGATGCTGCCTGACCCGCTGAGTTACTCCAGCATTTGTGTCTATCTTCGGTTTGAACCAGCATCTGCAGTTCCTTGCTACACCATCAGAATGTAACACAGTTTAGTTTGGCAACAGCTCTGCCTAAAACTACCATAAATTGCTGAGAGTTTTGAATGTAGCCCAGACCATCCCACACACCAGCATCCCCATCAGTCTATTTGGTTATTATCAATGTAAAGAAAGTTCTTTGTGCTATCAGTCTTAGTTTGACAGATCAGTAATAGCTTTATATCCTATCACGATGCTTGATACACTTAATATCATTTAATGTGTTATAAATATCTTCTCCTGTTCACGTACTTTCCATGTTAATAGGCAAATAGTCTGGATAGGATCCCCTAAAACCTAATCTTCTCATACAATGGTTAAACAAATCAATTCATCAGTTCTTACTGGACTAACCTCGCTCACAACCAAACCTAACGCTGACCAGACCATTTAAACAGTAATATAACATATATAACATATATAACAACTACAGCATGGAAACAGGCCTGTCCGGCCCTACCAGTCCACGCCGACCATTCTCCCTGACCTAGTCTCATCTACCTGCACTCAGACCATAACCCTCCAATCCCCTCCTATCCATATACCTATCCAATTTACTCTTAAATAATAAAATCGAGCCAGCCTCCACCACTTCCACCGGAAGCCCATTCCATACAGCCACAACCCTCTGAGTAAAGAAGTTCCCCCTCATGTTACCCCTAAACCTTTGTCCCTCAATTCTGAAGCTATGTCCCCTTGTTGGAATCTTCCCCACTCTCAAAGGGAAAAGCCTACCCACGTCAACTCTGTCCGTCCCTCTCAAAATTTTAAAAACCTCTATCAAGTCCCCCCTCAACCTTCTACGCTCCAAAGAATAAAGACCCAACCTATTCAACCTCTCTCTGTAGCCTAAGTGCTGAAACCCAGGCAACATTCTAGTAAATCTCCTCTGTACCCTCTCCATTTTGTCGACATCCTGCGACCAGAACTGCACACCATACTCCAGATTCGGCCTCACCAATGCCCTGTACAATTTCAACATTACATCCCAACTTCTATACTCGATGCTCTGATTTATAAAGGCAAGCATACCAAACGCCTTCTTCACCACCCTATCCACATGAGATTCCACCTTCAGGGAACAATGCACAGTTATTCCCAGATCCCTCTGTTCCACTGCATTCCTCAATTCCCTACCATTTACCCTGTACGTCCTATTTTGATTTGTCCTACCAAAATGCAGCACCTCACACTTATCAGCATTAAACTCCATCTGCCATCTTTCAGCCCACCCTTCCAAAAGGCCCAAGTCTCTCTGTAGACTTTGAAAATCTACCTCACTATCAACTACTCCACCTATCTTAGTATCATCTGCATATTTACTAATCCAATTTGCCACACCATCATCCAGATCATTAATGTAAATGACAAACAACAGTGGACCCAACACAGATCCTTGGGGCACTCCACTAGACACTGGCCTCCAACCTGACATACAATTGTCAACCATTACCCTCTGGTATCTCCCATTCAGCCATTGTTGAATCCATCTTGCAACCTCACTATTAATACCCAACGATTTAACCTTCTTAATCAACCTTCCATGTGGAACCTTGTCAAATGCCTTACTGAAGTCCATATAGACAACATCCACAGCCTTGCCCTTATCAATTTCCCTGGTAACCTCTTCAAAAAATTCAAGAAGATTAGTCAAACATGACCTTCCAGGCACAAATCCATGTTGACTGTTTCTAATCAGGCCTTGATTATCCAAATAATTATATATATTGTCCCTAAGTATCTTTTCCATTAATTTTCCCACCACAGACGTCAAACTAATAGGTCTATAATTGCTAGGTTTACTTTTAGAACCTTTTTTAAACAAAGGCACAACATGCGCAATGCGCCAATCTTCCGGCACCATCCCTGTTTCTAATGACGTTTGAAATATTTCCGTCATAGCCCCTGCTATTTCTGCACTAACTTCCCTCAATGTCCTAGGGAATATCCTATCAGGACCTGGAGACTTATCCACTTTTATATTCTTCAAAAGTGTCCGTACCTCCTCTTCTTTAATCCATCACTACTCTACTTGTTTCGCTTACCTCACATAATTCAATATCCTTCTCCTCGGTAAATACCGAAGAAAAGAAATTGTTTAATATCTCCCCCATTTCTTCTGGCTCAGCACATAGCTGTCCACTCTGACTCTCTAATGGACCAATTTTTATCCCTCACTATCCTTTTGCTATTGACATATCTGTAGAACCCCTTGGGGTTTACTTTTACATTACTTGCCAAAGCAGCCTCATATCTTTTTTTCGCTTTTCTAATTTCCTTTTTAAGATTCCTTTTACATTCTTTATATTCCTCAAAAACCTCATTTACTCCCTGCCGCTTATATTTATTGTATATCTCCCTCTTTTTCCGAACCAAGTGTCCAATTTCCCTGGAAAACCACGGCTCTTTCAAATTATTATTCTTTCCTTTCCACCGAACAGGGACATAAAGACTCTGTACTCTCAAAATTTCACCTTTAAATATCCTCCATTTCTCTATTATATCCTTTTCATAAAACAACAATTTCCATTTCACTCCTTTTAAATCCTTTCTCATCTCCTCAAAATTAGCCTTTCTCCAATCCAAAATCTCAACCCTTGGTCCAGATTTGACCTTCTCCATAATGATATTGAAACTAATGGCATTATGATCACTAGACCCAAAGTGCTCCTCAACACATACCTCCGTCACCTGACCCATCTCATTTCCTAATAGGAGGTCCAACACTGCCCCTTCTCTAATGACCAGAGAACTGAAAGTAATGCAATTGATAACCACTGACTTGTGCTCCAGTTGCTATTTTTGTACTTTCGGAAGAGCATTAGAAATAGAAACAGGAATAGATCATTTGACCTTTCATACTTGGTCCACCATTCAATAAGGTCATTGCGTCTGTCACTTTTCTGCAATAATCCCTAGATTCCCTTAATATCCAAAAAATATATTGATCTCTGCACCTAATATAGTCAGCAATCAAAACTTCATAGCTCGTGTACGAAGGAACTGCAAATGCTGTTTTACACCAAAGATAAGACACAAAATGCTGGAGTAACTCAGCGGGACAGGCAGCATCTCTGGATAGAAGGAATGGGCGATGTTTCGGGTCGGGCCCATTCCTTCTATCCAGAGATGGTGCCTGTCCCGCTGAGTTACTCCAGCATTTTGTGTCTATCAGATAGGGAAGGCAGGCTTATAATAGAACTTCATTAGATATTCTGTTGTGACCTTCGAGCACATTCTATAATTACAGATCACAGGGAATTGGATCACTGATCTTGAAAAGGGAAAAAGTGGTGGTGTTATCCATGTGATTCAAGGCGAGAGCCCAGCAGCCAGTGAAATATTTCATGCACAAACCATTGCAAGGGCCACCACAGCAAGCTTGTGTATTTTTGTTGACAACTGCAGTGCTTTTGCAACTGCTACACATCTACTAAGTCATCATTCGCTTCTGACACACTTCCATTACAGATCGACGGCTGTTTGTCTTGCACTCACCAACCTCCTCTTTCACGTCCAGCCTCACCACTAACCCACTGGTGTACTGCCAGAAAACAGCTTATATTAAACTTTTCAGAACACAAAATCATGAAAGGTTGCTGCAAAAATTAAACTTTCATTGAATAAGAATTCATACATTTCTCATGAGTCATAGTCGTTAAGGATAAGGGGGAAGTCTTTTAGGACCGAGATGAGAAAACATTTCTTCACACAGAGAGTGGTGAGTCTGTGGAATTCTCTGCCACAGAAGGTAGTTGAGGCCAGGTTACTGAGCTGGATGATCAGCCATGATCATATTGAATGGCGGTGCAGGCTCGAAGGGCCGAATGGCCTACTCCTGCACCTATTTTCTATGTTTCTATGTTGAATTACACAGCATGGAATTGAGCCCAACTTGTCCGTGTCAACCTTGGAGTCTGCCTGAGCTGATCCCATTTGCTTGACTCCATACTCCTTGTACATCCATGATTGTGCACCCATGTACAAATCTAATTCAAGCTTCAAATTCCATTAAGGGTCGGATATCAAATAATGATGAAACGGAGCACATTGTGACCTGGTGTCGAGACACCAACCTTTCTCTCAAGTTGTGTAGGAAAATAACTGCAGATGCTGGTACAAATCGAAGGTATTTATTCACAAAATGCTGGAGTAACTCAGCGGGTCAGGCAGCATCTTGGAGAGAAGGAATGGGTGACGTTTAGGGTCGGGATCCTTCTTCAGACTGATGTCAGGGGGGCGGGACAAAGATAGGATGTAGGTGGAGACAGGAAGATAGAGGGAGAACTGGGAAGGGGGAGGGGAAGAGAGGGACAGAGGAGCTATCTAAAGTTGGAGAAGTCAATGTTCATACCGCTGGGCTGTAAGCTGCCCAAGCGAAATATGAGGTGCTGTTCCTCCAATTTCCGGTGGGCCTCACTATGGCACTGGAGGAGGCCCATGACAGAAAGGTCAGACTGGGAGTGGGAGGGGGAGTTGAAGTGCTCAGCCACTGGGAGATCAGGTTGGTTAAGGTGGACTGAGCGAAGGTGTTGAGCGAAACGATCGCCGAGCCTGCGCTTGGTCTCGCCGATGTAGAGAAGTTGACATCTGGAACAGCGGATACAGTAGATGAGGTTGGAGGAGGTGCAGGTGAACCTCTGTCTCACCTGTAAAGACTGTTTGGGTCCTTGGATGGAGTCGAGGGGGGAGGTAAAGGGACAGGTGTTGCATCTCCTGCGGTTGCTGGGGAAAGTGCCCGGGGATGGGGTGGTTTGGGTAGGAAGGGACGAGTGGACCAGGGAGTTACGGAGGGAACGGTCTCTGCGGAAGCAGAAAGGGGAGGGGATGGGAAGATGTGGCCAGTAGTGGAGGTGACGGAAATTTGGAGGATGATTTGTTGGATACGCTGGCTGATGGGGTGGAAGGTGAGAACGAGGGGGATTCTGTCCTTGTTATGAATGGGGGGAGGGGGAGCAAGAACGGAGTTGCGGGATGTAGAAGAGACCCTAGTGAGAGCCTCATCTATAATGGAAGAGGGGAAGCCCCGTTTCCTAAAGAATGAGGACATCATAAAGAGATGTATTTGTACTTGTACTTGATACTGCCCCAGTTTGTTTGATTTTCCCCACTTCTTTTCCCTAACGAGCCAGGCATGTTTAGATTTGTTCAGTTTACAGTGACAGCCGACCAGCGATCCACACACACCAACACTATCCTGCACACACCAGGGACAATCTACAATTTCTACTGTACCTACAAAGCTGCACGTCTTTGGAGTGTAGGAGGAAACCTGATCACCCGGAGAAAACCCAATGCAGGTCACGGGGAGAACGTACAAACTCCATACAGGCAGCACCCGTGGCTAGGATCGAACCCGGGTCGCTGGTGCTGTAAGGTAGCAACTCTACCGCCGTGCCACCGCTCCGCCCTTGCCCTCCTGCTCCACGCCCCTGCATTATTTTGTCCACGTTCTCACGTCCTAACGGCTCTCATTTACGAGCCTGTCCCACTTAGACGATTTTTTAGGCGACTGCCGGCGACTGTCAAAAGTCGTAGCAGATCGCTGAAATGTTCTTTTACCCGACGTCAATGACCACGACAATGCCGAGTCAGGTCGTACAGAATGCATGTGACAACCGGAGACAGGCACAAAGAGCTGGGGTAACTCAGCGGGCCAGGCAGCTTGTCAGGAGAGAAGGAATGGGTGATGTTTCAGGTCGAGACCCTTGGTCTGAAGTACGGTGTTGACCCCAAAATACCACCCATTCCTCTCTCCAGAGATGTGATGCCACTTCTATAGGGAGGTTTGATAGTGCGAAGTTATTTGAGATCTTCTTTAAACCTCTTCAGATCTCTAGTTACCCTCTCCCCTGACTCTCAGTCTGAAGAACGGTCCCGACCCGAACAGCCACAGATGCCATTACTCCAGAGATGCTGCCTGACCCGCTGAGTTACTCCAGCATCTTGTGCCTACTGTACCTATGGTTTTCTTTCAGACGCAAAGTGCTGGGGTATCTCAGTGGGACAGACAGCATCTCTGGAGAGAAGGAATGGGTGACGTTTCGGGTCGAGGCCCTTCTTCAGACTGATTTCGACGGTCTCGACCCAAAACGTTACCCATTCCTTCTCTCCAGAGATGCTGCCTGTCCCGCTGAGTTGCTCCAGCACTTTGTGTCTGTCTTCAATGTACACCAGCATCTATCTGCAGTTCCTTGAGCCGGTTTACACCTTGCCACTTTTACATGAGGCATGGTGGTCTGAAAGTGCGAAGTTACTTAAGAGCTTCTTTGAACTTCATATCTCTAGTTTCCCTCTCCCCTTGACTCTCAGTCTGAAGAAGGGTACCGACCAAAATCCACATATTCCATCTTCAGTGTAAACCAGCATCTGCAGTTCCTTCCTCCACACGTTGTTTTAAAAACTTGCTTTGAATATTTTATTTTGTAACATTTGCTAGTTATCGCCTTTTATTTAAACCTCCCCATTGGATTCAGGGTGAAGGTTTCCCGTCAGTCACACACACCAGATTCACCAGTCAAGCCCCTCGCTGGAACTACTGTTAACCAACCGCTCAAGGTGTTAAATTCACAAAGTTTAATTTCTGGCTGGAAGCTCGAGTTTTAATTACGTTGAAAAAGAAATCTCTTAATAGCCTTCTTGCCTTTAAAAAAAATAATAATTGCAGGTCGAGCTAAAAGTGTTAAACATTTATTTAGCGCGCAACTTTGAACCGCCATTTGTTCGTTCAAAACTGTTGCATCTGTTCTACCTGCAGCTTTTAGTTTAATATGCATAGTTTTACGGCCCTACTTAAATAAATGGATGGCAGCTCAGCCAGAACGTGGTAGTACAGATGTACGTTCAGGTGTAAAGATCGTGGTTGAATGTTACTTATTTTGGTGAAACTAGCACCTGGCCAATAGATTACACCGTCTTCGGAAACATCGCGAAATTCCCACGTTTACCTGACCGTCAAACTGTCGCCTCCAATCTACCCGTCAAATGTCCTGACGGTAAATAAATTGGTTAAACACAAGTATTTTATGGTATCTTCAAATGCCGTTTCTTAATTTAATATTACGTGCTTCTAAATGCATCTGCGACAACCTAGCAAACTGGGCGACAGCATGCGACAGACAGCACCCGCAATAAGCTACGATACCTGGCGACAAGCCAGCTGTCGCCGAGAAATTTCTACCTGGAAATTTTTTCCGCGACGCGCTGAGATCCACTACGATTCTTTGAAGACTCCTCACGATCATGCTCGCGACACCCCGGCAAACATCCGGCAACAGCCTAGTCACCGGCAATCACCTTAACATCGCCTCAGTGGGACAGGCCCTTTACTCATTGGCCAGAAAACCTTGTTTACAGATTATCCCAATGATCATCCTGATTTCATCCCATCAGGGACATTCCCACCTTTCCCGAACCTCCCTTGCTGTGAATGCTCAGACACAGCGCCTTTTATGTTTGTAAATATAGGATTTGCTCCTGCAAGTCTATTTGAGCGCACACCCATACCCTGTCTGCTTGCGTATACTTAAGCAACAGTATCAGCTCCTCTCTAAATGTGCCATCCATGAAGTTTCTGTCTTCACACATGCACTGTAGTAGCTCAGACTACTGCTCCAACTAGAAAGTGCTGAGATTACCCTATTAGAAACATAGAAAATAGGTGCAGGAGTAGGCCACACAAGGCCCTTCGAGCCAGCACCGACATTCAATATAATCATGGCTGATCATTCAAAATCAGTACGCCGTTCCTGCTTTCTCCCCATATCCCTTGATTCCATTAGTTCTAAGAGCTTTATCTAACTCTCTCTTGAAAACATCCAGTGAATTGGCCTCCACTGCCTTCTGTGGCAGAGAATTCCACAGATTCACAACTCTCTGGGTGTAAAAGTGTTTCCTCATCTCAGTCCAAAATGGCCTACCCCTTATTTCTTAAACTGTCACCCCTGATGACAGTGTTTTGATGTTTTGGCATAAGATTATCTATATACTAAAACTCTCGTTTGTTTGTTTGTTTGTTCCTGAACTACAGCCAAAACGGTACACGATAGCACGACAATTTTAGGCCCACCTTACTCACCGTCATCCCTTTGGTGCTAATGGAAGAAGTTTCATTGAAATCGGTGTTATATATTTTAAAGTTATTCACAATTTAAAGTTTAAATCTATCTCCGAGGGAGGGAGAGAGGGAGGGAGGGAGGGAGGGAGGGAGGGAGGGAGGGAGGGAGGGAGGGAGGGAGGGAGGGAGGGAGGGAGGGAGGGAGAAGGAAGGTTGAGGGGGATGCAGTGGGGGGGAAGGGGGGGAGGAAGAGGGGGGGAGTGGGGGGAGGGGAGGGAAGGAGGGGGAGGGGGGAAGGGGAGAGGGGTGGGACGGAGGGGGGTGGGGGTAGAGGGGAGGGGGGGAGGAGAGGGTGCAACACCAATGCAGGAGAGGTTTGGGCCCAACGGGTCCACTTGGTCTAGTAATATAATAAAAAGGAACTGCAGATGCTGATTTATACCAAAGATATTCACACAATGCTGGAGTAACTCAGCGGGTCAGGCAGCATCTCTGGATAAAATGGATGGGTGATGTTTCGGGTCGAGACCCTTCTTCGGACTGATTGTGATGTGGGAACTGGAAGCAAGAAAAGACCGGGTTGAAACAAGCCGTCAACAGATGACCTCAGATGATTTCCTGACAGTCCGCTTGTTGGCTCAGGAGGGTGTGATCCCAGTCGGGATACATCAATGCAAACTGTGGAACTGGTTAACCGACTTTTGAATGAATACTTTATTGTCACATGTGAAAGTCGCGGTGAAATTCTTTGCCTGCACGCCCACGGTATGTAAATAGCCACCACATAAAGGGCGCTGACAACGTTACAAAGTAGACACCTTATCCGCTCCAGGTCCCCCTTTGGTCTCCCCCTCCCCCCCACGCCGGGTCCTCCATTGTCCGTGCTCTCCCCCCCCCCCTCACGGTGGTCCCCCCACGCCGGGTCCTCCTTTATTCCTTCCCACGGCTGCAGCGTCCTCACCCCACGTGTCCGTCCTCGTCCATCGGTCGGTGCCATCATCGACAGCCGCACCGACTCTCCACTATCGCCGCCAGGTCCTCTCCGGACGCCTCCGTGGCGCCGACCCAGGACCCAGCCATGGGCTCCATCGACTCACGGCCCACGGGCTCCGACCTCGGCCGCCGGCTCCATTGACCCGGGCTCCGCCAGCCGCGGGCTCCAACCCGCGGGACCTCTGGCTACACGGCTCGTCGGGAGGTGTTTAGTGGAGCGGGGGGGGGGGGGGGTGGGGGGCAAGATGGGGATGGAGGCAAGCAAGGGGAGGGGGGAGAGGAACGTTTGTAGAAGTTACCTAAATTTGGAGAATTTGATGTTCAAACCCCAGGGTTGTAAGTCTCCCAAGTACAGTATGAGGTGCTGTTCCTCCAATATGCAAATGGCTTCACTGGCAATGGAGGAGGCCCTAGACAGAAAGGGCATTGTGGGAATGGGAAGGGGAGTTAAAATGGTCATCAACTGGGAGATACTGGGACCGAGCATAAGTATTCAGTGAAAATGGTCGCTGAGTCTTCACGTGTTCTTGCCAATGAGCAGGAGGTCACATCAGGACACCAAATGTGGTAGACGAGGTCTATCTTTGCATTAAAGTTTGGTTATCCTGAACTTAAACTCCAAAGTTGTGTGAGGTGTTCAACATGGAACAGTACACCACGGCCCACCTCGTCTGTGTCAACCATGACGCCAACGGATTTGAATTCCATCTGCCTGCTTATGGTTCACATCTGTCCATTCGCTGCCTGTCCGAATCTCTAAAGCTCTCTCAAATGTTGTTGTCCTATCGGCTTGGGCCTCCTAAGCTGGTGGTGTGTGTCAGGCATGTGTGATAAAATGCAATATCAGGTTCGATCCTGACTACGGGCGCCGTCTGTACGGAGTTTGTACGTTCTCCCCGTGACCTGCGTGGGTTTTCTCCGAGATCTTCGGTTTCCTCCCACACTCCAAAGGCGTACAGGTATGTAGGTTAATTGACTGGGTAAATGTAAAAATTGTCCCTAGTGTGTGTAGGATAGTGCTAATGTGCGGGGATCGCTGGGCGGCACGGACTCGGTGGGCCGAAAGGCCTGTTTCCGCGCTGTATCTCTAAATCTAAATCTAAGACTTCCACAAATTCACAACTCTCTGGGTGTTCAAATCTTTGTGCTTTAATGACGCACTTTCATTCAGTTCATATTACCCAATATCTTCAGTATCTAAGTTGCATCTCCCACAAGGAGGTTTATTTGTCCGGGGCAAAGCATCAAAGCTGGTGCCAATTCGAGAATGCAGATTAAAAATGGTCAATGAGGAAACTGCAAAACTCCTATCACTTACGACCTTATGAGAAGTGGAGAGGACAAAATGTGCAAAGGGTGGATTATGATAAGGAAGGAAAGTGGGGGACCAAAACATAGAACCAGAGAGAGATGTGTAGGAATGAACGGCAGACGCTGGTTTAAACCGAGAGAAACTGTTCTCTTTCCACAAATGCAGCTGCAAGTTAGTTGTGTTGAAACCAGGCGGCTGCCTGTTTTTGAAAATGCACAATGGCTTTTAGTCCTTTACTTTACTTTAGAGATACAGCTTGGAAACAGGCCCTTCAGCCCACCGAGTCGGCGTCGACCGGCAAATCCCTGTAACCTGTACACTACAGTAAATCGATCTTTCACATTAGGAGGAAACCGGGGAACCCGCAGAAAACCCACACGGTCACAGGGAGAACGTACAAACTCCGTACAGACTGCACCCAGAGTCAGTCAGGATTGAACATGGGTCTCTACCACAATAAGGCAACAACTCAACTGCTGCGCCACCGTGCCACCTCTTGTGTGCTGTGACACTTTTTAGTAGTAATTTGGGAGGAGGAACTCACTGGAACATGGTTAGAATTAAACGTTTGCTGCTCGTTACTCAAATTTCAGTTATTGTACTTGCAGTATATAAACACAACACTGTTTCCATATAAATATATCCCTGGTGTTATTGAAAACTATTGCAATAAATTTGAGGATGGTGGAGGGAGACAAAAACAGGGTGAGCGGGTGGACAGGGAGACGGCAGAAGGCAAACAATTAATTTCTTCATTTTTGGAATTTCGTCCATCAAGGCCTCATTTATTGGCTCTCCCGAACTGGCCTCAGACTATGGTTTGCCCGATCATTTAATTGATCACTAATACAGCAACAATATTGATGGGCATAGAGCAATGTCTTAGCCTGAAATGGTAAGGATGATTGCCTGTGTAGGAAGGAACTGCAGATGCTGGTTTACACCAAAGGTAGACACAAAATGCTGGAGTAACTCAGCGGGACAGGCAGCATCTCTGGAGAGAAGGAATGGGTGACGTTTCTGGTCCAAACCCTTTGTCTCAACCTGAGATGTCGCCCATTCCTTCTATCCTTCTATAACAATGGACAGCTACCTTGGTCATCGTTACTTTCTTGCAAATCTTTCCGAATCACCATCTATATCTCTCGTTTCCCTTTCCCCTCTCAGTCTGAAGAAGGGTCTCAACCCGAAACGTCACCCATTCCTTCTCTCCGGAGATGCCGTCAGTCCCGCTAGGTTACTCCAGCATTTTGTTTCTATCAAGGATGATAGGCTTCCTCCCTTGCAAAACATTAGTGAACTAGATGGGTTTTTTAACCACAATCTGGTCATTTTGTGGTCAACATTGCTAATCACTAATTTCAGATTATTTAAAGAATTTAAATGCCTGCTGTGGAAATATGACCCACGATATAAAGTGCCCAAATCAAACTACTCAAAACATATTTAAATTTTGTTCCACTACAGGGCTACTAATCTTTTTATCTCAACCAAACCTTTTAAAAATAGAAAACTAATAAGTATTGGTTACGGTTAATAAGTATTGGTTAATAAGTATTGGTTAATAAGTGGGTGGCACGGTAGCGCAGCGGTAGAGTTGCTGCTTTACAACGAATGCAGCGCCGGAGACTCAGGTTCGATCCAGACTACGGGTGCTGCACTGTAAGGAGTTTGTACGTTCTCCCCGTGACCTGCGTGGGTTTACTCCGAGATCTTCGGTTTCCTCCCACACTCCAAAGACGTACAGGTATGTAGGTTAATTGGCTGGGTAAAATGTTAAAAAAAAAAAAAATTAAAAAAAATTGTCCCTAGTGGGTGTAGGATAGTGTTAATGTACGGGGATCACTGGGCGGCACGGAATTGGAGGGCCGAAAAGGCCTGTTTCCGGCTGTATGTATATGATATTGGCATTATAGAAGGATGTTGGTAAACAAGTTCATAACATATAGAAAATAAATATGCAGATGCAGCAAATAAATTAGAGGATAAGATTACAAGATCAATATTTCTGCAATACTACCTTGGTGAGACCGCACTTGGAAGTGATAAATGTAGTTGTTGTTTCTTCACATTAAAAATACACTGAAAGTCTCGACCCGAAACGTCACCCATTCCTTCTATCCGGAGATGCTGCCTGTCCCGCTGAGTTACTCCAGCATTTTGTGCCTGTCTGTACAGACAAGGTGACTGTAACAATGACTACCAACCAGTGCCACTCATGTCTATTGTGATGGTGTGTTTCAAGAGGTTGGCTTTGATGCATGTAGTATATATAATAGTGCGTACAATGGTAACTGTAACCGTAACTATAACTGTAAGAATTCCACAGATTCACCACCGTCTGAGTAAAGAAATTTCTCCTCGTCTCTTTCATAAAAGAACATCCTTTAAGAACATCCTCCAAAGACGTACAGGTATGTAGGTTAATTGGCTGGGTAAATGGTTTTTTTTAATATTGTCCCTAGTGGGTGTAGGATAGTGTTAATGTGCGGGGATCGCTGGGTGGCACGGACTTGGTGGGCCGAAAAGGCCTGTTTCTGGCTATATATATATGATATGATATGATATGATGATAATTCTGAGGCTATGACGTCTAGTCCTAGACTCTCCCTCTAGTGGAAACATACTCTCCACATCCACTCCATCCAAGCTTTTCACTATTCCGCACGTATCAATGAGGTCCCCAAATTATGGTGTGATCTGTAAATGTTCCAACATTGTTGTCAAATACTATACTGGCATCCAAATAGGGAGTGTAGACGACAAATAACAGTGGGTACAGTAACCATGCACTGGCCACTGGATTGTAATCAGATCAACCCTAGACAACTACTCTTTGACTCCTTCCACCAAGTCAATTATGAATCCAATTGCCTAGATTCAATCAAATCTAACTTTCCAAACTAGCATAACATACGAGACCTTGTCAAAGGCTTTGCTAAAGTCCCCCATACGGACACTGCCCTACCCTTATCAATCTTCTAGGAGACCTCTTTGAAAAACTATCAGATTCATGAGATAAGATTGCCCACACACAATGTTGTGCTGAGTATCTCTGATCAGTCTCTGCCCATCCAAATGCTGGTAGATCATAAAAGGTTATAAGGTAGCGTAAGAAAATAACTGCAGATGCTGGTACAAATCGAAGGTATTTATTTCACAAAATGCTGGAGTAACTCAGCAGGTCAGGCAGCATCTCAGGAGAGAAGGAATGGGTGACGTTTCGTCTGAAGAAGGGTCTCGACCCGAAACGTCGCCCATTCCTTCTCTCCTGAGATGCTGCCTGACCCGCTGAGTTACTCCAGCATTTTGTGAAATAAAAAGGTTATAAGGTCATAAGTGATAGGAGTAGAATAAAGCCATTCGGCCCATCAAGTCTACTCCGCCATTCAATCATGGCTGATCTATCTCTCCCTCCTAACCCCATTCTCCTGCCTTCTCCCCATAATCTTTTTTAGTCAGAGACTTTTTTAGTCAGAGAGTGGTGAATCTGTGGAATTCTCTGCCTTGGAGGGCAGTGGAGGCCAATTCTCTGAATACATTCAAGAGAGAGCTAGATAGAGCTCTTAAGGATAGCGGAGTCAGGGGGTATGGGGAGAAAGCAGGAACGGGGTACTGATTGAGAATGATCAGCCATGATCACATTGAATGGCGGTGCTGGCTCGAAGGGCCGAATGGCCTACTCCTGCTCCTATTGTCTATTGTCTATAATCTCTGACACCCGTACTAATTGTGTTCCCTCAGAATCTCATCCACAACTTTCTCACCTGCTGACATCTGGCTCGCTGGCCTGTAGTTCCCCACAGCTTGTCCTTGCTGCCCTCCTTAAACGGCACAAAATCACCTGTGATGAAAGATAATACAAATATCTCTGCAAGGGCACCCACAATCTATTCCCTCACTGCCCAGGAGGTCTGAAAATCCACTTGGTCAGACCCTGAGGATTCATCAACCCGCCTGGATTCCAGATCCAGTTCCAGAACGAGAGTCTGGAAGAAGAAGGGTTTAGACCCAAGATGTCACCTATCCACGTGTACCAGAGATCTGCCTGACCCACTGAGTTACTCCAGCACTTTGTGTATTAACCAGCAACTGTAGTTATTTGTTTCTACTACTTGTACAATGATAATCCCTTCCTCGGTTTTAGTGGACCATCGGCAATTATGGACATCACCTTCCCCCCCAATGGTCTGTTATAACGATGGTTTACTGTACTGG
The DNA here is from genome assembly GCF_053455715.1 of Rhinoraja longicauda. Taxonomy (NCBI): domain Eukaryota; kingdom Metazoa; phylum Chordata; class Chondrichthyes; order Rajiformes; family Arhynchobatidae; genus Rhinoraja; species Rhinoraja longicauda. Next base: position 74,267,088 of record NC_135959.1, on the reverse strand, counting down.
AAGACTGGACTTGATGGGGGTAGACTGGAAGCACATGCTGGAGGGGAAAACAACGTCTGATAAGTGGAAGGCATTCAAAAGCAAAATAGAAAGAGTTCAGCATCAGCATGTTTTCAGAAAGTTAAGAAGCAAATATAGTGAATTTAATGAACCTTACTTAACAAAAGGATATTTAAAATTTGATTAGGAAATAGAAGGGAGCTCATGTTGGGTACAGGAAATTTGTATCGAATAGGGCGGCAGAGTGGCAGAGTTGCTGCCTTACAGCGCCAGAGACCCGGGTTCAATCCTGACTACAGATGTTGTCCCTACGGAGTTTGTACATTCTCCCTGTGACCACATGGGTTTTCACTGGGTGCTCTGGTTTCCTCCCACATTCCAAAGATGCGCAGGTTTGTAGGTTAATTGGCTTCTGTAAATTATCCTTAGTGTGTAGGATAGAACTAGCATACGGGGGATAGCTGGTTGATGCAGACTCGTTGGGCTAAGGGGCCTGTTCCCACACAGATGGATTGGGTACTGAAGAAGACATTTAACATACCTGCATTCATAGGCCAGGACAGTCAGTATACAGTTGGAACGGTATGTTTCCACTGTGGAAGACATCGGTTGGACTACATTTGGACTACGAGAGGTTATCCACTTTGGTGGTAAGAATAGGAAGGCAGAGTATTATCTGAATGGTGTCAAGTTAGGAAAAGGGGACATACAACGAGATCTGGGTGTCCTAGTGCATCAGTCACTGAAAGGAAGCATGCAGGTACAGCAGGCAGTGAAGAAAGCCAATGGAATGTTGGCCTTCATAACAAGAGGAGTTGAGTATAGGAGCAAAGAGGTCCTTCAGCAGTTGTACAGGGCCCTAATCAGACCGCACCCGGAGCACTGTGTGCAGTTTTGGTCTCCAAATTTGAGGAAGGATATTCTTGCTATTGAGGGCGTGCAGCGTAGGTTTACTAGGTTAATTCCCAGAATGGCGGGACTGTCATATGTTGAATGACTGGAGCGACTAGGCTTGTATACACTGGAATTTAGAAGGATGAGAGGAGATCTTATCGAAACGTATAAGATTATTAAGGGGTTGGACACATTAGAGGCAGGAAACATGTTCCCAATGTTGGGGGAGTCCAGAACCAGGGGCCACAGTTTAAGAATAAGGGGTAGGCCATTTAGAACTGAGATGAGGAAAAACTTTTTCAGTCAGAGAGTTGTGAATCTGTGGAATTCTCTGCCTCAGAAGGCAGTGGAGGCCAATTCTCCGAATGCATTCAAGAGAGAGCTAGATAGAGCTCTTAAGGATAGCGGAGTCAGGGGGTATGGGGAGAAGGCAGGAACGGAGTACTGATTGAGAATGATCAGCCATGATCACATTGAATGGCAGTGCTGGCTCGAAGGGCCGAATGGCCTCCTCCTGCACCTATTGTCTATTGTCTACATTTCCGATGATACAGTTCTCAGATAGAAGGCTGGAGTTACAAGGAGAAATTAAATAGTTGGATTTTTTCTCACTGGATTGAGGTGTGACCTTACATGTGGGGACCTAGGGTCATACAGCGTGGAAACAGTGTGGAAACAGCCCCTTCAGCCCAACCTGCCCACACAGACCAACGTGCCTCATCTACACTAGAACCACCTGCCTGAGTTTAGCCCATATCCCTCTAAACCTGCGGTGGCAGGCAGTAGATACTCTAGGGCTGTTCGGTACTTTAGTAACTTGGTCGGTGCCAACACGTGGCGACATTTGTGTACTGCCTAGGTTGCATGCACAACAAACCTTCTCACTCTACCTGGGTACCCTCGGTACATGTGACAATAAATGACCATTCATTCATTCATTCATTCATTCATTCACGAAGTTTAACGGTAATTCCACGTAAAGGGTGGAGGTGATCTGGAACCAGCTGCCAAATGAGGTGGTAGATGCAGGCACTATCACGACGTTTAAAAGGCTTTGGGCAGCTGCTTCAATAGGAAAGGCAGAGAGGGACAGGCGTTTAGTAAGGGCAAATGAGATCAGCGTAAACAGGCATCTAGTTGAAACATATAAGATTATTAAGGGGTTGGACACGTTAGAGGCAGGAAACATGTTCCCAATGTTGGGGGAGTCCAGCACTAGGGGCCACAGTTTGAGAATAAGGGGTGGGCCATTTAGAACGGAGATGAGGCAGAACTTTTTCAGTCAGAGAGTTGTAAATCTGTGGAATTCTCTGCCTCAGAAGGCAGTGGAGGCTAATTCTCTGAATGCATTCAAGAGAGAGCTAGATAGAGCTCTTAAGGATAGCGGAGTCAGGGGGTATGGGGAGAAGGCAGGAACGGGGTAGTGATTGAGAATGATCAGCCATGATCACATTGAATGGCGGTGCTGGCTCGAAGGGCTGAATGGCCTCCTCCTATTGCCTATTGTCTATTGCCTCTAGGCATCACAGTCGGCATGGTGAAAGGGCTCTTTTGCTTCCCTGAAACCGAAACGTTTAAACAACTGTCATTTTAATGGGAGGTAGAGTTGAGCAATACCTCTCCCTACCCTCCAGAATAATAACCTTCTCATTTCAAAAACAAAAATTGCCTCACTCTTTACGACACTAACCGGGAAGCTGATCAACCTTTGGCCGGACAGTCTGCATTCCAGTACCTGACAACTGGCAGGTAACCGGCTTCCTTGTGTTTGCAAAGTATATTCATTACTGCCCAGTGAGTTACAATCACGAAACCAACTCAACCTTCAAATAAATCTGCAAAACATGTACTTCTGTCAAAGAACGAGTTCCAATTAATGATGACCCACTGGATTAACCAATTAGGAAATATAGAGCAGACGCGCAAATATATATTTTTGAATTTTAAGTTGTAAAACATGCCACATAGAAACATAGAAAATAGGTGCAGGAGTAGGCCATTCGGCCCTTCGAGCCTGCACCGCCATTCAATATGATCATGGCTGATCATCCAACTCAGTATCCCGTACCTGCCTTCTCTCCATACCCCCTGTTCCCTTTAGCCACAAGTGCCACATCTAACTCCCTCTTAAATATAACCAAAGAACTGGCCTCAACTACCCTCTGTGACAGAGAATTCCACAGATTCACCACTCTCTGTGTGAAAAAAAACTTTCTCATCTCGGTCCTAAAAGACTTCCCCCTTATCCTTAAACTGTGACCCCAACATCGGGAACAATCTTCCTGCATCTAGCCTGTCCAACCCCTTAAGAATTTTGTAAGTTTCTATAAGATCCCCCCTCAATCTTCTAAATTCCAGCGAGGGAGAGGGGAAGGGAGAGGGGGGAGGGAGGGGGGAGGGAGGGAGAGGAGGGGAGGGGGGAAGGAGGGAGAGGAGGGGAGGGGGGGGAGGAGAGAGTGCTGCACCAATGCAGGAGAGGTTTGGGCCCAACGGGTCCACTTGGTCTAGTATCCCTCTAAACCTTTTCCATCGATGTACCTGTCTAAATGTTTTTTAAATGTTATTAAAGTACCTGCCTTAACTACCTTCTCTGGCAACTCGATTAAATACTCTGTGCAAAAAAGTTGCCCCTCAGGTTCCTACTCTATTTTTTGTCTCTCATCTTCAGCCTATGTCCTCTGGTTCTTCATTCTCCTACTCTGGATAAACAACTCTGTACATTCACCCTATCTACCCCCCACAAAATTTTATACACCTCTATAAGATCACCACCCCACCTGGGCTCCAAGGAATAAAGTACTAGCCTGCCCAACCTCCCCCTATAGCTCAGGCCCGTAAGTCCGAGCAACATTCTCGTAAATCTTCTTTGCAATCTTTCCAGCTCAACAACATTCTTCCGAGAATCCGGTCACAAAAACTGAACACAATACTCCAAATGTAGCCTCACCAATGTGTTCTACAACTGTAACATAACATCCCAACTTCTGTACTCAATACCTTGACTGACAAAGGCCAATGTACCAAAGGCCTTCTTGACCGCCCTATCTATCTGTGACACCACTTTCAGGGAACTATGAACCTGAAGTCAATAGACAATAGGCAATAGACAATAGGTGCAGGAGTAGGCCATTCAGCCCTTCGAGCCACCACCGCCATTCACCGTGATCATGGCTGATCATGCACAATCAGTACCCCGTTCCTGCCTTCTCCCCATACCCCCTGACTCCGCTATCCTTAAGAGCTCTATCTGACTCTCTATTGAAAGCATCCAGGGAATTGGCCTCCACTGCCTTCTGAGGCAGAGAATTCCACAGCTTCACAACTCTCTGACTGAAAAAGTTTTTCCTCATCTCCGTTCTAAATGGCCTACCCCTTATTCTTAAACTAAGGCCCCTGGTTCTGGACTCCCCCAACATTGGGAACATGTTTTGTGCCTCTAACGTGTCTAATCCCTTAATAATCTTATATCATCATATCATATCATATATATACAGCCGGAACAGGCCTTTTCGGCCCTCCAAGTCCGTGCCGCCCAGCGATCCCCGTACATTAACACTATCCTACACCCACTAGGGACAATTTTTACATTTACCCAGCCAATTAACCTACATACCTGTACGTCTTTGGAGTGTGGGAGGAAACCGAAGATCTCGGAGAAAACCCACACAGGTCACGGGGAGAACGTACAAACTCCTTACAGTGCAGCACCCGTAGTCAGGATCGAACCTGAGTCTCCGGCGCTGCATTCGCTGTAAAGCAGCAACTCTACCGCTGCGCTACCGTGCCGCTATGTTTCAATAAGATCCCCTCTCATCCTTATAAATTCCAGTGTATACAAGCCCAGTCGCTCCAGTCTTTCAACATACGACAGCCCCGCCATTCCAGGAATTAACCTCGTGAATCTATGCTGCACTCCCTCAATAGTAAGAATATCCTTCCTCGAATTTGGAGACCAAAACTGCACACAATACTCCAGGTGTGGTCTCACTAGGGCCCTGTACAACTGCAGAAGGACCTCTTTGCTCCTATACTCAACTCCTCTTGTTATGAAGGCCAACATGCCATTGGCTTTCTTCACTGCCTGCTGTACCTGCATGCTTCCTTTCAGTGACTGATGCACTAGGACACCCAGATCTCGTTGTACTTCCCCTTTTCCTAACTTGACACCATTCAGATAATACTCTGCCTTCCTGTTCTTACCACCAAAGTGGATAACCTCACATGTATCCACATTAAAGTCCTAGATCCCTCTGCTCTACAGGACTCCACTGTGTCCTATGTCCACTATGAAGGTCCTGCCCTGGTTTGACTTCCCAAAATACAACACCTCACACTTATCTACATAAACCATCTCTCAGCCCACTTGCCCAGCTGAACAAGATATAGCTGTAATTTTTGATAACTATCTTCACTATCTACAATACCACCCACTTTTATGTCATCTGCAAACTAACTAGTCATGCCATGTGCATGCTCATCCAAATCATTGTAAACTGCAAACAGCAATGGGCCCAGCACCGACCCCTGAGTCACACCACTAGTCACAGGCCACCAATCTGAAAAACAACCTTCCATCAGCACCCTCTGCTTTCTTCCATGAAACCAATTCAGTCGGCTAGCTGCCCCTTAAGATCATGCGATCTCACCTTCCAGAGCAACCTATCATGCAGAACCTTATCAAATGCCTTGCTGAAGTTCGGACAGACAACATCTATGGCTTAGGTAGACACAAAATGCTGGAGTAAATCAGCGGGTCAGGCAGCATCTTGGGAGAGAAGGAATGGGTGACGTTTCAGGGCGAGACCCTTCTTCAGACATCTTATGCCTTTGCCCTCATCATTCTTTTGGTTACTTCTTCAAAAACCTCAATCAGTTCTGTCTCAAACGCATGCTGAATATCACTAATCAGCCCTTCGCTCCAAATAGATATATATTCTTTCCCTCAGAATCCTCCCCAGTAACCCGCCCGTTACATAATGACAGACACAAGTACTGGAGTAACTCAGATCATCAGGCAGCATCTCTGGAGAAAAAGGATAGTGACGTTTCGGGCCATAAGTTAAGTTCTAGGAGCAGAATTAGGCCATTTAGCCCATCAAGTCAACTCCACCATTCAATCGTGGCTGATCTATCTTTCCCTCTCAACCCTATGCTCCTGCCTTCTCCCCATGACACCTTTACTAATCAAGAATCCGACTACGAGTGCTATCTGTACGGAGTTTGTACGTTCTCCCCGTGACCTGCGTGGGTTTTCTCCGGGAGCTCCGGTTTCCTCCCACACTCCAAAGACGTACAGGTATGTAGGTTAATTGGCTTGGTAAATGTTTTTTTTAAATTATCCCTCGTGGGTATAGAACAGTGTTAATAAACGGGGATCGCTGGTCGGCACGGACCCGGTGGGCCGAAGGACCTGTTGCCGTGCTGTATCTCTAAACCTCTCATATGCCAAGCATATTTAGTTTAGTTTAGAGATGCAGCGTGGAAACAGGCCCTTTCGGCCCACCAGGTCCGCGCTGACCAGCGATCCCCGCACACTAACACTATCCTACACCCACTACGGATCCCCGCACACTAACACCACCCGATATCCACAAGGGACATTTTTTACATTTATCAAGCCAATTAACCTACAAATCTGTAAGTCTTTGGAGTGTGGGAGAAAACAGGGCTTGTATTCCCAGTCCTGCATTAGCAACCACCCCCCATCCCCACCCCCCTTGCCAATCTAGTTTAAACCCATCTGAGCACCACCAGCAAACCTGCCTTCCAGGATATTTGACCCCCTCCAGTTCAGGTGGAACCAATTCCTCGTGTACAGGTCATGTCGTAACAAAAGGAATAAATCAAAGTTTATTTTTTCTGACACCATCCTGTTTTAGCAGGATCTGAGTAACTGCAAGCCCACTCTCCCTGGAATAAAAACCAGAGAATGCCAGGAATGGCATTTGGAGAGAGAGAGAGAGAGAGAGAGAAATAGAGTTAACATTTCACGTTGGTAATCTGCCATCAGAAACTTCAAAATCAAACAAGTTGGAGACCAAATGGTACAGACGACGGTGGTGCCAATTGAGAAATGTTGGGGAAGCCATGATGTGCCTTAAGGAGATGTAAACAGGGCATTGAAAGGTGTTAGGCATTATGGGGTGAAGGCAGGAGAATGGGGTTAGGAGGGAGAGATAGGTCGGCCATGATTGAATGGTGGAGTAGACTTGATGGGTGAAATGGCCTGATTTTACTCCTATTCCTTATGATGTTATAATAAGAGGATAGAATAAGGGATTAGCCCAAAAAGGAAAATATTGTGAACGATAAAATGATTATACATCATGGATTAACACTTCATATTTTCATTGTTCCAAGTTATTAATTTGTCCGGAAATTCTTGGTGACATCCCAGTGTCATGACATTTTAGGCTCTGCAATTGGACCCTGGACTTCCTGACCCCTTAGAGCACAATCAGGCAGAAGATACAAAAGTTTGAAAGAATGTATCAGGGATGTCAAGGATTATTGGGAGAATCTGTGGTTCGGGTGGTGAATCTGTGGAACTCATTGCCACAGAAGGATGTGGAGGCCAAGTCAATGGATATTTTAAAGGCAGAGATAGACAGATTCTTGATTAGTATGGGTGTCAGGGGTTATGGGGAGAAGGCAGGAGAATGGGGTTGGGAGGGAGAGATAGATCAGCCACGATTGGACGGCGGAGTAGACACGATGGGCTGAATGGCCTAATTCTGCTCCTATCACATGTGAACATATTCAACAATGGCTGTTTCCCTTCTGTTATTAGATTTATAAGCAGATCTCCCATATGCCACGGATGCTTTCCCAATCTAACGTGCTGCAGCTTGAGTGTTAGTTCAGAGATACAGCGCGGAAAGAGGCCCTTCGGCCCACCGGGTCCCCGCCCACCAGCGATCCCCGCATACGGCACGGTAGCGCAGCGGTAAAGTTGCTGCTTTACAGCGAATGCAGCGCCGGAGACTCAGGTTCGATCCTGACTACAGGTGCTGCACTGTAAGGAGTTTGTACGTTCTCCCCGTGACCTGCATGGGTTTTCTCCGAGATCTTCGGTTTCCTCCCACACTCCAAAGACGTACAGGTATGTAGGTTAATTGGCTGGGTAAATGTAAAAATTGTCCCTAGTGGGTGTAGGATGGTGTTAATGTACGGGGATCACTGGGCGGCACGGACTTGGAGGGCCGAAAAGGCCTGTTTCCGGCTGTATATATATGATGATATATGATAAATACTATCCTACCCCCACTAGGGACAATTTTTTACATTTACCAAGCCAATTAACCTACATTCCTGTACGTCATTGGAGTGTGGGAGGAAACCGAAGATCTCGGAGAAAACCCACACAGGTCACGGGGAGAACGTACAAACTCCGTACAGACGGCACCCGTAGTCGGGATCGAACCCGGGTCTCTGGCGCTGCATTCGCTGTAAGGCAGCAACTCTACCACTGCGCCCTCTTGCACTTGCTCATCTGCACATTCTCTGTAGTTATAACACTGTATTCTGCATTGCTTCCTTTCTCTTTTTGCGTCACCTATTGTAACCATGTATGTATGATAATCCTGAATAATAGATAAAACAATGTTTTTCCACTGTCTCTTGTTACAAATGGCATGAATAAACCAATACTAATATTACATATAACATTTCTTAAAGTGGTTTCTCAGGTTGTTTGAAAATGTGTTGTCATAGATTTTATATTACTTGGTTTTTTAACTTGATAAGAATATTGCCAGTCACATTTTCATCATGTTCTGTTCACTTTTCTGCTTGAAATACGCTGTTAGACCATGATTGTCTGAAGAATGTGTAAAGTCACTGCATTAGTGTAGATAGACACAGAGTGCTGGAGTAACTCAGCGGGTCAGGCAGCATCTCTGGAGAACATGAATAGGTGATGTTTCGGATCAAGACCCTTCTTCACACTAGAGTCAGGCCAGTTCCCCTTTCTCCTCCCTGACTCTCAGTGTGAAAAGGGGTCTCGAACCCGAACGTCACCCATTCCCTCTCTCCAGAGATGCTGCCTGTTCCGCTGACTTACTCCAGCATTCTGTGTCTGTCAGACCATGAACTGATTTAATGGCTTCAGCCGCATACGTTTTCTGTACTTCTTTTGCTGAAGAGTTTCGAAGAGGCATCAACTCCGACACTGAGGCCCACCTCCTGTGCCCAAATGAGTAGACTGCTTGAGAATACCACATAACTGAACCTTGTTCGGGCCTGGTCTGAATGCTGAGAAGCAGAGACTTTGGTTATCATTCCCAGCGTGGATCAGTGCAATACACTGCAGCGCCCCGTCCCCGACATCTTTGCACAGACCTTTGTGAAGGCAGACCACCCATGGTAAATACCTATTGAGCTACTCAGCAAAGCTGAGCATTTCTGAAGCAGCAGGGGGGGAAAAGCACAGACAAAGAAGCAACACCATTAAAGGAAACCTGCCGACCGGACTGGAATACTGCGCTGGCTTGAACTCACTGGGCTGCTGTAGAGAGTGAATTGATAGTATTGATTTCTTTGTGAATGGTGCAGTTGAATGATCTAATACTTGGGGCCTGTTTAGGGGGGGGGAGAGCCTCCAGCAGGAAGGACTGGAACCAACACTCAGGGTGAATGAACTGAGCCTCGACAACAAACAGGCTGAATTATTACATCACGAATATTGTAACACATATCAAACTCAACATCGTTCCACGAGGGACAAGCCTTGAATGTTGTGCCTTTCATCTTGCAACTATGATCATTTTCAACCCTTTCTTGATCTGATTCACAGGCCAAGATTTGTTTAATTTTCATGAGGGAGTTGACCATTATTCGTTGGCACTTCATGAATTAGCAAATTATTTTTTTTGAAAGAAGACAGAAAGTGCTGTAGGCTCAGCAGGTCTGGGAAACATGGATAAGTTACATTTCCTATTACATTACATTACGCATAACATTACAAAAGGGCTGGACAAGCTAGATGCAGGAAAAGCCAGATGCAGGAAAAATGTTCCCATTGTTGGGGGAGTCCAGAACCAGGGGCCACAGTCTAAGAATAAAGGGGAGGCCGTTTAAAACTGAGGTGAGAAAGACCTTTTTCACCCAGGGAGTCGTGAATTTGTGGAATTCTCTGCCACAGAAGGCAGTGGAGGCCAATTCACTGGATGAATTTTAAAGAGAGTTAGATAGAGCTCTAGGGGTTTAGTGGAATCAAGGGATATGGGGAGAAGGCAGGCACGGGTTACTGATTGGGGATGATCAGCCATGATCACAATGAATGGCAGTGTTGGCTCAAAGGGCCAAATGGCCTCCTCCTGCACCTATTTTCTGTTTCTATGTTTCTATTTTGGGTCGGGACCCTTCTTCAAATTAATGGTGGAGGGAACCTGGAATAGAGATGGGGATGGAACAAAGGCAAATGCTAGGTGTCGGAAGGAATTGCAGATGCTAGTTTACACCGAAAATATGCACAAAATGCTGGAGTAACTCAGCGGGACAGGCAGCATCTCTCGAGGAACGTTCTCGACCCGAATCATCACCCATTCATTCTATCCAACGATGCTGCCTGTCCCGCTGAGTTACTCCAGCATTTTGTATCTATCTGTACGTGGTAGGTGGATGCAGGTAAGGGGGGCTTTGATGGATCAATGGCTGGACAAACGCCAGAGAGGAAGAGACAAATAGTGTGAGATGCGGATAGAAATGAGAATTGTGAAGCCAGAGGAAGGAATATAAGGGACAGGGGAAATTGGAAGCAACAAATGGATGTGAATCGAAGTGTGGGGACAGGAAAGGCGGGGGGGGGGGGGAGTTGTGGGGGCAGGATTGATAGTAGGCAAGTTAATTTTAGGTAACTAACCTGAAATTGGAGAATTCAATGCTCATACCATTAGGTGGTGAGCTACCCAAGTGAAATACAAGGTGTTCCTCCATTTTATATGAGGTCTGGGATAGAAAGGTCAGTACAGGAAGGGGAGTTAAAACGGTTAGCAACTGAGAGATCCCACAGGCCTTGGCAGACCGAGCACAAGTTCAGCCTGCTGGTCGCCTAGTCTATGTTTTGTCTAGCCAATGTACAGGATGCCATATCGGGAACACAAAAGACACTAGATGGGGTTAGAGGAGGTGCACATGAACCTTCGTCTCAGCTGGAAGGAATGCTGGAGTCACCTGGATGGATGTGAGGGAGGAGGTATAGCGATATGTGTTATATCTCCTGCGGTTGCAGAGGAAAGTACCTGGGGAAGGATTAACTTGGCTCGTAAAGGATGAGAGAACCAAGGTTTTGCAGACAGAGTGGACTCGGCAGGAGGCAGAAATGGGTCAAAATTAAAACAATAAGCACTGCAAGGACTTCATATGTATTTCAATTCCAGAATACTGCAAAACCTGTTCAGAATTAAAGGACGGTCCATTAGAAAAGAGATGAGGAGGAATTTCTTGAGTCAGAGGGTGGTGAATCTGTGGAATTCGTTGCCACAGAAGGCTGTGGGGGCCAAGTTAATGGATATTTTTAAGGCAGAGATAGATTCTTGATCAGTATGGGTGTCAGGGGTTATGGGGAGAAGGCAGGAGAATGGGGTTAGGAGGGAGAGATAGATCAGCCATGATTTAATGGCAGAGTAGACTTGATGGGCCGAATGGCCCAATTCTGCTTCCATCACTTATGAGCCTCAAAACTTCCTTCAGCATAAATTACGAGATTGCCTTGCTTGTAAAGTTTACACTATGATGATGAAACTCATTCTTTATTTTAAAAAATAAATAAACATTCTGGTTCTTTCTTTGGATTATTTAACCTATCACAGCTTTAATTAAAATTGTTGACAGGTTAATGCTTTCTGAAATATGTTTTTTTCAGGAAGTATTAATCAAAAATGTAATAATTGGAAGGGGTTGCGAATTATGGATTCTTTCATCAAGACAACTAGCCTTCGAATGACATTTTTAACGTCGAAAAAAAGTCACAAAGAGTTATGAACAGGCATGGTCAAAGTTGGGCACTGAGCCAAAACAACTTTTATGATTGTTATATTTTTGAACTGTTTTTTTTAGAAACTTAAGTGAAATGAAGAACAGAATCCTTTTCTGGGTGGAAGGAAAGGGGTGCATTGAATGGGTAGACAATAGACAATAGGTGCAGGAGGAGGCCATTCAGCCCTTCGAGCCAGCGTGATCATGGCTGATCATTCAATGTAATCATGGCTGATCATTCTCAATCAGTACCCCGTTCCTGCCTTCTCCCCATACCCCCTAATTCTGCTATCCTTAAGAGCTCTATCTAGCTCTCTCTTGAATGCATTCAGAGAATTGGCCTCCACTGCCTTCTGAGGCAGAGAATTCCACAGATTTACAACTCTCTGACTGAAAACGTTTTTCTTCATCTCCGTTCTAAATGGCCTACCCCTTATTCTTAAACTGTGGCCCCTAGTTCTGGACTCCCCCAACATTGGGAACATGTTTCCTGCCTCTAACGTGTCCAACCCCTTAATAATCTTATACGTTTCGATAAGATCTCCATACGTTTCGATAAGATAGAAGTAAATATGTGAAAGATGAAGAAATTTGCAACGGTAATGACCCTGGGAGTAAAAGACATGGCTGTGCATGGATGACTGATTAAAATTTGGAGAGGTGCAGATACCTCCAGACCCATGGGTTTAGTGGATATAGAGGAAGAGATGAATGATGATCCAGAGAAGCCTGATTAAAAAAATCAAAGCTAACATGTTGCCAAAATATCAACCAAAATGGAACAGTGACCACAGGGCTGATCTTGATTTGCTTAAAGTGTAAGAAAATAACTGCAGATGCTGGTACAAATCGAAGGTATTTATTCACAAAATGCTGGAGTAACTCAGCAGGACAGGCAGCATCTCAGGAGAGAAGGAATGGGTGACATTTCAGGTCGAGACCCTTCTTCAGACTGATGACGTTTCGGGTCGAAGAAAGGTCTCGACCCGAAACGTCGCCCATTCCTTCTCTCCTGAGATGCTGCCTGATCTGCTGAGTTACTCCAGCATTTTGTGAATAAATACCTTGATTTGCTTAAAGATCTTAAGTGGAAGCATTTTGACCTACCTCAGGTTGCAGAAGGTGGATTGTATGTTGCTCACCCAGGTCATTAGAACAGTCATCTAGTGCTAGTATATGTATGGGTACAGGTTACACCAGTAAATTAATTGAACCAGGGTAGAAATAGAGTCATAGAGTGATACAGTGTGGAAACAGGCCCTTCGGCCCAACTTGTCCACACCAGCCAACATGCCCCAGCTACACTAGTCCCACCTGCCTGCGTTTGGTCCATATCCCTCCAAACTTGTAGGCTGTCAAAATGATGATCTGACGTCTTGTCAGAAAATCAACTGATACCAAATATTCAAAATATGCAACTTGAGATGGAACGATAAAATATTCTGGTTTAGCATCCAACTGAAGAAGGGTCTCGACCCGAAACGTCACCCATTCCTTCTCTCCCGAGATGCTGCCCGACCTGCTGAGTTACTCCAGCACTTTGTGAATAAATACCTTCGATTTGTACCAGCATCTGCAGTTATTTTCTTATATATAGAAGAATGGAGATGGTGGCTATAGAATGAAGGTTGTGATTGGGTCTCAGGATAATGGCCTAGGCCTTCCTTCCATTTGTGCAGAACATTTGCATTCGTTCAATACTGGATTTCAGACAAGCAGTCTAACAATTTAGAGAATGAAGTGTTAAAAAAGATGGTAATGAGGGTGAGCTGAGTAGTATCTTGAGCAGAAGAATTAGGGCTGAACAGCCCCACAGTTAGTTATGCCACTGGTTTAGTTTAGAGATATAGCACGGCCAACCGAGTCCACCCGGAGGAAACCCACGCGGTCACAATTTGAACATGAAGATTCCACAAAGACAACATCCAAGTTCAGAGTCAAACCCGGGTCTCTTGCACTGTGAGGCAGCAGCTCTACCCGCTGCACCACTATGCGGCAGGCAGTCATTCACAGCTCCAACAACCTGGTCAGTGCTGACCTCCTTGCAAAGTTTGCACATTCTCTCTCTGACCACTTGGCATTCCCCATTTGTTCCACGATCGTCTCAGTACATGTGAGTTTGTTGGTTAGCCTGCTGCTGTAAATAGCCCCACAAAATGCAGTTGAACGATGAATGGTAGGGCTTACACAGTGAACGGTAGGGCTCTGGGGAGTGTTGTAGAGCAGAGGGATCTAGCAGTACAGGTACACAGATGAAAGTGGCATCACAGGTAGATAGGGTGGTCAAGAAAGCTATTGGCACATTGGCCTTCATCAGACAGAGCATTGAGTATAGAAGTTGGGAGGTCATGTTGCAGTTGTATAAGACATTGGTGAGACCGCATTTAGAGTATTGTGTTCAGTTTTGAGCACAATGTTGGAGGAAAGATGTTGTCAAGCTGGAAATGGTGCAGAGAAGATTTACGAGGATGTTGCTAGGACTCGAGGGCTTGAGTTATAGGGAGAGGTTGAGCAGGCTGGGACTCTACTCCTTGGAGCGCAGGAGGATGAGGGGTGATCTTATGGAGATGTATAAAATCGTGAGAGGAATAGATTGGGTAGACGCACAGAATCCCCTGCATAGAGTAGGGGAACCGAGAACCAGAGGACATAGGTTTAAGGAGAAGGAGGAAAGATTTTGTAGGAACCTGAGGGGGTAACTTTTCTCACACAAAGGGTAGTGAGTGTATGGAGTGAGCTACCAGAGGAAGTAGTTGAGCCAGGTACTATCGCAACGTTCAAGAAACATTTAAACAAGTACATGGATAGGACAGGTTTAGACGGATATGTGCCAAACGCAGGCAGGTGGGACTAGTGTAATTGGACATGTGGGCAAAGTTGGGCCAAAGGGCCTGTTTCCACGCTGTAAGTCTCTGACTCTAAGACTGGTGTAATCGGTGGTTGGAGTGAATAGGAATGCAGTGTGAATAAAATGGAAATAGTGTAAGAGTAGTGTTAATGGGTGCTCGCTTGGCAGCACAGGGGGTGATAGGCTGCTTATTTTCCCGCATGACTTCAGGACTCTCTAAGATGTGTTCAAAGCTCAGCATGTGGAAGAGAAATAGAAGGGGGGCAAAGTCAGATCTGTCCAGAAACAGCACAGACCACGAGCCAGCGACCATCTTTTAACTATAGTATTCCACCGACACTCTCACAGGAACATTTGGTAAACAAATTATGAAGAGCTCTGCCTTGAAGCTGGCAAACACACACACCCTGTACTTTGTACATTTAGTTCTTACCAGATGAACAATCCAACAAACAAAACATAGCTGCATAAAATGCCTCAGACAATTTATCAAAGCGCATGGGACAATCATTTTCTCACATTCATCCGCAAAAATAAGCCCGTTTCTCAGTATGTCCAACTCAGCGAGTCTGTGGAAAATATGTCAACGTGTGCCCTGTACGGAAGTGCAGCTTTCTGACTGTTGCCCCAAGCAAAAGCATTTACTAAAATAAATAAAACACAGACAGGGTGGCAGTTAGTGCTGGACTACCAATCACAAATAAGCTGCCTTTCTCAAAGCCTTTTGGCAACTCTGCATGCTATTTTACACGAATAAACAGAATGTGCTGCCTTTTCGTTCAACTGGTACCAGTCCAGTTTTTCAACAGAGTACTTCAGTGACGAATCAGACACCAAGGCCAATTTGAAATAAAACAACATCCTGATTAAATGTGTTATGGGAATCCTACCATAATATACTGACATCACGCCCAACAAGACTCAACTTGTTGAGAGTCTTTTTCAATTGATCTAATACCTGCTGCAGCTCGTCCACTGGCTAAAGAGATTTTACCAGGGTTTTTTTTTCGTTGCAATAATGTCATCTGTGTGCAATCTGAGCAGATGTGTTCATGGTTCCCGTAACCATAATAAGATAGTCCACCAATGACACAGCCTACTGTCTACCAACTGAAGCTGCTTTCAAAACTCTGTATCCGTCAGAAACTCACCATGGCTTTGAATGTGCTAATAAACGCACCAGAGGAAAACTTGGCAAACATTGTCAATGCTTATTTTTTACCCTTATGGATTACGGTTCTTGAAAGGCAGCATTTTCGTTGGGGCCTTCCATCCTCTTGCGGGGGCTGTGCGTGTCGGTTGCCTCGGTAGGGGTCAAGCTGCCTGTCCGTGGGCGCGGGGGGGAAGAGAGGGGAAGTTTTGTTGCCTCCATCACAGTGAGGGGGTGTTTGGAGTCACTGTGATGGATGTTTGTGTTGGGGTCGGGTGTCCTGTGTTTTCTTTTCTTTTTTGCTGTGTTTTGTGACTGCTGAAATTTCGTTCGGTATTTATACCGAATGACAATAAAGTTTTGTTATACTGTTATTATACTGTTATTTAGAACTCTTTTGTCATTCCAATGGATTTTAATTAAGAGTTGATCATAGAGCATAAAGCAGTACAGGAGCGGGGCAGGTCTAGCACGATGAAGGACACAAAATGCTGGAGTAACTCAGGCAGCACCTCTGCAGAGAAGGTTTGGGGGACGTTTCGGGTCGAGGATCTTCGGACCGATGAATATGCCGACCATGATGCCAGTTTAAACTCCACATCTGCAAGTTATATTCTGCATCCACATCTAACAACTACATGCCTCTTCACCAATGCCCCCCCTCCCACTCACACCAGAATTGAAAAGATACCATTGCTTAAAGAGGTTGAAGCAGTAGAAATTCAGGTGGATGAACAGAAGCAAAATAAAAGGAGTAGCTGGATGCACTGGGTAAGTCTGCATCAGGGTGGGAAATGGAGAGTTAACGTGTTAGGTTGAAACCCATCATCTGGACTGAGAGAGTGGGGGGGGGGGGTGGGAGAGAGGGTGGTGGAGTAGCTCGTGTAAAGGGGTTGAGGGAGGGGTGGACAAGAGCTAGCAAGTGATCAACGCGATGAACCAAAGTGGATTCCACCTCTGCCTTCCACGTTATATTCCGCCTGCCTTATTCTCATCCATTCAATGAGCCAGCCCATATCCACCTGAAGTTTCACTGTGTGCTCATCACTCATAGCACCACACAGCTCACCGCTCACCACTCATGCGGCACGGTGTCGCAGCGGTAGAGTTGCTGCCTTACAGCGAATGCAGCGCCGGAGACTCAGGTTCGATCCTGACTACGGGCGCCGTCTGTACGGAGTTTGTACGTTCTCCCCGTGACCTGCGTGGGTTTTCTCCGAGATCTTCGTTTCCTCCCACATTCCAAAGACGTACAGGTATGTAGGTTAATTGGCTGGGCAAATGTAAAAATTGTCCCTAGTGGGTGTAGGATAGTGTTTGTGTGCGGGGATCGCTGGGCGGCGCGGAACCGGTGGGCCGAAGGGCCTGTTTCTGCGCTGTATCTCTAAATCTAAATCTAAAATCTATATCATCAGCAAACTTGGATAAAATATATTCATCAGGATCATTGTTATAGATTGCAAACAGCTAAGGCACCATCACTCTGCCTCGCAGAGGTTCACAGTTCCAGCCTGTAATTGACCCAAATACTCATCATCTCAAATTTCTGTCCATTTTCTCGAATCGTCAATGCATATTGGTACAGATCCCGCAATCAAATCTTCTTTTAAAAATCTCTATTTGACACATTGTATATTCTAAATACACGACAACCTTTAGTTCCTCCTTAAGTGTTCTGCTTGTTTCAACCTCAAAACTCAAACTTATGAAATTTCCATCTCATAAGTCCAAAAGGGACTGCAAAGTCTTATTATTGTTTTCAAAGTGAACACTTCCTTCATAGGATGATTCTCGCGTTTCCCTGCTACTGATGTCAAGCTTACTGGTCTGCAATTCTCAGTTTTCACTCTTCCTTGTTATATAGCAGGTATTTATTCACAAAATGCTGGAGTAACTCAGCATCTCAGGAGAGAAGGAATGGGCAACGTTTCTGGTCGAGACCCAGAGCTATAATTAGTAGCTTCCATTTTTGGGAACTGTTGTAAAACTTAGAAATGAAGAATCTTTAGAATCCTGAATAACACTAACCTTCCACTGACCTGCTCAGATTTCTGCAGTTTTAGTTTTCTTTCCAATTAATGGTTACGTGTTATTGTGAGCATAAATCTTTTGTTTTAATCTGAAAACCAAATGCTTGTGCATACGCAGAATGCTTTGACTGATTATTGTTTCATCTTGAGTCCAGAACAAGGGGCCACAGTTTAAGAATAAGGGGTAGGCCATTTAGAACGGAGATGAGGAAGAACTTTTTCAGTCAGAGAGTGGTGAAGGTGTGGAATTCTCTGCCTCAGAAGGCAGTGGAGGCCAGTTCGTTGGATGCTTTCAAGAGAGAGCTGGATAGAGCTCTTAAGGATAGCGGAGTGAGGGGGTATGGGGAGAAGGCAGGAACGGGGTACTGATTGAGAGCCATGATCGCATTGAATGGCGGTGCTGGCTCAAAGGGCTGAATGGCCTACTCCTGCACCTATTGTCTATTGTCTATTGATGACCACCTCACATGTCACAGACCCGACTTCAAAATACATGGCAAAATAATAATCGGAATGTTTATTTTGGATTTAACCCACCAAGTCATCCTCACCCGTTTTAAATTTAAGCACAATCTTAAATGAAAGGGGGACTGTCAGCTAATGGAATGAGGCATCAGAGAGGAGGAAGAATGTCTGAAGGGATTAGTTTTGTCTGGAAATCGTCAATAAACTCATGGCTTATGACCTAGCATACTGGGAGAATGTGTTGTAAATATTCACGTTAAAATTTGCTCAAAATTTGTGTTCGTCTCCAGAAGATGTTGGGCCTGTAGCGCCAGTTTAGTTTTCCACAATGGAAAACATAAACTTGTTTTTGTTTGAACTACTCAGTCAAACTGAAACCAAAAGATGAACTAGCAGGTATCCGTTTCAACTTATTTCTATGCTAGACGACAATGTTTACCAAGGAAGAACTGTAAGTGATTCCAGGTGTATTAGCACATTTTGTTGTTGAGAAAATAATTGTCTGGCTTTCCTGTCGACTGAGGTTGGGTTTTCTTTCTTTTGTTTTAAGCGTAATGTGAGGCTAAGGTGCTGAGTGAGACAGATGTCAAGATTAAAATGTCACAGCAATGACTAAACCATAACAAGGACAAGGGGTCACAGTTTAAGGATAAGGAGGAAGTCTTTTAGGACCGAGATGAGAATGTTTTTTTTCACACAGAGAGTGGTGAATCTGTGGAATTCTCTGCCACAGAAGGTAGTTGAGGCCAGTTCATTGGCTATATTTAAGAGGGAGTTAGATGTGGCCCTTGTGGCTAAAGGGATCAGGGGGTATGGAGAGAAGGCAGGTACGGGATACTGAGTTGGATGATCAGCCATGATCATATTGAATGGCGGTGCAGGCTCGAAGGGCTGAATGGCCTACTCCTGCACCTACTTTCTATGTTTCTATTCCAAACCATATTTGAAGAACGGCCCCGACCCAAAACATTATCTATGCATGTCCGCCAACGGTGCTGCCTGACTTGCTGTTACTCCAGCACTCTGTGTCTATTTTTGTTGGTAAGACTGGCACCTGCAGTTCCCTGTGTCTCCAAATCCTATCTTGCTTTTTTTTCCAAATAATAAACCATTGGGAACATTTGTCAATACTTAGGCAAAATTCTTCGACATCATCATAAGTAAGCATAAAGTTAACAAACCTTCAACAGCAGCTGTTTGGTCAAAATTCTTTGACACGAAGCCTAGGGTGGTGTAGGCACCGTCGTCAGTAAAGTTGACATTTCCTTTGCGTTGAGGGGTCCTTTGACATTCTGCCACTTTCTCACAGGTGAAGAAATTGTCATTCCCCAAACCCAAGGCGACATAATTCAGGCCGCTTTGAATTCCGGCCGAGGTTTTGCGGCAGATTGGGCTTCCTTGGGCCCCTTCGGATTCCTCGTTCTTTCGGAGGGAAACGTTTTCAAATGAAGCCGAGCTGTGTCTCTTGGGGTCGTGAGCAAATGAAGGCGACACGGGCGTGACGGTGGTCGTAGAGGAGAAAGTCTCCGAGCTGTGCCTCCTGCGCCCCTGAGGGTTGGCACGGATCACTTTGGCACCGCGGTTGGGATCTGGTGCCAGGCTTGGGAGGACGAAGACATCTACCCCGGGCAGGTGGTCTATCAGCGAGAGTCTCTTCATCCCCGAGGCGGGGCTGTCCAACTGGGCACTTTCATGCTTTGAGGGAACAGGTAGCGGTGGCGTTGTCGCCGATATAAACGCCATCTCTGTGTATTCCGCCTCGTCTTCTCTTCCACTTTTCAGGCAAACGTCGGCGGGGAGATCTCTACAGGGACACGACACCCGAGACCCAGTTACAGCATCGAATCCATTCTTTGGTAACTCTGAGTTGAGATGGACGTTCATGTAATCAGACCCTGCCAACCCTCTCTGGGCGTTTGCAAAGGTCGAGTGGCTTTTCTCAGGCACATATGGTGCAATGTGTAGAAACCTGCTGCCGAAATCTATGCTGACATATTCCCCAGGGCTCTTTGGTTGAGGCAATGAAGCAGGGTCGTTTGCACTCGACGGTGCGTTGGCTTGCAGCTTCTCCAGCGACAGCCTGGGGGGTCTCACGGCTCTTCCTCGGTGGGCAAATCCACCCAACCCACCTTGCCCTGCCGGTGAATGAACAGCGTGGTTCCCCACAGAAGGAGGAGCGTTGCACTTGGCATCCAGCGCCGGCTCCTCGAGAATCACAGCGTGCGGCAAACGCATCAGCATGTAGTGGTCATCCTTCTGGCTATGGGGCTTGTTGGGCTGGGGCGACCCGTAGAAGGGGTCGCTGGATCTGGGAAGTTCTTCACTGACAGGGAAAAAGCAATCTGGGGGCGTCACTGAAGCACAGTGATCAACAGGAGACATGTCCATGTATTGGTCCCTGGCGAACTTCCCATCCGAGCTATCCACCGACAGCTTTGCCCCGCACCACATTATCTTGTACTGACTGCTATCAGGCGAGCAGCACTCAGCCGGAGAAGTGTTCTTGTACCCACCTACGTTCACTTGTGAATGTGATCGCGGGTTAATTATTTGCTTCGGCGCGGAGACACTTTTGGGACTCATTGGCATGTAGTCGTCATCATTCTTGCGAGGGTCGCCTGTCACTCCGTGGGTCATCGGCATGTAGCCATCGTCGCCAAGGTTGCTGCGCCCAGAGTTTTCCCGGGACCCTACTTGAATGCCACAATAGTCCTCTGGATACGGACTGTAGGCGACGCTGGGGGAGACGGGGCTGGACAGTCGTGCAGAGTCGCCAGTGGACGTAGCCTTCATTAGAGTGTAGTCGTCTAAGGAAATGGACGAAAGCTGTGAATCGGCCCTCTGTGGGCACGGTGTTGTCAGGGAATACGTTCTCCTGCGGTAACTTTTGTCGGGACTCGCCGGGTGACAACATGCAAGCCTTTCCATTAGCGTGTACCCGTGTAACTCAGTGCATTGGCGCACAGGAGGGGTGCAGGTGAGGGATTCCGGCGTGTTGCTCCTGTAGCCCGTGTACTGCCTCACATCTCCAGGGCTGGAACCGTATTCATCCAAGGAGATGAACCCTCCGTCGCTTGGAGACCCCGACACAGACTGGCTGGCACTGGCTGGGCGAGCGGGGGTGTCAGACACAGAGCCGTGGCCGCTGCTGGACGACAGGCTGACTGGGCTGGTCGCAGATAGGGGGGAGTGAGACAGTGACATGGGCTGGTTGGGCTGCCCTGCCCTGGGGGGTCTGGCCATGGTACTGGGCCGGCTGCAGTGTGTCCTGGCCCTACCTGGGCTGATGATGGGGCTCCCGGACGCACAGTCTGGCCTGTCCCCCTCGCTGGCCGTCCTGGCTCGACTCTTGCCCCTATGGGATGCCGGGGGGGCCAGGCAGCTCCTGTGGGGCAGGCCGGCCTGGCTGGGGGGCAGGTGGGCCAAGTGGCGGCGGCCGGGCACCGAGATGGGGTGGGAGCCCGAAGACTGGCTCTTACTGCGGGGGCGGAACTCGCCCACCTCCTTCATTGCCTCCAGGATGGTCTCATGGATGTGCTGGGCCACCACAGAGTCGTCCACCTGCATCCACAGCTCGCCCGGCCCCGTGGACGCCGACCTGCCCACCTCGATGAAGAACAGGTTGTCCGAGTGTCCACAGCGCCTGATGCTCATCAGCTGCAGACTGACGGAGGGCAGCTGGTAGTTGAGTTTGACCAAAGCCATGGTGTGGCTGGACAGGCACAGCATGTAGGCGCCGCTCAGGTTCCTGGCCTGGCCCAGACCCTTGGGCTTCAGGTGTACCTGCCACACCTGCTTGTACAGGGCGCTGGGCAGCGGGCAGTAGTCGCTGGGGTCGGTGTAGGGTGGTGGGGTGGAAGGGCCAGATACCTGGGGTAGTAGGTCACTTAGAGCAGTGAACCAGCTGTGCTGCTCCACCTCGCTGTCCGCCGCCACGGCCAGGTACTCCTCCCTGGTGTACAGAGCGACCAGGTACCTGTGTTTGGAGTCCGCCCTCTTGTTGATGCTCAGGCAGCAGCCCAGCGACACCACCCTCCTGGCCGACGACCGGCTCCTCCACTTCTTCTCGCTGTCGTAGTACTCCAGCCTGGCCGGACACCCGCCTCCCCCCTCCATCAGCACGAAGAACCTCTTGTGGCCGTGCCTCTGCTTCCTCAGGTACCCGCACTTCCTCACCTTGGCCGGCCACACACAGCCAGGTGAGCCACTCACTGCCGGCGGGCTCGACATTCCTCAAAGCAAAGTCCCTCCACATATATACATGTGGAGAGAGAGAGAGAGAGAGTGTGGGTGGGTGGGTGGTGGGTGGTGCTTCTTCCTTCCTCTCTCTCTCTCTCTTCGTCCTCTTCTACGTTTTCTGCTTGTCGGAGTGAGAGGGCGAGCAGTCAATAACAAACTCACACACACACTCACTCACACACTCACACACACAGCGACTGGTGAATGAGCAAAACAACATGTGACGTCCTGAACACACGCCAGCTCCCAGTGAAACACAGAAGGTGAGAGGCGGGGCGGGGAGAGAGAGAGAGAAGGAGGGGAGAGAGAGAGAGAGGGAGAGGGAGAGAGAGAGAGAGGGAGAGAGAGAGAGAGAGAGGGAGGGGGTAAAGAGGAGGGGAGGAAGAGAGATGAGAGGAGGAGAGAGAGAGAGGTGAGAGGAGAGAGAGGGAGTGGGGTAAAGAGGAGTGGGGGAGAGAGGAAGAAGAGAGAGGGAGGGAGGTAAAGAGGAGTGGGGGAGAGTGGGGGGTGAGAGGAGAGGGGGTGAGAGAGGGAGGGGGTAAAGAGGAGGGGAGGAAGAGAGGTGAGAGGAGGAGAGAGAGAGAGGTGAGAGGAGAGAGAGGGAGTGGGGTAAAGAGGAGTGGGGGAGAGAGGGAGGGGGGGAGAGAGGGAGGGAGAGGGGGCGGAGAGAAGGGGGAGGGGCGGAGAGAGGGACGGGGAGAGAGGGAGGGGGTAAAGAGGGGGAGAGGGAGGGAGAGGGAGGGGGAGAGAGGGAGGGGGGTAAAGAGAGGGAGGGGGAGGGGCGGAGAGAGGGAGGGGAGAGAGGGAGGGAGAGAGGGAGGGGAGAGAGGGAGGGGAGAGAGGGAGGGGAGAGAGGGAGGGGGAGAGAGGGAGGGGGAGAGAGGGAGGGGGAGAGAGGGAGGGGGAGAGAGGGAGGGGGAGAGAGGAGGGGAGAGAGGGAGGGGGAGAGAGGGAGGGGGAGAGAGGGAGGGGAGAGAGGGAGGGGAGAGAGGGAGGGGGAGAGAGGGAGGGGGAGAGAGGGAGGGGGAGAGAGGGAGGGGGAGAGAGGGAGGGGGAGAGAGGGAGGGGGAGAGAGGGAGGGGGGAGAGAGGAGTGCCCTCTGCGGCGAGGCTCTCCCGCCCCACTTGACAAACATTCAAAACAAAGTAATGGCGCATTTGTGAGGTACATCAGATAAACATCTGGGCCATTCCACAAACACAAGGTTGCTACTCTCTGGTGTGTTGTTGTTGTTGTTGTTGTTGTTGTGGTTCCCTGAGCACGCAAGGTATTGCAGGAGGAGTAAGTAGAAGAGGGCAGTTGGAAGTTGATGGTCATTGTGAGACAGGGAGTCAGTCCCTTGTTTATCGCCGGCGCGTCAAGTTGAATTGGGAATGAAGGATGTTTCCATGGTTGCGAGCGCTGAGGTGGGTGGACACGGGCTCGGCACACCCACCGCCATCAAAAACTCGCACCAAAGTTACATTTCAGAGGACACGGGGGCAGAGTTAAACAACCACCTCTCTCCTATACAACACGGCTCCTGGCGCTGGGGCAGAGGCTTGCACTGAGCTGAACTTCTGAAGAAGGGTCTCGACCCGAAACCTCACCCATCCCTTCTCTCCTGAGATGCTGTATATAAGAAAATAACTGCAGATGCTGGTACAAATCGATTTATTCACAACATGCTGGAGTAACTCAGCAGGTCAGGCAGCATCTTCGCCCATTCCTTCTCTCCTGAGATGCTGCCTGACCTGCTGAGTTACTCCAGCATTTTGTGAATAAATACCTTCGATTTTGTACCAGCATCTGCAGTTATTTTCTTATACATCCTTTACCCGGCCGAGCCATTGGGATCACGGATCTACAGCAATAACAAGGCTCCGTTTAGAAACTGAAACGTAGACAGTAGGTGGAGGAGGAGGCCATTCTGCCCCTCGAAAGTAGCACCGCCACTCAATGTGATCATGGCTGATCATCTAACACCAGTACCCCGTTCCTGCTTTGTCCCCATATGTTTTAGCCCCAAGAGTTAAATCTAACAGAATGCGTTTGTGCATTTCATACGCAGCGAATTCCTAATCTAGATCAAACTAAACATAAGTTAAATAAAGCCGCCGTAACTATCGCCAAGGGATTTGTGCGTGGTTTGCTTGTAACATGCGAAGGGGGGCGGGTATTCCTTGTAGCCGAGAGGCATGAAGTTATTGAGCGAACCTGCAGTTGTTTACCATCTGCCAACTGGCAGTTCAAAGCAGGATCGGCGCCAGGCGGGGCAATGAAAGTCATCTCCGGGCCAAATAGATTACAAAAGAGCAGGGTTAACTTGTAATCGACTCTAAAGATTTTTAACTCAAACGTGAGAGTGAGTGAGTGAGCAGATAGGCGACACACGCTTCCCGTATCCTGGTTTGCACGCGGATTCCACCTTAATGTTTGCGCTTGAAACTTGATGTGACGTTCGTCCTTCATGCTAACCTACCCTGACGTTAGTAAACAAGGAGTCACACGTTTTTAAATGGTCTGCTTCCACGCAGCGTTAACCCCACGCTGAGTGCATTGAAAGTAAAAGCGGCTCGCACGACATTACCAAATGTAAGAAGCACTTGAATCGGCGAAGCACAATCGGCGACCGACCAAGTGCTGGCACATTAGACCGGTCTGGAAAGGCACTTGAAGGTCGGCTTGGTGGACAGACACAAAAAGCTGGAGTAACTAACTCAGCGGCTCAGACAGCACCTGCGACAGGACTCTATGAATAGTGGCTTCAATGTTCAAAACTCTCCCTTCGAAACCCAGAACAGCATTTTCAAAATAGGAAATGATAACACCGGGTTACTAAAATCTTGGTCAAAGTCATGGGTTTTAAAGACCATTTTCAGGGAGAAAGGGACTTATTACTATTAATGTCATTGATAAGATATTAATCTAGGGGATTTGATTAGTTCGGGTGTCAGGGGTTATGGGGAGAAGGCAGGAGAACGGGGAAAGGAAGGAGAGATAGATCAGCCATGATTGAATGGTGGAGTAGACTCGATGAGCCGAATGGCCTCATTCTACTCCTACCCCCTATGACTTAAAAGTTTAAGGCGTGGATGTGTGGGGTTGCATGATTAATTCCAAGGATGGGTAGGAGGCGGGAATTGGAAGGGGGGTAAAGATCCCACAGGGTTGTAGCCCAGTAGAGTTTGCATAAAGAGTGTGAACTTCTCACGCCAACTCGAGTTTGTTCTATGCACAAGTACCGTGAGCTACAGCTACAATGAAACCCTTGCTTGTAGCAGCATCTCACGCACAGGCTCGGTAAACACTCGAAAACACAAACTATACAGAAATCACACAAATTCTGCAAGGGAGTGAAAGGAAAAGGTTTAGCTTAGAGATACAGCGGGGAAACAGGTCCTTCAGCCCAGCAAGTCCGCACCGACCAGCGATCCCCACACACGAACACTACCCTACATTTTACATTGATACCAAGCCAGTTAACCTACTTTGGAGTGTGTGCAAAAAAAACAAGACAGTGCAAAACAAAGTTCGACAATAGGTATTGCAAGACACTATTCTCGATTCTTCTTCGTGTATTTCTTGCCGTTATCACTTCCGAAGTGTCCACCAGGGACTATACTGGAAGTATCCTATACCCACTAGGGACAATTTTTAACACTATCCTACACCCACTAGGGACAATTTTTAACACTATCCTACACCCACTAGGGACAATTTTTAACACTATCCCACACCCACTAGGAACAATATTTAACACTATCCTACACCCACTAGGGACAATTTTTAACACTATCCCACACCCACTAGGGACAATGTTTAACACTATCCTACACCCACTAGGGACAATTTTTAACACTATCCCACACCCCTACACCCACTAGGGACAATCTTTTTTTTTACATTTGCCAAGTTAATTAACCTACAAACCCAAACCGAAGAACTCGGCGAAACCCCACGCAGGTCACGGGGAGAACGTACAAACTCCGTACAGACAGCGCCCGTAGTCGGGATCGAACCCGGGTCTCCGGCGCTGCATTCGCTGTAAGGCAGCAACTCTACCGCTGCGCCACCGTGACCGTTTCATTGCAGTTTATATAACCATATAAATTAAGAATGTGGCTAATAAACAACAATGGCATCAACGGGTTTTTATGGCGTAGGCACAATGCGTTAGTGGGCATTACAATTAGATCACATTATTTTAGAGGTTGTGGAGGAACACATGCCACCTAGGGCAGCTTACAACCCAGCGGTATGAATATTGATTTCTCTAACTTCAAGTAACCCTTACATCCCCTCTCACTCCATCCCTCCCCCACCCAAGCCGTACCAGTTTCAGTCATCTTGTTGAGTCTCATTGTCTGTACTCGTTTTCACCTAGGCCACACCTAACAATGGCCTGCTTCCTTTATCATCATTACTTTTTTGCATGTCTTTCATTAATCTGTTCTATATCTCTCTACATCACCGTCTATATCTCTCGTTTCCCTTTCCCCTGACTCTCAGTCTGAAGAAGGGTCTCGACCCGAAACGTCACCTATTCCTTTTCTCCAGAGATGCTGTCTGACCCCCTGAGTTACTCCAGCTTTTTGCGTCTACCTTTTATTTTAGAGACTCCATGTCTCCTACAGGTTTTTTATGTGGTCGGAACGTAACTGTTTTGTTTTGTGTGTAGAATGCTGGCGTCTCGTGAATTGATGGAAAAACAGGGAAGAATAAGATGGATTAGTGCAGCATCAGCATAAATGGGTGCTTGATGGAAAGACCAGACACAGGGATCTCTTTCTCTGCTTTTTGAACCAGGTGAATCTGAGATAGGCTGAACATTGTGGGATGAAATTAGAGCACCTGGGGGAACACACAGAGTCCCAGAATAACATGGAACACCACAATAGCAGCATTCAATCACCACAATGACAGCGTTCAAGGTCAAGATTGGAACTGGGTCTCTGAAGTTGTTGGACAGCGACACACTTTAGCTTGCTAATAAGCGAGTTCGGTATTACATCCCAGGTCATTCGGGATAAACATTCTCGCCAGCTGAGCTACTGTGTGTATACAGACCTGCGGTTCACATGTATTTTCCAGTTTTGCTTCTTCGAGGTAAGAAAATACTGCTTTCAAAACTATGAGCTAGATGTATTTATGATTCATTTGTACAAATCTACGATGATTTTGATGGTTTAATTGGCTTTTCCTTGGTCGCTTGCTGGCCCACTTCGGTGAGTGAGTGAGATCGTGACGATTAATAACAACATTTTTTATTGTTTTTGTTTTGGTGGAGGGGGGGGGGAGGGGGGACAATGAAATGAAACGTATGATTTCTATAACTATCAATGAATAATATGAAAAGTATTTGTGGGGTTTTCACCTCTTACTATGCTAGTCCACGCCCACGGGCTATATGCAAGTTTGTTGACTTCTGAATGAATTCTGCATGTACGTGTAAGTAAAGTTGTGTGGTACAAAACTTAGTCACGAGTCTCCTGACTGATCATGTCTCTTCTGATTCCCATTACATTTGATAATTTTAATCAGTATTTGACTTCCTAATTTTCAGTTATAATCTTGTGATTGTATAAATCCGTTCAATATTCTTGCACCATTTTCATTTGCATGCAGCCGAAAATGATAATAAATAAATGCCCAGCACTCAGATGCACTCTCGACTGCACAGAGATATTTATAGAATAACCACGGCATCTACAGTTGCAGGCTTTGACATGGTCCGACTACGAGAAACACAACACTGTGAAACTATTGGTTGGAATCGCCCCAAACGGCATGATCACATTCTTATCAAAAGCTTGGAGTGGGCGATCATCTGATACACACATTGTTAGGAAGAGTGGATTTTTGAACATAGTTGATCCTGGGGAGTGCATAATGGCGGATAGAGGATTTCCCATTCAAGAAGACTTGATGTTTCGCCAAGCCTATTTAGAGATTCCCCTTCCCAGGTGGTTATCAGCAAATGAGAAAAAGTATACAAAACCAAGAATGTTGCCAATGTTGGTATTCATGTTGAACGGGCCATAGGTCGTCTAAAGTGGTTTAACATCCTGAGAAACACTTTACCCATCACTTTAGTTCCGCATATTGATGATATTTTCACCGTCTGCACAGCATTATGTAATTTACTGCCTCCATTGGTGTGTAAATGAGATGTGGTTGCACTTGCAGATCATTTTGATCAGAAGTTCAACTTTATGTTCAATCAGATTTGATATGGACTGAAACCCAGAACTCAATCAGTAAATGTACAGAAGTTCAAACAACTCTTAATTTCTTTCATTTCCTTTAATCATTTATCAACCAAATCATTCAGTTTACATTAGCCATTAAGTTCACTAGCAATGCTCTTCGTTTATCCCGAATGACCATTGACAAATCCCATGATTCCTTGCGTTTATCGAGATACCAAACTCGGTTGTAGTAAGATGCAATTTGAAAATAAAAAAGCGGAACAGATGGTGTTAGTCTGTACCCCAATATAGGGGACCCATTTGGTGAAAAGTGAAATCACATGGCGCCATAGAGCCATACAGCATGGAAACTGACTATCACTCTAAACCTTTCCTATTCATGTAGCTGTCCATATGTCTTTAAATATTGAGGCTTGGATAGACATAGAGGCTTGGATATTGAGCCATATTTTGAGGGGCACAGACAGGCTTGGGAGGCAGCCAGGACTGTGTAACAAGGTATGTGAGTCATTCACATTCTAAATGAAGAGATGCTTTTCATAGTCAATAATATTCTTGTGCAGGAAGACAAGGCTGAGAATGCAGAAAGATTCAATGCTGCAGTGAAGGAATAAAAAATCAATCTTACTCACAGATATCAGCTCTTATATCTTACACACCCAATACGTAGGAAGGAACTGCAGATGTTGGTTTACACCGAAGATAGACACAAAATGCTGGAGTAACTCAGCGGGACAGGCAGCATCTCTGGAGAGAAGGAATGGGTGATGTTTCGGGTCGAGACCCTTCTTCTGATATCTGTCATAGAAAGCTACAGCAAATAGGAAAGCTAAAGTTAACCTGTTTGCAGAGGAAATGGAGAAGTTGGACGAATATATCACGTTGCAATTGGGGAGCTAATACTGGTCCTCCCAAAAGCATTCCAGATAACAGACAACGAAAAATGTGGCACAAGCAATCAAACAAACTTGGAGGAAAGTGTGAGTGATGAAAATGTTGTGTGCAAAACCTATCAAGGCGTAACGTTGGGGAGTTTGTAGATCATGGTGTATTGGTCAGGGAGTGCTAGGATTCAATCTCAGAACAAGCTGGAAAGAGTACTGAGAAGATTTACAAAGAAGTTGCCAGGGCTAGAGGATGTGAGCTATAGGGTGAGATTGAGCAGGCTGGGACACTGCTCCTTGGAGCACAGGAGGATGAGGGGTGATCTCATTGAGGTGTATAAAATCACGAGAGGAATAGATTGGGTAGACGCACGGAGTCTCTTGCCCAGTGTAGGTGAATCGAGGACCAGAGGACATAGGTTTAAGGTGAAGGGTAACTTTTTCACACAGAGGGTGGTGGGTGTATGGAACAAACTGCCAGAGGTGGTAGTTGAGGCTGGGACTATCCCAACATTTAAGAAACAGGTAGACAGGTACACGGATAGGACAGGTTTGGAGGGATGTGGACCAAACGCGGGCAGGTGGGACGAGTGTAGCTGGGCATGTTGGTCAGTGTGGGCAAGTTGGGCCGGAGGGCCTGTTTTCACGCTGCATCACTCTTTGACTCTAACATGGGTAAGAAGGTATCACCTTTGATTTCCCTTGGCAGGCTACAGCCTTTATGGAATTGCCAAACCTGCCAGTAGATTTTGTCACAAAATGCTGGAGTAACTCAGCAGGTCAGGCAGCATCTCGGGAGAGAAGGAATGGGTGACGTTTCGGGTCGAGACCCTTCTTCAGAAGAAGAAAATAACTGCAGATGCTGGTACAAATCGAAGGTATTTATTCACAAAATGCTGGAGTAACTCAGCAGGTCAGGCAGCATCTCGGGAGAGAAGGAATAGGTGACGTTTCGGGTCGAGACCCGAGGGGAGTAGATTTAGTAGATTTTGTCACACCACCCTCAGGCGTAAAGTAACCTACAGTCAGAAGATGATTCCCGAAGTTTGGTCTAGTGACCGGGATGGCATCATGCTGAACCACATGTGGCATGAACCAGATTTTACAATAGCAGTCATTCTCCTAATAATTAATCTTTTAAAGAAACTAAACGCTGATGCAGTCAGATGGAAATGTCAGAGCTGCTTGTAATAAGGGAAGAGATGGTGTGTTGTAATCAGGGAACAGATAGATGGTCTAAGTAACACAGAGCAACTGGGCAACTAATACTGGTCCTCCCAAAAGCATTTTAGAGCAATATGTCGGATGGCACCACCACAGCCACAAAGTGAACTTAAAATATACAGTCGTCAATGAACAAGATACTTTTTCATCTTTCTTGCATTAGTGTGCACAGTTGATAGCAAAGATACTAGAGGAACAAGATGGACCACTCTGTCGAAATAGCCTACACAGAAGTATAATACACAAAGGAGCCATTTTAGTAGGCAAAACCCACCGTCCGTTATGCCTCTCGCAGTGTAATCAGTGTTTTGGGGGAACAGTATGTGTGATTATACCATTAAAATGCAGAATATATCTCATCTATCAACTCACAGATTTTGGTTATTTTTCTTTTTAAATGTTTCTGCCTACTAAAATGGCGCCGTGACGTACTACAGTTTTTTAGGGTCGAGTGGTCTATCTTGCTCTGCTCTGTTATCTTTGGCTGATAGGATCCATGTGGCTTCTAATGTAACCCAGCAGTGAGAGAATAGTTTTCCCCTGCTTCAGGGGACACAAGATTTAATTTGCACAGCATCTTTGCTACAAGCAGCCACACTGAAAACATGCAGGACATTGAGACCGCATTCCTGATTAATGGCAAGCCATTCATTATTGAAGCAGATTAGCACAGCTGGGCAAAATTGCAAAACTGACTTGCAAAATTGAAACCCAGTTGGAAGAAAATATTCTGCTTTTACATGGATGCACCAACGTTAAGGTAAAAGACATTGTTATCTAACTATGATGACATCTTTAAAGATGCCTGCACAGGAATCACTCGGGTAGAAACTGAGGGTGAGAAAAGACCAGAGCAAAGCAGGACCAGTGACAGATGACCTCAGGAAGGGTGGAGACCATAATGGCCCATTGTTGTACCTGAGGTCTTTGTTGACCTCAACAATTTAATAATAATAATATTCATTTATTGTCATTGCAACGAGTACAACGAAATTAAAAAATAGCCAATCCTGACGGTGCGTACAAACATATATGCAATAAATGCAAAAACAAATAAATACATAAATACAATTAAATACAATTATATTAAGTACAAGATTTTTTAACGGTGTTGCCTAGTGCAAAGGTAGTGTTCAGTTCTCGTATGGCCCTGGGGTAAAAACTGTTCTTAAGTCTGTTTGTTCGGGATTTGATCGACCTGAAACGTCGACCAGAGGGCAGATGAACAAACAGACGGTGGCCGGGGTGGGATGGATCTTTTATTATTTTGCCTGCTCTACTGAGGCAGCGTAGGCTGAACAGGTGCTCCAGGGAGGGCAGTGAGCAGCCGATGATCTTCTGGGCCGTCGTGATGACCCTCTGAAGGGCCTTCCTGTCCTTTTCTGAGCAGCTGGCATACCATGTGGTTATACAGTATGCCAGCACACTCTCGATGGAGCAGCGATAGAAGGACAACATGAGCTTCTCCTGCAGGTTGGTTTTCCTGAGGATCCTCAGGAAGTGGAGTCTCTGCTGTGCCTTCTTTACTGTGGTGATGGTGTTGGTAGACCAGGTAAGACCTCTGCGATGTGTGTACCCAGGAACCTGAAAGCCGGTACCCTTTCCACACAGACCCCATTGATGTAGAGTGGGTCGTAATCTCCACTGGTTTTTCTAAAGTCAATTATAAGTTCCTTTGTTTTGGAGGAGTTCAGGACCAGATTGTTCACTGAACACCATGCTGCCAGCCTTTGGATTTCATCCCTATAGGCTGTCTCATCTCCTTCTGAGATGAGTCCAACCACAGTCGTGTCATCCGCGAACTTGATGATGGTGTTGGTGGGATGGGTGGGGGCGCAGTCGTGAGTGTAGAGGGAGTAAAGGATGGGGCTCAACACACAGCCCTGTGGTGAGCCGGTGCTCAGTGTAATGGTGGAGGAGAGGTGAGGGCCTATTTTGACGGTCTGGGGGCGGTTGGTCAGGAAGTTCTTGATCCATTGGCAGATGGTTTGGGAAAATCCAAGGTCGGAAAGTTTGGTGACCAGTCTGCTCGGGATGACCGTGTTAAAGGCAGAGCTGAAGTCGAGGAAGAGCATCCTCACATAGCTCCCCTGGTGTTCAAGGTGGGTCAGTGCAGTGTGAAGAGCAGTGTCGATGGCATCCCCTGTAGACCTATTTGCTCTGTAGGCAAACTGGTGTGGGTCGAAGGTGGGTGGGAGGCTGGCTTTGATGTGCTGCAGGACCAGTCTCTCGAAGCACTTTGTGATGACCGGTGTGAGTGCTACCGGACGGTAGTCGTTAAGACCGCTGATGACAGACTTTTTCGGCAGTGGGATGATTATGGCGGACTTCAGGCAGGGAGGGATGGTGGATTTTAAAAGGGACAGGTTGAAGATTTTTGTGAAGACCTCAGATAATTGGTCTGCACATTCCCTCAGCACTCTGCCCGTCACACCATCGGGGCCTGCAGCTTTCCTGGGATTCACTGCTCTGAGCACGCGCTTAACATCATACTCCTGCACAGTGAAGGTGTTGCTGTCAGGTGCTGGAGAGGGTGTTATGTCTGCCACTGTAGCTTTCACCTCGAAACGAGCAAAGAAACAGTTAAGTTCCTCTGCCAGCGAGGCGTCGCCGTCGGCAGTCGTGCGGTTGCTGGTCTTGTAGTTGGTGATGTGCTGGATGCCTTGCCATACCCGCCGTGGGTCATTGTTGGAAAAGTGGTCCTCAATCTTCCTCTTGTAGGACGCTTTGGCATCCTTGATGCCTCTCTTCAGGTTGGTTCTAGCAGCACTGTATAGAGCTCTATCACTAGACCTGAAGGCGGTGTTACGGTGCTTGAGGAGAGACCTGACATCCTTTGTCATCCAGGGTTTTTGATTGGGATACAACCGGATGCGTTTGTCGACGGTGACATTGTCAACACAGTTTTGTTTCCCCAGTTTCCATCCCCCCTACCCCAACTCTATTTGCCAGTCTGAGGAAGGGTTCCAGCCAGCATCTGCAGTTCCTTTCTCTACAGGTGCTGGCTAACCCACTGAGTTCGCCCAGCACCTTTATTTATGTCCATTGTTAATAAAGGCCAGTTTCTTCTCACTTCAAAGGCCAAATGGGAGAATAGTTTGGAAAAGTGACAAGAAATTGAATTTTGGTCTAAGTAATTCATAGCAATTGCGCAACTTACAGTGGTCCTACCAAAAGCATATAAAAGCCATATATAAGTGAACTTAAATTATCCAGTGTAAGAAAATAACTGCAGATGCTGGTACAAATCGAAGGTATTTATTTCACAAAATGCTGGAGTAACTCAGCAGGTCAGGCAGCATCTCAGGAGAGAAGGAATGGGTGACGTTTCGGGTCGAGACCCTTCTTCAGTCTGAAGAAGGGTCAAGACCCTTCTTTGTCACCCATTCCTTCTCTCCTGAGATGCTGCCTGACTTGCTGAGTTACGCCAGCATTTTGTGAATTAAAATATCCAGTCGTCAATGAACAAAATACTTCATCATCTTTCTTGCATCGGTGGGCACAGTTGATAAGACCCATGTTTTGTTTACAAAACCTGATTTGTCACATGCTTCCATTGATCATGGACAAGATGTCAAATCAGGGTCAAATGTACCCCTCTGTCAACCATACAAAAGATTGGCCTAAGATAGACACAAAATGCAGGATGACCATCAAGGAAAATGCAGCATAGATCATTGTTAGCTAGAGGAAGGAGCCAACAAAGCATACAGAGATAACATTTCATCAATGGGACAGTCAGACTGGTCGGAGAACTAGGATGGAGGAGGGGTGGAGAGAGAGGGAAAGCAAGGGTATTCTACATTTCCCTTGATCTGCATTCCCCTTGATGTCTCGTTTTCACACCTTACCCTTCCTTATCTCTGTCTCCATCGCCCCTGACTCAGTCTGAAGAAGGGTCTCGACCAGAAACGTCATCCATTCCTTCTAACCAGAGATGCTGTCTGTCCTGCTGAGCTACTCTGTAATTTTGTGTCTATTTTCAGTGTAAACGAGCAGCTGCAGTTCCTTGCTACACAAAAGATTGTCCCAGATTGGCAGGCAGATTGGAAAGATGGAAAAATAACAAGGTTATTGTAGTGGGTGATTGTAAATTCCCTAAAATCGACTGGGACTCAAGTGCTCAGGGCTTAGATGGGACAGAATTTAATATGTGCATCCAGGAGAATTTCTTGAAAAAACATATACATATTCCATCCAGGGTCCATACTTGACTTTACGTTGGAGAATGAACCTAGGTGATCAAAAAAAAAGTTTCAGTGGGAGAGTATTTTAGGAACAGTGAAACATAATTCCATAAGTTTTAAGTTAGTTATAGTTCAGGATAAGACTTATCCTCAGGTGAACATGCTTAACCCGGGGAAAGCTAATTACAACAGCATTCGCCAGGAAGTGGGGAAGTAGATTGAGGGCATCTGTTTGGGTGTAAATCTACATCTGACATGTGGGAGCCTTTTGAAAAACGGTTGATTAGAATTCAGAACCAGTGTATTCCAGTGAAAATAAAAGATAAGGAGACCTTTGGTGACAAGAAATGTTGCAAGTTTAATCGGAAGTGTGAGGTGTTGCACTTTGGGACGTTGAACGTAGGGAGAAAGTATACAGTTAATGGTAAGTCCCTGAACAGCGCTGATGTACAGAGAGATCTTGCAGCCCAACTCCACAGCTCCTTGGGCCAACACAAGTAGATAGAGTATGGTATGCTTGCCTTCATTGCTTGTGGCATTGAGTATAAGCCAGGAAATCATGCTTCAGCTTTATCGGACTGTGGTTAGCCCGAATCTAGAGCACAGCGTGCAGTCCCGGTTGCCCCATTGCTGGATGGGTGTACACGGCACGGTGGCGCTGTGGTAGAGTTGCTGCCTTACAGCGAATGCAGCGCCAGAGACTCAGGTTCGATCCTGACTACGGGCGCCGCCTGTACGGAGTTTGTACGTTCTCCCCGTGACCTGCGTGGGTTTTCTCCGAGATCTTCGGTTTCCTCCCACTCTCCAAAGACGTACAGGTATGTAGGTTAATTGACTGGGTAAATGTAAAAATTGTCCCTAGTGTGTGTAGGATAGTGTTGATGTGCGGGGATTGCTGGGCGGCGCGGACTCGGTGGGCCGAAGGGCCTGTTTCCGTGCTGTATCTCTAAATCTAAATAAATCTAAATTTCAAGGTGCAGGAGAGGTTTACCAAGAATGCTGCCTGGATTAGAGGATATTAACTATGAGGAGAGTTTGGACAAACTTGAATTGGTACCGCTGGAGTGTCGGAGACCGAGGAGAGACCTGATGGAAGGATGTAAAATGATGAGAGGCAGAGGGAGGGTAGACAATCAGAAGCCTTTTCCCAGGGTGCAAATGTCAGACTAGATGGGGAAAGCTTTAAACTGAGAAAAAAATTAAAGGTGATGTGGGATTTAAAGGGCATGTTATTTTTGCACAGGGAGTGGAAGGTAGCTGGAATGTTCTACCACGGGTGTTAGTGAGGCAAATGTGACAGTGGCATTTAAGAGGATAGGTGCAGAGATATGCAGAAAACAGAGGTATGTGGGTCATGTGAAGGCAGAGGAGATTAGTTTAACCTGGCACCACCTTCAATGTGGAAATTTGGGCCGAAGGACCTGATCTTCAGCTGATCTGTTCTATTTTCAATGTGAGAGAAAGGAAAAAGAAGAACGTGTATTGTTTAGGAAGTTGAAATCAGACGGGGTCTGTGACCCATATACAACAAGCAGAAAATAACTTTAAAATTAAGTGTAGGAAGGAACTGCAGATGCTGGTTTACACCGAAGATAACCACAAAAAACTGGAGTAACTCAACGGGACAGGCAGCATCTCTGGGGGGAAAGAATAGGTGACGTTTCAGGTCGAGACCCTTCTTCAGAATCTTCAAAAATGAAGAGGTCGATAAACAGCCTGAAAGTGATCTTGACAAGTGGGATTAAGGAAAGCCCCACAGCTGGTAGAGCTACTGCTTCACATCGCTAGAGACCTAGGTTTGATCCTGATCAACTCGGGTGCTTTCTGAGCCGAGTTTGCACATTGACTCTGACCGTGTGGGTTTGCCCCAGTGCTCTGGATGGCGGCGCCAGAGAGCCCCTAAGAATGGAGGGGTGGGGGATAAGGCAAGATGGAGTGGGTGACTGGGGGGGTGGGAGGGGAAGGGAGGGAGGGGTGGGGGAGAAGGGTGGTTGAGGGGATGGAGTGAGGGAGGGGAGGATGCCAAACCAATGCAGAAAAAAACACAATTTTAAAGAAAAATCGCGATTTTCATTGAGAGTTTTCTTTTTTAAAGCCATTTATTTTAAAGAAAAAAGCGTGATTTTCCCACGTCACAATGGCAACACAATGAGTTATGGGCCCAACGGGTCCACTTGGTCTAGTACACTATAATACACTATAACACATGATAACACGCTATAACATGCTATAACACACTATAACACGATAACACGCTATAACATACTATAATACACTATAATACGCTATAACACGCTATAACACGCTATAACACACTAGAATACACTATAACACTATATGATACGATACGATAATACTTTATTGCCAGATCAAGTCTAAAATTTTTCTTGCATCTCAGCAGCTCCACTTGCAACATCAACAAAGACAAAGAATGTAAGACAAGAAACGAGGATACATATATTCACCATAACATTACAATCACAAATGACAACACATTCAAGACCCTTCAACGTACATTTGATCTGGGATTAAGTTTTATGTTTAGTTTCAGGATTGACTGGTGCACAAAAGAGTGCTTCAGTCTAACCTTATTAAAACTTGGTACCCTGTACCTCCGATTTGATGGTAATAATTCGTATTCACTGTTCAGGACATGGTCGGGGTCAGAGACAACGTTGTTGGCCAACCTTAGCATGTTATTGTGGTAGGCTGATTCATAGAGTTTCAGGAACAAACTATAATACACTATAATAATACAATATAACACACTATAACATACTATAACGCACTATAACAAATTACAATACACTATAATACACTACAACACACTATAACACTCTATGATACATTGTAATACACTATAATACACTATAATACATTATAATACACTATAACACTCTATAACACACTATAACAGACAATACAATACAATACAATATATCTTTATTGTCATTGTACCCAGGGGTACAACGAGATTGGGAATGCGCCTCCCATACGATGCAATAATTTAGGTAATTTAGACAGCAGCAACCCAACGAAACGAAACAGTTGTAACAGTTTTGGACAGGGTAAAGTGCAAGTTGATCTATGCGTTGTGGCCATCCAGCTCAGCAGGACCGGTTCATAGCAGCTATGGTCCTGGGGATGAAGCTGTTCCTGAGTCTGAAGGTGCGGGCATAGAAGGCCTTGTATCGTCTGCCCGATGGAAGGAGTTCGAACAGACTGTTGCAGGGGTCTTTGTGGATGCTGGTGGCTTTTCTGAGGCATCGTGTGTTGTAGATGCCCTCCAAGTCTGGTAGCTGTGTTCCGATGGCCCTCTGAGCTCTATGGACTACCCTCTGTAGAGCTTTCCTTTCTGCCTCCGTGCAGCTGAGGTACCACACAGGGATGCCATGCATTAGGATGCTCTCTATGGTGCAGCAGCTGTTGGGGTAGACCAGACTTTTTCAGTGTTCTTAAGTAGAACAGTCTTTGTTGTGCCTTCTTGACCAGCGCAGCAGTGTTATTGGACCATGTTAGGTCCTCCGAAATGTGAGTGCCCAGAAACTTGAAGCTGGACACTCTCTCCACACTGTCCCCGTTGATAGAGATCGGGGCATATTCCCCGTTATGTGACCTACGGAAGTTGATGATCAGCTCCTTGGTCTTGGTGGTATTTAGGGACAGGTTGTTATCCGAGCACCAGTCCGCCAGGTTCTGCACCTCCGCTCTATAGTTTGTTTCATCACCGTTGGTGATCAGCCCAATCACCGTTGTGTCATCTGCAAACTTGACAATGGTGTTGGTGTCGAATGCAGGAACACAGTCGTGTGTGAAGAGGGAGTAGAGCATGGGGCTCAGAACACAGCCCTGTGGTGTGCCGGTACTCAGGGTGATAGTGGAGGACAGGTGCGGGCCCATTCTCACTGCCTGCGGTCGTTCCAGCAGGAAGTCCAGGATCCAGTCACATAATGACGAGCTGAGGCCTAGCTGGTGGAGTTTGGTGATGAGCTTGGTGGGGATGACCGTGTTGAAGGCGGAGCTATAGTCTATGAATAGCATCCTCACGTACGTGCCCTGTCTCTCTAGGTGAGTCAGGACAGTGTGAAGAGCCAGAGAGATGGCGTCCTCTGTGGATCTATTTGCCCTGTATGCAAATTGATGTGCACACAATACTACACTTAATACACTATAACACTATAACACACTATAACCCACTCCAACATGCTTTAATACACTACAGTACACTACAGTACACTATCAATATACTAAAACTCTCGTTTGTTTGTTTGTTTGTTCCTGAACTACAGCCAAGACGGTACACGATAGCGCAACAATTTTAGGCCCACCTTACTCACCGTCGTTCCTTTGGTGCTAAAGGAAGAAGTTTCATTGAAATTGGTGTTATATTTTTTAAGTTATTCACATTTTAAAGTTTAAAT
The DNA here is from genome assembly GCF_053455715.1 of Rhinoraja longicauda. Taxonomy (NCBI): domain Eukaryota; kingdom Metazoa; phylum Chordata; class Chondrichthyes; order Rajiformes; family Arhynchobatidae; genus Rhinoraja; species Rhinoraja longicauda. Next base: position 74,227,578 of record NC_135959.1, on the reverse strand, counting down.
ATCATGATTGATGAGAGGCATCATGATCAGGCTCTGTTGTATATTCAAGACAAGCTTGTGAATTACAACAAGACACTGGGATACTTTCATGTGCCACTACCAAGACATGGAAGGATGAACCTTGATGGTGACAATCCTGAACTGCTGTGTGAATTGCAGCACAATAGACCTGAACAACGGCGATTTGTTGAAGAGAAGGAGTCTCTGCTGAATGCTGAGCAAAGAGCAGTGTATGACCATGTGTGCAGCTGCTTGGAAAGGAATGTTCCTTCAATGTTTTTCATTGATTCACCAGCAGGAACGGGCAAGACAATTCTCACCAATTTGATCCTCTCCAAAGTTCGAGGTCAAGTTGATGTTGCTTTTGCTGTAGCATCCTCTGGGATAGCAGCTACATTGATGCCTGGTGGAAGAACTGCACATTCTCGATTCAAGATACCCATCGAAGTGACCGATAATACAATGTGCAACATTGAGAAGAACTCCAACACAGCAGATTTGATCAGGAGAGTGAGACTGATTGTTTGGGATGAGTGTGTCGAGTAACTCATCTCCACAAGTGCCCGATGATTAGGAGGGAGAGCTTTGAAGTGGTGGACAGAACTCTTCGAGATCTATGCGAAAAGAACGAAGAGCCTTTTGGCGGCATTCTTACCATTTGTTGTGGCGATTTTCGACAACTTCCTGTTGTGAAAAGGGGAAATGATGCTGATGTTGAAAATTCCTGCATCAAGAAATCCTACTTTCACCAAGTTTCAATTGAAGAGGAATATGCGATAGAGAGACGGAGAAGACGACTATTCTCGATTTTTTCTGAAAGTCAGAGAAGACAGGATTTCAAAAAATGATGACGATAACATTGAAATCCCAGAAGACATGGTTCTATCAGCAGGATCACTGGAGAATTGCATTGATTGTATATATCCCACCTTCCACAATCCTGCCGAATTATTCTCCGACAATTGTATCTTGGTTCCGCTCAACGATATGATGAGGAGCATCAATTCTAGATGTATCAGACGCTTCCCTGGAATCATGAAGGAGTACTTATCTTTCAATGCTGTGACCGAGGGAACTAATGCTACTCACTTCCCGACAGAATTGTTCGATTCAGTCGAGATCTCTGGTTTACCACCACACAAATTGGAGTTGGAAAAAGGATCTCCGATCATTTTAATGAGAAACTTGGAACGCCCAAGGCTGTGCAATGGAACGTGGATGATCGTGGAAGAGCTACACAATAATCTGATCATTGCAAAAATCAACATTGGAGCCTTCAAAGATGACATCGTTATGTTTCGTAGGATAACGCTCACTTTGACAGAAGGCGAAGACATTCCCCTTAAGCGGAGACAATTCCCGATTCAGTCAGGTTTTGTTATGACAATCCGTAAAGCACAAGGACAAACCATGGAGAATGCGTTGATATGGGGAGAAGGCAGGAACGGGGTACTGATTGAGAATGATCAGCCATGATCACATTGAATGGCGGTGCTGGCTCGAAGGGCCGAATGGCCTCCTCCTGCACCTATTGTCTATTGTCTATTGATATACCTTGATAAGCTGGTATTTCAGCATGGACAACTGAATGTGGCTCTTAGCCGAGGAAAGGTTAAGGAAAATGTCAAAGTATTCCTGAAGGTTGGGAGATGGACCAAGAATGTTGTCATTAGAAGCGTGCTCTGCTGAGCTATGACTCCTGAGGTAAATGCTCAAATTTTCTTCAAGTTAAAGTTTGACCAATCAATAATATCTCTATATTAAAATTGTGCGTCTTTTTTTTTCAACAACAGCAAAGAGATGTCGAGAGGAGTGAGGAGTAGAAGGGAACAAGAGAAACAATGAGAAATAACTGAACGTCGGGGATCGACGAGAAAGAACGCAGAACAGAAACAGGTTAATAAAGAAGCATTTTGATTGAGATTTTTTAAATTTCAAACAGAAAAATGGCATAATGCTTCTGTGTTGATTAAGAAATAGTATTTTATTTAGAAGTTTATAAATATATACATCCTGATGAATATCTATCTTTTTTTACATCATGACAACAGGAAGGAGCAAACGGGTCGCAGCATAGTCAAGGAAGGAACACCGCAAAGAGACATCGAGAGGCGGTGAGGAGCAAAAGGGAACAAGGGAGATAACAAGAAATAACTGAACGTCTCGAGGATCAACGAGAAAGAACGCAAACAGGGAAACAAGGGACGCGACAAGAAAGAACTGAACATGTCGAAGATCAATGAGAAAGAACGTAAAACAGAAACTGACAAGTTATTAAAATAAATCTCATCTTTAACGTTCAAGTTGTTGTTATATTTTGAGTTATTCACATTTTAAACTTTAATAAATCCCTTTTCCACTTGCTGTGCCTGTCAGCCGCCCATGCGCAGTAATACCTCCATGTTCCACGTCACCATGGAAACCCGACGGGCGGGAATGGCGGCGCCACCGGAGAGCCCCTAAGAATGGAGGGGGCGAATAAGGGGGGATAGAGAGGGTGAGTGGGGGGGAGGGTGGGAGGGAAATGGGGGGGAGGATGGGGGATAATGGGGGTTGAGGAGGGATGGAGTGGGAGAGGGGAGGGTGCTGGACCAATGCAGAAAAAAAGCCATTTTAAAGAAAAATCGCGATTTTCATTGAGATTTTTTTGTTAAGCCATTTATTTTAAAGAATAAAATCGATTTTCCCATGTCACAATGGCAACCCAACGAGTTGTCAGCCTAACGGGTTTGCTTGGTCCAGTGTTTAACTGAACCTTGTCGCTGTTCGAAAGCACACCGGTTAATCTTCAAACTCCTTCCATCTCCAAACTCCCACTCGGCCCTTCCCCCTTACCTCCTGGGACGGCCCAGATCAGGCGAGAGTTCCAGCTCGACAATCGAAGGTTCAAGAGACAAGTAGCTTGGCCACAAGGTGGCACCACAATACTGTATTATCGTGTGTTGTGATGTATTCTCGTCTATTACTGTGTGTTGTAGTGTATTATTTTTGTTAGATTTAGAGATACAGCGTGGAAACGGGCCCTTCGGCACACCGAGTCCGCGCCGCCCAGCGATCCCCGCACATTAACACTATCCTACACACACTCGGGACAATTTTTACATTTACCCAGTCAATTAACCTACAAACCTGTACGTCTTTGGAGTGTGGGAGGAAACCGAAGATCTCGGAGAAAACCCACGCAGGTCACGGGGAGAACGTACAAACACCGTACAGACGGCGCCCGTAGTCAGGATGGAACCCGGGTCTCCGGCGCTGCATTCGCTGTAAGGCAGCAACTCTACCGCTGCGCCACCGTGCCGCCTGTACTATCGTGTATTATAGTGTGTTATTGTGTGATAAAATAAATCTTATCTGGAATGTTTTTGCTTTGTATGGTTAAAATCCCCTCTTGGAGATCCTCGAGACTGTGCCCTCGTTCAGCAGCAGCGTCAGCTCCACTGCGACCGCAGTTGCCTTGAGCGGGAAGAAACCACTCCCCCCACGTGGGACCTGGACCAATCGGGTGTCAAGTGGGAGGTCGGAGCCAATCAATGGACTCCACGTTGGGCTGAGGGTGGGATAAGGGGGGTTGAGGGGGAATGGTGGGTGAGGGGGGTTAGAGGGGGTGAAAAGAGGCGTTGAGGGGGGATGGAGTGGGGGAGGGGAAGGGGGAGGGGAATGGTGCCACACCAATGCAGGAGAGCTTAGGGCCCAACGGATGGCCGCCGGATCCGCGCGTGCGTGGTTGGAGGAGGGTGCCATTTTGTGTTCAGCTCCGACCTCACGCTCGACGCCCGATTGGTCCGGGTCCCCACGTGGAGGGAGCGCCAACCCTCCCCGCTCTGATTGGTAGTCGGCAAGTCCTGATTTGCTCATAGAGTGTTATAGTGTGTTGTAGCGTCCACTCTTAGGGGCTCTCCAGCACTCCACCCCACTCACCCACTCGATCCCCCCTCCCTCCCCCCCACTCACCCACCACCCCCCCCTCCTTCACCCACTCCATCCCCCCTCCCCCTCACCCACTCCAACCCCCCACTCACTCACTCCATCCCCCCTCCACATCCCCCTCACCCACTCCAACCCCCCACTCACCCACTCCATCCCTCCCCCCCAGGGTGAAGTGGAGGAGGGGGAGTGGGGGAGGAAAGGGAGCTGAACCAATGCAGGAGTGGTTTGGGCCCAACGGGTCCACTTGGTCTAGTAACAAAGAAAACTCTCCAATATCTCTACTGCTGAGAAGTTTGAGATCTGGCATGTCGTTGAATTTCCACAGGTCAATGATGGAGAGCGTGCTGACAGTTTGCACCACAGCTTGGTTCAGTAATTAAAATTCCAAGAATGAAGGAGGCTGCTGAAGGTAGTGGACAGAGCCTGGACCATCTTGGGTACTGAGCTCCCCACAATTGAGGGGATCGGCAGGAAGCACTGCCTCGAGAAGGCAGCTATCACCATCAAAGACCTACAGCATCTGGCTATGCCCTCTTCTCGCTTCTACCATTGGGAAGCTTGGGAAGCACTATCTACAGGCTCAAGAACAGCTTCTCTCCATCAACCACCAAGCTCATGAACCATCGGGTACAATCCTAACCACAACACTACCTCAACCACAACACTACCTCACCACAACACTACCTCACCACAACACTACCTCAGGATAGAATTACTATGGACTTTGTATAAGGTTAATTTTAAGGCAGAAATAGATAGATTCTTGATTAGTACGGGTATCAGGGGTTATGGGGAGAAGGCAAAATAATGGGTTTCGGAGGAAAAGATAGATCAGCCATGATTGAATGGCAGGGTAGATTTGATGGGCTGAATGGCCTAATTCTGTTCCTATCACCTATGACCTTATAACTGCACTAGCTCACAATATTATGGTCTGGTTTACCTAGTATATCTGATAATTTATTGTATATTTTTTCATTGATACTTTGCAAAGATGCAGCAAATAAGAATGTCATGGCTCTGTGCCGGTGTGTACTGAAATGAAACATTCTTGATTTTACTCTTCACTCTCATAGAAATCATGTTCTACACGTCCTATTCTCCCTCACTTGCCCAATATCCTCACTCCACCTTTGCTTGGATACGTTTACAGTGGCCAATCAACGTGCCAACCAGTACATCTCTGGGATGTGGAAGGAAATGGATGCATCTGAAGGAAATGCATGCGGTCGCAACGGAGAACATTCAAAATGGAGCAGCCAATGAAAGAAATTCAGGTTGAAAATGGATTGTTGGAGCTAAGAAGTGTGTGTCCAAATTTCCTTTTATTGCAAAAGGTGAGCTGGCTTGGAACAAGAATATATGCAGTGCAATGAATCAGGTGAGCAGACAATGTACCATTGCCTTCTCCAGAGTGGCTCACTCTCAAAGCATCCCATCTACAAATCTTCTCTTCTATTGTTAATATGTGGTATCCCCATTGGGGAGACAGACCTAACTGATCACTGCTTGGTGGCAAGATGTTGGCAGCGGAAAGATGCATGAGGTTTGATTTGCCTTTGCTTAAATTTAGTGAGAACGTACAAACTCAGTGCAGACAGCACCCACAGTCAGGATCGAACCTGGGTCTCTGGCGCCGTGAGGCAGCAACTCTACCGCTGCGCGTCTCTGGTGCCCTGTGCAACCTCACCCAAAGAAATCACCAAACTCCCTCAAGTTTGGTTTCAATTGCACGCAAAATTAAGGGAAAACAATCATGATATTGAATAAGAAAATAACTGCAGGTGCTGGTACAAATCGAAGGTATTTATTCACAAAATGCTGGAGTAACTCAGCAGGTCAGGCAGCATCTCAAGAGAGAAGGAATGGGTGACGTTTCGGGTCGAGACCCTTCGGTCTCAAGAAGGGTCTCGACGCGAAACGTCACCCATTCCTTCTCTCCTGAGATGCTGCCTCACCTGCTGAGTTACTCCAGCATTTTGTGAATGATATTGAATAAGTATCCTCTAAATGCAGAAGACAAAGTTGATTTTGCTTTAGTGAAAATAAACTACATTGCACCTTTGAAATCTTTTCCTGTGCACACAGATCACTGACAGAATAGAGCTACTTAAACAACAAGCACATCCTCCTGCACTGTAGGTGAACGGCAATGTTCTATAGATTCAGGATCAGTTCCTGTGGATTGGAGGGTAGCTAATGTTATCCCACTCTTTAAGAAAGGAGGGAGAGAGAAAACAGGAAATTATAGACCAGTTAGCCTGACATCGGTGGTGGGGAAGATGCTGGAGTCAATTATAAAAGAAGAAATTGCAGAACATTTGGATAGCAGTAACAGGATCATTCCGAGTCACTGGAATTGGAATTGGAATACACTGGGATTTAGAAGGATGAGAGGGGATCTTATCGAAACGTATAAGATTATTAAGAGGTTGGACACGTTAGAGGCAGGAAACATGCTCCCAATGTTGGGGGAGTCCAGAACCAGGGGCCACAGTTTAAGAATAAGGGGTAGGCCATTTAGAATGGAGATGAGGAAAAACCTTTTTAGTCAGAGAGTTGTGAATCTGTGGAATTCTCTGCCTCAGAAGGCAGTGGAGGCCAATTCTCTGAATGCATTCAAGAGAGAGTTAGATAGAGCTCTTAAGGATAGCGGAGTCAGGGGGTATGGGGAGAAGGCAGGAACGGGGTACTGATTGAGAATGATCAGCCATGATCACATTGAATGGCGGTGGTGGCTCAAAGGGCCAAATGGCCTACTCCTGCACCTATTGTCTATTGTCTACTGTCTACTGAGTCAGCATGGATTTAGGAAGGGGAAATCATGTTTGACTAATCTTCTGGAATTTTTTGAGGAAAATGGACAAGGGAGAGCCAGTGGATGTAGTGTACCTGGACTTTCAGAAAGCCTTCGATAGGGTCCCACATAGGAGATTAATGGGCAAAATTAGAGCACATGGTATTGGGGGTAGGGTACTGACATGGATAGAAAATTGGTTGGCATACAGGAAACAAAGAGTAGGGATAAATGGGTCCCTTTCAGAATGGCAGGCAGTGACTAGTGGGGTACCGCAAGGCTCGGTGCTGGGACCGCAGCTATTTACAATATACGTTAATGACTTAGATGATGGGATTAAAAGTAACATGAGCAAATTTACAGATGACACAAAGCTGGGTGGCAGTGTGAACTGTGAGGAAGATGCTATGAGGTTGTAGGGTGACTTGAACAGGTTGTGTGAGTGGGCGGATGCATGGCAGATGCAGTTTAATGTGGATAAGTGTGCGGTTATCCACTTTGGTGGTAAGAACAGGAAGGCAGAGTATTATCTGAATGGTGTCAAGTTAGGAAAAGGGGAAGTACAACGAGATCTGGGTGTCCTAGTTCATCAGTCACTGAAAGTAAGCATACAGCTGGCAGTAAAGAAAGCCAATAGAATGTTGGCCTTCATAACAAGAGGAGTTGAGTATAGGAGCAAAGAGGTCCTTCTGCAGTTGTACAGGCCCCTAGTGAGACCACACCTGGAGTATTGTGTGCAGTTCTGGTCTCCAAATTTGAGGAAGGACATTCATACTATTGAGGGAGTGCAGCGTAGGTTTACTAGGTTAATTCCCGGAATGGTGGGACTGCAATATGTTGAAAGACTGGAGCGACTGGGCTTGTATACACTGGAATTTAGAAGGATGAGAGGGGATCTTATCGAAACATGAGATTATTAAGGGATTGGACACGCTAGAGGCAGGAAGCATATTCCCGATGTTGGGGGAGTCCCGAACCAGGGGCCACAGTTTAAGAATAAGGGGTAGGCCATTTAGAACGGAGATGAGGAAAACCTTTCTCACTCAGATAGTTGTGAAGCTGTGGAACTCTCTGCCTCAGATGGCAGTGGAGGCCAATTCCCTGGATGCTTTCAAGAGAGAGTTAGATAGAGCTCTTAATGATAGCGGAGTCAATGGGTATGGGGAGAAGGCAGGAACGGGGTACTGATTGTGGATGATCAGCCATGATCATGGTGAATGGCGGTGCTGGCTCGAAGGGCCGAATGGCCTCCTCCTGCACCTATTGTCTATTGCAGGAGTAGGCCATTCGAGCCAGCACCGCCATTCAATGTGATCATGGCTGATCATTCTCAATCAGTACCCCGTTCCTGCCTTCTCCCCATACACCCTGACTCCGCTATCCTCAAGAGCTCTATCTACTCCTGCACCTATTGTCTATTGTCAATTCAGTTTAGTTTATTGTCACGTGTACCGAGGTACAGTGAAAAGCTTTTATTGCATGCTGTCCAGTCAGTGGAAAGATAATACCTGATTACAATCGAGCCATTCACAATGTGTAGATACATGATAAGGGAATAACGTTTAGTGCCAAGTAAAGTCAGTAACATTCGATCAAAGATAGTCCGAGGGTCACGAATGAGGTGGAGTAGTTCAGCACTGCTCTCTGGCTGTGGTAAGATGATTCAGTTGCCTGATAACAGCTGGGAAGAAACTGGCCCTGAATCTGGAGGTGTGCGTTTTCACACTTCTATACCTTTTGCCTGATGGGAAAGGGGAGGAGAGAGTGGCCAGGGTGCGATTGGTCCTTGATTATGCTGCTGGCCTTGCTGAGGTAGCGTGAGGTACAAATGGAGTCAATAGAAGAACAGAGAGAACGTGCAAACTCCACACACAGACAGCATCCGAGGTCAGGATCAAACTTGGGTCTCTGGCACTGAGGCAGCTGTGCTACACTGTGCCAGATAATAATTAACCTACACCTTCATTTTTCACTATCAGACTTATTATTTACTCAAAATAAGTAAAATTTACTTATTTACAGTGGATCATCTTCAATTTATCGATAAAGACAACTCTTTGCAAATGAGCTGAGACCCACAAACACATGGTTTCTAGAAGGAATGAAGATACACAGATTGTTTTGATTAGGATGTTCAAATTGAGATATTTTGAAAGTTGGTTGATTTTCTAAACATTTAAAAATGAATCATTCCTCGGTTGGCTGCCTGCATTCATTAACATCAATTATTTCAAATCAATATGAACCATGAATCAATTAATCATAAAGTTAATATTGACTTTAAATCAAATCATATTGATTTGAAATAATTGATGTTAATGAATGCAGGCAGCCAACCGAGGAATGATTCATTTTTAAATGTTTAGAAAATAAACCAACTTTCAAAATATCTCAATTTGAACATCCTAATCAAAACAATCTTCTGTGTATCTTCATTCCTTCCAGAAACCATATGTTTGTGGGTCTCAGCTCATTTGCAGAGTTGTCTTTATCGATAAGTTGAAGATGACCCACTGTAAATAAGTAAATTTTACTTATTTTGAGTAAATAATAAGTCTGATAGTGAAAAATGAAGGTGTAGGTTAATTATTATTTGGCACAGTGGCACATAAAGTCATGACAAGATGAATTTTGACTGTTCCTACAGAAGGACAGTAGAGGGAACCGCCGAGCCACGTCTCCGCTCATCCCCCGAGGACCAGAGAGAACGGAGGAAGCTGGACAAGGGCCAGTAAGGGATTGAACTGGGATCTTACCTTCCGCACCTTTAGGATCAGCTGCAGGAGGCGCCCCTGGGGCACAACAACTGAAGGTGGCCAGGCGAGGAGCGAGATGATGGTCCACTGGACGATCCGGACGTAGGCGACGGCTGGAGGCCCTGCAGCAGCCTGGGGCTTAACTGGATCGGGCGCCGCTCCTGGAGACTGAGTGCGCGGACCAGAATGGGGTGGAAGGTGAGGACAAGTGGGACTGTCCTTGTTGTCCCCTTTGTCCTCATCTTCCACCCCATCAGCCGTCGCATACAGCATATAATCCTCCAACATTTTTGTCACCTCCAACGGGATCCCACCACTGGCCACATCTTCCCATCTCCTCCCCTTTCTGCTTTCCGCAGACCGTTCCCTCCTCGCTGAACACCTCCGCTCAGTCCGTCTTAACCAACCTGATCTCCCGGTTGCTCAGCACTTCAACTCCCCCTCCCATTCCCAATCTGACCTTTCTGTCCTGGGCCTCCTCCATTGTCACAGTGAGGCCCAGCACAAATTGGAGGAACAGCATCTCATATTTCGCTTGGGTACCTTACACCCCAGTGGTATGAACATTGACTTCTCTAACTTCAAATAGCCCTTGCTTTCCCTCTCTCTCTACCCCTTCCCCCTTCCCAGTTCTCCCACCAGTTTTACTGTCTCCGACTACATTCCATCTTTGTCCCGCCCTCTCCTGACATCAGTCTGAAGAAGGGTCTCGACCCGAAACGTCACCTATTCCTTCTCTCCGGTGATGCTCAATTACTCCAGCATTTTTTGAAAATAATTTCTTACTTTGTCATGGAAATCTACGAATAATCTCTTCGTTCCACAGTTGCACATTAATAATATTAATTGTTATTAAATGTTATTGCCCGTTATCTAACTTATCTTATTAAAGTGAAAGAAGAGCAAGGTACAAATTCATTTCCAATATTACGGACTGTACTTTCTAGAACATTGTAAAAAACACACGCTGACAACGCAGAAACTTTTAACAAATTTATTTTAAAAATTGATTAACTTTATAAAACCGACAAGCTGGAAGTCATCATTTTTCAGGGATACAATTAACTACTTTACTGACACACAAGCTTTTGTACAAAAGCAAATATACCCAACAAGGGGAGGTAGAGACATCTTCAGATGTAGCTTTCATCTATTCCAGAGTGTAGTTGTCAGGTGAGCAGACCTCATGTGTGGTAATGCTATCTAGAAGAGGAAAGGGAAAGGAGAAACAATTAACGTCTTGTTTTAATAGAGTTGAAGAGGTGCACAGCGCAGATTGGACCCTTCGGCCCACCATATCCATGCCGCCCATTGTACTTACCCACACGAGGCGCATTGTACCTGCAATTGACCCGTTGCGTGCTGTGCCTTGGCGATTCATGTGGTCGGCTACATGCTTCCTAAATGCTTTGCTTAATGGTCGACCAGGCAGCGCGTTCCGGACTCCAATTACTCTATGTGCCAAAGGAATTCTCTCCAGAGAGCACATCTAACCCTCCCGAAGCACTCTTGTTTTAAATGGAATCACGAGGCCACCTGCGAGGTCACCAAAATAAACTTGGCCTTCCTGGAGACATCCGAGACTAGCTCGGTGTTGATTGGACACATAACTCACGCCTTTATGATACCAGGGATGATAGCTAGTTTGACATGTTAATAAGTGATAGGAGTAGAATAGGCCTTTCAGCCCATCAAGTCTACTCCACCATTCAATCATTTTTTTAGATGCCCACCGGGTCCGTGCCGCCCAGCGATCCCCGCACATTAACACTACCCTACACACACTAGGGACAATTTTTTTACATTTGCCCAGCCAATTAACCTACATACCTGTACGTCTTTGGAATGTGGGAGGAAACCGAAGATCTCGGAGAAAATCATGACTGATCTATCTTTCCCTCTTAACCCCATCTCTTGCATTCTCCCCATAACTCCTGATACCCGTACAAATCAAGAATCTATCTCTACTTTTAAAAATATCCATTGACTTGGCCTCCTCAACCTTCTGTGGCAATGAATTCCACAGATTCACCACCCTTTGACTAAAGAAATTTCGCCTCATCTCCTTCCTAAAGGAATGTCCTTTTATTCTGAGGCTGTGACCTCTGGTCCTAGACTCTCCCACCAGTGGAAACAACCTCTCCATATCCACTCGATCCAGACACATAGTCACCTGTTGTCCCAAGAGATAGTTATTATGTAAATGCGTGCTTCCACTGTTAGAGGAGATCTTCATCCGGGGGGGGGGGGGAGATGAGACCTTGGATCGTGGTGTGTGCAGACAGACAGTGCAGACAGGAGACTCGATTACACAGAGGTGTGGGAGATCTGTTATTTTGTGTTCCCTCTCTCTCCGTCCCTCTCCCACCCTAGTTCTCCTCTTGGCTTCACTGTCCCTCTGATTTATTTTACTGTTTGTATGCCTCGTTGTTGCCTTCTCCTTATCGAACAATGAACCATTCTCGACTTTCTTGATCATCGTCTGCTTTTATCTGTTCTTTGCACATCTTACATGTTCTTTCTACCCTTCCATATCTCGTTTCCCTATCCCCTGACTCTCAATGAAGAAAGGTCTCGATCCAAAATGTTACCCATGTAACACTGTGTTACTCCAGTATTTTGTGTCTATCTTCGGGGTAAACCAGCATCCGCAGTTCCTTCCTACATATTTTGTATTGTTACTTTATTTGATAGTTTTTCTGTATTTTACTTCTATTTTGTTTTAATAAATAGTTATCTGTGGTCTTCAGGATGTGCTTTCCCCATTCATTGATCCGAACCCTTGAATCCTGCATATATATTGTTACACCCAGGGAACAATATATATTGTTACATCCAAAAATACCCAGCAAGCCAGGCAGCACAGAACAACAATGTCACTATTTCATTGACATGGATTACATCCTGTTACATGGATAGGACAGGTTTAGAGGAACCCATTGGGCCCACACCTCTCCTGCATTGGTGCAGCACTGTCTCCTTCCCCCCCCATCCCCTCCTCCCTCCTCCTCTCCTCCATCCCCTCCCCCTCCCTGCTCTACGATTATATAACCTAAAATATTAACCCTGATCTCTCCCCATAGATGCTGTCCAACCTAGTGAGTGTTTTCAACAATTTTCATGTTCATAAATTATAGGAGCAGAATTAGGCCAGTAAAGTCTGATTAAAGATAGTCTGAGGGTCTCCAGTGAGATAGATATTAGCTCAGGACTGCTCCCTGGATATTGGTAGGATGGTTCAGTTGCCTGATAACAAATGGGAAGATAGTGGAGCCTGGAGAATAAATGTGAAAGGAACCAGATTCAATGTGCTGGACCATCACTGCTCACCTTCCCAACCACCTATTGTCATCTATCACTGATCTATAGCACATTGCAGGATTTCCAGAGATGCAAGACTTACCCAGTACCCATTTTTCAGACAAGTGTTGGTTCCCCGCGGGCCTCCTTCCCATGTAATGTCCAATACAAATTCCGGTTCTACGGAGCGTCTTGCACACCTTTCCCCCACATAACAGCAAGAGCTTCTCCAGTGCCGGAGCAGGTGGCTTGCTTTGAGGCGAAATGAAGATCAATGGCTGATTCACAAATAAATCCTGCAGATAGGGTTCCTTTGTCGACTGTCTCTCAAACCTGCAAATCTGCTCAAGAAAAGAAAAGAATACTAAGAATCTCCACTGTGCAATATTAGTCATGATAGAGGGATTTAGGAGACTTTTGGATAAGCATATGGTTATGCGGGGAATGGAGGGATACGGTGCCAAGATTTGGTGCAGGCAGATAAGATCGGGTCTTTGAATATACAACAGTACTGCACAGGAACGGCCCCTTCGGCCCACAATGCTTGTGCTGAACATGACGCCAAGCTTTTAGACTTTAGAGATACAGGCCCACCGAGTCCGTGCCGACCGGCGATCACACCAGCACCATCCTACATACTTGGGACAATTTACAATTTTACCAAAACCAATTCACCAACAAACCTGTATGTCTTTGGGATGTGGGAGGAAACCAAAGCACCCGAAGAAAACCCATGCAGTCACAGGGAGAACATACAAACTCCATAGACGGCACCTGTAGTCAGCATCGATCCCACTCTCACACTGTAAAGCAGCAGCTCTATCTCCGCGCCACTGTGCCGCCCAAAACTGATTACATCTGCCTGCACGCGATCAATATCCCTCTATTCCCTGCAATTCCATGTGCCTAAAAAAAGCCTCTTAAATGCCACTATATCTGCCTCCACCACCATCCCTGATCTGAGCATCGTATTCGGCACAAACATTGTTCTATGTTCCATGTGATATTAAAATTAATTGAAGATGAATTTCTGTTAAGTTAATTTGAATTTACAGAAGGTACAGAAGGTATAAACGCAGAAGAACTGTTTTGCAAATTGTAGCTAGGTGGATGAAATATGACAATCGTCTCTGAAGGAAATGTCTTGCTTTTGCAATTGCAAGAAGAAATGTTTCTTACACTTTGCTATGTCACACAATAACGTTGGATTGTTTTCCATCACAGTGTGGGAGAGCTGGTTTAGTGCGTCTAGGATAAACGGTAAGGTAATGTAATGTTCAGGGCGGCACTGTTGTGCAACGGAGGAGCACCCACCATCCTCTGTGTAAACAACTTGCCCCGCACACTTCCTTTGCTCATTTCAGTTTAAAGGAATGCCCTCAAGTATTTGACTTTTCCATCCTAAGAAAAAGTTTCTGACTGCCTACCCTATCCATACCTCCAATAATTTAAAACACTTCTACCAGGTTTCCCTGCAATCTCCAACATACCAGAGAAAACAATCCTAGGCTGTCCAACCTGTCAGGCGGCACAGTGGTAGAGTTGCTGCCTTACAGCGCCAGAGACCCGGGTTTGATCCTATGGGTGCTGTCTGTACAGAGTTTGTACGTTCTCCCCGTGACGTGCATGGGTTTGCTCACGGATCTCCGGTTTCCTCCCACATTCCGACGGCATGCAGACTTGTAGGTTAATTGGCTTCTGTAAATTGACCCTCCCTAGTGTAAGATAGGACTAGTATATGGGGTGATTGTTGGTCAACGTAGATTCGGAGGGCTAAAGCACCTGTTTCCACGCTGTATCTCTAAACTAAACTAATCTCTCCCTGAAGCTAATACCTCCTAATCCAGGCAGCATTCTGGTAAACCTAATAGTCATGAATCCAGTTGGTCTTTGTGGTGGAAGGAACTGCAGATACTGGTTTAAACCGTAGACACAAAAAGCTGGAGTAACTCAGCGGGACAGGCAACATCTCACAGAGAAGGAATGGGTGACGTTTCTTCTCGACACGAAACGTCACCCATTCCTTCTTTCCAGAGATGCTTCCTGTCCTGCTGAGTTACTTCAGCTTTTTGTGTCTGTGGTCTTTGTGAACCTTGCAAAGTGCAGTTTGAAGCAATGTTCTCCTCAGATTATGATGGTGACTGTACAAGGCAAATGATCAGTTTTCTTCCAAGCAGAATGTAATCGGCCAATGTGGTGAACTGCACTAAATCCGCATACTTTAGTTTTTCTTTTCCTTTTCTGGTGGTGAAGGGGGTGAAGACTTGGATTTGTACGCACATAAATATGCATGGAACGGACGGCTATGACTTAAATGCAGGCAGATAAAGGTTGGCCTTGGTATCAGAATTGGCACAGACACTGTGACGGTAAGGCCTGCTGGAGTTTCCTCCCACATTCCAACGACATGCAGGTGCAATCCTGACCTCGTGTGCTGTATGCGTGGAGTTTGCACGTTCTCCTGTGACCGCAGAGGTTTCCTCCCACATCTGAAAGGGTTTGTAGGTTAATTGGCCTCTAAAATTGCCCCTAATGTTTAGGAAGTGGAGTGAAAGTGGGATAATATAAAACTAGAGTGGACGAGCGATCGATAGTCGGCATGGACTAGGTGAGCTTGTTTCCATGCTGTATCTCTAAACAACATCTGGTGCTGTTAATAATCAAGAGCTCAGAGGTTGCAAAAGCTTTTGGAATAATTGATAATGTTTACATTTTAGACTTTAGAAATACAGCGTGGAAACACTACAATACAATGGTCCCTTGAATCTGTGCGATCACGCCGTACACTACCACTGTCCTGACCACTAGGAACGATTTATAATTCACAAAAGCCAATGAACCTTCAAACCTGTATGTCTTTGTAGTGTGGTAGGAAACCAGAGCACCTGAAAATAACCCACATGGTCACAGGTAGAATGTTACTGATGATCTAATAGACCTGCTTCGTAATGTGATAATTGCTTGTGCTAAGCTGTTCCAAACATTACGGTACGGATTTAGTTCCTGACAAGCATTGGATTCCAATGTGCTGGCGTCTTGCCTCAGATTGCATAAAGTTCATGTGTTAGAATTTGCATGACTTGATTGCCATCGTTTTTCAGGGGAAGGTGAAAAAAGGGTGGCATGGTGGCGCAGCGGTAGAGATGATGCCTTACAGTGCCAGGGTATCTCTAAACTAAACTAAAAAAGATGCTTGGCATTTGCACGATTCTAGGGTCAGTGAAAGCTTTGACCTTCCACGTACTGATCGCGAGAGTGTAATAACGACCACATCTGGAGTATTGTGTACAGTTTTGGTCTCCTAATTTGAGCAAGGACATCCTTGTAATTGAGGCAGTGCAGCATAGGTTCACGAGATTGATCCCTGGGATGGAATACTGTCATATGTGGAAAGATTGAAAAGACTAGGCTTGTATTCACTGGAGGATGAGAGGGGATCTTAGAGAGACATAAAATAATAAAAGGACTGGACACGCTAGATGCAGGAAAAATGTTCCCAATGTTGGGGGAGTCCAGAACCAGGGGCCACAGTCTTAGAATAAAGGGGAGGCCATTTAATAATGAGGCGAGAAGGAACTTTTTCACCCAGAGAGTTGTGAATTTGTGGAATTCTCTGCCACAGAGGGCAGTGGAGGCCAAATCACTGGATGGATTTAAGAGAGAGTTAGATAGAGCTCCAGGGGCTAGTGGAATCAATGGATATGGGGAGAAGGCAGGCACAGGTTACTGATTGTGGATGATCAGCCATGATCACAATGAATGGCGGTGCTGGCTCGAAGGGCCGAATGACCTCCTCCTGCGCCTATTTTCTATGTTTCTATGTAACATTTTGGACCAACATTTACCAACTGTGGATTCAAAGAGAAGCTAGATCGTTAACTGTATTCCCCAACTGTGCCTCAGAATTGGCCTGTTGGCATTATTGGTGGACTTATTTCACAAATCAATACGATTAAAAAGCGGTGATTGTCATAACTTAATGTATTTTTAAAGATAATATACCTCTGGGAGCAGGTGATAACATACTTGGCAACGGATTTGAGATTTTGGCAGATTTTCAAATGTGTCGGAAAGATTTTGAGTTAAAATGCATTCTCTCATTCTCTGTTTGTCCTCTTTATACAAGTTTCCATGGGTTAGAGCAAACTTCAAAGGTTTCAAAACTTCCCCTATGAAGCAATGATTTATATTTTTAATGTATTGCTTTTTCAAAGCAATAAATTGAAAATTGGGGTGGCACAGAGGCCTACACACTTGGGCCAATGTACAATTTTTACAGAAGCCAATTAACCTACAA
This sequence comes from Rhinoraja longicauda, assembly GCF_053455715.1. NCBI lineage: Eukaryota > Metazoa > Chordata > Chondrichthyes > Rajiformes > Arhynchobatidae > Rhinoraja > Rhinoraja longicauda. The sequence continues at coordinate 74,210,498 of NC_135959.1, read as the reverse complement.
ACCTGCATGTCTTTGGAGCGCGAGAGGAAACCGGAGCACCCGGAGAAAACCCATGTGGTTACAGGAGAACACCGTGGCCACAGGGAGAATATTGCTGATGATCAAACAGAATGCTTCATAATGTGATAATTGCCTGTGCTTAGCTGTTCCAAACGTGACATCCGGTATGGCTTACGTTTCCAACCAACATCAGTCTTCAACGAGAGGGGGAGGAAACTGGAGAACCCAGAGAAAACCCAAGCGGTTACAGGGATTTCAGTTTAGTTTATGAAGTATAAGAAAATAACTGCAGATGCTGGTACAAATCGAAGGTATTTATTCACAAAATGCTGGAGTAACTCAGCAGGTCAGGCAGCATCTCAGGAGAGAAGGAATGGGTGACGTTTCGGGTCGGGACCCTTCTTCAGACTGATGTCAGGGAGGCGGGACAAAGGAAGGATATAGGTGGAGACAGGAAGATAGAGGGAGATCTGGGAAGGAGGAGGGGAAGAGAGGGACAGAGGAACTATCTAAAGTTGGAGAAGTCGATGTTCATACCACTGGGCTGCAAGCTGCCCAGGCGAAATATGAGGTGCTGTTCCTCCAATTTCCGGTGGGCCTCACAATGGCACTGGAGGAGGCCCATGACAGAAAGGTCAGACTGGGAATGGGAGGGGAAGTTGAAGTGCTGGGCCACCGGGAGATCAGGTTGGTCAATGCGGACTGAGCGCAGGTGTTGAGCGAAGCGATCGCCGAGCCTGCGCTTGGTTTCGCCGATGTAAATAAGTTGACATCTAGAGCAGCGGATGCAATAGATGAGGTTGGAGGAGGTGTAGGTGAACCTTTGTCTCACCTGGAAAGACTGTTTGGGTCCTTCGATGGAGTTGAGGGGGGAGGTAAAGGGACAGGTGTTGCATCTCGTGCGGTTGCAAGGGAAAGTGCCCAGGGATGGGGTGGTTTGGGTAGGAAGGGACAAGTGGGCCAGGGAGTTACAGAGGGAACGGTCTCTGCGGTACGCAGAGAGGGGAGGGGATGGGAAGATATGGCCAGTGGTGGGGTCCCGTTGTAGGTGACGGAAGTGTTGGCGGATGATTTCTTGGATCCGCTGGCTGGTGGGGTGGAAGGTGAGAACGAGGGGGATTCTGTCCTTGTTGCAAGTGGGGGGAGGGGGAGCAAGAGCGGAGCTGCGGGATGTAGAAGAGACCCTAGTGAGAGCCTCATCTATAATGGAAGAGGGGAAGCCCCGTTTCCTGAAGAATGAGGACACCTCACCCTTCTTCCCACCCGGTCCCCTGCAAAAAGTCTATCCCCTACTCCCAATTCCTCCGTCTATGCCGCATCTGCGCCCGGGATGAGGTGTTTCACACTAGGGCAGCAGAGATGTCCTCATTCTTCAGGAAACGGGGCTTCCCCTCTTCCATTATAGATGAGGCTCTCATCCCTCTTCCACCCTAGTTCTCCCACTAGTTTAATTGATTACATTTTACTGATTGGATGCCATGTTGTTGCCTTCCCCTCAGGTAACAATGATCCATTCAACAACTTCCTTGACTTTTGATCTGTTTTCACACCTTACCCTTCCATATCTCTATGTCTCCCTCTCCCCTAACAGTCTGAAGAAAGGTCTCGACTCGAAATGTCACACATTCCTTCTCTCCAGCGATGCTGCCTGTCCAATTGAGTTAGTCCAGCATTGTGTCAATCTTGTTTAGTTTAGTCTATTGTTGCCACGTGTACCGAGGGTACAGTGAAAAGCTTTTTTGTGGCGTGCTATCCAGCCAGCAGAAAGACTATACATGATGACAATCAAGCTGTCCACAGTGTACAGATACAGGATATAGGGCACGATTGGTGCAAAATAAAGTTCAGTAATGTCCGATTAAAGATAGTTCGAAGGTCTCCAATGAGGTAGATGGGAGGTCAGGACTGCTTTCTAGTTGGTGATAGAATGGTTCAGTTGCCTGATAACAGCTGGGAAGAAACTGTCCCTGAATCTAGAGGTGTGTGTTTTCATACTTCTGTACTTCTTGCCTGAAGTGGGAATGACCGGAGTGAGACATGTCCTTGATTTCTAATAGGCAAAAAAAAAAAAAGTTAAATATGTTTTTTAAATCAATTTTCGTGCAAAACGAAACAAAAGCCCGAAGTCCTTAGTGCAACTAAGGCAGTTCATAGTTTGAAGTTTAGTTGGTGATTGAAGTGTTCAACAGCCTAATGGTTGTTGGGAAGAAGCTGCTCTGAACCTGGAGCAGGTTACAGTTTTCAGGCTCCTGCATCTTCTTCCCAATGGCAGGAGTGAAATGAAAGTGTGGTTAGGAAGGTGTGGGTCTCTGACGATGCTGGCTGCCTTTTTGAGGCAGTGCCTCCTGTAGATTCCTTAGATGGTGGGGAGATCAGTACCCTTGATGGACCGGGCAGATTCCACCACTTCTTTGTAATCTCCTTCATTACCGGGCGTTCAATTTGCCAAACCAGTCTGTGATGCAACTAGTCAATATGCTCTCCACTGTACACCTGTAGAAGTTCAAGAGAGTATTCTTTGACACACCCAATCTCCTCAGGCAGAAGAGGCTTTCTTTATGATTGCATCAATTATTCAATCCAATACCCAGAAATGTACAAGACAGTCTTCAGGTCACTTCATTTATACTAGAATTAGAGCAAACGGAAATAGCTACCTACAGTCACTATATCCATGGACAATCATAAAATGGAACATCCTTCCCGACATCACCAGGTGTGCACCAACCTTGTCACTCTTCAAGTCACAGCTCGACAACTTGGACATGGTTCATCTCACCAAACCTGCTCACATAAAAATCTAAATAACCTTTTTGCAACCAGTACCCACGCGAGCGAAACCTTCACAAGATAGCCCAGCTGTTGGCGGTTGTGCAGTAGAAAACTGAAGCAGAAACAGAAATCAATGTGCTGGATCCAGGTCAGATGCATTAGCGACTAATGATAGTCCTGAGCTACTATCTACCTCACACCCCCGGACTCTATTTAATCGGACTTTATCCGTTATTCTCTATATCATGTATCTACACGTTATTCTCTTTATCATGTATCTACACTGTGGACGGCTTGAATGCAATCATGCATTGTCTTCACCCTGACTGGTTAGCACACAACAAGCTTTCACTATGGGAATGGGAAGAGGAGTTTAAATGGTTGGTCACCGGGAGTTCCAGTTGGCCTTGGTGGACCGATCACAAATGTTCAATGAAATGGTCGCCGAATCTAAGTTTGGTCTCGCCGATGTACAAGAGCCTACATTGGGAACATTTGATGCAGTAGATGAGGTTAGAGGAGATGCATGTGAACCTCTGTCTCACCTGAAAGGACTGTCTTCCTGGATGGAGTCGAGGGAGGAGGTACAGGTGTTACATCTCCTGCAGTTGCAGTGGAAAGTACCTGGGGAGGGGGTGGTTTGGGTGGGAAGAGATGAGTGAACCAGGAAGTTGCGGTCTCTGCAGAAAGCAGAATGGGGTGGTGATGGGAAGATATGACGTGATGGAATCACATTGGAGGTGATGGAAATGTCAGAGAATGATGTGTTGTATGCAGAGGCTGGTGAGGTGAAAGGTAAGGACCAGGGAAACTCTATTTTAGTTCCGTCTGGGGGGTGATGGAGTAATAGCAGATCTATGCGACACAGAAGAGGCGTTGGTGAGGGTTCCATCTATGACAGCTGACGGAAACGGGGGCAGTTCACTAAAGAATGAGGACATGTTGGCTACGCCAAAGAATGAGAATGCCTAAAATAGACACAAAATGGCAGAGTAACTCAGCAGGCAGGCAGCATCCCTGGAGAACATGGATAGGCGATGTTTCTGTGCGAGATCCTTCTTAAGATAAATTCAAAAATAGACAAATGTCTGAGTAACTCAGAGGGTTAGGCAGCATCCTTCTGAAGAAGGGTCCCGATTCGAAACATTACCTACATCACCACACTGTCACAGGGAGAACATATAAACTCCCTACAGATGGTACCCGTAGTCAGGATCGAACCTGGGTGCATGGCGTTGTAATGCAGCAATTCTACCGTTTCATCACTCTGCTGCCCTGGTTGATTTGGTTTAAAACTGTTCCTCGGGGGTAAAGCTAGCACGATAGTTCATGTTGTCACACACTGAGGAGTAGCAAGGTGAATATTCACGTTTTTTATGAAACTGGCGGAATCTCCACCTGGGTTAAATTATCAATGCCAATATATTCAATTACTATCAAGAGGATTAAAGTGCCCTTCAGTCCACTAATGCAGCAGTTTGGAGTAACTGGAGCATCCCTGGAGAACATGGATAGGTGACGTTTTGGGTCAAAACCCTTCCTCAGACATTTTGTGCCTTTCCTATTCTTATCTCACACCTTTTGTCTTTTCATCTCTGGATCTTGTCCAACCAGCTGCCCATTAACCATACCTCCCTCACGTGTATCCACCTATTACTTGCCTGGCTTTGTCCTACCCCTCCCCTCTTCCAGTTTTCTTGTCCCACACCACAATCAATTGGTCCCGACCTGAAACGTCACCTATCCATTTTCACCAGACATCCTACCTGACCCACTGAGTTACTCCAGCACTTTGTGTTGCTTTTTTTATCCTGTAACTTTGACCTTTCAAAATAAATAATTGACTTTTATATCCTGGAAACAAAGAAAGTTGCCAGAACGAAGGCTAGAGAAAGGCCAATCAATTAATTGTGTCAAACCATTGTTAAAAAGCTTTTTATATCTCTTCATTTCCCATTCATTGCCCAAGGTGCTGCAGTTACTTCTGTAGGTTTTGACTGAACACACTTTCGTCTGATGCATCAGACAAGATTTCTAGCTTACTTGCAATCAAAGCAAATCACCACCAAAATCGCTTGTCCCAGAGTGTCATGACTTTTTAAAAAAGTGTCAAAATTGTCGTAAAGTATTTGGTTCAACTATTCTAATTCACAACAGGTCATGGTGCACTGCTGACAAAGTCGTTGAGTCGTCCAGCACTGAAGCAAACCCTTCAGCTCAACTGTCCAGAAGTACTCAACTTCATTCATCAGCACTAAGAGTCAGAGCATGGAAACAGTCAGAGAGCATGGAAACATGCCCTTTGGCCCAACGAGTCTATCCTGATTGACATGCTCCATCTAAGTTAGTCCCACATGCCCAGTTGTGCATCACTTGTGCCTCAGAATCAACATTTTTTGGCAAACTCCAATCCACACCGAGCTTGGAAACCATGATGAGTATGTGTAGAGCGGACAATGTACTCCGTTGTCAGAAATGTTAACGTTGTTTCTAGGCCTCCTGATGAACATAAACCCTTCAACATGAACTCCTCAAGCCACATTATGAAAGATCACCTGGATTCACGTTTTGTTTTTGTGCAGCTGTGCACAGAAAAAAATTCTGAAAAATCAACTGACTGCACATTAAGCACTTGATGATGTGGTTTAGTTTAGCTTAGAGATACAGTGTGGAAACAGACCCTTCAAACCACTGAGTCCATGCCGATCATCGATCAGCCCGTACACTAACACTATCCTACACACTAGGGGCAATTTACAGGAGGCAATTAACCTGCAAGTCTTTGGAATGTGGGAAGAATGCCGAGCACCCAGAGAAAATCCACAGTATGTCACTGGGAGAACGTACAAATTCCATACAGACAGATCCAGTTAGGATAGAACCCGGGCCTCTGACACTGTAAGGGAGCAGCTCAACTGATGCGCCACCGTGCGGCAACATTGTACTCAAAACATATGGCTTAACAATCATGTTCATAAGTCATAAGAGCAGAATTAGGCCATTTGGCCTATCAGGTCTACTCTGCCAATTAATCATGTCGGATCTATCTTTCCCTCTCAACCCAATTTTCCTCATAACCCCTGACACCCTTAAAAATTAAGAATCTATCAATCACCACCTTAAAAATATCCATTGACTTGGCCTCCACAGCATTCCGTGGCAATGAATTCCATAGATTCACCGCCCTCTGATTATGAAATTCCTCATCTCTTTTCTAAATGTATGTACACATAAAACATAAGGATGCATTTTGTATTAGAGCAGAGGACTGGGTTTTTTTCACCAACTTTTTACATAAATCTTACGACCCCCAAAATGTTGTATAGTTCCTAATCAAACACTGGAGAGGTAGCAGCAAGCAAAACAAGACAGAGCAGATGGCATCCCTTATCTTGCAGTGAATGGCTCCCTGCCATCCACTCCAACTTGGAGCTGGTCCCTCACCACAAACTGCCATCAAGCAGACTCAAATTGTAAACAGTCAGAACAAGACTTGCCCACGGAATGGGGTTTGGCAGCCAGCTGCATTCACCAGCTGCCAAGTCTGTTTATCAATGTCTCTGAAGCGTAGCAAAAACAATAAACATTACACGCTATTAAAAGCAAAGTTCATTTAATTTAACCAAAACCTAATGACTGCATCATATTTCATCCAGCCAATTCCTCGAACAAATGTAAGGGCCAGGAAACGAGCGGGCAAGATAATCTCTGATCACAAAATCTTTGAGGCACTTCCCTCTGGAAGGCGACTCCGGACTGTCAAAGCAGCCACAGCCAGACATAAAAACAGCTTTTTTCCACGAGTAGTAGTTCTACTCAACAACCAAAGTCTGTAGTCTCTTTTTTGCTCTGGTTTATTTTCACCCACATGTTTAGACCGTAATGTTGTATCCTTATTGTTTTGATGTGGTTATGCTTTATTCTTAATTGTTAACTGTATGTTTTGTGTTGTCTATTGTAAGCGGAGCACCAAGGCACATTCTTTGTATATGCACATACTTGGCCAATAAACTTACTCATTCATTCATTCATTGTTCCTGTGCCAGATCTGACGTAGCGAGGAAACAGCAGACACACTTTCCAGTGCAGGTGTGGTTGCATCAGCATTTATATGGTTCATCAGTAAAGCTGCTGCCTCACAGCGCCAGAGACCCGGGTTCAATCCTGACCTCGGGTGCTGTCTGTACGGAGTTTGCATGTTGAACACTGTGACTGCATGGGTTTCCCACGGGTGCTGCTATTTTATCCCACATCCCAAAGAAGAACAAGTTTGTAGGTTAATTGGCTGCTGTAAATTGCCCTACGTGTGTAAGGAGTGGATGTGAGGATGGGGATTTTTTAAGAGATGACAAATTTCCTCACGCTCAATTTTCATTCAAACTAGCAAGAAACATGATCATGTATTCGCTATAACATATTAAACATATTAAAATGCATACTCAAAAACTAACAATGACAGCCTTTCTTTCCAAAACCAAAAGCAATGAGAATATTTGTTGCTGACAGCGAGAAACTGAATTAATGTAGAGTTTCCCCAGACTGAAAAAAGGCAATGTGTAAAAAGAGTTGATTTATGATAAGAGAACATTGCAGGTATTTTTCCCCAATATGTTCCCTCATTACACATACATTTTGAACAAGCAAAGGAATTCTCCTTAGCCTACAAAACATGATATGGAAATATTAAACATGAAAGTAAACATCTCCATCAGAAAAGTCAATAGTTCTCAAAGTCTTTAGATTACTGTATACCATTTGTTTCTTCCTTGAACGCTTAAAGAATTCACTTCCAACTTCAGATAAGATGAAAAGGTTCATGCAAACAAATCACTTTGCTCATTACCTCGATCGGAATGTTGAATTAATGGTAGATTTCAATGTTGTGGTTAATTGCAGATGATAATCAATAACAAAAGATTTAAGCACACATGCAGCTTCCAGTGAGAAGCTGCCTTTGAAAAATACACAGGATAAAGACCATTTTAAGTACCTGCACACTATTGTTTGAGTGAATCTCCATTTCATCACACTCTTTAAATTCCAGTAAACCCCACAATTACAAATGCAGATAGCGCATTAAAGGCATAAAATTGCATGGGATCAAAGGCTGAGTGAGCCGACTGGATTCAATATTGGCTTGGTGGAAGGAGTCATAGGGTGGTAGTAGAGGGACGTTTTTCTCATGGGAGGTCTGAGATCAGGGAGGTACCACAGGGATCTGCGTAGGTTCAGAGTTGCCCATCATATACATTACGATTTGGATGACAATGTTGTACATATAGTTAGTAAATTTACGGATAACACCAAAATTGGTGGCATAGTGACCTGTGACGAAGGTTATTGAAGTTTACAAAAATGTACAGCTCAGCTGGGAGAGTGGGCAATGCATTGGTAGGTGGAATTTAACTAGGGCAAGTGAGAGGTGTGCATTTTGGCAAGTCAATCCAAGGTAGGACTTATACAGTACATGGTAGAGCCCTGGAAAGTGTCATAGACCAAAGATACCAAGGGACATAGGTAGAATGTAGAAATAAAGAACTGCAGATGCAGGTTTGTACCAAAGATAGACACAAAGTGCTGGAGTAACTCAGTGGGCCAGGCAGCATCTCTGGATAAAAAGGATGGGTGACGTTTCAGTCGGGACCCTTCTTCAGACTGGATAAGTGTCTGAAACCTTCTTCAGTTTGAACAAGGGTCCCAACCCAAAACGTTACTCATCCTTTTTCTTGAGATGCTGCCTGACCCACTAAGTTACTCCAGCACTGTCTATCTGAGGAGTACAGATATACAGATCCTTGAAAGTAGTAACATAGGCAGACAGGGTAGCAAAGGTGATGCTTGGCATGCTTGCCTTCATTAGTCAGAGTATTGAGTACAGAAATTGGGATATCATGTTCCAGCTGTACAATAAGGTACAGTGATGAGACATTAAGTCTTGTGTACAGTTCTGGTTGCCCTGCGACAGAAAGGATGTCATTAAATTGGAAAAGGTGCATAAAAGATCCACTGGGATGTTATCCATACTCAAGGGTTTGAGTCAGAAGGAGAGGATGGATAAGCTGAAACACTTTTCCCTGGAGTGCAGGAGGCTGAAGTGTGACCTTAGAGGTATATAAAATGATGCGGTGTATAGAAAAGGCACAGTCCTTTTCGCAGTGTCAGGGAGTCCAAAACCGAAAGGCATAGGTTTAAGATAAGAGGGGAAAGATAAGCGATCTGAGCGCCAATTTGATCTGAGCGCCAATTTCTTCATGCAGGGGTGGTGCATTTTGTAGAATGAGCTGCCAGAGGAAGTGAGAGAGATAGGAATGTTTAAGAGAGATATGGGCCAAACGCAGGCAAATGGAAATCGCTTAGCTGTAAAACCTTTCAATGTAGACGAGTTGAGCCAAAGGGTTTGTTTCTGTGTTGTGTACCAATATTCAAAAAATAAACAAAGACTGTCAACAAGAAATACTGACTTACAGTAGCTGCAGGAAACTGAGTTGATAGTTCAAATGGTTCTTCAGGAGCCCAACATCCTTGCTCCAAAGACCAAAGAATCTGTAAAACAGCAGAGAAAAAAATCTGTGACAAATGAGTTGCTTTATTGCCTTAACTATGCACCACATGATTTTACATAAGATCACCTCTCATCCGCCTGCACTCCATGGAAAAAGTGTTTCAGCATATCCAGCCACTCCATCTGACTCAAACCCTTGAGTCCAGGTAACATCCCTGTTTGTCATCTATATCAATGATTTGGATAAGAACATACACAGCAAGATTAGCAAGTTTGCAGATGATACAAAGGTGGGTGGCTTTACAGATAGTGAAGATTTACAAGAATGTTGCCAGGACTAGTGTCTGAGCTACAGGGAGAGGTTGAGTTGGCTGGGACTCTATTCCTTGGAGCGCAGGCGGATGAGGGGTGATCATATGGAGTTGTACAAAATCATGAAAGGAATAGATCGGGTAGATGCACAGAGTCTCTTGCCCAGAGTAGGTGAATTGAGGACCAGAGGATATAGGTTTAAGATGATGAGGAAAATATTTAATAGGAATCTAAGGGGTAACATTTTCACACAAACGGTGGTGGGAGTATGGAACAAGCTGCCAGAGGAAGTAGTTGAGGCAGGGACTATTCCAACATTCCCCTACCCTGGGGATAACAATTCAGAATAGTCTTTTCTTAGTCATGTATTTTGTCCTTTCTGTATGGATGGACACCATTCACTCAAGTGAACTTTACAGATAATTATTCTGCGAGGTTAACCTACCCAGTTGAAAGACAAAATCCAGCAGCCTCTGGCAATTCCAAACAGGACATTCAACGTGCGTCGGGGGTGCCCTGCTACGACATGGGTTGTTGTTTCACATACGTTGTCCGAGAACTGAAAGCCACCAAACCGTTTCACAATTTGAATTACAATGGTCTGATTCCTGTTGAAGTCAACACACAATGTAGACAGAGGCACTGCAGATGCAGGTTGACAAAAAATAATGCCGGAGTAACTCAGCAGTTCAGGCAGCATCTCCGGAGAACAGATAGGCGACGTTTTGAGTTAGGACCCTTCTTCATACTGAAGACTGAAGGCCCCCTACTGTTCTGACTAAAGAAGGGCCCTGACCAGAAACATCACCGATCCATGTTTTCCAGAGAAGCTTCCTGACTTGCTGAGTTACTCCAGCGCTTTATGTCTTTTTAATGCAACATACAAAACAGTTACAACAATATTTTCACAAAGTTGTGCGATAAAATTTTAAAAGCAGATTTCACAGATCCATGGGAGTTCAAGAACACAGATTAGTTTTGCAATGTCAATAAGCGAGTTTGGTATCTCGACTGCGCATGCCCAGATCATAGGTCACTTGTGCTAAACATTCTCGCCGGCTGAGCTACTATGTGTATACAGACCTGTATTTTCCAGTTTTGCTTCTTTGAGATAAGAAAATACTGCTTTCAAAACTATTAACTAGGTGTATTTATGGTTAATTTGTACAAAACTACGATGATTTTGTAGGTTTTATTGCTTTATGCTTCGGTGAGTGAGCGACTATGAATAACAAGCATTTTTTATTGTTTTTTGTTTGGGGGGGGGGATGAAATGTATGATTTCTATAACTATCAATAGACTTCTGAATGAGTTCTGCATGTACATGTGTAAGTAATGTTGTGCAGTACAAAACTTAGTCGAGTTCCTGACTGATAATGTCTCTTCTGATTTGACTTTCTAATTTTCTGTTATAATCTTATGATTGTATAAATTAGTTCAATATACTTGCACCATTTTCTTTTGCATTGTAACTTGTACCGGGTATGTAATGGACATGCTTACAGGACCCTATTTGAATTAACATATGATTGACTTTGTTATTTATTTTGTTTTATCTGTTACTGGGCAAAGCCATGCGCATTTGTGCAATTTTGGGCTGTGGAAGTTGCACGTATCACCTGAATAAGTGGATGTCGAATGTGTGTGACAGCCACAACTGTAAATTTGCAACGGGAAATTGTTTCTGCCCACCTCCCTTCAAACTCTAGGAAAAAAAACTGCAGATGCTGCTTTAAATCGAAGGTGGACACAAAATGCTGGAGTAACTCAGCGGGTCAGGCAGCATCTTGGGAGAGAAGGAATGGGTGACATTTCGGGTTGAGACCCTTCTTCAGAAGTCTGGAAAATAAGCAAATTCAGTAGTTTTGTACAAATTAACCAGAAATACACCAAGTTAATAGTTTTGAAAGCAGTATTTTCTTACCTCGAAGATGCAAAACTGGAAAATACGGATGAAACGCAGGTCTGTATACATGCAGCAGCTCAGCCGGCGAGAATATCTAGCACGAGTGACCTATAACCTGGGCATGCGCAGTCAAGATACCAAACTCGCTTATTTGTACAAAATATAGATAAAGCAAAAAGGCCAATATTAAACTGTGGAAATAGGTTCCCCTTCCAAGTAAAGTTGTCTTGAATGTTTCATTTTATGAGACAGGAGTGTCATACAAAACACGTGCAGACATATTCTGTGTGACTTGTTCCCTTGACATCATAACGTTCAATGCTGTTAACAGGGAAGTTGTGTCACAAAGTTAATTGCTATCAATGAACAAAATTTGGTTGCTGTTTGCAAATTCAAACCTACACATCACAAAAAAAGTGCCTTTTTAGTGTATTTTGGTGAATTTGAAATGTCTGAAGTGTGCAGCACATTAATTTATTGATAGTAACAAATTTCTAAAGCACGATCATGGAATATCAAAGACATTCAGCATGCAGATCACAGTTGCTCTTTTTCACAAATAATTAGACATTGAAGCCAGATATTATTAACATATTCCCACTATCTTTCTTGAGACTAAACTGGCATTTGGGAACAACTCTGAAGAGAACAATGCAGAATATAGAAACAGATATAAAAAACAAAGAAATGCTGATGCTGTTTTATACCAAAGATAGATGAAGAAGGGTCCTGACCCGAAGTGTCACCTATCCTTATTATCCAGAGATGTTGCCTGACTCACTGAGTTACTCCAGTAGTTTGTGTCTTTCTTTAATAGAGAAACCGATCTGTGCGAGGCACTTTGTTCAAATTGCTCACGGCAACAAGATACTGTCTGGTGGGCTGGCCTGGAAAGTTAGATCGCATGGGATTCAGGGTGAACAAACCAACAGATACAAAGTTAGCTTGAAGAGACATTGGGTAGTTTTAGAGGGTTGTTTTTCAGAGCGGAGGCCTGCAAAAAGTGGGGTCGATGCTGTATGCACTGTTGTTTGCTAAATATATTAACCAAGCTTTTTTTATTCCAACTTTAAGCTGGAGAGAGTACAGAGAATATATACAAGGACGTGGCCAGGACTTGATGGCCTGAGGTATAGGGAGAGGATGGGCAGGCTCGTACTTTATTCCTTGGAATGCAGGAGGCTGAGAGGTGATCTTATAGAGGTGTATAAGATCGAAAGGAATAGATAGGGCGAATAGAGAGTCTATTACCCAGAGGGGGGAAATCAAGAACCAGAGGACATTGGATTAAGGTGAGGGTGGGAAGATTTAATTGGAACGTGACGGGCAATTTTTTCACACAATTGTCTGTGGGTGCAAGGAATGAGCTGCCAGAGCAGGTACCCTAAAACAGCATTAAAAAAAAAATGTATAGGTACACTGATGGGAAAGGTTTTGAGGGATATGGACCACCTGTGGCAGGTGGGACTATCGTGCTGTCGGACTGACTATGACAATTTGGATGAAAACATAGGTGGCATGATTAGTAAGTGTAATGGCAACTTCCAGACTTTTCCAGTAAACTCTTTTCTAATTGCCATTACTACACAGGGAGTCGGAATGAACCTACGCAAACCCTAACAGAACAGATCTTCCAGTCGTTTTACCAGTTGTTTATTGAAGTAGTTGTACAAACAAGGAGATGAACACAGCAGGCTGTACCTATTTTGCATACGAGTCATAGCTGGCTGCTCTAACCCTGGTCTGCTTTCAGGTCTCCCGGTCTTTCCCAGGTCTGTTCCCCCGTCTGCTCACGGGTCTGGTGAAAACTGTATACTCTCCCTCTCTGTGTCTGACCACTCCCAGTCCCTATGCCTATATATATATATATATATTTATATATATATATAGCACCCTGTACGTCTAACAACTACCCCCACCTGTCCAAAATAATACGGCAAGATATATCAAGACAAAATAATATAATATGCTAACAGTAGCTAGTCGAAACATAAATGGCTCCTACAGTAAGTTTGCAGATGATACTAAATATTGGTGGTATTTGAGTGTGAAAAGGTTGCACCTCAGGACCCTCTGAAATCTTTCATGGTGCAAATATAGACTGCACTTACAGCGCCAGAGACGCGGGTTCAATCCTGATTGTGGGTGCTGTCAGTACGGAGTTTGTATGTTCTCCCTGTGATCGCATGGGTTTTCTCCAGGTGCTCCAGTTTCCTCTCACATCCCAAAGATGTGCAGGTTTGTAAGTTAATTGGCTTCGGTAAATTGTCCATAGTGTGTAGGATAGAACTAGGGAACAGTTGATTGTTGGTCAGAGAGGAATCGGTGGGCTGAAGAGCCTGTGTTGAAACTGAATCTCTAAACATATCTCCTTTAAACTTTGGCCCTCTCAAAAAGCTAGGCCCTCTGATCTTTGACATCTCCACCATGGAAAAAAGGGACTGAATGCCTACCATATCTATATCTCTAGAATTTTATATACTTCTATCAGGTCTTCCTTCAGCCTCAGAGGCTCCAGAGAAAACAATCATAGTTTGTTCTCCATCCCCTTATAGCTAATACCCTTAATCAAGGCAGCATTCTGGTTCCTCTGGATCCTCTCCAAAGCCTCCACATTCTTCCAGTAATGGGGCAACCTGAACTGCACACAATAAATTGCACAGAATATTACTTTTGAATATAACAATTTAAATTCAAACTTACTCAGAAGGCATGCTTGTCATGACAAGAGTTCTTGGTGGCTAAGAAAAAAACACAATTATCAATCAGAAATAGAAGTGCTGATTATGGTCAAAGTTTGATAATAACTTTCATACAATAAAAGTTATTAACGTATCATGAATGAATGTATGAAAAAGTTTCGTATGTGGCTGGGCCACTCAAGGACATTCACAGACTTGTCACAAAGCCACTCCTGCGTTGTCTTGGCTGTGTGCTTAGGGTCGTTGTCCTGTTGGAAAGTAAACCTCCGCCCCAGTCTAGACTAGTCTCCCAGTTCCTGCCACTAAAAAACATCCCCACAGCATGCTACTGCCACCACCGTGCTTCACCGTAGGTATGGTATTGGCCAGGTGATGAGCGGTGCCTGGTTTCAGAAGTGACGCTTGGCATTCAGGCAAAAGAGTTCAATCTTGGTTTCATCATTCCAGAGAATCTTGTTTCTCATGGTCTGAGAGTCCTTTAGGTGCCTTTTGGCAAACTCCAAGCGGGTTGTCATGTGCCTTTTACTGAGGAGTGGCTTCCATCTGGCCACTCTACCATAAAGGCCTGATTGGTGGAGTGCTGCAGATATAGTTGTCCTTCTGGAAGGTTCTCCCATCTTCACAGAGGAACTCTAGAGCTCTGTCAGAATGACCATCGGGTTCTTGGTCACCTCCCTGACCAAGGCCCTTCTCCCCCTCAGTTTGCTCAGTTTGGCTGGGCGGCGGCCACCTCTATGCAGAGTCCTGGTGATTCCAAAGTTCTTCCATTTAAGAATGACACAATCCTGTCCCGGAGGTCTACCAACAATTCCTTCGTATTTCATGGCTTGGTTTTTGCTCTGACATACACTGTCAACTGTGGGACCTGAAATAGACATGGTCTTTCCAAATCATGTCCAAATCAATTTAATTTACCACTGGTGGACTCCAATCAAGTTGTAGAAACATCTCAAGGATAATCAATGGAAACAGGATGAACTCAATTTTCATAGCAAAGGGTCAGAATACTTATGTAAATGTGATATTTCAGTTATTTCTTTTTAATTACTTTGCAAAAAATATCTAAACCCATGTTTTCGCTTCTTCATTCTGGGGCATTGTGTGTAGATTGATGATTAAAAAAAAGAATTTAATCCATTTTAAAATAAGGCTGTAATGTAACAAAATGTGGAAAAAGTGAAGGGGTCTGAAAACTTTCTGAATGCACTGTGAACCAGAATCTGCAGTTTATTTATATTACATTTTTATTATAAATTGCAGCAGGTTTCAAGTCTTAACCCTCTCATATCTGACATTATTCCACCAAAATCATCTTCATGGCTTGCTCAATATTTGCGTGGACAAAAATACAGGTGCATTGATGAGGAAGTTTGGGAAGTTTGTAGGCAACATAAAAATTGGTGAAATTGAGGATAGTGAGGAAGGTTGTCAAATGATACAGGCAGGAACTAGACCAATAGGATACATGGGTGGCAAAATGGCGCAACAGTAGAACCGCTGCTTCACGGTGCCAGAGACCCACGTTCGATCCTGGCTAAGGTGTGGTCTGTACGGAGTTTGTACATTCTCCCTGTGACCACGTGGGTTTTCCTCAGGTGCTCCAGTAACCTCCCACAGTCCAAAGGCATACAGGTTTGTAGGTTAATTGGCTTCTGTAAATTGTCCCGAGTATGTAGGATAATGCTAGTGTAAGGGTGATCGCAGGACAGCGTGGACTCGATGGGCCGAAGAGGCTGTTTCCAAGCTATATCTCGAAAATCTAAATAGAAGATGGAGTTTTGCCTTGACAAATGTGAGGGTTGCACTTTGAGAGATCAAATGTAAGGGGAAAATATATAAGAAATGACTGGAACTTGAACAACATTAATGCACAGGAGGATCTTGGAGTGGAAGTCCATCACTCTCTGGAAGTGGCAATATATAGACAGGGAAACAAATAAGGGATACAGTATGTTTGCCTTCATCAGTCAGAGCATCACATACAAAAATTATTTTGTAGCTGTATAAAACTTTGGTTAGACCACGTTGGGAAATCTCCATGAGGCTGCGCCTCAGTGGCTGCCTCGTCACAGTCTGTCTCATCCTTTTCTTCTTTGAATGAATGAATATGTTTATTGCCCAAGTATGTACACATACAAGGAATGTGCCTTGGTGGTCCACTCGCAAGTAGCAACACGAACATACAGTAAATAATACGAATAAAGCATAAAACATTAAAACATTAAGAATACATTACAGTTAAAAATGTGAGTGAAATAAACCAGAGCAAAAAGAGACTGCAGACTTTTGGTTATTGAGTAGAGCTACTACTCGCGGAAAAAAGCTGTTTTTATATCTGGCTGTGGCTGCTTTGATTTTTGGGTATTAGGGAGATATGTTGCATGCTTAATTAACAAGTCAAACAATTCATCAGCCATTTAACGTGTCCAGGTAGCTGGGACTGTAAAATGGCACCTTTTGTATATGGACTCTTCTGTGGGCCGTTCTGTTCATACTGTACTAACTGGGTTGATTGTGCTTATGTACAGGGATAGTATTGCTGAGATGTCTGCAACAAATGTATTTCACTGTATCTGGTACATGTGACAAATCAAGAAACCATTGGAATAACACTCCTGGTTTTTATCAATTTAGGGACAATGAGATGACCTCCCAAATTCCAATGCATGAGCCATCATCTTAAATTACCTTGATCCCAAATAGTTTCTACTTGTTCCCATTCCTCCCACCACCCCAACGTCTCACACCACCGCCCCCCCTCCCCCCCCAACGAATGAATTGACCAAAAGGTTGCGCCCTTGTTTGACGAATCAAGTTTGCATTCAGTTCACTATTATGCATACCTCGAAAAATTAGGATATTTTAAGGTAAACCTGAAGAAGGGTATACAAGGACACAGAGTGCTTCAGTAACTCAGCGGGTCAGGCAGCATCTCCAAAGATGAAGGGTGCACTCATCTAACGATTCAATAAAGATTAGGGCAAGACATCATTTGCTTATTGGGGGGATTCGTGACCATCAGAAGGTATTCTATGCTGCAGAAAACTAGGTCTTCTCCACTGAAAATCAAAACTCAACTGAAAAATGCTTGTGACATAATCTAAGCTCAAAGAACCACATGTGTGTAATAGTCATTAACAAGTTGCACTTACCTTCACATTCTTCCTTATGCAATTATTGGTTGTATTTGCTCCTTCAATTGAATTGTTTTTCTCTTCATGGAAACAATTCATCCTCAATCTTGAGGGACTGCCTTGGAAGAAGAAAAAGTTTTTTATTACAACCTGGTTAAACAGTGATTTCAAGCTGGTTGAAATTTGCACTAGGCCAAAATTGATTTTTTTTAAAATGATAATATTTTAAAAAATTCAAAAATAACAGTAATCCTCTCGTGTAGCAATGGGAATGAAACTGTTAAAGTTTGGAGATGCAGCCCTGGTCAAATCTCCATTGGAGAGAAGATGAATTAAGATTCACTGTAGGTCCAGAAGTCTACATGGGGAGGTATCTTGCTACACGTCATTGATAGAAGAGACCAACAATGCCTTGAATACTGCACAGCTTAGAGAAAAGGATCATGCAGCATTCCCAGAGAATACAGATAGGTGACTTTTTGAGCCGAGACCCTTCTTCAGACTGGGAACATGGATAGGTGATATTTCGTGTCGGAACACTCCTTCAAACTGGAATCTGAAGGGCTCCAACCTGAAACGTCACCTATCCATCTTCTCTGACCCATTGAGTTACTCCAGCACTGTCTTTTTTTGTAAACCGGCAATGTATTTGTGTGCAGCGGGAGGAGACCAAAGCACTGGAAGAAACCCAAATGGTCACAGGGAGAAGATGCAAACTGAACACATACACAAATCACTGGATGTCAGGATCAAATCCCCATGCTGGGGTTGAGGCAGGTGCTTAACCTACAGTTCCATTTACAGAAACATTCCACCATCAGTTCATCTCTTTGGCAGTCTCGGTCCATTTGATTGCTTTGGGGCCAAGGCGAGGTAGAGGATGGAAACAATGCAACAATAAGATGGAGAGATAGCAACAAAAGCAGATGGGGAGTGAAAAAAGAGCCATAGAGGTACAGAAAAAGAGAGAAAATGGTGAAAACAGGAGAGTGCGAAATAAATTAAATTGGCACAATACAGGTTAAAGGCAGGTACAAAGAAGGGAAAATGAGAGTGAGAACAGGAGGTAGATGGGGAGTCAAAAGTCAGATAATCAGAGACAGGTTGGATGAGAAGTACCTAGGATGCAACGGTGGGGAACAGGAAAGCCAGCCATGTCATGGGAGATTTGGAAAGCCATTCCCAATGAATTAGAAATAATATATTGGAACCATGTTACACATCTGATCAGACAAATAGCTTCTGTGCGCTCTGAAAAATTATATATTCCAAAGACCATTATTTTTATGTCAAAACATGATGCTTGTTAGCATGAATTCCCTGCAGGGCTGACAATTGGTTGCAAAGTCAACATTTCATTCAAGATATGTAATGCAATCCCACCTAGTCATATAGGTCCTTCGGCCCAACTTGTCCATGTCGACCAAGATGCCCAATGCAAGCTAGTTCCGTTTGCTTGTGTTTGGAGCATATCCCTCTTAATCTTCCCTTTCCATGTGCCTGTCCACTTGTATTATCTTGCCAGATTTCAGGTTTTTGAATGGGAGAATTTACCAAAGTAAATTTAATTATGTGTTTCCAAATTTTGTACATCTTTTTTAAACTGAATAGTCCAACTCGCCATTTGTGGCATCATTGTATTAAGTTGCTGTGAAGAAATATATTTTATTTCCTATTAAGATTTAATAGGAATCTGAGGGGTAACTTTTTCACACAAAGGGTGGTGGGCGTATGGAACAAGCTGCCAGAGGAGGTAGTAGAGGCAGGGACTATCCCAACATTTAAGAAACAGTTGGACAGGTATGGAGGGAGATGGACCAAATGTGGGCCAGTGGGACTAGTGTAGCTGGGACATGTTGACTGGTGTGGGCAAGCTGGGCTGAAGGGCCTGTTTCCACGCTGTATCACTCTATGACTATAAAAGTAATAAAAATATGATGTACCCCATGACAAAAAAAACTGTTAAAATCATGCTTTTTTTTGGTTGTTTGTACATTCACTTTGATTCAAAATTCACTTTCAAATTTCACATTGTGGGAGCTGTTTTGTTGCGACAGCAGAGAGCAATTGTTCCCATATCAAAAGTTATCAATCTGACTAATTTATATTGGATATATTCTTCCCACGTTTATGAAATTTTAAAAACATTAAAACATTCCCCCTCGCAAACTCTAAAAATTGAGTCTCTACTTCCTGTGCAAGGCGTGAAGGAAGGATGTAGAAGAAAGCCGATGATGTGGATGGAAGCACCCAAGAGGAAGAACAAGGGGCAATAAATGCTTAAGATACACAAAATACTGGAGTAACTCAGTGGGTCAGGCGGAGCTGCTGCCTGTCCCGCTGAGTTACTCCAGCTTTTTGTGTCAATCTTTGCTGTAAACCAGCATCTGCAGTTCCTTCCTACATGGCAAATTATGCTTGACAGATATGGGTGAAGGATACAATTGAAATTTATTGCTATTACATCACAATAATGAGCAAATATAAACCAAAACTTTTGTTGCCATGACAACATTTAATAACACTTTTAAAAAAAGAATTCAAACTGGCATGAAAGTTTTAACAAATACTAATAGTCACACCCGAACCCACATTTCAAATTTGAAAGCACTGTATTTTGGTGTCTCTGACGAAGAATGAAAGTGTTGAACCATAGAGGTGATGATGCACCCAAATGCTTCACAGAGACCTCTGCTGGAAGGTGCTTAGCTTAGCACCAGGCCAAGTGGTTTACATTTCACTGGGCTGGCCTTTCAAGAAAAGCTACATTTTACCCGAGTAACTCAGCAGGTCAGGCAGCAACCCTGGAGAACATGGATAGGTCGCATTCTACAGAGATGCTGCCTGACTCTGCTGGGTACTCCAGAACTTTGTGTTATTTTTTGTAAACCATCATTTGCAGTTCCTTTTTGTTTTTCACTAAATTTAACTTTTTTTTGTCAAATTCATGCAATGATGTACCCCATGACAAAAAAAACTGTTAAAATCATGCTTTTTAACAGGCTGATCTATCCTTAATTACTCCTGTGCTGATTAGCTTGCTTGACCTTTTCAGTTAAATATCAAATGCAATGGTAGATCTGGAGTGAAAACAGGCTAGATGGAACAAGTTTAGCAAATCTTATGTGAACACAAGGAACTGCAGATGCTGGTTTACCCCCAAATTTAATTCTCTGAAGGACATTAGCGAACGAGAATGTTTTTTACAACTTAACAGTAGCATCTTTACTGCTGCCAGTTTTTAAAAATTCTAGCTTATTCATTTACTTGGCATTCAGTTTTGTCAAATGCCGCAATGGAATTTAAAAATTTGTCTCCAGAACAATGATTCAGAATAGCAGTCAAGTTAATCACATTGTTAGCATATAGTGTTGTGGAATCCCTGAACAGAATTAAGCAATGTCATCAAAAGAGCAGTGAAAAAGTCAAGAGTTCTCAACAAAAAAAAGGTGAAAACAATTATGGTTGATGTACAAACAGAGGAAATTTCAATACTGCCACCCACCCCTAAGTATGTCTGACTAAATACGCTATCAAGCTTATCAAGGGGTTATGGGGAGAAGGCAGAAAAATGGGGTTAAGAGGGAAAGATATATCAGCCATGATTGAATGGCAGAGTAGATTTGATGGACCAGATGGCCTAAATCTGCCCCCATAACTTATAAACATGCCAAGCTCTGTAGAGTTGCACCAGAGCATCTTGAGCTAATTTTTAATCGTTTTCTTCATCTGAAAGAAATTTTCAATTTTGAATACCTTTTGAGAATTCCTCAAATCATTTCACTGCAAAAGACATATGTAAATATAAAACACTTAAAATACTGAATTGCAACTCTTTTTATTTTGGTCCTAGAATTTTTAAAGGCCACATACTGGAACTTTTCTAGCCCTAGATATTGTGTAGCAAAAAAAAGGTACTGGAAGAACTCAGCATCTGTGGAGAAAAGTGGACAGATGACATTTTGTGTCAGGGCCCTTCACCTGGACTTAGAGAGTAGAGGGGAGGTGGCTAGTATGGTGGTGATGAGGGGAGTGGGGCAAGTACGAGTAAGTGAAAGGTGGATTCAGCGAGGAGGGAATTGACTCAGATAACACACAGTCAGATAAGTGCGAGGAGGGTGGAAGTAGCGACCGAGGCTGGAGTAGAAGAGTGGAGCCACCTAATTGCTTACCAGCTCTTGCTCCACTCCTCATCCTCACCTCTTTACACTGGCCATTCCCCGGCTAATTTCTCAGTCCATGAAAAGGGCCCTGACCCAAATAGTCATCTGCTCATTCCTCTCCACGCTGAGTTAGTCCAGCAGTTTTTATTTGCTTCAGATTCTAGTATTATATAAAAATACTCTCTCTACCTCCTCCCCGCCCCCCCCACCAGGTACCCTTATGATGAGACTGACATCGTCCATTTGAAATAATCACCCCCACTTGGTTAACAGATTTAACCCGTAATGGGATAAAGAATCATCTTTATTACTTTAAGAAGTAGAATCAAACCTGATCACATACTTTGGTTGGGCCCACTCTGAGGGTTGCCATCCAAGTCACTGTCAACACTTTGCAATTTTAAGATGCCCGTGGCCAAATTGTCCTCTTGATGGCACTGCACTTCTTTCTCGTTCTCTTTCTCATTCGATTCATCGCAGGGCAGCAACGAAATCACAGAAAAGGCTTGTGTTTCATGGCGTAACATTGATGGTTTAAAATCACTGTTGTGTTTAGGAAGCAAATCCATCCTTTTCTTCTCATGATGTTGGCCTGGCTCTTTTCTTTCAGGCAAGTCGTTTGGCAGTACCCCCAATTCATCAAGAAAGTATTGAAATAGTTCTTTTATGTGAGATTTCTTTTTCATTTGAGCTTTAGCGGCATCTGGCTGAAGAGAAACATTTTCACCAGTCAGTGCAGCTGCATTCACATGTTGGCCATAAAAACCAGCACCAGGTTGCTCTTCAACACTGACATTTGTCGCACTTCTTGCCTTTTTAGTTCTATCCGCAGAAGTTTGTGGATCCATTTCTTGCAATTTTCTCTTCTGCTTACCACTCCCAAAAATATTGGGAGGACTCGGCGATTTCGGTGGAAGCATGCCCAATGTACATCTTGGATTGTTTTTGCCATTCAGGTTAACTGGAGAAAAGAAGTCCTCGTACGCCAGCAGGTCCTCTTTGATGGGGCACGCGTCATTTTCGTCAGAGCAGTCGCACGCTTCCAATGGGTCATTTCTCGGTGATTTAAAACAAGTAAAATCGTCCTTCCATAACTTTCTATTTTTCTTTAAGCTCAACTGATTCTTAGTTCCTGTAGAAAGATTTGATATCGGACGTGAAGCATAATTTTTGTAACATTCATTCGAGGGAAAATTGGTTTGCGTGAGATTTTGATCGTCTTCAGAGGCTGCTGACTTTACTGCGAGAGGTAACTGTACGATCTTGTGGCTTTGTGCATTACGAAGCCTTAGGTCTGCTGCTGCACTGTTCAATGCTTCCACACTTCCCTCAGAATAACTTTGGATCGCTTTCTTACTGCACGAGCTGACTGACGCTTCAACACAATGGAGTACAGCTTTGGCACTCTGCCTCTTCGGAAGTGGAGATTTCATTTTAGAAATAGACTTCCTCACCCGTCGCAGTAAGGTTTTGCCGCTTTCAACCTGTGGTGATTTCACCAAATGCATTCCGCGTGTAAAAATCTCTTGGCTGGAATGGTGACCTGTTTGCCCTTCCGGAGCTTCTGCTGAAAGTGGAGCCTTGTTTTCGTGGGCATATTTGCCCGAGGTTTTATTTAAAGATGCACCTCCAGAAGATGCACCTCCTGAATCAATTTCGTACTGGTCTGTAACAAATAATTTAATTCTTACATGCACTATAAAGTAAGCCGTAAAAATGCAATAGGATTTGTAAAATGGAAACCAATGACACTAACAAAATGATAGTTAACACCAAGGAAATCAAGCAAAATAGAACTAATGGAATATAGGGTGGTGTGGTTTGTTATTCATCTAGTGAACCACCACCATAAACAGTTTTGAACACAGGACATACCACAGTGCCGCACAAGAACAGGCTCTTTGGTCCACAATGTCTGTGTCGAACATGCCAAGTTAAACTAATCGCCTCTGCCTGCATGTGATCCATTTTCCTCCATTCCCTGCAAATCCATGCGATAATCTCAAAGCCTCTTAAATGCCATTAGCGTATCTGTCTCAAACACCATCCCTGACAGTGCAAAATTTGCCCCATACATCTCCATTAAACTTTGCCCCTCTCACCTTACAGCTATGTCCTCTAGTCCAGAAAAGTTCAACCCTAGAAAAAAGGTACCGACTGTCTACCCTACCTATGCCTCCCATAATATTATCTGGTCCTATCAGGTCTGCCCTCAGCATCTGACATTCCCGTGAAAACAATTGAAGTCAGACTTCCAGACTCCTATACTCAATGCCCTGACCGATTAAGGCAAACATACCATATGCCTTTTTTATCACTGTCTGCTATTTGCTACACCCACTTGTGCTCGACTTGTTCCTCTCTTATAGTACCACACGTATTTGACTGAATTTTAAAATGTCGCCCATCATGTCG
The DNA here is from genome assembly GCF_053455715.1 of Rhinoraja longicauda. Classification (NCBI taxonomy): domain Eukaryota; kingdom Metazoa; phylum Chordata; class Chondrichthyes; order Rajiformes; family Arhynchobatidae; genus Rhinoraja; species Rhinoraja longicauda. Next base: position 74,186,591 of record NC_135959.1, on the reverse strand, counting down.
ACAATGCATTCAACCTGACTTTAATCTCCTGGAGATAGACACAAAGTGCTGGAGATGCTGGTCAGGGGAGGAACTGGAGGTAAGAAAAGGCCAGCACAAAGCAGGGCAAGCAACAGATGGCCAAGGAAGGGTGGAGCCCATAATGGCCCTTTGATGGCTGGGGATGAGGTGATAACGAGTCCAGAGATGCTGCCTGGCTGAGTTACTCCAGCAATTTGTGTCTATCTTCAGTATAAACAAGCATCTGTAGTTCCTGTCTACCAACCAGTCAAATTCTTTACTCTTTGTAAAGGTGGATTGAAAATCATGCCCTTGAACACATTCAAATCATTTACAATACAGGTCCACCACTGGCTTCCTTTCTCAGCATCTTTGGTTCCAGAGCTTTTCTGGAGGTCACAGCCTCCGAGACAAATACAACGGTACCAGAACAGTCTGCCTAGGCAGCTGAGATATTGGCCCACAAAGTCGGCCATGGAAGTCAGCTGTGGAAACTGATCTGCCGGCTCCTGCCGAGCAGGAGTTCCACAGCCAGTCACATGGAGCAAATTCAACCCGCCGATCAGCTGTCGAAGTCCCGATGGGATCGAGATCGGCAGCCTCACCCGGCCCACGCCCCACATCCCCTGGAGAGGGATTTCAATTTTAGGTCATACGTGGCTGATCGATCTCTCCCTCCGAACTCCATTCTCCTGCCTTCTCCCCATAACCTCTGACACCTGTACTAATCAAGAATCTATCTATGCCGTAAGAATATCCACTACCTTGGCCTCCAGTCTACTGTGGCAAAGAATTCCACAGATTCACCATCCTCTGACTTAAGAAATTTCTTGTCGTCTCCTTCCTAAAAGAACGTCCTTTAATTCTGAGGCTATGACCTCTCGTCCTAGACTCTCCCACTATTGGAAAAATCCTCTCCACATCCACTCTATCCAAGCCTTTCACTATTCTGTAAGTTTCAATGAGGTCCCCCCTCATTCTTCTAAACTTCAGCGAGTACAGGCCCAGTGCCGACAAACGCTCATCATAGATTTACTTACTCATTCCTGTCAGGATTAAAGGAGGTGCCGGACCATCAGTTACCGAAAAATTGGTAGTGGACATGTACAAGAATTTACAGTAATCGAGTGAAGAGAAATGAATCATATTTCATCTAAATACCACAAAATCCTACATTGTAAATTATTTGAATGTGTCAGTACCAAGGGCATGGTTTTCAAACTGCCAGATTTGAGTGAACTACGATTAATTTCTCTTCACCCAATGATGCAATTCTACAAATCTTCAAATATCAGTTCTTCTCTAGCTCTGAAGCTAGTTGGAACAAGATTTAAAAAACCTGCACCGCTCTGCGTCACGAGGAGTCCCAAGTCCATAGGTATGCCCGTCTTCTCAAGGGAAGTTGCAGGAAAGGAATCAGCAAGAAGATTCAATGTAGGTAGGGAACAAACAGGTGTTAAGATTGGTTGCCCTCAAAAGGAGGATCGTCAACCATTTGGATAGGATGCACCCAAGGTGCCAGCGTTCATATGGAAAGACACTATTGTCTCCAAATATGTAGTAATCCTCTTCAGATGGCGAAGATTGCCCCAAAGAATGCAGTACAGCTTCAGCCTCACAGCACGAGAGACCTGGGTTCAATTCTGACCTCGGGTGCCATCTGTGCAGGGTTTGCACATTCTCAGTTTGACCGAGTGGGTTCCCTCCAGAAGCTGATTCCTCCTACATCCCAGAGACGTGGGGGTATCTAGGTTAATTGGCATCTGTGAATTGTCCCTACTGTGTAGGAAACTGCTAGTGTATAGGTCACCGCTGGTCGGCGCAGACTCATTGGCCGATGGACCCAAGTCCACACTGCATCTCTAAACTAAACTAAATTAAGAGCAACAGAGGGTAGGTAGCTCATCATCAGAGAGGGGAAGGTCACAGGTGAGGGTGAAGATACGGCAGGAGTTTTAAGATGTATAATCTTAAGGCCTGCAGCTCAGTGAGCAACACATCAAACCTTGGAAACAATAATCCCAAAATAAAATTAATTGGCGTTTAAAGAACTATTTCTTATCGAGTCCACATCACAAGATTAGAAACTGTTCCCCCAGAACTGAACACACATCTTGGCATCTACATACAATGGCGTCTTGCACTTCTTGTGCGTGGTGGTGAACAGATTGGTGGAAACAGGGCCGCGACATGAACGCTCTTTCCTTGACCATGTTTAAAGAACTACGATCTAATAACTAAATGAAATTTGTTACAGCACACAGTCAGGATCGAACCAAAGTCACTGGCGCTCTAATCAATGTTTCTATGGAGATTTATTTGTTACATGTGCAACTGCACAGTGAAATCCATTTTGCATATTTACACATGCAAGCGCCAAAACTACTGCTATTCCACTGTACCACTCCACATTTTCAACTGTGCGGAGAGAAAAAAGGTATGGGAGGGTCTCTCCTAGAGAATGGGAAGGCGGGGGTGCCCAGAGAACCAGCAAAAGGCCAAAATGGATCAAATGGTTCCCAGCCTTGCTACATCATTACAGTTCCATTTGCTACAATATCTTGTCTGCAGATCTCATAATTTCAACCTTTTTTTCCGATCAGTTCTACTAAAATTAAATACACTCCCTAACACAGGTACACGAGATGAACAATCTTTGGCATTTTTAATTAAAGGTCATGAAAATTCAAGAAGCTCAGGCTCTACATCTTTTACTCCACTTGCCTGCAAACAATGCCTTTGCTAATGCTGATGGAGATTCCCCAAGGTCCGGATGGCAAGGAGAGAGTTCAGAAGCCGATGTCAACCGAGACTTCTGAGAAGCTGAAAGACAAGAAACATGCATAATTATATCAGATCCAATGGTGGTAAGTAGAGCCAGGATTTTGCCATGTATTGATGATTTCTATTTTTGATGATTTCAGCAAGATAATGCCTTTTTCACGATCGAGTGCCTAAATCAGCCTTTTTTTGCCGTTAACATAACCTACAAGAAAATTTCCACCACCGGGGCAAAACCGGGGGCGCCACCATTGGTCGTTCATTCGTGGGTAGTGGACGAGGCCCCAGTCTTTTGCAGTCGAGCTGTAAGTGGGTGTTAAGTGGTGATTGGAGAGGGGTGGGTGGGGAAGGGTCCAGCCTTTTCAAGCTGGAGTCAGGTTGTGAGTAGGTGTCGATCCCGGGCCAGGTTGCTGTCTGCACGGAGTGTATACATTCTCCCTGTGACCTCGTGGGTTTTCTCCGGGTGCTCCGGTTTACTCCCAAATTCCAAAAAGGTGCAGGTTTGTAGGTTAATTGACTTCTATAAATTATTCCTAGTGTGTAGGATAGAACAGGTTTATGGGTGATTCGACTCGTTGAGCCGAATGCCTGTTTCAAAGGTTCAAAGGTCTGTTTATTGTCACATGTACCAATACAGTGAAACTCGAATTACCACACAGCCATACTAAAAAAAAAGCAACAAGACATGCAACTACATAAAAGAAAGTTTCATTTAAAAAACTGCACATACTTAATTAAATTGAAGACATACTTGCTTCAACAGCAAATCACAACGGTCCATGTACCCCCCAACCCTACTCACCCCCCCCACCCCCGCTCCCCCCCCCTACTCCCCCCACCCTCCTCCCCTTTCCCCCCAAATCCACTCCCACACCCTTCCCCTCCCTTCCTCCACCCCCTGACCCCCACTCCCTCCTCCCACTCCACTGCCCCCCTCCCCCGCATCCCAACCCCCCCCCCTCCCCATCACCTCTCAACATCAACGGGCCTCACTCTCCACAGCAAGGCCAGGCCAGCGGCGAGGCGAGCGGCGAGATGAGGCCGGGCCAGTGGCCCGGCGAGGCTGGGCCAGCGACGAGGTGAGGCCAGACCAGGCCAGCGGCAAGGCATGTGTTTTGCAGAAAAATGTGAGGCAAAATCAGAATGGTGGAAATGAAATAAGAAAGTGGAAACTTTCCGCCAATTTGGAAGGGTTGGGAGGTCTGACATTGCATCTCTAAAATGTCTAAGTTTGAAGGGTAATGGCAGCAGCTATTTAATAATCAGCATGTGTCCAATGACCATTTTATCAGTAAATAATATAAATTGAAGGCATGTTCACTTAAACAAGAACAAAGTAATATCCTCGTCCTGAAAACGTATGCAAGAACTCACCGGTAGGGGAAAGGTTTTTTCTTTTTTCTATCATTTCTTTCAATCTCTTTTCCATTTCACAGAAATGACTGAGAGGAACCAATTCAACATTGCTGCTATTAAGAGCTGCAGCTTCCTCTTCAAGTGAGAGCAAATTCAGATCAGCTCCTTTGAAAATAAAAAATCGAATTTAAATTAGGACTGAGAAAATAATGAATCAATTTCTGCACAAAGATCGTCTTCTTTTCTTGGCAAAATGTTCAATGCCACATAAAGATTCAAGAGTCAGTATACTTTACATGGAATATTTGGGAACATTTCTTTACAGCACAGAGAAGATATTTGACTGATCTTGATTCAGATTCTTTGGAAGAGAAATGCAAACTAAATTCAATGTTGTGTGTTCCCTTGCATATTCCTCAGCTTCAATTATTTATTCAGATCACTCTCATTTAAAATTTAATCACAGGAAATAATCAAAGGTTATATCAATATCCTGTTAACCAGAGGGTGATCTCCTCCCGCCTCAACAATTGCAATTCAATGGGAAAGTTACTGACCCCCACCCTCCAAAATTGCTCCATTTACCCAATTAAAATGTGTCATATTTTTTTAACTAACTAAAGAAATAGGATTTTAAATCTCTCCTTTGTATTTTTGGAAAACTCGAGTGAAAGATGTACCATGACTTTCAATAAAACTTACACTGTGCTTTAACTTATTCACAAAATGCTGGAGTAACTCAGCAGGTCAGGCAGCATCTCGGGAGAGAAGGAATGGGTGACGTGTCGGGTCGAGACCCGCTCGTCGAAGAGAGGAGGAGAACTTCTTCAAAGTGGACATACCTCGAAGAGAAATCGCAGTGGAGCAACCAGTAGTATAAGAAAATAACTGCAGATGCTGGTACAAATCGATTTATTCACAAAATGCTGGAGTAACTCAGCAGGTCAGGCAGCATCTCGGGAGAGAAGGAATGGGTGACGTTTCGGGTCGAGACCACTGTTCTTTAACTGATGTGTTAATTGTAGATAGCCACAAAGTGCTGGAGTAACTCATGGGTCAGACAGCATCTCTGGAGAAAAACATGTGACAGTTCATGTCAGAACCCTTCTTCCGAACTGAAATGTCACCCATCCTTTTCCTCCAGAGATGCTGCCTGACCCACTGAGTTACTCCAGCACATTGTGTCAATCTTTGGTATAAACCAGCATCTGCAGTTATGTAGATATTATCTTGTAGAATTTCTTTAAGTAAAAAAAAACCCTGAATCTATGAAACTTTCCCATTTTTGCTGTGAATTTACTTGATGCTAACAAGCAAGATTTGTATCCTTATGCATTGTGCACATTGTTGAATAGTTCATAACAGGCAATTCAAAAAAGCTTTGACAAGGCTCTTGTCAACTTAACTGGACGACATATACTTGTCGATAAAGTTGAGTTTAGTCTATTATTGTCACGTGTACTGAGATAGTGAAAAGCTTTTTGTTGCGTGCTATCCAGTCAGTGTACAAACTATACATGAATTACAATCAAGCGTCTACAGTGTACAGTTACAAGATAAAGGGAATAACCATTGTAGCTACAAGGTATTGTCATGCTGGATGTCATGTGAAATTGCTAAAAAGGAATAGAGAATAAACACAACAAAACTGTGTTAAGTGTCCTTGCAGGCTCCAGCCATTCAGTGTCACAATGATGCAGTATGTTCGTGTTTAATTGCAAGTCAAATCGATATATTACTAAAACTCTCATCTTGTTTGTTTGACCATTTGGCGTTTGTTTGTGCTGTTTGTGCCTTTTGTTTGTGTCCGTTGATCCGGAAATAAAGCCAAAACTGAACAAGATAGCGTGACAATGTTAGATCCACCCTACTCACCATTGTCCTGGGGTGGGCTGGAGGAAGTTTCTTTCAAATTGGTGTTATATTTTTAAAGTTATTGAGATTTTTAAATAAAAAAATTAACCTTTCCATTGCCCTAGCCGTCAGCTGCATTTGACGTCACAATGGGCCCGCAGGAGAGGTTTGCACGGAGGATTGCCAGGCCCACAGGAGAGATTTGAAAATCATTTTAAAACTTTAATACTTACGTAAGATGGCCGTCGCATCCGCGCGTGCACAGTTGGGGGAGGGTTGCCGCTCGGAGGGGGGGCAGGACCCGCACGAGTGACGAGCGTGGCGGCCAATGGGGGGGGGGGGGGGGTGGGGTGAGGAACTCTCCTGCTGCTAGTCGCAGGAGGTTTATACGGAGGGTGCCAGGCCCGCAGGAGAGATTTGGGCCCAAACTCATCTTGTATGTATGTTTTCTAAGAGTGGAGGAGTTGGTGGGGGGGGGAAGTGTGCCGGAGAGCCCCTAAGAGTGGAGGGGGGAGGAGAGGATAAGGGGGGTTGAGGGGGATGGAGTGGGTGATTGGGTGAGGGGAGGAGGGGGGAAAGGGGACTTAAGGGGGTATGGAGTGGGTGAATGGGAAGGGAAGGGTGCTACACCAATCCAGGACAGCTTTAGGCCCAACAGGTCCACCCTATTCTTGTTACAACTATATATATATTTACTTTACTCTCAGTAGCTAATATTAACCTTGCCCATAAAACTTATTCAGAAGCATTTATCAGCAACAAAACATATTAGTACAGGTTGAACACTGATTTTCCAACAACTGGCGGTCTTGCCCACCTCCAAAATCCAGAGAAAATTACGAGAGCTCAGTTGAAATTCCCTGAGCAGCCACAGATGGCATTGCAAGTGGCGAGCGCTCTTTCCGGTCCATTCTCTCCGTTGATACGCTCTCAATCTTTTCTCTCGACTATTTCGCAAAGACAATAAAGTAAGCCTGCTTTTTAACAACCCGCTTATAACTGATGTCGAATATAGCAGAAGGAATTGCCAACCCATCCCCGACTCGCACCGTCTCCCTGGATATTTAGAGCCCCGGTTTCCAACGCCAATCCGAAAGGACAGTGCTGGAGTAAATGTTGCCGACGCCACTGGTCTGCACCATTGAGTCTTTCTTCACCGGTTCACATGGCTGGTGTAGCGCTCGTGTTTTAGCCTCTAGAGACGGCGCGTCCATCAGTGTGCCCCCGCTGACAGAAAGTGTTCAGTCAATGTGGGGATCCCTCTCCTCTCACCTTCCATCGCTTCCAAGATGGAGTATGTCGGCGACTCCAAGGGATGAGGCGGAGGTGGCGGCAGTGGGGATAGAGGGGTGGCGACCCGAAAACAGCACTATTGCAAGGGGCTACAACGCGAGCTGCTACAACAGCCATGTGAACCGTTGAAGAAGTGTTCGCTGGTGCAGACCAGCGCCATTGGCGCCAAGTTTTAAAGTGAAACGACACAATATTCTAGAGTAACTCAGCTGACTGAATCAGTCTGAGGAAGGGTCCAGATGTCACCTATCCGTGTTCTCCAGAGACCCTGACCCGCTGAATTACTCTAGCACTTTGTGTCCTTTCGGTGGGTGAAGGGCTTGATGGTGCACTTTGCCAGTCGGGAGTGGGGTTGGAAGCCCGAGCTCTAAACGGCCGAGCCAGGGATGCTTCAGCAGATCATTCCATTCACATTCAGATTGCATTTTCTATTTATTCTCTTCATGTTTCTGGCACTCTATGGTGCTTTAGATGTGTGGAAGGGATGTCATTAACAGGGCCTGGGTGTATGTCATCTCATTATCACGTGACCTCTGTGGGTCCAGAAAAAGGGATAATCCAGAACGGCTCTGGAACCGACCGAGGGGGTCAGAAAAATCGGCGTTCAACCTGCATGGACCATTGAAAGAAATGCTTACAGTTTAATTGTTTTGTTACTGAAAACTCACCAATAGTTCTTTTCAAATCTAGCTCCCGAATCATTTGATCCAATTTCTTCTTCAGCCTTTTGTTATTTGTTGGCGTCTTTTCTATGAAGTCCTTGGGTTTCATGCATCTATGCTGAAAAAAATCACATTGAGTAAAAATATAAATAAGTAATTACTTTAAAAAATCCTTTAAAATTCCATTTATAAAGCATATTTATATATTTATTCTTTTAAAATATTTCAAAATTAAAATATTTTTCGAGGATATCACTCGGCATAAAGACAAGAGAAACACAGTAAATGGGCTACTTAATATACAATGGTAGTTGACAATAGGAAGTACTTGCTACAAAGTTCAGAGAACTTGGTATTAAAAATAAAACATGGATGACTGAAGAGGACATGAGTTATGGGATGGTGCAAACTGGGGGCAATATTCAATACAAACAACTTAACACATGAGCTTGGATGCAGTATTCAAAATCTCTAGAAAATAAATTTGGAGAAAGGCCAAGCTAACAAGAAAACCAGTCAAGAAACAAATTGCTGGAGGAATTCTATGTATTCTTACCACAATCCTGCAGGTTCATGGTCACCATTTCTGATAATACCTTTAAATCCTAGACTTATTATTAGAATTTAATTTCATTGATTAATGTTGTATTTATGCAATACTACCAAATAGACCATGATCAAAGAGTGTAGTAATATGTTTAAATTCAAGAAAATGTTCAAAAATAATATATTTGAAAGATACAAAATATGTGACCAACACTGAGTAATTACTAACATGACAGAAATGATGTTTCTTGATTATATTAGTGTTTCTTTTTATGTTTTGTTTATCTGCTTCTGACTTATGATGTTGTGCTTTTTTAAAATTATATTTTGTTTCATTGTTTTGTTTCACTGCTATTTTGGCTAGTTGTGGTAATGCTTTATTAAGTAAGGACAGGCACAATAAGCTTTGGCTTTAGCCTACGCCTTTTTTTCGGTCAGAGAATATCATGTGTGATTATATTGTTTTATTTTTGATATAATGATTTCGTACTATTTAACTATATGGTCAATCTGTTGTATTGTATTGACCGGAAAAATAAATAAGTAAATAAATAAATAGATAGGATTGTGCCGTGAACCAAAATAGAATTTAAGTTCACACATTTTAATAATCACAATTATCACCTTTCATTAAGGTTCCTCCCTCTCCTCCCCCCCCCCTAATATATGCACATTTTGAAAGGAAAACTGACTAAGCAAACAGAGTACAATGAAAATGGAAAAGGGAAGCACGGAGAGGCAAGACCTGCTGGCAGATTGTGGTGCCGTGCCTTTCCCCTGGCATCAAACCTGGCTCACCCACTGCAAAGCCGGAAAAGCCATCACCAAGAGGCAAGCTGCCGAACCCTGCTCGCCCCCGAAGGCCGGAGTGGAGGGTGAAGAGATTCAACATGGCAGCGGCAGATGCAAAAAACAAAGGGGCGATAGCAGTCTGCGGGAGGCTTTGCAGTGCACCTCTATGGTGGAGTGGGCCGCTGGCGGCCCTGCAACAACCTGGGGCTCGGAAGGATAGGGCATCGCTCCAAGTGCTGAGCGTGTGGACCGGATGCAATCGGCAGCGCAGTGCACGCGGAGCAGTGGTGGACGACACTAACGGTTATGCCAGGACAACGGGCCTTTATGGCCAGGTTAGGAACTCTACACCTATAACAACTTGACCCTGAAAATGGCGCCAAACTGGCGACACTTGTATACTGTCTCAGTGTGCTATTCCTATACACTTGTATCGAATCTAAGATGTGCTTTTGCAAGTTATACTTTTACTGAACAGTATGTAAAAAAGAATTTCACTGTACCTCGGTACATGTGACAATACAGCACCAATGAATCATTGGTAATTTTCAACAAAAGAATCTCAAAACAGATTTCAAAACCAAATATTTGATATTAAAAAGGGGATTAAAATGGCGATGCAGCAGTATCGTTGCTACCTTACAGCACCAGAGACCCGGGTTTGGGTTCGATCCTGACTACAGGTGGTGTCCGCACAGAGTTTGTACGTTCTCTCCATGACCTGCGCGGGTTTTCTCCAGGAGCTCCGGTTTCCTCCCACACTCCAAACACCTACAAGTTTGTAGGCTAATTGGCTATGTAAAACTGTAAATTGTCCCTCATGTGTAGGATAGTGTTAGCGTGCAGGGATCGCTGGTGAGCGTGGACTCCGTGGGCTGAAGGGCCTGTTTCCACACTATCTCTAAACAAAACTAAACCAAATCATATCTGCATGCTATTGTGCAATCATTCAAACGGCTTTGCTTACATTTAATTCATCACGACAAGAAGAAAACATGTGAATATGCACTTGCTGGAAACATTTTGTCTGACTGCAACAGAAACATTTCGGCTTTCATCAGCCTTTGACTTTAGCTGCTGAATACAGTCAAGTACAGTGTTAGACACCATTTTACTTTTGACATTCTCAAAAGAAAACAATCCAATCAGTTAAGGTGTTTTACACACAAATAGAGAAATATACACACCATACTTCTAATTTTTAAACTAAAAATTGCACTTTCTAAATGAACATGGATCATTCCATGTACTGTACTTACTGTCCTCTTATTTTTAGGTGAATGTTTACTTTCATTGATTGCAGGAAATAAGGATTCATCAACATGGGTGTGCGTCATCAAACACCTATAAAATAAATTAAATAACATTAACACTAGGCAAAAAGATTAATTTGTTTTTGTGCATTAGTCAAATATTAATCTAAACATTTATTTCCTTATAATATTGTTGTGCTGCTGCAAGTCTGAATTTCACTGTTCTATCTGGGACATAAGACAATCAAACACTCTTGTCTCTCCTGATATTCATTAATGGTACATATTAAACCTTAATTAATGACTAGACCTTTAATTGACTACACTTTATAGTTTGTTAAATCTCAATACTAAAAAACATGGCAGGAAATCATTCCAGCACTCAATAGACAATAGACAATAGACAATAGGTGCAGGAGTAGGCCAGTCAGCCCTTCGAGCCAGCACCGCCATTCAATGCGATCATGGCTGATCACTCTCAATCAGTACCCCGTTCCTGCCTTCTCCCCATACCCCCTCACTCCGCTATCCTTAAGAGCTCTATCCAGCTCTCTCTTGAAAGCATCCAACGAACTGGCCTCCACTGCCTTCTGAGGCAGAGAATTCCACACCTTCACCACTCTCTGACTGAAAAAGTTCTTCCTCATCTCCGTTCTAAATGGCCTACCCCCTATTCTTAAACTGTGGCCCCTTGTTCTGGACTCCCCCAACATTGGGAACATGTTTCCTGCCTCTAATGTGTCCAATCCCCTAATTATCTTATATGTTTCAATAAGATCCCCCCTCATCCTTCTAAATTCCAGTGTATACAAGCCTAATTGCTCCAGCCTTTCAACATACGACAGTCCCGCCATTCCGGGAATTAACCTAGTGAACCTACGCTACACTCAAGAGCTTCAAGTAAAGTTTAAGTATATCGAGACTGCATTGAAATGCACAACTTGCTTTTTAATTGCCTTTTTTCTATGGCTAATTTATCACTTTTTCCCCTTCTTCATTACAACAACCTACTGCAATCATGCACAATTATAAGGACAAGCTGGCAGCATTTTGGGCAGAATGGTGATTGTCACAAAAATGATCACAGTTCTTCACACTAATCAATTGGCAGATGTTGCAATATTAGCATTTTGTTTTTTAAATGGCGAGTTTAAAAAACCTGCATTCAATCAAGTTAAAATATGTCCATGTAATGGAAATTGAGACAGTATCACAAGGAACACAGCCACATGCAAACATCCCTCCAAGTTGCACACCATTTTGGATGGGGAATGTATCACTGGTCCTTGATCGTTACCAAATTTGTATCCTGAGACACCAACCCAATAGCACTCTGGAGACCACCTTCATGAGAAGGACTAGAGCATCTCATCACCACCTTCAAGGACAAGTCAGGATATCAACAGTACCCAATTTGCAAAATTGATTTAAAAAATAATTTCATGCCAATATTTGCATAGTGCTACCATAAATCCTGTAGCCCAAATATCCAAGAAAGATTTGAAAATGTGTTTGCACATACGACTTGGAAGAATCATAGGCAAATCTAATACAAGATGCCTTGGTTCATAAGTTATAGGATCAGAATTAGGCCATTCAGCCCAACGTCTACGCTGCTATGCAATCATGGCTAGTCTATTTTTCCCTTTCAACCCCATTCTTCTCCCAATAACCCCTGACACCTTTACTAGTCAAGAAACTGTCAACCTGCACCTTAAAAATACCTAATGACTTGGCCACAGCTGTCTGTTGTAATGAATTCCACAGATTCACCACCATCTGACTAAATAAATTCCTCTTCATCTCCTTTCCAAATGAGCCTTTATTCCGAGTGGAAACATCCTCTCTGCATCTACTCTATCCATGCCTTTCGCTATTCGGTAGGTTTCAGCGAGGTCCCTCTTTGTCCTTTTAAACTTTAATGTATGTTTGTTATAATCAATTATAATCATGGAGCAAAACATCACATAGCTACATTAGAAATACAAAACAAAACTATGAATTAAAAACAGTCCAAAAACTCATTAGTTGAAAAACTCATGCTATTATGCTACTGGGCCAACATGCAGATTATTTAATATTGTCCATTGTCAAGTAAAATATTGATTTCAAGGGAAATACACAGAGTAATCTCAAAAATCTCAAATCCATTTATCATCTTGCTTTAAATATGCTTAAATTCTAAGCAATCATTTTTCAGAAATAGTTTTATTGAATTGTTCATACCTTTCCACCCAAAGTACAGACACTAATTTCACGCCAGTTTTCTGGGCCTTCTTCCACACGCTTTCATGTCCATCCTTGAATACCACATGGGTCACGTGTTTATTGAAATACTTTAAAACCTGCAAACAAATTTCAGAGTTTCAAAAATGTTTACTGAATTCAGTTTTATTTAAAAAAAGAAAAAACAATCACAAAACTCAACAAACGAAGCTGGGCTCAGTCCAGATGAAGGATCTCAACCCAAAACATCACTTATTGTTTTACAATTTGTTTCAAATGATTGATACAGATACAGTATGAAAGCAGGCCCTTTGACCCACCGAGTCCATGTCGACCATGGCTCACCCGCTCACACTGGTACTATGCTATTCCACTATCTCATCCACTCCCTACGCACTAGGGGCAATTTACAGAGGCCAATTAACCTACAGAGGTCAATGTGTGAGGAAACTGGAGCACCTGGAAGAAACCCACTTATAACAAGGATAAGTTTGAGGAGTGATTGAGAAGGTTTGCAGGCCTTTTGACATCCATAATTCCTACAGTGGCAAATATTAATTTTGATTCAACTATTAATTGCATTGGAAGCATTGCATTGCATAAGAGATTGCAGATGCTGGAATTTGCAACAAAATAAAAGATGAGCTGATGGAGAGGAAGTAGACGGTCCATTTCCCTTCACAGATGCTGCCTGACTTCCTTTGTTTGGCTCAGCAACAATCCAGCAATGTAATTCAAATCATTCAAATCCAATGGCAAAACGATCTCCATTTACTGAGGAGACAAGGCTCACTTTTTTGAATAAATTCACAATGTGAAAATTGTTGGGCATGCCAAGGTGCAAAGCCATAAATGCCAGACCTGGGAAAGATGGCAGATTTCAGACTTTATACAGTGTGGAAACAAGCCCTTTGGCCCACTGAGTCCACACCAACCAGCAATTAACCAACAAACCTGCAAGTGTTTTGTATGTGGGAGGAAACCGAAGCACCCGGATAAAACCTATGTGGTCACAGGGAGAACGTTCTAGCATCTGCAGTTTCTTGTGTCAAAGATGAAATAATTTGATAACCTAGTAATTCCAAAAGTGACTATTATTCAGACAAAGTCAGTTTTCAAGAAAAACTCCACATAACCCAGACTTAAATTCCCCAATGGGCAGAGGAATTCACATCGTCTCTGGATTACTTGTCCAGAGTTCTGGCTGCAAGTCAGTCATACAGCACGGAACAGGCTCTTCAGCCCAACTCTTTCATGCCGACGTTATCTGTAAGAGCTGGTCCCATTTGCTGCATTTGGCCTACTCAACCTTTCCTATCCAATATCATTTCAAAATGACTTTTAAGTGATTTGTACCTGCCGCCACAGGTTCCACTGATGACTCTTCCCATATACCCACTATCCTCTGCAAAAAAAGTGATCAACAAGGTTGACCTTAAATCTTTCTCCTCTCCCCTTAAACCTATACCCTCTAGTTTTAGGTTCCACATCCTGGTGAAAAGACAACGACGATTCTATATGTGCCTCCTTGTGATTAACAATGTATCAAGAGGTTAACAACATGTATTATGTCCATAAACCTTTGACTGAATCAATTAGAGAACACTATAAATTTACAGACTAATTGTACTGATTGCAGTCAATATTTGTGTTTTCAAAAAGGTTAAAAATATTAAGCATTTCCATCCTGGGAAAGCTCTGACTATCTAACCTATCCATAATTCTATATATCCCTCAGGTCACCCCCTTGGTCTTTAATAATCCAGTAAAAACAATCTATGTTTGACCAACATCTGAAAACTAATCCCCTCCATTATAGGGCAACATCCTGGTGAACCTATTTTGTGCCCTCTCCACATCTTCCTTGTAATGGGTTGCATACAACACCCCGAGTGAGGCAGATAAGTTTTATACAGCGGCATCCTTACTTTCCAACGTTTGCATGTGATGGCCCAACCAATTAAGTCAACCATGCTGTAGGAGCCATTTACACTTAAATTAGTTACTGTCATTATATTATGGCCATGTTTAATATTTCTTGTTTGTCTTTTTTGTCTGCTTGTGGGTGTGATTTGATACGTAATGGGGAGTGTCTACATCTGAGGAGGCTAGCGGAGCCACAGAGATTGGAGGTCAGTTTAGTCTCGGAGGATGGAGAGAATACATTTTTTTACCACGCCACCCACAACCACACAACCATGACCACACAGTAACGACTACACGATCTCGACTGTATTGTTTGAAGAAGAAACAGTTGATAAGAACGAAAAGTTATGAATTACTCTTTTGATTTGTGCTACTTTAATAAAGATCAATTAATCAAGAAACAGCGTTTGGAAGATTTGTTTTTGTTATCTCAGAGTGTGGTGAGTGCGTAAGCTATACCTCCACCCCATCCCCGAGCAGTAATGGCTATCGAAGTTGGACTTTGAGAAGGTATAGAAACTGCCATTACACATGCCATATATCAATTCATCCATTTGTGTTGACACTTTCAGAGATCCACATTCCCCTTGCAAATGCCAACATCTTTGTATCATTTGCATTATTTTGTTTAGAGATACAGCGTGGAAACAGGCTCCGGCCCACCGAATCCGCACCAACCAATGATCAGTGGTACCCTATCCTACACACTGGGGACAAATTACAGAGGTAATTAACCTATAAACTTGCACATCTTTGGAATGGGGGAGGAAACTAGAGTACTTGGGGAAAACCCACCGGCACAGGGAGAATGTACAAATTCCATACGGACGGTACCCGTAGTCAGGACCCGGGTCTCTGACATTGTAAGGGCGCAACTCTACCACGTCACCACTTGTTATGCTCAGAGTTTAAAATAAGAGGTTTCAAGAAGCGAGGAGCCCAAAACCAGATGACTTTGAGGTGTTAACCAGAATGAATGATTTTGGTAATGATGTTTATTGCTGTGAATGTATCACTCAGTTTAATGATAGTTGGTAAAATGTTGTGAGGGGTGGATAGAAGTTGCTATAGCTCGGCCTTTGGTAACAGTTAAACAGAAGTTTAGATAGGGTAGTGATATCGTGGTTAGTTTGAAGGCAATGGAGAGGATTGATGAAGTTAGTCCAAGTAGATGTGTAGTCGAAGAATTAAATAAACACCATGTAGCAGAGTAAATTACAGATTAGAAGCTAAGCTAATTAACTGAATGAAGAATAAGGGACAGAATATTGATGACTGGCTGATTTTTTTCTCCGGGATCTCCGATTTACTCCCACACTCCAAAGACGTACCAGTTTGCAGGTTGATTGTCTTAATTTAATTGCACATGACTGGGCAAAGGCCAGAGATGAAAAGACAGAAGTTGGTGCGGGGCCGGAGGCTTAAAGAGTCGTGAATTGTGCAGCTAAAGGAAGGAATGTAGGTGGAAGGGGAGAAGTAAGTGCAGGTCCACCTTTCTCATGATCAACTGTGCAAGTCAATGGCTGTGTCAACGAACTGAGACTAGAGATTACCTCCAACTTCTCCATGCATTGCCAAGGAAGACACCTTATGCAACTGAGGTAATAACTGTTCATAATGTCCAATGTAATTGCTTGAGTGCAATATTTTTCTATAACGCTTGATGCAATTGTTTGAGTGCCGTATTTTTCGACACAACAGATAATTTCAACACAATTAAACACTTGATTTTTTTAAATAGTTTCATTGGCTTGAGATTGTTTCCAACGAGAGAAAACACTTACCTTTTGACAGTACCTGCCAAGTCAGGCAATATTACTTCACCATCTGTAAAAGGCTCTCAACACAACAATTTTTTTTAAAATGCGGGTTTTGTTTTGGCTCTGATAGACACAAAGTGCTGGAGCAACTCAGCGGGTCAGGCAGCATCTCTGGAGAAAAAGGATGGGTGACGTTTCGGGTCGGGACCCTTCTTCACTTTGGTTTGGCTCTGTCTAATCTCAAAATGCAACAATAACACAACAGCATGCCGGTTTTCATCCCCAAGTTCAAACTGTTCAGAATTTGTCTTTTATTGTGAGAAATACTTCACAACTCAACCGCATACTCACCACAAACTCTAACCCAAGAAACAAGTAGTTTTCAAATCTCATAGTTAAAAGCAATACTTACCCTGGCACCCATGTCAACCAAGTCCTCTTCAAACGATTTTGAATAGTTTTCAGTCCTGTTTGAAGACCACACGTTCACAAATGCCACAACATCTACAAAGGAGTAACAAATTAATTATAATCCCATATGCATTTTATCGGGATGCATCACAGCATGGTTTGAAACAGCTCAACCCAAGACCGCAAGAAATTACAGAGAATTGTGGAGGTAGCCCAGACCAACCTCCCTTCCATTAACTCCATTTATACCTCACACTGCCTCGCAAAGGTCACCAGCATAATCGAAGATGAGTCGCACTCCCTCTTCTCCCATCAGGCAAAAGGTACAGATGTATGAAAACACACACCTCCAGATTCAGGGACAGTTTCTTCCCTGCTGTAATCAGGCAACTGAACCATCCTGTCATCAACTAGAGTGATCAAAAAAGACAGATCTATGCCAGCAATGATGATCAAAGAAAGGTGGAGCCCAAAATGGTTCATTGTTGGCTGTGGGGGAGGAGATAACGAGTGATGCAAACAGTGAAACTCAGCAGGGCGACAGTGAAACTAGTACAACAGAGGACAGCCCTTACACCAAACAACCATAATCCTTGATCACCATGCCTCCACCGCATCATACGAATCCCAACAGTTAAGATTCACAATGACACCATAAAAATATACAAGCCTCTTCACATACTTACGGAGCCACCTCACAGCAAACATAGGCATCGATTATAAAAGTAAATTAATTTGCCAAAGTTCACCCACGTCATCTTAAAATAAAATGTATGCATGAAGATCAAGACCTCAAACCAAACAAGCACACAAAATGCTGGCGTAATTCAATGGGTCAGGCAGCATCTCCGGAGAACATAGACACGATGTGAAGGGTCCCTGCCCGAAACCTTGCCTATCTACATCCTCCAGACATGCTGCCTGACCCGCTGAATTATTCCAGCACTTTGTGTTTTATTCAAGATGCCAGCATTTGCAGTTTCTTGCATGTCTCAATCCAAACACACAACTTGTGGTCCACAAGGCTTCAGTGATGTCTGCTCTCCAGTGCAGTTCAGAGACTAGGACCCTTTGCAAAATCCTCCAAATTCACTGGATGTTCAAAGTTAGTTTCCTGGCCAAAATCAAAATCCCAAGCATTGAGGCTCTCATTCCAGGTAGCAGTCAAACAATGAGCACAAAAGTTCAGAGATAGGAAAGGTTGAGAATTTTGAGAAAAGCCAAGACCAATAGGACTAGCTCAGGTGAATATCCAGATCTAAAAGAACTGTTTCACCTAATGATTAAATTCCTGAAACAGACTCTACACTCTGAGACAGATACAAACTGCTGGAGTAACTCAGCAGGTCAGGTAGCATCTCTCGAGAAAAAGGATGGGCGATGTTTCAGGTTGTGACCCTCCTGAAGGAATTTTAAAATGTCGCCCATCCTTTTTCTCCAGAGATGCTGCCTGACCCACTGAGTTACTCCAGCATTTTGTGTCTATCTTTGATATAAACCGCATCTGCAGTTCTTTGTTTCTAGACTCCGAGCTCCAGAACAAGATTAACAAGAAGATAAAATAAGAAAGGTTTCAAGCTAGTCTTCAATGTTTCCTTGGAAAAAAATCAGATACAAATTCTTCGGAATCTCTTGCCTACGATAACTCAAAATTGAGAATAAGCAACTGGAACACCACTGAGGACTTTAATATCGGCAGTTCAAACACTTTTAGGCCCAGTAAATCAAGTGTACCACATCACAAATAATCCCTTGCCCCATCTGCAAGACCTACATTCATCTCATCTCAGAATTGAAGGTGAAGGATGTCAGCCTCAGTCAATTGATATACAAGATTATATACAAAATAATAGATCATTAACCAGGCAATTTAATATAGTATGTATCTAGACTTTCAAAAAGCCTTTGACAAGGTCTCACACAAGAGATTAGTGTGCAACATTAGAGCACATGGTCTAGTACAACCCTAAAGTTTAAGTCTTATGTTGCAGAATTCAATACAAAGCAGAAGAGATAGTGTCTTCAACTGGTTGAGGTCAGCAGCTTTGATCAGTTTGTGTCTGATGTAGACAGAAGTACAGGAATGTAATGCTGAGGCTTTATAAAGGCTTCACACCGTACTTAAGAGTATTATGAGCGGTTTAGGACCCCATATTTGAGGATGTTCTGGCATTGGAGATGGTCCAGAGGAGGTTTACAAGAATGATGCCAGAGATGATTGGGTTAATGTATGATGAGCATTTGACGACACTGGGACTGTACTCACTGGAGTTTACAAGGATGAGGGGGGACCTCACTGAAACTTACCTAATAGTGAAAGGCTTGGATAAA
The DNA here is from genome assembly GCF_053455715.1 of Rhinoraja longicauda. Classification (NCBI taxonomy): domain Eukaryota; kingdom Metazoa; phylum Chordata; class Chondrichthyes; order Rajiformes; family Arhynchobatidae; genus Rhinoraja; species Rhinoraja longicauda. The sequence goes on along the minus strand of NC_135959.1, from coordinate 74,167,400 downwards.
GTGTATGTGGAAATGTTTCCACTAGTGGAGAGGATGTTTCCATTATTGGGAGAGTCTAGAACCGGAGGACACAGCCTCGGAATAAAAGGACGTATCTTTAGAAAGGAGAATTTCTTCAGTTAGATGATGAATCTGGAATTCCTTGCAACAGATGGCTGTGAAGGCCAAGACGTTGGGTATTTTTAAGGTGGAGATTGACAGATACTAGTATGGGTATGGGTGTCAAGAATTTTGGGGAGAAGGCAGGAGAATGAGGTCCAGATGGAAAGATAGATCACCTATGATTGAATGGTGTAGCCTTGATGGGCTGAATGGCCTAATTCTGCTATGACTTATGAATAAGTAGCTTTAGATTTATTATTGTCACGTGTACCAAGGTGCTTTGGAAAAGCTTTGTTTTACATGCTATCCAAATCGAGCAGACAAACCATACATAGATACACTCAGTTCAAACTCAAGTTCAATAGTTACAAACCAAAGATCCTCCTCACTTTTATCCACCTATCATTTGCCAGTCTTTGTCCCACTCCCACCTTTCTTCCAATTTAATTCTGCAGATTCTTTTAATAACCCCTGCTTTGAATATTTGTTGAATTAATAATTTTGTAGTTCAGTAAAAATATTGTTAGCATTCTTTGTCAAACAATATACAACTTTTACTCATTACCACAATAAAAGTGGCATATACACAGCACCCTTTGGAATACAATTAGAGCAAAAAATAACACAAATAAGTCGATTTTTACAACTAGCAACTAAAAGTTCACATTGCAATCTCGAAAGCACCAAAGTTTAATACACCATCAAATCAAATCCAATTGGAATCTCGATTCCAGTAGGCCACCATCAATTTCACAAATCATGAGCTTGTTTTTTTTTGGATGACAATAAAGGCTCTTCTGATTCTGTTTCATACCTTGGAGAATAGATGTTTTACTGCAGTCACTGGTCATTCTGCAATCATGATCCTGTGCAAATATATTTTGTCCCAATCTGAAAAATAATCAACAATTACTGTGCAAGATTAACGGGGAAAGTATCAGGACCACAGGGAGGGTGAATAAGGGTCTCACGGGGAATGGAGAAAAGAATAAGGAGTGGGGGAATAAGAATTGGGAACCAGGAGGGTGGGGAGGGGGAGATTCAGGACCCCAAGGGGGGGAGGAGGAGGATCAGGACCTCGGAGTGGGGGGGGGAGGGGGCAGCAGAATCAGGACCCGGGGGGGGGGGGGGAGGGAGAGGGAAGGGAGGAAGGGGGGGGGGAGGGAAGGGGGAGGAGGAAGAGGGAGGGGGGGAGGAAGAGGGAGAGGGGGGAGAGGGAGGGGGAGAAGAAGAGGGAGGGGGAGGAAGAGGGAGAGGGGGGAGAGGGAGGGGGGGGAGGAAGAGGGAGGGGGGAGGAAGAGGGAGGGGGAGGAAGAGGGAGGGGGAGGAAGAGGGAGGGGGGGAGGAAGAGGGGGAGGAAGAGGGGGGGAGGAAGAGGGGGGGAGAGGGAGGGGGGGAGAGGGAGGGGGGGGAGAGGGAGAGGGGGAGAGGGAGAGGGGGGAGAGGGAGGGGGGGGAGAGGGAGGGGGGGAGGAAGAGGGAGGGGGAGGAAGAGGGGGGAGGAAGAGGGGGGAGAGGGAGGGGGGGAGAGGGAGGGGGGGGAGAGGGAGAGGGGGGAGAGGGAGAGGGGGGAGAGGGAGGGGGGGGAGAGGGAGGGGGGGGAGAGGGAGGGGGGGGAGAGGGAGGGGGGGAGGAAGAGGGAGGGGGAGGAAGAGGGGGGGGAGGAAGAGGGGGGGGAGAGGGAGAGGGGGGAGAGGGAGAGGGGGGAGAGGGAGGGGGGGGAGAGGGAGGGGGGGAGAGGGAGGGGGGGGAGAGGGAGGGGGGGGAGAGGGAGGGGGGGGAGGAAGAGGGAGGAGAGGGAGGGGGGGAGAGGGAGAGGGGGGAGAGGGAGAGGGGGGAGAGGGAGGGGGGGGAGAGGGAGGGGGGGAGGAAGAGGGAGGGGGAGGAAGAGGGGGGAGGAAGAGGGGGGAGAGGGAGGGGGGGAGAGGGAGGGGGGGGAGAGGGAGAGGGGGGAGAGGGAGAGGGGGGAGAGGGAGGGGGGGGAGAGGGAGGGGGGGGAGAGGGAGGGGGGGGAGAGGGAGGGGGGGAGGAAGAGGGAGGGGGAGGAAGAGGGGGGGAGAGGGAGGGGGGGGAGAGGGAGGGGGGGGAGAGGGAGAGGGGGGAGAGGGAGAGGGGGGAGAGGGAGGGGGGGAGAGGGAGGGGAGAAGAAGAGGGAGGGGGAGGAAGAGGGAGAGGGGGGGAGAGGGAGAGGGGGGAGAGGGAGGGGGGGGAGAGGGAGGGGGGGAGAGGGAGGGGGGGGAGAGGGAGGGGAGAAGAAGAGGGAGGGGGAGGAAGAGGGAGAGGGGGGAGAGGGAGGGGGGGGAGGAAGAGGGAGGGGAGAGGAAGAGGGGGGAGGAAGGGGGGGGGAGTGTATTCGGGCTGGGGTGTAGCCGGCAGATGGTCGCCGTTACCTCTGGGGCTCGGGTCGCGCGCCCCACGTCCGGGCGGCGACGGTTGAATGTGCCGCGCGCGGCGGCGGTTGGCGCATCAGGGCGGGCGGGCGGGGGAGGAGGAGCATCGCGCAGGCGCACGGCAGCACCAAGGGGGGAGCAAGGGGCCTCTCCCATTGGACGGCCTCAGACGTCACCAGGCGGAGCCTTCACTCATGGGGGGGCTAGAGGGGGGGGGAGAGGAAGGGGAGGAGAGAGAGAGGGGAGAAAGGGGGGGGGAGAGGGGAGGGGGGGCGAGGGGGGAGAGAGAGGGGGAGAGAGAGGGGAGGGGGGAGAGGGGAGGAGAGAGGGGAGGGGGGGAGGGGGGGAGGGGGCGAGGGGGGAGGGGAAGGGGGGGAGAGGGGGGAGGGGGGGGAGAGAGAGGGAGGGGGGAGAAAGGGGGGGAGAGGGGAGAGGGGGGGAGAAAGGGGGAGGGGGGAGAAAGGGGGAAAGAGGGGGGAGAAAGGGGGAGAGAGGGGGAGAAAGGGGGAGAGGGGGGAGAAAGGGGGAGGGGGGGAGAGAGGGGGGGAGAAAGGGGGAGAGGGGGGGAGAAAGGGGGAGGGGGGAGAAAGGGGGAGAGGGTGGAGAAAGGGGGAGAGAGGGGGAGAGAGGGGGGGAGAAAGGGGGAGAGGGGGGAGAAAGGGGGAGAGAGGGGGAGAGAGGGGGGGAGAAAGGGGGAGAGGGGGGAGAAAGGGGGAGAGAGGGGAGGGGGGAGAGAGAGGGGAGGGGGGGAGAAAGGGGGAGAGGGGGGAGAAAGGGGGAGAGAGGGGGAGAGAAAGGGGGAGAGGGGGGGAGAAAGGGGGAGGGGGGGAGAAAGGGGGAGAGGGGGGGAGGGGGGGGAGAGGGGGGGAGAAAGGGGGAGAGAGGGGAGGGGGGGAGAAAGGGGGAGAGAGGGGGAGAAAGGGGGAGAAAGGGGGAGAGAGGGGAGAAAGGGGGAGAGAGGGGAGGGGGGGAGAAAGGGGGAGAGGGGGGAGAAAGGGAGAGAGGGGAGGGGGGGAGAAAGGGGGAGAGGGGGGGAGAAAGGGGGAGAGAGGGGAGGGGGGGAGAAAGGGGGAGAGGGGGGGAGAAAGGGAGAGAGGGGAGGGGGGGAGAGAGGGGGGGAGAAAGGGGGGGAGGGGGGAGAAAGGGGGAGAAAGGGGGAGAGGGGGGGAGAAAGGGGGAGAGAGGGGAGGGGGGGAGAAAGGGGGAGAAAGGGGGAGAGAGGGGAGGGGGGAGAAAGGGGGAGAGAGGGGGAGAAAGGGGGAGAGGGGGGGAGAAAGGGGGAGAGAGGGGAGGGGGGGAGAAAGGGGGAGAGGGGGGGAGAAAGGGGGAGAGAGGGGAGGGGGAGAGGGGGGGAGAAAGGGGGAGAAAGGAGGGGAGGGGGGAGAAAGGAGGGGAGAGGGGGGAGAGAGGGGAGGGGGGAGAGGGGGGAGAAAGGGGGGAGGAGAGGGGAGGGGGGAAAAGGAGGGGAGGGGGGGGGGTGCTCCACAAGGATGCGTTCTCAGCCCCTTATTTACTTCTACACCCACGATGGTGCAGTCACGTACAAATCTAATTCAATTTGCAAATTCGCACTTTATTGATTTTACTGGCTTTACGTTGCACTAAACATTATTCCCTTATCATGTATAAGAAAATAACATCTTCCCACTGACTGGATAGCACACAACAAAAGCTTTTCATTGTACCTCGGTACACGTGGTACTCATCTGATTAATATTGCAATTTGTCACATGCTAGCAAATGTTTTCCCATGCCAATAAAAAATGACTTTCCATTGCAATCACTACTTCAGATCCATGTTTGCGTGGGGTTGAGGACTATAAGGGGATGCATTTATCTTGGATGTAGAAACAAGGAATTGCAGATGCTGGTTTATAAAAAAGTGCTGAATAGACAGTAGACAATAGAAAATAGGTGCAGGAGGAGGCCATTCGGCCCTTCGAGCCAGCACCGCCATTCAATGTGATAGACAATAGACAATAGACAATAGGTGCAGGAGTAGGCCATACAGCCCTTCGAGCCAGCACCGCCATTCAATGCGATCATGGCTGATCACTCTCAATCAGTACCCCGTTCCTGCCTTCTCCCCATACCCCCTCACTCCGCTATCCTTAAGAGCTCTATCCAGCTCTCTCTTGAAAGCATCCAACGAACTGGCCTCCACTGCCTTCTGAGGCAGAGAATTCCACACCTTCACCACTCTCTGACTGAAAAAGTTCTTCCTCATCTCCGTTCTAAATGGCCTACCCCTTATTCTTAAACTGTGGCCCCTTGTTCTGGACTCCCCCAACATTGGGAACATGTTTCCTGCCTCTAATGTGTCCAATCCCCTAATTATCTTATATGTTTCAATAAGATCCCCCCTCATCCTTCTAAATTCCAGTGTATACAAGCCCAATCGCTCCAGCCTTTCAACATACGACAGTCCCGCCATTCCGGGAATTAACCTAGTGAACCTACGCTGCACGCCCTCCATAGCAAGAATATCCTTCCTCAAATTTGGAGACCAAAACTGCACACAGTACTCCAGGTGCGGTCTCACCAGGGTCCGGTACAACTGTAGAAGGACCTCTTTGCTCCTATGGCTGATCATTCTCAATCAGTACCCCGTTCCTGTCTTCTCCCCATACCCCCTGACTCCGCTATCCTGAAGAGCTATATCCAGCTCTCTCTTCAATGCATTCAGAGAATTGGCCTCCACTGCCTTCTGAGGCAGAGAATTCCACAGATTCACAACTCTCTGACTGAAAAGGTTTTTCCTCATCTCAATTCCAAATGGCCTACCCCTTATTCTTAAACTGTGGCCCCTTGTTCTGGACTCCCCCAACATTGGGAACATGTTTCCTGCCTCTAACATGTCCAACCCCTTAATAATCTTATACGTTTTGATAAGATCTCCTCTCATCCTTCTAAATTCCAGTGTATACAAGCCTAGTCACTCCAGTCTTTCAACATATGAAAGTCCCACCATTCCGGGAATTAACCTAGTAAACCTACGCTGCACGCCCTCAATAGCAAGAATATCCTTCCTCAAATTTGGAGACCAAAACTGCACACGGTATTCCAGGTGCGGTCTCACTAGGGCCCTGTACAACTGCAGAAGGACCTCTTTGCTCCTATACTCAACTCCTCTTGTTATAAAGGCCAACATTCCATTGGCTTTCTTTACTGCCTGCTGTACCTGCATGCTTCCTTTCAGTGACTGATGCACTAGGACACCCAGATCTCGTTGTACGTCCCCTGTTCCTAACTTGACACCATTCAGATAATACTCTGCCTTCCTATTCTTACCACCAAAGTGGATAACCTCACACTTATCCACATTAAACTGCATCTGCCATGCATCCGTCCACTCACACAACCTGTCCAAGGTCACCCGACAACCTCATAGCCTCTTCCTCACAGTTCACACTACCACCCAGCTTTGTATCATCTGCAAATTTGCTAATGGTACTTTTAATCCCTTCATCCAAGTCATTAATGTATATTGTAAATAGCTGTGGTCCCAGCACCGAGCCTTGCGGTACTCCACTAGTTACTGCCTGCCATGCTGAAAGGGACCCATTTATCCCCACTCTTTGCTTTCTGTCTGTCAACCAATTTTCTATCCATGTCAGTACCCTACCTCCAATACCATGTGCTCTAATTTTGCCCATAAATCTCCTATGTGGAACCTTGTCAAGGGCTTTCTGAAAGTCAAGGTACACCACATCCACCGGCTCTCCCCTGTCAATTTTCCTGGTTACATCCTCAAAGAATTCCAGAAGATTAGTCAAGCATGATTTCCCCTTCGTAAATCCATGCTGACTCGGAACAATCCTGTTACTACTATCCAAATGCTCCGCAATTTCGTTTTTTATAATTGACTCCAGCATCTTCCCCACCACTGATGTCAGACTAACTGGTCTATAATTTCCCGTTTTCTCTCTCCCTCCTTTCTTAAAAAGTGGGACCCTCCAATCCACAGGAACTGATCCTGAATCTATAGAACATTGGAAAATGATCACCAATGCGTCCACAATTTCTAGCGCCACCTCCTTAAGTACTCTGGGATGCAGACCATCAGGCCCTGGGGATTTATCAGCCTTCAGTCCCATCAGTCTACCCAACACCATTTCCTGCCTAATGTGGATTTCCTTCAGTTCCTCCGTCACCCTAGGATCTCTGCCCACTAGAACATCTGGGAGATTGCTTGTATCTTCCTTAGTGAAGACAGATCCAAAGTACCGGTTCAACTCGTCTGCCATTTCCTTGTTTCCCATAATAAATTCACCCGCTTCTGTCTTCAAGGGACCCACATTTGCCTTGACTATTTTTTTCCTCTTTACATTCCTAAAAAGTAACTCAGCAGGTCAGGAACCGTCTCTGAAGAACATGGATGGATGACATTTCGGGTTGAGACCCTTCTTCAGACTGGATAGGTGATGTTTTGGATCAGAGCCCTTCTTCAGACTTATTCACTTATCTTCACTGCCACTAGAGGTCCTCTGTAGCTGTGTGCATGACAGAGCACTGGTTTACTTTAGCTTCAGAACTGTCTTTCTGATTTAGTGTGGGACTGGGACTCTATTCCTTGGAGCGCAGGAGGTTGAAAGGTGATCTTACAGAGGTGTATAAAATCATGAGAGGAACAGACTGGGTAGACGCACAGAGTCTCTTGCCCAGAGAACCTGGACATGGGTTTTCGGTAGAGAAAAGATTTAATAGTAATTTGAGGGGTAGCTTTTTCATACAAAGGGTGGTGGATGTATGGAATGAGCTGGTAGTTGAGGCAGGGACTATCGAAACGTTTAAGAAACAGACAGGTATATGGATAGGACAGGTTTTAGAGGGATATGGGCCAAACGCAGACAGGTGGGACTAGTGTAGCTGGGACATGTTGGTCGTTGTGGGCAAGTTGGGACGATGGACCTGTTTCTCCGCTGTATCACTATGACTCTATGAGAGTGGTGGAGGCAAATAATGTTTAAACTTTTTGATACGCACATGAAAGTGCAGGGATATGCATTCAATTTTCAAATCCGCAGAGGGATATGAATCCTGTACAAGCTGATGAGATCAATTTAGCTTGTCAAGGGTACTTAGGGACAGTGCTGAACAGCTGGCTGAGGTATTCACCAGGATCTTTAACCTGTCGTTATCTCTGGCTACGGTCCCCAAGTGCCTGAAGTCGTCTACCATAGTGCCGGTGCCAGAAAAACCAAAAATCACCAACCTGAAAGACAACCGTCCGGTTGCCCTAACTCCTGTAATCATGAAGTGCTTTGAAAGGCTGGTCCTCTCACACATCAAATCCAGCATCCCTGCCTCACTGGACTCGCATCAATTTGCATACAGGGCAAACAGATCAACAGAGGACGCCATCTCTCTGGCTCTTCACACTGTTCTGACTCACCCGGAGAGACAGGGCACGTACGTGAGGATGCTATTCATTGACTATAACTCTGCCTTCAACACGGTCAACCCCACCAAGCTCATCACCAAACTCCACCAGCTAGGCCTCAGCTCGTCGTTATGCAACTGGATCCTGGACTTCCTGCTGGAGCGACCGCAGGCAGTGAGAATGGGCCCGCACCTGTCCTCCACTATCACCCTGAGTACCGGCACACCACAGAGCTGTGTTTTGAGCCCCATGTTCTACTCCCTCTTCACACACGACTGTGTTCCTGCATTCGACACCAACACGATTGTCAAGTTTGCAGACGACACAACGGTGATCGGGCTGATCACCAACGGTGATGAAACAAACTATAGAGCGGAGGTGCAGAACCTGGTGGACTGGTGCTCAGATAACAACCTGTCCCTAAATACCACCAAGACCAAGGAGCTGCTCATCAACTTCCGAAGGTCACACAACGGGGAATATGCTCTGATCTTTATCAACGGGGACAGTGTGGAGAGAGTGTCCAGCTTCAAGTTTCTGGGCACTCACATTTCGGAGGACCTCATATGGTCCACTAACACCACTACGCTGGTCAAGAAGGCACAGCAACGACTGTTCTACCTGAGAACACTGAAAAAGTCTGGTCTGCCCCAACAGCTGCTGACAACCTTCTACCGCTGCACCATAGAGAGCATCCTAATGCATGGCATCCCTGTGTGGTACCTCAGCTGCACGGAGGTAGAGAGGAGAGCTCTTCAGCGGGTAGTCCATAGAGCTCAGAGGACCATCGGAACACAGCTACCAGCCTTGGAGGGCATCTACAACTACGATGCCTCAGAAAAGCCACCAGCATCCACAAAGACTCTTCACACCCCTGCAACAGTCTGTTCGTACTTCTACCATCTGGCAGACGATACAAGGCCTTCTACACCCGCACCTCCAGATTCAGGAACAGCTTCATCCCCAGGGCCATAGCTGCTATGGACCGGTCCTGCTGAGCCGGAAGGTCACGTCGCACAGCGACCCGGCACATTTGCACTTTATTCTGTTTTAAAACTGTTTCTTATTTTGTTTCTCTGGGTTGTCTAAATTTATGTTGATTAGCTAATTAATTTATTGCATCGTATGGAAGTCGCATTCCCAATCTTGTTGTACCCCTGTACAATGACAATAAAGATATATTGTATTGTATCATGTTCAGCATAAACATTGTTGGCCAAAGATCCCATTCCTGTGCTGTGCTATGTTCTGTGAGTCATGGCTCTCTCTGGCTTCACCCTTCCCTGATGTACTTCAGTCAAGCCTGGTGCCACAGTCCTGACCACTGCTGCTGATCTCCCCTAACCAGTTATCTTCCCAACAGTATCCATCGGTGCTTACCTGGTGTTAAGGTAAATGACCAGAGGGGATTCCTGCAATCTCTCTCTATTCCCTTTCCTGGTGGTCACCCACCTATTGCCTACCGATATAACCCATAGGAGATGTGACCATCTCCCTGTAACTCCGATCCATGATGCTCTCTGCATCTCAGATGATCCTGAGGCTGACCAGCCACAGCTACAGCTCTTGCGGATGGTCAGTCAGGAGCTGCAGGTGGTTGCACCTCCCACAGGTTATGGTCCTCGGGGGACACTGATGTCTCCCTGACTTCCCATATCCCGCAGGCAAAGCATGTCAATGCCCTGACTGTAACCCAACTGCATTGAGTCTGAAGAGAAAAGAGAAAACACTTACCTCAAACCATCAGAGACTCCTCCTCACTCACCACATTCAAAACATCACTGAAGTCTCACCTGTTCAAAACTGCCTTCAACCACTGACCATCACCTCACCTTATTTTTCCTTTTCTGTTCGTTTACTTATTTATTTATTTATTTCTATGTTTTAGTAAACCCTGTAAAGCGTCTTTGAGTTTTTAGAAAAGCGCTATATAAATGTAATGCATTATTATTATTATTATTATTATTATTATTACCTGTCCTTGCCTGGACCGCTGCTTGGCCTTGAGCCCAAACGTAGCACTAATTCCTCAAACGCACTTATTCCTCTCACTGAAGGGTAACCTTATAAAAGTTTATAAATCATGAGGGGTGTAGATAAGGTGGATGATAATCATAATATTTTTCGCAGGAAAGGGGAGTATAAAAGTAGAGGGTATGTTTAAGGTAAGAGGGGAAAGATTCAAAAGGAACCTGAGGAGTAAGTTTGTCACGCAGTGAGTGAAGTGAGTGTATGGAACGAGCTGGCCGGTGATGTAGTTGAGGCAGACACAATTTAAAAAGATTTGGACAGTTACATGGAAAGGAAAGGTTTAGAAAGATATGGGGCAGGCAAGTTGGACCAGCTCAGGTAGTTACCTTGGTCAGAATAGATGGGTTCCACCAACGGGCCTGTTTCGTGCTGTGTGACTGAATTAATTTTATTTTTAAACTCACCCAGAACTAGTCCTCACCGACTATGCTGAATAATTGGTATAAAAATCTGGTAGAAGTGGAGCCTAACAGAAACATTTCAGTGGGAGCGTGGAGGAGCTGTGACATTTCCCAGCCTGGGAACTGACCCAATTACTGTGCTCCCAGGGCTCATGGATGGATATCCCACGTCTCTCATCCGCTGTGATAATGGTGCTGCTGGACTGTGGAGGTATGTGCACTCCTCTGCCATCCCCAGGGTTCGGGCTACGAGGTCTCTGTGCTCGTGGGAGAGAGGTTTGTGGGTTTGAGTAAGAGAGGGCAGGTTGGAATCAGCATCTGCTGCTAATGCTGGGGTACCATCAAACCGCTGGGGAAAGGGTAAACAAGAGGTCAGAGCTTCAAGGTGAGAGCAAGGAGTTTGAAAGGAGATTGAGGGGAAAGTTTATTTTTGCACAATCAAGTTCAGTTTATTGTCATCTGCACAAGTACGGTCAGTTATGGGTACCATGGAAACCTTGCTTGCTCCAGCAGCATCACAGGCACATAGACTCAATGTACAAAACGTAAACTGTACATAAATTATAGCTAAATTATACAAGACATTGAAAAGGAAAAGACGTTGTGCAGAAACACAAGGCATTAATGAAAAATACACAATTAGAAATCAAGTTCATGGTAGTTCAAGAGGTGGTCGCTAGTGTTCCATTGGCGAGAAAGGATTAAGGTCTGAAGGGTCTCGACCCAAAACGTCACCCATTCCTTCTCTCCTGAGATGCTGCCTGACCCGCTGAGTTACTCCAGCATTTTGTGATACCTTCGATTTGTACCAGCATCTGCAGTTATTTTCAGACACAAGGGTTAAGGTCAAGTAATTTCAAGAATATGTTAGTTTTGAATCTGATGGTGTGGGACTTCTGCCCCTCCTGCTTGAAGGTAGCAATGAGAAGAGAACCCTGATGATAGATGCCACCTTCTTGAGGCAGTGTCTCATGTAGATCCTTTCAATGGTGGAGAGGTCTGTGCCTGTGAGGGCTGTAGAAGATAGAGCAGAAGCCAAGCGCCCATCTCTATCCTGAACACAATGTCCCTCAGAAAGCAATAATGTTATGGATGTCATGGTGGGACTACCTGGGAGTTCAAATAACTTCCACCCAATCTCAGTTGTTGTTGCCAAATACTGTCCTCAGGCCCTTCAGGATGTAGGCTGGGTCAGCGGCCCTCAGCTGTACAAACTGCAGAGTTATCGGCGGGACCATGAAGGAGAATGAGCCCAGCATCCTCTGCAGTCTTTTGTGTTCCTGTGCATTGGAATTGCCGTACCTGTGTATTGGAATGGCCATGATGCAACTGGTCAGATTACTTCCTACAGTGCCTTTGTAGAAGTTTGTCAAGAGTATTCAGTGACACGCTGAACCTCCTTAAACTTCTTCATGATCTCCTCTGGGTGCTGGGCCCAGGTCATCTTGGATGAGGTGGGTTGAAGAGCTTATTTCTGTGCTGGATGGTTTAATTCCTCTGTGAAGTTCAGCAGGTGGAGGGTGAGAGGTGAGGAGAGTGAAAAATGGGGGCAGTTCACGTCTGCCAGGAATTTCTGAAGATGGGAGGGTTTGCATGATCAGGATTTCTGGATACAGGTTGGGGGCTATAAAGACTTCTGGACAAAGTTGTTCTTCGATCTGGTAGAAACCTACATCTTCTGCCCAACTGGGGAGGGAAGAAGAGGTAATGACCAGGGCCTGAGTGGTTCTTAATTATGTTGGCTGCTGTCCTGAGGCAGTGAGAAGTATAGATGGAGTCAATGGTGGCGAGTCTGTTTGTGTGATGGACTGGGCAACAATCACAACTCTCTGAAATTGTTTGCAGTCTTGGGCGGAGCGGTTGCCAGACCTGGCTGTGATGATGCTCTCACCTTTGGGCTGCAGGAGACTCAGAAGATGGAGCTGAACCAACATGCGCCCATCTCCATCCTGAACACAATGTCCTTCAGAAAATAATAATGTTATGGATGTCATGGTGGGAGGATCTGGGAGCTCAAACAACTTCCACCCAATCTCAGTTGGTGGTGCCAAATGCTGCCCTCAGCTGTGCAAACCTGCGGTTATTGGTGGGACCATGTAGGGGCTCCTGGTCCCTGATACACACCTAACATAGAACAGTACAGCACAGCAACAGGCCCTTCACCCACAATGTCTGCGCCCAAAATTATGCCAAGTTAAACTAATCTCCTTTGCCTGTGCATGTCCATATCCCTACATTCCCTACATTTCTACCTGCCAGTCTAAAAGACTCTAAAACACTCCTATTGTATCTGCCTCCACCATTGGCAGCATGTGCCCAGCACCCACCACCCTCTGTAAAAAAAAAACCTTGCCCTACACATCTCCTTTAAGCTTTGACCCTCTCACCTTAAATCAACGTCCTCTAGTTTTTGACACTTCCACTCTGGAGATGGGAAAAATGTTCTGACTGTCGACCCTATCTATGCCTCTCATAATTTTGTGTACATCGCTCACTCCTCCCCTCAACCTCTGGCACATCAGAGAAAACAACCCAAAATGTAATAGATTTTCGTTCTCTATAGAGTGGAGAGAAACATTTGATTTGGGACGTTGGTTGGTTAATTGCTATTATCAGAGTTTGGATTTTAAGATAATATTTTAAACTACTGGCACTGGTTATCCGAGTATGTGTCTGATTAATCGTTGAGGGTATGAATGATCGTAATCCGGATCTAAATAGAATTGGTTTTCTATAACACAGGGTTACTCTGGAATGTAACCATCGTGTTACATCAGAACCATCTGCAATTTAAAGTCAGACCCTATGGTTCATAGCTACTCAACATTGCCCACTACAGCCATCTGAAGTGTCCAGAAAAGCATCTCAAGAGACTCAACCGGCTAATAGCAGAAATATTTCATAAGTGGTCTGGTTGAAATGCAAGGACAGGTGGGGAGGAGTCGGGGGTTGGGGGGGTGGGGGGAGGGGGGGGTGGAGGGGGGGGATTCTTAATGATTTCTGTGACAATTGTGGTGCCCTGTGGTTTTCCATGGTCCCAGCTTGGGCTTTGCCTTTCTGGCTCTGTCTCAGTCTTTTCTGTGTCTGTTTTTTGTGGAGTTTCAAGGAAAAAGGTGATGAGAACTGTGTCACTTTGAAAGTTTGGTTATCAGTTTGGAGGCAGTGCGGTAGAATTTCTTGGCCCAAATTTTACTGCAAAGATACATTTTGCATTGGTAATAACTAAAAAAATTAAACATGCTCTAGATCAAAACAGGTGAATATGATTGCAGGAACATGATCTGTAATTAAAACATTATTTGTTCTATTAAGTACTGACTCCATTTTGCTGCTGCAGGTTTATTTGAGAGTTTCTTTAAACATGATATGGGGGGAAAGCTGCTCATTTTTCAAGCGTAAATACAGCACAGGGCATTTGAGGTTATTATGGTTAGGTTATAGGAATCTTTCTCACCACAAGTAAGATTTACATGGTAATCCTGCAAAATGCTGTAAAATACTTCTGCTTGGACAGGATGGGTTGTCTGATAAGTTAGCATACAGGTCCTGTTTTTAAAAATAGTTATCGAACATGGCTGGAATTTGAAGACGTTAGGTGATGTTAAAAAAGCCAGTTGAATATTTTGAAAGGGATTGTCAGTCTGAGGAAGGGTCCTGACCCAAATTTCGCCGATCCATGACCTCCAGGAATGCTGCATTACCCATGGTGTTAGCTCAGCACCGTTTGCCTTGCTGTCTATTCAAGTTACTCATTCATATTTCTTGAAGGAATTAGAAGATATTCCATAACAATGAACAAGACTTCAGAACCATTCATTGCTTTGTGCTCCATGATGGCATCCTTTTGTTTGCTGTTAATGTTGAGTTCAGCATTTATAGACGCACCCGCTGGCTTGGTGGCTTTCTGGTTTATTTTAATCAGCTGCCTAGTCCTAATCATTCTAATATTCATGAATGAATATTCTAATATTCATAGTGCTAAATATTGTCTGATTATGGTCCTATAGTGTTTTTCACTATTTTTTTATTCAACATAATGTCAATTAAACTAAATTATGATATCATGTTGCAACCAGCATTGAACGTGACTTTTAATCTGTATGAAGGTTGTCTCTATAGACTTCAGCAGGGCATTTGATAAGTTTACGCATGGTAGGCTAGTCCAGATGGTTAGATTGCATGGGATGCAGGAAGAACCAGGCGACTGGATAGAGAATTAGCTTCAGGGAAGGAAGCAGAGGGTGACAGCGGAAGGTTTTTTTTTTGGACTGGAGGCCTGTGATGATTAGTGGTTTGTGTCAGGGATCACTGTTGGGCCCATTGCTGTGTGTGGCTTATATCAACGATTTGGAAGAGAATGTACAAGGCAAGATTAATAAGTTCAGATGACACTAAAGTGGTGGTATTGTAGGTAGCGAAGATGGTTATCAAATATCACAGCAGGATCTTGATCAGTTGGGCAAGTGGGTTGAGGAATGGTTAATGGTGTTTAATGCAGATAAGTATGAGGTTTTGCATTTTGGGCAGCCAAACTACTGCAGGACTTACACAGTGAATGGTGGGGCCCTGGGGAGTGTTGTAGTGTAGAGGGATCTAGGCGTGCAGATGCTGAGTTCCTTGAAAGTGGTATCACATGCAGATAGGGTGGTCAGGAAGGCTTTCGTCAGGATATTGAATATATAATCAAGGTATCAGTCAGGGTATTGAGTATATAAGTTGTGATGTACTGTGTTAAGTATCCTGACTGGATGCATCATGGTTTAGCACAAGAACACGTGAGGCTGCAGAGAGTGGTGGACTCAAGAAGGTAGTGTCGATCATCAAGGATCCCCAGTATCCTGGCCGTACCCTCTTCTCATTGCTACCATTGGGCAGCAGGAGCACAAGACTGAAATTGGGCACCACCAGGTTCAGGAACAGCTAATTTCCTACAACTATTATTCTTGAACCAACCTGCAGACACCTGCTCCAACCTCAATAACAGAACATTATGCACTGCCTCTTGCGCGACCATGATCTTGTATTTTTGTTCCTAATTGCGTTCTATGCAAATGCCTTGCTTTTTTTGCAGTATTTTTTCTTTTTTGTTATTTATGTTTAAGTGTGATTTCAGAGTCTGTGATGCTATTTCTGTGATGCTGCTTCAAGCAAGATTTTAATTGGGCATGGACCAAGCCATACTTGTGTACATGACAATAAACTCCACTTGACTTGGACAATGAATCAAATAGTCTAGAATATGTGAATTAGTGGTGAACTAATCAGATATTTTAAATTGTAGAAACAAGGAAATGCAGATGCTGGTTTACAAAAAAGGATACAAAGTGCTGGGGTAATTCTGCAGATCAGACTGCATCCTTGGAGAATATGGATAGGTGACGTTTCAGGTCAGGACCTTTTTGCAGACTGATTCAAATTAAATCAGTATTTTAAATTGACTGATTATTTTAAACTGTTACAAGGTCTAAAACATCAAATCCTGCTTTGAGGGCCATTTTGGGGAGCTGAGGCAAGTTTAGTAGTAGTGATATAGAGGATAAAAGAATGATTCCACTTTCAAGCCTACAATGGCATTTGGTGGATATCGTTTTAATGTAATACTGCCCCAGCAAACAGGTGCAACGATTACAATGGTAACAGCACAATTCCAGCAGCACTGGCTGAAGTCACAAAGCTCCCTATTCCTTTACCACCGGACATGCTAAAACTGGGAGCTGATTTATTGACTATTTCACTTGATGTTCACATGAACCAGTTACAATAGGTGAAGAACATAACTGGATTTCTTGAGAAACTGCAAAGAATTTTGTTTACATACAAAGTCAAAGTAAACTTTATTAAAGGAGGAATATAAAGAAATATTAATAGACACAGTAAACAGTGGCATACTTTTCTTTCATTAATGCTACCTCGTTGACAAGTTAATGATCATTTTAGATATATAGTTTGATTTGACTGGTTGACAAAACAGGTTACAAGGAATAAGATTGGACAATAAAATTATGTCATGGTTCCAGCCACACAGTGCCGGACTGTGTACATTGTAACATTAACCAACCCAAGTAGAATAAAAATGTCATATTATGAAATAATATGAAATCTAAAATATATCTTGAATCTGAATATATTTGTCTTCCCAAATCAAAATGATTTAACTCAAAACCACAGTATTGAACAACAATATTCACTGCTATACCGCTGTTTCCAATCCAGATCCAACAAACTTACAGTGAGCATTGGGAGGGCAGTGATAACCAGAATAGTCAAGCACTGTTAGATGGTTTGAATATTCATCCTCTGTCCAATACGTATGCGTCACCTTTCCGGAATTTGGAGTAGAGAGAGATTTATTTTGTTCCTGGGACCTGTGCTTGTTGTTTGGGTAGATGGAACTCAGAGCGGGAGCAAGTGGGGTAAATTCTGACATCTGTTTCTCGGATTTCCTTAGGAGTTCCTGTCACCAAACAAGACCATTTATTAGCATTATCATCAATAAAATTAGAACGTAATTAGTTTAAATGTTCACACAGTAATCACTGAAGAAAACAAAGAGTGAGTAATTGCATTCAAGGTTACCTTCCTTAGCCAGGTTGCTTGCTGCACATCAACGCCAATGATATTAAGGATCCCCTTTCAATGCCTGAAAGACTTAGCAACCTTTTCCCAGCCTCTCGCCTGCTTTACTCCTGCATTGGGTGTCCCCCAGCCAATCTAGTTGAAACCCTAGATCGGTGTGAGGCTGGAAGTCGGTGCAGAAATCATTGACAGCAAGTTTAGTGAACAGAGTTTAGTGAAGCAGGAGTATAGCATGGATTGAAGATGGACTGTTGGATTAAATTAATTTCAATGTGAGAGGCCTGATGGGTAAGGCAGATGAACTCAGGGCATGGATAGGTATGTGCAATAGGGACGTTATCAGCGAAACCTGGCGAAGGGAAGAAAATAACTGGGACTTAATATTCCAAGGCACAGGTGCTAATAGTTATTAAAGCTATTATTGTGATCAATCCCCATTTTACCCATTGCTATAATGGTTTGTGTACAATGATTTTCTATAACATCGTGTTACATCAGAACCATCTGCAATTTAAAGCCAGACCCTATGGTCCATTGCTACTCAACATTGCCCACTACAGCCATCTGAAGTGTCCAGAAAAGCATCTCAAGAGACTCAACCGGCTAATAGCAGAAATATTTCATAAGTGGTCTGGTTGAGCGAAGGAGATGCAAGGACAGGTTGGGAGGAGTCGGGGGTTGGGGGGGGGGGGGTGGAGGGGGAGGATTCTTAATGATCTCTGTGACAATTGTGGTGCACTGGGGATTAAAACACAGTGTGGCGGTGAATGTATTTTTAGTTATCCGTTGACCTGCAGGATTTAGGCGTAGTTGGCAATTGCAGTATTTACTGCCCGTTACTAATTGACCTCAAGCAGTTGGGGGCAAGTCAGTCATAAACCGGTGGACGTTCTGTTGAAAGTACCCCACAGACTGGCAATATATTTCCAAGTCAAAATGCTGTACAACTTGGAGGGAATCTTATATTCGATGGTAAACCAAATTACTACCTTTATCCATAACTAGTGACAAGACTTCTGGGTAAATTACATTTCAATAATTTCAATAATATTTCTTGTAATGTTAAATAAACAGAGTTAGATCCACTTAAGTGATTCCAAATTTCTGATATAATGCATGCATCAAAATGTCTAGCCCAGATTAAGATGCATGGGATCCACTTAGACTTGGCCATTTGGATTCAGAACTGTCTAACCATAGAAGACGAAGGCTAGTAGTGGAAGAGTGTTATTCTGGCGAGAGGTCTTTGACCAGTAGAGTTTCACAGGGATCTATCTTAGGATCTCTGTTGTTTGTGATGTAAATATAGATGGGTTGGTCAGTAAATTAGCAGACAATATCAGAATTGGTAGAATTGTGGATAGTGAGGAAAACTGTCAAATGTTACATGGGGATTTTGATCAATTACAGATCTAGACAGAAAAATGCCTATGGAGTTAAATCTGGACAACTGAGGTGTTACACTTTGGAGAGTTGAATGTAAGCAGAAAGTATACAGTTACTGGCAAGTGTCTAAACAATACAGATCTTGGGGTCCAAGTCCACAGCCCTCTGCAAGTGGCATGTAGATGGAGTGGTGAAGAAGGCATATGGTATGCTTCCCTTCATAGCTCAAGACATTGAGTGTAAGAATCAGGAAGTCATGCTGCAACTTTATAAAACATTTGTTAGGCCACATTTGAAGCATTATTTTGACTTCAGTTTTGGTTGCCCCATTACAGTCATAGAGTCATACAGTGTAGAAACGGGCCCTTCGTCCCGACTTGCCCACAATGACCAACATGTTCCATCTATACCAGTCCTCCCTACCTGCGTTTGGCCCATATCCCTCAAATCCTGTCCTATCCATGTACCTGTCTAATTGTTTCTTGAACGTTGTGATAGTCCCTGCCTCAAATACCTCCTCTGGCAGCTTATTCCATACACCCACCACCCTTTGTGTGAAAAAGTTACCGCTCAGATTCCTATTAAATCTTTCCTCCTTCATCTTAACCTATGTCCTCTGGTTCTCGATTCCCCCGCTCTGGGCAAGAGACTGTGTGTCTACCCGATCTATTCCTCTCATGATTTTATACACCTCTATAAGATCACCCCTCATCCTCCTGCACTCCAAGGAATAGAGTCCCAGCATGCTCAATTACCCCCTATAGCTCAGACCCTTGAATCCTGACAACATCCTCGTAAGTCTTCAAATCCTCTGTATCCTTTCCAACTTGACAGCATCTTTCCTATAACATGGTGCCCAGAACTAAACACAATACTCTAAATGCAGCCTCACCAACATCTTGTACAACTGTAAGATGAACACCCAACTTCTATACTCAATACTCTGAAGCCTTTTTGACCACTTTATCTACCTGTGACGCTGCTTTCAAGGCACCATGTACCTGCGCTTCGAGATCCCTCTGCTCTACAACATTCCCCAGAGCCCAACTATTCACAGTGTAGGCCCTGCCCATGTTAAGACTTTCCAAAATGCACCACCTCACATTTTTCCATATTAAATTCCATCAGCCCACCTGACCAACCAATCAAGATCCTGCTGCAATTTTTGACAGCCATCTTCACTATCTGCAATAAGGCCCATTTTTTGTATCATCTTCAAACTTGCTAACCATGCCATGTATGTTCTCACCCAAATCATTGAATTAGATAACAAACGGTAATGGACGCAGCACCAAACCCTGAGGCATATCACTAGTCACACGCGTCCAGTCCAAGAAGCAACCTTCCAGCATTACCCTCTGCTTCCTTCCATGAAGCCAATTTTCTCTCCATTCAGCTTCCTCTCCTTGGATCCCATGTATCTAACCTTCTGGAGCACCTACCATGTGGAACCCTGTCGAATGCATTGCTAAAGTCCATATAAACAACATCTACAGCTCTGCCCTCATCAACCTATCAAAGGGCAGATACTAGCATAGATAGCAGCTGGGCTGGAAGGCAGAAGGCAGAAGGCAAAGAGTGGCAATAAAAGGGGCTTTTTCTGTTTGTCTGCCAGTGACAAAATGAATTCTTCAGGGGTCGGTGCTGGGGCCGCTACTCTTCACGTTTTATGTTAATGATTTGGATGAGGGGATTGAAGACATTGAGCCAAGTTTGCAGGTGATACGAAGATAGGCGGAGTGGCAGGTAGTGCAGAGAAAGCAGGGACTCTGCAGAAAGACTTGGACAGGTTGGGAGAGTGGGCAGAGAAGTGGCAGATGGAATATAGTGTAACAAAGTGTGGAGTCAATCATTTTGGTGGTGGAAATAAAGGCGTAGACTATTTTCTAAATGGGGTGAGAATCCAGAAATCGGAGGTGCAAAGGGACTTGGGAGTGCCGGTGCAGGATTCCCAAAAAGTTCATTTGCATGTCGAATCTGTAGTAAGGAAGGCAAATGCGATGCTAGTATTTATTTCAAGAGGGCTAGAATACAAGACTGGGATGTATTGCTGAGGCTCTATGAGGTGCTGGTCACACCACATTAGGAATATTGTGAGCAATTTTGGGCCCCATATCTGAGGAAGGATGTGCTGCCGCTAGAAAGGGTCCGGAGGAGATTTACAAGAATGATCCTAGGAATGAGTGGATCAACATATGATGAGTGTTTGACGGCGCTGCGCCTCAACTCGCTGGAGTTTAGAAAGATGAGGGGGGGGGGACCTCATTGAAACGTATCAAACTGTGAAAGGCCTAAATAGAGTGGATGTGGAGAGGATGTTTCCACTAGTGGGAGAGTCCAGGACCAGAGATCACACAGCCTCAGCATTGAAGGACTTTCCTTTAGGAAGGAGATGCAGAGGAATTTCTTTAGTCAGAGGGTGGTGATTCAGTGGAATTCATTGCCACAGAAGGCTGTGGTGGCCAAGTTAATAGATATTTTTAAGGCATAGATTATTGATTAGTACGGGTGTCAGGGGTTATGGGGAGAATGGGGTTAAGAGGGATCTCGTCTGGGGTAGGGGTGACCTGTACAAAAGGGACGGGTTACACCTTAACAGCAGGGGGTTTGCTAGTGCTACAAGTGTGGCTTTAAACTAAGTAGTGGGGGGGAGGGGTTGACAAACTAGGAATATGAAGATGGAGTTAAAGGGGAAGCGAATACAGTAGAAATTGCAAAGGACTCTCGAATAGATGGGAAGGGAAGTTCTAGAAGGGATAAGAGAGTAATGTCAGGGCCAATTGTGACCGGGGAGTGTGAGAGGGGAGGTAAATACCGAAATTAAAGTGTTGTATTTAAATGCGCGAAGTATAAGAAATAAAGTGGATGAGCTTGAGGCTCAGTTAGATATTGGCAAGTATGATGTTGTGGGAATCACGGAGACATGGCTACAAGAGGACCAGGGCTGGGAACTGAATATTCAGGGGTACACAACATATAGAAAAGACATACAAGTCTGAAGAAGGGTCTCGACCCAAAACATCACCCATTCCTTCTCTCCCGAGATGCTGCCCGACCTGCTGAGTTACTCCAGCACTTTGTGAATAAATATAGAAAAGACAGACAGGTGGGCAGAAAGGGGTGGGGTCGCTCTGTTGGTGAGGAATGATATTCACTCCCTTGCAAGGGGTGACATAGAATCAGGAGATGTAAAATCAGTATGGATAGAAATGAGGAATTGTAAGGGTAAAAAGACCATAATGGGAGTTATCTACAGGCCCCCAAACAGTAGCCTCGACATAGGGTGCAAGTTGAATCAGGAGCTAAAATTGGCATGTTGCAAATGTAATGCTACAGTGGTTATGGGAAATTTCAACATGCAGGTAGACTGGGCAAATCAGGTTGGTAATGGACCCCAGGAAAGAGAGTTTGTGGAGTGTCTCCGAGATGGATTCTTAGAACAGCTTGTACTGGAGCCTACTAGGGAGAAGGCAATTCTGGATTTGGTGTTGTGTAATGAACCTGATCTGATAAGGGGACTCGAGGTAAAAGAGCCATTAGGATGCAGTGATTACAATATGATAAGTTTTACTCTACAAATTGAGAGGGAGAAGGGAAAATCGGAGGTGTCAGTATTACAGTATAGCAAAGGGGATTACAGAGGCATGAGGCAGGAGCTGGCCAAAATTGACTGGAAGGAGGCCCTAGCAGGGAAGACGGTGGAACAGCAATGGCAGGTATTCCTGGGAATAATGCAGAAGTTGCAGGATCAATTTATCCCAAAGAGGAGGAAAGATTCCAAGGGGAGTAAGAGGCACCCGTGGCTGACAAGGGAAGTCAAGGACAGCATTAAAATAAAAGAGAAGAAGTACAACAAAGCAAAGAAGAGTGGGAAGCCAGAGGATTGGGACTCTTTTAAAGAGCAACAGAAGATGACTAAGAAGGCAATACGGGGAGAAAAGATGAGGTACGAGGGTAAACTAGCCAATAATATAAAGGAGGATAGTAAAAGCATTTTTAGGTATGTAAAGAGGAAAAAAATAGTCAAGGCAAATATGGGTCCCTTGAAGACAGAAGCGGGGGAATTTATTATGGGGAACAAGGAAATGGCAGACGAGTTGAACCGGTACTTTGGATCTGTCTTCACTAAGGAAGATACAAGCAATCTCCTAGATGTTCTAGTGGCCAGAGATCCTAGGGCAACGGAGGAACTGAAGGAAATCCACATTAGGCAGAAAATGGTGTTGGGTAGACTGATGGGACTGAAGGCTGATAAATCCCCATGGCCTGATGGTCTGCCTCCAAGGGTGCTTAAGGAGGTGGCGCTAGAAATTGTGGACGCATTGGTGATCATTTTCCAATGTTCTATAGATTCAGCATCAGTTCCTGTGGATTGGAGGGTAGCTAATGTTGTCCCACTTTTTAATAAGGGAGGGAGAGAGAAAACGGGAAATTATAGACCAGTTAGTCTGACATCAGTGGTGGGGAAGATGCTGGAGTCAATTATAAAAGACGAAATTGCGGAGCATTTGGATAGTAGTAACAGGATTGTTCCGAGTCAGCATGGATTTACGAAGGGGAAATCATGCTTGACTAATCTTCTGGAATTCTTTGAGGATGTAACTAGGAAAATTTGACAGGGGAGAGCCGGTGGATGTGGTGTACCTTGACTTTCAGAAAGCCTTTGACAAGGTTCCACATAGGAGATTAGTGGGCAAAATTAGAGAATTAGAGCACATGGTATTGGAGGTAGGGTACTGACATGGAAAGAAAATTGGTTGACAGACAGAAAGCAAAGAGTGGGGATAAATGGGTCCCTTTCAGAATGGCAGGCAGTGACTAGTGGGGTACCGCAAAGCTGGGACCGCAGCTATTTACAATATACATTAATGACTTGGATGAAGGGATTAAAAGTACCATTAGCAAATTTGCAGATGACGCAAAGCTGGGTGGTAGTGTGAACTGTGAGGAAGATGCTATTGAGGTTGCAGGGTAACTTGGACAGGTTGTGTGAGTGGGCGGATGCATGGCAGATGCAGTTTAATGTGGATAAGTGTGAGGTTATCCACTTTGCTGGTAAGAATAGGAAGGCAGAGTATTATCTGAATGATGTCAAGTTAGGAAAAGGGGACGTACAACGAGATCTGGGTGTCCTTGTGCATCAGTCACTGAAAGGAAGCATGCAGGTACAGCAGGCAGTGAAGAAAGCCAATGGAATGTTGGCCTTCATAACAAGAGGAGTTGAGTATAGGAGCAAAGAGGTCCTTCTGCAGTTGTACAGGGCCCTAGTGAGCCGGACCTGGAGTACTGTGTGCAGTTTTGGTCTCCAAATTTGAGGAAGGATATTCTTGCTATTGAGGGCGTGGAGCGTAGGTTTACTAGGTGAATTCCCGGAATGGCGGGACTGTCATATGTTGAAAGACTGGAGCGACTAGGCTTGTATACACTGGAATTTAGAAGGATGAGAGGAGATCTTATCGAAATGTATAAGATTATTAAGGGGTTGGACACGTTAGAGGCAGGAAACATGTTCCCAATGTTGGGGGAGTCCAGAACAAGGGGCCACAGTTTAAGAATAAGACGTAGGCCATTTAGAACTTAGATGAGGAAAAACTTTTTCAGTCAGAGTTGTGAATCTGTGGAATTCTCTGCCTCAGAAGGCAGTGGAGGCCAATTCTCTGAATGCATTCAAGAGAGAGCCAGACAGAGCTCTTAAGGATAGCGGAGTCAGGGGGTATGGGGAGAAGGCAGGAACGGGGTACTGATTGAGAATGATCAACCATGATCACATTGAATGGTGGTGCTGGCTCAAAGGGCCGAATGGCCTACTTCTGCACGTATTGTCTATTGATTAGTACGGGTGTCAGGGGTTATGGGGAGAATGTGGTTAAGAGGGAAAGATAGATTAGCCATGATTAAATGGCGGAGTAGACTTGATCGGAAGATAGTCAGAATCTTTTTCCCAGGATTAATATGTCAAAAACCAGAGGGAATAGCTTTAAATACAGAGGGGGAAACTTTAAAGGAGATGCGCAGGGGAAATATTTTACATAGAGTGGTGGGTGCCTGGAATGTGCTGCCTGGGGTGTTGGTGGAGGCCGATACAATAGTGGTGTCTATTATGTTTTTAGATTGGCACATGGATAGGTGGGAAATGGAGGGATATGGATCATGTGCATGCAGAGAACATGACAGGCCTCCACATTGCTGGAGGCTGATCTTTAGTGCATGCCTGCGTGGGAACACTTGCCAAGCTAATGCCAGCCTATTGGGAGGCTCCAGGCATCTCCCAAAAGACAAATACATTCCCTAAACCCACCATGAGAAGCAGATTCATTCAAATTTTGCACATGGCATTAAGTAGTGAGAGTAAGTGTAGGATGAGGTGGGGAGGTTTGGTGAGGGGCCAGAGCAAAGATTAATATACCGAACCTTTTGCAGAAACAGGCAAAATTGAAAAGTGGGTGAGGTAACCCTGACATTAGAAAGTATGATAAAAACCAGAGAGAGGGACCATCTTAACCCAGAAAATCAGGAACAAGAATCTGTTTTGAATGAGCTAAAAAACACCGAGGTGCTGGACACAGTCCCCAAGCAACAATGATAATGCAGAACATGGCATAACTCAACTACGTAAAGAGAAGGTGTTACATTGATCACAGTTCCTTCAATCTGCATGTAATAGGGCAAATAAAATTATCAGTAATAGCAAAAGTAATTACAAGCAAATGGCCCTCCCTTAGATGGGCCATCTCGGTCGGCAAGAACGAGTTGGGCCAAAGGGTCCATTTCCACACTGTATGAGTCTGATCATATTATTGAGTATGTCCTAGAATATGTCATGGAATGTCTGAGAGGTGCTTTTCTGGATCAGTATGCTGAGGATCCAGCAAGTGAATAGGGTATTTTGGATCTAGTATTGTCTGATGAGAAACTGCTTATTGATTCTGATGGTTATGGTGTCTTTATGAAAAAATGATAATGTAAGAAAATAGAAAAAAATTAAAGTGGTTTCATTGACTCTTAAACTAGTGTGACAAATATGCACAAAACCAAGCTGGAAAGGCATGAATGGTAGTGCAGAGTACGGTGTTAATCAGGTAATTAGATCGTGTGTCAGGAATGATTCAGGCATGACATTAAAAGATATGTTTGTAACATAACAATGGCTAACTTGTATATTTTGAAATAATGTATCCTATTAAAGATATATCCTTTTGAGACAAAGTTTAAAAAGGAAATTTAAAGAGTCCAACGTCAGGCAACATGGGGACCATTTTGGGAAGAGGGGAGGTAAATACAGGACTGAAGATGTATTTAAGGGCACACAGTATACAAAACAAGGTGGATGAACTTGCAGCATAGTTAGAAATTGGCAGGTATAACATTGTCGGCATCATGAATTTGTGGCCGAAAGATCACAGCTGGGAGCTCAATATCCACGGATACACAATCCTTAGAAAGGGTCAGAAGATGTAGAATCCTAATGGATAGTTAAGAAACTGCATGGGTAAAAAGACCCTGATGGGAGTTATATACAGGCCTCCAAATAGCAGCCAGGATGTAGCAAACAAATTACATCAGGAAATAGAAAAACCATTTAAGAAAGAAAATGTTACAAAGATCATTGGGGATTTCAATGTGCAAGACTGGGAAAATCAGATTGGTACTAGGTCTCAAGAGAAGGAATTTGTAGAATGTGTACAAGATGACAGAGCAGCTTGTGGTCGAGTCCACTTGAGAAAAGGCCGTCTGAGACAAATTCTGGATTTGGTGGTGTGCAATGAACTAGACTTGATTAGGGAGCTTGTGAAGTTACCCCAAGGAGGCACTGATCATAATATGATAAAATACAACCTGCAATTAGAGAGGGAGAAGCGGAAATCGGATGTATTGGTATTACTGTTGAGTAAAGGTAACTACAGAGGCACGAGAGAGGAGCTGGCTAAAGTTGATTGGCAGGAATGATGGTGGAGCAGCAATGGCAGGAATTTCTGGGAATAATTCCGAAGATGCAGGATATTTTCATCCCAAAGAGGAAGAAATATACCAAGGGGAGAATGACAAAGGAAGTCAATGATAGCATACAAGTAAAAGAGAAGGTATGTAACATGGCAAAGAATAATGGGAAGGTGAAGATTTAAAAAACCAACAGAAGGCAACTGAAAAAGCAATAAGGGATGAAAAGATGAAATAGGAATGTAGGCTATCCAATGATATAAAAGAGGATATCAAATGTTTTTACAGATTATAAGGGCAAAAGAGAGGCAAGAATGGACTTTGGACCGCTGGAAAATGGTGAACTGAATACGATTTTTGTGTGAGTCTTCACCGTGGAAGACACCAGCAAAGTGCTAGAAGTTCAAAAGAGTCAGGAGGCAGAAGTGAGTGCAGTCGCTAATACAGAGCAGAAAGGTCTTGGGAAGCTGAAAGATCAAAAGGTGGATCACCTGGACCTGATGGACTACACCCCAGGGTTCTGAAAGAGGTAACTGTAGAGATTACGAAGGCATTAGTAATGCTCTTTCCAGAATCACTGGAGTCAGGAATCCACCAAAGATGGCCGCCTGGGCCGGGATTATTATTATGGATGCTCAGCCTCTGAGAATATTCAACACAACGATCATCAAAATTTTAGGGATAAGGCAATCAAGGGAAGTTAGTGCAGAAAAGTGTCACTGAGGTAAATCATCAGCCATACTCTAATTCAATGATGGATAGACACGGTGTGTTCGGGAAGCGGGGCCGAGTGTGTTCGGGAAGCGGGGCCGAATGTGTTCAGGGCCGAGCGTGTTCGGGGAGCGGGGCGAGTGTGTTCGGGGAGCGGGGCGAGTGTGTTCGGGGAGCGGGGCCGAGTGTGTTCGGGGAGTCGGTGTGAGTGTGTTCGGGGAGTCGGGGTGAGTGTGTTCGGGGAGTCGGGGCGAGTGTGTTCGGGGAGCCGGGCCGCATGTATTCGTCTAGCGGAGGTTGCATAGCAACTCGCCTTCCGGCCCGGGCGGCCATTTTTGGTGGAACGGGAGCCGCTGGCTGGGTGAGGTCACGTAGGGCGCAGGTGGTGACGTCACCTTGTCCCGTATTTGGGAGATCGAATGTTGGCAACCCTAGTGGGAAGTTAAACCAGGGCAGGAACTCAATGAATGCCATGCCCTGGGGAGTGTTGCAAAGCCGAGGGATCTAGGAGTCCAGGTGCACAGTTCCCTATAATAGGTAGATAGGGTAGTCAAGAAGACTTTGGTACATTGGCCTTTATTAGTCAGAGTATTGAATATAGAAGTTGGGATGTAATGTCACAATTTTGTAAACACATTAATGAAGCCACATTTGGAGTATGTGTTTAGTTTTGATTATCCTGCTATGGGAAGGATATCATTAAGTATAAAGAATGCAGAGAAGATTTACAGGAATCAAGGGCCTGAGCAAGAGTAAGATATTAGGCAAGTATCTTATTCCTTTATTCCTTAGAATGCAGAATGCTGGGGGGTGATCTTATAGGGGTGTATAAAACGATGAAGGGGATAGATAGGGTGATTGCGCAGTCTTTTACCCAGGTTTAAGGAAATCATGAACCAGAGGACATTGATTTAAGGTGAAAGGGGCAAGATTGAATAAGAACCTGAGGGGCAACCTTTCCCACTCAGAAGGTAGTGGGAATATGGGATGAGATGCCAGAGGACATGGTTTCAGGTACTGCAACAACATTGAAAGGCACACATTCAAGTACATGGATAGGAAGGGATAAGCAGGATGTGGGGCAATTGCAGCCAAATAGGACTAGCTTAAATGGGGCAACTTAGTCAGCAAGGACCCCCTGATTTACCCCAACACGTGTCTTTTTTTGCAAACCAGCATCTGCAGTTCCTTGTTTCAGCAAAGACAAATTGGGCCAAAGGGCCTGATTCCATGCTGTATGACTCTCTGGAGCAGGTACACAGCCTGCTTCGGATTCTATTGTTTTTTATGAATTTGCATTCAAGGTTGTGACTTGCATTCTCTATGGTGAAGTTCACAGGCATTTCACGACATGTTGTTTTAGTAAATGGATGTCTCCTGGTCTGTGAAAGCAGATGTCATCTATTCCACTAATCCCACAAATTCCAATGTCCCATGTCAGGTCAGTACCAGGAACAACCAAATCAGATTTAACTGGACCCCAGATTTATTTTCTTTGCTTCAGGTGAATTCTGCCAGAGAGACTTTGGCTCTTTG
The DNA here is from genome assembly GCF_053455715.1 of Rhinoraja longicauda. Lineage (NCBI taxonomy): Eukaryota > Metazoa > Chordata > Chondrichthyes > Rajiformes > Arhynchobatidae > Rhinoraja > Rhinoraja longicauda. Next base: position 74,138,947 of record NC_135959.1, on the reverse strand, counting down.
ATCTTTTAACGAATATGGCTGTGATCCTACTTACACTGGGAATAAACAGGAAAATATGCAGATTGGAAAATGAGAAGTAAGTGAAAATGTGTGGCTATTACCTAACATTTTACATTACGTCTCAGCAGTTGAGTTCAAGCTTCAAGAAGTGTCTGCACGTTGTTTTCAGAGCCTATTGTAACATTGCCAGCTTTATCTCTGAGTATTTCCTGTAATGAGGAGGGGAAATTTCTTTCAAAGTAAGAAGATGTTTGTATTAAACAGGCGCAAATATTCTCCAGTGAAATTCCATTCATAATTTCCATGAATTATTTCCTTTTGTTAACTGATGCAAGTGAATAAACATAAAACACATTAATGCATAATGAAAATCGAATGTTAGAGATGGAATATGATGTTCAGTGCAGTTAACCAAGGTAAATGGAACTCAGTGTGGAAATTCTAGGTGCTTCAAACTACTGCTTGAAACTTGCCACAAATGAACTTTCGTCCACTGCACATCAAAGAGGAGCACACCTTAATCACAGAGATGGGCATGTTGTTAAAGTGCCACTATTTCCCCACAATGTGGTTAATGATTTCACGTGGAGTGCATAAATACTAATGCTATCACATCCAAATGAATTCTTGAGCAGTTTAACCCAACATTATGGGCTGTTTGTCATCTACATCAATGATTTGGATGAGAACTTACATGGCAATTGTAAGCAAGTTTTCAGATTACACAAAAGTGGGTGGCATTGTAGATAGTGAAGATGGTTGTCAAAAATTGTAGCAGGTGGCTGATGAAATGTAATGCAGAGAAATGTGAGGTGTGGGATCACTAACAGGGGCAGAACCGCCACAGACTACAACAGGGCTCTGGGGAATGTTGTTGAGCAGAGGGATCTAGGAGTACAGGTACATAGTTCATTGAAAGGGGTAACACAGGTAGATGGGGGAGTCAAAAAGGCTTTTGACACATTGGCCTTCATCAGTCAGAGCATTGAGTATAGAAGTTGGGAGGACATGTTGCAGTTGTATAAGACGTGAGGCCGCATTTAGAGTATTGCGTTGTTTTAGGCACCATGTTATAGGAAAGATGTCAAACTGGAAAGGGTGACGAGAAGATTTACAAGGATGTTGCCAGGACTCCAGGACCTGAGCTATAGGCAAAGATTGAGCAGACTAGGACTCAATTCCTTGGAGCGCAGGAGGATGAGGGATGATCATCTTGGAGGTGTGGAAAATCATGAGGGGAAAAGATCAGGTAGACACACAGAATCTCTTGCCCAGAGTAGGGGAATCGAGAACCAGAAGACATAGTTTAAAGTGGGATAGATTGGGTGGATACAGAGTTGCTTAGAGTGGGGGAATCGAGAACCAGAGGGCATAGATTTAAGGTGAAAGGGGAAAGATTTTATAGGAACTTGAGGGGTAACTTTTTCAGGCAAATAGTGGTAGCTGCCGGAGGAGGTCATTGAGGCAATTACTATTGCAACGTTTAAGAAACATTTAGACAGGTACATGGATAGGACAGGTTTAGAGGGAAATGGGCCGAATGTAGGCAGGTGGGACTAGTGTAGAGGTGACATGTTGGCCAGTGTGGACAAGTTGGGTCAAAGTCTGTTTCCATGCTGTTAGACTCTATGACTCCATTATGAGCATCACTTTCCTTATCTAAATGCACCATTATTAAGCTGGATACACAAAATGTAAAACAGACACAAAAGGACACAGTGTTGGAGTGACTCAGCAGGTCAGGCAGCATCTCTGGAAGACATTCTTCCCATTGTGTGGTGACCGAAACTCCAAGTGGAAACTAATCAACAAGTTGTACAACCGTAGCATGACATCTTAACTTCTAGACTCAATGACCACCCAGTTAAGGTCAGTGTGGCACATGACACATGCTCTGTCTACTTGCCATTTGCAGAGAACCATGTATTTGTACTCCAAGGTCTCACTGTTTAGCAACACTTGTCAGGGCTCTATCATTCACTGTGCATTACGGAGACGTGGCTACAAGAGGATCGGAACTGGGAGCTAAACATTCAAGGCCACACATCCTATCGCAAGGTAGGCAGAGGGGGTGGGGTAGCACTGCTGGTAAAGAATGAAATTCAATCCTTAGCAATGGGTGACGTAGGATCAGAAGATGTAGAGCCCCTGTGGGTAGAGCTGAAAAACTGCAAGAGTAAAAAGACTAATGGGAATTATTTACAGGCCCCCAAACAGTAGCCAGGATAGAGGGTACATGTTGCATCAGGAAATTAAATTGGCGTATCAGAAAGGCAATGCTACAATGGTAATAGGAGATTTAAATATGCAGGAAAACTGGGAGATCAAGCTGGCACTAGACCCCAAGAGAGAGAATTTATAGAGTGCCTCCAAGATAGTTTCTTAGAGCAGCATGTAGTAGAGCCTACCAGGGATAAGGCAATTTGAGATTAAGTGTTGTACAATGAACCAGAGAACTTGAGGTAAAGGAAACACTAGGAGGTAGTAAATACAATATAATAAAATGTAACTTACAATTTGAAAGGGAGAAGGCGAAATTGGATGTGTCAGTATTGCAGCTGAGCAAAGGGGCTAAAGAGGCATGAGGGAAGAGCTGGCAACGATTGACTGGAAAGAGGCTTTAGGAGGAATGACCATAGAGCAGCAATGGCAGGAATTTCTGCGGATAATTCGGAAGGTGCAAGATCGTTCATTCCAAGAGGAAGATTCCAGGGGAGAATAAGATGACCATGGCTTACAAGGGAGGTCAAGGACAATATAAAAGCAAAAGAAAAGGAATATAACATTGCAAAGATTAGTGGGAAGCCAGAGGATTGGAATATTTTTAAAGAACAACAAAAGGTAACTAAAAGGACAATACACAGAGAAAAAATGAAGCTAGCCAATAATATAAAATAGGATAGCAAGAGTTTGTATGGATATATAAAAAAGAGGCAAGAGTGGACGTTGGGCCGGTGGAGAATGATGCAGGAGAAGTGATAACAGGAAATCAAGAAATGGCAGAGGAATTGAAGAACTTTTTTGCATTAGTCTTCACAGTGGGAAGGCACCAGAACTGTGCCTGCAATCCTAGAGAGTCAGGGGGTAGAAGTCAGTGGAGTGGCGATTACTAAGGAGAAGGTGCAAACTGAAAAGTCTGAGGATGGATAAGTCACCTGGACAAGATAGACTGCACCCCAGGGTTGTGAAGGAGGTGGCCTCACAGATTGTGGAGGCATTAAGTTGTGATATTTCAAGAATCACTAGAGTTAGGAGTGGTTCCTGAAGATTGGAAAATTGCAAATATCACAAGAAGGGAGCAAAGCGGAAGAGCAGGAACTGTAGGCCGGTTAGCCTGACTTCGGTGGTTGGTAAGATTTTAGAGTCAATTATAAAGATGAGTTTACGCAGTACTTAGAAGTTCATGATAAAATAGGCCAAAGTCAGCATGGTTTTGTGAAGGGAAGATCTTGCCTGACAAATCTGCTGGAGTTCTTTGAATAAGCTAATAGCAGGACAGATAGAGGGGGGGGGGGGGTTGTAGATGTTGTTTACCTAAATTTTCTGGACTTCGATAAGGTGTCGCACGTCAGGCTGCTGGGGAAGATGAGAGCCCATGGTATTAAAGGGAAGATACTAGCAATAATAGTGGGTTGGCTGGATGGCAGAAGGCAGAGTTGCAATAAAAGGCACTTTTTCAGGTTGGCTGCCAGTGACTAGTGGAGTCCACAAGGGTCGGTGCTGGGGCCACTTCTCTTCACGTTGTACATTAATGATTTGGATAAGGGGATTGAAGGCTATGTGGCCAAGTTTGCAAATGATACTAAGATAGGTGGAGGGGCAGGCAGTGTAGAGGAAGCAAGGACTCTGCAGAAGGACAGGTTAGGAGAGTGGACAGAGAAGTGGCTGATGAGATTCAGTATAGCAAAATGCGGAGGCATGCATATTGGTAATAATAAAGGTGTAGATTATTTCCTAAATGGAGCGAATCCAGAAATCGGAGGTGCAAAGGGATTTGGGAGTGCTGGTGCAAGACACCCAAAAGGTTAATTTGCGAGTCGAATCGGTAGTAAGGAAGGCAAATTCAATGCTAGCATTTCTATCAAGAGGACTGGAATACAAAAACAGAGATGTGGTGCTGAGGCTCTATAAGGCATTGGTCAGTCTGCATTTGTAGCACTGTGAGCAAATTTGAGCCCCATATCTGAGGAAGGATACTGCTGGCTCTGGAGAGGGTCCAGAGGAGGTTTACAAGAATGATTCCAGGAATGAGTGGGTTAGCATATGATGAACGTTTGAGAGCACTGGGCCTGTACTCGCTGGAGTTTAGAAGGGTGAGAGGGGACCTCATTGAAACTTACAGAATAGTGAAAGGCATAGTTAGAGTGGATGTGGAAAGTCCAAGTCCACTGGTGGGAAAGTCTAGGACCAGAGGTCACAGCCTCAGAATTAAAGGATGCTCTTTTAGAAAGGAGGTGAGGAGGAACTTCTTTAGTGAGAGTGTAGTTAATCTGTGGAACTCTTTGCCACAGAGGCCTGTCAGTGGACATTTTTAAGGCAGAGATAGACAAATTCTTGATTAGAACGGGTGTCAAGGGTTATGGGGAGAAGGCAGGAAAATGGGATTAGGAGGCAGAGATCAGCCATGATTGAATGGTGGAGTAGATTCGATGGGCCGAATGGCCTAATTCTATTGCTACAACTTGTGAACATGGAGAGCAGCGGCCCCACCACCAAGCCCTGCGGAACTCCACCAATCACTGGCAGCCAACCAGAAAAAGCCCCATTAATTGCCACTATTTGCCTTCTGCCATCCAGTCAACCTGATATCCATGCTCATATCTCCCCTTTGATACTATAGGCTCTCATCTTCCTTAGCAGCCTCCCATGCGGCACCTTATCAAAGGCTTTCTGAAAATCTAGGTATACAACATCTACTGACTCTTCTTTGTCTGTCCTGCTATTTACTAAAGAATTCCAGCAAACTTGGCAGGCAAGACCTCCCCTTCTTAAAGGCATGCTGACTTTGGCCTATTTTATCGTGAATTTCTAAGTACTCCATAACCTCATCCTTTATAATGGACTCTAAAATCTTACCAACCACCGAAGTCAGGCCTACAGTTCCCACTATTCTGCTTTGCTCCCTTGTTGTGCAGCGGGGTAATATTGGCAAGGGTCCATGTGCTTGTACTGTTACTGGAAGCAAGTTTGTTTCATTGTGCCTGTACCTCACCACACTTGTGCATTTGACAATAAACTAGAACTTGAACATGGTGAATTTTCTGCCTGCTTGAAGTTGATCAGGGTTTTAACCTCCGATAAAATATTTCACATCAAAATTCTGAAGGAAAACCAATGTTTCTTTCCTAATTGCAGACGCCAGATTCCAATAGTCTCCATTCAGTGACTGAAAGTAGCGAGAGGAGAACCTGCAGCTCAGGTAGAAAAACTAGAGGTTAAATCAGTAGGGGACAGGTAGAGGCCAGAAGTGTGAGGGTGGGTGTGGGGTAAAGGGAATTATGAATTATGGCTGGAGGGTATCTGCAGATCAGCAGAGAATCTAATGAGAGAGGTCCCAAAATCTGAATGAGAAAAGTCGGAATGCAGAAGATGCAAAAACAACAGGGACGAGCAGAAAAGAATGAAAACATTCGCCCTGCTGTTCACCCCTTAGAATCTTACTTGGTCCATCAGAGCACTTGAGAGCAAGGTTCTCTTTTTGAGGTACTTCAAACCAAGGGGCACAGCTTCAGAATATTTCAGATGATGAGGCCATTTTTTCTCTCTCAGAGGAGTTGAAATTTAGAATTTGCTATCCCAGAGAGCTGTGGGACCAGAGTCATTGAATGCATTCAAGGTGAATATTAACCCGAGAGGACAATTGACCTGCTCCATTTCCTCCTGCTTCTTCTCCGAGACCCTCAAAAGCTTACATTTGTAACAAGTCATCTCCTCCACACTCCACAGGAAAATAAATTAGAGAAATGCTAAAACAAACTGAGGAATGTTGGGAAGGAAGCCATCTCAAGAACCTGCAATAATTACAGGACCAATCGTTAGTAATTCTCAGAAACCATTTCTATTCCCTCTCCTGGTTCCGCTGCATTTATAATCCTTAAGATCCCAAAACATGCCTTATGTGAGAACAGTCAACACAAAAATGGCAATGATTCAAAGATTTTATCTACCGTTTAGAGCACGAGGAGCAGGCAATAAATGTATCGCTAACATTTAAAGGACAACAAGTTTGTAATACGAGTCACCCATCAAAGAATACAAATGAAATGCATTAAAATCACCATCCTAACATATTAAAAAAACACATTCCATCACCATGCAATGTCTCCCAAATTGCAATATTTATCATGCTGTAAACCCAATATCAGGAATTATTACCCAGAAACTTTCCTTTCTTTGATTGCGAATATCTCAATATGAAGGCTCTACAGCGTACATTACAATGAAAAACAACATTATACTCACAGCCTCAGACAATTAGTTCTCATTCAACTTTGAACTTAAAGTGGAATATTGTGGAATACCTTTGGTATAAATATCATTTGGTAGTTACAAAGTAAAATGGCTTCCTGACGGGTCATGTGGCACTAGGTCTCTTCCCAACGGGCCGCGGCCAAGCCCGACAACAGGCATGGCTCGCTGCCGCGGCAACGAGAAACAGCCGGGAGGGGTTGTCGCCGAGCCCCGTTGACCGGAGAGGAGGGAGTCGGACTGAAGGCTGGTAAGCGGACTGGCGACAGGAAACAGTGCAGGATCACGACGGGGAAGAGGGCCGCAGGAGGCCGAGCCGCAGCCTGGGGCTCAGCCCAGCGGCCTGGCAAGTGTCCCAACCGCAGGCCCAGCTCGCTCAGAGATGGAAGGCCATCGAGCCCGGCCCCTGCTCGCCCCATGGATCGGGAATTGGAAGGATATCGCGACAGCAGCAGACACTGGCCTCAAGGCCCAGTGAGAGGAACCGGTTGGTGGGGGGGGAAGACGCAGAAGGCACCCCCTGTGGAACAAGGGCTGAAAAGGGCCAGGCATGGAGAAAGGATCTCAGGACAATTGAAATGGAACCAACGGCAGCAATGGCCTTTGTGGCCAGCTGTACATGGGACTGTAAAATGGTGCCAATATGGCGCTTCTTGCAAATGGACTCGGTGGGCAGTTCTGTGCCTTCTGTACTGACCGGGGCAATTGTGCTTATGTACAGGGATAGTCTTGCTGTGCTGTGTGCAAAAAATGTATTTCACTGTAACTGGTACGTGTGACAATAAAGAAACCATTGAACTATTGGTTCTACCCATTTCACTATTAAAGCCTCATCTCAATTATTTCTTCATGATTCTTTTAGACATGCACTGACTGAAGTTACCACCAAAAAGCCACCTCTTGCACACCTTAAAGTTAGAGAGAAGAGTCACCTTTTTCCTTTAGAAGCTTAGACTACTGGAAGTCTGAGAAAGCATAAAGACGGTAGACTGTTCAGCAGAAAGGTACTTTCGCTTTGTCTGCGATTTTCCAGATGAAAGTAGGATAGAGAAACCCAATATTCATTGACAAACAGCAAGGGTTGCACAGTCAAGGGTTGCACAGGGTTGCACAGTCACAAAAGGAGAAAGGACAGAAGGAGAGAAAGACAAGGGATAAATCTGGTTAAAGACTATAGAGAAATTAGAAAAAACATTTGACATTTAACACATGGACACATTATTGGAGACGTGCACAATACACTGTACTACGACAAGAACTTGCATTTAAGGCATGCAGACAGTTGTTTACTTCCCAATATGAAATACTTGAACAGATATAGGTTATTTGATATGCACAATCCCATCTAATACTGATGCAGAAATCTGTGTGCCAAATTTAGTCAAATTGCTAATAATTCCTTAGATGAATGTTTTGCTAATTTTGTAAATTATTTTTGAAAATCATTTGAGACCGACATTCAAAAAACAATTCCTACGTGTAGAAAACAAAATGATCACTCCATGAGAATTACAGCAGGCAAATGTGTGTTCGTACCAGTTCTAGAATTGGCTTGATGATAGGAAACAGAGGGTGATGGTGAAAGGATGTTTTTCTCTACTGGAGGCCCTTGTGTCTCCGGGATTGATACTGAACACACATTTCTCATCATCGCAGGCATCTCCAGGAGTCACTGCCTTTAAAAGGCAGCCAGTATCATCAGAGACCCACACCATCCTGCCATCAGGAAGGTGGTACAGGAGCCTGAAAACTGTAAGGTCGTTTCAGGAGCAGCTTTTTCCTTACAAGCGTCAGGCTAGTAAACACTAATCCTCCCTTGGGGAGAGAATTCAGAAATTGGAGGTGCAAAGGGACTTGGGAGTGTAGGTGCAGGATTCCCCAAAAGTTAATGTGCAAGTCGAATCGGTAATAAGGAAGGCAAATGCATTTATTTCAAGAGGGCTAGAATTCAAAAACAGAGATGTAATGCCGAGGCTTTATCAGGCATTGCCTCAGACTAAAAGGATGTCCCTTTAGAAAGGAGATGAGGAGGAATTTCCTTAGTCAGAGAGTGGTGGATCTGTGGAATTCATTGCCACAAATGGCTGTTCAGGCCAAGTCAATGGATATTTATAAGACAGAGATTGACAGATTCTTGATTAGTAAGGGTGTCAGGACTTATGGGGAGAAGACAGGAGAATAGGGTTGAGAGGGAAATATAGATCAGCCACGATTGAATGGCAGCGTAGACTTGATGGGCCAAATGGCCTAATTTTGCTCCTAGAACGTACGAAATAGGCTCCAAACTCTATAGACATGGGAGACATTATTTTTGACTTTGCACTACTATTGTCTCTTTATTGTCTAATTGTTTTAAAAAATATATACTCAACTTTAAGTTGTTGTTTATAATGGGTATTACAGAGTAATATGTTTACATATCTGTTGTGCTGCTGCAAGTACGAATCTCATTGTTCCATTTCGGGATGTGTGACAATAAAACATTCAACTCTTGCTTGTCATCTGTATCAACAATTTGGTTAAGAATGTACAATGCCTGACGAATAAGTTTGCAAATGGCACCAAAATATGTGGCATTGTAGAGAGTGAAGGGTAACAAGAATTGCAGCGGGATCTCTATCAGCTGGTTAAGGACTTCCACTGAGTAGTAGGGCTCTGGAGAGTTGAAGAGCAGAGGGATGCAGATATACGGTTCCTTGAAAGTGGCATCACAGGTGGATAGGGTGGTCAAAAAGGCTTTTGGCATATTGGCCTTCATCAGTTAGGGTATTGAATATAGAAGTTGGGAGGTCATATTGCAGTTATAGAAGACGTTGGTGAGGCCACATTTAGAGTATTGTGTTCAGTTTTGGGCACCATGTTATAGGAAACATTTTGTCAAGCCGGAAAGGGTGCAGAGAAGATTTACGAGGATGGTGCCAGGATTTGAGGGCCTGAGCTACAGGGAGACGTTGAGCAGGCTAGGTCTCTATTCCTTGGAGCATAGGATGATGAGGGGTGATCTTATAGAGGTGTACAAAATTGTGAGAGGAATAGATCGGGTAAACACATGGTCTTTTTGCCCAGAGTAAGGGAATCGAGAACCAGAGGACATCGGTTTAAGGTGAGGGGGGAAAGATTTAATAGGATCCTGAGAGGTAACATTTTTACACGAAGGATGATGGGTGTATGGAACGAGCTGCTGGAGGATGCTGTTGAGGCAGGTACAATTGCAACGCTTAAGAAACATTTAGTCAGGTACATGGATAGGATAGATTTGAAGGGATATGGGCCAAATGCAGGCAGGTGGGTCGAGTGTAGATGGGACATGTTGGCCGGTGTGGGCAAGAAAATTGTCCCATTATATTCATTCTCTCCTTACAACTCAAGCCCTCCAGTCCTAGTAACATTCTTGTGAATCATTCCTGCACTATTTCCACTCGTGCATGTTGCTGTAGTCATGAGTCATGGGCAGTAATAATTAGAGTGAAAATCAATTGTAGTCTAGTGACAAAGTTTTTCGTAGTCCTTGGGCAATGGATTTTGTAACTGGAAGGTGGATAACTACATGGCTAACTTCAGAGAAACATGTTGGATAAGACTGCTAATCAGACATCCTTTCTATTTACACTCCCTAATTCACACATCATTTTTCCACCCTTAATTAAATTTCACCTCACTCTCCATAATTCCAAAGTAAACAACACCTGTGTGACCAGTCTTTCCATAAACTACAATTTTTCAGTCCTGACAAAACCCTCTGTAGTTCTCCAATGTTCTTGCACATTTCCTGTGCTGTGATGATACAGTATTGCAGCTATGGCCTAACTAGTGTTTATGCTGGAGTACACGGAAAGGTGATGGTTCAGACAGGTTGTAAGGGTGGAAAGAAAGCTGGCAGGACAAAGCCTGGCAGGTGAGTAGGTGGATAAAGATGAGGGTTGATGGGTAGATAGTTGGAGAAAGGCCAGGGATCAAACAACAAAAGGTGTGAGACAAAAGAAATGAAGAATTGCAAACTTGAAGAGTTGCCCAAATTGTGAAGCTGGAGAAAGGAATGCAAGTGGAAGAGGGGAGGAAGAGGTGCAAGTCCTGGTGGGGCAAAGGGAGGTGAGGGGAAAGGAAGGGGACGGATGGGGGAAGAACGGGGAGGGGGGCTGGTGGTTTACATTCCCCCCGCCCATGTGGGTATTGACCTTCCCACCATTGAAAGGATCTACAGGAAGTGCTATCTCAAGAAGGCAGCTAATATCACAAAAGACCCACACCACCCTGGTCACGCTCTCATCTCGTTGCCATTGGGAAGATACAGGAACCTGAAAGTAGAGACCTCCAGGTTGAAGAAAAGCTTCTTCCGAGCAACTATCAGGCTCTTGAATGACTCTGAACAGCACTAACCACAACCTATCTTGGACACTGAATGGTGTCAAGTTAGGAGGAGGGGGAGTTCAACGAGATCTGGGTGTCCTAGTGCATCAGTCAATGAAAGGAAGCATGCAGGTACAGCAGGCAGTGAAGAAAGCCAATGGAATGTTGGCCTTCGTAACAAGAGGAGTTGAGTATAGGAGCAAAGAGGTCCTTCTACAGTTGTACCGGGCCCTGGTGAGACCGCACCTGGAGTACTGTGTGCAGTTTTGGTCTCCAAATTTGAGGAAGGATATTCTTGCTATGGAGGGCGTGCAGCGTAGGTTCACTAGGTTAATTCCCGGAATGGCGGGACTGTCGTATGTTGAAAGGCTGGAGCGATTGGGCTTGTATACACTGGAATTTAGAAGGATGAGGGGGGATCTTATTGAAACATATAAGATAATTAGGGGATTGGACACATTAGATGCAGATAACATGTTCCCAATGTTGGGGGAGTCCAGAACAAGGGGCCACAGTTTAAGAATAAGGGGTAGGCCATTTAGAACGGAGATGAGGAAGAACTTTTTCAGTCAGAGGGTGGTGAAGGTGTGGAATTCTCTGCCTCAGAAGGCAGTGGAGACCAGTTCGTTGGATGCTTTCAAGAGAGAGCTGGATAGAGCTCTTAAGGATAGCGGAGTGAGGGGGTATGGGGAGAAGGCAGGAACGGGGTACTGATTGAGAGTGATCAGCCATGATCGCATTGAATGGCGGTGCTGGCTCGAAGGGCTGAATGGCCTACTCCTGCACCTATTGTCTATTGTCTATTGTCTATCTTGGCACCGAAGTACTACGGACTTTGCGCAACTGAGGTTGCACTATGTTCCTCGGCATGCTCTATCAAGGTGTAGTTTACTTAGAATAACTGAAATTTTATTTGCTGTATTGTTGCATTTAATGCACCTACAAAGCAAGTAAGAATTTCATTGTCCAGTCCTGGAGCCTTTCACAATTACAGTCTTGACAATCTTGAATCTTCACTTCTGCCATTACCCGACCACTTCATTGATATCTTCCTGCTGCCTACAGCTTTCTTTCTCGACACCAAACCCATTGTGACATTAGCAAATTTTCTTAATCGTGACCCTTTTTCCATTTAGATAATTGATTACAACAAAGCAAGGGATCTAGCACCAAGTCTGGCACAATTCCACCAATAACAGACTCAGTCCTCAGTTCTTAAAGCATTGTTCACATTATGGACTACTCTATATTACTTTGAATTAGTGTGGCACTCTCCCTAAGATCCCAGGAATATTTTGTTTTCCTGATCAGTTTGTTATGAGGAACTTTGTCAAACACCTTCCGAAAATCAAAGCACAACAAAAAAAGTGTTATCCGAATTGGTACACCTTGTTACTTCCTCAAAATATTCATCAAATTAGTTGGTCTGAACCTTCCTTTATCTAATCCATACTGTGTCCTTGATTAACCTTGGCCTCTTTATCTGTTGATTTCTCCTGATCCAGAATGTTACCCAGTGATATGCCTACTACGATCGTAAGATTGACTGACTGACCTACAGGAGGAACTCAATGGGTCAAGTCAAGGAAATGGACAGATGATGTTTCAGGTCAAGACCCTTCATATAGAGTGGAAGAGAAGAGTAGACAGTTTTAAGTAGTGGAGGGAATGGTGAAGCAAGCAAAAAGTGGATTCAGTTGAGAAGTTGATTGAAAGATAATAGATAGATGGAGGATGGAAGGGTGGAGATAGCAACAGAGGCTGGAAGTGATGTGGAGAACAAAAGAATGCATCTTCTGGAACCTGATAGAAAAAGGAGGTGAAAATAGATGTGAATGTGGGGTGGGAACAAAAGTGGGAGAAGAGGGGTGAGCAAGAGGGGAAAAGGGATCCAGTGTGGGGAGGGGAGAAAAGAAAGAGGATGGTAGAATGTGAATGTGAATAGGTGGAAAGAGAAAGTGTCAGAGGGAGTGCAGGCAAGCTGAAATTGAAGAATTCAATGATCATGCCATTGGGTTGTGAACTACCTGGGCAGAAGATGAGGTGGTGTTCCTCTGGTTTGCGTTTGGTCTCACCCTGGCAGTGGAGGCAGGGGACAGACAGGCCAGTTTTGGAAAGGGAAGGAGAATTAAAATAGCTGGCAACTGGGAGATCCACATGCCCACAGGGGACAGAGCATGTTCAGCAATGTGGTTGCCTCATCTGAGTTTGGTCTCATGGCTGTTGAAGACACATCGAGAGTACCAAATTCAATAGACAAGGTTGGAGGAGGAGCTGTTTAGGTCTGTTGATGGAGGTTCAGGTGTTAGCCCTCCTACCATTGCGGGGTAAAGTGCCTAGGGAGGGGGAGGGGAAAGGTTGGATGGGGGAGGCATGAATGAACATGTGAGACACGGGGAGACAAATCCCTGCAAAATACTGAAAGGGGTGGGTATGGCAAAATATGACTGGTGGTGGTTTATTCTTGGTAAATATGAATATCTCTTTTTAAGCAATTGTACCATACAACCAACCTTTAGCCCTCAAGCACCAAGTCTGCAGAGATAGAGGGTTCAAAGAGGTAGTTAAGATTGACTAAGAGCCAGGAGATCCAGTAGAAGTACATTTGAGGCTTATTTGTACAAAGATTTGGCCTGTGGCATAAGCAGTGGAGATCAGCAGGTATAGGTGAAGAATGAAATCCAGTTGATTTTGGTATTAACGACCAGGGAGGCGAAGACTGAAAAGTAATTCTGGAGATCTGAAGTAGGATGAAGTTGTTATTGGGTGTTTTGTCTCCTCACTTTTGTCCTTGTCCTCACCAATGCACCTGTTTGCATTATGTTCAGTTTCATCTGCAATTCTTGCATGCAACAATGACTGGATAACACAGTCTTAGGCTGATAAATAACATGTAGCATTTGCAACATGCTTGCAAACCATGACTTTCTCCAACCAGAGGTCGAACCAGCTTATTCCTTGACATTTAACAACATTACCATTGCTGGGTTTCTTATCATTGAAATCATTGCAGACCTGAAACTTAAATAGAACTACAATGCTTCATCAACAACATCTCTCAAACTTGACTCACGGAACCTAGAAGTACAACCCCCAGCACAATGAAAACATTATCACCTCCACCATCTCCTCCAACTTGATCATGTCATAAGAATTTGGCCATTCAATCGTGGCTGATCTATCTCTCACTCCTCACTCCATCCTCCTGCCTTCTCCCCATATCCTCCAACACCTGTACTAATCAACAATCTATCTATCCCTGCCTTAAAAATATCCACTGACTTGGCCTCCACAGCCTTTTGCGGCAAAGAATTCCACAGATTCACCACCTCCTGACTAAAGAAATTTCTCGTCATCTCCTTCCTAAAAGAACGTCCTTTAATTCTGAGGCTATGACCTCTAGTCCTAGACTCTCCCACTAGTGGAAACATCCTCTCCACATCCGCTTTATCCAAACCTTTCACTATTCTATATATCTCAATGAGGTCCCCCCTCATTCTTCTAAACTCCAGCGAGTACAGGCTCAATGCCACCAAACACTCATCATCCCACTCATTCCTGGGATCATTCTTGTAAACCTCCTCTGGACCCTCTCCAGAGCCAGCACATCCTTCCTCAGATATGGTTCCCAAAACTGCTCACAATATTCCAAATGCAACCTTACCAGCGCCTTATAGAGCCTCGACTTCCTGACCAACAGACCAGAACCAGTGAAGATAGGTGATAAACCATCCTCTACAAAGGATGCCGTGCTTTGCAAGGATGTGTTCTCAACCTGTACTCACGAATGTGCAGCCAAATACCAATCCAACTCAATCTACAAGTTCACAGATGACACCACTGTAGTGGGCTAGATATTGAATAATGTGAGATGAAGTACAGAGACTAGGTAGCTGGTGACCCGGTGGGAAGACCCAACCTCACCCTCAATATCAGCAAGACAAAGGAGATTGTGACTGACACATCGAAGCTATGGCCGAGAAAGCACACCAATGCCTCTACTTGCTTAGAAGGCTTGGGAAGTTTGATATGTTCCCAACAACAGTCACTGACTCCTACAAAAGCAGTGTAGAAAGCATTCTACACTATGCACCACAGCATGGTTTGGGAACAGCTCCATCCCAGACAGCAAGAAATTGCAGAGAGTTGTGGACATAGCCAGACCATCACACAAACCAGCCTCCCTTCCATTGACTCCATCTACACTTCACGCTGTCTCGGCAAGGCCACCTGCATAATCAAGAATGAGTCTCCCTCTTCTCCCCTCTCTCATCAGGCAAGAGGTACAGACGTTTAAAACGCATATTTCCAAATTCAGAAACAGTTATCTCTCAGCTGTTTTCAGGCAACTGAACGGTCCTCTTATCAGAGTGCCATCCTGATCTCCCATTTACCTCATTGGAGACCTTTGAAGTATCTTTAATCGGACTTCATCTTGCACTAAATGTTGTACCCTTTATCCTTTATCTGTGCCCTGTGGGTGGCTTGATTGCATTCATGTATAGACTTTTCTTTGACTGGATAGTATGCAAACAAGAGCTTTTCACTGTACCTCGATGCACATGACAATAACAAACTAAACTAAACTTGTATAGAGACTTGGAAATGTATCACCAAATCTGCATCTTCCTTGGCTTCAGATCCTGCAAACGCCTGCCCAGTACCGAAGTAGGAGCCCTTTCACCACGTGAATAAGGTGCCAGCTCATCACCACCAATTAAGAATGGGGAATAATTGCAGACCTTATCAATGATACAGACACCTTGAGGTTGAATGGAAGGAATTGTGGCATCACAGAAATGTATCCCAATGATGAACTGACCCGGCTGGTGCCCTGAAGACCCGATTCTGACATCATATGTCCTGAGTTTTGGGGATCAGGAAATAAAATAGATGGATATTATAGCTTTGATGATACACCACCAACAGGGGGCAGGCCAAGGAGGGTATTGAGGTATTTTCTATTTAAGGTGGCAGCAGAGAGGATTTTGCTTCAATTTGAAAGTTGCTTCTTTGTGCAGGTATTTTCGTCAAAGTCCTGAAATCCTCTCCTTGGCTGTTTCATATGAACCAACATTGATATATTTCTGATGTTGAATTCATTCAGGCAGGAGGCACCAGTAGATCTCCTCTGCCTCCTGTACACACAAGCTATGGGCTGCTTTCTGCACAAGTATCAAAAAACGCAAGTTGAATAAAAATAATTTCACCTCGATCTATTTTTTTTCCACATAAATTCTGCATGAGTGTATCTTATTCCATCTCTCAATTTTTTGTTGTGATTTGTGAATTCGGAAGGGTGAATTTCTATAGTGGAATGATAGTTATGGCGAGCTGGCATGTATCCACATTTGCCAGTAGTGTTTCATTTGCCTGTTGGATACCAACAGCTCTCAATTTAGAGAGTAATGAGCAATATCATACTTGCACAACTGTGCTTTAAATGAATCAGTCTATTGAGATGCATTGCACAATCAGACAGGAAATGCTGCTGCTATTTATTGTTAATACACAATACTGCATATACAATGTTACCTGAACTTTGTCCGCTGCTGTTGGCCAAAGCTGCCTGCAGATGACTTTAGTAACAACATCTGGAAGAAGGCTGACAGTCAGTAGCAGCGTAATTCCTAACCAGGCCGGTCCTGTTGACAGCAGTTGCATGAAGACATAGTACATTGTCTGGTAATTGAGGAAAGGCCTAAGAGAGAGAAAAATAAAAACATTCAGGAAATAGTAACAGAGTAAACATTACTTTAAAGAGGTTAGGATGTGAACATATTAATGGCACATTACAATCACAACCTATACCAGATAACAAAAAGAAGGCCTAATAAATAATTGGTTTGTCTTACTAATTGGTTTACCACTTCTATGCATATAATTAGGTATGGGGAGAAGGCAGGAACGGGGTACTGATTGAGAATGATCAGCCATGATCACATTGAATGGCGGTGCTGGCTCGAAGGGCCGAATGGCCTCCTCCTGCACCTATTGTCTATTGTCTAATCATAGGCTCACAGCTTGGAAACAGACCCTTCAGCCTAACTTGTTAATGCTGACCAATATGCCCCAATTAAGCTAGTCCAATGTTGCCCACATTTCGTCCATATCCCTCTAAACCTTTCCTATCCATGTCCAAGTATCTTTAAATGTTATTACTGTACCTGTCACAAATAAGAAAAGACGAAACTAGAAGGTAAGCAAGCCAATAATATAAAAGAGGATAGCAAAAGTTACTTCAGATATATAAAGAGTAAAAGAGAGGCAAGAGTAGACATAAGACCACTGGAAAATAATGCTGGAGAAGTAGTAATGATGAATAAAGAAATTGCAGACAAATTGAATATGTTTGCGTCAGTTTTCACAGGGCAAGACACGGGCAATGTGCCAGAAATTCAAGAGAGTCAGGGTGCTGAGTGTGGAGTTGCTATTACTGAGGAGAAGGTGCTTGGGAAGCTGAAAGGTATGAAGATGTCACCTGGACCAGATGGAATACTCCCCACGGTTCTGAAAGAGGTAACTTTAGAGATTGCGGAGGCATTAGTCATGATCTTTCAAGAATTACTAGAGACAGGAGTGGTTCCAGATGACTGGAAAATGGCAAATGTTACTCAGCGGCTCAGGAAAGAGCAAGGTTATAGAGAGGAAGCTATTGCCCAATTAATCTGACTTCATAAGTTGATAGGATATTAGAGTCCATTATTCAGGATGAGGTTTCCGAGTACTCAGAAGCACGTAATAAAATAAGCCAAAGTCAGTATGATTTTGTGAAAGGGAGATCTTGCCTGATAAATCTTGGAATTCTTTGTGGAAGTAAATAGCAAAATAGACAAAGGAGTCAGCGGATATTGTTTACCTGTGGATAAATGTGGATAAGTGTGAGGTTATCCACTTTGGTGGTAAGTATAGGAAGGCAGAGTATTATCTGAATGGTGTCAAGTTAGGAAAAGGGGACGTACAACGAGATCTGGGTGTCCTAGTGCATCAGTCACTGAAAGGAAGCATGCAGGTACAGCAAGCAGTGAAGAAAGCCAATGGAATGTTGGCCTTCATAACAAGAGGAGTTGAGTATAGGAGCAAAGAGGTCCTTCTGCAGTTGTACAGGGCCCTAGTGAGACCACACCTGGAGTACTGTGTGCAGTTTTGGTCTCCAAATTTGAGGAAGGATATTCTTGCTATTGAGGGCGTGCAGCGTAGGTTTACTAGGTTAATTCCCGGAATGGCGGGACTGTCATATGTTGAAAGACTGGAGCGACTAGGCTTGTATACACTGGAATTTAGGATGAGAGGGGATCTTATCAAAACGTATAAGATTATTAAGGGGTTGGACACGTTAGAGGCAGGAAACAGGTTCCCAATGTTGCGGGAGTCCAGAACAAGGGGCCACGGTTTAAGAATAAGGGGTAGGCCATTTAGAACTGAGATGAGGAAAAACTTTTTCAGTCAGAGGGTTGTGAATCTGTGGAATTCTCTGCCTCAGAAGGCAGTGGAGGCCAATTCTCTGAATGCATTCATGAGAGAGCTGGATAGAGCTCTTAAGAATAGCGGAGTCAGGGGGTATGGGGAGAAGGCAGGAACGGGGTACTGATTGTGAATGATCTGCCATGATCACATTGAATGGTGGTGCTGACTCGAAGGGCCGAATGGCCTACTCCTGCACCTATTGTCTATCAAATAACGTCCAATGCTCATTTATATTCTTCCAAAATGTATCTCACCAGATAAAAATCTTACAAAACATATTTTGATCTTTCTGTTAGAAACCACAGCAGCAGCAGGAAAAATATATTGCACAGTGAGTATCCCCATTTAATACACTTACCAGATAACACCTCCCCAGAGCAGAGAAAAAATTATGTAAAACACCAGTGAGCCCCAAATCACTAAATGATTCATCCACGTCCAGTGATGAGTGTCCAATGCAAGCTGAGAAACCAGAAACATCATCACTTTAGGTGACCAATGATCACAATATGGAATTAGTTCTGTGACAGCATGAGACACAACAGCTGAAAAATAAAGCAACATCTCTACAATGCAGTTCATAATCACAATCATGGACTTGGAAACTACTGGCAAAATGTCAGGGTTTTCATTTCCCTTCCTCATATTGGCTGATTCCTAACCACCAACTAAAAAGCAATACCAAACCATTCAGTTGAATGAAAGTTTAGAAAGGAAAGGAAGACAAATCAGCATGGACAATGCTTTGGATTTGAACAGAGCAAAACTCCATCCAAACAACTTAACTACACAGACATGTTAATAATTAGAATCTGATTTATGAGAGTGCTCGAACAAAGTTATAAAGCATAGAACAGTACAGCACAGGAACAGGCCCTTCAGCCCACAATGTTCATGCTGAAAATGATGCCAGGTGTAACCTCCTCTGCATGCACGTGATCCGGATCCCTTCATTCCCTGAATATCCACGTGTCGATCTAAAAACCTCTTAAAGCCTCCAAAGGCCACGTATCTGCCTCCACCACCACCATTGGCAGCAGGTTGCAGGCAGTCACTACCCTCTGTGTAAAAAAAACTCCGCCCACATATCTCCTTTAAATTTTGCCCCTCTCAACAGAAGGATCCCAAACTGAAACATCACCTAGTTTCCACTCTATACCATATACCTTTGCTACTCTATCTACTTGTGTTGTCACGTTTAGGGAGCGGTGGACTTTAATCCCAAGATCCCTCTGTACATTAATGCTGTTGAGGCTCTTGCCATTAACTGTATAATTTCACCTAATATTCAACTTACCAAACTCCAATGTCTCACACTTGCTCGTATTAAACTCTTCTGCCATTTCTTTGGCCATGTCCTTCCTCAAATTAGGAAACCTAAACTGCACACAATACTACAAATGTGGTCTCACCAGGGCCCTGCACAACTGCAGAATTACCTCTTTACTCCTATACTCAAATCCTCTCGTAATGAAGGCCAACATGCCATTAGCTTTCTTCACTGCCTGCTGTACCTGCATGTTTACATTCAGTAACTTGTGTACAAGGACACCCAGGTCTCGTTGCACTTCCCTTTTTCCTAATCTGACATCAATGAGATAATAATCTGCCTCCTTGTTCTTGCCGCCAAAGTGGATAACCTCACATTTATCTACGTTATACTGCATCTGCTCACTTACTCAACCTGTCCAAGTCACCCTGCAACCTCCTTCGTAGTTCACACTGCCACCCAGCTTTGTGACATCTGCAGATTTGCCTGTGTTATTTTTAATTCCATCATCTAAATCATTAATATATATTGTAAACAGTTGTGGCCCCAGCACCGAACCTTGTGACACTCGACTTGCCACTGCCTGCCATTCTGACAGGGACCCGTTTATTCCTACTCTTTGTTTCCTGTCTGCCAACCAATTCTCTATCCATGTCAACACCCTACCCCCAATACGATGTGTTCTAATTTTGCTCACTAATATCCAGTGTGGGACCTTATCAAGGCTTTCTGAAAGTCCAGATACACTACATCCACTGGCTCCCTTTCATCAATTTTACTTATCACATCCTCAAAAATTTCCCGAAGATTAGTCAAGCAGGATTTCCCCTTCATAAATCCATGCTGACTTGGACCAATCCTTTTACTGCTATCCAAATGCACCGTTATTACCTCTTTAATAATTGACACCAGCATCTTCCCCACCACCGATGTCAGACTAACTGGTCTATAATTCCCCGTTTTCTCTCTCGCTCCTTTCTTAAAAAGTGGGATAACATTAGCTACCCTCCAATCCACAGGAACTGATCCTGAATCTATAGAACATTGGAAAATGATCACTAATGCGTCCACAATTTCTTGAGCCACCTCTTTAAGTACCCTGGGATGCAGACCATCAGGCCCTGGGGATTTATCAGCCTTCAGTCCCATCAGTCTACCCAATACTATTTCTCGCCTCATGCAAATTTCTTTCAGTTCCTCTGTCTCCCTAGATCCTCTGTCTTCTAGTACATCTGGGAGATTGTTGTGTCTTCCTTAGTGAAGACAGAACTAAAGTACCTGTTCAACTCTTCTGCCATTTCCTTGTTTCCCATAATAATTTCACCTGTTTCTGCCTTCATGGGACCCACATTTGTCTTTACTAATCTTTTTCTCTTAACATACCAAAAGAAGGTTTTACCATCCTTCTTTATATTCTTGCTGAGCTTACCTTCGTACTTCACCTTTTCACCCCATTATTGCCCTTTTTGTTACCTTCTGATGTCCTTTGAAAGTTTCTCAATCCTCTGGCTTCCCGCTACTCTTTGCTATGTTATACATATTTTCTTTTAGTTTTATACCATCCCTAACTTCCCTCGTCAGCCAGGGTTGCCTCTTACTCCCCTTAGAATCTGTCTACATACTGCAAAATTATGCCATACAGTGAGTTCAGCGATAACACCTTTCTACTATGCAAATTGGATATAACAGGATCAATGAATTAGGGACATTTCTCAGGGTGACAATGGAGGAACTGCATAGCTTTAAGGTGAGAGGCAAAGGTTTAATGGAGACATGCAGGTCAAGTTTTTTTCCCCACACAGAGAGTGGGTGGGGGGGGGGGGGGCAGAAAAGCATTACCAGGGGTGGTGGCTTTTGGGGGTCAACGATTGACCGGGTGCGACGAGCCACAATGCACAAGTCGGCAGACAACGGGGGTAAAAGCGTGCCCAACGTCGCCCTCATCCTGATGGCCACCTTCGTGTGTGGCTGCATCAGGCGGAGCGTAGAGCCAAGGCACGTGGGCACCAAGTGCCACTACCAGCTGAGGTTCTACCTGTCCCCGGTGTTGTGAAGGATGGGCCTGGCACAGATGCCACGCAATGTGCCAGTCAGCTGGGCATTGCCGCACCATCTGTCGCTCGTGGAAAGGTTCTTCCGGACAAACACCTTTGACCACAAGTCCATCGGGCAGTGGTCAGCACGGAACGTCCTGCAGACACTGCAGGGGAATGACTCCATGGATCCTGTGGCGTGGTTCCCAGAGCAGACTGCCCAGCTTGTCTGGCAAAATGCCTCATCGCCAGTACTCACCAACAAGCACCAAGACCTGGCTTGGTTGGCGGTGAGGGGAGCCCTCCCAGTCAAATCCTTCCTGCACCGCCGGAACCTCACTACCGGTGCACGCTGCCCTCGAGACGGCTGCTATGGAGAGGAGACGGTGGCCCACCTCTTCAGAGTGTGGATTTGCAAAGAGAGTCTGGAGAGGTTTGCAGGGGTCCCTGTCATGATTTATTCCGAGCAGCTCCGTCACAGAGGACTCTGTGATCTACGGACTGTTCCCAGGGACGCATTCAGAGACTGACATCGAGTGCTGCTGGAAGGTCATCAACTCGGTGAAAGACGCTCTTTGGTCTGCCCGAGCTTTGTTGACCTCCCAGCGGAGCAAGCTGTCCGTCAAGGAATGTTGCCGACTGGCCCGCTGCAGACTGCAGGAGTACGTGCTGAGGGACGCACTGAAGCTCGGTGCAGCCAACACCAAGGCCATGTGGGGGAGGACCACAGTCTAGGGTCCTTCCGCTGCTGGACATGGGGGGCAGGGTGTGGTGGAGAGAGATGCCCCTCCAAATAAGGGATACTGTGTAAATGTCTGTAAATTTGGAAGTGAATACCTGTATTGAATGTGTAACCTCCAGAAATGTCGGATGGGGTTGTTAAAAAGAAGATATATTGTAAATATGTTTTACTTGAATAAAGTATTTTTTGATATATTAAAATAATAATTAAAAAATTACCAGAGGTTGTGGTGGAGGCAGATGCTACATGGTGTTTAAGCTTTTAGATAGGCACATGCAAGTGCAAGGAATAGACTCATTTGGATCATGTGCAGGCAGATGAGATCAGATAATTTGGAATCATGTTCAGCGCAAACATTGTGGGCCAAGGGTCCCTTCTGTGCTGTACTGCTCTATGTTTTATGTTCCATGACACCATTTGCATTAGGCAGGCCTAATGGTTATAAATGATTTTGATCAGGAACTAGAGAACCACTTATAAGTTATGTTGGAAGCAGAAAAAAAAGCAGTCTTGGAAAAAAACATTCTTTCCGGCAGTAATCAGACACCACTGTTTCTTAAAAATGCAGCTGCTACTTTAACCGCAAGAGGACATGGAAATTGTCAACCCATTGCTTCTACTACCACTTACATTGCTATACTTCATTATACAATATAACATACAGCCTCTAGTATTTTTTAGCTTGGTTATTAAAAAGATTTTAATATTTGAAAATCCTGCAGGGAAAAAAATAGCTTTGTTACTGTGTCTGAAACTCTCTCGCCCTGAACACTGTTTTCCCCATTTATATAATTATTTTATAACACAATTTTTAATTAGATGAGCTTCCTTTAGAACACAACTGTCGCATTATGGACACGCAGAATATTTTGCTGCCCTTTGTTGGGGTGTATCCTACTATGCAAAAGGAAATATCAAGTCGCAAGATATTTCTCCCAACATTTTACAAGATGATGGATTTGAATTATGCAATGCATCTGTTAGTCAAATTATAGAAATTATTGATATATTGAAATAATTCAAATTATTGAATTACAACAATGGATCTGTGAGAGCCGCTGCCTCATAGGGCCAGAAATCCGGTTTCGATCATGACCTCTGGTGCTGTCTGTGTGGAGTTTGCACGTTCTCCCTGCTACCGCGTGGGTTCCCTCCCTGCACTCTGGTTTCCTCCCACATCCCAAAGACATGCGGGTTTGTAGGTTAATTGGCCTCTAAATGGCTCCTGGTGTGTATAGAGATTTGATGCAAAAACTAAGAACTAATGTGAACGGGTGATCAATGGTCAGCATGGATTCGGTGGGATGAAGGGCCTGATTTCATGCTATATCTCTGTACTAAACTAAAGTCAGGTGCTTGATCCTCTCTCTGAGGATCCTTCGGTGCTTCTACTCTGGGGCTGTAGAAAGCATCTTGTCCGGGAACATCACAATCTGGTTTGGGAACAGCTCTGCCCAGGACAGGAAGGCTCTGCGGAGAGTAGTGCGTACGGCTGAACACACCATGGGAATTACACTCGCCCCCCTGCAGGACCTATACATCAGGAGGTGCAGATCCAGAGCCAGCAACATTATGACGGACCCCTACCACCCCAGCAACGGACTGTTCCAGCTGCTACGGTCAGGCAAACGCCTCCGCTGTCATGCTGTGAAAACGGAGAGGATGAGACGGAGTTTCTTCCCACAGGCCATCAGGACTGTTAACTCTCATATCACCAGGGACTAATTTAATTTACTGTATTAATTTATTTTTTGTGTTAAAAAAAAAAATTCTATTCTGTTTTGTAGTTTTAGCACAATCCGCAGGCGTTGCCACTTGCATTTCTCTGCACATCTTGTATATGTATGTGACAAATAAACTTGACTTGACTTGATGAATGGAAATTATTTCATTAACTATTGGTAGTGCTTTCAGAGCAACGAATGTGAATGAAGATTGGATTGTCTGAACTATCATCCCTCCAAAATATTGCTCTGATCCTCATTTATATATTTACAAAAATCACAAGAGAGAAATATACCTTCAGAGTTACTGTAAATACCAGCACAGTGAAGACCAGGGTGCCAAACGTCCAGTTTCCAAAGACCTAAAAGCATAAATTTGCACAAAAATACATATTCAGAATTAATCTCAAATTATTTGAGGTTTGGTCGCATTTTTCCATGCAATAGCTGGCACTGGGGGCAGGGGCGGCCGTTGGCCCAAAATGTCGACTAGTTTGTTTTTTCACAACTGCTGTTTGACTGGCTGAGATCCTCCAGAATTTTCTGTCCTGGTTTCACATTCCGGCATCTGTAGTTTTATCTATTTTCCACCAGTCTGGAGTATTTCAGCACCTGATCCATGCCACAATATCGTTCCAAGAAGTATGTCCCATTTTCAATTCAGAACATTGATTGTGTACCCTACCGATACCTCTCATAATCTTATATATTTCTATCAGAGTGACCTAGTAGAAGTTTATAAAATTATGAGAATCATAGATAGGATAGACACTCAGAATCGTGCGGAAAAGTCAAAGACTAGAGGGCATAGCTTTAAGGTGGCAAGGAGAAGGTTTATTGGAGATGTGCTGGATGAGTGGAATTCTCTGCCTCAGAAGGCAGTGGAGGCCAATTCTCTGAATGCATTCAAGAGAGAGCTAGATAGAGCTCTTAAGAATAGTGGAGTCAGGGGGTATGGGGAGAAGGCAGGAACAGGGTACTGATTGAGAATGATCAGCCATGATCACATTGAATGGTGGTGCTGGCTCGAAGGGCTGAATGGCCTACTCCTGCAACTCTTGTTTATTGTCTATTGATGCCTGTAGGTACTGCCAGGGGTGGTGGAGGCAGGTAAGATATGGCATTTAAGAACATTTTATGTCGACACAAGCATATGCAAGGAATGGAGGGTTATGGATCACACGCAGGCAGACAAGATCAACTTGGCATCATGTTTAGTACAGACATGGTGGGCCGAATAGTCTGTTCCTGCATCAAAATGGCCAGCCTTTGGCACGTCGAGATAGTTGTGTAAACATGTGACAAATATAGAGATAAATGGTGGTGGCCATGTAAATAGCCACAACATACAATTATATTAAGGTGGTGAACCTCCTGAGACAAGCAGACATTGCTGTCTGGCCTTGAAGCAACTACACGGAGGTAAGGCAAATTTACAAGCAGCCATCCAGCCATCAGCAGTTGTTTGTACTCGGCACGAGTGGTAGTTTGGTGGTGAATCTGAAGCAGTAAAGGGCAAGACTCCTTGTGGGGCTTTTGTAGAGAGTTATACAGCATGGAATCAGGTAATATACACGTGGAGCCAGAAGGTATATGCAACGTCCAAAGTATCATCGATATTCACAAAGGAATCCAACTTTGTAGTTGGGGTTTCATCAAGGTGCCCTCTGGTCCTAGACTCTCCCACTACTGGACATTACTCCATATCCATCTATCCAGGCCTTTGGTAGGTTTCAATGAGTTCCCCCACGTCCTTCTAAACTCCAGTGAGTACAGAGCTATCAAATGCTCCTCATACATTAACCCAATCATCCATGGGATCATTCTCGTAAACCTGCTCTGGACCCGTTCCAATGCCAGCATATCCTTCCTCAAATCTGGAGCCCAAAACTGCTCACAATATTCCAAATGTGGCCGAACCAGCAGTTTATAAAGCCCCAGCATTACATCCATGCTTTTTTAATTGTAATCCTCTCTAAATGAATGCTAATATTGCATTTGCCTTGCTTCCTACCGACTCAACCTGCAAATTAATCTTTGGGATTACCAGCAATCCCAAGTCCCTTTGTGCCTCCGATTTCTGAATCCTCTCCCCATTTAGAAAATAGTCTACCCCATTATTCCTTGTACCAAAGCACATAACTGCACATTTTGTAACACTCCATTACATTTCTTCTTTGCCCACTCTCCCAATCTGTCCAAGTCCTTCTGCAGACTCCCTGCTTCCTCAGCACTACTTGCCCCCCAATTTATCTTTGTATCATCCACAAACCTGGCCACAAAGCCATCAAGCCGTGAAGCGGAAGGTGAAAGTCTAGTACAGGTCTCTATAAAGGGGAAATGATTTATGCCTTGGCTGCCTTAAAGGTGAATAAACCCCCCTGGAATGGATGGGATTATTATGCCAGGAGATACAAGAAATTGCAGACGCTGGAATCTGCTGGAGAATCTCAGTGGCTCAGGCAACATCTGTGGGAAAGAAAGAAACTGTCGATGTTTCGGGCTGAAATTATGCAGAGTGGAAAGGCAGGATAATAATCATCAGAAATTGGAGAGGGGGAAGGGCAAAACCATGGACAGTGAGGATTGGTGGACAGAGGACAAGTGAAGTTGGGCAGATGGGGAGAGGGAAGAGTGCAGTTGCAGCAGGGTAAACACCGTCTTGCTGAATTGTTTTTATAGTTTGCTTATATTGCAAATATATGCAAATGGAAGATAGATGGATGCAGTCAAAAATGAAACAAAGGCAAATGGAAAAAGTTGGGGGGAGGAAAGGTGAAGGTGGAGGAAAGAAGTGTGAAGGTGGAGTCAGCTCCTGGGAAATCAGATGGAACAGGAAGGCCACTAGTGCTGATATCTGATAAGCATGGAAGGTAACAACAGGAACCATTAGGGGAGAGGTGAAGAGCAGATGCAATCAGAACGAGATTGGGAGGGGAAGAGCTAAAGTGTATGGGTGTGGATGGATGGAACCAGGAGGGAGATTGAAAATGAGTGATGGGGAGTTGGAAGCCGATATGGAACTGGTACAAAAGTGGGAGACCAGAGATTGATCCAAAGAGGTGGTTTGTTCACAGCAGCAGTAAGGTTTACTTGAAATTGGAAGATTCGATGTTCATATCATTGGTTTGTAGACTATCCAGGCGGGATACGAGGTGTCCCTCTAGTTTGTGTTAGGCCTCATCTTGCATTGGAGAAGGCCACGGTTGGAGAAGCTGTTTCGGGAAGAGGGTTGTGGTAGTGGAATGTAATGGTAGAAATGTCACGTAACCAGAAGCTTGGCAAGGTCATTGAGAAGAGAGTGCAGGTGCTCTGCAAATCGGTCACCTAGCCTGTACTTGGTCTTGCAATTGTAGGAAAGGTCAGATTGGGAGCACTAAATGCCCTAGATGAGGTTGAGGAGGTGCACAGGAATCATTAGATTTTGTGGGAAGCAAGGGAAGTGTTTGCTAGGGCTTCGGCTAAGATTGTTAAATCTTTGCTGGACTCAAGTTTGATACCAGATGACTGGAGGACAGCAAGTGTCGTCCCCCTTTTTAACAAAGGCAGCAGAGAAAAGCTTGGTAACTATTGACCTGTGAGCCTAACATTAGTGGTGGGGAAAAATGTTTGAGGGAAAGGGTTCATAATCACCAAGAAAGGCAGGGGCTAATCAGTAGCAACCAATATGGTTTTGTTAAGGTCATATTCTGTCCAACTGACCACTACACATTCTGGCTAACAGATTTGATTGGTGTTGGTATCTTATCTGTGCTGTGATACAGTGAAAAGCTTTGCATGATATAATTTGACTGGATAGCGCACAATATACACGAGTACAATCAGGCCATACACAAATCCCCCAGGTAGTGTAAAGAGAAAAATAACTAATGTAGAATGTAGTGTTACAGTGATACAGCTGCAGAGAAAGTGCAAGGAACAAAGTTCCTGTACTCCCGATCATCACTGTTCCAGATCTGGCCACTGCAGTGGTGTTATCTGCAAACTTGTAAATGGAGTTAGAACATAATTTAGCCACACAGTTATGAATGCATATGGAGTATCACAAGGGCTGAGAACGCATCATTGCAGGGCACGGGTGTTAAATATTATGTCAAGGATGTTTTGTCATCTGTGCTTACTGATTTGTGGCCTCTGGCTCAGTACGTGGGAGATCCAGTTGCAGGGGAGGGGGGTTGATTCCTAGCTCCAGAGTTTTGGAGATGAGTTATGGAGGTGAAGGCGGAGCTATAGTCAATAAATAAAAGTCTGACATGGGGGTCCTTGTTATTCAGATACTCCAGTGGTGAGTACAAGAACTTGACTGAATTCTTTGAGGAGGTAACAAAATGTATTGATGGGGCAGGTCAGTAAATGGGATTTACACAGACTTGAGTAAAACCTGGCAGAGTCATTGATAAATTGGAAGATAGGCAGGTTTCAGAGAGACAATGATATTTTGGACAAAATAGACAAGAAATGGCAGACAAATGTACAATGATGCATATTGAGAGTACTATTGAGGCTGGGACATACACATTAATCTTTGGGAATCCTGCACCAGGATAGGACATTAAGAAGTATTGAGGAACAGAGGGACGTCAGAGTGCACGTCCATTTATCCATTAACTGGTTAGGAAAGCATATGGCTACTAACTTCCTTGGTTCAGGTACTCCATGTTGAGGTAGGTACTGCATGTTTGATAATGCTACAACTTAATAAAACCTTGTCCGGACCTCAGCTGGAATAATGCATGCAGTCTGGTCACCAAATGTATAAGGATGTGAAAGTGCTGGAGGGCGCAGAGGAGATTCACCAGGATGGTTTTATTCACAAAATGCTGGAGTAATTCAGGTCAGGCAGCATCTCGGGAGAGAAGGAATGGGTGACGTTTCGTGTCGAGACCCTTCTTCAGACTGATGTCAGGGGGGCGGGACAAATTTGGTGCCTGGGATGAAGCAGTTCGGTTGTGAGGAGAGACTGGAGAAGCTCAAACCTTTCTCCTGGAGCAGGGGATATTACTATTGGGCACAGCAACGACATGACTAGGCCAGCCCAAGCTGCTTCCTCACCATCTCTGCAGCTCTGTTGTTAATAATTATGTTCCCACTTCAGTAATCCAATTGATAAAACTGTTTCCTTTGAGTGAATTCAACAATGCCAAAACAAATGTGCACGTCAACCAGTAATTTACTATCTTAATCTCCTCTGAATAGTCATTCTATGAGTCAATAACAGTTCAATGCAAATTGCCCCACAGTGAGACACAGGGAGAAGGAGAGATTGATCTTACCATCAAATTGGCCTTCATTAGCTGGCATTAGAAGGAGAAGCAAATGGCAAAGGCCAAAAACACAAGACAAAGTAAGTCAACAGAGCAAAACAAAAACCCACAGAATTATTTAAGTAAATGAACAAGGAAAGAGAAGCAAACAAGGATTATTGGATAAAATAACAGAACAAAAGAAAAAGGAGAACAAGTAATGATCAACGACTTTATTAAAATATCTTTCAATAGACAAGCACTTGAATAAAGAGTAAAATTAAATGAATCTTTAAAAGATGAAATATTTAAAACATAGGGTGTTAAAAGAAGCCTTAATGCAGAAGATTGGTGGATGGTTTTTAGTGCTGGGTCACTTTATTGAGGTTGTGTACTCACCTTTCCATTGCTGGGCATTGTTGAATGGTCAAACAGAAAATAAGCACCAAAGAAAAATGTCACAGCATCAAATACTCCCAGGAATGTCCAGTAAAGGAACAACTTCCAACATAACAAGGAATTTTTGGCAATGTCCCTGATGGTTGAAAAGAAAAACTATGAAATTGGATTGTGTATCTTTGTTATTGATTTATAATGCATTATAAAAATATTTTCATGACTGATGAAGTTTCTGCTCAAATTGCACTACGGTTCTTCTGAAGGAAGAAAACACATATTGGGCTTCCTTCTAAATTTAATCTCCCTCTCTTGCCCTGCCCAGTGCACTCCAATGGCACCTTTACACAGTTCATCATGGGGTACCGAGAACTCCATCAATATTCAAAGTATTAGCAAAAGTTCAACTTTATTCCTTTGCTTCATATTCAGTGATTGAAATTAAAAAATATGGTGAGTTTAGGAAATCCTCTTGCTTTACCTTAGAAAGATTTAGGTATCTACTTCCCTTAATATTTATAAAAGTTTTGCTATTGCAGATTTTTTACAAACTATATACATTTACATTTCTTAAGGCCTGTCACCAACAGTCAAAATGTTTACCAAAATCTGATCCCCATTGCTTATCCTCCTCTTTTACACCCTGCTCAACTTAATTTTAGACCAAGACTTGGATTTTCAGAACAACCCCTCACCAGCAAAATTCATATCCTATATCACACTATATGCCTCCTCGCTCACCTGTACATTGTTGGGTCTCTTTTGAGAGCATCGACACTAACATGTTGTTCCATCAGGCTATACAACAGGATGGGAAGAGAAGTGAAGCTGATGTTGTACAATGTAAGATATGCAGCATCATACAAGGGCTGTAAAATAAGAAACGTTTCATTACATTGGTACATTGGAATCATACAAGTTTATTCTAGCCTCTCAGATGCGATTGGGAGTGCATAAATACGGGTTGGAGATGCAGAAGTTATTCCAACATACCTTCAGTTTGAGCATATCACCATATGGATACTAAATTATCCCACTAACTCTGTGGTCATCTAACTGCTCCAAGCAATAGGATGGAACCAGGAATAATTAGAGAGATTAACCCATGTTCCCATTACTAATCTCTATCAGGCAGCGGTCCTAGAATTTAATTACAAACTTAAGGAAAAGGTTTTAAATGTATTGGAAGCAATTCATATAAGGTTTCCTCAATAAATACATGGAACAGAAGGTTATCTTATGAGGACAGTTGAATAGGTCCCAACCAGTGTTCGTTGGAGCTCAGTGAAGTGAGAGGGGACTTTATTAAAAAATAAACGAGATTGAGAGGTTTTTATAGGTTTAATGTCATGAGATTGCTTTCTCTTTTGGGAAAAGCGTAGAACTAGGGATCACTATTTTAAATTATGTGGTTGCCCATTTAAAACAGAGGTTAGGCAAAACCTATTTCTCAGGTTTATGAATCTTTGGAACTCTCTAAACAATCACATCAGCCAGAATTTTGCAACTAAGGTGGAGCCAGTGCTGGGACCTAATGGACTTTTCCAATTCACTTGTTCACATGTCCACTCTCCCATCATAGATGAGGCCCACACTCGTGTCTCCTCGGTACCCCGCAGCTCCGCCCATGCTCCCCCTCCCCCTCCCCCTCATTGCAACAGAGACAGAATCCTCCTGGTCCTTACCTTCCACCCCATCAGCCGTCGTATACAACACATAATCCTCCAAAATGTCCGCCACCTCCAACGGGATCCCACCGCTGGCCACATTTTCCCATCTCCACCCCTTTCCACCTTCCGCAGAGACCGTTCCCTCCGCAACTCCCTGGTTAACTCATCTCTTCCCACCCAAACCACCCCCTCCCCTGTAACCGCAGAAGATGCAACACCTGTTGCAATACCTCCTCCCTCGACTCTATCCAAGGACCCTGACAGTCCTTTCAGGTTAGGCAGAGGTTCACTTGCACCTCCTCCAACCTCATCTACTGTATCCGTTGTTCAAGATGTGGACTCTTACACATTTGCGAGACTGGGCGATCGTTTCACGGAACACCTTTGCTCAGCCAGCCTGAACCAACCTGATCTCCCGGTTGCTGGACACTTTAATTCTCCTTCCCATTCCAACACAGACCTTTCTGTCCTCCATTGTCAGAGTGAGGCTAAACACAAATTGGAGGAACAGCATCTCATATTTCGCTTGGGCAGCTTACAGCCCAGTGGTATGAATTTTGATTTCTCTCACTTCAGGTAGCCCCAGCATTCATTCTCTCTCTATCCCACCCCCAGCCGTCGTACCAGCTTCTCATTTTCACCCTGCAAACAGCTTACAATGGCCTGTTTCCTTTATCATTGTTACTTTTTTGCAGATCTTTCATTCATTGTTCTTTATCTCTCCACATCACCATCTACATCTCTCTTTTCCCTTATCCCTAACCAGTCAGAAGAAGGCTCTCGACCTGAAATGTCACCCATTCCTTCTCTCCAGAGATGCTGTCTGTCCTGCTGAGTTAATCCAGCATTCTGTGTCCCACTTGTTCATATATATACTCAAACCACTTTGCATGTGATGCTCTATTTTCAGCTCAAACTATGTTGGAACTTGCTGCAACTGTATGCCAAAAGGGAGTTAACGTGGCGATTTCCAACTGCTTTTGACAAAGGACACAGAAGGAAATGGATGAAGAAAAATAAACTACTTAAGAATAATCCTGTACTGATGAAGGAAATAAAAAATTTAAACTTGAATTAATACAACATTCATTTTAAGGTTATCCAAAATACTTCATTGCCTGCAGATCCACTCAAATGTGTCCACACGTTGCAAAGTCCCATTAAAATCTTATCAATTTTGTTTATTGTTGAAAGGGAGATAAGTATTGCCAGAACGTCGTTGAGAATGGTTTGACTCACTGATCATAGAACATAGAAACCAGCACCGCCATTCATTGTGATCATCTGCAATCAGTAACCTGTGCCTGCCTTCTCCCCATACCCCTTGATTCCAATAGCCCCTAGAGCTCTAACTCTCTCTTCAATTCATCCAGTGATTTGGTCTCCATTACCCTCAGTGGCAGAGAATTCCACATCAGTAGCATGGAATCTATTAGGAAAATATAAACCTATAGAAAAACCTATGCAGGAAAACATGACCTGACGATCATGTACTCCCCAACCAGAAACCATGGATGAACCACGAGCTCCACTCCCAGGTGAAGCCCAAATCCATAACACTGAACTCAAGCAATCCTGAGTGGTACAAGAAATCTCTCCTTGGCTCTCACAGAGCCATTAAGGATGCCAAGAGGGAATTCCCGACCAAGCTGGATTCCTGACACAAATTTCCGTAGATTGTAGCAAGGCTTGCACGCTATAATGGGTTTATTGAAGGCGTGCAGTATCACTGGCAACTATGTCCCTCCCGATGAACTCAAAACATTCTATGACGGTTTTGAACAGTCGGTCAGTGGAGGAATGCCGCCCTGCCAGTCTCAGGTGTATCTGTGCCAACGATTACTATGGCAGACATAAGATTGGCCTTCCTGAGAATGAATCGGCGGAAAGCAAGTGGCCCAGATGGAGTCCCCGGCTACATCCTCAGAACTTTCGCAAATCAGCTGGCAGAAGTAGTCACAGACATCTTTGGCCTGTCATTACTCCATTCGGAGGTCCCTACCTGCTTCAAGGAGACCAATATAATTCCGGTGGCAAAGTAAAGTAGATCACTACCATCCAGTGGCTCTGTCATCCACCATCATGAAGTGCTTCAAGTAACTCCAGCCTCCCAAAAAGCCTTGATCCACTGCAGTTTGCTGACCGTCACAACAGGTCCACAGCAGATGCCATCTCCCTGGCTCCAAACCCATCTCTAGAACACTTAGACAACAAAGACACCTACATTGGACTCCTACTCATCGATGATAGCTCTACCTTCAACATCTTAATCCCATCCAATCTGATCTCCAAACTCTTGGACTTCCAGGACTCAGCAAGGATGTGTTCCTAGTCCTCTACTCTCTTGACTCTAGGGCCAAAATCAGCTCAAACTCAATCTACAAGTTTGCAGATGACATCACTGTAGTGGGCTGGACCACAAACAACGACAGGGCAGAGTACAAGAAAGAGACAGAAAAGTTAGTGACATGTTTTCTGGACAATAACTAGCCCTTCAACGTCAGCAAGACAAAGGAAGCAGTCATCGACTTCAGGAAGTAAGATGGAGTGCATGCCCCAATCAGCATCAATTGAGCTGAAGTGGAATTAGCTACGAGTTTCAAGTTCCTCAGTATGAATATTACCAATGATCCGTCACAGAACAACCTCAGTGATGGGGCGACGGCCAAGGAGGCACATCAACACCTCTACTGCCTTTGGCGTTGAGCAAATTTGGCATGTCTCCAGTCACTCTTACAATCTTACTATCTACTCCCCCTCATGATATTGCACAACTCTACAAGATTACCCCTCATCCTCCTGCGCTCTCAGGAATAAGATCCCAGCCCGCCCAACCTCTCCCAATATCTCAGGTCCCTACAACATCCTTGTAAATCTTCTCTGTACTCTTTCAAGGTTACAACATTCTTCCTATAGCAGGCGACCAAAATTTAACACAATAATCCAAGTACGGTCAAGGTTGGTTTGCGAACAGCTTTGCTCAAGATGGCAAAGAATTGTAGAGTCCTCGATGAAGCCCAGTCAACATAATCAAAGACTTGTCTTCCTTCTCCCATATGTCAGAAGGTACAGGAGCTTGAATGTACTCATCACCAGACTCAAGAATAACTCTGGCAGTCTGTCTGTATTTTTTCCTTTTTTGTTGTTGTTTGTGTCGGTGTTGGGATGGCTTTTGTTTCTGTTTTTGGCTGTGTATGTGTGGGGGGGGTGGGGTGGGGCGGGGAGTGGTGGGGTGGGGGAAACCTTTCTTTTATTAGGACTCTTCCCCGGGGCGCAGCTCGGCCGCGGGGCCTTCCATCGCCCGGCGCAGCTCGGCCGCTGGACTTAACATCGCCGGCGCGGCTCGACCGCGGGACCTAACAGTGCCCGGCGCGGCTCGGCCGCGGGGCCTTCCATCGCCCGGTACAGCCGCTGGACGTCTCAGCGCTCAGTGCGGCTCGGCCACGGGGCCTTCCAGCGCCTGGCGCGGCTCGGCCGCTGGACTTAACATCGCCAGCGCGGCTCGGCCGCGGGACATTTCAGTGCCTGGCGCAGCTCGGCCGCGGGGCCTTCCATCCCCTTGCGGGGGCTGTGCATGTCGGTCGCCTCGGTAGGGGTCGAGCTGCCTGTCCGTGGGCGCGGGGGGAAGAGAGTGGAAGTTTTGTTGCCTTCCATCACAGTGAGGGGGTGTTTGGACTCACTGTGATGGATGTTTGTCTTGGGGTCGTGTGTCCTGTGTACTTTTTTCTTTTTTTTGTTGTGTTTTGTGACTGCTGTAATTTCGTTCAGTACTTGTACCGAATGACAATAAAGTTCTGTATACTATATACTGTATAACTATTTCCCCTCTTATCATGCTTCTACATGGTCCTTCCATAAATTCGGGTACTGTCTCATTCATCTCTACCTAATTGCGGGCTTTGTCTATGGAACTGATGTGCTGGGATGCTGAGAACTATATTCTCCTTTGCTCTGTCGAATATACTCGAGTTTGACTTGATTGTATTTATGTACAGTATTTTCTGATTTAACTGAATGTAAACCAGAACAAGCTGTTGGCAAAACCACTCAGAATTGTGCTGGAACACTTGTATCCCTTGAGCAAGATTGGAAATTCAATGTATCCTAACTCAGGCAAAAGAAAGCCTTAACAGCGTTAAGCAGTAACAATCTCCTCGACTTTTGCACCTCTGCTTATAAAAACAAATTAATTACCTGCCTCAGCGAGGCCTTAACTAACAAATTAACTTGCATGACCCCACAGGAAGAAACTTTAAAGTATGCTAGAGAGCCATTGAGCATGGAAACAGGCCATTCAACCCAACTTATTCATGTCGACCAAGATGGCCCATATCCCTACAAAAACTCTCCTATCCATGTACTTGTCCAAGTTTATTTTAAATGTTGTTATATGACCTGCCTCAATTACGTCCTCCGGCAGCTCATTTCATATACCCATCACCCTCTGTCTAAAAAAGTTACCCCTTGTGTCCCTATTAAATCTTGCCCCTATCTCCTTAAACCCATGTCTTCCGGTTCTTGGTTTCTCTAACCTGGGTAAAAGATTCTGTGCACTCCAAGGAACTATGTAAGAAAATAACTGCAGATGCTGGTACAAATCGAAGGTATTTATTTCACAAAATGCTGGAGTAACTCAGCAGCTCAGGCAGCATCTCACGAGAGAAGGAATGGGTGCCGTTTCGGGTCGAGACCCTTTTTCAGACTGAAGAAGGGTCTCAACCCGAAACGTCACCCATTCCTTCTCTCGTGAGATGCTGCCTGACCTGCTGAGTTACTCCAGCATTTTGTGAAATAAATACCAAGGAACTATGTGATCAATTAAGCTCACAGCAACACTGGACACCTCAAACACAGAACATTACAAGTGTACAAAAAAAAGTTATGAAGCAAATACTAACCTGCTGTGAAAATCCGCAAAAGAATTGGTATAAAAACTGAGGAAATATGAAGCAAACATTCTGGAAAATAACAGAATATATGATAAGACAAAACATCACTAACAATGACATCAGAGGGATTTCAAACTCACTGACTTAAGACAACATTCACATCCCACATGCAAGTGACGTTATGCTAAGTATTGAGAGAATCCCAATTAAAAAATACAGTGAGGAAAAAAAGTAATGGAAAATGGTTAGTGACATAAACCCCTTAAGAAAACACTGAAATATAACAGCACGTGCACACCATGCTACTGGAAGCCTAAAGAAACAAGTTAACAAATTCCGAGAGAATGTAGAAGAATAACATAATGATTAAACTCCTGTCAGATGACAGGTACAGTTCATCAATGTTAATTGCCTGTGGATGAATAGGGATTCAAAATCTAAAAGGAATTCACAATTTACAAAAGAGACCAAAGGAGTGAAAACAAAAGCCAAAAGACAGAAAGTGAGGATTCTACCTTAAATAGCAACGGGACGACCATTTTAGTTAAATGACTGAACAAGAATTTACATTTATAAAATGTTTTCTAAAATACTTCACAGCAGTATCATCAAATAAAATTTCACACTGGACTCTGGAGGGGGATATTCAGAGATGGTCAAACAGATAGCTTTCAAAGAATACCATTCAGGAAAGATGCAAGGAGAGGTTTCTTGAACCTTGGGCTTTCGATCAAGCATGTGAGACATAGATCAATCATAGAACTAAGGCAGGGAGTAACATTGTGCATGGCCTTGAGTTTATGTATTGAGGCTGACCATGAATCCAGTGGAATTGCCAGATCCAGAAGAACCAAAGGTACGGATGAGGGCATCAACAGTAGATCAATTGAGGCAGTCATAGAACCAGGTAAGCACGACTTAACTACCTCTTAGTGCTCATAATATAGGGGAGCAGTGTTTGTAGAGATCAAAAAACTTCAATCCAAATGAAGTTAAAGTAGGCTATCTAACCCCTCAAATCTGTTCTATCTTTTAATAAGATCATCTGATTGCAACTTCAACACCCGATTCGTGGTAATCTATCACCCCTTCCCATACGGTGTCTGTCAACATACACCAGTAAAAAAATATTGAATGTTTCTAGTCTTTTGTGGAAGGAAGTTCCAAATACTCACAATGCTCAGAGAGAAAAAGTTACTTCATTTCTGTTTTAAATGCCATAAATGCAGTTATTTCTAAATGGTGACACCAAGTTCTAGATTTCCCCACAAAAACAGGTAGTTTCTCCTCACCCAACTGTGTCCAGTCATCTCAAGATCTTACATATTTCTATCACGCGCCCTTTAACCCATCTGAACTTCTGTGACCTGTGGATGCAAACCTAGCCGATCCAACTGACTTGGCTCAACAGAGTCAGACGTGGAGGATGGAAAACGTGACCAGAGAGCTGACTTGGTGATGGGGGTCAAAAGATGATGGCTTCAGTTTTGCCAATATTTAACTGAGTTCCTGCACTATACTGTCCTATGTTCTATGAAATATATGCTCATCCTAGATGTTTGACAAGCAGTTTGACAATTTAAAAACAGTGGTTAGTGTCAAGAGAGGTGAAAAAGGGATGCTCTGCTTTCAAATATACTGCCAAACTGCTGCATATACAGATGTAAATTGTTGATGCTTAAAACATTTAATTTTGTTATACTGGTGTTTGGAGGAGTAGAGCAGTGGGACAGGAGAATAGGGGAAAGCCTGGGACAGGCATAGGCCAGGGGTTGGTGGCCAGGGGCAACGGCCATTGGACAAGTTGCAAAATGCTGCGTGCAACAAAATTGACAACCACAGGAGTCACAATGAATACTTGAACTCAAGCTTATGGGTCATGAATTCCAGGAACGGAATGCTTGAATATGCTCATCGTCTTATGGCCAGTTTAAATCTGTGAGATGGTGTGCTCTTGGGAGATTTACTAGTCACCCACCAATCTAAGACCATCAGGGTGTCAAAAGTGATTTATACTCTACAGAGCATAGAGATCCCCAGAAGAACAAACTTTGAACAGCAGCAATGAGATCAAAGTGCCGACATGCAGCAAACTGTAGTCAAGACATAGGCAGGATCTTTTGCAATTGCCATGTAAGAGCCAGGTGAAAGATTATTTTATTATTAATTTATAGAATATGGATGTAGTTGGCAAAGAAAACTTTTTGACAATCCCGAATTGTCCTTGGACGTAGTGTTGATCTGCGACCTTGAAATGCAAATATCTATGGTGGAAAATACTCCTCTTGGGTGGGAAATTGCAGGATTTTGACTCAATAATGATAAAGGAACAGCAATAGGATTAATTAGACTGCTTCATATTTGGGTTGCAAAGAGTATGTTACAGTTATAAACAGTTATGTTACAGTTATATACAGTTTTGTGGGA
Organism: Rhinoraja longicauda; assembly: GCF_053455715.1. NCBI lineage: Eukaryota > Metazoa > Chordata > Chondrichthyes > Rajiformes > Arhynchobatidae > Rhinoraja > Rhinoraja longicauda. Next base: position 74,100,271 of record NC_135959.1, on the reverse strand, counting down.
GAATATAGAACTTGGTGTCACCATTTAGTAACAGCATTTATGTCATTTAAAACAGTTCGAGCGGTGCTGGCTCGCAGGGCCGGATGGCCTACTCCTGCACCTATTCTCTATTGTTATCAGCAAACATATGACCTTCTCATGGAGAGAAGAACATTAATGAATACTAGACCAAGTGGACCCGTTGGGCCCAAACCTCTCCTGCATTGGTGCAGCACCCTCTCCTCCCCCCCCCTCCCCTCTCCCTCCTTCCTCGCCCCCCTCCCTCCTCCCCCTCCCCACACTCCATCCTCCTCAACCCCCTTTATCCCCCCTCCCTCCCTCCTCCCCCTACCCCCTCCACTCCATCCCCCTCATCCTCCCTCCTCTATCCCTCCCTCGCTCCCCCCTCCTTCCACCCCCTCCCTACCCCCTCCCTCCCTAGGAGATAGATTTAAACTTTAAAATGTGAATAACTTAAAAAATATAACACCGATTTCAATGAAACTTCTTCCATTAGCACCAAAGGGATGACGGCGAGTAAGGTGGGCCTAAAATTGTCATGCTGTCGTGTCACATTTTGGCTGTAGTTCAGGAACAAACAAACAAACAAACAAATGAGAGTTTTAGTATATCGATGGTTGGCCCAAAAGTGATTGGTCATAAATGTTTGTGCTGGGTACCGCTCCAAATCCTCAATCATTTATTAATTTTATCCAAAGACAATTTTTAAAGGAAACTGAGAAATATAATTGCCATTAAAGGACATCAACTATTAATCCTAACTGCATATGTTAAAATCTCTTCAGAGATTGGGGAATGTAAGAATAACCTTTTGCACTTGAGCGAAGTCAAGTCCGTATCTTCATTAATCCGAGCCATTCCTACTTGCCTCATACATCAGTTTCTGATTGGACTGCAATTTACCAGGCACTTCCCTCACCAACCCTAACTTTGCTTTATCCCATTGCCCATACAAGTGAACAAAGTGACGATTAATGGAAATGCATTGAAGGTGAACTCCCGCTCAAAATCTTTACTAATATTTCGAACACCATACAAACAATAGCATCTGTGCCATTAACTTTTTTATTTCTTTTAAAAACTGACTGAAAAGCTTTCATGTCATTATCAGGGGCGGCACGGTGGCGCAGCGGTAGAGTTGCTACCTTGCAGCACCAGAGACCCAAGTTCAATCCTGACTGTGGGTCAGTATGAAGTTTGTACGTTCTTCCTGTGACAGTGTGGGATTTCTCCGGGTGCTACGGTTTCCTCCCACACTCCAAAGACGTACATGTTTGCAGGTTAATTAGGTTCGGTAAAATTGTAAATTGTCCCTAGTGTACAGGATAGAGCTAGCGTGATCGGCGTGATCGTTGATCGGCGCGGACGCGGTGGACTTGCCAGCCTGGTTCCCCGCTGTACCTCTAAAGTCATTCACTCTCATTACAAGAACAAATAAAAATTAATTCACCTTGTAGAAAAAATACTGGACGAGCTCAGCAATTCGAACGTAATAATAATGGCCATGGACAAGCAGCAACTTCTTGAGATGTTTAAATTTAGGAATGCAATAATCGCTGTTCCGTGCAGCCTGTCGACCTTCCTTTCCCAAAATACCTGAGGAAACCAAGTGTCAGCTGAACAACCATTGAAAGAATAAAAGCAGTCACAATAATAAAATAGGTATTCAAATAATCTGCTTGCTAGCTCTGCTTCATTCAACATATCCCTTGATTTTGCTCTTGTGGCCACCATGAGGAAGGCACACTTTATTCGGATTACAGTTAGATCAAAACAGTGCTGTGGAACAATAGTTTGCTGGAACTAAATAGGATCCAACTCGCGTATATTTAGGCATGTATGAAACACTCTGGTAGGAAGTATTGTTAAAGCAATGAAAACCAACAAGGCCAGCAAATAAACCAATCTATCTTCCATCATGTTGTCCATTATAGACTTGCAAAAGATTTCATTCAGGTTCTACAAAACACCACGAAGGCCGAGCACTTTTAGGTGTAGATTAACTTGCTACTGTGAATTCTATCTAGTCTAGGCGAGTAGCAAAACAACAGAGTAGGGTGTCATCTGAATGGGAAAATGGGATGAGTACAGATGGGTGCTTGATGGTTAATAAGGACATGGTGGGTCAAAGAGTCAGTTTCCATGCTGTATAATTCTATTTTCTAAAAGCCAGTGTCTTCATGCAACTTTCCAAGGTCTAGTAGATCAGAATCTGATCAGATATATGCAAGGACCCTACAGAAGCTGGCGAAGAAATTGCATTGAGCCCTGGCCGAGATATATGAATCAACATTAGATATGGATGAGGTGTTGAATAACTAAAGGGTAGCTAATGTTGTGCCTCTATTTAGGAAGGCCTGTAAGGCAAAGCTTGGGAACTATCGACAAGTGAACCTAATGTGTGGTAGGTACATTACTGACCTAGGTAAGAGGATTCCGAGGGACAAGATATATATGCATTTAGGTAGACTGTAGCTGATTAGGGATAGTCAATAAGATTTTGTACATGGGAGATAGTGTCTTATGAATTTGATTGTTTTTTTGAAGAAGTAATCAAGAAGGTTGGTGAGGATAAGATTGTGGACATTAACATTGTCTACAAGGACTTGGATAATGTTTTGCATGGTAGGCTGCTCTGGAAGGCTAGATTGTATGTAAATTGGCTGTGAAATGGCTAATGGAGTTTAATGCAGATAAGTGTGAAGTGTTGAATTTTGTTGAGCAGAGGCATCTAGGGGTGTGGGTATATAGTTCCTTGAAAATATGTCACAGGTAGATAGGGTGGTCTAGAAGGCTTGGGTACATGAGCCTTCATCAGTCGGACTTCTTCACTTCTATTGAGCAAAGAAGTTGGGAGATTATGTTACAGTTGTACAAGACATGGGAGAGGCCACACTTAAGGTATTGTGTACAGTTTTGGTTGTCCTGTTTGTTGGAAATATGCTGTTAAACTGGGAAGGGTGCAGAGAAGATTTACAAGTATGTTGCCAAGACACGAGGGCCTGAGCTATAGGAAGGAGTTGAGCGGGTTTGGACTTTATTCCTTGGAGTGCAGGGGGATGAGGGGTGATCTTATCGAGATGTATAAGATCATTAAAGGAATAGATAGAGTAAATGCACAGTCTTCTACCCAGAGTAGGGAAATCAAGAATCAGAGGACATAGGTTTAAAGTGAGAGGGGAAAAGATTTAACAGCAACCTGAGGGGCAGCTTTCTTTTAAACAATGGGTGGTAGGTATATGAAATGAGCTGCCAGAGGAGCTAGTTGAGGCAGCTCTATCACAATGTTTTAAAAAACATTTGGACAGGTACATGGATAAGATAGATTTAGAAGGATACAGGCCAGACATAGACAGGTGGAACTAGTGTAGATGGGCATGTTGATCGGCATGGGCAAGTTCGACTGAAGGGACTGTTTCCACGCTACATGACTTGGCAACCAATAGTTTGCTACCACAGATGTCAAGGGGGAAGAAAGGAAAAAAAATATACAAATGATTTACAGAGTTTCATTTTCACAGAATACCCGAACACTATACTAAGTATTGGTCACAATAAATCATCCTGGAGAATATGAAAACATTTTGACAAAAAATGAAGGCATTTACCTATTCCAACATGAGCTTCCAGTATCATACTGACATCATTCGCACCATCACCAATTGCCAGGGTTATAGGATGTTCTTTTGAAACTTTAATCAGTTTAACAATCTGCAAAGGAGCAGAACACATGGTAAAGAATTACTTGCCAGTCCCTATACAAGAAAGTAAATACAAATTCATTCAGGAGAGTAACATCTAAAAGACATTGGGACAGTTACATGGATAGAAAAGGTTTAGAGAGATATGGGCCAAATGTAATTTAGTCAGGTAATCATTGGCAATCACGTGTACTGGGATCGGAAACAATAAAATTCCTACATGTTGTAGCTTCACAGGCACATTAACAAAACAATACAAAAAATAAATGAACCATAAACAATAAATTATCAGATACTGGCTAACCAGATGATAATAGAGCAAGCTGAAGCAAGATGTGCAACTTAAAAGTCCATAGTAGTTCAGTGCTGAGATAGGGTTGGCATTAGGATTGTGAAGGGTGGCTCAAGAACCCAATGGCCAATGGGAATAAGCTGTTCTTGAACCTGAAGGTAATAGCTCTTATTCTCCTGTACGTTCTTCCCAATGGTATCAGTGAGATGAGAGCATTGCCAAGGTGGCATGGGTCTTCGATGATATTAGCTGCCTTCTTGAAATGGTTCGTGAAGATCCCTTCGATGGCGAAGAGGCCATTTCCCCCGATGGACCGGCCAATGTCTACCAACTTCTGCAGCCTTCTTTGTTCTTGGACATATGATTTACTGAATCAGGCCACAATGTACCAATTCAGTATGCTTTCCACTATATATCTACAGATCAATGGTCTATTTAGTGACATGCCAAATCACCTCAAACTTGCAAGTGTTGACTCTCTCCACGTCATCTTGGCAAAAGAGACAGGTTCATGGACTCTCAGTTTTTCATTCCTGAAGTCAACAATCAGCTCCTTGGTCTAGCTAACATAAAGAGTAAGATTGTTGTTCTGGCACCACTGAACCAGATTGATCTCCCTCCTGTACTCTGACTCATTGTTATTCATCCAACAGCTGTGGCACTGTGGGTGAATTTAAAGATGGCATTGGAACTGTATTGAGCTACACAGATATGGGTATTTTGGTTGGCATGGACGAGTTGGGGCAAAGGGCCTATTTCTCTGCTGTGTAGCTCAAGGACGTTTACCATTCTGCATCAATTCCATCACCCAATCACTCCAATCACCTGTTCTGACCTCTAGATTCCAATAACTCCTATCAGAACGATGGTCATGCTCCTCGGCACAAACAAGCTTACTCCAACAAAACCTGCAGCTTAACCAAAGTGAAGGCATGAGTCTTGCTAGTTATAGAAAGTACAGAATTAATCATTTGATTTCAAAGCAACAGCCAGGTTTATCTTTATTTATTCATCTTTGGGGTCTAAGTGCCATGATCAAGGCCAGGATTGATAGCCCACTCTGAATTATCCATTAGAGGTTGGTGATAAATCAACTTTTAAAATCCTTAAGTCTTTCTGACAAAGATACTCTGAGAGGGCATTGGGTGGTTTCCAGGATTTAGATCTGGTGACATTGAACAGGACTAGGAGTAGGTGATCAGCTCCTTGAACCTGTTCCACCACTAAGATCATGGCTGATGCAATCTTAACCTCAAGACCATGTTCCTGCACTCTCCATTGTAGTTTAAATGTCTGCAACTTTGGTCTGGAAAGTATTCATTGACCACCTCCCAACAGCTCACTTGGGAAGAAAAATATAAAGATTCTTCGGTCTCTTGTGGCTGCCATGGCCATCAGTAAATTGCAAACATCAGTAAATCAGACAAATCGGTTACCTCATCCAAATCACTAAAAAGAGGGCTCAGTACTGAAACTGCAGCACCTCATTAAGGCCAATTCCAAAATTACCTATTTGGCTTGTTCTTTTCTGTTAGTTAGCCTTTTAATTATCCAGACACATATATTCCTATCCAACCCCCTATCTTACATAGAAAAAGCCCTCGGCCCCACTTGCCCACACGAACCAAAATGCCCCACCCAAACAAGTCCCATCTGCCTGAATTTCATCCATATCCTATCCATGTACCTGTCCAAATGCCTTTTAAATGTTGTCATAGAACCTGCCTCAACTACCTCCTCTGTCAGCTTTTTCCTACCACCCTTTGTGTAAAAAGGTTGCCCCTTTCCCCACTGACCTTAAACCTATGCACTCTGGTTCTTGATTCCCCAAAAGATTCCGTGTATTTATCCTAACTATTCCTCTCATGATCTTATACACCTCTATAACCACACTCCTCATCTTCCTGCACTCCAAGGAATAAAGTCCTAGTCTGCTCAACCGTCTCCCAATATCTCATTCCCTCAAGTCCTGGCAACATCCTCGTATATCATCTCCGCACCCTTCCCAGCTTAACAACATATTTCCTAGAACAGGGTGATCAAAACCATACAATATTCTAAATGCAGCCTCACCAATGTCTTGTAACATGATCTCCCAACTACAACATAACCACCCAACCTTTACACTCAATACTCTGACTGATGAAGGCCAATGAGCCAAAAACTTTCTTGACCACTATCTACCTGTGACCTCACTTTCAAGTGAACTTCCTCAAAGAACTGCAGCAAATTTTCAAATGTAATTTTTCTTTGATAAAACTTTGTTCACTTTGTTTGACTCATGGTTTTTCAAAACGTGTTGCTTTAATCCCTTCATAGGGAGCTAATAGCAATGCTCACTCCCCGATAGTTTCATGCTTTCTGTCTCCAACTTTCCTAAATAGTAGCAACACATTTGTAATTTTCCAATTTTCTTGGACCTCTGCAAAATTCTGGTCAATTACAACCAGCACAGGGCACACGATGACCTTTAGCCTCAGTTTTCTTAGGACTAACAATATATTTCCAAATCAGATGGTCAGTGGTTTGAAAGTGTATCTGCAGGTGGCAAGTGCAGATACACCTGCTCTTCTGTTCTTAGTGGTAGAGGTCATTCATTTGGAGCCTGGGTGAGTAACTAGTGTATTTTGTAAATGGTATGCACATCGGCCACCATAAACCAGGTGCGGAGGAACTGAATATTTTGGATGACAATAGACAATAGGTGCAGGAGGAGGCCATTCGGCCCTTCAAGCCAGCACCGCCAATCAATGTGATCATGTCTGATCATTCTCAATCAGTACCCCGTTCCTGCCTTCTCCCCATACCCCCTGACTCTGCTATCCTTAAGAGCTCTATCTAGCTCTCTCTTGAATGCATTCAGAGAATTGGCCTCCACTGCCTTCTGAGGCAGAGAATTCCACAGATTCACAACTCTCTGACTGAAAATGTTTTTCCTCATCTCCGTTCTAAATGGCCTGCCCCTTATTCTTAAACTGTGGCCCCTTGTTCTGGACTCCCCCAACATTGGGAATATATTTCCTGCCTCTAACGTGTCCAACCCCTTAATAATCTTATACGTTTCGATAAGATCTCCTTGGTGATAAACAGATAGGGCGGATCTCTCCTAGTTGCCATCAAACATCTCGAGTTGGATGAGCTGTATTCATCCAGGCAAGTGCAGTGCAACCTATTACATTCCGTTTGTATTTTGTAAAAGGTGGAAAGGCCTTGGGGTGTCAGCCGCTCATCTGCTGTTGCAGGCACTGTATTTAAATGACTGATCTAGTTGGTTTCTGATCAAAAGTGGAACTCAGCAATTCGAATATCATTGAAAGCAAGGAATACGTGGTTAGATTTCTCTTGTTGAAGACAGTTTTGCCTGACACCTTTAAGTCATGAATGCTCCTTGCCACCCAACAGCCTATGCCTGAATGTTGTCTAGTTTCTGCAGCATGCAGACATGGGCTGCTTTATTTGCTGAGAAGTTGCAAATGGAACTAAACATTGTGCAATCAACAGCGTATAACCTCACCTGGCTTTATGGTGGAAGAAAGTCGTTTATGTAGCAGCTGAAGATGGTTGGATCCAATGACACTGCCCTGTGGAACCTCTGCTGGGCTGTTCTGGGACCAAGATGATTGATCTGTGACAGCCAGAACAATCTTTTTCTTGTGGTGTAGTTCCAAACACTTCAGTGTGTTGCTTTTGATTCCTTTGACCAGCTTTTACCAGGGTGTGAGATGCCTCTTTAAATCATAAGTTCACACGTTCTAGGTGCTGAATTAGGATATTCGGCCCATCGAGTCTACTCTGCCATTCAGTCATGGCTGATCTATCTGTCCTTCTCAACCCCATTCTCCTGCCTTCACCCCATAACCAAACACCCTTCCTATTCAAGAATCTATCAATTCCTGCCTTAAAAATATCCATTAACTTGGCCTCCACAGCCATCTGTGGCAATGAATTTCACAGATTCACCACCCTCAGACTAAAGACATCCCTCCTCATCTCCTTTATAAAGATATGTCCTTTCATTTTGATGCTATAGCCTCCAGTCTTAGACTCTCCCACTTGTGGAAACATCCTCTCCACATTCATTCTATCCAGGCCTTTCACTATTTGGTAAGTTTCAATGAGGTCCTGCCTCATCCTTCTAAACTCCAGCGAGCACAGGCCCAGTGCCTTCAAATGCTCTTTACAAGTTAACCCAATCATTCCTGGGAGCATTCGAGTAAACCTCCTCTGGACTCTCTCTAACACCACCACATCCTTCCTCAGATATGGGACCCAAAACTGCTCACATTACTCCAAATGCAGTCTGACCAATGCCTTACAAAGACTCAGCATTACATCCCTGTTTTTGTATTCTACCCTTCTTGAAGTAAATGCATCACCTTCCTTAATATTGATTCAACCAGCAAATTAACTTTTTGGGAATCCTGTACCAGCACCCCAAGTCCCTTTGCACCACCGATTTCTGAATTCTCTTCCCATTTAGAAAATAGTCTATGCCTTTATTCCTACTACCAAAATGCACAACTCCACTTTGCCACGCCATATTTCATCTGCCACTTCTCAGCCCACTCTGCCAACCTGTCCACATCCTTCTGCAGCGTCCCTGCTTTCTCTGCACTACCTGTCACTCCACCTATCTTCTATTCATCAGCAAACTTGGCCACAAAGTCTTCAATTCCCTCATCCAAATCACTGATTTACATCGTGAAAAGTAGCAGCCCCAGCACCGACCCCTGCGGAACTCCGTTAGTTACTGGCAGCCAACCAGAAAAAGCCCCCATCTTGCCACTCTTTGCCTTCTACCATCCAGCCAACTTGCTATCCATTTACCCTCTGATACCATGGTCTCTCATCTTCTTTAGCAGCCTCACGTGCAGCACCTTATCAAAGGCCTTCTGAAAATCAAGGTAAACCACATCCACTGACTCTCTTTTGCCGATCCTGCTATTTCTTCAAAGAATTCCAATAGGCTCGTCAGGCAAGATCTCCCTTTCACAAAACCATGTTGACTTTGGCCTATTTTATCATGTGCTTCTACGTACTCAGAAAACCCATATTTTTTAACGGACTCTCGTGCCAAATGTTGTTTTGAAATCAATGGCAGTCACTCTCACCTTATCTCTGGAATTCAGCTGTTTTCACTATGTCCAGACTGAGACTATGATGTCTGGCGTACAGTGGCCTTGGAGAAACTGAACTTGGCATCAGGCATTTTGGTGTAAAGAACGTACTTAACGGATATAATTACCATGAAACATTCAAGGCTAACCTGTGCTTTCTGTAAAGGTGCCATTCTGCAGCATAAAACTCCAGTACAATGGCGACATATTTCCAGAAAGAGATCTTTGTAACTGCTTGAATTGCCGATTTCACCAGGTTTCATGACAAGTGACAGTGTGGCCCCATCGATGATCAGACCATAATCATGTGAATCGTTCTGAGAAAATCTAAAACACAGCAGAAAATCTAAGCAAGACCATACAACAATTATATTCTAATTATACAACACATTGTGATTAGGATATGACAGCATATTGGTTGTGTCACATTGGTTAACATGACAAAGGCAGTGCAAACATTTGAAGAATTCCAAATGCATGGAAACAAAGTCAAGGAAGGTAAATCACAACTGGTGAACAGAAAGAAAGCTCTAATTGGGCCTATGTGTGACCAGTCCACATGAGAGTGGTTGGTTCTTAATTGCTCTCTCAGTAGCCTAATGATAACCTGGTTTGTATCTAAATTATTTTCCATGGTTCAATGAAATAGCACATTATCACTTTGAGAAACCATGAATGGGCAATAAATGCTGGCTTCTTTAACATTCTAAGAGTTAATTTTAGAACTACCTGAATTTTAAAAGTTATTTTTAAAGATTATTAGCGTCAATATTTTTCAATGCTGCTGAATTAATTTAAATGTAAATTTCTTCATGGCTTAACAAATGGCAAAACTGAGGATATGGCTTTGCCAGCTTCAGAGTTTGTTTTCAGCCACTGCTGAGGTGAGACTTGCCCTGACAGCACGATGTTGCACATCACCCAGCTACAGTATAGGGTGTTGCCACTTTGGTCATCAAGTTAACATGGTGAATCCACAAAAAACAAGCACAAACTTTGTCCTGTACTTCAAGGGCAAGCGAAGGCTGCTTGCCATGAGTAGCAACTTCTGCCACGTTATCTATCAGACCTCAAAGAAGGGAAGGGAGTCAGGCAGCATCTGTGGAGGCCAAGGGACGGGCAACGTTTCAGATGGAGACTGCATCAGATCAGATTTATGCTTGCCTACCTTGCTGCTTGTGCCAGCTATTGTCTCCCAACTCCACCACCTCCTCTTCCTCTTGGCTCCATTTGTCATTGATTCCCCACCTCGCCTAGTTCCACCACCTACCAGCTGGGTCCCATCCAAAAACATCACCTATCCATTCCACCCACAGATGCTGCTCGACCCGCGAGTTCCTCTAGCACTGTGGTTTGCTCAAGATTCTGGCGGGGAGATTTGCTAAAATAACTGCGGAGACTTTAAACTAGTACGGTTGTGGGGAGGGACTCAAACACAGATAGCTAATAGGCAGTGTGTGAGGCAGGAGGCAGAAAAGGGAAACACTCAGACCCAATATGTAGGAGAGAAAGAAGGGAAAAGAAATAAACTGAGAATAAGAAATGATGGGTCCCTTAAATGTGTATATTTTAATGCTAGGAGCATTGTAAGAAAGGTGGATGAGCTTAGAGCCTGGATTGACATCTGGAAGTATGATGTTGTGGCGATCAGTGAAACATGGTTGCAGGAGGGTTGCGATTGGCAATTAAATATTCCAGGATTTCATTGTTTCAGATGTGATAGAATCGGAGGGGCAAGAGGTGGGGGTGTTGCATTGCTTGTCAGGGAGGATATCACAGCAGTGCTTTGGCAGGACAGACTAGAAGGCTCGATTAAGGAGGCTGTTTGGGTGGAACTCAGAAATGAGAAAGGTTTAGCAACACTTATAGGGGTGTATTATAGACCGCCAAATAGGGAACGAGAATTGGAAGAACAAATATGTAAGGAGATAGCAGATATTAGTAGTAAGCACAGAGTGGTGATTGTGGGTGATTTCAATTTTCCGTATATAGACTGGGAATCACATTCTGTTAAAGGGCTGGATGGTTTGGAGTTTGTAAAATGTGTGCAGGATAGTTTTTTGCAGCAATATGTAGAGGTGCCTACCAGAGAAGGGGCAGTGTTGGACCTCCTGTTAGGAAATGAGATGGGTCAGGTGACGGAGGTATGTGTTGAGGAGCACTTTGGGTCTAGTGATCATAATGCCATTAGTTTCAATATCATTATGGAGAAGGTCAAATCTGGACCAAGGGTTGAGATTTTGGATTGGAGAAAGGCTAATTTTGAGGAGATGAGAAAGGATTTAAAAGGAGTGAAATGGAAATTGTTGTTTTATGAAAAGGATATAATAGAGAAATGGAGGGTATTTAAAGGTGAAATTTTGAGAGTACAGAGTCTTTATGTCCCTGTTCGGTGGAAAGGAAAGAATAATAATTTGAAAGAGCCGTGGTTTTCCAGGGAAATTGGACACTTGGTTCGGAAAAAGAGGGAGATATACAATAAATATAAGCAGCAGGGAGTAAATGAGGTTTTTGAGGAATATAAAGAATGTAAAAGGAATCTTAAAAAGGAAATTAGAAAAGCGAAAAAAAGATATGAGGCTGCTTTGGCAAGTAATGTAAAAGTAAACCCCAAGGGGTTCTACAGATATGTCAATAGCAAAAGGATAGTGAGGGATAAAATTGGTCCATTAGAGAGTCAGAGTGGACAGCTATGTGCTGAGCCGGAAGAAATGGGGGAGATATTAAACAATTTCTTTTCTTCGGTATTTACCGAGGAGAAGGATATTGAATTATGTGAGGTAAGCGAAACAAGTAGAGTAGTGATGGAAATTAGGAGGATTAAAGAAGAGGAGGTACGGACACTTTTGAAGAATATAAAAGTGGATAAGTCTCCAGGTCCTGATAGGATATTCCCTAGGACATTGAGGGAAGTTAGTGCAGAAATAGCAGGGGCTATGACGGAAATATTTCAAACGTCATTAGAAACAGGGATGGTGCCGGAAGATTGGCGCATTGCGCATGTTGTGCCTTTGTTTAAAAAAGGTTCTAAAAGTAAACCTAGCAATTATAGACCTATTAGTTTGACGTCTGTGGTGGGAAAATTAATGGAAAAGATACTTAGGGACAATATATATAATTATTTGGATAATCAAGGCCTGATTAGAAACAGTCAACATGGATTTGTGCCTGGAAGGTCATGTTTGACTAATCTTCTTGAATTTTTTGAAGAGGTTACCAGGGAAATTGATAAGGGCAAGGCTGTGGATGTTGTCTATATGGACTTCAGTAAGGCATTTGACAAGGTTCCACATGGAAGGTTGATTAAGAAGGTTAAATCGTTGGGTATTAATAGTGAGGTTGCAAGATGGATTCAACAATGGCTGAATGGGAGATACCAGAGGGTAACGGTTGACAATTGTATGTCAGGTTGGAGGCCAGTGTCTAGTGGAGTGCCCCAAGGATCTGTGTTGGGTCCACTGTTGTTTGTCATTTACATTAATGATCTGGATGATGGTGTGGCAAATTGGATTAGTAAATATGCAGATGATACTAAGATAGGTGGAGTAGTTGATAGTGAGGTAGATTTTCAAAGTCTACAGAGAGACTTGGGCCTTTTGGAAGGGTGGGCTGAAAGATGGCAGATGGAGTTTAATGCTGATAAGTGTGAGGTGCTGCATTTTGGTAGGACAAATCAAAATAGGACGTACAGGGTAAATGGTAGGGAATTGAGGAATGCAGTGGAACAGAGGGATCTGGGAATAACTGTGCATTGTTCCCTGAAGGTGGAATCTCATGTGGATAGGGTGGTGAAGAAGGCGTTTGGTATGCTTGCCTTTATAAATCAGAGCATCGAGTATAGAAGTTGGGATGTAATGTTGAAATTGTACAGGGCATTGGTGAGGCCGAATCTGGAGTATGGTGTGCAGTTCTGGTCGCAGGATGTCGACAAAATGGAGAGGGTACAGAGGAGATTTACTAGAATGTTGCCTGGGTTTCAGCACTTAGGCTACAGAGAGAGGTTGAATAGGTTGGGTCTTTATTCTTTGGAGCGTAGAAGGTTGAGGGGGGACTTGATAGAGGTTTTTTAAATTTTGAGAGGGACGGACAGAGTTGACGTGGGTAGGCTTTTCCCTTTGAGAGTGGGGAAGATTCCAACAAGGGGACATAGCTTCAGAATTGAGGGACAAAGGTTTAGGGGTAACATGAGGGGGAACTTCTTTACTCAGAGGGTTGTGGCTGTATGGAATGGGCTTCCGGTGGAAGTGGTGGAGGCTGGCTCGATTTTATTATTTAAGAGTAAATTGGATAGGTATATGGATAGGAGGGGATTGGAGGGTTATGGTCTGAGTGCAGGTAGATGAGACTAGGTCAGGGAGAATGGTCGGCGTGGACTGGTAGGGCCGGACAGGCCTGTTTCCATGCTGTAGTTGTTATATGTTATATGTTATATGTTATTTGCAGTTCCTTGCGCCTCTCGCCTCACCTATTTTGGATAACCACCTCAGGCAATGTGGCCTTTCTTGCCTCATCAGGATTTTTCCTCTGGCCTCTTGTCTGCAGAACGTTCGATGTACAGGACTGCAGGCATAACACTGACAGGCTCAGTGTTTCTACTTCACATACTCACTCTAACCTGCATGGCCTTTAACTTGCAACACTTTGCTCACCAATGTGCAATCTAATAATTGAAATTAAATCTTTTGTCAAAGATTATACTGTTGTTAGTCATCACAGAACATATTATCTCCTATTTCAATTCTGCATTTTATCTTGAAGACAGACGCAAAAACCTGGAGTAACTCAGCAGATCAGGCAGCATCTCTGGCGAAAAGGAAAAGGTGACGTTTTGGGTCGAGACCCTTCTTCAGACTGGGAGTCAGGGGAGAGGGGAACGAGAGATATAGGAAAAATTAATGGAAAAAATGCAAAAAGCAACAATAATCAACTAACCCTTCATTATCATTGCTTTTACCCAAAATAGGGGAAAACCATCACAAGAGGACATGGGTTTAAGGTGAGAGGGGAAAGATTTAATAAGAACCTGAGGAGCAACTTTATCGGACAGAGGAAGGTGGGCATATGGAACAAGCTGCCAGAGGAGGTAGCTGAGGGAAGTACTATAACAACATCTAAAAGACATTTGGACAAGTACAGCATAGGAATGTGTAGATGGGGTATCTTGGTTGACAAGGACACGTTGAGCTGAAGGCTCGTTTCTTTGCTGGGTAACTCTCTGATTTTTCCAAAGTAAACTCTATCTGCAATTTCTCCAACCATATCACGCATACTCATACCTGTTCTCTATCCTGCTATATCCTTTGACAGCCTTTGGCACTCTCCACAACCCCACCAATATCTGTGATGCCTGGAAGCTTACTAACCAACTAATTTAAACGATTGTATATTCTCTTAGAATCAAGTGAAACCACATTTTAATGAAAAAACGAAATTTCAAATTTCAGCTAATAAATCATTAACTTCCCTTACAATTGCAAAGCTAAACATTTTCGGACAGTCCATTTATTCACAGAGATACCCACCCTGAATAACTGTCTCTCCGCAAGTTACCACTTTGCCTGAGAATTGTTTTACTCAGGTCAAAAAGCACATCATGTAAATTTTGCTCCTCTATTCGTTTAGTTGTCAGCTCAAAGAGTTGTGTACTTCTTCTGAAAAGCTTGCATGCATAACATGTGGCTGCAGCGGTTTCCATTTTGTCTCCTGTGAGAACCCAAACTTTGATTCCAGCCTGTTGCAAAGCTTCCACAGTCTCTGCAGTCTTGTCTTGTAGCCTGAAAAAAATAACATTAAACAAACTCTGTCTGCTTAAAAATATCAGAACAGTTTTAACATTAGCAGATTTATTATAACGGAACCAAAATATAGCCAAAGATTAAAAAATGCACATATGTGTTTTGATAACCAATATTTAGGCAGAGAGATTTCTCGTTGATTTCCATAATTTGTTAATGCGTGTATGTGTTGGGATATGGGCGGGTGGGCACATATGGTCTGGTACTTTGGTTAGTATATAAGAAAATAACTGCAGATGCTGGTACAAATCGAAGGTATTTATTCACAAAATGCTGGAGTAACTCAGCAGGTCGAGCAGCATCTCAGGAGAGAAGTAACGGGTACTTTGGTTATATTTATTGTTTCCTGCTTGCCTTGCAAATTTAAAAACAACAGGCATTGTAATTCATTTAATATCAGGTAAGCCAAACCATGACTCATGGTAAACCGTTGGCTTATTCTAGCACCTATTAGCCAGAGTTACGTAGAAGCATAGAAAATAGGTGCAGGAGGAGGCCATTATGCCCTTCGAGCCAGCACTGCCATTCATTGTGATCATGGTTGATCGTCCACAATCAATAACCCGTGCCTGCCTTCTCCCCAACTCCCTTGATTCCACTAGCCCCTAGAGCTCTATCAAACTCTCTCTTAAATCCATCCAGTGATTTGGCCTCCACTGCCCTCTGTGGCAGAGAATTCACAACTCTCTGGATGATTCCACAAATCTCTGGGTGAATTCCCAACTCTCTGGGTTGAATATATCTTAATGCGCAAAGCTCAAAACAATCTGTGCTGTAGGATTCTTTTCCTGATCTCCTGCTTTTGAGGGAGTGGAGATCACAGGTTAAAGAGAGGACTGCAGTGTGGAGGATGAAGAGGGGATGGTGCGAGGAAAAGTAAAAGAGGAAAATGGAAGGGTGTTACAAAGTGGAATTCGTGTGGAGCACTGCAGTGCATGGCCAAGGACAGGAATCAGAGACAGAAATCAAGATCTAGGTACAGACAGGGAAGGAATGAGGATGATCATGACAGATGACATCTGGGAAAGTACATTTGCAATGAACATTGGAGGTGGGAAGGAAATTAACAAAGTCATGTTGCATAGGACTTGGGTTAGGCCGCATTTGGAATATATTTGCAGTTCTGGTTTTTCCCATTACTGGACAGATGTGGAGGCTTTGGACAGGGTGCCAAGGAGGTTTGCCAGAATGTTACCTGGATTAGAGGGTTTCAGCTGCAGGGGGAGGTTGGACAGATGGATTGTTTTCTGTGGAATGTCAGATATTGAGGTGAGACTTTATAGAAGGGTTTAAAATTCTGAGAGACATAGATACAGTAGATAGTCAGAACCTTTAACCCCGGATGTAAATGTCCAACAGTAGAGGGCATAGTTATAAGGTGGAAAGTTTCATTGAGATAAGCGGGGAAAGTTTTTTATATACAGAGGGTGGTGGGGGCCTGGAACGAGCTGCCAGGAGTAGCGATGGACCCAGATAGGATGGTGGCATTTAAAAGGCTTCTGGATAGGCTCATGAAAGTGCAGGGAATAGAGGGCTGTGAATCTTGCTATTGAGGGCGTGCAGCATAGGTTTACTAGGTTAATTCCCGGAATGGCGGGACTATCATATGTTGAAAGACTGGAGCGACTAGGCTTGTATACACTGGAATTTAGAAGGATGAGAGGGGATCTTATCGGATCTTATCCTAGCGGAGTCAGGGGGTATGGGGAGAAGGCAGGAACGGGGTACTGATTGAGAATGATCAGCCATGACCACATTGAATGGTGGTGCTGGCTCGAAGGGCCAAATGGTCTCCTCCTGCACCTATTGTCATGTACAGGCAGATGCGTATCATGTTCAGCACAAACATTGTGGGCAGAAGAGCCTATCCCTGTGCTGTACTGTTCTATATTCTATCTTTACCAGGAAGAAGTTTGACATTTTGAATATTACAGCAATGGCCCAGAAAGACCAGATTTGCAAGGCAGTTTCCAACCTTTCCCTGAGGCTGAAACCCTGTCATTCAGGCAGCTTTCTGGTAAACCTCCTCTACACTCTCTCCAAAGCCTACACATCTTTCCTGTAATGGGTGGCCAGAGTGGTAAAGAAGGCATATGGTATGCTTGCTTTCATTGGTCGGAGAATTGATTATATGGATGGGAGGCCTGAGCTACTGACAAAGCTTGGATAGACTTGGATGGTTTACTCTGGAAGGTCGTTGGTTGAGGGGAGACCTGGCAGATGTATATAACAATATAAAAGGCATAGCTAGGACAGGCAGTCAGTAGCTTTTTCCTACAATACAATGCGAGAGGAGCAACGTTTAAAGGAGATGTACAGGGCGACCTTTTATCACAGAGGGTGATGAGTGCCTTGAATGCGGCTCCAGTGGTGGTGGTGGAGGCAGATACCACAGTAACGTCTGAGAGACTTTTAGATAGGCCTATGGATATGCAGGGAATGGAGGGATATGGATTATGTACAAGCAGATAAGAGTTGGTCTTGGCACCAGTTCAACACAGACATTGTGGGCCGAAGGGCCTGTTCTTGTGCTGTAATGTTCTAACTGCCCACTTGGTGCTGTCTTACACTGGACGAATGGCACACACTGTTTTAACTGTATCTTGGTAAATGTGACAATAACAAACCAATGGAATGTTGGCCTTCATAACAAGAGGAGTTGAGTATAGGAGCAAAGAGGTCCTTCTGCAGTTGTACAGGGCCCTAGTGAGACCGCACCTGGAGTACTGTGTGCAGATTTGGTCTCCAAATTTGAGGAAAGATATTCTTGCTATTGAGGGCGTGCAGCGTAGATTTACTAGGTAAATTCCCGGAATGGCGGGACTATCATATATTGAAAGACTGGAGCGGCTAGGCTTGTATACACTGGAATTTAGAAGGATGAGAGGGGATCTTATCGAAACATATAAGATTATTAAGGGGTTGGACACGTTAGAGGCAGGAATCATGTTCCCAATGTTGGGGGAGTCCAGAACCAGGGGCCACAGTTTAAGAATAAGGGTTAGGCCATTTAGAACGGAGATGGGGAAAAACGTTTTCAGTCAGAGAGTTGTAAATCACTGCCTCAGAAGGCAGTGGAGGCCAATTCTCTGAATGCATTCAAGAGAGAGCTAGATAAAGCTCTTAAGGATAGCGAAGTCAGGGGGTATGGGGAGAAGGCAGGAACGGGGTACTGATTGAGAATGATCAGCCGTGATCACATTGAATGGTGGTGCTGGCTTGAAGGGCCGAATGGCCTCCTCCTGCACCTATTGTCTATTGTCTATAAACCATTGAATAAATCCTATTAAAGTGACAAAGGCATGGAAGTGGTGAAAAAGCTGTGCCGGCTGCTTGCCTTCATCAGAGTCCCGAGTACAAGAGTAGGTTTGTCGTGTTACACCTGCGGTATATGTTGGTGAGACAGCACTTTGTATTGTTTGGTGAACAGTACTGCAGCCAATATTCAAAGGACATGATTAAGCGAGAGAGGGTACAGAAAAGATGCACAAGGATGTCATCAGAACAAGCAGGGTTGAGTTATGAGGAGAAACTACGTAGGGCAGGATTATTTTCCCTGGAGCAAAGAAGAAAAGGGGAGACCTTAGAGGTTTATGGTCAGTCTCTCTTCCTAGGATAAGGGAGTCTAAAACTAGAGGGCAAAGGTTTGAGGTGAGAGGGGAAAGATTTAAAGAGATCCATGAAGCATGGTTTTCCCAAGAAAGTGGTGGATATCACGGAATGAGTTTACTGTGGATATAGTAGTGGTGGTACAATTACAACATTTAAAGGACATTTGTACTGGTTTCTAGGTATATGGACCAAATACAGGTAAATGGGACGAGTTTAAGAAGGCACTTTCTTTGGCATGGACAACCTGGGTCGATGAGCCCGTTTCCATTCTATATAACAATCTCTTTATGACTAACCTGTCCTCTACAGCTGTTGCTCCCAGCAAATCCAGGTCCATTTCAACCACATCATAAGCTTCTGCAAGCTTCCTATCCCGCTCATGGAGGGAGAGTTTTGCGTTCTGAAGGAGTGTGTGAATTTCTTCATACTTTTCACAGGTCAGAACTTTACAGCCCACACATAATGTTCGCAGTCCTTCCTAAAATTAATAAAATTCCACTCAATACTGCAACAGTCCTGATGCAACCAGAGTAAATAAATCCTGCATGCATTACAAGATTAAAGCATATTTGGCATCTGCAAATGTTCAAACAACTTCAACATCCAGAAGCAACGTTCAAGCTTATTAACAGTCTTGATCAATTTTGTTCATTTCAATTGTAACATGAAACAACTTGCAATCTTGCAACAGTTTGGAAATTGAAACCAAAATGTAAATAAGAAATGCAAGGCTTCAGAGTGACAAAATACATCAGCGATCAGTCTCATTGTGTGAAGATCGTACTTGCAGAGAGCAGGGAGTTTCTCTGCACTCACAAGACCTTCACAATGACAATGTCATGCCTTCATTCAGAGTGAACTTGTTGCTATCAACAACATTTCTCCAGCTAGGTCTCAAGGAATGTGGCCACCTATAGGCAAATGGGATTAGCTCAGATGCGGATCTTGGTCAGCATGTGCGTGTTGGGCTGTTTCCGTGCTCTATGACACCATGGCTCTATCTCCCTGTGATATAGGCGGGGCATTACAACTGGAAAAAGATCATTTCTGGAGTCCGAGTCTCCGAGTCTCCACACTCCACACAGTCCACGCTGCCTCCTTGCTAATGGGAATCAGTCAAAGTCATTTATCAGATGGTAAATCTGTTTGGGGACAAATTGATCGGAAGGAGATGGTGAAAACTGCACCTTTGAAACAGATGCTCTGTTCTGTATGCACACAGATGTAACCAACAAAATAGAGCTCGGAAGCTCTACTAAATGTGGCAAAACATTGTCCAAAGTGGGCATTTCTAATGAATTATACTACAAAAAGAATCTTTCAATCAAAGATCAGGAAGCTGAAGATGGAATGACTGTCCTCCAGGTATACTCCTTGGTCCCCTACAATGGCAGCCCCTCCACCCCTTCCCCTGCAATGTCAATGGATTCGGAAGATCGGTTTGATTAAAGAATGCCTGCAAGCCATAAAACACTAATAATCTACAAACCCTAGGAAAACAAAGCTGAATCTTTCCTTCAATGTTCATGATTTAATCTTATGCAATAAGCTGGAAAGTTAAGCTGGACAAAGCATGCCCATATGAGAAGTCACATTACAAAACCCAATGTTATGGGCACTGTTGTCTTCACGTACCACTGCATTATGCTGCACTCGTTGTTGCACTAGGTCCAGCCTCCCATCCTTCACTCGGGGAAAAATCGATGAGTCAGCCCCTTTACAGAACATTATTATTTCACCTAGTTAACAGGCAATAAGGCAAAAATTACTTCAGTATCTGCAGACAGTTCGTATAACTTATGGGTACAACCCATCAACAATAGATAGTTTTATTCACAAAATGCTGGAGTAACTCAGCAGGTCAGGCAGCATCTCGGGAGAGAAGGAATGGGTGACGTTTCGGGTCGAGACCCTTCTTCAGAAGAAGGGTCTGAAGAAGGGTCTCGACCCGAAACGTCACCCATTCCTTCTCTCCCGAGATGCTGCCTGACCTGCTGAGTTACTCCAGCATTTTGTGAATAAATCGATTTGTACCAGCATCTGCAGTTATTTTCTTATAACAATAGATAGTTCATGGCCTATGGACAGGAGTCCTAAACGCACCAGGAACCCCGCTTGTAAAACACTGATCATGTTCCACAGATTAACACAAACCTTATCATTTCTGATCCAATCAGGCACATCTACATTCCATCCTTCCACTCACCCGATTCTGATCGAACAATGACGCTCATCCGACGCCTCACGGAGTCAAAACTCAATGTCTCCAGTAATTCATACCTTAGGAAGAAGAGAATTTGATCAATGAGATAATGAGATTCCGAAGCTCTGCAATCGTAGAGTCATACAGCATAAAAATAAGCCCTTCGACCCAACTTGTCCATGCTGACCAATATGGCCCATCTATGCTCTCCCACCTGCCTCCATTTGGCCCTTATCAAGGAGGTGCTGGACATCCTAAGGCGTATTATTAAGATAACTAAATCTCTCAGGCCTGATCAGATATATCTAAGGATACTGTGGGAAACTAGAATATATTTATGTTTCCATTTCAGTGTATATCCCATGAAAGAGGAGGGGGTGCTGTTTTATTTATTAAGGAGGAAGTCAAGGCAGTAGTCCAAAATGTCATTACAGATGGTTCATCCAGTGAAGCTACATGGGTGGAGCTGAGAAATAAGGAGATGATCACCTTGTTGGGAGTAAACTATATGCCCCCAAATATTCATTGAGAATTAAATAAACAAATATGCCTTTAATATTGCATGCCGCTGCAAGATTAATAGGGTTGTCATTGGGAAAGTTAAATTCTCCTAAGTCCCCAGTGTAGACAGGGGTGTCATACTGCAAAAGGTTTAGATGGAATGGAATTTGCCAAATATGTTCAGGAATGTGCAGGCAATATGTGGAGGGCCCTACAAGGGAGAGTGCAAAGCTTGATCTACGTGGGAGCCGGTAGACGCACTGCCAAGGAGAAAGGAGGACCCGGTGTGGGGGAACCACCGTCATGGAGTCATGGAGAGAGGGATGGGGGGTGGGGGGTGGGGAGAGGAAGAACAATGGAGGGCACAGCAATCTTTGGGTATGCAAAACAAAGGATATCACTGTGATTTGTCACGTCTGATAATAGTATCTATTCATTCATTCATTCATTCATTCATTCATTCATTCATTCATTCATTCAAGGTCAAGAAGGGTTTCAGCACATAGGCCTTCATCAGTCAGGGTATTGAGTTTACAAGTTAGGATGTTATATTACAGTTGTACAAAACAATGGTGGGGCACATTGGGAGTGCTGGGTTCAATTTTGGACACCCTGCTGAAGAAAAGATGTGAAGCTGGAAAGAATGCAGAGATGATTTACAAGAATGTTTCCAGGACTTGGGGAACCTGGCTGTGGTTGGGCAGACTAGAACCTTGGAGCACAGGAGGCTGAGGGGTGATCAAATAGAGGGTATAAGATAATGAGGGGAATAGATTAGGGAGACACACACAGTCTTTTACCCAGAGTTGGGGAAATCAAGAACCAGAGGATGAGAGGGGAAAGGTTCAAAGGGAACCCGAGGGACATTTTTTTTCCCCACACAGAGGGGATTGGGTGTCTGGAACAAGCTGCCAGGAGAGGTAGTTGAGGCAAGTTCTGTAACAACATTTAAAATACATTTGGACAGAAGGATATAGGTCAAAAGCAAGCAGGTGAGACTAGTGTAGATGGGCCAGCTTGGTCGCTAAGGACAAGTTGGGCCGAAGGATCCGTTTCCATGCTGCATAACTAAACGAATCTTGCATATTTTCTGGCCAGACCTCGATGGAAAGAATTTGAAAAAGTTATGGAAAATTGCCCAGTGTAAACAGTGCTGTCTCTCATTAACCAGTGCTGTCTCTCATTAACCAGTGCTGTCTCTCATTAACCAGTGCTGTCTCTCATTAACCAGTGCTGTCTCTCATTAACCAGTGCTGTCTCTCATCGAGGGAAAGAGGGAAGAAGATAATATGTTATTGCCTTCCATCACAGTGTGCTATGGTGGATGTTTACGTTAATGTTTATGTCATTTTTATGTAGTTGTGTGTCTTCTTGCTTTTTTGGTATGACCGTATGGCAATTCAAATTCTTTGTATGTTTTCACATACTTGGCTAATAAATTAATTACAATTACAAAACCAGTACTGTGTCTCATTGAGAACCAGAGCACATAGGGTTACAGTGAATGGGGAAAGATTTAACAGGAATCTAAGGGTTAACTTTTTCATACAAAGAGTAGTGGGTGTATGGAATGAGCTACCAGAGGAGATAGTTGAGGCAGGGACAATTTCAAAATTTAAGAAATAATTAGAAAGGTACATGGATAGGACAGGTTTAGTGGGCCAAATGCAGGCAGGTGTGACTAGTGTAGAAGGGACATGTTGATCGGTGTGGGCATTGGGCTGAATGGCCTTTTTCCACACTGTACGACTCTATAACCTACTTTACACACACTCCATAAAAATATAATTTGTTTTCTAAATCTTTTATTCCATTTCAAGTTATGAATCCCATACCTTTCAACTTCAGCCTCTGTATTCTCAAGCTCCATATAATTGTCTTTCAGCTGCAGGAAACTGTACCCATACCTACAAATTAAAAATAAAAATAAAATAAAGGTACTCAACACAAAGAAATGTGACCATCACTGATAGATTC
The DNA here is from genome assembly GCF_053455715.1 of Rhinoraja longicauda. Classification (NCBI taxonomy): domain Eukaryota; kingdom Metazoa; phylum Chordata; class Chondrichthyes; order Rajiformes; family Arhynchobatidae; genus Rhinoraja; species Rhinoraja longicauda. The sequence goes on along the minus strand of NC_135959.1, from coordinate 74,077,073 downwards.
ACAATGGTGTGCAAAAACACTAGTTCTGCTTCGGGACGAGGAAATTGCAAATTGAAAATCAATTTCAATTAATCCATGAGTATATTATTACCATGAAGATGAAGGATTATTATAAAAGTGCAGACAGTTACTTCTGCCAAGGACCTGCCATCCTTACCACTTGCTCATCCTTACCACCCTTGTGTGATTCAAGTCAGAATCTTGTGCACAGAAATGGGCCATTCACAGATCACATCCATGCATCTACACTAATCCCAACTAGCCACATTAGGGCTGTAAGCTTCTGTGACTTGCCTATTTAAGTGCCTATCTAAATGCCAGTTGAACATCTAAGTGCCTATCTAAATGCCAGTTCAACAGTTGAACCTGCTCACCACTTCACCTGGCAATATGTTTCAGATATTACTGCTGTGTATAAAAATGCCCCCTTAAAACCACTTTAAAACTCCTACCTCTCACCTTAAAACTATCATATTTCTTTTAATCGGCATGCCCATGGAAAAGGGTTTTGGCTGCATACCCTATCTAGGCCTCTCATATTGTTATATACTTCTATCAGGTCACCTCTCAACTTCCTTTGTTTGTGGCAAACAAGCTCAGCCTATCCATTCTCTCCCAGATAACTAAAGTCCTCCAATTCAGGTAACATCACGCCGAATCTCCTCTGCACTCCCCACAGTACATCTAGTGCGGCAACCAGAACTACTCACAATGCTACGTGGCCCTAACTTGTGTTTTACCAGCTCTATTATCCTTTGTCCTGACCTATTCAGGGAACTATAGATTTGAATGGCAGGATAAGAGTTCATCAACAAAGTAATATCCTGCTATTCACTGATATATTTGACTTCTCTAGATACATATATTTGACTTCTCTAGATGCATCCTGAATCATGCTGATCAGGATTCAATTTTGTCTGCCAATGCTTCCATATGATCCAGCCTTAGACAACCTTACTGATTATTCACAACTTCACCAATTTTCAAGAACTCCACTAACTTACTAATCCTATCCCCTACATTCACAACCAAATCATTGATATATACCTATAGACGTTGGAGGTACAGCGCAGAACTAGGCCCTTTGACCGGCCAAGTCTGCACTGACCAGCAATCCTCCCATGTACCAGCACTATTCTACACACCAGGGACAATTTACAATTTTTTTCACCAAAGCCAATTATCCTACAAACCTGTACATGTTTGGAGCAGGGGCAGGAAACCAGAGCACCTGGAGAAAATCCACGAGGTCACAGGACAAAGATACAAACTGTATACATCCAGCACCCCCAGTCACAATCAAACCCAGGTCTCTGGCTCCGTGATGTTAAGTCCGCAAGCACCCGTGGTTGGAGCTCCGAGGTCGATCCCTGGCAGAGGGATCGCAAGCTCCATGATGTTGTCCGCGGGCGACCACGGTGGAGCTCTCAAAAACGGTGTACAGCAAAGACCGCCAACTCCTTGATGTCAGGCCGCAATGCGGACGGAGACACGATACGGAAAAAAAATCACATCTCCGTCGAGGTTAGAGATTAGAAAAAGTTTCCCCTAACTCCTCCCCTCCAACCCCCACCCCCCCACATAAAACAAGCTAAAGAACGCTAAAAACATACAATTAACAAATACCATACTATTAAAACACCAAGAAGGAAAGAACAGACAGACTGTTGGCGAGGCAGCAATTGCTGGCGCCACCCTGTGGTTAACCCGGTCATTGCCACTTTCAGGGAACTATGGACTTGGACTCAAGATTTCTCGGTTCACCAGCACTTAGTATCAAAGATAGAGGAGCAAGATAGACCACTCGACCCTAAAAATCATAGTAGGTCATGGGTAAATTTCAACGGCAGTTTAGGAAGCAGATTCTGTGTGCTAGACAGGGCAGTGTTCACAACTCTCTGCGATTTCTTCGTATATAAAATGTTTGCAAACAATTATTTTTGTTCAACTTCTTGGATAAGTTGATAGTTAACATTTATAACTATTTCTTGAAGAGTTGCTGCTTCGTGATCTTTAAACTTTGGATGTCACTGATGGAATATTTGAATGAGAGATCCACTCTGTCTGTATCAGGCCAATTAATCATATTTAATCAACTGTTCTTATTTGCTTTCTCCGTTAATTTTAATTTCTCCTCCACGAGCAGTATCTCTTTTTGTTTGTCCTACATTTTAAAAAGTCATGGAAGCAGAGATTAGGCATTTGCAAACATAGAACTCTACTGTATCCACAATATAATTGAAAAGACATTTAACTTTATACTTGGAGCCAAGAAAATTTGAATTGGTGAATTGATTAGTTAAAAACCCTTGACAGCCACTAAAATGACCAATGCTGCCTGATGTGGTACAGAAGCATGAATCCAATTCAAATAGACACAGTGGTGGAGTAAATCACCGGGTCAGGCAGCATCTCTGGAGAAAAAGGATGGGTGATGTTTCAGGTTGGGACCCTTCTTCTGACAAGGGGGCGAAGGTGAAGAGCTGGTATAAATCAGGACCTGATCTTTTCATTGGTTCGCTGATATGCAAAACTGTGCAACCCTGTATATTCTCGCACACAAAATGATGTAAATCTTACCGTGAATGACAGAAATAAAAAGTGTTATCCTTGTTTATGAAGTTCGTTGTTGAATGATTTAAAATTGAGGGGGTTGGTGCAATATACTGCTAACTCACAAATGTGTCGTCATGAGATATTCACATTTGAAAAATCCATAAATCACCAAAAAAAACAAGAAGGAGCCTATGTTATTTGACCAAATTATCGGTTGAATTTAAATATGAAATTTTTACAGGTTGTAGGGTGGTGGGTAAGGATCGTGTTAATGCATGTAACTCATTTTTCACAAAAGCAAGGGTTCGCACTATATTGCACCGACCCCCTCAATTATATGTTAAATTCAAAACTAAACTCTGGTAGCAATGTTCCTTATTCATGTCTAAAGCTAGCTGCAGGATGTGGGAACGTAGGGACACCTACGGACGTAGTGGTGCTTCTGGGAACTGCACCTGCAGGAATTGTGTCCAGGTGCAGCTCCTGAATGGACATGTTTTGGAGTTGGAGAAGCAGCTGGATGACCTCAGGGCCATCCGGGAAGACGAGAGTTTCCTGAGGTTGTTTCGCCAAGGATCCAGGACGAGCAAAGGTGGGAGACCGCGACAAAGGGGAGTAAACATGGACTACAGGAGACCCCTGTGCCTAATGCAAATAGGTACACCCTCTTGGGAACTGTCGGGGCAGAAGACGCTTCCGGTCTGAGCGGCGGACAGGTTGGCGGCTCCAATCCTGGCAAGGAGACTCGACTGGGGAGACCGACGTCAGGCAGAGCCATAGTAGTGCGTGACTCCATTGTCCGAGGTGCGAACAGGAGATTCTGTGGCAGCAGGCGAGACTCGAGGATGGTCTGTTGCCTCCCTGGTGCCAGGGTTCAAGACATCACGGACCGGCTTCAGAACATCCTAGCGAGGGAAGGCGATCAACCGGAAGTAGTTGTACACGTGGGCACGAACGACGTCGGGAGGAAGAGGAAGGAGGTGCTGCAACGTGAGTTTAAAGAGTTAGGAAGAAGACTGAGAAGTTGGACTTCGAGGGTGGTTGTCTCTGGATTGCTTCCTGTACCTCGTGCTGGTGAGGGCAGAAATAGGGAGATAGGGGATATGAATCTATGGCTGTGGGGCTGGTGCAGGGAGCAGGGATTTAGATTTCTGGACCACTGGGATCTCTTCTGGGGTAGGGGTGACCTATACAAAAGGGACGGGTTACACCTTAACAGCAGGGGGACCAACGTTCTGGCAGGCAGGTTTGCTAGTGCTACAAGTGTGAGTTTAAACTAAGTAGTGGGGGGGGAGGGGTTGACAAATTGAGAGTATAAAGATGGAGTTAAAGGGGAAGCGAATACAGGAGAAATTGCAAAAGACTCCCAAATAAATGGGAAGACTGATGGGACTGAAGGCTGATAAATCCCCAGGGCCTGATGGTCTGCATCCCAAGGTACTTAAGGATGTGGCTCTAGAAATCGTGGACGCATTGGTGATCATTTTCCAATGTTCTATAGATTCAGGATCAGTTCCTGTGGATTGGTGGGTAGCTAATGTTATCCCACTTTTTAAGAAAGGAGGGAGAGAGAAAACAGGAAATTATAGACCAGTTAGACTGACATCGGTGGTGGGGAATATGCTGGAGTCAATTATAAAAGACGAAATTGCGGAGCATTTCAATAGCAGTAACAGGATCGTTCCGAGTCAGCATGGATTTACGAAGGGGAAATCATAACTAGGAAAATGGACAGGGGAGAGCCGATGGATGTAGTGTACCTTGACTTTCAGAAAGCCTTCGATAAGGTCCCACATAGGAGATTAGTGGGCAAAATTAGAGCACATGGTATTGGGGGTAGGATACTGACATGGATAGAAAATTGGTTGGCAGACAGGAAACAAAGAGTAGGGATTAACAGGTCCCTTTCAGAATGGAAGGCAGTGACTAGTGGGGTACCGCAAGGCTCGGACCGCAGCTATTTACAATATACATTAATGACTTGGATGAAGGGATTAAAAGTAACATTAGCAAATTTGCAGGTGATACAAAGCTGGGTGGCAGTGTGAACTGTGGGGAAGATGCTATGAGGTTGCAGGGTGACTTGGAAAGGTTGTGTGAGTGGGCGGATGCATGGCAGATGCAGTTTAATGTGGATAAGTGTGAGGTTATCCACTTTGGTGGTAAGAATAGGAAGGCAGATTATTATCTGAATGGTGTCAAGAAAGGAAAAGGGGACGTACAATGAGATCTGGGTGTCCTAGTGCATCAGTCACTGAAAGGAAGCATGCAGGTACAGCAGGCAGTGAAGAAAGCCAATGGAATGTTGGCCTTCATAACAAGAGGAGTTGAGTATAGGAGCAAAGAGGTCCTTCTGCAGTTGTACAGGGCCCGAGTGAGACCACACCTGGAGTACTGTGTGCAGTTTTGGTCTCCAAACTTGAGGAAGGATATTCTTGCTATTGAGGGCGTGCAGCGTAGGTTCACGAGGTTAATTCCTGGAATGGCGGGACTGTTGTATGTTGAAAGACTGGAGCGGCTAGGCTTGTATACACTGGAATTTAGAAGGATGAGAGGGGATCTTATTGAAACATAAGATTATTAAGGGATTGGACACGCTAGGGGCAAGAAACATGTTCACAATGTTGGGGGGAGTCCCGAACCAGGGACCACAGTTTAAGAATAAGGGGTAGGCCATTTAGAACGGAGATGCGGAATAACATTTTCACTCAGAGAGTTGTGAAGCTGTGGAATTCTCTGCCTCAGAAGGCAGTGGAGGCCAATTCTCTGGATGCTTTCAAGAGAGAGTTAGATAGAGCTCTTAACGATAGCGGAGTCAGGGGATATGGGCAGAAGGCAGGAACGGGGTACTGATTGTGCATGATCAGCCATGATCACGGTAAATGACAGTGCTGGCTCAAGTCAAGTCAAGTCAAGTTTATTTGTCACATACACATACACGATGTGCAGTGAAATGAAAGTGGCAATGCCTGTGGATTGTGCACAAAAAAGAATTACAGTTACAGCATATAAATAAAGTTAATAAGTTACTATAGTGTAGACAAAAATTTAGTCTGGAGTTATAAAAGTTGACAGTCCTGATGGCCTGTGGGAAGAAACTCCGTCTCATCCTCTCCGTTTTCACAGCGTGACAGCGGAGGCGTTTGCCTGACCGTAGCATCTGGAACAGTCCGTTGCTGGGGTGGCAGGGGTCCCCCATAATGTTGCTGGCTCTGGATCTGCACCTCCTGATGTATAGGTCCTGCAGGGGGGCGAGTGTAGTTCCCATGGTGCGTTCTGCCGAACGCACTACTCTCTGCAGGGCCATCCTGACCTGGGCAGAGCTGTTCCCAAACCAGACTGTAATGTTGCCGGACAGGATGCTCTCTACAACCCCAGAGTAGAAGCAATGAAGGATCCTCAGAGACACTCTGAATTTCCTCAGCTGTCCAAGGCGGTAAAGGCGCTGCTTTGTCTTACCCACCAGTGCGGCAATGTGCGTTGCCCATGTCAGATCCTTTGTGATGCGGACTCCCAAGTATTTAAAACTGCTCACCCTATCCACAGTAGACCCATTTATCTCCAGTGGCGTGTACGTCCTTGGATGTTTAGCCCTTCTAAAGTTCACAATCAGCTCCTTCGTTTTAGTGACATTCAAGAGGAGGCTATTGTCCTGACACCAGAGTGCCAGATCAGCCACCTCCTCCCGGTAGGCCTTCTCATCGTTGTTGGAGATCCGGCCCACCACCACAGTGTCATCAGCAAACTTGATGATGGAGTTTGAGCTGAACCTGGCCCCACAGTCATGTGTGTACAGGGAGTTCAGTAGGGGGCTAAGGACACAACCCTGGGGGGATCCTATGTTCAGGGTGAGGGAGCTAGATGTGTGTTCCCCCATCCTGACCACTTGGGGCCTGGTGGTGAGAAAGTCCAGGACCCAGGCACTCAGAGGGGTGCTAAGCCCCAGTTCCAGCAGCTTCTCAGCCAGTCTGCTGGGGACTATTGTGTTGAATACTGAACTAAAGTCAATGAACAGCATCCTCACATAGCCCCCTGGCTGTCCAGATGAGAGAGATAAATGAGTGCAGAACCTGGGAGACCGCATCATCCGTGGACCTGTTCGGACGGTATGCTCGAAGGGCCGAATGGCCTACTCCTGCATCTATTGTCTATTGTCACTGATTGTGAATGTGTATGGGTAGGCCCTAATGAAATGTATGTGAGAGAACAGTGATTATGATAGGGAGAACCATGTGCTGAGAAGTGTGTGCATGACTGATGAAATATATATATATATATATATATATATATATATATATATAAATAAAAGAGAGAGAGAGAGAGAGACAGAGAGAGAGAGAGAGAGAGAGAGAGAGAGAGAGAGAGAGAGAGAGAGAGAGAGAGAGAGAGAGAGAGAGAGAGAGAGAGAGAGAGACAGAGAGAGAGACAGAGAGACAGAGAGAGAGAGAGAGAGAAAGGTTGCTAAACAAACAATTAGAGGAAATCACAAGAAACTCGAGGTGTGTGTGTGTGTGTGTGTGTGTGTGTGTGTGTGTGTGTGTGTGTGTGTGTGTGTGTGTGTGTGTGTGTGTGTGTGTGTGTGTGTGTGTGTGTGTGTGTGTGTGTGTGTGTGTGTGTGTGTGTGCGTGTGTGTGTGTGTGTAATTATATGAATATATATAATTATATATACTCAGCTCCATCCAAGGACCCAAACAGGCTTTCCAGGTGAGACAGAAGTTCAACCTCCAACCTTATCTGTTGCATCCGCTGCTCTAGATGTCAACTTCTTTACATCGGCGAAACCAAACGCAGGCTTGGCGATTGTTTCGCTCAACACCTTCGCTCAGTCCACCTTAACCAACCCGATCTCCCGATGGCTGAGCACTTCAACTCACCCTCTCACTCCCAGTCTGACCTTTCTGTCATGGGCCTCCTCCAGTGCCATAGTGAGGCCCACTGGAAATTGGAGGAACAGCACCTCATATTTCGCTTGGGGAGCTTGCAGCCCAGCGGTATGAACATTGACTTCTCCAACTTTAGATAGTTCCTCTGTCCCTCTCTTCCCCTCCCCCTTCCCAGTTCTTCCTCTATCTTCCTGTCTCCACCTATATCCTTCCTTTGTCCCGCCCCCCTGACATCAGTTTGAAGAAGGGTCTCGACCCGAAACGTCACCCATTCCTTCTCTCCTGAGATGCTGCCTGACCTGCTGAGTTACTCCAGCATTGTGTACTAATGAATAGAAATCAGTATCAGTGAGAAGGAAAAAATAATAATTCTCACCTTTCACACAAATCCCCACCACCTTCCCACACAAAAATGTATAATTAAATCACTTTTCAGTACCTCTTTACACCTTCCACCAGAGCAATCTCATCTGGCGAGGAGGAAATATAAACGGAAGATCTTCGATTTTCCTGTTGCTGCTTTGGATAATCTGTCTGGTCTTCCCTCTTCACCTGGACTGTGTGGCAAAGGCACAACGCACGGAAAAACAACTCCTCTCTTCCCTGCAAGTAAAACAACCAAATCGATAACAGCTAAGTAAACAGTGGTTGGTCAGACACCTATTTGCTCTGTACTTGGCATTTATTTATCCTAAGACCGCATCTCTTCCCTGGTGTGTTGCTCTGATCACCATCATCGGCAGACAGATCAAGAGTCCAGATATGTCCCAGATAGAACAATGACATTCTTACTTGCAGCAGCATAACAGGATGTGTAAACATAGTACACTGTAAAGCATATAATAAACGAGAGAGAGAGAGAGAGAGCATGGGCCGGGGAAAGGCAACCCTCAGCACCAGGCAGCACTGGCATCCTGGACAGAGGTCTGGGTTGAGCTGAGACAACAGCTCTAATTGGATTGGCCCACCTACAACTCATCATCCTCCACCTTAAAAGCCATGGCAATTCCAGGCAAAAGGAGAGTGGGGGAAGCTCTTTTCTTTTGTTTTTCTTTTGCAGGCTTGATGAAAGACAAGAGCTGCCGGGACAAGCTTGAGGCAGCCAGCAAATCCTTTGAGGCCAAGACCGAGAGGCCTGGAAAAGCCCAAGACCGGCAGTGTCTCCTCACCTGCCGACAAACAAGGGACTGCATCCGCACATGGATTGTACAGATGAGCAGCCAGGACAAGCCAGAGTCTGCCGACATCTCCTCATGAGGCAAAGACTCAGCCACCGGCTCAAACCCAAGATGACCAGCATCACCTCCGTGGCAAAGACCGAGGTGCTAGGACAAGCCCGAGACTACCAGAGCCTCCTCTTTGAGGTTCAGGACTCAGCTGCTAGGACGGCCAGCATCTGCTCTTGAGGCAAGAGTGAACTGCAGGGACAAGCCTGAGATTACTGCACCCCTTTTGAGGCATGAACTGAGCTGCCAGGACAAGCCCAAAACAGCCAGTGTCCCCTTTGAGGCCAGGTCTGACCTATTGAGAGAAGCCAGAGACCACCGGCATCCCCTCAGCAAGGCCAAGACAGAACTGTTGGGACAAACCTGAGACTACCAGCAACTACTTTGAGGCAAAGACTGAGCTGCTGGGACAGGCCCAAGACTGCCAGTTCCTCCTCTACAAGGAAAATAATGAGCCACTGGACAAGGCCAAGACAGCCAGCTCTCCCTTTGAGGTCAGGACTGAGCAGCAGGACAATTGTTGGATGGCAACAGGCTCCTTTGAGGCCAAGACCGAGCCTCTGGGACAAGACCGAGACTGCCAGGACCTTCTCTTCATGGTCAAGACTGAGCTGCCAGACAGACAGTGCCTCCTCAGATGTCAAGACTGAGCTGCCCGACAAACCCTAGACAGACAGCGCCTCCTCAGATGTCAAAACTGAGCTGCCCGACAAACCCGAGACAGACAGTGCCTCCTCAGATGTCAAGACTGAGCTGACAGGAAAAGCCTCAGAATGCCGGCACCCCGACGTGAGGCAAGAATGAGCTGTTGGGACAAGCCCAAGATGGCTAGTACCTACTCATTTGCTCATAGACGCCCCCGCCCCCCTCCCCCCCCCCCCCAAATATTCTCGTCACTTTCATTCTTCACAATAAATAAACCATATCAAGCGAGTTCACCCGAACACGAGTCTCGGTGTAGTCATTGTCAATCCGCCATTATCCCTGATGCCACAATCCTTATATATAATGTATCTAAATAGCATAAAACAAAATAATTATTTTCTAAACAGCACACCGCAAATTGGAAGAATTCAGTCTCAAGGTAATGGCATCAACTGGCCTGTGAAATGTAAGAGAAGGAGATTTAATTGACTGTTTCTTCCAAAGTCTCATCAAGATAAGTTATAGAAAATAACAACTGCCCACACAGACAACCCTTCCTCTGGCTATTGAAACATTCATTGAACTAAAATCAAACACTGATCAAAGTTGATCGTAGTTCAGAACCAGCATGTTCCAGTATGGCGGAGGGATAAATATGGCAAGGTCAGGGAACCTTAGATGACCAAAGAGGATGTAAATTTGGTCAAAAATAAAAACAAAAAAGAGGAAGGGCCTTTAATGAAAGGTGATAAGAGGAGCCACAAAATGGTTTTGGCAAGTCGGATTTAAAAAATCCCAAACCTTTTATTACCTACATTTACAAACAAGGGGATAATCAAAGAGAAGGCAGAATCGCTCAAGGATAAGGGAGGGAATTTGTGCTTGGAGTCTGGGAATTTAGTCAAGGTACTAAGTGATAACTTTGTTTCTGTTTAAGGAAAAGGGCCGGGGACAGCGAGGAAAATGCAAGAGTAATTTAAGATTAAGAAAGTGTATAGAAGTTGGGAGGTCATGTTGCAGTTGGAAAGACGTTGGTGGGATCGCATTTATAATATTGTGTTCGGTTCTGGCCACCATATTATAGGAAATATATTGTCAAGCTTGAAAGGTTTCAGAAAAGATTTACAAGGATGTTGCCAGGACTAGAGGGTGTGAGCTAGAGGGAGAGGTTGAGTAGGCTGGGTCTCTATTCTATGGAGCGCAGGAGGAAGAGGGGGGATCTTATAGAGGTGTATAAAATCATGAGAGGGATAGATCAGGTGGGTGCACAGAGTCTTTTGCCCAGAGTAGGGGAATCGAGGACCAGAGGACATGGGTTCAAGGTGAAGGGGAAAAGATTTAATAGGAATCCAGGGGGACAAAGGGTGGTGGGTGTATGGAACAAACTGTCAGAGGAGGTAGTTGAGGCTGGGACTATCCCAGCGTTTAAGAAACAGTTAGACAGGTACATGGATAGGACAGATTTGGAGGGATATGGACCAAGTGCAGGCAAGTGGGACTAGGGTAGTTGGGACATTGTTGGCCGGTGTGGGTGAGTTGGGCCGAAGGGTCTGTTTCCACACTGTATCAATCAATGACTCTAAAGTGGTGTTGGGGCTCTTAAAGCATTAAGGTGGACAAATCCCTAGGACTTGATGGTATCTATCCCAGGTTATTGAGAGAGGCAAAAGAGTAGGTAGCAGAAGCCTTGATAAATCTTTGCATCTACTCTAGCCACAGGCGAGGTTCCAGAGGACTGGAGAGTAGCTAATGTTGTTCCTTTATTTCAGATGGGAAGCACAGAATCCAGGGAATTGTAGGCCATTGAGACTCCCATCAGGGGTAGAGAAGCTATTGGAAAGGATTCTTTGGGATAGTATTTACTTCCATTTGAAAGAGAATGGATTAATCAGAGACAGTCAGCATAGGTTTGTACATGGCAGGTTATGTCTTACTAACCTGATCGAGATTTTTGAAGAGGGAGAGCGTCAGTGATCAACGAGGGTAAGGCGGTGAATGTTGTCGACATGGATTTTTGTACGGCATTTGATAAAGACACCTGGTAGGCTGATTCGGAAGATTCAGATGCAAAGATTAACAGTAACTCAGTCGAATGGATTAGGAGATGGCTTACTGATAAAAGACAAGGACAATATTGAGGCTAGAGATCTGTGACCAGTGGCAATCCACAGGGATCTGTGCCAGGACCTCTGCTGTCTGTAATATATAAATTATTTGACATAAACATAGATCAGCTACAGAAATGGGTGGGAAAATGGCCGATAGAATGTCATCTGAGCAAGTGCAAGGTGTTACAATATGGGAGGGTGCAAGTAAGGGGAAAATATACAATTAATGGCATGACCTTAAACAGCATTGATGTGCGGAAGAATCTTGAAGTCCACAGCTCCCTGAAAGTGGCAACACAAGTAATTAAGAGTGGTAAAGAAGGCATAAGATATGCTTGCCTTCATAGGTTGGGGCATTGAGTGCAAGAGTCAGGATGTCATGATACGTAGGACATTCATCATTGCAGATAGTGAAAAACCTCTCCCCTTCGCAGAGGGGCCAGTATCAAGAAACCAGAGGCTTGCATTAAGGGGAAAGATATGTGGAGCGGATTTGAATGTAAAGATAGTTAAAGAGAGATAGTTGCATCTGACTTTATCATAAACACAAGGGATGATAGAGTAGAATTAGAGACAAAGGCTCTCGAGGATTTTCAGTATTTGCAACATTTGAGTCATAGTCTTTTGCTTTACTGTCCACTGATATTCCAAAGAAAGTGCAATTCAATAGTTCAATCCATTCCTCCAGCTGATTATGAATCTCTGTCTTACCCGATCCACCACTCCCACAGGTGCATCAATGAAATCAATTGCTATGTGGCTGTAAAAGCTTTGTCCATTGGGGATAGATTGTGATACATGTACATGGCCATCAATACAGCACTCAATAAACTCCATGTTATTCTCTGTCAAGGTTCCCGTTTTATCTGTGAAAACATATTCGACCTGTGATGGAAACAAGGAAAAATGATCAAAATTAAGATTAGGTTCAGCCATGGACCATTTCCAAGCCACCAGTTAGAATCGTAGCACTCAGTTTGGGTTTTTTATTATACCGAGGTATAGTAAAAAACTGTAACTTGCACACGATCAAAACAGATTAGATAATACTATACATAAATAAAATGACGTCAAACTAAAGTACAATAAATGGAGCAAAGGCTAAGATACGATGTGCATAATATAGTTCTCAGCATTGTAGCACATCAGTTCCAAAGGCAAAGATGTGGCCCATGGAATTTCTGCTTGATCCATTTCAGGATTACATTTGCAAAACTTTTCATTACAAATGCAATATTTAATCTCACCAAGGAAAATACCTCTAACCACATCTGGCTGACATGTCGTAGGGTAGATTTTGAGAGACGTTTCTTTCGGTGGGGACCTACTCTAAGGAGCATAGTTTCAAATTAGGGATCATCCAACAATGGGCACATGGCCTAATCCTGCCCAGATTCCTTATGTCTGCAATTAATTAATTACGATCAGTGGTCAATATAATTTCCTGATGCACTTTACATAGAACACTACAGCATGGGAACAGTCCTTTCGGCCCACAATGTCTGTGCCAAACACAATGCCAAGTTAAACTAATCTCCCCCACCTGGATGATCCATATCACTCCATTTCCTGTACACACATATGCCCATCTAAAAATCTTTCAAATGCCCCGACTGTATCTGCCCTTCACCGCTCAGTCTCTATTGATTGAGGGAACCAGTTCCTCAGCCCAAACATTCCAGTCCCAGCAACATCTTCGTGAATCTTTCCTGCACTCTCTCAGGCTTAGTCACATTATATGCAATTCTGATCTGCATTTTATTAGAAGGACAAGATTAAGACATAACCTTCCAATAGTACGAATTGTATGGAGATCAGAACGGCACGTAATATTTTAAGTGCAGGCTCATCAAAGTCTTGTACTGTGATGGCCCAACTCGTTCTCAAGAGTTCCAGCTGTTAGAGCATACGGTTAAAAATGTACCTTGGAATAGCCACGTCTGGATCTACATATGGGCTGATGAAGAGAAGGGGGCAGCAAAATATTTGGTAGTCAGGGCTATTAATTATTACAGATAAATAGAGATGAGATGCAGTCAAGCTATGATATAATTCACAGGTGTAACTGTGGTATTTTATTTTTCAAACTTACTTTTCCTTTGTACAAAGGTGGAATACAATTCTAGCTCGTACAAGATGTCAGTTATGTCAGCCAGGCTCAGCAAAAGACAGTGATCACATGGAGACCATAATTTAGAGCGTTTATGATTGTGCCAGGAGATAATGATAATCAGAGCCTGGCCAGTATTGAATGCATATCGAGCCAGCTTTCTCATTTAATTTTGTTTTTAATCCAACAGAAACCAGATCATTAACTAACTCTGGTGTGTACATTTAAACTAATGACAAAGTGTTAATTAGTCAGGAATGGCAAAATAAAACATGTTCCAAAATGATTCAGATTATTAGCCTGTTTGTCTCTGCAATTATGCTGTGTGTCTTTGGTTTCAAATATTCAGTCTGTGGCAGTTTTGCATGTATTTCATTTTCATTTCACTGGATAATCCCAGAGACAATATTTTTTAAATCCCTTAATACAACTGTTCCTCTCAATCTTCTCTTCAATCCATTCATCCCAAATTAATTTCCCTCCTCCTTGAAACCCTGTCCCTCCCCACTTCTGATTCACCTTCTAGAACATAGAACAGCATACCACAAGGACAGGCCCTTCTGCCCACGATGTCTGTACTGAGCATGATGCCAAGTCCAACTCTTATCTGCTTACACATAATCCATATCTCTCCACTTCCTGCATATGCATGTTTAGTTTAGTTTAGAGATACAGCGCGGAAACAGGCCCTTTCGGCCCACTGGGTCCGTGCTGACCAGTGATCCCCGCACATAAACACCATCCTATACCCACTAGGCACAGTTTTTACATTTACCAAGCCAATTAACCTACATACCTGTACATCTTTTGGAGGAAACCGAAGGTCTCAGAGAAAACCCACGCAGGTCACAGGAAAACTTACAAACTCCGTACAGACAGCACCCGTAGTCGGGATGGAACCCAGGTCTCCAACGCTGCATTTGCTGTAAGGCAGCAACTCTACTGCAGCGCCACCTTGTGTCTAGCCAAAAGCCTCTTCAATGCCACAATCGTATCGGTCTCCAACAACACCCCAGGCAGTGCATGGTGGTGCTTGCAGGTGCTCACTGCCCTCTATGTAAATTTAAAGAAATTGCCCTTCACATCTCCTTTAAACTTTGCCCCTCTAACCTTAAAGCTATGCCCTTTAGTATTTGATATTTCCTTTCTGGATAAAACGTTGTGACTGTCTACCCCCCTATCTATGCCTCTCATAATTGTATATACTTCGATCATGTCTCCCCACAATTTCCTGTGTTCCAGAGAAACAATCCAAATCTGTCCAACGCCTCCATGTAGTTAATATCCTCCATTTCAGACATCATATTGGTAAACCTCATCTGTACCTCTTCCAAAGCTCTACATCCTTCCAGTAATGGGGCGACCAGAACTGCAAGCAATACTTCAAATGTGGTCTCACCATAATCCTATAAATACAATACAATAGCCTTTATTGTCATGTAAGAAAATAACTGCAGATGCTGGTACAAATCAAAAGTATTTATTCACAAAATGCTGGAGTAACTCAGCAGGTCAGGCAGCATCTCAGGAGAGAAGGAATGGGTGACGTTTCGAGTCGAGACCCTTTGTACAAGTACATTGTACAAGTACAACCAGATTTTGATTGTCGCTTCCATATCGATGCTATCAAATCAAATATTAAATAAATCACGGCGAACATGCAAACAACAAGAAGGGGGTGAAAGGAAAAAGAAAAAGGGGGAACGAGGTAAAGTGCAAAAAAAGGTTCATGCAGGTAGTCAGTTGTGCCAGATGACCCTGGGGGCAGAGACAGATCATGGGGGGCTCTCAGCAGGACCAATTCAGAGCAGCTATAGCTCTAGGGATGAAGCTGTTCCGTAGTCTGGAGGTGCGGGCGTAGAAGGCCTTGTACCGTCTGCCAGATGGAGGTAGTTCAAACAGACGGTGGCACGGGTGTGTGGAGTCCTTGTAGATGCCGGTGGCTTTCCTGAGGCAGCGTGCCTTGTAGATGTCCTCCAGGGCTGGCAGCTGTGTCCCAATGATCCTCTGCATAAAGCTGCATAATGACTTCCTGACTCTTCTCTCAATGTCCCATCAAATGAAAGCATAATAATAATAATAATGCATTACATTTATATAGCGCTTTTCTAAACACTCAAAGACGCTTTACAAGGTTTACTAAAACATAAAAGAAAATAAATAGATAAATAAGTAAACGAAGAGAAAAGGAAAAAGGTGGTGAGGTGACGGTCAGTGATTGAAGGCAGTGCTGAACAGGTGAGACTTCAGTGATGTTTTGAATGTGGTGAGTGAGGAGGAGTCTCTGACGGTTTGGGGTAGTGAGTTCCAGAGTGTGGGAGCAGCGATGGAGAAAGCCCTGTCCCCCCAGGATCTGAGTTTGGTCCGGATGGGGGGGACAGGAGGTTGGCAGCAGCAGAGCGGAGGTTACGGGTTGGAGTGTGTCTGTGGAGGAGGTCAGTCAGGTAGGATGGGGCCAGGTTATGGAGGGCTTTGTAGGTCATGAGGAGGATTTTGTACTGGATTCTCTGGGGGATGGGGAGCCAGTGGAGCTTGTAAAGGACGGGGGTGATATGGTCACGGATCGGGGAGTGGGTGAGTAGACGGGCAGCGGAGTTCTGGATGAGTTCTGAGTTTGTTGATGATTTTTGAGGGTGAAGCATACGCCTTCTTTTCCACCATCTACTAGCGATGTCACTTTCCGAGAGCTACAGATGGGCCCAAGATGCTGTAAAAGGTATGCCATCTATTATATATTTTCCTCTTACATTGGACCTCCCAAAGTGCAACACCTCACACTTTTAGTTCAAAGGCAACGGTTTCAAAGGACTTTTATTGTCACATGCACCAATTATGGTACAGTGATATGCAAATTACCATACAGCCATATGGAAAAAAAAGCAACAAGGCACACAACTACATAAAGGTTAACATAAACATCCACTACAGCAGATTCCCCACATTCCTCACTGTGATGGAAGGCAAAAAAGTTCAAGCTTCTTCCGCTTTATTCTCCCACGGTGGGGGCAGTCGAACCGTCCATCGGGGTGATCGAAGCTCCCGCAGCCAGCGGTTGAAGCTCCCACGTTGGGGCGATCGAAGCTCCCGCGTCGGGGCAATCGAAGCTCCCGCGTTGGAACAATCGGAACCCCCGCGTCGGGGCGATCGGAACTCCCGTGGCTCGAAGTTCCCGAAGTCGGTCTCTGACCAGAGACCGCGGGCTCCGTGATGTTAGGTCCGCAAGCACCCACGGTTGGAGCTCCGAGGTCGACCCCTGGCAAAGGGATCACCAGCTGCGTGATGGTAAGTCCACAGGCACCCGCGGCGGAGCTCTCAAAATCGGTCTCGAGCAAAGGCCGACAGCTCCTCGATGTTAGGCCGCAGTGCGGAGGGAGATACGATACGGAAAAAAATTGCATCTCCGTCGAAGTAAGAGATTTGAAAAAGTTTCCCCCATCCCCCACATAAAACAAGCTAAAGAACACTAAAAAGATTAATTTAACATATACAATTAAAATACAAAGAAGGAAAGGACAGACAGTTGGCGAGGCATCAGTTTAGTTTAGATAAACAGTGCGGAAACAGGCCCTTCAGTCCACCAAGTCTACGCCGACCAGCAATCCCCGCACAGCAACACTATCCTGCACATGCTAGAGACAGTTTTACCAAAGTCAATTAACCTACAAACCTGGAGGTCATGAGTGTAGGAGGAAACCGGAGCACCCGGAGAAAGCCTACACAGGTCACGGGGAGAACGTACAAACTCCATACAGATAGCACCCATGGTCAGGATCGAACCGGGGTCTCTGGCGCTGTAAAGCAGCAACTCTACCTCTGCGCCACCATTCCGCCCTTTGCTTGGATTAAACTCCATCTGCTATGTCTTCACTTATTTCTGTAGTTAATCAAGATGCCGCTATATACTTTCCATGGCCTTCTTCATAGTCTGCGACTCCAGCAACCTTGGTGTCATCTGCAAACTTACTAACCAATTTGTCTACGTTTACATCCAAGACATTTATATATATCACAAACAGCAGAGGTTGCAGCACAGATCCCTGCAGAATTCCACTCGTCACAGACCACCAGCCAGATAGTGTCCTTCCAGCACAACCTTCTGTCTTGTATCAGTAAGTAATTTCTGAGTCCAAACCACCAAGTCAATGTTCTGAACAAAGGACCAAGTCCCTCTCTTACTCAGTTTTTCACATCTCAGTCCTGGTTTACAATAGATTATTATTGGTGAGCCAGTTAACCAAATGCTTTCAGTAGAGAGTCGGTAAGGCGGCACGGTGGCGCAGCGGTAGAGTTGCCGCCTTACAGCGAATGCAGCGCCGGAGACTCAGGTTCGATCCTGATTATGGGCGCTGCCTGTACGGAGTTTGTGCGTTCTCCCCGTGACCTGCGTGGGTTTTCTCCGAGATCTTCGGTTTCCTCCCACACTCCAAAGATGTACAGGTTTGTAGGTTAATTGACTGGGTAAATGTAAAAATTGTCCCTAGTGTGTGTAGGATAGTGTTAATGTGCAGGGATCGCTGGGCGGCGCGGACTCGGTGGGCCTGTTTCCGCGCTGTATCTCTAAATCTAAAATCTAAAAAATCCACTGCAGTAGATTGAAGGCAGCATGCCGTTATTGATGAGCTCCTGGCAAAATCCTAGCTCATCATCTCTTTCTGGCTAAAACAAAAGTCTCCAGTATCATACAAGGACACAAAGTGCTGGAGTAACTCAGCGGGGCAGGCAGCACCTCTGGAGAACTTGGATAGGTGACATTTCAGGTCTGAAGAAGGGTCACAACCCAAAATGCCACCTATCCATGTTCTTCAGAGCTGCCGAGTCACAGCAGCACTTTGGATCCTTTTGTGTGAACTAGTATTTGCAGTTCCTGGTTTCTCCAATATCATAATTTTCAATCAACCAACCTGCCCCAATTCTTCGTTAAGATCCGATGTATTTACTGTTGGTCCCTCATAAAGTTCATCGTCAAACATTTCTTCATCCCAAGTAATGAAGTAGGAGCCGAGGAACTTCTGCATTTCCACAGTGACGTACATGGAGACTGGAATAATGTAATTGAACAGAACCATGAAGGCCAGAAAATCTGTAAACGATGACAAGAACTAGGAAAAAACAGAAAAGGTAACTCAGAAACTGCATTGCAGATTTTTTGTTTCCATAAGAACTTTCAAACTTGGGCATTGCTACCAAACCTTGAGAAATCTGTTTATAAATTCGAAACACTGCAATATCACAATAATCCAATTATTTAATATATTACAAAGTTGACAGGAATAATCAACAGAATGGGATTTGGTCAAGAAGGCATCTTGATTGACATGGACGAGCTGGCAAAAGGGTCAGATTCTGCACTGTATAACTCTGTGATGTGACAAATGGACAAGTATTGTACCATACCTGCATGGGAATGAGCAAAGAGAGGGGAAGGGAATGGTTGGTTGAAATTGCAAAGTCAATTGGGGATTAGCATGCAGTCTATTTGGTGAAAAGAGGAAAGATGTGTTGAGCATTATTATACCACTGACATTGGCCTAAATTATGTGGGATGATCAGTCAAATGTGGCCCTGAGGAGCAGAAAGATAAAGACAAAGGGGATCTTCATTCCTATTCTGCTTTTTCCATGCAACTACCCAATCATTTTGTCTCTATTCTTCCGTCATCCAAGATCCCTAGGTGAAGGAGAGACACTTCCAAATCTACATTCAATACTTATGATATGGTCCCCCCCCTACACTGAAGAAGCCAATTGCAAGTAAGATGACCACTCTGCATAGCACCTTGGTCGAGTCCAATGGGGTAATCTTGAACGTCCAACTGACCCTCCTATCCTCACCTCCAATTTGAATTCCCCATCTCATTCCCACTATGACCTCTGTCTTTGACTACCTGTATTGGCTCAATGATACCCAACATAAATATCATTAGATAAAGTGATAAAGTACGCACATGGTGTGCATGCTGCCATTGGTTGGGGCATTGAGTACAAGAGCAATGATGCAGCTTTATAGGACTTTGTTAGGTCACACTTGGAATATTGTGTACAGTTCTGGTTGCCCCTTTTCTATTGATGTAGAGGATTTGGAGAGTGCAGTTAAAATGTACTAGAATTATGCCTGGATTTGAGGCTGCTGTAAGGAGAGGTTAGATGGACTTGTGTTGTTTTCTCTGAAATGCAGGAGGTTAAGTGAAGACCTGATACAGTGCATAAAATTATGAGAGGCATATTAGGATAGAGTACCTTTCTCCAGTAGAAATATCAAAGAATAGAGCACAGCTTTAAGGTGAATGGGGCAGTTTTAAGGAATGTGCAAGATAAGTTTTATTTTGTTTACAGAGGGTGGTGGGTGCCTGGAATGTGCTGCCAGGTGTGGTGGTGGAGAGAGTTTTGATAGTGGTGTTTAAGAGACTTTTGGACAGGGACATGGATATGAGGGAATGGAGGGATAAGGATCACATGCAGACTAATGAGCTGAGTTCATCTTGGCATTACATTTGCCACAGACATTGTGGGCCAAAGAGCCTGTTGCTGCACCGTGCCAGATTCTGCATGCTATGTAAAAACGTGCATAATCTAGACATGTTTGAACTGGACATTGTTCCAAAAGGTTAAGAAAATACTACATTTAAATGTTTCAGAACTATGTGGAAATGCCGATTTTCTTCAATTTCAACTGCTGAAGTAAAAGACTGCTGGAAACTCTTCAATGCTTTATATTCTAAGGAGCAGCTAATATTGCAGCTGATTCACCAGCAGCTTTAGATAAGTGCAAAGAGTACCAGCGATATGGAAAATCCCAAATTGTTTTTGCATTTCTATCTGGATTTCAGGCTGAAATTAGAATTCACATTGGCATTCACCTTATTTTTCCGGCGTTCTGTCTGTGTTTTCATGTTAAACCAAGGGTCATCTCTCATGGAGTCACTCTGCCATACATATTTCAGGACAGTGGTTATCAGCGCTTTACTGACCAGGATACAC
Source organism: Rhinoraja longicauda (assembly GCF_053455715.1). Classification (NCBI taxonomy): domain Eukaryota; kingdom Metazoa; phylum Chordata; class Chondrichthyes; order Rajiformes; family Arhynchobatidae; genus Rhinoraja; species Rhinoraja longicauda. The sequence goes on along the minus strand of NC_135959.1, from coordinate 74,056,566 downwards.
AAGTACACAATGAGGAATGCATTCATTGACCTGTTAAGAAAACCAGAAGTTATGCAGGACATCTATTACTCTGGATCAGAGCCATACCAACCAGTTGTGTATAATATGTCACAACTGGGGAGAATAGCTGATCACAGGTTAATTAATTGCAAGGTCGCCCCAGAATTCTGCCATCACACCAGTCAGCCCACTTGCCAATGTTTGCTCCAATGAAGTTGGCCCACCATGGTCATGATGACCAGTGGGCACCCATTTGCAATTATTCTATATTCCTGCTCTTGACAATTCAAGTGCTTGTCTAGACTCTTAAATATAGTTGGTAGAAACAAGGAACTGGAGATGCTGGTTCATACCAAGGATAGAGGCAAAGTACTGGAGTAACTCAGCGGGTCAGGCAGCATCTCTGGAGAAGAGTGGGTGACGTTTCAGGTCAGGACCCTTCTTCAGACTGGAAGGTCACCCATCATTTTGCTCTGGAGATGCTGCCTGACCTGCTGAGTTACTCCAGTACTTTGCCTTTCTTAAATATCATAAGTGGCTCTGCAGTGTATTCTAGGTACTCACAGTCAAAACGGTCCTCCACAGATCTCCTTTAACTCCTTAATCCAAAATTTACACCCTTTAGTTTTATTCACCTCTATTAAGAGAAAATAAGTTTCCCAAACCCTAACATTATCTATGCCCTTCATAATTGTATAAATCTCAATCATGTGCAGCATGTAGCGTAGGTTCACAAGGTTAATCCCCGGGATGGCGTGACTGTCATATCAGGAACGATTGGAAAGACTGGGCATGTATTTACTAGAGTTTAGAAGGATGAGAGGGGATCTTATAGAAACATATAAAAATATAAAAGGACTGGACAAGCTAGATGCAGGAAAAATGTTCCCAATGTTGGGGGAGTCCAGAACCAGGGACCACAGTCTAAGAATAAAGGGGAGGCCATTTAAAACTGAGGTGAGAAGAAACTTTTTCACCCAGAGAGTTGTGAATTTGTGGAATTCTCTGCCACAGAAGGCAGTGGAGGCCAATTCACTGGATGAGTTTAAGAGAGAGTTAGATAGAGCTCTGGGGGCTAGTGGAATCAAGGGATATGGGGAGAAGGCAGGCACAGGTTACTGATTGTGGATGATCAGCCATGATCATAGTGAATGGTGGTGCTGGCTCAAAGGGCCAAATGGCCTCCTCCTGCACCCATTTTGTGTGTTTCTGTGTTTCTTTGTCCCCTTTTAACCTCCTTCATTTCAGTTAGAATAGACATGGCCTTTCCCATCCTTCGTGAAAGCTAAAACTTTCCTTCCCATGCAACATCCTGGTTAATCTACTTTACACCCTCTCCAGTACTATGTTAATGGAATTTAATACAAAAAAAAGTACGAGGTGTTACAATTTTGAAAGGTACACAGTGAATGACTGGGCTCTGGGGAGTGTTGTAGAGCAGAGGGATCTAGGAGTGTAGGTACATACTTCCTTGAAAGTGGCATCACGTTGATAGGTTGGTCAAGAAGGCTTTCGGCACATAGGCCTTCATCAGTCAGAGTATGCATTACAAAAATTGGGAGGTCATGTTACGGATGTACAAGACATTGGTGAGGCCACATTTAGGAAAGATGTTTTTAAGCTGGAAAGGGTGCAGAGAAGAATTACGTGAATGTTGCCAGGACTCAAGGGCCTGAGCTGTAGAGAGAGCAGGCTAGGACTTGATTCATTGGAGTGCAGTAAGATGAGAGAAAATGTTATGGAGGTGCACAAGATCATGAGGAATAGATTGGGTAAATGCACAATGTATTTTACCCTGAGTAGGGAAATCGAGAACCAGAAGACATAGGTTTAAGATGAGGGGAAAAGGTTTAGTAGGAACTGGAGGGGCAACTTTTTTTTTTAAACGCAAAGGTATATGGAATGGACTCCCGGAGGACATGGTCAAGGCAGGTACTTTCATTAAGTTTACAAAACATTTAGACAGGTATATGGATAGGATAGGTTTTGAAGGATATGGGCCAAACGCATGCATGTGGGACTAATGTAGATGGGGCATGTTGGTCAGTGTGGGCAAGTTGGGCTGAAGGGCCTGTTTCCATGCTGTATGACTCTATGATACATATTGTAAGTACCAAGGGCCCAAGCATTGATTTATGTTGCATATCATTTATAATGGGTATCCAAATTGTTGACATTTCTGGTCAAGATCCTGGCATAGGGTGTCAAACTTAAACATTGACAGTTCTTTCAATCCAAAGTTTCCAAAGGTTGAAATTTATGCTTGGACTCAAGAGGATATGGGTGAGGTACTAAATAAGTACTTTGCATTGGTATTCATCAAGGAGGAGGATATGGAAGGTAGCAAGTTCAGTGTTAGGTATACTAAAAGGCGAGGGCATTTTGGGATCAAAAAGGAGCTGGTGTTGAAGCTCCTAAGCAAAAGGTGGACAAGGTAACGAAGAAAGCGTTTGGCATACTTGCCTTCATTGAGAAGGATATTACGTACAAAAGCTGAGACTTCATGATGCAAAAGTGTAAACCAGCATCTGCAGTTCCTTGTTACTATATCCGAATGCAGTTGTGCAAGTCTTGGTGAGACTACACCTGGAGTATTGCGTGCAGTTCTGGTCAGCCCGCTGTAGGAAGGATGTCATTAAGTTGGAAAGAGTGCAGAAGAGTGTCGCCAGGATGTTCAGTTTGGTTTAGTTCATTTATTGTCACGTGTACTGGGGTACAGTGAAAAGCTTTTGTTACATGCTAACTAGTCAAAGGAAAGACTATATATGATTAAGGATGTCACCATGAATTTACAGGTTTACGTTTCAGGGAGAGGCTGGATCGACTGGGACTTTTTTTCTTTGGAGTGCAGCATGCTTATTAAAGTATATCAAATGAGCGGAATGGGTAAAGTGACTGCTCATTGTTTTTTTCCCCCCAGAATATAGGATTCTAAAACTAGAGGGCATAAGCTTAAGGTACGAGTGGAGAGATTTGAGACCCCAGGGTCAACAATTCCACTCAGTGATATGCAAGGCACAGACAGAACCTTACTTTTCCACAGCAGAACGCTTCTGCGACTTGGATTGATAATTCAATGCCATCTTGGTTTCCATGCCGGTGTATATTGCCACACCTGAAATACAAGCAAACTATTGGAGCAAAACACAAATGATATGAAACATCACTGATGTACAAATTTAACATTCACAATTTTCAGAGATTTTCAATAATTATTCTACTAGATTTTGAACAAGGAGCACAGTTCAGTGACCTATAATTAACTTGTTAAAGTCCCACATCTTAGTACTATTTCAAACCCAATGTGATGTTAGCATTACCAAAGGAAGTACTAAAGGCAACCACTGCTCCACAGCAAGCACAATGATTAAATCTGGTTGCTAATTCAACCTCGGTGCAAATATTCCCAGCTAGCTGACAAAGAGATGTAGAAAATGCATACAATTTGAAACAAAACTCTGGATGTTATTCAATTACAATGTTTTGGCAGTTTAATAAACTTAATCTCTGCCTCATGCTATTTCACTAGAGATGGATAGTATTGTCTTCAAACACAATGTTCAAATCGAGAACATTATTGCCCAGAGAAAGTAGACGGCCTGAAGAGTATATAAGCAAAAATAATAATTTAAACTTTCTCTGCCATTCAATACAACCATGACTGATCCTCTAACTCAATACATTTCCATATTTCTCCCTTATTGCCTCTCAGGCCTAAAACTCTATCTATAGCGTATCTATGGCGTCACTGACTTTGGTGGTACAGTCATCCATGGGTCCACTGATCACAGGCCTAAATGACTTGTCCTGCAAAGGGAGGAGGGGAGGAGGGGAGGTGCTGCACCAATGCAGGAGAGGTTTGGGCCCACTTGGTCTAGTAAAATATTAAATCTACAGCTAACCGATCCAGTCTTGTAATTCGAAAAATCAATCTGAAGAACCTTTATTGCATTCTGTCCATACAAATACTTTATGTCTCGAGGATGAATCCAAAATTGCAGACAGTCCTGAAGGTACGATCTCAAAGACCTCCACACCTGCTCCTGATCTCAAACTTCTTGCAAGAGACCAAGGTGTCCTCTGCATTCTTAATTTCTATTGTTATTGTTATTTCTATCTATCTATCTATCTATCTATCTATCTATCCATCTATCCATCTATCCATATCTAATCTATCTAATCTATCTACTCTATCTCTCTATCTCTCTATCTCTCTATCTCTCTATCTCTCTATCTACCTATCTCTCTATCTACCTATCTATCTACCTATCTATCTACCTATCTATCCACCTATCTATCCACCTATCTATCTACCTATCTATCTACCTATCTATCTATCTACCTATCTATCTACCTATCTATCTACCTATCTATCTACCTATCTATCTATCTATCTATCATCTTGTTCCCCCGTTTGTTTGTCCCGTATGTTTCTTTGTGCGGTTTTCATCCAGAAAAGAATGGTACACGATAGCGTGACAATTTTCGGCTCACCCTACTCACCATTCCCCCGCGGTCCGAATAAATCCCCTTTTGTTACTTTTTAAAAACAAACTGCCTAATAAACTTTAATAAATGCGCTCCCCCCTCCCCCCACCCCACCTCCCCGGGAGGACTGGCACCTGTCCCGGCATGCCCTATGGCTGACTTTCCTCCCCTGATGCATCGCAGCGACGGCAGAGGATTAAACAAGGTTGCCGTCGCCACCGTTCCCCGCCGATCGCAGCCGAGGCTTCGGGTCCACGGCTCGCTTTGCCTGCAGCGCTGGACACACGGGCCCGAGGACAGTGGCTTTTCCCTGTCCCCTCCTCGCCCGCCCATGGACACTCCCCGCCCGGCAATGGGTCCACAGGTATAGGGGATCGTCAGTTGCAGGAGGGTTGCCCGGCCCGCAGGAGAGGCCGGCAGGAGAAACAGGGCCGAGGTCAGTGGCTTTGCCCTCTGCCCCCTCGCCCGCCCATGACCCCGGGGGACACTCCCCGCCCGGCAACAGGTCCACGGTTTGGTAGGGTTGCTGGGCCCGCAGGAGAGGTTTCCACAGGGGGTTGCCGTGCCCGCAGGACCACCCGCAGCAGAGATTTGCACCCAACGGGTACAAACCCGTCTCGCTCAAAATAAAACACTGCATTTTACTCAAGATTCCAGCATTCGCAATCTCTTGGTGGCTTTGTTGTTTTAAATTAAGTTGATTCCCATTGGATTTCAATTCAACCTGGCAAACCGTGAAAGAGTTGTTCAGGAGCCAGGTGCTAATGATCTTGTTTCCCAAACATCCATATTTAAAATTGTCAATTCAAGCTCAAGATGCCAGTTCCAGAAATCCAACAGAAATCCCAGCTTAAATTCATCTGAGCATCTTGATAACTCCCACAGCCTGAGATGTCAACTATTTCCCTAACCAGAGATGACACCTGAACTACCGAGTATATCCAGCAAGGAAGATGTTAGAGACATAATAAAAAGAATCAGGAAGAAAGACAAATCAACTGAAAATTTGACAAAATCATTACTAATACTAGGTATGCTCACGTTAAAAACTAAAGAAGCAGAGGTAACAGGTATTCAGCCTCTTGGGTTACCCTGGCATTCAAGATTACAGCCAATTCTCTACCTCGTACATACAATCCGATCCAATTCCACTATCCTTTATTCTGACACGTTTGCAAAATAATTAAGTGCTTAAAAGTATTTCATAGGCAATAAGACATCTGTACCTTGTGAACAGCACTTTTTAAAATGCATATTCTTTATTTTTCCAAACTAAAGCAGTTCAATAATTCATAACCAGTTTCATTGTACTAAAGTTTGTTCAGTCTTCTGCAAATCATAAATCAGGCCTCTTGGCTTTGATTGCAACTTGGGATTCCAACATTATGAATTTGAATATCACTGCTGGTTCTGTGTTCAGCTTGGAGAACATATTCTTGAATACAAGATGCTGGGACATGAAAAGGAGTCAGCAGGATTGGCATACCAAGACAGCAGTTGCAGCTGACCCAAACATTATAAAACACAGACACAGACTGAACTGAAAAAAGTAAATACACATCACTATGAGTGGTGCAACATTTACATACATGGTACAAAATGAAAAGGGGTTTTACCATAAACAAGCTTGGTATTTTTTAATGTTGCTCCTCTTAGCAGCACATTTTCTGATCCCAAAGGCCTGTAGAAAGTTTTAACAAGTTACTGGCAAACTAGATTTTTACATGACAACTTTTAGAAGTTGAGAACCTGGCGAAGTTCCTCAGCCGAAGTGAGCTTCACTTAAACTATTACACGTGTCTCTCACTCAGACAATGAGGGGGAAAGTATGGAGCAGATTATACTAGTTAAGCTCAGGATGCTCAAAAGCAACGGAGGATTATGATGGAATGATATGGTTGTGGACTAGATGGAGCATGAACACACAATAAAGCATATTTTCTAACACCAGGCAAATGCATGACCCAAAAAAGAGAAAACAATCTGAGTGAACTGCTTCCACCATTGGAAATCTATTGCCAGTTTTCAGACACACTAGATTTTTTTTTGGTATACAGGGCAAGAGGGTGGTGTAGCTAACAGAGATGCTCCCTCATAGCTGCAGCAATTCAGTTCCCATCATGACCTCTCTCCTGAGATGCTGCCTGACCCCCTGAGTTACTCCACCATTTTGTGATGTCTGGCTGTTGCATGTTCTCGCTGTGACACTATGTTTTCCCCATATATTCTGTTCTGGTTTTCTTCCAAGAATTCCAAGGGTTCGTCCATTAACTTGCTGAGGATAATTGCCCCCTGGTATTGGCAAGTACCAGAATCTGGCACAGTGGCGCAGTGGTAGAGTTGCTGCCTTACAGCAAATGCAGCGCCGGAGACTCAGGTTCGATCCTGACTACGGGCGCCGTCTGTACGGAGTTTGTACGTTCTCCCCGTGAACTGCGTGGGTTTTCTCCGAGATCTTCGGTTTCCTCCCACACTCCAAAGACGTACAGGTATGTAGGCTAATTGACTGGATAAAATTTTAAAAATTGTCCCTACTGTGTGTAGGAGAGTGTTAATGTGCGGGGATCGCTGGGCGGCGCGGACTCGGTGGGCCGAAGGGCCTGTTTCCGCGCTGTATTTGTAAATCTAAAATCTAAATCTAAATCTGGGTGAAATAAATGGAAATATGGAAAGAATAAAATGGATTAAATGTAGGTGTTTGATCGTCAGTGTGGGCTTGGTGGCTGAAGGACTAGTTCTCATGCTGTACAACTCGAATTCTAAGAATTTGTCAATGTTCAGTCCTGATTTGTAAGGCATTAAATATTTCAGGATAAAATAAATTCTACTTACCTTGCAATTGGCCCCTCGGACTCATGGTAAATATTGATACGGCCAACGAAACTGCAAGTTAAAAAAAAGCATCCCAAATAATACAGATTGTGAGATTTACTGAAATTAGAGAACAGGTCCAGAGACTACACATCTCCCCCACCACCATCACACACTGTGGCAAGGGGAAAATGTTATAGAGCACAGAAGACATCCTTCAGTCCAACTTGCCCATGCCGACCAAGATGCCCATATACACTTGTCCCATCTGCCCACATTTGGCCGATATCGTTCTAATCCTTGCATATCCACGTATCTGTGGAAATGTCTTTTAAATGTTGTTGTAGTACCTGCCTCAACTCCCTCTTCTGGCAGCTGGTTGCATATACCCACCACCCTTTGTGTGAAATAGTTGCTCCCGAGGATCCTATTAAATCTTTAACCTCTCACCTTAAACCTATCTCCTCTGGTTCTTGATTCCCTATTCTGATAAAAAGATTCTGTGCATTCACCTGATCTATTCCTCTCATGATTTTATACAATGTGATAAAAAATTGCATAGTTCCATCCTCCTGCAAAGACCAATTAAGTTGATTGAATAAAAGGCTCCAAAACTTCAAATAGACAAGAGATTGCCTCTGAGCACAGTGATTCATAAATAGGGTTTTGGAAAGGTAGAGGATGGAAGTTAGATCCTTTGTACCAGAGACCGGGCTGAAAGCTTCAGATTTAACCACACTCTATTAGGTAACAATGAATAAATATTTGGAAAAGGCTGTGCCCGCAGGAGAGTGGGTGAAGTACAAGCAGTAACACTTGTACAAATGTGTACATTAAACTGAACAGTCGCCTTTTACTAATACTGCCAGGCTCTTCATACCAAGACTGAGGAGTCTACCTTGATTGGGCATAGGCTTTTGATTGCAGGATAAAAATCATCCATTACCCTCCCCTCATTAATCACCTTCATAGTAAATCCTATCTCAAAGAATCCTCTCCCATAGCTTCCCTACCACTGATGAGGGGCTCACCAGTAATTTTTAATCTCAAACTGCTCTTGCACTCTCCACACTGTACTCTCCACACTGATCTCACTGTCCTCCATGTTCATATTCTCGATGTATACAGATGCAAAGTACTCATTTCTACCTCACCCACATCCCCTGACTCCCAGCATAAATTCACTTCTTTATCCTTGAGCTGCCTAACTGTATAGGTGAGTGACAGAATTTGGGATGAGAACAAGGGCGGAGAGAATGTGGGGAGGGTGAAAAGTGATTAAACGTAGGGCTAGTAAAAATGGTATTTAATGTTCATTGCAAACTTTGTATGGTTCTGTACTGTATGAATGTCTATCCATATCTTTCAATCTTTCACAAATTAAGTTAAACAAAGTGAATGGCCTAATTTCTCCCTTTTTTAAAAAGTTTTTACTAGGTCCTTGGCCAAGCACTCAAGGATTAGACCAGGTAGACATTTTAGACCGCAGGGTAAGTGAATGGAATATTAAAGGATATAAGGAATGAAATTAGATTCTGGAATACTAAAGGGTGCAGGAAATATGGAATTAAGGTAAATAGGAAATCGAAAGCTGCGTGGATAAAAGAGTTTGCGTCATTAGGCTGGACAGATTACAAAAAAGGCACACGGTTAGTGAGGAACCACCCACCCTTTACTGTCACTGCTGACCCCAATCCATACCGACACTTACTTGTACAAATCAGGTTGGGGCTGCTCACATTCAATTGTGGCATTCAAAGTGTCCAATTCTTCCTCAGTTTGCAAAGATTTTGTTTCTTGAACAGCATGGTATGTCTGAAATAAGAAATGCTAATTTTTTTATATTTGTTCGCACGTAGATACATCCGAGAAGCAAATCCAGCACTTTCCTTGATCATTCCACAGTGCATGCTGGTTGCACTTGGGGAGAGCAACTGAATGTAGCATAACTTGTAGGGAATATTTGCAGGTAAATGGTGAAAGGAAAACAACTTAAAGTGGTAACCCTTTATACCATTGTTTTTCAAATGATGCATGGTCGTTTTATTTTTTTAAATACTACTGCACACCGACTGTTGAAACAATGAAGATGTGACATCAAAAAAAGGACACAAAGTGCTGGAGTCCACTCAGCGGGTCAGGGAGCATCTCTGGAGAACCTTGATAGATGTATTTAAACTAAGTGACATTATAAATGTTATTGATATAATAACATGTTATTGATATAATAACATGCAAAACTCAACAAAAGTCAAAAAGAAAAACATTCCAAAGTCAAAGCAGATAGAATGTGAAGCAATCAGAGCACAAAAATTTCAGTGATCACAAAAACAGTTAACACATCTGGTGAAAGAAAAAAATCTGCTGGTAGAACTAAGTAGATCATAGGGTGATACAGCACAAAAACAGGCTCGTAGGCCAACTCGCTCATGCCAACCAAGGGTGTCCCATTCAACTTGGTCCCATTTGCCCGCATTTTGACGCCACTTTTAAGGAACTGTACACCTGTATTCCTAGATCCCTCTGCTCTCCAAAACTCCTACCAGCTCTGCCCTTCACTTTAACAGGAACATGCTGCTTTGAAATCTCACTGTCGTACTCTTAAAAGCATCCCACTTTTTCCACAAACAACCTACTCAATCAAGTTTGTGTCTAATCCACCAAAGATGGACTTGCCCCAATCCAGAACTTTAACTGTGGACCAGTCCGGTCCTCATCCATAACAATTTTAAAACTAATAAAACTTTGGTCGCTGGCCCTTCCCAATTTCCAAAAGAGTTGGTCCCTTGTAGGACCCTGTACAAATTGGTTAAGAACAAATTGGTTAAGAACTGGCATACTGCACCATAGTGTGGTACGCTGGCTGCTCAGCTGCAGACCAGAAGGCCCTCCAGAAGGTTATTAAGACAGCAGAGAAAATTATCGGCTGTCCACTGCCTTCTCTGGAGGACATCTCCAGCTCGCGTTGTCTAAACAGGGCCAGAAATATAATTAAGGACAGCACACACCCAGGATATGAACTGGTTGCTCTCCTGCCCTCTGGGGGGCGCTACAGGAGCCTAAGGACCAGAACAAGCCGACTTAAAAACAATTTCTTTCCCTGGGCGTTAAGAACTGTGAATGGAAATACTTGACTTGATGTAACTCTCACTTTCTTTGCACTTTTTTTAAATATATACAGCATCTGAGAACACATTTATTATTTATTAGTTTTTATTGGTTTTTATTGATATTGGTACTTATTGTGTTAGTTCCTATGTTTGTGCGATTGTTTTTGGAAGATTTGCACTGTCGCACTGTTTCAGATGTAGCACTTCTAATTTTGTTGTACTGTTCGTACAATGTCAATAAAGGCATATTATTATTATTATTATATATTTTTTTAATACACATTTGACAAATGTGTCACCCCATCTAAGCCTTTGGCAGTCCCAGTTAATACTGGAATGTTAAAATCCCCTACTATTGTCAACCCAATTAGGCTAGCAAGCTGCCTGCAATCTCCTGGCATGTTTGTTCTAATTCTTGTTGACTATTTGGTTGCTTGTGGTACACTCCCAACAAGGCGATCATCCCCTTTTTATTTTTCAGTTCCCCCCATAGCTTCACTAAACAAACCATCAGTAATGTCATTTCCAAATACTGCTGTGTTGTTCTCCTTAATCGGTAAAGCAACTCCCCCTCCTTGTTTACCCCCACCTCTACCTTGCCTACAGCACCTGCACCCTGGAACTTTCAGCTGCCAGTTCTGTCCCTTCCTTGGTCAGGTTTCTGTAATGGCTATAACGTCCCAATTGCACTACCTATCCACGACCTGAGGTCATCTACCTTCCCAGTCAGGCCTCTCGTATTGAAATAATTGCAAGTTAATCCAATCGTCCTTCCTCGCTCCCTGCTGTGCTCCTGCCTATTATGTTCATGGAACTTGCTTTCATCACCGTCCATACCGATTTCCAGCCTCTCAGTCCATCCCGTAGCACCAGAAAACCTGCCTGCCTGCCAGGATATTGGTTCCCCTCCAGTTCAGGTGCAACCCATCCGTCTTGTACAAGGTCACCTCTGCCCCAGAAGGGATTCCAGAGGTCCAAAATCTGAATCCCTGTCCCCTACACTAATTCCTCAACCAGGCATTCTCCTGTCCCATCTCTGTGTTCTTACACTCACTATAACATGGCAATGGGAGCAATCCAGAAATGATTACCCTCCCGGTCCTGCATTTTAATCTTTTGTTTAACACCCTGTGTTCATTCTGCAGGACATTGTCCCTTTTCCTACCTATGTCATTTGTGCCAAGGGGCACTACTTCTGGCTGCTCACCCTCCCCCTTTAAAATGTTCTGCAGCCATTCCGAGACATCAGGAACCTTGGTATCAGGGAGACAACAGTCTATCCTGGAGTTCCATTTGCTGCCACAGAATCCCTCATTAGTCCATCTAATTAGTGTCTCCTATCATTGCTTTGCCTGACGTCACCCTTCCCCACTGTGCCTCAGAACCAGACTTGATGCCACAGACCTGATTGCTGCGGAAGTAGATCATAGAGTCATACAGATTGGAAACAGTCCCTTTGCCCAACTCGTCCATGCCAACCAAGATGCCCCATCTAAGCTAGTCCCATTTGCCACGTTTGGCCCATATCTCTTTAAACCTTTCCTATCCATGTACTGTCCATGTGCCTTTTAAAATGTTATTACAGTACCTGCCTCAACTACCTCCTCTGGCAACTTGTTCCATACACTCACCACCCTCTGAGTGAAAGTCACATGGCCAGAAGATATATTGGCTTCAGATCAAATTCAAAATTTGGCAAATACCAATGTGCTAAATTACTTTGCAAATCAATTATGTTAAAAGTATGGTCTCTTCTAATTAAAATGGAATTGGAATGGATAAAAATAGAATTAAAATGGAAGTCATTCTTATGTTAAAACGATGGCCTCATCTAATTAAAATAGAATTGGACTGAATTAAAATAGAATTAAAATGGAAGTCATTCATCCAGCTAAGTTCCACAGTTAGATGTCCGCTCAGAAAATACCTTGGTGCTCGACTCGCCATCCAGGCTTGCTGTCGTGACAAAACATGTTCCATTGGCACTTGAAGATAAGAAGACCATGTCACAAGCAAAGGTTTCATTCTCTTTGGTCATCACAATGTCACCAACCTGCAGATAGATTGTACTGTTAATGAAAGGTGGGTCTCTTTCTCTCATTATCTTTCCAAAACCCTCAACTCATCTACCTCTTCCCAACCCAAATGTGCCAGATTCCCCCCAGTTTTCAGCTGTAATCCCCAGCCCAATTCTCAGCCACTGCTGCTTCTTAGCCTTGTGCTTCAAATCTGCCCACCACCCACCAAATCTCGACCCATTCAGAGCCGGAGCACCATCAATCCCGCTGCCATCAGTCCCCTCTCAGTCAATCTCAACCATAGCTTCCACTCCACCACCCCAACCCAGGCATCCTCTAAACTAGCCTCTTCACTCATAGCAATTTAGATATTTCTACAATTTCCTTACTTGCACTTTGCAACTCCGCTTTTGGACCAACTTGCCACCCTGGATGATGTGAACGGGGCATTTATTGACTGCATTATCTGCTTTATGCCGAAGCCAATCTTCATAACCCTGTCAAGGGAGAAAGAATGCATTTGATTGGATGCAAATATCCCCAAATAAAACATCACAATCTTCAATTGCTCTGAGCAGAATCCAGATTCCAAACGTCGAGTACAAAGTCAGAATATGCTTGCGGTAAAAGGCAATAAATCCATTGCTGCCCTGGTCCATAACTTCCACCACCCAGAACCAACCCCAGGACCTGATTGTTTTTTTAGGAAACCCTCTGCCCCCATCTCCAACAAAACTCAGAGCCCTTCTCCTATACAATAACCTGTTGAAAGAGGCACAATTAAGTCCAAAATTGCCAATGCAATCACAAAGGGGACTGCTTCTTTACACATTTTTGATTAATCTGCAAGTCACCTAAAGTAACTCCTTGCAACATTTACTTACATTAAATTAAAAGAGAGTAAATGCTTGACACAATTATGCACTCTGTGCAAAACGTTATTAAGAAAATAGCTTGATACTGTCAATTTATAGAGAAAAGAATGGACCAGGAAGTCTCTCTCTATAGTTCGACAATCTTGTGAAAGGTCAATTCATCCCATCTGGTGGAAGTGGCGGCGCCTAACGGCTGCGGCTCGCTAGCAGTCTGTTCGTCTTTTTTTCCTTTTTTTTTTTGTTGTGTGTCGGTGTTGGGATGGTTTTTGTATTTTTTTGGTTGTGTATGTGTGGGGGGTGGTGGTGTGGGTGGTGGGGGGGTGTGGGGGGTAGGGGGTGGGGGGGGGGGGACTTTTCTCTTCCTCACGGCGCGGGGTGCGGCTCGGCCGCGGGGTCTAACATCGCCCGGTGCGGCTCGGCCGCTGGACTTTACATCGCCCGGTGTGGCTTGGCCGCTGGACGTAACAGTGCCCGGTGCGGCTCGGCCGCGGGACTTTTCATCGCCCGGTGCGGCTTGGCCGCGGGACTTTACATCGGTGGTGCGGCTCGGCCGCTGGACTTAACAGTGCCCGGTGCAGCTCGGCTGCGGGGCCTAACATCGCCCGGTGCGGCTCGGCCGCTGGACTTTACATCGCCCGGTGCAGCTCGGCCGCGGGACTTTTCATCGCTGGTGCGGCTCGGCCGCGAGACGTTTCAGCGCCCGGTGCGACTCGGCCGCGGGGACTTCCATCCCCTTGCGGGGACTGTGCGGGTCGGTCGGGGACGAGCTGTCTGTCTGTGGGCGTGGGGAAGAGAGTGGAAGTTTTGTTGCCTCCATCACAGTGAGGGGGTGTTTGGAGTCACTGTGATGGACGTTTGTGTTGGGGTTATGTGTCTTGTGTTCTTTTTTGTATGACTGCTATGTAGTTTCGTTCGGTACCTTGGTACCGAATGACAAATAAAGCTCTGTTATACTGTTATACTGTTATAGATAGAAACAGGAAGACAAATTCAAACCTTGGAGTTTGTTACATAAAAGGAGGAAGTGTCAGGTCAACCCTGCCATTCAATTAGATCTTGATAAATTGGATTCTTAATAGCGTCAATATGATGTGATTCCATAAACCTTAACTGATATCAGTCTAACCTACTCACATCAGACACAGTGTAAATGCCCAGTCTGACAATGCCCCCCCACCCCGCCCCACAAAACACCACTACCACTTTACTCGTATTTAAACTATTGGGTTTTTTTTAAATTCCATCCTTCATTTCAATTCTTTTCTACTTCTGATATGCCTTAGGACAAAAGAGTAGGGATAAGCCAAGGTGTTGCAAAGAAAATAAGTTTGTTTCCAGAGCGTACCTGTTTGATTGCTGTCACTGTGATGACAAAGAATAATGGAAGTCCACTTGTTACTGGACTGGTAGGAGTATCAATGATCAACTGAAAATAAAAGCAAGGTTTTAATTCAATTCAAACGGTGTATTTCTTACTTACTAATTTTAGGGAAAAACTAAAATTGCCAGGTGATTGCCTGAGTATTGTGTGTCATTTATTCAAAATCACATATTGAAAAATAAAGAACTGTAAAGAAAAAAAAATGAATGCAGAAATAGGTCATCTATATTCCTTACTCCGATATTCATTTACCTCTTAATGAAGGCTAACATGCCACTTGCCCCAACTCTCTGCTGCACCTGAATATTGGCTGCACAAGAACACCAAGGTTCCTTCAAACACCAACACCACCCAATGTTTCACCATTTAACAAATGCTCAATTGCTTTGTTCGATGCACCAAATTATCCCATATTATATACCATGTTCTCACACATTGATTTAGCCAGACCATATTCTGTCGACACCACTTTGGATCTTTTGGATATGTAGAGAATAGAACAATATGGATTATCCGCAGTAGATAAGAGATGGTCTTGGCATTATGTTTGGCACAGACATTGTGGGCCAAGGGCCTGTTTTGTCCTGTACTGTTCCATGTTCCAATTTGCGTTTACACTTTCGGAGTTACGGACTAGTCTTGAAACGACTCTCACGTCAGATGTGTACGTACCCGATAACAATTGCTTCCAGTGTATATTCCCAAGCACCTGCCTAATAAATCTGTTGTTTGCCTTACTTCAGTTTAGCACTATCCCACAAGTACCAGTCTTCTCCCAATTCTAAACAATCATAAAATTTATGGAGTTATTATCTCACTATTCCCAAAATGCACTTCCACTGAAATGCAAGTCACCTGGCCAGGCTTATTTCCCAATACAAGGTCTAGTATATTCCCTTTTCGGATTGGATTATCCATATACTGTTTCAAGAAACCTTCTCAGATAGCCCTCTTTGGGTGACATAGTGGCACAGAAGGGCAGCATAGTGGCCAGCGATAGAGTTGCCACCTTCCAGCGCCAGAGACCAGGGTTCGATCCTGACTATGACTGCTGTCTGTATGGTGTTTGTACGTTCTCCCCATGACCACGTGGGTTTTCACCGGGTGCTCTGGTTTCCTCCCATACTCCAAACACGTGTGGGTTGGTAGGTTAATTGGCTTCGGAAAAAAAGATTGTAAATTGTTCTTAATGTGTAGGATAGTGCTGGTGTGTGGGACGATCGCTAGTCGCTGTGGTCTCAATGGGCCTGTTTCTGCACTGCATCTGTAATGTAAATTAAAGTATAGTAACACACCTCACAAACTCTGCCTCATCTAAGCCTTTGGCACTGAGCAAGTCCCAGTCAATATTGGGGAAGTGAAGGTCACCCAATATTGGGGAAGTGAAGACAACCCTGTGGCTTTGACATCTTTCAGTAATCTGTTTACATATCTGTTTCTCTCTGTCACGCTTGCTATTGTGGGGCCTACTTGCAATCCTATTAGAGTACTTGCACCTTTCTTATCTCTAGGCTCTGAACATATCGTCTCAGTGGACAAACCCTCTAGTATTTCCCATCCCAGTGCTGCCATAACAGTCTCCCTAATCGGTTGAGCAACTCTCTCCTCTTTTGCACCTTCCTCCTACTTACAATCCAACTCAGTTTAGTAACAGCAGAAAATGTACAAGTATGATTTGGCCAAGGCCACCATGTATCATTAATACAGATTATGAAATGCTGAGTCCTGAACACCCATCGCTGTGGTACTACCACTAGCTCGGCCTGCCAACCTAAGAATTACTAGTTATTCCCATTCTATATCTTCAACCAATACCACACTTACAGTGACATGTGCTTGGTCACATTCTGGTTGGAAGTTTCAGGAGTATTGCGTAGAGTTCTGGTTGTGCCATTACAGGATTGATGTGGAAGCTCTGGAGAGGCAGAGGTTTACTGGAATCATCCCTGGATTAGAGGGTTTCGGCTACATGGAGATGTTGGATAGACTTGGATTGTTTTCTCTGTAACGTCGGAGGTTGAGGGTTGATGATAGACGTACATAAAATTATGAGAGGTGTGAAGAGCATTGGCAGTCAGACCTTTTTTCCCCCAGGATGGAAATGTCAAACATTAGAGAGCACAGCTACAAGGTGAGAGAGGGAAAGTTTAATGGAGATGTATGGGGCTAGTTTATTTTAATACAGTGAATGGTGGGGACCTGGTACACATTGCCTGGGGTGATGGTGGTGGCAGATACGATCGTGGCGATTAAGAGTCTTAGATAGATACATGGAAGTGCAGGGCATAGAGGGATATAAACATGTACAGGCAAATGAGATTAGTTTAATGTGGTATCATTTTCGGCATTAATATTCTGGGCTAAATGGCCTGTTCCTGTGCTGTATTGTCCTCTGGTCATTTGAAGACTATTTCACATTGAATGCCACCACTTTAAAAATCATAAGAACATTCATACGGTCATTCTTCCACAAAGAAGCTTTGTCTATTTTATGATGAATTAAAAATGGAAATAAAGTGCAGATGATGGAAACATGAAATAGAAGATGCTTTAAAAGCAGTCAGCAGGTCACTCAACATCTATGCCAGGTTATCAATTACATTTTACTCTTAAACAAAATACAATCCAAAATAGCCTTTTCCCCAGTTAGTTCCTCAACATATTGATCAAAGAAGATGCATCTCGTATTTATTCCTTAGTCATCTATCACTTTATTACAATAATTATTTTGCCCAGTCTATTGATAGGTTTAAGCCTCCCATTACGTGCACCTCTAAATTTCCCCAATTTATGCCAACCCCAATAATATAACTATTGTTGGTTTGCCTATAAATATCTTCTATCAGTGTTTCCTTACTTCGGCCATTTCTCGGCTTAATCCAAATTCTAGTTCTACATCAGGATCTGTCAAAGATCGGCACTGCATCAATCTCTGCCTTTCTTAATAATGCTATACCAGTCCCTTTTCCTTTTCTTTTTATGTCAAATACTTTGAAATATTTACTTCCAGCTTTATGACTCAAAGGCTACAATATTCACTGAAAAAGGGTCCCAACCAGAAATGTCACCCACCCATTCCCTCCAGAGATGCCACCAGACCCGCTGAGTAACTGCACCATGCTGTTTTGCATTACATTATTCTTGTTTACTTCCATTTGTGACATTAACAAAGCTCGTTGCAGAGTCTGAAAGCTCAAAGTATTTGCACCCTTAATTTTGTCATACTATCAATTTTCTGCATGCATTTCCTTTGCACTTTACTAATTTTGTCATACTATCAATTTTCTGCATACACTTCCTTTGCACTTAGCTTTGTTGCTAACACCTTCTCATTATTTCATTTACTAATTTCCTCTTTTACTTTTTTTCTCCTTCCTGGATTCCCATTGGGAAGATGGTATCGGAGTCTGAAAACGATGACCACCAGGATTCAGAAAAGTTTCTTCTCAACAACCATCAGGCTCTTGAACACAGCATAAAACTAACCTCAGCTATGAACTTCAATTTTCTGTCTTTGGTTGTATTAAGGACTTGTGGGGGGGGGGGGGGGGGGGGGGGGATTACTATTGTGGTTATTAACTCATTTAATTTTGGGGTTAATGGTAATTTTTTTGTCACATGTACCTGGACACAGTAAAGTCATATTAAACATAAGTTCAATGATACATTGGTGCAAAAGTGCAACAATTACATAGAAAATAGGTGCAGGAGGAGGCCATCAATAATCTGTGCCTGCCTTCTCCCCATATCCCTTGATTCCGCTAGCCCCTAGAGCTCTATCTAACTCTCTTTTAAATTCATCCAGTGAATTGGCCTCCACTAGTTATAGTTTAAGAATAGTTTACTTTACTGAGGTAGTACAGAAAGAATCACCACTTTTCTGACGGCACCTTGTGCCCTTCAAGTTTTAAAAGAATATAGTCTTATCTTGTCCTTAATGCCCCGTTGTCCTCACGGCAGCACAGGATCAGTGTTGCATGGGTCTGCCTGGCCTTGTAATGCTCCCCATATCCTCTACCACTGCACAGACGCCCCTTATCGTTGCGGGTTATTATATATCATCTATGTGTAATCCGTTTTCAACCCACTATGGTGTTACAAGTAAGAATTTCATAGTCCTGTTGTCAGGATATACGACATTAAACACCCTTGACAATTGACATCCCATTCCCCAGCCAAGCTAATTTAAACCCTCTCCGATATAACTTACACTCTGTCAAATAATATAAGCTCTCAAAAAAAAAAGAGAAATTGATTTTTGAATGAATGATTGAGCTATACATACCTGAACGAGAAATATGATCAGGAAATAAAAGTTAGCAATTCTTCTAAATTGTTCAAACAAGTTTTTGGGAAAGAAGTTCCAGAAAGTATACTGTTTGGGTAAGAAGAGAAAGTAGTTTAGTTTATTGTCACATGTGGAAAGCTTTTGTTGCGTGCTTACCAGTCAGCGGCAGAACAATACGTGATTACAATCGAGCCATTCACAATGTACAGATACATGATAAAGGGAGATAACATGAGTAACATTTAGTGCAAGATAAAGCCAGTAAAGTCCAATCAAAGATAGTCCGAGGGTCTAGGAGGTAGATAGTAGTTCAGGACAGCTCGAAAGTTGTGGTGGGATGGTAATAAAAACAAGACAATAATTAAATTAAAACAGCATCCACAGTAATGCCAAATATGAATTTAAATATTTATCCAGCCACAGTTGGATGCGAGGGAAAGAGAAGGGCAAATAAAAATGAAGTCCAAGACAAAGGACGGCATGGAGGTTGGTTCAGCCTAAGCAAGTGATCAAGATTACTAACCATTAGCCAGGCATTTTAAGAAAATAGGGTGAGAAAGGGACACAAGCATGACAATGGGAAACAACGGTAGGAGCAGTTCACCAGAGTGAATTCACCAGCAGTTCACCAGTGTGAATTCACCAGCAGTTCACCAGTGTGAATTCAATGTTTATTCAGAAGATAACAAGTCTGAAAAGACATAGTCTTGTCAAAATGGTGAAGATGAGGCATTGGGGACCTAGAAATGGAAAGATATTGAAGAGTTGAAGAGCATGCGAGGTGTCTTGGATGTAAGTGGAAAAGGACCAGTCAAAGGGGGGATAGGATGGAATCAAGGTATGTAGGAAGGAACTGCCGATGCTGGTTGAAAAGAAAGATAGACACAAAATGCTGGAATAACTCAACGGGACAGGCAGCATCTCTGGATAGAAGGAATGGGTGACGTTTCAGGTCAAGACCCTTCTTCAGACCTTCCTCAGCATTTTATGTCTATCTTTAGAATCAAGGTCTGTGGGGATAAGTTGAGTGAATCAGGAGCAGGCAGAGATGGGTCCACCAGGGCAGTCCTGATACCCCGTCTACACCAGTCCTATCTGCCCGTGTTTGGCCCATAACCTTCGGAACCTTTTCTATCTATGTACCTGTTTAAATGTTGTTACAGTTTCTGCCACAACTACCTCCTGTGGCAACTAATTTCATATAAACACCACCCTCTGTGTGATAAAGTTGCACCTCAGATTCCTGTCAGTCCCATGCATCTTAATCCTCTGGATCAGCCTACCATGGGGGAATTTTATCAAACACCTTACTCAGATCCACGGAGACAGCTATGATGGAGAGGACAGAACCTTGGGCTCCAGGAGCCCAGCAAAGATGCTGTTGGAGTATTGTGAACAATTTTGGGCCCCATCTCTGAGGGAGGATGTGCTGGCGTTGGAGAGGGTCCAGAAGGGGATTACAAAAATGATCCCAGGAATAATTGGGTTAACATATGATGAGTGTTTGAAGGCACTGGGCCTGTACTCGCTGGTGTTTAGAAGGATGAGGGGAATCTTCATTGTAACTTATCGAATAGTGAAAGGATTGGATAGAGTGAATGTGGAGGGGAGGTTTCTATGAGCGGGAGAGTCTTGGACTAAAGGCCATAGCCTCAATAAAAGGAACATGCCTTTAGAAAGGAGATGAGGAAAGATTTATTTAGTCAGAGTGGTGAATCTGAGGAATTCATTTCCATAGACAGCTGTGGAGGCCAAGTCAATGAATATTTTTAAGGTGGAGATTGACAGATTTTTGATTAATAAGGGTGCCAGTAGTTATGGGGCAAAGGCAGGAGAATGGGGTTGAGAGGGAAAGATAGATCAGCCATGATTGATGGACTGAATGGCCTTATTCCGCTCCGAGAACTTATGAACTTGTGCGTGACCATCCCCAAGCGTAACAGCAACTGTAGAAACAGCAACTGTAAATGCTGGTTTGCAACATTGTTGATAGTATTTGGGACTCAAAACCAAAGTTAGGTTAAGTACTGAATGACTAAATGTGTGCGCATGTCATCCGCGCCTAAATCTGACTTGTTTGGCTAAAAACTATAAAGCAGCTGAGTAAAAAGTGATATTAGTCGTAGTGGTGCGAAAGCACAGAAGCAACAATGTCAAATGGCTAAATGAAGGGACAAGAGAAATTTGGAAGCTATTTGATGGAAAGCAGAGTACAAATAAGAGCTGATATTGCCATGGGAATCAAGGGAAAGAGTTTCCACTTTACAGCCCAACTTTCTTAAACTGAACAGTATAGGAACACAAGCTAGAAATACAATGTGGCTTATACAAGCAGAAAACAAATTTAAAAAAGCCAAAGTATGTGTCGTAACTATCCAGAAAAAAATCTCCCCCCCAATCTTTCCTTTGAACTTCATCTTGTGATCCTCACATGCTTCCCTATCTCATGATCAGCCCTCCCATATTTGAGTTTGGGTCTAGCTGATGGGATAATTGATTTCTTTCTGGGCTTATCCCCAATTCCAAAGTCTAATTTCTTTAGTTTTGCCAAATTAAATTAAAGTAAAAACAAGAATTTACCTTTGAAGAAACAACCCTATTATCCGGATAGTTTTGTAGAATATAAGCATCAGTGCCATGAGGAGGTTCACGGTGCCCAATGTAAACCGTCCGATTATCCACCCAGTTCTCTTCTCCAGCACACTAAATGGAAAAAACCAGCAATTATTGTTGAATACTTTTAGCGATATTACTTTTAGCCATCGAGGAACTGCTGGTAACAAATTTATTTATAAAGCTCTCAGCTGGACAAGTTTGAAAGATTCAAAGTATTTTATTTTTTTAATTACTTCAAAAGCAAATGATAGCTTCCGTGTGTACTAATAGCTTTGACCAACAACATGAGATTTCATAACACAAATCACAAAAATTGTTTTACAGGTGATGTGAAAACATGCTCACAAACCTTTTACAGATTTACTTTCAGGAAGATTTTGAATTAACTGAACCATAGTTTGTAGCAACTTTAAAAAGGTTTAAACACTGTTGTCACAACTTTCAGGTCTGCAAATGTTCATCTCATGGGATGAATGAAACAGAATCTTCAGTTACCAATTATTCAGTAAATATACAGAGTCCCCCTGTAAATGTAAATGTTTATATGTAAATGTAAATGTTTATATGTAAAGAGTCCCCCTGCCTGACCTGCTGAGTTACTCCAGCATTTTGTGAATAAATACCTTCGATTTGTACCAGCATCTGCAGTTATTTTCTTATACCCCCTGTAAATGGAGATCAACACGTCTTCACACTCCAATTTCAGAAAATGATATTTGATTGGCAATCTTTAGCAATTTTGTGTTAATTGAATAATTTGAACACTCATTAATTAGGGTGCTTCTGGAGCCCTATGATTTTTACAAATGTTTGCATTAAACTTCTACCCACCCTCTTCCACTTCTTAAATGGACCACTCATACCAATTCTGGTTGAAATCAATTATTGTCTAAGGGGTCCACGAGCCGATCAAAATTGTATTGCAAGTTTATCATTTTATGTAAAAGGCAGCGATATTTATGCAATGAGTTACTCTGAAAAATAATAGCTCCTGTATAATCATTCTGCATATTAGTCCTTTAAGGTTACGTTGAATCATTTCACTGTTCATATCCACAAATTTAAGCATGAGGCAGCTATTTGATAGATATTGACAGAATTAAAGAATAGCTGCCTTATGTTTTATTGTCATCCGAGTTGCGCAATGACACTAGTTTTGGTGATTTCAATATATTGTGTGGAATGAAGGTAGTTGTTCCAGTATAGGTGCGATGATGACTCCTGGGGGTACTAGATGAAGATGCAGATGTACATTGTACACTATCACCAATACCAGTCATGTTATTTTCACTGCCACTGTCTTCACTGCGACTGAATCTCTGTGAACTAGTTGAAGCTAAATCAGCCATCTCCTTTCTTTTTGCTTCAGCATTTGCATGTGCTTCCTTGCACTGCATTCTTCCAGCAAGTACCTTGTCATTAGATCCGAATGATGCGGTACAATCTGTCTTCATTGGTTGAAGAAATTGAAGATCTTCTTGATTTTTTATCAACTTCTCTGCATTTGGTGGCCATAATTGAAAGGTCAGTGTCCATTTGTTTGAGTAGCTGGTGCTGCTCTGCGTGCAATTGGTATGGCCCTGATTTTTGCATTTTCATCTAACCGTTTTATCATTTTCTGACAAGCCTTGATCTCAGAAATCACTGGAATGTTTGCTTTTCCATAAAATGGAAGAACTTTGGCAAGAACAATTTTTGCAGCTTCAGTTCTAGTTTGGGATTCTGAGACTCCTTTCTGAAGGTGATACATCAAACAGCGTAGTACTTGGCGACATGTTGGTAGACGTGAACCTGTGATTTCTGCATCTGAAGATGTAATTCCACTTCCAAGACCAAAGATTTCAGCTGTTTTACGTGTCACCTTTGCAGCAGATGTGGGTGTGCTAGTTCGTTCTGATGGTGGAGTTGATGGTGCTTGACTTCCAGTTGATTGTTCATCCATTTTCAGTTGTGTAAAACTTTATTTCACAATAGGCAAATGAAAGTGAGAAGGGCCACAAGATGCAAAAGCAGGGATGAAAATGATAAATAATCCCAATTCACTTCAACACAATAAGGCTTGCAGACAGTCCCTATCACTAAAAATAGACAGGGGAGTTTCCACACTCATGCAATTAGATATTCCCCTTGTCAAGCTTTTGGAAATGCACTTTCCAGCACACTAAAAATAGACTTGACTTAATCTTTCACTGAATTGGAAGAGAACCCAAATATCATCAATTACTAATTTGTATGGGAAAGTTCCAACTGTAAAACCACATGTATTTCTATGAAATTCACAAAAACTTGCAAAAATATATATATGGCAGCTATTATTGTGCACATATTTAAACTCCAAAAAAGCTGCCTTATGTTGTTTTAAACATATCTGAACAAAAAGGACTCACTGGAACATAGCACTAATATGTACAATAAATACTAAAGGCAGACAATATATGTTACATTCATTAATGGATCCTCTTCGAATAGCTGCCATATGAACACAGTAGAAGGCATAGCCCCCCACCTTCAGACTACCGGTGGACCCCCTAAACAACTTCCGATTTAATTTAAATTTCACAGAGGTTATTATTTTCACTAATGGAACATTAAGACTAGGTAGAAGTTAATTGCTTACTATGAGGGCTCCAGAAGCACCCTAACACTCATGCCTCCATACAAGTTAAATGTAGCAAGATAAGATGAACTGCAAACCAAATGCATCACAAAAAATAATACTGACATAAAACAGAAAAATACGAGGGGCCATTCAGTCCTTTAACATTACTCCAACATTCAATAAACTCATGGGTCATCGACCTCCATGCTCTTTATATGTCTCAGATATAATCATCTCCTTTTATATATTCAGTAATTGGCCTCCACAGCAAATGCGCCAGTAATTTCACAGTTGCACGATTCCCGGAACAAAGCCGATTTTTTCTCATCAGTCCCAACAGTCCAGTCACATGATAATTGTTCAAGATCCTGCTCTTCCCGAACCCTGGCCAAGTAAAACATCCTCCCTGCATCTAGCCCGTTGAGACCGGTACATTTACCCCTCATTCTTCTGAATTCTTGAATACAGGCCAAATCAACCCAACCCCTCTTCATATGACAGTCCGACAATGCTAGGAATTAGTTTTATGTACTTTCAATGCATCTCCAAGACATTTTTTAAGTGTAATAGGAGCAAGAGGTTAGCTAGGGAGGGCGATTGGGTCTCCGTAGGGAGCAAAGAGATAATCTATATGTAGAACCAGGAGACATATGCAAGATCCTAAATTAATATCTCATCTATATTCACCACGGAGAAATTGTGGGAGATAATGAACTCAACTTTGGAGCATTTGATGGTTTGGAACACGTTATTTGGCACACTTCCTTTTCAAAATGATGCACCAGGACATCTAGTTTACATCTCAAAACTCTTCAATTAGATGCAGTTTTGAGTTACCAGCTCGATGATTTTTGTTTCATTTCTCCTGCCAATATGAACTATTGGACTTTTATTCCCACATGCATCGTTGCACCTTTGCCGAGTCATTTAGAATATAACAACGCAGGAACAGGCTGTTCGGCTCATAAAGTCTAACATGATGCATGTTAAACTAATTTCATCTATTTGCACATGGTCCAAATCCGTCCATTATCTATCTATGTGCTTATCTAGAATCCTCTCCAACACCACTATCTTATCTGCTTCTACCACTACCCCTGGCAGTGGGTCCAGGCTCCTTATAAAGAAAAATATCAAACTACTGTCGAAAGTACCCCCAAATCTTTGCATCATAACCCGTTATAGCAATTCCTACACACAAGCTATAGAGTGGTTGAATCAACCCAATCCACAGACCTTTTCATCATTAAAAGCAACTGCAAGAGGCGCTGTCTCAACAAGGCTGCAGCTGTCATCAAAGATCCTCACAATTTGAGTCACTCCATCCTCGCTACTACCTTCAGGCAGGAGGTACAGCAGCTTCAGGCCCCAAATCGCCAGGTTCAGAAATACCTTCCTACACTTTCCAGCAAGTGAGAGGTGTTGCATTTTAGGAAATTGAATGCAGTGGGAAAGTTAATGGCAAGCCCCTTAACAGCATTCATGTACAGACGAGTCCATAACTCCCTGAAAGTGGCAAAACAAGCAAAAGACCCCGTTTCCATGCTTTATTAATCTAAGTGCGAGGCAACACTGAAAAGACCAATAAAAGCCACCATGAAGCATGTTCAAGATTCCAATTATTGTCACTCTGTTGAAAATCCTGTTGAATAACACATTATCACAAGACTTTCATTCCAGTCTGTCCAGGTATTTAGTGAACCAAATCGTCTGCTGGTAGATATAAAATGCTCCCTGTTCCACCACTGGAATTACTGTTTGCCCTGAAGTGTCCATTATTCTAAATGGAAAAGCCTAAAGAAGTAATTAACAATTATACTTTTGTCACCAGAACAGTTTTTGCCCTTGAAACCAGCAGCTGTAATTGCCTTTAGATAACTCATAGATCTAATAAGGAATATTGTCTCTCCACACTGAGTTATAGAAATTACCTTTAGGCAGGAGATAATTACAGTTGTAAAGTTTGCAACTTCAATAAATACACGGAACTCTGCATTCTGATAAATTTGAGTGCTAAAAAATGGCTAGTCACAATTCTATTCCACCTATAAGTGCTTAAAAGGATCACATTTTTGAAAACAAAGTGCGAAAGTGCTCAGTATCTTCAGTGGAAGAATATTAAGCTGAAACATTAGAACATAGAACAGCAAAGCACAAGAACAGGCCCTTCGGCCCACAATGTCTGTACCGAACATGATGCCAAGGGCATCTCTTATCTAAAAGGACACCAAGTGCTGGAGTAACAGTGGGTCCGGAGTAAATCATCTGCCGGACCCATTGAGTTATTTCAACACATTGTGTCCTTTTGTGTGTAAACCAACATCTACGGTTCTTTGTTTCTCCATCTCTTTTCTACCTGCACATAATCCATACCCATCCATTCCCTGCATATCTATGTGCCTATCCAAAAATCTCTGAAATGCCACTATCATATCTACCTCAACCATCAACCCCAGTAGCGCATTTGAGATACCAACACCCCTGTGTGAAAAAAGGTAGCCCCACACATCTCCACTAATCTTTGCCCCTCTCACTTTAATTTGCTCTGCATCTGTGACGTGGTAGCTGACCTGATGACTATTTCCAGCATTCTCAGCTTTTAATTCCAAATCCCAGTATCTACAGTATTTTACTTTTGTAAAAGTATAGTTACATCCTTGGGCTAATAATCCAAGAGGTTTCAACTTTGGATCCAGAGATTGGAGCTCAAACGCCATACAGGAAATGAAGAAAATAAAAGGAGTTAAATTATCTGAAACATTTCAAAAAAATCAATGAAGACCACGGACTACTGGATTAACATGAAAACACATTTTATCTCGCTGCATGAGAACATCAATAAAATTGAGTCAATAGGAATCGGTGGAAAAACTCTCCACCTCATGATATTTGTGTCTTTTGGAAAATAATTATTTAGTGATCTGGACAATCTTGGGCTAGAGAAGGATATTGATCAGATAAAAAAATTGGGCAGAGGAAATATAGTCCTAATAAATGTGAGGTAATGCATTTGTAGTGCAAAGGGGTGAGAGGAGTGGTAGAACATAGACAATTCATAAAAGATCGCAAGGGAGTATCGAGGAACAAAAGGACCTTGGTGTACAAGTGAAAAGAAGCCCAAATAGTGGTAGTACAAGTACACAAGGTGAAGAAATGCAAGAGTAAGGACGTTAGATTACAACTACACAAAACATAGATTGGACTGCAGTTATAATATTGTGTATAGTTCTGGTTCCACACAATAGGAATGGCATGATTGCACTGGGGGCCAAGGGATGGAACTTTTCAGTAACAATGAGGGGCAGGATAGGAAGAGGGTGCGTTTGCTGGAACATACTGAGAGGTCTTTGATAGAGGTGGACAAAATGATAAGGTATAATGACAAGAAATCTCTGTCCACGGTAGAAGAGTCTCAGCAAAGGACACAGGTTTAAGGTAAAAGAGCAAGGGATTTAATGGGAAGCTGACGTTTTTTTTCCACCCAGAGGGTGCTTAAAATCTCTAATGCCGTGCATTCGGGTTAGGTGGTCATTTTGTGGGCAGTGTAATAATCATCCCTCTAGAGCTCACAGGTCTCACAGCTGGAGAATGATTCTCACAAAACACTGCCACTTCGATCTAGCCCATAATTAGGTTGTCATTTTGTGGGCAGCAGGACAATTAACCCTCTATTGCTCACTGTTAGGTTGTCATTTTGTGGGCAGTGGGTTAACCCCAACTCTAATGCATGGGATGCAGGGAAAAAAACCTGCAGATGCTGGTTTAAATCGAATGTAGACACAAAATGCTGGAGTAACTCAGCGGGTCAGGCAGCATCTTGGGAGAGAAAGAATGGGTGACGTTTTGGGTCGAGACCCTTCTTCAGACTGATGTCAGGGGAGGGGGTGGGACAAAGATATGATGTAGACAGGAAGAATGGTGGGAGAACTAGGAAGGGGGAGGGGATAGAGAGGGGAAGCAGGGAAAATTGGTTGGCGGACAGGAAGCAAAGAGTAGGAATAAACGGGTCCTTTTCGGAATGGCAGGCAGTGACTAGTGGGGTACCGCAAGGCTCAGTGCTGGGACCCCAGTTATTTAGTGTATATTAATGATTTGGACGAGGGAATTGAATGCAACATCTCTAAGTTTGCAGATGACACGAAGCTGGGTGGCAGTGTTAGCTGCGAGGAGGATGCTAGGAGGCTGCAGAGTGACTTGGATAGATTAGGCGAGTGGGCAAATGCATGGCAGATGCAATATAATGTGGATAAATGTGAGGTTATCCACTTTGGCGGCAAGAACAGGAAAGCAGAGTATTACCTGAATGGTGAACGATTAGGAGAAGGGGAGATGCAACGTGACCTGGGTGTCATGGTGCACCAGTCATTGAAAGCAAGTGTGCAGGTGCAGCAGGCAGTGAAGAAAGCGAATGGTATGTTGGCATTCATAGCAAGAGGATTTGAGTTTAGGAGCAGGGAGGTTCTACTGCAGTTGTATAGGGCCTTGGTGAGACCGCACCTGGAATATTGTGTGCAGTTTTGGTCTCCTAATCTGAGGAAAGACGTTCTTGCCTTAGAGGGAGTACAGAGAAGGTTCACTAGATTGATCCCTGGGATGGCGGGACTTTCATATGAAGAAAGACTGGATAGACTAGGCTTGTACTCGCTGGAATTTAGAAGACTGAGGGGGGATCTTATAGAAACATATAAAATTCTTAAGGGGTTGGAGAGGCTAGATGCGGGAAGATTGTTCCCGATGTTGGGGGAGTCCAGAACCAGGGGTCACAGCTTAAGGATAAGGGGGAAGTCTTTTAGGACCGAGATGAGAAAACATTTCTTCACACAGAGAGTGGTGAGTCTGTGGAATTCTCTGCCACAGAAGGTAGTTGAGGCCAGTTCATTGGCTATATTTAAGAGGGAGTTAGATGTGGCCCTTTTTGCTAAAGGGATCATGGGGTATGGAGAGAAGGCAGGTACAGGTTACTGAGCTGGATGATCAGCCATGATCATATTGAATGGCGGTGCAGGCTCGAAGGGCCGAATGGCCTACTCCTGCACCTATTTTCTATGTTTCTATGTAAGTGGGATAAGTCAATGTTCATACCGCTGGGGTGTAAACTGCCCAAGCTGTTGAGGTTCTGTTCCTCCAATTTGCACTGAGCCTCACTTTAACAATGGAGGAGGCCCATGACAGAAAGGTCAGATTGGGAATGGGAAGGGCAGTTGAAGTGCTGAGCCACCAGGAGATCAGGTTGATTGAGTCAGACTGAGCGGAAGTGTTCAGCGAAACACTCCCCGAGCCTGCGCTTGGTCTCGCCGATGTAGAGAAGTTGACATCTGGAACAGCGGATACAATAGATGAGATTGGAGGAGGTGCAAGTGAACCTCTGCCTCACCTGAAAAGACTGTGTCCTTGGATGGAGTCGAGGGTGGAGGTAAAGGGACAGGTGTTGCATCTCCTGAGGGGAAAGTACCTGGGGAGGCGGTGGTTTGGGTGGGAATGTAGTATCCGACTACATCCTATCTTTGTCCCACCCCCTCCCCTGACATCAGTCTGAAGAAGGGTCTCGACCCGAAATGTCATCCATTCCTTCTCTCCCGAGATGCTGCCTGACCCGCTGAGTTACTCCAGCATTTTGTGTCTACATTCTAATGCATGGTAGGTTGTTCTGGAAGGTTAGGTCACATGGGATCCAGCAGAGCTAGCTGATTGGATAAAGAATTGGCATCATGGAAGGAAACAGAGGGTGATGGCGGAAGGTTGCTTTTCAGACTGGAGGCCTGTGACTAGTGATGTGCCTCAGGGTTCGATGCTGGGCCCATTGCTATGTCATCTTTATCAGTGATTTGGATTCAAACGTACTTGGCATGATCAGCAAGTTTACAGATGACACAAATTGTAGATAGTGAAGGTGGTTGTCAGAAATTGCAGCAAGATCTTGATCAGTTGGGCTGACGAATGGTTGATGCAATTTGATAGAGAAATGTGAGGTGTTGCATTTTGGGAAGTTCAACATAGGCAGGACCTACATGGGAGGAGTTGGCTGCGCCTAACGGCTGCGGCTCTCTGGCAGTCTGTTTGTCTTTTTTTCTTTTTTTTGTTTGTGTCGGTGTTGGGATGGTTTTTGTTTCAGTTTTTGGCTGTGTATGTGTATGTGTGGGTGGGGGGGGGGGGGGTTGGGTGTGTGGGGGGGGGGGGGGTGGGGCGGGGGAAACCTTTCTTTTATTAGGTCTCTTCCCCGAGGCGCAACTCGCCCGCGGGGCCTTCCATCGCCCAGCGCGGCTCGGCCGCTGGACTTAACATCGCCGGCGTGGCTCGGCCGCGGGACGTTTCAGTGCCCGGTGCGGCTCGGCCGCGGGACTTAACATCGCCGGCGCGGCTCAGCCGTGGGACGTTTCAGTGCCCGGCGCGGCTCGGCTGCGGGACGTTTCAGTGCCCGGTGCGGCTCGGCCGCGGGACGTTTCGGTGCCCGGTGCGGCTCAGCCGCTGGACTTAACATCGCCCGGTGCGGCCGCGGGACGTTTCAGTGCCCGGGGCGGCTCGGCCGCGGGGCCTTCCATCCCCTTGCGGGGGCTGTGCGTGTCGGTTGCCTCGGTAGGGGTCGAGCTGTCTGTCCGTGGGTGCGGGGGGAGGAGAGGGGAAGTTTTGTTGCCTCCATCACAGTGAGGGGGTGTTTGGAGTCACTGTGATGGATGTTTGTGTTGGGGTCGTGTGTCCTGTGTTCTTTTCTTTTTTGCTGTGTCTTGTGACTGCTGAAATTTCGTTCGGTGTTTGTGCCGAGTGACAATAAAGTTTTGTTATGTTATGTTATGTTACATAGTGAATTGGAGGGCTCTGAGAGTGTTGTAGAGCAGATGGATCTAGCAGTGCAGCTGCATAGTTCTTTGAAAGTGGTGTCACGGGTTGATAGGGTGGTCAGAAAGGCTTTCGACACATTGGCCTTCATCGGTCAGGGTATTGAGTATAGAAGTGGTACTTATACAAGACGTTGGTGAGGCCACATTTAGAGTATTGTGTTCAGTTTTGGGGACCATGTTATAGGAAAGATGCTGTCAAGCTGGAAAGGGGGAAGGGAAGATTTACAAGGATGTTGCCAGGACTCAAGGGCCTGAGCTATCGTGAGAGGTTGAGCAGGCGAGGACTATTCCTTGGTGCACAGGAGGATGAGGGCTGATCTTCTAGAAGTGTATAAAATCGTGAGAGGAATAGTCTCTTGCCCAGTGTAGGGGAATTGAAAACCAGAGGACATAAGTTTAAGGTAAGAGGAGGAAAGATTTAATAGGAACTTCAGGGATAACTTTTTTTTATACCAAGGGTGGTGGGCGTATGGGATGAGCTGCCGGAGGAGGTAGTTGAGGAAGGCACGATTGCAACGTTTAAGAAACATTTTGACAGGTACATGGATAGAATAGGTTTAGAGGGACATAGGACATCGCAGGCAGGTGGGACGAGTGTAGTGGGGACACGTTGGCCGGTTGAGGACAAGTTGGGTCGATGGGCCTATTTCCACGCTGCATGACTCTATGACTCTCGTCTCTTCCCCAAATCCCCTGGAGGGCAGAGTCTATTCACAAGTGAACAAATTGTGATTGCATTGAACCATGCACAGGTTATGGGGCTGGATAAGCCAGATGCAGCGATGATGTTTCCCCCAAAGCAATCAGCAATTAAGAAAAAGGATAAGGAAACATGTCTTCAACCATAGAGATTGCAGGCAGCTTTCAGGTGAATAACATAATCAGAGTGGGGGGTTGAACGTTCCCAATGTAGGCTGGGACTCTCATAGTGACGAGGGCTTGGACAGGGTGAAATTTGTAATATGTGCTCAGGAAAGCTTCCTCGGGCAATATGTAGAGGGCCCAACATGTGAGTGAGCAAAATTGGACCTACCCTTAGGAAATTGTGAAAGGCAAGTGATTGAAGTGTTGGTGGGCAAATCTTTTGGGACCAGCGATCATTGGTGTATTGGTTGTAAGATAGTTATGGATAAAGACAGGGCGGGCCCATGAGTTAAAATTATTATTTTATTCACAAAATGCTGGAGTAACTCAGCAGGTCAGGCAGCATCTCGGGAGAGAAGGAATGGGTGACGTTTCGGGTCGAGACCCTTCTTCAGACTGAAGAAGGGTCTCGACCCGAAACATCACCCATTCCTTCTCTCCCGAGATGCTGCCTGACCTGCTGAATTACTCCAGCATTTTGTGAATAAATCGATTTGTACCAGCATCTGCAGTTATTTTCTTATACTAGTTAAAATTATTAATTGGGGCAGTGGTAATTTTGATGGTATTAAGTTGATTGGAGTAGGTTGTTTGCAGGCAAAGGATTGTCTGAAAAGTGGAATGCTTTTAAACGTGTGATGACAGGGCATGTATGTTCTTGTTACAGTGAACAGCAGAGCTGGTGGGAGAAGGGAGACTTGGATGACGAGAGAAATTGAGGTCCTGGTCAGGACAAAGGAGGAGACATGGGATAGGTATAGGA
This sequence comes from Rhinoraja longicauda, assembly GCF_053455715.1. Classification (NCBI taxonomy): domain Eukaryota; kingdom Metazoa; phylum Chordata; class Chondrichthyes; order Rajiformes; family Arhynchobatidae; genus Rhinoraja; species Rhinoraja longicauda. The sequence goes on along the minus strand of NC_135959.1, from coordinate 74,023,917 downwards.
AACTGGGGTTAAATGTATCCTTGGAGGAGTTTCAGGAACTGAGAAGCACAACAGGAATGGAGCCAACACCTTCCTCAATTTTGACCATGTTGCTACAAATCTCTGCCAAACAAAAATCAAAAATTTATGTTCAAGTTGTTATTCTGGTTTTGCTAGTTCCAAACATCTGCAAAGATATGAACAAACAAGTGGAAATTCACACAATGAAATCATGTCGGAAAAGACTTAGCCAGCGAGAACAAAGCTAAGAAGCTTTAATTCAGACAGCATTAATCTATTTTAAGAGCATTAACTTTGCATTGATGAAAATACAAGATAAATTTTCACAAATGAGACCAAACCAAAAAAACAGTGCAAGACATTTCAGACCAGTATTATTCGTTTGAGGAAAAAAGACTTGAGTGGCGAATGAACTAATAACTGACAGCTCTTATGCACAGACTGGAATGAGACCAGGTCAGCCTCTCATTTAATCTCTGTTAATCCAGCCGTAACAATTTACAAATGTTTCCATTAATGCCAGATTGTCAGCAGTTCCTATCAGCAGTCAGTACAGAAGATACCAAACATAAATATAGTGCTATTAATCTACAGCTGCACAAATCACAAATTTGCAAACTCACTCATTTGCAATCACCACCGTGCCACCGTGGCGGTCACGGTGGCGCAGCGGTAGAGTTGCTGCCTTACAGCGAATGCAGCGCCGGAGACTCGGGTTCGATCCTGACTATGGGTGCTGTCTGTATGGAGTTTGTACGTTCTCCCCGTGACCTGCGTGGGTTTTCTCCGAGATCTTCGGTTTCCTCCCACACTCCAAAGACGTACAGGTTTGTAGGTTAATTGGCTGGGCAAATGTAAAAATTGTCCCTAGTGGGTGTAGGATAGTGTTAGTGTGTGGGGATCACTGGGCGGCGCAGACCCGGTGGGCCGAAGGGCCTGTTTCTGCACTGTATCTCTAAATCTAAATGTTCTACATTTCCTCACATGAAGGCAATACCTTTCCACAAATCAAGGAGCATTATTATTGGATATCTTTATGCACAGAGATGATAAGAAATATCTGAAATATCAGTGCAAATTCATCTCAGTGAATTACAAGCACTTGATTTCAAAGTTTGTGGGTTCAAGCGTTATTAGTGTTGAACAGAAGACCTAACTCTTTTTTTTTTATTATCAAAAGATACTTTATTCAAGAAATAAATATATACAAAACATGTTCCTTCCAAAACTCCATCCGACATTCTCGGAGGTCCAAAGAAGACCAAACTCACTCATTTGCAATTATGTCACAATGCTACACTGTCACAAGGTTATCTTTCAATTAAGACTTTAAACCAATGCCACCTCCCCTCTCAACTGGATGAGAAATATCCAACATCACTCAAGGTAAGCGAGCAAGCAGTATTTTGATTAATAATTATTCAATATCCACAAAGTCATTTTCCTCCACCTCCAAAGTTCTCCCTTCAAGCAAGCGTGACATTTACTTTGTACATGAAAATAGTGCCTGCATGCAAATTTACAAACGAGGACCAGAAATAGACTACCTGGCCCTCAATCCTGCTCTGTCATTTAATAAGATCATGGTTGATCTGATTGCAGCCTCAATTTTGCATTTTTGTCCACTCAGTATTATTTCACCCACTTTGCAATGCTCAAAATTACTTTGAGCAATTGATTACTGATTTTACAATCTATAATCCAATTCTGTACTTAAATCTTATGCTTCATTTTGCACACACTACTTAAATAATCATTTAGAATTGAGCAGACAATGAACATTTAGATTAAAAATAAAATAATCTGAAGAAGGGTCTCGACCTGAAACGTCACCCATTCCTTCTCTCCTGAGATGCTGCCTGACCTGCTGAGTTACTTCAGCATTTTGTGATACCTTCAAACTGCTGGAGGAAATCAGAAGGTCAGGCAGCATTTACGTCTGGCAACTTTGCAGCCTTGTGAACTCAATCAAATTCTCAGTGTCTGACTTCCACATCTCATCTCAGCAACACTGGCTCAGATTTTGCTCTCTCTGTTAATTCACCCTGACCTAGCATTACACTTTGCAACGTATTCCTTTGCCTATCAATGTTGTAATCACCTCTCCCACTTACCCCCGACCCCAATTAACCAGATGATCTTGTTTACAGATCCCCGGGGCAACCCAAGTCTCACCCTTCCAGATATGCCTTTTTGCTTTATACAGTGCCCTCCATAATGTTTGGGACAAAGACCCATCATTTATTTATTTGCCTCTGTACTCCACAATTTGAGATTTGTAATAGAAAAAAAATCACATGTGGTTAAAGTGCACATTGCCAGATTTTAATAAAGGCCATTGTTATACATTTTGGTTTCACCATGTTGAAATTACAGCTGTGTTTATACATAGTCTCACCCCCCCCCCCCCCCCCCCCCCCCCCCATTTCAGGGCACCATAATGTTTGAGACACATGGCTTCACAGGCACTTGTAATTGCTCAAATGTTTTTAATTGCCTCCTTGATGCAGGTCTCAGCACCTAGTCTTTCCTCCAGTCTTTCCATCATCTTTGGAAACTTTTATTGTTGTTTATCAACATGAGGACCAAAGTTGTCAAATGAAAGTCAAATAAGCCATTAGGAGATTGAGAAACAAGAATAAAACTGTTAGAGAAGTCAGCCGAACCTTAGGCTTACCAAAATCAACAGTTTGGAACATCATTAAGAAGAAAGAGTGCACTGGTGAGCTTACTAATTGCACAGGAACTGGCAGGCCAAGGAAGACCCCCACAGCTGATGACAGAAGAATTATCTCTATAATAAAGAAAAATCCCCAAACACCTGTCCGACAGATCAGAAACACTCTTCAGGAGTCAGGTGTGGATTTGTCAATGACCACTGTCCACAGAAGACTTCATGAACAGAAATACAGTGGTGAGGGTGCTATGGCCTGGGCATGTATGGCTGCTGAAGGTACTGGTTCACTTATCTTCAATGATGATACAACTGCTGATGGTAGTAGCACAATGAATTCTGAAGTGTATAGACACATCCTATCTGCTCAAGTTCAAACAAATGCCTCAAAACTCATTGGCCGACAGTTCATTCTACATCAAGACAACGATCCCAAACATACTGTGAAAGCAACAAAGGCGTTTTTCCAAAGCTAAAAAATGGTCAATTCTTGAGTGGCCAAGTCAATCACCCGATCTGAACCCAATTGAGCATGCCTTTGATATGCTGAAGAGAAAACTGAACAGAACTAGCTCCCAAAACAAGCATAGGCTAAAGATGGCTGCAATACAGATCTGGCAGAGCATCACCAGAGAAAACACCCAGCAACTGGTGATGTCCATGAATCGTAGACTTCAAGCAGTCAATGCATGCAAAGGATATGCAACAAAATATTAAACATGACTTTCATTCACATGATATTGCTGTGTCCCAAACATTATGGTGCCCTGAAATGGGGGGACTATGTATAAACACTGCTGCAATTTCTACATGGTGAAACCAAAATGTATAAAAATGGCCTTTATTAAAATCTAACAATGTGCACCTTAACCACGTGGTTTTTTCTATTACAAATCTCAAATTGTGGAGCACCGAGGCAAATAAATAAATGATGGGTCTTTGTCCCAAACATTATGGAGGGCACTGTAGATTCTCCTCTGCACCTTGATACTAACTTGTTTGCACATCTTCATAGTTTTAACTATGTCTATGACCTGATACATAAAGTCTGTTTTTCTTTCTGAAGATAATGCCTAATCTGTGGCATCATTCAACATTCAAGTCTATTCAATGCCTCTATCATATCTACCACCAACACCACCCCTGGAAGTGTGCTCCAGGCACTCACGACCTGTGTAAAAAAACTTGCCCTGCGTGTCTCTTTTAAACTTTGCCCTTTCCATCTGAAAGCTATGCCCTTCTGTATTTGATATCTCCATCCTGGGCAAAAGGTTCTTACTGTTTACACCTCCCATCATTTTATATACTTCTAACCAGTCCCCCTCAACCTCCAGCTTACAGAGAAATCAATCCAAGTCTGTTCAACCTCTCACCTATTTCCTCTATCCCAGGCATCAGTGTGGTAAACCTCCTCTGCACCCTTTCGAAAGCCTCTAAACCCTTCCAGTGGTCTTCCAATTATTTCCTGTACCCGCCAGTCAACCCTTTTTGTGTCTCAAGTCCCACAGACCCCTTTGTATCTCAACATATGATTGTATTAGAGTTTAAAATACAATTATGTTTACATTCTTCCTTCTAAAGTGAAGAACTTCACATTTTAGATGGTTAGAACCATTTTTCTCCCACACACCGAGCATGGTGGTAACTTGGAACACATTGCCAGGGGTGGGGGTGGAGGTAGATGCTGTAAGAGGCTTTTAGAGAGGCATATAAAAGTGCAAGGAATAGAGGGATCTGGATCATGTGCAGGTAGATGAGATCAGTTTAACTTGACATCATGTTTGGCACAAACATTGTGGGCCAAAGGGCCCATTCCTGTGCCGTACTGTCCTATGCTCTATTTTTTTTCCCATTGAGCACCATCTGCCAATAACTTGCCTATTCGCTAACTTTCGCTACCCGATCACAAATTGTTAATCCCTTTTTGTATGATCAGCAAATATGGCAATAACGACCTGTCCCTTCATCCCAGTCATTAACATACATGGTAAACTTTTTCTGCCCTTTAGTATTTGATAACCTTATAATAGTGGTGATATAATAATAAGAAACTGCAGATGCTGGTTTATATCACAGATGGACACAAGGTGCTGGAGTAACACAAGGAGCCAGGCAGCATCTCAAGAGTAAATGGAAGTGATGTTTTGGGTCAGGACCTTTTATGGTGAAAGTGGTAATAACACAGAACTAGGATCTTGATCGGTTGGGCAGGTGGATTGAGGAATGGTTGATGGAATTTAATACATAGAAATGTGAGGAATTGCTTCTTGGGACCTTCACAGTGAATGGGAGGGCTCTGGGGAGTGTTGTAGAGTAGAGGGATCTAGGAGTGCAGGTACATAATTCCTTGAAAGTGGCATCGCAGGTAGATAGGGTGGTCAAAAAGGCTTTTGGCACTTTGGCCTTCATCAGTCAGAGTACTGAGTATAAAAGTTGGGTGGGTCATGTTGCAGTTATATAAGACATTGGTGAGGCCATATTTAGAGTATCGTGTTCAGTTTTGAGCACCATATTATAGGAAAGATGTTGTCAAGCTAGATAGGGTGCAGAGGGGATGGTGCCTAGGATTCCAGACCTGAGCTATAGAGAGCAGTTGAGCAGGCTAGGACTCTATTCCTTGGAGTGCAGGAGGATGAGGGGTGATCTGATAGAAGTGTACAAAATCATGAGAGAAATAGATCAGGTAAATGCACAGAATCTCTTGCCCAGAGTGGAAGAATCAAAAACTCAACGATATAGGTTTACGGTGAGGGCGGGGGGGGGGAGAATTTAATAGGAATCAATGGACCAGTTTCCATGTTGTTTGACTCCATGACTCTAATGCGTGTGGGTCAAAGGGCAGATTTTCTTTCGGTATCTCAAAACTCTGAATAGTTGGGAATGCAGCACCAACACATGACACTCCACTTCTTATTGATAGCCAGTCCAAAACCTGACCTATTTGACCAATATCTGCTATCCTGGCAAAAATATGATGTCAACTTACAATAACATCATACTACCTTATTTATTAAGAATGATTTTTGCCTTAACTATACTTCAAGTGTCTGCTTCCACCAGGCTTTGAAGAAGTGCTGCAAAATCTCACAACCCTTCATTTTGGTGGGCAACCTTTCAATTTAAAAAAGTGACTTTAATTCCATGTTAACAAATTATCCTCACCGCATCCACAGAATCTTGTCAGAGTGCTATACAGCGTGGAAACAGGCCCTTCGACCCAACTCGTCCATGCTGACCAAGTTCCTTAATTGAGTGACCCCAGCTCTCTGAGGCAGATTTCTTATCCTGAAGCTATGTCTCCTTAGCCAAGATTCTCCAGCCCAAAAGGTCACTTTGCAAATACAATGAGATGATTTCTCGTTTTGTCTGAGCTGCACAGTGAATGGACCATCTTTCTCATTTCTGCCCGGTTGAGTTACACAACCATTATCAACCTGTTGTATCACCTCGAATATCCCCTCATAATTTACCAGTTTACTTTCTCCTGTGATGTAGATATTCATTAATGCAGAACCGCTGACAGCGGAGACCTAATCCATTTGATAACTAATTAGACCAACCTGAATAAAATAGTCCTATTTCTTTTTGTTGTTTAACCAATTAAACAACAAAAACGGGTTTATTCTTAATTGTTTTATTCTTAATTGTTTACTGTATGTCATGTTACTTGCGAGCAAAGCACCAAGGCAAATTCCTTGTTTGTATACATACTTGGTTAATAAAATGTATTCAATTCAATTATTACCCACTGGTGATAATTCCATTTTAAAATCAAATCATTACCTCCCCTTCTCCAAGCATACCATTGGTGAAATGTTTTTATCAAAATGTATTTTATGAAAAAGACTGCATGCACGGACAATTGGTACGAGGTTTAAGTAACATTAAGCAGTATCCTCATTATGAACTAACAATCAAAGTTACTGGAACGCAGAATTTCCTATCCACGTCTAAACTTCAACGTTGTGTCATCCCAAGACTTGGTCAACCTGCGTCTGGACCGTGATGTGCACAGAGCGCTGGAACTCGGGTCCCCGACACTCCAACTCGGTGAAGCACCACAGGTTGAATCACAATAGCATGAACTTAAACTGCACATATAGCCTCTCGCTTCCCGGAGCGAATCCAAACGACGCAAAGGATCGAGGTAAACTCCAGCAGGAGCGAGCTCAGACTGGAAAGCCGACAGTAGGACGCGGAAACCGTTCCTCGCTCCCGGGGCTTGCCCGGGCCTTATTTTGCTTTGCCAACAGTCACTCACCCAGCGGCGGATCGCCGACCCGATCCCGCTCCAATCCATCGCCCTCCTCCCACACTCTGCTCCCGACTCTAATCCGCTGAGGCGCGGCGCATACTTCGTCCCCGCCCCCGGCGCTAAAATCAAGATCCAGCCACCACTCCTGGCTGAGCAACACAGCGGCGAAGGCACCAAGGAACGCACAACGATTAATTGGCACGAGTCGCACCCTGGGAAGCTGCAAATCCAATTGGGCGGGGCGGAGCACGGCCTCTGCTTAGCCTTAAATACTTTATTGGCAATGTTGCTTGCACCAGTCAGTGAACCACCAGACAAGACAATACAAGCACCAGACGACATTGGCTGACATTCCTGGAACACCAAACTTACGTAAAGGCCATCCAGTCCTTCAATCTCCCATTACCCTTTTTTATTGCGGCGTTTACTGGATCTTACTGTCAGTGCCGAAGGAAACGGTCCTCGCCACTCAGCAACTGATTTAGCCCGAAGACACAAAAAGCTGGAGTAACTCAGCGAGACAGGCAGCATCTCTGAAGAAAGGTCTCGACCCGAAACGTCACTCGTTCCTTCTCTCCAGAGATGCTGCCTGTCCTGCTGAGTTACTCCAGCATTTTGTGACCATTTTTCGGTTTAAACCATCATCTGCAGTCCCTTCCTACGGATTTAGCCAGTGCAGATTCTGCCATGGCTACATTCTGTCCTTTTCACAATCTGAGTACAGGCAGTGGAATAAAGGAAGGGGATTTAACGCGAAACATGAATAAATGGTTTCAATCCGCAACAACAATTAGAATGATACTTAAAGTCGTACTTTTTCCGATGTTGAGCCGGGGCACAAAATAGGTGCATCTTTCAGAGGAGCAGAGCAACTTGGAGCAAATTCCTTATTTCCACATTTAACCTGCAGTTTCTTTTGAAAACTGTTGCTTGAGTTGCACTTTAATAGCGAATATTGTCACCCACACGGTTACTTGGCAAAGTTTAAACCAGTATTCACTTCGACCGGTGAGATTGACTGTTCCGGAATAGGAGCGTCCAATACTGCTGGAACACACTGCGTCGCGTTGAGGTCAATGTGCAAGTGTCATAATTAAATATATCTTGACAGATTAATCATTATTTTCTTGTGGTTACTTTGAGGAAGTTGTGCTATCTTATTCAGCTCATCCCCCCGCCCCGTGCCAGCTTTCTGAAAGAGCTATCCAGCAATAAGTGCTGAGCGGGAGGCAGCAGAAATACAATTCGTCCTCCAACAGTAACGGTCCACAACAAAACCTTAGAAAACATGGACTGCATCTCAAACTTAAGAAGCAACCTTTCAATAAAGGCAGACATTAATCATGAAATTAATGATCCCATTAAATACCTCAATCTCATGGTCTCAGACCACAAATCTCATGGTCTTGTGTCAACATTGATCCCTGGTCTCTCATATGTTTCTGAGATTCGCTTATCCACTGTGGGCTGTTATCAGTACCCTCCTCCCCCACCCCCACCCGCACCCAACGCAGACGTCAAGTTTGCTCTGAATGAACTGTACTGCACTATCGATAGCCGCGAGACAAAGCATCTCGAAGCCCTGGTCATTGTACCCGGAGACATCAACCAAGCCAACCTCAGGGACATACTACCAAAGTACTACCAGCATGTCTAGTCCCACCAGGGGCCAGAATACCCATGATCACTGCTACACATCAATATAAAATGTCTACTGCTCTGTCCCCCAACCACATTTTGCGAAATCTGATCACCAAGCTGCACTTCTGCTTCCTGTCTACAAACAAAAACTGAAGCAGGAGCATCCGGCACAGAGAGTTGTGAAATGCTGGCCAACGGACAGGGATGACAGCTTTGAGTCAGTGGACTGGTCCATATTCCGGGATTCCGCAGCTGAATGAGTATACCGGAATGAGTATACCATTGCCTTGACTGACTTCAAGTGGAAGACTGTGTGGCGGTAAAGTCAATCCAAGTGTTCCCCAACCGTAAAACATGGATGAACAGTAATGTACATTCACAGGTTAAGGCCAGGTCCGCTGCTCACAAGTCAAGCGATCTCAAGCGGTACAACAAGGCCGATTATGATTTCCGCAAAGCTATCAAGGAAACCAAGAGACAATACTGGGACAAACTTGAATCCCAGTATAATCACTCGGACACACAGTGAATGTGGCAAGGTCCGAATAAGATAACTGGCTGCAAAGTAACGTCAAGCAACATCATTGGTGATATTGTGACCCTCGAATGAACTGAATTATTTCTATGCTCACTTCAAGCAGGCCAACAGGGCGGTGATACCTGGCCCTTCAGACTCAAGTGTGCCTCTCCCCACAGTAACTGTTGCAGAGGTTAAGTCGGCCTTCCCGAGGGTAGACCCACGAAAAGCAACTGGCCCAGATGGAGTTCCTGTCCCTGTCCTTAGTAGCTGTGCAGACCAGCTAGCCAGGGCCGTCTTAACGCAGGGGCCTGATGGGCACTTGCCCGGGGTCCCACGAGCATAGGGGCCCCATGCTGATCTGTGTATGTTAAGTGACTTGCAATAAATAAATACTACTTTAAAAATGTAGGTTCAATAAGTGCTTTTTTCGCAACATTTTCGGTCCCTAAGTACTTCTCACAGCGATCTGTAAGTGCTTTTCGCAACAATGTAGCACCCTAAGTCCATCGCTAAGTGCTTTTCGGTAAGTGCTTTTCGCCGGCACGACAGGGTGGGGGGCTGGTAGGGAAAGGGGGGTGGGGGAGAGTAACGGTAGGGGCCCCAGTACACTGCTTTGCCCGGGGGCCCATAATGCTGTAAAAACGGCCCTGCAGCTAGCGGGAGTATTTGAGGACATCTTTAATCTCTCCCTACTCCGTTCTGAAGTACCCACCTGCTTCAAGAAGATTACCATCATCCCGGTGCTGAAGAAAAGCAAGACCTCATGCCTAAATGACTATCATCCAGTAGCCACCATCTTGAAATATTTTGAGAGGCTAGATATGGAATGCAATAAATCCATTCTACCCAGTGGCCTTGACCCACTACAGTTGGCCTACCGCCACAAAAGGTCCATGGACTATGCCATTGCCCTAGCCCTACAGACACGGCTAAGAGAGACACATACGTCAGACCCCTATTCATAGACTATAGCTCTTTTTAACACCATTATACCATCCAAGCTTATCACCAAACTCACTTGGGACTTGGTGTCAGCACTCATCTCTGCAACTGGATCCTCCACTTCCTGACCAACATCAGTGAGGATAGGGGACAAATCATCCTCCACGATAATCCTCAATACCAGCGGGTCGAGACCCTTCTTCAGACGTCTCGACCCGAAACGTCACCCATTCCTTCTCTCCAGAGATGCTGCCTGTCTCGCTGAGTTACTCCACCATTTTGTGTCTATCTTTGGTATGAACATTGAATTCTCTAATTTTAGGCAATCTCTAACTAACCCTACCCAAATCACTCAATTTCCCCCCCAACTCTTCCTTCACACCCCCCCCCCCCCCCCCCCCCTCCTTCCCTCCCCTGTGCCCACTTAGACCCTCTGGCTTCAGAATCTGCAATTCTTCAAAACGGTTTCACTTTCTGTTCTGACCTTTGGGCTTTGTACCAACCATCTGCCTGTTAAAAAAACCTTCACCTATATCGACCTATTACCTGCCAAGCTTTGTCCTGCCTCTCCCCTTTTCCAGCTTTGTTCTCCTGCCCTACAATCAATCAGGAGTGTAGCAGTAGTGGAGTAGCGGTAGTGCTACTATCTTACAGCGCCTGAGACCCGGGTTTGATGCTGAGTACGGGTGTTTGTCTGTACGGAGTTTTGTATGTTCTCCCTGTGACCTGTGTGGATTTTCTCCGAGATCTTCTATTTTCGCCCACACTCCAAAGACGTTCAGGTTTGTGGGAGAGTGGGAGGAGGGGTGGGTGGAAGGGCAGTGGGTGTGGGGGGCATGGGAGGGTGGGGGTGAGGGGGTCGGAGTAAAAGAGTGGGGGTGGGGGGGAAGGGGGACAGTGCGGGACAGGGGAGAATGGGGGTGCGGAAGAGGGGAGAATGTGGGAGGGGTGGAGGGAGGAGAGAGTGGGGGTGGAGGGGAAAGGAAGGGTGGGGGTGGGGGAGGCGAGAGTGGGGGAGGGGTGTGGGAGGATGGGGTGGTGGAGGAGAGAGTGGGGGAGGGGATGGGGAGGAAGGGGTGGGGAGGAGAGAGTGGGGTGAGGGAGAGTGGGGGTGGAGAGGAGGGCAGGGTGGGGGTGGGGAGAAGGGAAGAGTGGGGGTGGGGGAGAGTGGGGTGGGGAGGAGGGAAGATTGGAGGTGGGGGGATAGTGGGGTGGTGGCAGGGAGAGTGGGAGTAGGGGAGGGGAGGGGAGGTGGGGGAAAATGGGGTGAGGGGAGGGGGAGGGGGGAATAGGGGTGGGGAGGGGGAAATGGGGGTGGAGGCAGGTTTGGGGGGAGTGGGGGTAGGGGAGGGGAAAGTGGGGGAGGGGCAAATGGGGGTGGGGGCAGGGGAGGGGCAAGTGGGGGTGGGTAGGGGGGATAGAGTGGGTTAGTGGGGGGAGTAGGGGCGGATAAGGGCGATTGAGTGGGGGTTTGAGGGTGCTACAATACAGGAGAGGCTTTGGGTCCAGGGCTCACCCACTCACTCCCCTTCCCTGTCCCCCCTCTACGTGGAATGGGCCCAACGGGTCACTTGGTCTAGTATATTACTAAAACTCTCATCTTGTATATTCGTATATTTGTTCATTCATAAATATATTTCTACCCAACATACAGCCAAAACAGTACACGATAGTGCAACAATTTTAGGCCCACCTTACTCATCATTGGTCTGCGGTTCAAATGGTTGTTATATTTTAAACATTTTTCACTTTTTAAACTTTAAAAAATCACTTATTAAACTTTAATAAATCCCTTTTCCACTTCCCCTGCCCGTCAGCCGTGCCTGCGCAGTAATACCTCCATGTTCGACGATACAATGGGAACCCAACGGGTCCGTGCCTGCGCAGTTGAGGCCCGTTGATCTAATACAGATGCTCCACGACTTACGATGCTTCGACTTACGATATTCCGACTTTGCGATGGTGCAAACAGCGGGGGGGGGGGGGGGGGGGGGGCTGAGGGGAGGGGGAATAAAGGGGGTTTAGGGGGGATGGAGTGGGGGAGGGGGGGATGGAGTGGGTGGGGGGAGTAAGGGGAGGAGGGGGTTGAGTGGGGGGGGAGGGGGGGATGGAGTGGGGGGTTGGGGGGATGGAGTGGGTGGGGGGAGTGAGGGGAGGAGGGGGATAAGGGGGGTTGAGGGGGGGATTGAGTGGGGGGAGGGGGGGAAAGGGGGGAGGTGGGGAATGGAGGGTGCTAGACCAATGTAGGAGAGGTTTGGGCACAACAGTCCACCCTTTTCTAGTCATTCATAAAACCCTTCAGCACACCAATGTCAGTGCCAAACATGAAGCCAAGACCAATTCCTATCTGCCAGCAAATAATCCACATTTCTCCATTTCCTGTATATCTATATGCTTATCCAAAACTTTCTTAAATGCCATTATCGTATTTACGTCAATCACCACCCCCAGCAGTGTGTTAGACCCTAAGATATAGGAGCAAAACCAGGCTAATCAGCCCATCGAGCCTGCTCCGCCACTTGATGATGGCTGATCTATTTTTCCCTCTCAACCCCAAGTTCAGTTTATGTCACATGTACTGAGGTACAGAGAAAAACTTTTGCTGTGTGCCAACCAGTCAGCAGAAAGACAATCGATCCATTTACAGTGTATAGATACATGATAATAGAATAACATTTAGTGCAAGGTAAAGCCAGCAATGTCCGATCAAGGATAGTCCGAGGGTTATCAAACAGTTTGATAGTGGTTCAGCTCTGTTCTCTGGTTGTGGTAGGGTGATTCAGTTGCCTGATAACAGCTGGGAAGAAACTGTCCCTGAATCTGGTGGTGTGTGTTTTCACATTTCTATACATTTTGCCTGATGGGAGAGGGAAGAAGAGGGAGTAGCCAGGTGGGGAATGGAGGGTGCTAGACCAATGTAGGAGAGGTTTGGGCACAACAGTCCACCCTTTTCTAGTCATTCATAAAACCCTTCAGCACACCAATGTCAGTGCCAAACATGAAGCCAAGACCAATTCCTATCTGCCAGCAAATAATCCACATTTCTCCATTTCCTGTATATCTATATGCTTATCCAAAACTTTCTTAAATGCCATTATCGTATTTACGTCAATCACCACCCCCAGCAGTGTGTTAGACCCTAAGATATAGGAGCAAAACCAGGCTAATCAGCCCATCGAGCCTGCTCCGCCACTTGATGATGGCTGATCTATTTTTCCCTCTCAACCCCAAGTTCAGTTTATGTCACATGTACTGAGGTACAGAGAAAAACTTTTGCTGTGTGCCAACCAGTCAATCGATCCATTTACAGTGTATAGATACATGATAATAGAATAACATTTAGTGCAAGGTAAAGCCAGCAATGTCCGATCAAGGATAGTCCGAGGGTTATCAAACAGTTTGATAGTGGTTCAGCTCTGTTCTCTGGTTGTGGTAGGGTGATTCAGTTGCCTGATAACAGCTGGGAAGAAACTGTCCCTGAATCTGGTGGTGTGTGTTTTCACATTTCTATACATTTTGCCTGATGGGAGAGGGAAGAAGAGGGAGTAGCCAGGATCCTTGACTATGTTGCTGGCCTTGCCGAGGCAGCGTGATGTGTAAATGGAGTCGATAGAAGAGAGGTTGGTTTGTGCGATGGTCTGGGCTGCGTCCACAATTCGCTGCAATTTCTTGCGGTCTTGGATGGAGCTGTTCTCAAACCAAGCCGTGATACATCCTGATAAAATGCTTTCTATGGTGCATCTGTAGACGTTGGTGAGAGTTGTAGGGGACATGCTGAACCTCCTAAGCCTTCTAAGGAAGTAGAGGCGTTGGTGTGCTCTCTTGGTCATTGCATCAACATGGGTGGTCCAGGAGAAGTTGTTGGTGATATTGACGCCTAGGAATATTAAGTTTTCAACCATCTTTACTTCGGTGCCATCAATGCAAACTGGGGTATGTGTACCACTTCGCTTCCTGAAGTCAATCACTATCTCCTTTATCTTGCTGACTGAGAGAAAGGTTGTTGCCTCGACACCAGGACATGAAGTTCTCAATTTCTTTCCTGTACTCCGTCTCATCATTATTTGATATCCGGCCCACAATGGTGGTGTTGTCTGCGAATTTGAAAATTGAATTAGATTTGTACGTGGCTGCACAGTTGTGGGTGTACAAGGAGTAAACAAGGGGGCTGAGAACGCATCTTTGCGGAGTTCCCATGTTGAGGATTATCGTGAGGATGATTTGTTCCCTATCCTTACTGATTTGGGTCTATAGGTCAGGAAGTCGAGGATCCAATTGCAGAGATGAATGTTGACATCAAGTCCCGCAAGTTTGGTGAAAAACCTGGGTGATATAATGGTATTAAAGGCAGAGCTATAGTCTGCGAATAGGAGTTTGACGTAGATGTGTAGGAATCTGACATAGGTGTATAGGAGTCTGACGTAGGATCTGTAGCAATGAATTCCATAGATTCACCATCCTCCGCAAAAGAAATTCCTCTTCATCTCCATTCTAAAGGTACGTCCTTTTATTCTAAGGCTATGCCTGCTGGTCGTCGACTCTCCCATTACTGGAAACTTCCTCTTCACATTCACTCTATCTAGGCCTTTCACTATTCTGTATGTTTCAATGAGGTCCACCCTCATTCTTCTAAACTCAACTTATGTTGAATGGTGAGAGATTGCAGACTCTTGAGATGGATCTGAGTGTCCTCAACAATTCACACAAGCCTATCATGCAGGTGTAGCAAATAATTAAGAAAGCAAACTGAAGAGTGGTAAAGAAAGTATATGGTATGCTTGCTTTCATAAGTCAGACCAATGAGTGTAAGAGTCAGGAAGTCATAATGCAGCGTCATAGGACTTTGGTTAGGTTGCATTTGAAATATTGTGTGCAGCTCTGGTCGCCCCATTGCAGGAAGGATGTGGAGGCTTTGGGAAGGGTGCAGAGGTGTTTACCAGAATGATGCCGGGATTTGGGGATATTAGCTGCAGAGAGAGGTTGGATAGACTTGGATTGTTTTCTCTGGAATGCCAGAGGCTGCGAGGAGACCTGATAGAAGTGTATAAAAGATAGATGAGTAGACATCCAGAACCTTTCTCCCAGAATGGAAAATTCAGATACTGGAATATCTTGAGGTGAGAGGGGCAAAGTTTAAAGGAAATGTGTGGGGCATGTTTTTTATACAAGAGGGTGATGAGTGCCTGGAACACATACTGTATGAGGAGTGTTTGAAGGCACTGGGCTAGCACTCGCTGGAATGCCATAATTAATAATTCTAGATCTTCTTGACATCGGGGAAGATGAACCAAAAAATGGAAACCTATTTAGATACCAAAAATGACACTCTAGTGCTGGATAGTGCTGGAGTATCTCAGTGGGTCAGGCAGCATCTCTGAAGAAAATGTTCTCCAAAGATGGCTGATCTGCTAAGTTACTCCAATGTTTTGTGTATTTTCTTTGTAAACTAGGACCTGCTGGTCCTTGTTTCTACTGCAAAGGTCTGAAGGTATATAAAAAATCTCTGAGAGTCGCCATTTTGCCAGGGTGCCTAAGATCCTGGAGCTATTTTCCTGGCATGGTCACCAATGGTGGGGAGATCGAGGGATAGGTTCCTGGCAAAGCACCGTCCAAAAAGAAGACCTAAACTGTAAAACAGGCAGAAGATGTTGGCTAGCCAGCATGTGTCAAGCGTTACAATAGTTATCGAAGATTAAGCAGGATCTTGAGCAGTTCGGGAAGTGGGCAGAGGAATGGTTAATGGAGTTTAATGCAGATGAACGCGAGGTGTTGCATTTTGGGAAGTTTAACCAAGGCAGGATCTTCACAGTAAATGACGGGGCTCTGGGCTATGTTGTGGAGCAAAGAGATCGAGGAGTGCAAGTACAGTTCCTGAAAAGTGGCGGAACATTGGTCATCAGGGTATTGACTATAAAAGTTGGAATGTTATGTTACAGCTGTACAAGGGGCCACAGCTGGAATATTGTGTTCAGTTTTGGTCACCCTCCAATAGGAAAGATATTGTTAAGCTGGGAAGAGTGCAGAAAAGATTTATGGGGATGTTGCCAGGTCTTAAGGGAGAGATTGGGCAGGCCAGAACTGTATTTTTTGGAGAGTAAGAGGATAAGAGGTGATCATATAGATGTGTATAAGATCATGAGTGAAATAGATTAGGTAGACGCACAGAGCCTTTTACCTAGAGTAGGGGAATCAAGAACAAGAGGACTTAGATTTAAGGTGAGAGGGGAAACATTTTAAAGGAATCTGAGGGGCAACTTTTTCACTCAGAGGGTAGTGGGTATATGGATGAGGGATTGATGCAGAAACTACAACATTTAAAAAATGGAGGGATATACTACTTTCAGATCCCTGATAAAGACCTGTATCAACCAGCAAATGTTCGTTTCCTAGGCAAGAACTGGTACCCAGGTGGTGGGTGATAGATATAGTAACTGAACTTGTGGTCTGAGGCGGAAAGAGCACTTCAGCAGTTGCATGACTGAGCAGCCTTGCTCGCTCCAAAAGGGGATGGGCCTGGAAAAGCTGCCCTAAACATAGCCTGCCTTACAATATTCCTGACTGGATTTCAGGCTATCAGGGAACCTCCCTGCCTGCGGTTATCTGTTGCCAACCTCAATTTGTCCCAACTATTTATGCTTCCGGTCCCGTCCCCCTGCCCACCCACCTCCAATCAGTCTGAAGAAGGGTCCCAACCCAAAACGTCGCCTATCCATTTTCTCAAGAGATGCTGCCTGACCTTCTGAGTTACTGCAGAATTTTGTGTCTATCTTTGGATTACAGGGTCACTGGGATCTCCTCAATGCAGTCAGAAAAATGTAAATATTTTTGGAGCATGGAATGTATGAATAGTTCTTGACAGTGCAACCTCTGTCGGCTTGGGTTTGCTATATGTAGCAAACTGGTTAGCCTGATGCCTGAACTCCCTGTGCACAACAACAAATGTCTCATGCCCATCTGCCTGAAGCTTGATACCAACTAAATGGCCATTGTGGTGAACGCCTATGCCCCCACACTGGACTCGCAAGAGGAAGCTAAGGAAGTCTTATAATGCAACTTGGACAAAATTCTTTACAACATCCTGAAAGATGATAAGATCATTTTTCTTGGGGACTTAACACCAGTCGGTCAGGATCACAAATTATGGAATGTCACTATTCGGAATGAGGGACCAGACAACATCAACTCCAGTGGAGCCCTTCTCCTGACTAAGTGCACAGAATAGAACCTCATCGTCAAATGCCAACACTTGATTGACTTCGTCATAGCTGAGCCAGGGAATGGCATGACTTGAACCTCACTAGGGCAATGACCAATGTTGACTGACGCTGAACAAACCACTGCCTCACCTGCTCCAACATGATAAGTTTTACTCTGCAAATGGAAAGGCAGAAGGGAAAATCGGAAGTGTCAGTATTACAGTATAGCAAAGGGGATTACAGAGGCATGAGGCAGGAGCTGGCCAAAATTGACTGGAAGGAGGCCCTAGCAGGGAAGACGGTAGAACAGCAATGGCAGGTATTCCTGGGAATAATGCAGAGGTTGCAGGATCAATTTATCCCAAAGAGGCGGAAAGACTCTAAGGGGAGTAAGAGACACCTGTGGCTGACAAGGGAAGTCAAGGACAGCATAAAAATTAAGGAGAGGAAGTATAACATAGCAAAGAGAAGTGGGAAGACAGAGGATTGGGACTCTTTTAAAGAGCAACAAAAGTTAACTAAAAAGGCAATACGGGGAGAAAAGATGAGGTACGAGGGTAAACTAGCCAATAATATAAAGGAGGATAGCAAAAGTTTTTTTAGGTACGTGAAGAGGAAAAAAATAGTCAAGGCAAATGTGGGTCCCTTGAAGACAGAAGCAGGGGAATTTATTATGGGGAACAAAGAAATGGCAGACGAGTTAAACCGTTACTTTGGATCTGTCTTTACTGAGGAAGATACACACAATCTCCCAAATGTTCTAGGGGCCGGAGAACCTAGGGTGATGGAGGAACTGAAGGAAATCCACATTAGGCAGGAAATGGTTTTGGGTAGACTGATGGGACTGAAGGCTGATAAATCCCCAGGGCCTGATGGTCTGCATCCCAGGTGGCTCTAAAAATAGTGGAAGCATTAGAGATTATTTTTCAATGTTCTATAGATTCAGGATCAGTTCCTGTGGATTGGAGGATAGCAAATGTTATCCCACTTTTTAAGAAAGGAGGGAGAGAGAAAACGGGTAATTATAGACCAGTTAGTCAGACATCAGTGGTGGGGAAGATGCTGGAGTCAATTATAAAAGACGAAATTGCTGAGCATTTGGATAGCAGTAACAGGATCATTCCGAGTCAGCATGGATTTACGAAGGGGAAATCATGCTTGACAAATCTACTGGAATTTTTGAGGATGTAACTAGGAAAATTGACAGGGGAGAGTCGGTGGATGTGGTGTACCTCGACTTTCAGAAAGCCTTCGACAAGGTCCCACATAGGAGATTAGTGGGCAAAATTAGAGCACATGGTATTGGGGGTAGGGTACTGACATGGATAGAAAATTGGTTGACAGACAGAAAGCA
This sequence comes from Rhinoraja longicauda, assembly GCF_053455715.1. Classification (NCBI taxonomy): domain Eukaryota; kingdom Metazoa; phylum Chordata; class Chondrichthyes; order Rajiformes; family Arhynchobatidae; genus Rhinoraja; species Rhinoraja longicauda. The sequence continues at coordinate 74,005,335 of NC_135959.1, read as the reverse complement.
AAGAGTGGGGATAAATGGGTCCCTTTCGGAATGGCAGGCAGTGACCAGTGGAGTACCGCAAGGTTCGGTGCTGGGATCCCAGCTATTTACGATATACATTAATGACTTAGATGAAGGGATTAAAGGTACCATTAGCAAATTTGCAGATGATACTAAGCTGGGGGGGTAGTGTGAATTGTGAGGAAGATGCAATAAGGCTGCAGGGTGACTTGGACAGGTTGTGTGAGTGGGCGGATGCATGGCAGATGCAGTTTAATGTAGATAAGTGTGAGGTTATTCACTTTGGAAGTAAGAATAGAAAGGCAGATTATTATCTGAATGGTGTCAAGTTAGGAAGAGGGGATGTTCAACGAGATCTGGGTGTCCTAGTGCATCAGTCACTGAAAGGAAGCATGCAGGTACAGCAGGCAGTGAAGAAAGCCAATGGAATGTTGGCCTTCGTAACAAGAGGAGTTGAGTATAGGAGCAAAGAGGTCCTTCTACAGTTGTACCGGGCCCTGGTGAGACCGCACCTGGAGTACTGTGTGCAGTTTTGGTCTCCAAATTTGAGGAAGGATATTCTTGCTATTGAGGGCGTGCAGCATAGGTTCACTAGGTTAATTCCCGGAATGGCGGGACTGTCGTATGTTGAAAGGCTGGAGCAATTAGGCTTGTATACACTGGAATTTAGAAGGATGAGGGGGGATCTTATTGAAACATATAAGATAATTAGGGGATTGGACACATTAGAGGCAGGAAACATGTTCCCAATGTTGGGGGAGTCCAGAACAAGGGGCCACAGTTTAAGAATAAGGGGTAGGCCATTTAGAACGGAGATGAGGAAGAACTTTTTCAGTCAGAGAGTGGTGAAGGTGTGGAATTCTCTGCCAAATAAGGCAGTGGAGGCCAGTTCGTTGGATGCTTTCAAGAGAGAGCTGGATAGAGCTCTTAAGGATAGCGGAGTGAGGGGGTATGGGGAGAAGGCAGGAACGGGGTACTGATTGAGAGTGATCAGCCATGATCGCATTGAATGGCGGTGCTGGCTCGAAGGGCTGAATGGCCTACTCCTGCACCTATTGTCTATTGTCTATCACGTCTATTAAGTTGATGCTAAATAGGTTGCAAATGAAACTGAGCCGGCCCACATTTAATATTGAAAGCTTGGGAGATGCTAAGATACAGCATCTCTTCCAAGCTGTTCTCATTAAGAATCTGCCTCTAGAGTACACTGATGATGTCGAGGTGCACTGGTTCCAGCAGGCACCAAAATAAAAAAAAACATCAGGACTAGTTTTATGACTATGACAATGAAATTGAAGCACTATTGCTGCCGAACATATAGATTTTGTGCCTGGCAGAATGACATCAACTGCCAACCCAATAGGGAAATGCATTCTAGAGCCTTAGCTAATGGCCAGTGATGAGTGAGGGAACATAAAAACAAATGGTGTACAAAAACAGCCCTTGAGATCCAGAATCTCACTGGCTTAGGCAGCCCCAGCAAGCCACCAATGTCACCAAGGAAGTCTATGGGACCGTCCTGTTTGGAGATGACTCTCTACTGCCCAAATTTGAACAAACTCTTCTGAAATGTATGAGGCAATCAAGTGCCGATAGAGTTTAAGGGTGTTGCTTAAGGGCGATGCACTTTAAGGGTGTTGCTTAACCACAATATAACTGCTGACATGGAGTTTATCACCCACATCACCCAGAGGCCGATGAAAAAGCATATGAGAGATCCTCAAAGCTTGTCGGAAGACTTTGATGCTATTCTGAAGATGAAAAACAATCAGACTGCAGGCCCTGATGGATAACAACTGAGATCCTAAAGCAAACACCTCAGAGTCGCCAAATCCAACCACCAGAAATGCCTCCTGAAGAGCCTGCAGATCCACTGGGAAATCAGGTGCACTAACATTAGTGTGCTAGTAGAGGCTAAAATTAATTCCATCACCCTCACCATCATCATCAAACACCAATTCAGATGGACCTGCCATGTCGTCAGGATGCCTGACATCCATCTCCCAAAACAAATCCTGTTTTTTACTTCTTCTCAATTCTCAACTACTTGTAAGACAGCAAACCCCATGGAAATCAGAAGCACTAGAAGGATAACATCAGAATCAACCTCATAAAGTCCCACATCAGCCCCACTAACTGGGAGGACTTAGCATAGTCTGAAGAACGGTCTCAACCAGAAATGTTACCCATTCCTTCTCTCCAGAGATGTTGCCTGTCCCGCTGAGTTACTCCAGCTTTTTGTGTCTATCTTAGGACCTACCATAAGACAGAATAGCTTGGGGAATCATTGTCAAAAAGGTGCTGCACTCCATGAAAAACACCCCCGACAAGCTACAAAACACGCAGCAACAGTGAAACGAGGGGATCTCCACCAAGTAGACCCAATCATATCCCATCACCAATGCTACCCGTCCATGCCCACACTGTAATAAAGTCTATGGATTCAGGATTGGCCTCTTCTGCCATCTCATGTAAAGGACCCGCCGGAAGACAATTATACTCGATTTAAAGTGATCGACAATGATAAAAAGAAACAGGGGTGACATTAACATTATAACCATATAACCATATTACAACTACAGCACGGAAACAGGCCCGTTCGGCCCCACCAGTCCACGCCGACCACTCTCTCTGACCTAGTCTCATCTACCTGCTCTCAGACCATAACCCTCCAATCCCCTCTCATCCATATACCTATCCAATTTACTCTTAAATAATAAAATCGAGCCTGCCTCCACCACTTCCACCGGAAACCCATTCCATACAGCCACCACCCTCTGAGTAAAGAAATTACCCCTCATGTTACCCCTAAACTTTTGTCCCTCAATTCTAAAGTTATGTCTCCTTGTTGGAATCTTCCCCACTCTCAAGGGGAAAAGCCTACCCACGTCAACTCTGTCCGTCCCTCTTAATTTTTTTAAAACCTCTATCAAGTCCCCCCTCAACCTTCTACGCTCCAAAGAATAAAGACCCAACCTGTTCAACCTCTCTCTGTAGCTTAAGTGCTGAAACCCAGGCAACATTCTAGTAAATCTCCTCTGTACCCTCTCCATTTTGTCGACATCCTTCCTATAATTTGGCGACCAAAACTGCACACCATACTCCAGATTCGGCCTCACCAATGCCCTGTACAATTTTAACATTACATCCCAACTTCTATATTCGATGCTCTGATTTATAAAGGCAAGCATACCAAACGCCTTCTTCACCACCCTATCCACATGAGATTCCACCTTCAGGGAACAATGCACAGTTATTCCCAGATCCCTCTATTCCACTGCATTCCTCAATTCCCTACCATTTACCCTGTTTGTCCTATGCAGGTGAGAGGGTACTTAAAAATATTTCGGAGGTAAAATCAAGGAAATCTCTCAAGTGTTCAATAAATTTGTGATGGGAAAATTAATCAGAAAGAATAGAGTAGTGCAATGAGATATCAAAATATGAAAAAACATTCAAAAGTTTTCAATAAATATTTGCACGTCATTATGGAAAACCATACGATTTTAGGCTTTGGCATTAAAGGGGTAGAATATCATGTAAATACAGTAGATAAATAGAGAATAGAGATGACTTTTTAAAGGATCTTTAACAATTAATAATTCAGCAGACCAATACAAAATGTATCCCAGGTTATAAAAATAAACAACTGACAAAGTAGCATATGCTATGACTGTAATTTTCCAATGCTCTTTGGTAACAGGCGAGGAATTATGGAACAAGAAGACATGATACAGTTGTTTAAAAAGGGAGAAATGATGGACTGTAACCACAGCTGACAATGGTCGAGTGGAAATTACTGAAAACAATGAGAAGTAGGATGAATCCGGATTTAGAGAAAGACAAGTTAATCATATCAGCAATGATTTTTTTGGAAAATATTTGACTGATAGCTTAATTGAATTTTTTGAGGATGTAATGTGGCGTGTTGTTGAAGATGATGCATTAAATCAAGAAGCAAGAGTGTTTAATTGTCATATATACCAGATATGAACTGGAACAATGAAATTCTTACTTGCTGCAGTTTTATAGGCAGATGAGATGCAACAACACAATAAATATACAATAAATTATCAATTATTCAAAGTAAACCAGACATTGGTTTAGAGATAGATACAAAATGTTGGAGTAGCTCAGTGGGTCAGGCAGCATCCCTGGAGAAAAGGAAAAAGTGACATTGCGAGTTGAGACCCTTCTTCAGACTGAGGGTTTGAGTTTAGAGATTGGTTTAAAGATACAGCGTGGAAACAATCCCTTCAGCCCAGCAAGTCCATACCAAGTGATAAATGATAGTACAAAACACTAAGTACGTTGTGCAAAGTCCATAGTGGTTCAATAGGGTAGATGTGATTGACGTAGGCACGATGAACGACAGATGCTGAAATCTTGCATAGAACACAAAGCACTGGAGTAACACAGTGAGGCAGCATTTCTAGAGGACATGGATAAGTCTGAGGAAGGGTCCCATCCCAAAACGTCACCAATCCATGTCCTTTAGAGATGCTGCCTAACCCACTGAGTTACTTCAGCACTTTGCACTTGAGGTAAGCTTGTGAATACAATTATCCAATCTTAGTCAGGTCTGTGACACCGGGCTTGGCTGAGGCATGACAGGAAAAGGTGATGGCAGACAGAGCATTGGTGGTGGAAGATTCTTTAGTAAGGGATACAGAAAGGAGATTCAGTGGCTGTAAATAGGACTTCTGCTGCTAGGGTACAGGATTTCTCAGAGTGTCTGCAAAGCATTCTCAAGGGGGAGTGTGAGCAGCCAGAAGTTGTTGTGCACCTTGGTACTAATGACAGGGATAGAACAGGTGATGTCCTGCAGAGTGAATATAGGGGGTTAAGCAAAAAATTTAAAAGCAGGTCCTCGAAGGTGGTAATCTCTGGATTACTCCTGGTACCAAGTGCTAGTAAGGGTAGGAATCGGATAGGACAGATGAATGCTGTGCAGGAGGGAGAGATTCTGAAATTTGGACAATTAGGATCTCTTCTGGGACACAGATGACCTGTACATGAGGTACAGTTGCACCTGAAATGGAAGGGGGACCTGCATCCTTGCAGGGAGGTTCACAAGCACTACTTGGGAGGGTTTAAACTGGAGTGGCATTGGGGTGGGAAATTAGAGTAGGACTGATGGGTAGATAGATGTTACGACCAGTAAGTAAAAGAAGATAGCAAAAGTTTCTTCAGATATATAAAGAGTAAGAAAGAGGCAAGAGTGGACATTGGGCTGCCGGAAAATTATGCTGGAGAGGTCATAATGGGGAATAAAGAAATGGCAGAGGAATTGAATAACTTTTTTGCATCTGTCTTCACAGTGGAAGACACCAGCAACATCTACTGGGCGATCGTATCGCTGAGCATCTTCGCTCAGTCCGCCGGAACCTACCTGATCTCCCGGTTCCTAAACATTTTGATTCTCCTTCCCATTTCCTTTCTGTCCTGGGTCTCCTCCATTGTCAGAGTGAGGCTAAACGCAAATTGGAGGAACAGCGTCTCATATTTCGCTTGAGCAGCTTACAGCCCAGTGCTATATTGATTTCTCTAACTTCAAGTAACCCCGGCATTCTCTCTATCCCTCCCCCACCCAAGTCACACCAGCTTCTTGTTTTCACCCAACTGCTAACAATGGCCTGTTTCTTTTATCATCGTAACTTTTTTGCATATCCTTCATTCATTGTTCTTTATCTCTCGCCATCATCGTCTATATCTTGTTTCCCTTTTCCCTAACTAATCTAAAGAAGGGTTTCGACCTGAAATGTCACCATTCCTTCTAAACAGAGATGCTGCCTGTCCCGCTGAGTTACTCCAACTTTTTGGGTCCATCTACGGTTTAAATCAGCATCAGCAGTTCCTTCCTACACACAAGTCTACTCTGCCATTTAATCAATGTTTTGGGCCCCATATCTGAGGAAGGATGTGCTTGCATTGGAGAGGGTCCATCGGAGATATACGAGAATGATCCCAGGATAATTGGGTTAACATATGATGCGTGTTTGACTGTACTGGGCCTGTACTCACTGGAGATTCGAAGGATGCGGGGGGATCTCATTGAAACTTACCAAATAGCGAAAGGCTATGTGGAGAGGATCTTTCCACTAGTGGGAGTGTCTAAGACCAGAGGCCATAGCCTCAGAATAACAAGGACGTGCCTTCAGAAAGTTGAGGAGAAATTACTTTAGTCAGAGGGTGGTGAATCTGTGGAATTCATTGCCACAGAAGGCTGTGGAGGCTGTCAATGGATTTTTGTAAGGTGGAGATTGATAGTTTCTTGATTAGTATCAGGGGTTATGGGAGAAGGTAGGAGAATGGTGTTGAGAGGGATTGATCAGCCATGATTGAATGACGGAGTAGAGAATGGGCCGAATGGCTTAATTCTTCTCCTATAACTTATGCACCTATGAAGTTTCAACGGTATGACAGGCAAGGACAGGTTAAGGAGTAAGGTGAAACTGCTGGGCCGAGTGCGTTTATTTCAATGTGAGGTGAATTGTAGATGAAGAAGGTGAAATAAGAGTCTGGATCAGTGTTTGGTACTATGATGTTGTGGTCATAATGGAGACTTGGTTGTGAGAGGGACAGGACTGGCAGCTCAATGTTCTGATGTTTCAATGCTTCTGATGTGACAGAGAGGAAGGTAAAAGAGGTGGAGGAGGTGCTGTACTAATCAAGCAGAATGTCACAGCGGCACTCAGAGAGGACACACTGGATGTTTCATCCATTGAGGCGATATGAGTAGAGCTCAAAAATAAAAAAGGTTCAATCACTCTAGTGAGATTATACTGTCGGCCTCGGAAGAAGCAGCGGGAGAGAAATTGATATGTAGCTAGATTATGGAAAATCGCAAAAGCAACAAGGTTGTCATCATGGGAGACTTTAACTTCCCCAATAATAACTGGGAATTACTTATAAAAGGCTTGGATGAGCGGAAATATAGACCGGTGAGCTTCACGTCAGTGGTAGGCAAGTTATTGGAGAAGATTCTTCAGGCTAGGTTTTCTCCCATTTGGAGTAGAATGGGTAATTAGGACAGTCAGCATGGCTTTCAGTCAGTTGTCTCTTAGTAACTTAATCAAAAAATTTTTAGGTGACAAAAGTGATCGATGAGGATGACTCATGAGGTAATCTTTGCACATTTTTAAATGATGAGGTAATCTTTTATAATGGCTTTGTAAAAGGCCCCCTTGGTCGGATGATCCAGAAGATTAAGATGAACGTGATTAACAGTGACTTGGTCGTAAGGATTCATAATATTCAGGACAATATTCAGGCTGGAGTTCTGTGATCAGTGGAGTTCCGCTGGGATCTGTGCTGGGACCTCTGTTTGTGATAATATATAAATGGATTGGGCATAAACAGATAGGTTGGTTAATGAGATTGCTTGGGTTGCGGTCTGTGAAGAAGGCTGTCAATGTGTACAACAGTTACAGAAATGGGCAGAGAAATTTCAGATGAAGTTTAATTAAAGCAATTGTGAAGTGTTGCACTTTGGGAGGTCGAATGTGTGGGAAAATATACAATTAATGCAAGTCCTTTGTATTATAATTATGTGATTTTGTACATCTTTTTTTCAGTCTTTATTTAACTAACTTGTATAACATTTATTATTTATGTGTGTTTAGTTTGTATACCTGTGAGGTTGCTGCCAGTAAAATCTTCATTGTAGCTGTGTCTCACCATGGAGAGATTTTATCCAAACATGCAAAAAAGTCTTCAATGGTTTAACTGGCTGAATGTAGGAAGAATCTTTATGACAAGTCGAGGACCGATGAGCACAGTTTGAGAGTAAAGGATAGATTCAGATGAAGAGGATTGTGGAAGTTGTCATTACATTCATTCAAGATTAATAGAACTTGGACATTAATAGGTTTTAGGGAAATTTACGAAAATTACAGATAAATCAGCCAAGATTTTGATAAATGGTGCAACAGAACAAAAGACTGGATGGAAACTTCTGCTGTCATTTTCTATGTTCTAAATTTAAATATTGTGTCATTACCACACTCCTGTTTACATAGTTTTATGTCAGATTGGATTTCAAATGGATCAGATGTAAATCCAATGTACAGGATAGAGACATTCATCTCTTCATGGAAATATTTTGCCAGATTATTACTACAATCAAACTTAAACATGGTTTCCTCAGCCGCATGATTAAGTTAAGAACCTTACAGCACCAGATATTGTCTTGACAACTATTAAAATCATGTTGATGGTGCTTAGTGATGGTCCAAAGTACATTGAGACTTCGGAGAATGTCTTCTCTGAAGAGCAACTAAATGAATAAAATACCAGCAATAATGTTTCCAATGATGTGGAAGTCTCAGTACTTGTTACATCCTTTAAAAAAAAATGAGATGCTTGGAATCTGCAAAAAGCGAGATGCTTGCCTTTGTTTGGAAACAATGTAAAGAAATTTCAGCAAGACAATTGTTAGAAACAAGGTAGACACAAAATGCTGGAGTAACTCAGCAGGACAAGCAGCATGTCTGGAGAGAAGGAATGGGTGATGTTTTGGGTCGATACCCTTCTTCTTCGAAGCAAAGGAATTGTTTAAGAGAAAATATTCAGCGGATTAGCTTTTACTCATTGGGTTTTTTGAAGAATAAGTGGTAATCTTATTTAAAAGCCATCAATGATTGCATATAAACATAGATTGATAGAGGCAATCTTCGTGTAGAGTTGAGGGTGGAGACTGTTTTGTGTGATGTACTGGGTTGTGTCCACAACTTCAGCAATGTCTTGGGGTCATGGGCAGAACAGTCGGCAAACCAAGTTGTGCTGTATCCCAAGAGGATGTTTTCTGCAGTGCATCTGTGGCACGGTTGCGCAGCAGTAAAGTTGTTAAGCCAGACCCGGCTTCGATCCTGACTACGGGTGCTGTTTGTGCATTTCCCCAGTGACCGAGTAAGTTTTCTCCGGGTGCTCCGGTTTCCGACCACACCAAAGATGTACAGGTTTGTAGGTTAATTGACTTCAGTAAAGGTTGTAACTCCTCCCTTTGCTATTGAGGGCGTGCAGCATAGGTTTACTAGGTTAATTCCCGGAATGGCAGGACTGTCGTATGTTGAAAGACTGAAGCGACTAGGCTTGTATACACTGGAATTTAGAAGGATGAGAGGGGATCTTGTTGAAACATATAAGATTATTAAGGGGTTGGACACGTTAGAGGCAGGAAACATGTTCCCAATGTTGGGGGAGCCCAGAACCCGGGGCCACAGTTTAAGAATAACGGGTAGGCCATTTAGAACGGAGATGAGGAAAAACTTTTTCAGTCAGAGAGTTGTAAATCTGTGGAATTCTCTGCCTCAGAAGGCAGTGGAGGCCAATTCTCTGAATGCATTCAAGAGAGAACTAGATAGAGCTCTTAAGGATAGTGGTGTCAGGGGGGTAATGGGAGAAAGCAGGAACGGGGTACTGATTGAGAATGATCAGCCATGATCACATTGAATGGTGGTGCTGGCTCAAAGGGCCGAATGGCCTCTTCCTGCACCTATTGTCTATTGTCTAATGTGTAGGATAGTGCTAGTGCGGTGATCGCTGGTTGGCGTGAACTCGGTGGGCCGAAGGGCCTGATTCCGCACTGTTTCTCTAAACTAAACAAAAGTTGGTAATAGTTGTTGGAGACATGCTGAACCATTAATCTTGAGGAAGTAGAGGCATTTTAGTGCTTTCTTGGCCATAGATAGGTCAAAGTGGTTGGACCAAGATAAATTGTAAGTTATCTTTTTGAAACTCTGGACTCTCTCCACTTCATATAGGCTGGACATGTCCATAACTCCACTCCTTGGTCTTGCTGACATTGAGGTTTGTTGTCCATATCAGGAGCTCTCCATCTCCTCCCTCTCCTTGATCAAGATCCGCTGCAGGAACCGACGGCCATTGCTGCTCCCGTTCCTTGTGGTTTGGACGCCGGGAAGAACTTGCTTACTCCCTGGCAGCCACTTTAGCGCATCTTCTGGAGTGGGGAGCACCTGCAGTCCGAGCTCTTGAGGACTCGGCTTCCTCTCGCTTGTTTCCAGAACCGGGATCCGTTCAGCCGCCGATTGTCACTAACGGCCGCCACGGTGCGTGAGCGCGAACCCGACCCCCCAACGGTCGCCACGGTGCGCGTGAGCGCGAGCTCGCCAACGTGAGCGCCAACCCGACCCGCCAACGGTCGCCACGGTGCGCGTGAGCGTGAACCCGACCCGCCAACGGTCGCCACGGTGCGCGTGAGGGCGAACCCGCCACGGTGCGCGAGCGCGAACTCGCCCCGCCAACGGTCGCCACGGTGCGCGTGAGCGCGAACAGGCAGAGCCACCTTCAGCGGGGTTTGCGGGAGGCGGAGTGATGGCGAGTCCGATGTCAAGCTGCGGAGCCCGGGCCGGGGACCCGAGTGGCTGCCGAGGCTCGGGGAGACGGTGTATCCCGCTGCTTCCACTCCTGCTCTGCCTTCACTCGACCTGGTCACCGGGATGAGGTGTTGTCGAAATACGTTTCAGCGACAATAATTGTAGCAGCTATGGCTGAGTGGAAAGTTAAAAGATCACCCATTAGCGGAGATGTGTACTGATCCAAACCGCGACGCACTCAACGCTATCTTTCACGGTAGATATCAAACCATGCTCTTATCTACCTGTTGAAACCATAAAAGATCCTGTAATAGTTCAGGAAGAGCACAATTATCCCTGGTGTTCTGAGAATATTTGTACCAGAATCAACATCATTAAATCAATTGCAGTGATTAAATTACATATATTGCTTTTGTAATACAGATATTACAATTTTTAATAGAGGATTGGATTAACAATCCTGAGAAGTGAGCTAATTTAGTTGTATTAACTGTGGAATTCAATTAATAAGATGTAAAACTTGAAAAAAAAATCTCAACATTTATCCTGAAAAATGTTCGATTGTTAAAATCTATCTGGTTTGAACTAATATGACTCCAGACAGGTAATGTTCTTATATTCAAAAGTCAGAGGAGCAGAATTAGACCATTTACCCCTTTGAGTCTACTCCGCCATTCAATAATGGCTGTTTGATCTTTCCCTCACAACCCCATTCTCCTGTCTTCTCCCCATAACCTATGATGCCCTTTCTAATCAAGAACATGTCAATCTCCACTTTAAAAATACCCAATGACTTGGCGTCCACAGCCGTCTTTGGCAATAAATTCCACAGATTCACCACCCTCTGACTAAACAAATTCCTCCTCATCTCCATTGTAAAGATATGTTCTTTTATTCTGAGGCTATGGCCTCTGGTCCTAGACTCTCCCATTTGTGGAAACATCCTCTCCACATCTACTCTTCCCAGGCCTTTCACTATTTGGTCAGTTTTAATGAGGTCCCTCACATCCTTCTAAACTCCAGCCGGTACAGGCCCAGTGCCGTCAAGTGATCATACGTTAACCGAATCACCCCAGGGATCATTTTTGTAAACCTCCCATGGACCCTCTCCGATGCCAACACACCCCCCCTCGGATAAGGTGCTTACAATACTCCAAATGCGGCCTGACCAAAACCTTAAAAAGCCTGAGCATTATATCCATGTTTTCATATTCCAGTCCTCTCGAAATAAATGCTAACATTGCATTTGCCTTCCTTACCACTGATTCAACTTGCAAAGTAACCTTTTGGGAATTCTGCACTAGCAATCCCAAGTCCCTTTGCCATTGAGTCGATGGGTGGTATTGAAGATGGTTTTGAAGTTTGGCTTGTGCCCTACAACTCTCACCAACTTCTGCAGATGCACCATGGAAAGCATTTTATCAGGATGCATCACAGCTTGGTTTGGGAACTACTCCATCCATGACCACAAGAAATTGCGGCGAATTGTGGATACAGTCCAAACCATCGCACAAATCAACTTCCCATCCATTGACACCATTGATACCTCACACTGCCTTTGCAAGGCCAGCAGCATAATCAAGGATGGGTTGCCACTCCCTTTCTTGTGGTCCTCCAGATTTAGGGACAGTTTCTTCCCAGCTGTTATCAGGCAATTAAATCATCCTACCACAACTAGAGAACCGTCCGGAACTTCTAACTATCTCATTGGTAACCCTCAGACTACCTTTGATCGGACTTTACTGGCTTTACCTTGCATTAAACGTTATTCCCTTCTCATGTACACTGTAAATGGCTCGATTGTAATCATATATTCACTGTACCTCTCAGTACACGTGACAATAAACTAAACTAAAATGATACTACATTTCTCGGAGTTTTATTTCATGTTTAGAATGAGATCACTGTTAAAACGTGTAAATCCTGTGTTTATCTTTAATCCATTGCCCCAGCCCTCCATTGCACCCTCTCCCTATCCTGTCTGTAATAGCTACATGAGTCTTCCTCTGGTAGATACCTTTGTAAAATACAATGTGATGTCAAATGGAGAACAGATAATTTTCTACCAGATTGCTAGTTAACATTCATTCCTCAAACCATTTCAGGAGACTGGATTAACTATTTATGTTATTGCTTTTCTTGGAACCTTGCTTGATGCATATTTAAAAAACTCAACAAGATACACAGCACAGCTAAGCCCTTTCAGCGCACCATCTCCGTGCCAGTTATCAAGTATCTGTCTGCAGTAATATAGTTATTAGTACTTTGGCTTTTGTGACTTGACAATTTAAAAGCTTATCAAGGTACTTAAGTACAATGAGGATACCTGCTTTCACTATCTGCTCAGGCCGTTTTGTATGGCAGTGCGCACTTTCACGTTTCTGTGTTTTCTGCCAGATGGGAACAGGGAGAAGAAGAAATAACCAAGATGGGACAAGCCCCTGATTATGTTGGCTACTTTTCTGAGGCAGCGTGGTGTAATTGAAGTCAATGGTGGGAAGTGTGGTCTGTGTGATGGAATGGGTTACATCTACAACTCTCTGCAATTTCTTGCGATATTGGGCAGAGCTGTTCCCAAACCAAACTGTGATGCAGCCCAACAGTATGCTTTCCATGGCGCATCTGTAGAAGTTTTTAAGAATCACGGGAATCATGCCTAATTTCCTCAATCTCTTCAGAAGTAGAGGCATTGGTCTTATCTTGGCAGTCGCATCAATGTGGTTGGCCAACAACAGATTGTTGGTAATATTCACGCCAAAGAACTTAAAGCTCTCAATCATTTCCATTTTTGCTTCATTGATGCTGACACCATCATGCTTCCTGAGGTGGCCCACGAAGTCCATCAATCACCCATTCACACTCGTTCTATGTTATCCTGCTGTCGCATCCACTCCCCACAGTCTAAGGATGATTTACAGGGGTCAATTAACCTACAAACCTGCAGGTCTTTGGGATGTGGAAGGAAAAGCACCAGGGGGTGCCGCACGATGGCTGCCTCGCCCTCAGTCTGTCTGTCCTTTTCGAACTTTTATTGTTATTTTTGGTAAATTTTAAAAGTTTGTGTAAATATTCTCTGGTTTGTTTGATGTGGGGGGTGGGGGAGGGGGGAGGGGGGAGGGGGAAATCTCTAACCTTGCCGGAGATGCGATTGTTTTCCGGATTGTATCTCCGGTTGCTCTGCAGCCTAATATCGTGGAGCTGGAGGCCTTGCCTGGGACTGACTTTGGCTGTGGACTTACCATCTGAGCGTGCAATTCCTTGCATGGATCGCCGCTCCAACCGCGGCCTGTGGACTTTAACATCATGAGCTCGCAGTCTCGGGTTGAGACCGTTCTGGAGCTCCAATCCGCCCGACATTCGACCATCCCCCGACCTTGGGAAGTTCGCCCGGCGTAGGGGGGGGGGGCTGAAATCCCTCCCCCCCTCCCCCCGATGCAGGAGCCTGATCGCCCCGATGAGGAAGACCCGCCACCAGCTACGGGAGTCAAGATCGTCCGTCAACAGAAGGTTAGAGGCCCCCGACCGCTGGAGGACAAAGCAGGGAGAGATTGAACTTTTTGTTATCTTCCATCATAGTGAGCAATGTGGAGGAGTCACAGTGGTGGATGTTCATGTTAAAATGTATTTTGTGTGTCCTGTTGCTTTTTATTGTTATGACTGTAAATGAAGTTTGTATGTTGCAAAACATAGTTGGCTAATAAAGTATTATTGTGATTGTGAAACAAGAGTACCCGGAGGAAACCCATAAGGCCACAGGGAGAACAGGCACAAACAGCACCCGAGGTCAAGATCAAATCTGGGTCTGGCACTGCAGGTAGTGGCTCCACCAACTCTGCTATTTTGCCGACCCTACCACTGTAATTGTTGGTACACTTACATCCAAAACTAGTGGGACAGGTCTAATCTCCACCATCCACCTGTTCAAAACAGACGTAGAATGCATTGAGTTAATCGGGGAGGGCCCATTGTTGTGAGCGATACTGCCTGCCTTCATTTTGTAGCTTGTTATGGCCTGCAAGCCTTGCCACATCTAACAGTATCCATATCATTGCCTCGAGACTCTACCTTAATCCAGAATTCCCTCTTGGCATTCTTAATGGGTCTCCAAAGGTTGTAGATGGATTTCTTGTACCGCTTGGGATCGTTTGACTTGAAAGCTGCAGATTTGAACTGCACCTGGGAGTGGATCTTACGGTTCAGCCATGATTTCTGGTTGAGGAATACATGTAACATTGTCGTTGTTACACAGTCAAGAGTGTTTTATTGTCATATGTCCCAATAGATCACAGATAGAACAATTAAATTCTCACTTGCTGCAGCACCACAGAATATGTAAACATAGTACACTGTAAACAATATGATAAACGCATTCAAGTACACATATTATATATATATATATATATATATATATACCTGTATATATATACATACTCAAAAACCAAACAATAGTAGTGCAATAATAATAATAACAATAATAATAATAATAGTCTATTGTAGTTTGGAGCTTATTTGAGGTTGTAGTGTTTAATAGCCTGATAGCTGTAGGGAAGAAGCTGTTCCTGAACCTGGACGTTACAGTTTTCAGGCTCCTGTACCTTCTTCCTGATGGCAGTGGTGAAATGAGTGTATGGCCAAGATGGTGTGGGTCTCTGATGATGCTGGCTGCCTTATTGAGGCAGTGACTCCGATAAATCGACAACTTTTTGCAGTCTTTTCCACTCTTGAACGTTCAAGTTGTCGAACCAGGCCATGATGCAACCAGTCGACATGATCTCTACTGTACACCTGTAGAAGTTCAAGAGAATCTTCTTTGACATACCGGATCTCCTTAATCTTCTCAGGAGACAAGTAGTGGCGTTGATGTGCTTTATTTGTAATTGCATCAGTGTGCTGGGTCCAGGAAAGATCTTCGGAAATATGAACCATCGTCCCGTTGATATAAACAGGATTGTGGGTCCTCATCCTTCCTCTTCCAAAGTCCACAATTAGTTCATTGGTTTTACTGATATTGAGAGCCAGGTTGTTGTGCTGGCACCATTTGGTCAATCAGTCAATCTCAAAACTCAGTCAATACTCTGACTCATCACCATCTGTAATTTGTCCAACAGCGGTGGTGTCGTCAGCGAACTTGAAGGTGGAGTTTGCACAATGCACAGTCATGAGTATAGAGTGAGTAGAGCAGGGGGCTGAGCACGCAGCCTTGAGGTGCTCCCGTACTGATTGTTAATGAGGAAGAAGTATTTCTGCCAATTCAAACAGACTGGTCTGTGGATGAGGAAGTCGATGATCCAATTGCAGAGGAATGCACAGAGACCCAGTTCCATGAGCTTGGTAACCAGCTTGGAGGGGATGATGGTATTGAACAAGTCGTCTATAAACAACAGCCTGATGTGAGTGTTTTTATTGTCCAAGTGGTCCAGTGCTGAGTGGAGAGCCAGTGAGATCACTTCCTCCATTGACCTGTTGTGACAGTAGGCAAACTGTAGTGGGTTGAGGTTCTTGTTGAGGTAGGATTTGATATCCACCATAACCAACCTCTCAAAGCACTTCATCACCACAGACGTTAGTGCCACTAGTCGATAGTCGTTGAGGCACGTCACCTTAATCTTCTTGGGCACCGGTGTTATTGATGCCCTCTTAAAGTAGGTGGGAACCTCAGACTTCAGAGTGAGAGGTTGAAAATGTCCGCAAAAGCCCCAGCCAGTTGGTCTGCACAGGTTTTGAGAACTCGACCAGGTATACCATCAGGTCCAGGCACTTTCCGAGGGTTCAGTCCTCTATACACTTGTTGATTAAGTCTGTGACAACAGTGGCATATTCATCTGTTTCCTTAGACCAGTACTGCATGATTTTCTGTACCTCAATTCAGGTGCCTTTGCTGTCTTGGTTATTGTAAGTATTCGAATAGCAAGTAACATGGATACCTGCTTATTAGCGAATGGTATAATGACTGTGGTTCAATTATTTCAAGTCAGTGAGGCAGCTTTTCAGTTTTTACAGATGCCAATCAATTGAAAGCTCCATCCAAATCCACAGTTGCGCAGCTGGTAGATGGCATCACAGCACCTGGGTTCAATCCTTGTGGGTTTTCTGTGGAGTTTGCACGTTCTTCCTGTGATCCCATAGGTTTCCTCTGGGTTTCCTCACACATCCTAAATATGTGTGAGTTTTTTGGTTAATTGGCCTCTAAATTGCCACAGGTGTGCAGGGTGTGGACCCAAGGTGGGATAACATGGGACTAGTGTGAATCAATGATCGATGGTCATGTCAACTTGGTGGGATGATGGGCCTGTTTCAATGCTGTATCTTTCAATCAATCTATCAGTCAAATCTTGAGAATGGGTGATTGCCCTCCTGTTGTATTAACTGCTGCATTATATGCCAGTGGCTATCTTGCTCCTTGTATCAGCAAATGTTGGTGCCAACCTGTGTTTATTCTTGTAATAGTTTGCCAGCTGGTGAAAGTTTGCCTGGGTAGTAGGGATTGATCCAGTGAACAAAAGGATGGTGTTAAAGGGATGATTTGTGAGGCCTTAATGGTAATGTGAGCTGTTTAATCTTTTTCCTTTTCAGCCTCAGATATGGTACAAAATGTTTACTTCAAAACATATAACCTGATGATTGTGAAGTTGCACGTGGTGTATTGTTACGTTTTAATCACCTTGCTAAAAGAAAGATGCCATTAATCTGGAAAGAGTGTAGAGAAGATGTACAAGGATTTTGACAAGACTCGAGAGCCTGAACTATAGGAAGAGATTGGAAGGGCTAGAACTTTATTCCTTGAAGAGCAGGAGGCTGATCTTATGGAGGTGTATAAAATCATGAGGGAAATTGATAGGATGAATGCACATAGTCTTTTACTGAGGGTAGAGGAATCAAGAACCAAGGGACAAAGGTTTAACATGAGAGGGGAAAGATTTAATGGGAGCTTGAGGGGAAATATTTTTACCCAGTGGGTGGTGGCTATATGGAACGAACTGCCAGAGGAGGTAGTTGAGAAAGTTACAATAACAGCATTTAAAAGACCTTTGGAGAGGTACATGCATAGGAAAGATTTAGAGCGATGTGGGCCAAATGTGGGCAAATGGAGCTTAGATTGGGTAATCTTGGTGGGCATGGATGAGTTGGGCTGAAGGACCTGCTTCCGTGCTGTATGACTCTATGACAATTGAATTCTCTATATAATCATTCCCAATCTGTGAGGTGCCAGATATAGGCTAAAGAATGGATTCTTAGACACTGTGTTAGCATCTGATGCTCCCAGGTATGTAATGTGTAGGGAGGAACTGCAGAAACCAAAGACAGACACAAAAGGCAGGAGTAACTCAGCGGGTCAGGCAGCATCTCTGGGAGATGCTCCCAGAGATGCTGCCTGACCCGTTGAGTTACTCCAGCCATTTGTGTCTGTCATGATAGCATTAATAATCCATCCCATCTGATCAACAACATTACTTAATCCCAATTTTAATTCTGATGGTTTTGCAGATCATTATAACAGTGTTTGCCTGCACAGAAGAAGTCATAGGGATCTCGTGGCTGGATCTAAAGTGAATCCTGTTGAAATTTCCCATGTTCATTTGCACAAAGCCAAATTAGTCTGGATTCTTGGTCCTCCTTTCTGCAGGAGTTTTACTCTAGGATCCCTTCCCCGGGTTAAAAGGTTCGTGATATAAACTAAGTTGTGTGGAAACTGAGTCTCCGTTTTCACATATGGCTGTTAAGAAGGATTAAAACAGAGATCCAAATGTGTGCAAACAGCATAACTGAATTTAGTCTGATGCTTGATATCTGGAACATTGATGCCCTAAGATATGTATGACAGCATTAAAAGCTAATTTATTGGAAGATCAGATTGGGTTCTTGGAAGAAAATAGATGTATTTTCAGAAATTGGATTGTTTTCTATTTTTGTGCTCCTTTCAGTTGGGAATATCTAAATCTCTCTGTTGATTATCAGAATTCAGATGGCTTCATGACAAAATAAGAAATATACAGACCAGAGATGCTTGGATCGTGCCTTTGGGCTGTGAGGCAGGTAAGTTGAACTCATCCTATCTCATCTGTATCTGGACAGAAACCTGATATAAAATAGGACAGACGCAAAAAGCTGGAGTAACTCAGCGGATCAGGCAGCATCTCTGGAGAAAAAGAATAGGTGACGTTTCAGGTCGAGACCCTTCTTCAGACTGAAATCAGGGGAAAGAGGAATGAGAGATGTAAACGCTACTTAGGAGAAATGAATAGATATGCAAAAATCAACGATAATCAAGAAAATGTGGGGCACTCGATAGGCCATTGTTGGTCGTGGGATTGGTGACAATGAGTATACAGAGAGAGGAACTCAATGGGATGACAGTAAAACTGGTATGAGGACCAGGGAGGGGAGGAACGGAGGGAGAGAGGTTGCAAGGGTTACTGGAAGTTAGAGAAATTAATATTCATAGCGCTGGGTTGTGAGCCATGCATTAGATAAGATCACGGATAAGTAAACACCATTTATTATTGGATATCCAACTCTTCTCGTTTATTTTCTACATCCTTCATATTCTGGCGTTGTGTTCCATTCCTCTTAACCCCGAATTTGGCCTCAGCTATTAGAAGCTAAATGACGTTGCCTGATAAATTATTCATCATTAAAGTAAATTCTTTATGACATCAGTTGTAAATGTTTAATTTATTTATGCTACTTATTTGATCGTCTATTTTAAAATATCTATTTGCTTACAGTAAGTCATTCTGGTTGGCGTCCTTTATTTGAACAGCAAATTCTAAAGAAATTAACATTCTATGTGAAACATCTTAATTTCAGATGTGTTTAATCCCATTGATCCCATGTACCTCAATATTTTATATTGTTAATTATATTACTGAGGTAAAATATATTGTGCACTTACAAGAATGTGAAATCAAGGGTTATCTATTTCAGCCTCTTTTTAAATTTTCTTCGTGCAGAATGTGCTTCCTTGCATCAGGATTTGAAGGAAAATTATAGGTTCCTTTCAATTTTGCATTCCCAGGTAAGCCACTTCACTCTTTGACAGCCAGTCTTTCAAAGTCATTACCTTACACCTCTAAAACTCCTTACTTGTGTTTGGATACTGTATACAAGTATACCTGTTGAGTAAATCATCATATGCCCATCCATTATTGACATTTCAAGCACTGTTTCATTATTTCTGTGTGTCTATTTTTTTTAGCTTGCTTGATTGCATTTTTATTCTGCTTTGCTTTGATGCTGATGTTTGTGATACAGAATTATGAATCTTACTGGAAATGATCTATAGGAAATACCTGGTCTATTTTTAAAGATCTTCAATGCACCAGGGGCAAGTTAGGTTGAATAGAAAGGTGGTTCTTTGTAGAATACATACATATGTTGCTAGATAAGCCTCTTTTGAGCCGGATGGTGCTTTGAACTTGCATTTGTTGTTTGTTACTGGGCCATGTAATAACACGCCAATAGCATGTAGAATTTGTTCATTTGTTCCTCTTGTTCCGGACTATGCAGATTCTTGGTAGAATATGACTCTCCTCTGCCTAGCAGAGCTGGTTCTTAACCTCAACAACTTTTCTTTTGGCTCCTCCTACTTCCTCCAAATCCGAGGCAGAGCTCTGGGCACTTGCATGGGCCCTAGCTATGCCTGCCCCTTTGTAGGGTACGTCGAACAATTCCTGGTCCAGGCGTGCACTGGCCCCATCCCCGAACTCTACCTCCGCTACATTGACGACTGCATTTGTGCTACCTCTTGTACCATGCAGAACTCATTGACTTCATAAGTTTTGCCACTAATTTCCACCCTGCTCTTAAATATGCTTGGACCATCTCTGACATCTCCCTACCATTTCTGGATCTCACCATCTCCATCACGGGAGACAGACTAGTGACCGACATCTACTACAAACCTACTGACTCCCACAGCTATCTTGACTACACTTCTTCCCACCCTGTTTCCTGTAAAAACTCTATCTCCTACTCCCAATTCCTCCGTCTACTCCACATCTGCGTCTAGGATGAGGTGTTTCATACTCAGAGATCAGAGATGTCCTCGTTCTTTAGGAAACGAGGGTTCCCCTCTTCCATTATAGATGAGGCCCTCACTAGGGTCTCCTCTATGTCCCACAACTCTGTTCTTGCTCCCCCTCTCCCCATTCGTAACAAGGATAAAGTCCCCCTTGTCCTCACCTTCCACCCCATCAGCCGTCGTATACAACAAATTATCCTCCAACATTTCCGTCACCTCCAACGGGATCCCACTACTGGCCACATCTTCCCATCTCCACCCCTTTCTGCTCTCCACAGAGACCGTTCCCTCCGTAACTCCCTGATCCACTCGTCCCTTCCCACCCAAAACCACCCCCTCCCCAGGTACTTTCCCCTGCAACCGCAGGAGATGCAACACCTGTCCCTTTACCTCCCCCCTCGACTCCATCCAAGAACCCAAACAGTCTTTCCAGGTGAGGCAGAAATTCACCTGCACCTCCTCCAACCTCATCTATTGTATCCGCTGTTCCAGATGTCAACTTCTCTACCTCGTCGAGACCAAACGCAGGCTCGGCATTCATTTTGCTCAACACCTTCGCTCAGTCTGCCTTAACCAACCTGATTTCCCGGTGGCTCAGCACTTCAACTCTCCCTCCCACTCCCAGTCTGACCTTTCTGTCATGGGCCTCCTCCATTGTCATAGTGAGGCCCACCGCAAATTGGAGGAACAGCATCTCATATTTCGCTCCAGCATTTTGTGTCAACCTTCAATTTGAACCAGCATCTGCAGTTAATTTCTTCTACACCTACTCTCTTTCAACTGGTGGTTCTCTTATACTTGGATGAAGGTCTGGTTTTCATAGCCTCAAGCTGAACAAAGAGGTTAATTGAAAAGTCATTCACTCATTTAATAGGAGACTTGACATGCTCATCAACTGATTCTCTAGTGGTAGTGTTTGGGGAAAAGTATGCCTGTTTCTCTTTTTTGCCCAACAAAATAATTAATTCAATGACTTCCACTGATCTCAAGGATAGAAAATTCTAGTGGCAAAACCCTTATGAGAAAAGAAATTCTTGCTTTTCTTCTCCCATCAGCCGTCGTAAAACAACACATTATCCTCCAACCAATGCCTGGTTTGAAATGTTTCCACTAGAGGAATCATTGTGTTAGCATCCATCCTGTCAATCCCCTTCTGAATGTTATATGCTTAAATGAGATCACCTCTGATTTGTCTCTACTCCAATGAATATGAACATTAATGACTAGGAATGTATAAGTAAATAAACTTGCAGATTGTACAAAATTGTTGAAGTAGATAATAAGGAAAGTTGACTAAGGTTACATCATAATATAGATCAGCTGGAATTTTGGACACAATGGGCAAATTGAATTTAATCCTGACAAATGTGAGCTGTTGCATTGTATGTGACCAAACAAATGGTAGGGTATACACAGTAGACAGTAAGGCCCAGGGGAACAGAGGAATTTGGAGGTGCACATCCATAGATCCCTGAAAACAGTACCACGGGATGATAAGGTGCCAAAGAAGACTTCTGGGATGCTTGCTGTCAATGGCCATAAAAAGAATTTAGAACTAGTATGTCAGGTTACAACTTCATAAATGGTGAGGCCTCACCTGGAGCAATGTTGCGGTTTTCTCTGTCACATTATAGGAATTGCGCTGGAAAGAATGTGGAGGAGATAGGCAAGAATGTTGTCTGGATTGGAGTATTTTTGGTTATAAGAGAGAAAGGATACGTTGGTTTTATTTTCCCGAGAGCACAGGATGCTGAGGGTGATTTCGAGGAGGAATATAAAATTAGGAGAAGGATTGAGAGGATTCATAGAAAAACATCTTTTCATTTTAGGTTTAAACATAAGGTAAGAAATAGGAGGCTTAGAAAGGATCTGAGGGAGAATCTTTTCACACGAAGGATAGGTAGTTGGGAATGCATGTCTGAAGAGATAGTGGATGGTGACAAGTGCCTAATTTTCCCAGACAAAGAAGGCTATGGACCGTATGAGGGTAATGCAATTAGTATACACAGTTACAACTTTAACTTAAGGTAGGGGAATCAAGAACCAAAGGTCATGGGTTGAAGGTGAGAGGAAAGATTTAATTGGAAACTAAGGGGCAACTTTTTCACTCAGCGGATGATGGTTATATGGAACGAGCTGTCGGAGGAGATAGTTGAGGCAGGTATTACAACAGCATGTAAAATACACTTGAACAGGTCCATGGATACAAAAGGGTTAGAGGAATATGGGCCAAACACGGGCATATGGGAATAGCTTAGGTGAGGCATCTTGATCAGCATGGACAAGTTGGGCTAAAGGGCATGTTTCCATGCTGCATGATTCTGTGACTATGTGGACTATTGCGGGCCAAGAAACAATCCCTGGGGTACTTATCATATCATATCATATCATATATATACAGCCGGAAACAGGCCTTTTCGGCCCTCCAAGTCCGGCTTCTTACAAAGATAGGTGGGTTAGCAAGTTGTATCAGCAAATATGATACATTACACTCAATTCCTTCATCCAAGTCATTAATATGAATTATATATAATTGAGTTCCCTGCACTGATCCTGTGACACACTGCTAATTTCAGAAAGCCGTCTATTCATTCTGTCCATTCCAATATATTACCCTTACCCTTTCTGCTCTGATGTAATAACCTCTTAAATAGCACCTTATTAAATACTTTCTCAAAATCCAAATAAACTGCATCTGCTGATTTCCCCTTTATCCTTCCTGTTATATCTTCAAAGGACTTACATCAAGTTAGTCAATCTGTTTTTCCATTCAGAAAGTCATGTTGACTCAGCTTGATTCTTATGATTTTTAAATGTCCCAGCACACCACATAAATAATAGATTCCTCGATTTTAGACAATAGACAATAGGTGCAGGAGTAGGCCATTCGACTCTTTGCGCCAGCACCGCCATTCACTGTGATCATGGCTGATCATCCACAATCAGTAGGTTCCTGCCTTCTCCCCATATCCCTTGACTCCACTATCTTTAAGAGCTCTGTCTAACTCTCTCTTGAAAGCATCCAGAGAATTGGTCTCCACTGCTTTCTGAGGCAGAGAATTCCACAGATTCACAACTCTGGGTGAAAAAAATGTCCTCATCTCCATTCTAAATGGCCTACCCCTTACTCTTAAACTGTGGCCCCTGGTTCTTCCCAACGATAGATGTTAGACTGACATTTGATTTTTGACTCTCTCCTTTCTTATAATCTTCTGACATCTTTCCAGAATCTAGGGATTTAGTAGATTACATGCAACACATTCACTATGTTTCTCGCCCCTTCCTTTGGGGTCCAGAATGCTGCCACGTCGGCTTAAAACCAGTTAGTTTGCTCAGTACCTTATCTGTAGAGCTTGTTTTGTTCCTCGATTTATTCACAAAATGCTGGAGTAACTCAGCAGGTCAGGCAGCATCTCGGGAGAGAAGGAATGGGTGACGTTTCGGGTCGAGACCCTTCTCCTGCCCTCCTACTCTATTTACTACTTGTTTTGTTCCTCTTTCACTATCCATTTATTATTTATTACATTATTATTATTGATATGTTTTTTAGACATCTGCATTCTTTAGCAAGACCAATCCAAAATAATTATTTACAATTTTTGCCATTTCTCCGTCTCCCATTATTAAATTCCCAGTCCCATCCTCTAAGTGTGCAGCATTTACTTTACCTATTCTTTCCTTTTTATATTCATGAAGAAGTTCTTACTACAGGTTGAACACTGATTTTCCAGCACCCTCGGTTGCAGAGCCTTTCTGGAT
Source organism: Rhinoraja longicauda (assembly GCF_053455715.1). Classification (NCBI taxonomy): domain Eukaryota; kingdom Metazoa; phylum Chordata; class Chondrichthyes; order Rajiformes; family Arhynchobatidae; genus Rhinoraja; species Rhinoraja longicauda. Next base: position 73,981,218 of record NC_135959.1, on the reverse strand, counting down.
TATCTGTTTTTCTGGACCAACAGAGGCCGCGTGATAATGAAATGACAATACACCCCTGGCCAGCTAAAAACACCCCTCCCGCTTCTCTAAAGCACCATGGAATGTCAGAAACTTAAATAAAACAAGTATAAAATGTAAACTCAATGTGAATAGAATGACATGCCGACCCATCCCCGGCTCGCATTGCCTCCCCAGCCGTTTAGAGCCCCGGTTTCCAAACCCACTCCCAACTCGCAAGGTGCACCAGCATCCTTCTTGGTGCAACAGAGCATCCTTCTTGTTGAGCCTTCTTTCTCTCAGTTGCTGAGGACTTTCAAAGTATCCTGTTAAATTCAATAGACAATAGGTGCAGGAGTAGGCTATTCAGCCCTTCGAGCCAGCACCGCCATTCAATGCGATCATGGCTGATCACTCTCAATCAGTACCCCGTTCCTGCCTTCTCCCCATACCCCCTCACTCCGCTATCCTTAAGAGCTCTATCCAGCTCTCTCTTGAAAGCATCCAACGAACTGGCCTCCACTGCCTTCTGAGGCAGAGAATTCCACACCTTCACCACTCTCTGACTGAAAAAGTTCTTCCTCACTGTCTTGACTTAAAGTTAAATTTTCACTGATTCTGTCCTTGTACAAAGGGATCCAGTCCCCCAGATGCCTGTGAAGACTCATTAGACCATAAAATCATACAGCAAGGCAATAGGTCCTTCAGCCTACTGAGTATGTGCTGACCATCAAGCAACCACTTACATCAATCCTATACTAATCACATTTTATTCCTGTCAGATCCCCCACATTCTACTGCTTGCATACACACTATGGACACTTTACCATGACCTATTAACCACTGTGAATATATCAACATCGCATGGACTCAAGTGGGTCAAGAAAGCAGCTCACCGTCACCTTCTCAAGGCCCATTAGGGATCGGCAATCAAATGCTGGCTCAGTCTGCGATGCTCACATCTCTTCAGTGCATGAAAGAGTGATAGGTGCTTGGAGCACACTGCCAGAGGAGGTGAAACAGGATACAACAGCAACATTTAATACATGCTTAGACACATGAATAAACAGGGAATGTAGAGATACCAACCATGTGCAGGCAGATTGGATTAGTTAGGTTAGCATCATTGTCGGTGCAGAAATGATGGGCCGAAGGTCCAGTTGTTGCATTGTACTGTTCTTGTACCAGCTCTCATATCCCAAAGCCAAAGCTCAGACTCTCACCTTTTTTGCCCAACCTTATATTATTGTCATTTTTTCTGTCATATTAAATGCCTCTTACATCAAGGCACCTTCCTGGGCAACTAACTATCTTGTTGATCAAGAGTTCCTTGCAAAAGCTCTGTTGTTATTTGCTGTTTGGAAGGTCAGCATTTAGATGAGGAATTCAATTTGTAGAGTAGACTAAGTGGAATAATATCTCCACATAACACAATAGCTATTATAAATATTTAATGCTTTACTTGAAGAATGGGAATGGAATGAAATTACAGTCAGTTGCAAATATACTGTCTAGGCTTTGGGCCATTGCCATGCTTGTAAAAAGGAAATGGTTAATTAGTGGCTGAGAGCTGAGTATTGAAAGAACCAAATTATTATCCGATTAACAATGTTTCCATGATATCCAACTAAAAATTAGTTGGAACAATTCTGAGTAATCTATATTTAGCATTGCATATCGTCCAGATTCAAGTCTGAAATATTGTAATGCTGTCTGTCTATGCCAAGTTCATTGCTGCAAGACATGAAGGTGAAAGTGAGAAATAACGTGATCCAACCTTGCTGGAGTTTTGAGCTCACAGGTGTTGAGTTTTCAATTTTCCTTATCCTAAATTATATTATGATTCGAACTGGAGGCCTGTGACTAGTGGTGTGCTTCAGGGATCCATGCTGGGCCCATAGCCATTTGTGCTTTATATCAGCGATTTGGAATAGAATATAAAAGGCACGATTAGTAAGTTCGCAGATGACTATGGTGGGTGGCATCAGAAATAATGAATATGGTTATCAAATATGACAGTAGGATCTTGATCAGTTGGGCAAGTGGACTGAGGAATGGTTAATGGAGTTTAATGCATATAAGTGCGAGGTGTTGCATTTTGAAAAGTCAAACCAGGGCAGGACTTTCATAGTTCATGGCAAGGCTTTGCGGAGTGTTGCAGAGCAGAGGGATCTAGGAATGCAGGTACATGGTCAAGAAGGCTTTCAGTGTATTGGTCAGCATCAGTCAGGATATTTAGTGTACAATTTGGGATGTTATGTTGCAATTGTACAAGATGTTGGTGAGGCCGCATTTGAAGTATTGTTTTCTATTTTAGAATACCCTGTTATAGGAAGGATGTGGTTAAGCGGGAAAGAGGGCAGAAAATATTTACGAGGATATTACGAGGGCTTGAGGGCCTGAACTATAGCGAGAGGTTGGGCAGAGGGTGGTGTGTATATGGAACGAATTACCAGAAAAGCTTATTCAGGCAGGTAACATTAAAAGATATTTGGACGTACACATGGATAGGAAGGTTTAGAGGTATATGTGCCAAATGTCAGCAGGTGGGACTAGTGTAGATGGGGCATCGTGGTTGGCATGGGCATATTGGGCTGAAGGATCTGTTTCTGGGGCGAGGGGGGTGGAGGGGGAGGGGGAGGGGGGGAGGGGGAGGGGGGGGAGGGTGCTGCACCAATGCAGGAGAGGTTTGGGCCCAACAGGTCCACTTGGTCTAGTAAGAAATATAAAGCAATTGCTGGATAAATAAATGAGTACAACATAGCCATCACAGGAATTTGATTAGCAAAGTGATCAATGTTAGGAATTAAATATTCCAGAATACTTAACTTTTGGTATATGTAGGCAAAATAAAGAAGGAGTAAGAGTAGTGGTCATAATAATTTATGTGGTAAATGCAATAAAGAGAAAGAATCAGAGCTCGGAAAATCAAAACAGGAAATCAGTTTGGTTGAAACTAACAACATGAGTGGTGGATAATACTGGTTGGAGTTTTGTATAGATCTGAAACATTAATGGTGTTATAAACCATAGAATAAATTTAAAAATGACAGGTGCATGTAACAGAATGATCAATAATCGTGGGGACTTCAATAATAGTGTGGCAGGGAAATGGTGTTTTGTTTCAATCAGTGGGTTGAGAAGCCAACGAGGTAATGTACTCTTGTGGATCTAATGTTGTGCAACGAGAAAGGATTATTGTTCTGATTATCAAGGAGATGTGGGAAAATTTTGTATGGCCACTGTATGGTAGAATTTGATATTACGTTTTGAAGGATTAACTATTCTGAAACCAGTGAAATACAAAGCCATAAGTAGAAAATGGTAGATTGGAAAGCTACCGTGAAAGAATGACAACAGAAACTATTATGCAATATATACACTGTTGAGCCAAACATTATGACATCATGGGCACTCTGCGGCTACGCAGCCCGATACGCAGCAGGGTGCGATGCACTGTGTATTGTGACACATTCCTCCTGTGACCACCATTAAAATTTTCTGTAGGTTCAGACCTTCTGTAGGTTCAGACCAAGCAGGATAGCCTTCGTTGCCCTCGCGCATCGATGAGCCTTGGGCGCCCAACACCCTGTCGTGGTTTGTCCCTCCTCAGACTACTGTCGGTAGGTACTCACCACTGCTGACCGGGAGCACCCCACAAGCCTTGCCGTTTCAGAGATGCTCTGACCCAGTCGACTGGCTATAACAATTTGGCCCTTGTCAAAGTCGCTCAGGTCTTTACTCCTGCCCATTTGTCCTGCATCCAACACATCAACTTCAAGAACTGACTGTTCATTTGCTGCCTAATATATCCCACCCCTTGACAGGTGCCACTGTAACAAGATAATCAATGTTATTCATTTCACCTGTCAGTGGTCATAATGTTTTGTCTCATCGGTGTATTTCTTTAAGTAGTTTACAACGAAGATATACTCCTTTTAACTGACAAAAATCCAACAAGCATGGAGACACAAGATACTATAAATGCTGGAATCTGAGGAAGGGTCCTGACCTAAAACATTAAAATTCCTTCCACAGATGCTGCCGAGCACTTTGAATTTTGTAATCAGAAACATAGTTCAGCCATTGGTTAGCAAGAGAAAATCAAGATTATATTAAATCAAAAGTGAAGGTCCTATAATGTTGCCGTAATGAGCTGTAATCCTAAGGACTGGGAAAATAACAAAATTATCAAGGGAGTATCAAAGAATTGAGAAGAAAATGGAAAGTAGAGTAGGGCTTTTGGGCATCACAATGGCACAGCAAGTGGTGTTGTCTGGCGGGTCCAGTAACCAGGATTCAATCCTGAACTCCAATGTTGTCTGTGAAATTTGCACATTCTCCTTGTGATCTAAGAGAGCATCGGTGGCAGGTGAAGGGGAAAGGCATCGGCTGTGAATGGTCCGTGAACCAACCTCCTGTGCCCTTGGAAAGAGTCCTAAAGTCCCGTGATCAATTCAAGAAGTGGAACATGGTGACCTCGGCGCACGCAAGTGGTGGTGCGGCTGCTGGAACAGATTTATGGTGCGTTTGCGGCTGTCCCGGGTCATGGTGTTGGTGGCTGTGGAAGACCCTACAGCAGCCGGGTGAGTGAGCGGATCGAGCGCAGCCTGTGGCACTGCACGGAGCGGCAGTGGACGGAGTCGGCAGCATTTTCAGAGCAGGCCAACTCTTATATCCAGTATCGCCAGGACACTGGGCCTTAACGTGAGAAAATAAGAAATTGCATGTTTTCTTGGGCAAGATCAGACTTTTCAGGGACTTGGAAGTTGCAAGAAGAGCCGGAACATGGCAACTCTCTGAGTGCTGTTCCAGAAGAGGATGGTGCATTTATGTATAGTGTGAGTGTGATATGACTGGACAACATGCACAATAATAAACTAAATTACACTAAACTGATTACGTTGAGTTCTCTCAGATGCTCCAGATTTCTCCCAGGATGTGTTGGTTGCTCGGTTGATTTGGTACTGTAAGTTATCCCTACTGTAGGTGGGAGCACGATCAGTGTGCTGCTGATGGGCATGTGAGAAATATGAGATTCAGGGAAAGAAGTGGTGGAAAGGGAGTGACGGAATTTTCTGACGCAATGTCGAAACTAAATATGAGAAATAAATATGAGGTTAAACTAGCGAGAAACATAAAAACAAACCAAGCAGATATGCAAAAAAAAGATTAGGCCAAGTTGATGTGGGACAGGAGGAATTATACTGGGAAATACGAGGATGGCTGAGAAGTTTAAACCCATATTTTGCATTTGTCTTTGTGGCAAAACTTCCTTGAAATAGAGGAGCACAATAACCACAACGAAGGACATAATAATTTGTTTTAAAAAAGTGATGAAATTGTTGCCTATTTTCTTGTGTTCTTCCATTGAGCATTTGGAATTGACAACAATATACTGGCAAAGATTGAGGATTAGTTAAGGGGAAGAAGGGAGAGTAGACGTTAACACACTATTTTCAGGTTGTGTCTTGTAGGATTATGGAGGGGCTGATGCTAGAACCACAGCTGTTTAAAATCTAGATCAATGATTTGAACGCAGGACTCAAGTCTCACGTACCAAAGTTTCCTGATGGAACAAAGTAAGGTAACATTGCAGTTTATGAAGAGGATGCAGAGAAGCTTCAGGGGAATATGGACAGGCCGACTGAATGGGTGTTTGACAGGTAGAATATAATGTGAAAGAATGCAAGGTCATCCACTTCACTGGAACAAATAGCAAGTGGTATTATGTTTTTAGTGGCAAGAGTTTGAAAGCTGCTAATGTTTAGAAGGACCTTGTACAATTAATGTACAGATACTGCAAGCTATATGGAAAGCAAACTGAATGTTACAAGGTCATAAGGAATAGGAGTAGAATTAGGCCATCAAGTCTACTTCGCCATTCAATCATGGCTGATTTATCTCGCCCTCCTAACCCCATTCTCCTACCTTCGCCCCAAAACCTCTGACACCTGTACCAATCAAGAATTGATCTATCTCTGTGCATCAATGCTGTTGAGGGTCATACCTTTATTTGTATAATTTCCCCTTACATTTGACCTCCCAAAGTGTCAGACGTCACACTTGCTCGGATTAAACTCCATTTGTCATTTCTACGCCTATTTTTGTAGCTGATCTATCTCCCACTGTATACCGTGACAGGCTTCCTCATAGCCTGTAACCCCAGCATTCTTGGTGTCATCCGCAAATTTACTGACCAGTCTATCTACATTTACGTTTAAGTCAGTTATATATATTCATAGCCCTCCAGCCTGAATATGATTTGCCCTATTTTTAGTTTTGCCCTTTGGTAATGTGTGATTAATGCTCACCTACCATGATCTTCAAAATGACTGCACATGTCATCATTGTATGTGTGAAGCTATTTTTCTGCAGCTTTGTTTAATCATACTTTTAGCAATGACTTTACAGTAATTCGTATACAGTGAACTCTCGTTGTATTGGACCATAGAGAGGGAGGTGGTGTCCGTTATTGCCGATTGTCTGCTATAACTGAGTAAGAGATTATCATTATGTAAATAGTAGAAACAAACAACTAGAGTTGCTGATTAATACACAAAATTACACAAAGTACTGGAATAACTCAGCAGGTCAGGCAGCATCTCTAGAGAACATGGATAGCTGATGTCTCGAGTCTAGACCCTTCTTCAGACTCTTGGTCTGGAACTGGACCTGAAATCCAGGTGAGGGGCGAGGGTCCCGCGACCATTTTTGTGGCCGGCAGGCGGCCGGACTGCAGCTAAGGGTCGGCGACGGTGGAGGCCGTGGCGGTGGTGGCGACTGCGGTGGTGGTGGCAGCAGAGATGGCAGTGACTGCGGTGGTGGCGGCAGCGACTGCGGTGATGGTGACAGAGGTGGTAGCGGTGGTAGTGATGGCGACTGCAGTGGTTGGGGCGGTGCTGGTGGCTGCAAAGTTATCGGCAGTGGTGGCTGGAGAGGCGGCATGGGCTGGGGTGGCAGCGACAGCACAGCCTGGCAGTGAAGGTCAGTAGGCCAGTCCGCTATAACTAAAATCATTATAAATAGGTAAAAACAGGGGTTTACTGTATTTCTGTGTTTTCTCAAGGAAAAAGAACTGAACTATAAGGTATAATGGAAAAATTTGAATCAAAATGGTTGTCCATTTATTTTTAGCTATTGAAGTATACTACAGTGAGAAAATCTTTGTTGTATGATTCCCCTCTGGGGAAAACCAGGCAGTGAAGTGGAACAGGGAACTGCTTATTCCACCAGATCAGGTGCTTTTTAGTGCAGTCATTGTCAGCCAAAGATTCAGAGGCTGATTCCATGCCCTTGAAGCGAGTCTTTGACTTTGACTCCTCTGACTGGCTACTCCTCACTGGTACCATTAGTTGACTCCAAAGCTGAACCCCAGCCTGTGCTGTGAATGATGCAACAAGATAAATCAAATCCCTCAGGACAACAGAGGAATAGAATCTAAAAAAAACATGAACATGTCGTGAGGTTTAATTGAGGGACAGAGATTAGTCAGAAAATGTGGAAAACACCCCTGTTCCTGTGTAAAATATTAACAGGGTATCTGCCTCCATCCCTCCTTACATAGCCTGCTTTTGCATGTTTCAAGCATAAATGAAGGATGATTTTCAAGCTGCTGTGTATTATCATATCATATCATATCATATCATATATATACAGCCGGAAACAGGCCTTTTCGGCCCTCCAAGTCCGTGCCGCCCAGTGATCCCCGCACATTAACACTATCCTACACCCACTAGGGACAATTTTCACATTTACCCAGCCAATTAACCTACATACCTGTACGTCTTTGGAGTGTGGGAGGAAACCGAAGATCTCGGAGAAAACCCACGCAGGTCACGGGGAGAACGTACAAACTCCTTACAGTGCAGCACCCGTAGTCAGGATCGAACCTGAGTCTCCGGCGCTGCATTCGCTGTAAAGCAGCAACTCTACCGCTGCGCTACCGTTCCTGGCATTGCCCTGTTACAAATGATTTTCGAGAAACTGACTCATTCCAGATGGCCTCAAAATCCCCAGACAGAAGCAGACATGTGAATTTTCAGCGTTTCCGCGGATTCCCGCATTTTTAAAATCCATTTTCCGCGCTTTTTGCATGATTTCCGCGTTTTTCACTTTGCCAAAATTGTGTTTACCAAGAAATTGGATCGGGAAAAAAAGAGAATAAACGATGTATCGAGCTGTAATGAACACTAGGGTTCCGCTAGAGGTCACTAGGGGTTCAAATCCCCCGCGCCCTGGAAGTCTCCCCGCAAATGTGGCACCTTGGCCCATCTCAACCTCATCGGGACTTCCACGGCTGATCGGTGAGTTGAATTTGCAACCTGCGGACGGGGCTCTGGAACTCCAGCCCAGCTGGAGCCAGCACATCTATCCCCATGGCCGACTGGATAAACCAGCAAAGCTCTGGAACCAAGAGTGCCAGAAAATCAGTGGTGGAACTGTAATGAGTAAATATTAAATTTAAGTGCAAGATTATATAATTAAATTAACTAAAGCCAATTACCACATTTTTGGGCTGATTATCAATTAATGTGCGAATTTACTTCAAAATGTTATTAGTATACAGTGACATATTCACATTATTTTGTAATGTCTGTTTTTACTTTGAAATGCACTAAAAGAGGCTTGAAATTGTTAATTTTGTGTGTAAATTTTCAAAATGTTCCAATTTTTTTACCCCCGCTGTACGCCTCGCACAAACGCTCGGCTCTTTTCCTCTTTTTTTTACCTCACTCACATGCCTGCAGAAGTAGTTTTAAGTGCTTCTATTTGCTATTTTTAGTCTACCCTTTAAAGCATTTGCAAAATTCTTGACTGCATTATTTAAACAGGTTTTCTGTCATAATACAGAGAGAACTGAATCTGAAAGTAATGGCAATTTTTTTTTAAAATTAGTAAAAACAATAGCAATAATGGGCTGTGTGGCTGGCCCTGAAGATTATTCTGTGCCGGAGAAAAGGGGAGGGGGAGATGAATGGGAAGATAGAGCGAAAACATATATGCAGAGGTAAAAACATGCATTAATATAACATTGCACAGGGGACCTGTCCCCATTGTGAATGATTTTCAGTGACTGATGACATTGAAGCCTTCATGAGTCTGAGGGCCTATCCAAAAGTTTTCATTGGACTTCTTTCAAACAATATGCAACGTCATAGTGGGAATGCGATGAAGAATTAACTTGAAAGGTACCTGGAAGCTCAAGGTCATCCTTGCAGTCTGAAATGAGCTATTCTATATAATAGTTACCCAATCTGCATTTGGTTTCTCCAACATAAAGGAAATCACATCATGAGCACCTTGCAGTTCCAAAGATTGGATGAAATGCAAGTGAATTACTGGAAGAAGTGTTTTGATCCCTGGATGGTGAGAAGGGGTGAGATAAAAGCACATGCTGCATCACACACATTTGCATGGGAAAATGCTGTTGGAAGGAGAGTAGTGGATGGGGATAGGTTTGTAGAGTAGGGAGTCGTGAAAGGAACAATCCCTTCAGGGAGGGGAAGATGTCTGCTAATGGAATCCTGAAGGTGGTGGAAAGTACAAGGGAGGATCTGTGGAATGTGAAAACTAATGGGTTGGAAGGTGAGAATAAAAGAGCTACATACTTGCTCTGACTGGGAGGACAGAAGCTGAGACCTGAGGTCTAGGAGAAATGCAGGATGTCCCCTAGAGGGCAGATGTGGTTGAGGGCTCTGTCAAATGTAGTAGAGATGGTAAAAGAAAAAAGGGAGATGTATCTGTGGGAAACTCTCATTATTAGAACAGATACAGCAAAGATAGAGGAACTGGGAGGATGGAATAGAGTCCTTGCAGGAAGCAGGGCTCTTTCACTATCCAAAAAACGTTTGATCCTGACAGTTAAAGAAGAGCCATTCAGGTTGAAGAAACTTGTCAGCACCTAGAGTCTTCAGTGTAGAAACAGACTCTTAAGCCCAACTTGCCCACGCCGATCAATGTGCCCTATCTACACGTCCTACCTGCCTGCATTTGGCCCATATTCCTCTACACCTATCCTATCCATGTACCTATCTAAATGCTTCTTAAACATTGCAATAGTACCTGCCTCAACTACCTCCTCCAGTAGCTTGTTCCATACACCCACCACTCTTTTACCCCAAAAAAGTTCCCCTCAGTTTCCTATTAAATCCCCCCCCCCCCACACCTTAAACCTATGTCCTCTGGTTCTCGATTCCCCTACTCTGGGCAAAAGACTGAGCGTTTACCCGATCTATTCTTCTCATTATTTTATACACCTCTATAAGATCCCCCCTCATCCTTCTGCACTCAACCTCCCGCCTTTAGCTCATAAATCTTCTTTGCAGCCTTTCCAGCTTGACAGCATCACTTGTTCAGTGGTGTTGGAAGTGACAGTATTAATTCAGATACCTGATAAATGTGGTGATGGTTTCTGCCTGCTTCACCCGTTCAAGAAGTGAGTTCCAGACAACTGTCGTTCTTGGTTAACCTCTAATCCTTTTTGCCAATTACCATGCATACAAGGTCATTGGTTATGAATCCATTTGAAATGGATTTTTCCTGTGTAGCCTCTCTCAACATCTCTTCAATACCTCAAGTATCTAATATACTAAAACTCAGAAGAGTATATATGTATGTAACAGGTTTGTAACAGTGATTTCGGCTGATTTCGGCAAAACGGTGAACCGTAGCGCCACAATTTTTGCACCGCCTAATCACACCGCTGGACGCTTGCCGAAAATGATTTTTAAATTTAATTCGGTCGTATATTTTTTAAGTTACAGAGGTTTAAAAGTCAAAAAAAAAATCTCTCAGTTATTTCAGCTGATTTCGGCAAAAAAGGTGAACCGTAGCGCCACGATTTTTGCACAGCCTTAATTACGACGCTGAACGCTGCTGGAAAATGATTTTTTATTTGATTCGGTCGTGTATTTTTTAAGTTACAGAGGTTTTAGTTAAAAAAAAAAAAATCCAGCCGTTTTTTCCATGGCCTTCAGCGTGTGACGTCAAAATGCCCATGTGACAAGAGCTCGCCCAACCCCCCTCCTACTGATTTATTGAAGGCTTTCAGCGTGGTGCGTCTGTGCGTATGGGCTCACCTCTCCTCTCTCCCCTTGCTTCTCTCCTCTCTCCCACACCCGGGAGACCATCTCCCCGCTATCCCCCCCCCCCCCCCCCCCGGACCTTAAGAGTGTGTCTGGGGGAGACTCTCCTCTCTCCCCTTGCTTCTCTCCTCTCTCCCACACCCGGGAGACCCTCTCCCCGCTATCCCCCCCCCCCCCCCCGGACCTTAAGAGTGTGTCTGGGGGAGAGAGAATGGTGGCGGGGTCTGAGAATGGGAACTGGGGAGGGGGACAACAGGGGTCGTCCGGAGGGGGCTTGTTGGTGGGGGAAATAGGGGTACTGGGAAAAGGGGAGGTCGTGGGGAAAGGGGGGGTGTGGGGAGAGTAAGATTGGGGTTGGGGGAGGAGAGAATAGGGGGTGTGGGGACGGGCCCAACGGGCCCTCTTTGCTAGTATCTTTTAAAAGTGTTTTAGTATATGTGAACATGGCTTGCTTAATGCCACAGCCATCTCCTCTGGCGGATTCAGCTATTTGGGAAGATGTTGTGGGACATCTAATTCTCATTTGTTTGTTGCTCGCCCAGGCTTGGTTTACTCCGCTGTTGCACCAACATCAGTTCTTGATCATAGGGGACTCACCACAGATTCCAGTGGCAGGGTTAATAAATTTGGTCAACTGGTCTCTAATGTATTGTAGGCAAGAGAGTTCATAGTAAACTGACGTTTAGTCAGCAGTGGGGAGGGGGACAGTGGGGCCAATCAAACACCAACAATCGTAATGACTTTAACATGAAGCCAGGTTGAACCCTCCTGCCCTACACCTCCACATGGAATAGTTTGCCACCAAATATCTGAGCTGTTGAATGACTATTTATGTAGGAAGGAAATGCAAATGCTGGTTCACACTGAACATGGACACATAATGCTGGAGTAACTCAGCGGGACGGGCAGCATCTCTGGAGAGAAGGAATGGGCGATTTTTCGGGTCAAGACCCTTCTTCAAGGTCTGAAGGTCATGACCCGAAACATCACCCATTCCTTCTCTCCAGAGATGCTGCCTGCCTCGCTGAGTTACCCCAGCATTTTAGTGTCTACCTTTGAATGACTATTTATACTCTGATCAGTGGCATTGACAACCAATTAGTGTTCAATTAACGAGCGGTAATCCAAGAGACCATGTGATTGATCAGGTGTTTGTTTATTTGGAAAAGCGATTAGATTCGGAGACTGACTTCCAGTAATCAAAAATTAACTATTTGTTTTTAATTTGTATGGATTTGATTTTGTAACTTTGCAGAAAGGGAGCACTGGCCAAATTTGCAAAGTTTGTTATGATTTAGCCCACCCAAGCATCCCTGTACACGATTCTGAATATTTAAACAGTGCATCAATGTGACCACTTGCCCTTGATAGCACTCAAAGACTGGTTTCATGTCTGCTGGTCACTGCTGTTTATTGTGCTACTAAATCATCAAACTATAGTTAGTACAATGTCCAAAAGAGCCTCTCAAATCTGATTAATATTTAACTTCATAGTTGCATCACTTTTGACCGGACATGCACCAAGGATTTGTTTATTTGGATAACTTCAGTGCTGAGCACTGCCTACGTTCTGCACCTGTCTGTGATCTGGATTACTGACCAAGATGTTGGTCACATTTTCTGCAACCTAAACTACAAAAAGAGCACAGTGAACTTTAACAGATATGACATGAGACAATGAGTGAGGGAGCCTCATGAGGACCGTAAGGGAAGAGGCAAGTCTGGAAGTTACAAAGGCACAGATCAAAGTTTCAGTGGCTATGGTGGAATTGAATGATGTTAAATGTGACTCTTAGTGATGGCAGAGGTTTGCAGTCTGAAGTTCAAATATGATAACAAGGTTGCAAATAGTCTAGTTCAGGATGCTAAGGGATGGAGTTAATGGACAGAGTTTATGGAGTTTAGATTGGTCTCCCTCTTTCCTATTTTTGACAATATCAAGTGATATTTTCAACAATATCAAGTGTTCTACGTTGGACAAGCAAACCAACAGTTCAGAGACGGAAGGAGTCATACATCAAGAAACCAGCCCTTCAGTCCCTGTCGACGAAGATGCTTCATCTAAGATAATCTAATTTGCCCAAATGTGTCCAAGTCCTTCAAAAGCTTTCCTATCCATGTACCTATACAAGTGTCTGAAGAAGGGTCTGTCTGTTCCGCTGAGTTACTGCAGCATTTTGTGTCTATCTTGTGTCTTCTTAATGTTGTTATTGTAACTATTTCAACCACTTCCTCTGATAGCTTGCTGCATTTACTCACCACCCTCTAAAAGTTGCCCCTGTTAAATATTTAGCCTTTCACTTTAAATATTTCCCTTTAGTTCTTGATTCCCCTATACTGGGGAAAAAAATACTAGAAGAGGATAATGTGGTCGGCTATGCCGAAGACTGCAGATAATATGAGGAAGCATAATGCTCCACTGTCACTGCATCTATCAGGGCGTGTCTGCTTCTAACTTGGCCCATTCAGTTCTGCAAGAAAGTGGTGATTCAGGAGTCAAGAGAAAGAGTCTGGAGCGTTTCATTGTTTTTAATGACCAAAACAGAACAATGAAATTCTTACTTGCAGCTGATTCAAAGAAGATGTAGGAACCATGAACATGGATCTTGGAGATGAAGTGTCATAAAGTCATAAAACACAGAAACAATCCCATCAGCCTAACTGACCCATGCTGACCAAGATGCCCCATCTAAGCAGGTCAGATTTACACTGAAAAATTAAAAAGGAGGTTGAAGATTGGACTGCAAATATCCATTGCAGCAGGGTTGAATGTCTATTTTTTGAAATAAGTTCAATGATGACAAATTAGAAAAAAATATTGTTGAGTAAATCATTAAAAGTTAAACATGGAAGCCGGCACAAGAGATTTAGTAGAAATATATTTGATAAAGCAAGAAATGAGATTTACAGGTGACATAAGAATGTTATTGGAGAGGATGGATCGGCAATAAGCAGAACGTGACCAATTCTTGTTGACATTGGGCAGAGGAACAGAACATATCCAATGTTCTTATTGAATTGTGGTGGTCACTGCAAAGCTTAGACAAACCAGGATACAAGGAATATGTTCCTAATTTAGATAACATTTAAAAAGTGCACCATTTGCATATATCTTCACAAGATATATTTAATATCCCAAGGACTTCGGAGACCTGGCAATCACACACAGCGCACTACCACTCTGCCTTTCTCTCTTGCAATAGATTTGTTCCAGTACCTCAACCAGCTGATTCAATCCATTCAGAATACAGGTATATTCTGCGGTTTAAGAGATAACAATATTTGAATAAACTGAGTTCACTTGGATCCTTGGAAATAAATGCTCTTGTGCTTTGCATTGTTGCACTGCAGCATTCAGAAACAGACCATATTTGTACAGCACTGCATCATATAAAATTCTGAATGTAACTACATTAGCAGGTGTTTCCTAGAAATAATATTTGAGAAAACAACTGTGCTAGTTGTAATAAAAGTGAAAAGATAGAAATATAATTCAACTGCCATAATTTACCTGGTGTGCAGAGGTGTGAATATGCCTACGAATGCAAAATGGAAAAAGTATCACCATGGTAACTGCAAATCTTTGATGTTTAAGCAATTGCTAGCATGGGCAGGTGCTATAGACCTGCACGGGATGGTAGACGCTCCTGCCCCCACGAGTCTCGGGCAGATGAGGCTCGTCAGCCTGGGAAGGCAGCCCATCTAGGAGAGGGAAAACTCTGATCTAAAACTCCACTGCCTTGTGGCCATATCCAGTCATGAAAAAGGCTGCAGGAGTAAACCTCAAGAAAAATCCGGAGTTGGAGTCCCGAAGGCAGTTCATCTTTGTCTCCAACCTCGTTCTGGCAGCTCCTGCGACGGCGCTGGTGCCAAACGGTAACGACTCTGCTGTTCCTTTGGATCGATCAGCGATGTGGAGAGGGGGGACGTACTGCATGGGCAACAGCCTGTCCTTCATATGACATCGCCCAGGCTTGCATCCGACCCACACATCACTGCAAACCCACACCTACAACCTGGAGAGAACACTCCAGCTTCGCCTCAGGCGTCGACACAACATGGGGAGCAACAGTTACCGGTTATAAGTCATCGCTAGATTGGCGTTAAGTGAGGTGCCAGGGGTTGCTCCCGACGGTGGGAGGGATTTTCGGATCTCAATGGACAGCTACCGCCTGCCTCAAGATGGGCAGCCCCCAGCCAATAAGGTGCTGTCCCGCCACGGTCTGCTATCCTCACTGGGTGCATGGGGATTAGGAACCATCCCAACAGCAGATCGCAACCATCGCACCTGCAAACAAAAGAACACATCAAAAGAGACCAGCTCTAAAACTGGGAACTTGGAATGTCCGGACAATGATGCCGGCCTCTCTGAAAACCCACAGGATATCAGCGATTTCAGGAAAACAGCTGTCATAAACGACGAGCTCAAGAGACTCAACGTAGACATAGCCACCCTTCAGGAAACAAGGCTGGCAGACTCGAGCTCACTGAAGGAGAAGGACTACATGTTCTTCTGGCAGGGGAAGGACTCTGACGAACCCAGAGAGCACGGAGTAGGCTTCGCAGTAAGGAACAGCCTGCTGAACATGGTGGAACCAGGAAGAAATGGCTCAGAGCGACTCCTGACTCTCCGCCTCAACACCACCGCAGGCCCAGTCACCCTTGTCAGCGTGTATGCCCCGACACTGTCCTCCACATCAGACGCAAAGGACGAGTTCTACGAGAACCTCGCATCCATCATCAGCAGCATCCCCAGCAAGGAAGAACTTGTTCTATTGGGCAACTTCAACGCCAGAGTGAGTGCAGACCATGAATCGTGGTCTTTCTGCCTTGGGCAGTTTGATGTTGGCAAAATGAATGAGAATGGACAGCGACTGCTCGAGCTGTGCACTTACCATGACCTGTGCATTGCCAACTCGTACTTCCAGACAAAGCCCCAGCACAAGGTTTCCTGGAGACACCCACGCTCAAAGCATTGGGATCAAGTGGATCTGATCCTAGTCAGACGTGCCACCCTCAAGAACGTTCTCCACACACGCTCCTACCACAGTGCGGACTGCGACACAGACCACTCCTTGGTGTGTTGCAAGATCAGGCTGCAACCCAAGAGGTTCTACCGTACCAAGAAGCAGGGGAAACCCTGCATTGATGTCAGCAAGATGCCCCATCCAGACCTCGTGCAACAGTTTGCAGAGGCTTTTGAGAGAGAACTTGGCACCTCGCATCCTGGAGACTCTGCAACAGAGAAGTGGGAAACTCTGCGGGATACCATGCACCACACAGCCTTGGCTAGCTTTGGGAAGAAGATCTCAACGACACACGACTGGTTTGAGGCCAAGTTGACTGAGATGACTCCCGTCATCGAAGTACCTAGCCGAGTACAAGCGGTCAGCCAACGAGAAGATCCTCAGGGCTGCCAGGAGCAAGGCTCAGCAGACTGCTAGACGTTGTGCCAATGAGTACTGTACACAGCTTAGTGAGAACATCCAGACGGCCGCCATAACAGAGAACATCAGGGGAATGTACAATGGCATTAAGAAGGCACTAGGACCAGTCCAGAGGCAAGACTGCTCCCCTCAAATCCTCCACTGGGGAAGTAATTACAGACAAATGCCAGCAGATGGAGAGATGGGTGGAGCACTACTCCGACCTCTACTCGAGAGAGAACACTGTGTCCCCCTCAGCCCTTGAAGCCATCGAGTGCCTGCCGACCATGGATGAGTTAGATGGAGAGCCGACGGTAGAAGAGCTCAGTAGAAGAGCCGACGGTAGATGGCCATTGACAGCCTGGCCTCAGGCAAAGCCCCAGGCAGCGACGGCATTCCCCCTGACCTGATCAAGCACTGCAAGACTACCTTACTGCTTCCTTTGCATGAAGTCCTCTGCCAGTGCTGGCAAGAAGGAGCTGTACCGCAGGTCATGAGGGATGCCATGATCATTACCCTCTACAAGAACAAGGGCGAGAGAAGCGACTGCAACAACTACAGAGGCATCTCCCTCCTCAACATCGTCGGCAAGGTCTTTGCTCGGGTCATCTTGATCCGCCTGCAGAAGCTGGCAGAACGTGTCTACCCAGAGTCACAGTGCGGTTTCCGAGCTGGAAGGTCAACAGTAGACATGGTCTTCTCCCTTCGCCAGCTCCAGGAGAAGTGCAGAGAACAGCGGATGCCCCTGTATATTGCTTTCATTGACCTCACCAAGGCGTTCGATTTCGTCAGCAGAGATGGCCTATTCAAGACTCTCCCAAAGATCGGCTGCCCACCAAAACTGCAGAGCATGGTAGAATCCTTCCACATCAACACCCAGGGGACAGTGCAGTTCAATGGCAGTTTCTCGGAGCCCTTCGACATCCGCAGTGGCGTTAAACAAGACTATGTCCTCACTCCCACACTCTTTGGGATTTTCTTCGCTCTGCTCCTGAAACATGCCTTCGACACCGCAACAGAGGGGATCTACCTGCGTACTAGATCAGATGGCAAGCTCTTCAACCTCACCTGCCTCAGAGCCGACAAAAGTACGTGAAGCTCTCATCAGAGACATGTTGTTCGCCGATGACGCAGCAGTTGTGTCCAACACCCAGCAGGAACTACAGTCACTGATGGAACGCTTCTATCGGGCTTGCAAGGACTTCGGGCTGACCATCAGCCTGAAGAAGACGAACGTCCTGGGACAGGATACGGAGGCACCGCCTGTCATCACCATCAACGACTACGAACTCGATGCCGTCCATCAGTTCATGTACCTCGGCTCCACCATCACCGACAACCTCTCCTTGGACACAGAGATTGTGTCTCTCTGTGTCTCTCAAGAGGATCGGGAAGGCAGCTACAATTCTCGCTCGCCTCACAACTCAAGTATGGACCAACCCAAAGCTGACAGTGAAGACAAAGATATCAGTCTACAACACCTGTGTCAACAGCACGCTGCTGTACGGCAGTGAGACATGGACTACATATGCCAGACTGGAGAGAAGACTCAACATCTTCCACCTTAGAAGCATCCGCCTTATCCTGGGTATATTCTGGCAAGACAGATTGTCCAATGCCGAGATTCTGTCTCGCGCTGGCCTTCCGAGTTTGTGCACTTTACTCAGGCAGCGCAGGCTGTGGTGGCTGGGCCATGTCCACCGCATGGAGGATGGCCGTATTCCAAAAGACATCCTCTATGGAGAGCTGACATCTGGGAGGGGAACCATCGGCCGCCCCCAGCTACGTTACAAGGATGTCTGCAAGAGAGATTTGAAGGCGCTCGACATCGATGTGGAGTCCTGGGAGAGCCTTGCAGCTGACCACACGAGGTGGAGAGATACCCTGAACCAACATCTCAAAACAGGGGAAGAGACACTGAAGAACGCAGCGGCAGACAAGCGGGCACGCAGAAAGGAGCGCAGCAACTTCAACAGACCAGAGACCACACACAAATGTGACCTTTGCCACAGAGACTGTCACTCCCGCATTGGTCTCTTCAGCCACAAGCGATGCTGCTCTAGCCGAGGTGTGGAGCAAGCAGCCAACTAGGATGCATCGCCTATGGTCAGTCATGACCGAGGGGGGACTAAGAAGTGACACGATACATGACTGACATGTAACCCATTTTACAGTTAGGTTAAATTTTTGATTCCTTATTTTTGACTTGATTGACATTTACACTGGACTCATTCCATTTTTCAAAGTTAATTCCATGTCTTTACTTTTATAAAAATGCCAGTTTTAATTATCAAAAGGATAATCCAATTTAGAAAAGTTGATATTGTTAAATTTAGGTGTAGTAAAATAAGTACAAGAGTACTCCGTGGAAGTTTCATTACAATATGATTTACACAATGCTTCGATATATCAGAGCTGAGCAGCAACCATTAATTTTATTCAACATACCATTCTATTTTCCCCAAGTTACATCTGATGAACATGTAGAATACTTGATCTTCTGAACTACAGCTTGTTTGGAAAGGAATGCAGAGTCAAGATTCAGCCCACTCTATACACTATGCAATCTGTTCTCAGTGAAATTAAACCCTTATCCTCCAGAGTCTGCATCTCTTTTAGATGAAAGACATGGCCACATGTTTATCTGCAAAAGTCCTGAAATTCTTGAGTGTTCCCATTGGTATCAGCTTTAAAGTGAGCCATTCCTTTCCCACAGGGAGTGGCAGATACCCAGTCACCACATGTTACCATCATTTGTTGAAGCTTCATTAATTTATCTGGCCAGAAACTCCGTTTCCTTTTACTTCAAAGGACATCTTCCCATCAGATTTTGGGAAGATTCCTCCAGATGGTAGGAGGTGTGTAAGGGGTTTCTGCGCCGAGCTTTCGCCCGACCTAAGGTCCCCGTGCCTTGCTCTGATCCCTTGACCAGGCCGTGCACACTGGTTCCCCCTGAGTGGTTCGACCCACTCACCCCCTACGGTTCTAGACACTGGACTTAGATGCAGGAGCGTTTGTAGTGCAGAAAAATTCAACCAGACCAGATTTGAAAACCAGGGTTTAAATGAAAAAGGCTTTTATTGAGCGCTTGGGACTATTGTCCATGAATACTTATACAGTTCTGTAATACATGTCTATAAAACACATACCGAATCACACGAATACTTATAACTATGAATCATAAAACACACAGTTCTACAAGACATACACCCGAATACCTTATTCCCTGAATTCTTAAACACACAGTTCTACAAGACATATACACGACTGTAAGATGGGGAACGTACGACACATCGCAAAATTGACCAACACATATTTTAATACACACCCAACGTTTATTAACAGCCACCCTCCCCTCTACACTAAACTATGTCCAGGATATGCAGGATTTGGAGTACATGCTCACCATGGGGCTATTACTGGGGTCACTGGCTGTTCGTTTTGCAGTATTTCTTCTCGAGTTGCGTGCCTGTTCCTCTCTCTTGCATCCGTTCTTCTTGCCTGTCGTTTCTTCCTCCTGCATTCGTTTGACTTCCTTCTGACTCTCTTCTTGACTTCAGTTGACTTAACTTGACTTCAGTTGACTTCCTTGCCTGCTTGCGTTCCTTGCAGGTTTTCTTCTTGACTTCAGTTGACTTAACTTTTTCACCCAAAAGTAGTGGCCAGTTATACTATTTCTGACCCGTCCTATCTCCCGCCAGATCTTGGAATCTCTTTGTTTAAAAAGATATGTATGAGTTTTCTCTCTGATCTGCGCTTATGTCCGGGGATACCGGGGATGGCCAGATGGTGTTAATTGGTATTTCGTTGCGAGGTGATGGGTTTAACTGGTTTCCCATCACCTACCAGGTAGTTTTCTATGGGCTATTGTGCCCCCCTTAACGAGATGAACTGTTTAGGTCGGCTTGGGGCATTGTGAGTATGCTGATGTCAGTGCCCCAGTGTCTGGACTTCGACCTGGTTTCACAAGCTTCTGCATGGCCAATACCCATCCATTGTTCTGGCCGTGGCTTTGCAGAAACCTAGAGACTGGGCTGTAAGGTTTTTGCTTTTGTGGCTGATCCCTTGGAAAAAACCGACCGCAGCCTTTCTCCGCTATCAGCCCCAGTCTCCCGTTTAAAATGTCCAAACTGCAGCTCTTTGGTTTTGTGTTGCTTTCAGAATGAGGGAAAACTTCTCAAATCTTACAGTCCCTCCTGTTGATTTGCATAACCCCAGCTTATCGAATCAATTAAATAATGTGGTTGAGCAATGTTTTCCCGATTCTCCACATCCAGACCCCTGAGGTTTTAACTAAACTAGTGTTCCATTGCGAACGTACAGTCCCCATCTTTTAGGCTGACCTTTACTGCCCGTGTCCCGGGCAAAACTATATTACAAGTATGTACATTTTCATGTCAGACATATACACTTACACCTTGTCCCAGGCCGATGCCTCCGCCATCCTCCTACTGGTGTCAGCTTTAATGTAGGACATGAAAACAACACAACAGCAAAACGATACATTTTGTACATTCCTTCACAATCATTCTTGATACAAATTCGAAGAGGACAATATAAAAACACAGTTCACTCGGTGCGGAGGGGGCCCGTCCTCCTAGCAGCTTGCGGCTGGGTCCTGCTCGCCCACCCGCACGTAACGGTCTCTCCATTCTCCCTGATATACCCGGTTAGTCTTTCAGTTTCCCTGGGGCACCACTCCGGCAACCGCACCTCGGTGAGGTTTAAAATCACCGAGGCTACCGCGTAGTGCACCCCCTGGTACAATACCTGGTCAGTCAGTATCAGTACCAGGCCATTCCCGGGCCCCTTAGTGGTTTTTAGGGCACTCACCCTCCTGTGCTATTGCCAGCGGAACTGTGGGAGGTGTCATGCGTGGCCGTGTGATGAGTTCAGTGGCGTTTACCGGGATCGGGGAAAGGGGGACCGCACAAGCCCGCGAGCTAACATCCCACCTCATCCCCTTACCGTCATCCTGCCACTGTCTCTGGAAAAATATGCTGTTGCCCGTGGGGCAACGATACCTCGAACCCCACATACACATATAAATCCCCTCATCCGGTTCCCACCATTTGTCCCAACACACACTCAACTGTTCTTTAGTCCCAGAAAGTTCTGTGAGTGTTGTTGTTAAGTCTCTCCCACTCAACAGTGGAGTTGGCCATTGTCCGGCTCGTTTTCCTCAGCCACCACCGCCTGCTCGCGGGGACCTTCCCCGTGCATACCAGGCAGATCCTTTTGCCAACGGTGGCGCTTACCCTTTGGGCGATGATCTTGACTCTCGGGCACAATAACGAAGTGTCCCGATAAGCAAAGCCTGAGGCGCTGGAATACTCTGAAGAGTTCGATCCCAGCCACCCCGGCCACCGGCCTTCATGGAAGTGAACTGCGGTCTCCTCCGCTTCTCTCCTTCCAGTCCCATCGGTCGCGATGGGAGCCGTATCCCCGGAGCAGCCGTAGACGATGATGTCCTTGGTGTGGCCCCGATAGGCCCACCCATATCCGATCGCCGTGGCAACGATCCACCATACGAGTGCCTCCTTCCACTCCAGAAAACAGATAAAGAAGAATGGTATAGCCAGCCTCTTGGGGAGCGCTTGGCTTTGTTAACGCCTCTGCGGGCGGGTCTCTTGACCCCCAGCCTGCACCCCACACCCACACATCCTGGACGCATCAACTTTATTTAAACTCTAACTATCCCCACAAAACTTATCTAAATTACTTATCCTTATCATATTACCTAATCCTTATCTATATTACCTAAAATATAATACAGCGCCGCCTTCCCAGGGCGGCTCAGCTGATCCCTGTCAGGGCTGCAGCGGGTCGTCTCCTGCGGCTGCACCACACTGTCTCCCACCTTTGATCCTCCGCAGCCTGTCGCTGCCTGGCGGGGGCTAGGTCCCCTCCGAGACGTAAGCTCCCTCCTCCTTACTTGGCTCCCGTACCTCGGGGCGTGATTGACCTCTGGCCAAAACTTTCTATGTTGGGGTTTCCTGCTGGACCTACGGAGGATCACCTTAGGCACTGCCCCCTGGACAGCCTGGCTGAGGACCGGTTCCTGCCGTGCCGCAGCTGGGGTACCCCCCGCAGCTGCCGACCCTGGCCCCGCCTCATCCAGCTCTGCCCCCTTGGTGCTGGGTATACCCGCGGCATCCGGCCTCACCCTGCCTGTACCTACAGGTGGTGAGCCTTCGCCCGCTACCCCCGCCTTCCTGGTGCTTGAGTCGGGGACGTTACTATCGTCCCCCTCCGACTCCTCTTCCTCCATAATGGGATCCAGCCCCTGGTCGGGCTGATCAGGCCCTTCCTCATCTGAATCCCACCCAAAACGGGAGACCCTCCATTCCTGGAGAATGTCCTCCCCCTCACGCAGGCAACCTTGCCTGTCTGCGTGACCTGCCTCATCCTTGGCTGTGAACGCGCGCCACCCTGTTCCTTCCCTGTGAACCCCGCCAGTGCGAAAGGGACCCCTGTGGACAGGGGAGAGTGAAAGGGTTCCTCTGTGTGGACCACGGTGCATGAAGCCCCCGTGTCCAACAGATAATTGCCCCTTTGCCTCTCCACTACCATCTCCACAAGCGGTCTCTTCCACGCATCATATCGGAGAGGACACAGATAGGCAGGCTGCACGGGCTGATGTCATTGGGGAATGTCCAGTGCCCCCCTCGCACCCGGGGAGCCGGTAGCGACTGCCACCTTCCCCTGGGCGGCCATGAGGGACTGCATCACCTCGATCATCGTTTCGATGATCTCGGGCTTAACTGGAACATCGGCGCGCTGGGTGGTGCCAACCCTATCTTCCTTGGTGTGGGCCCTGCAATCCTTCCGCCAGTGCCCCACCTTACCGCACCTGAAACACTTGGACTGTGCGGTAGGGTTACCCTCCTGTCGCCACTCCTTTTGGGCCAGTGCAGTAGCCTCCGCTACGTACACCTTCCCTTTTACGAGTCGGGTAGACGTGCTCCGGGTGTTTCTATACCCTACCGTGAGATGGTCCAAAACCGCCTCCTCCGTGCTATTTGTGGGATCAAACCAGGCTTTCGCCTGCTCCCTGACGGCTGCCAGGCTGTTTGACACCAAGCATCGGAGCCACTGGGCTCTCCCATTCCCGACCAGGTCATCCCGCGCGGGGACGTGCCGGCAACTGCTCTGGTATACTGTCCACAGTCGCGCCGCAAAAACCCTTGGGGGTTCTCCCTCCATCTGGAGGGTCCTCTCCAATCGGGCAAATGGACCCTCATCGCCCATCCCCAAGACATCCAGGACCTCGTCCCATAGGAGATCGTAGGTCCTGGTCCCTCTTTTACTCTCATCTGAGAGGCATTGGAGGATCGAGCTGTCCAGGGAGAACAGCAACAATTTTGCCCGTTCTCCCTCGTCACAACCGTTGATTGCGGCGGTTTGCTCGACCTCCTTAAAATGCAGCGAAGGGTCCCCTGATTCGGACAATTTTGCTACATGCCCGATCATAGCTCTTAACTGCTGGGAGCTGTGGGGCACCACGATCTCGCTCTGAATGGGTCCGGCGTCCCCATTCAGCGTGGTGGGTCCCCGTCTGGTTTCCAGGACCGGGCACATGGGCGCCGGTGCCGAGTCCTCGACCGGGAACTCCCTTCTCTCTCTCTCCCCTACACTACCCCTTTCCCAGGATGCCTCGTAGCTAGGGGAATTGTGGAGTCTGGGGGCCGAAGCCACCACGGTCTTTCTAGGGATCGGAACCGGGACCGCACCCGCTAGTGACTGGCCCGCGGGGGGGTTCATCAAACAGACCAGCCCGCTTGCTTTATTTAAAGCACCCCGCAGACCCTCTATCTCCTGCAGGCAGGCCCCGTGGTCGGCCCCTTCCGACCTGTCCTCCAAAACCATTTTGTAGACTGCCCTAACTCCCTTAAGGTTCTCTTCCTGGGTCTCCAGCTGGTGGCTCAGGGAAGCGCACTGCTCCCTGAGCTTGCCCTTACTGCGCATAGTCTCAGTGATCTGACACTCCATCAGCTCTACCCTGGCTTCGTGGCGGTTGGTCACGACCCGGTGCTCCTTGTTTAAAGAGTCCAGAGCCTCAATCAACTGGTTCCCACCCGCAGCCTTCTCCTTTACCTCCTCCTGAAGGTCCCTGATCTGGGCCGCCTGTGCCAAAACCACGCGGTCCAAAAGCTGGACCTGCTTTTTATAGCAGGTCAGCCAGACCGCCTTCTCTACAGATTTCTTGTGGGCTTTACTGGCCGTCCACCGGATCGCTGCATCCAGTGGGCGTTTGTCATCTAATAAAACACACATCCATTGTTTGGTGATATTCACCTTGCTAAAAACATAGTCCGCAATGCGCTCGTCCATTACATCCCTAGATTAAAATCCTTTTCTGGTACACTATCATCCTGCTGCCAGTGTCCCTTCGTGGTCGCCATTATCTGTAAGGGGTTTCTGCGCCGAGCTTTCGCCCGACCTAAGGTCCCCGTGCCTTGCTCTGATCCCTTGACCAGGCCGTGCACACTGGTTCCCCCTGAGTGGTTCGACCCACTCACTCCCTACGGTTCTAGACACTGTACTTAGATGCAGGAGCGTTTGTAGTGCAGAAAAATTCAACCAGACCAGATTTGAAAACCAGGGTTTAAATGAAAAAGGCTTTTATTGAGCGCTTGGGATTATTGTCCATGAATACTTATACAGTTCTGTAATACATGTCTATAAAACACATACCGAATCACACGAATACTTATAACTATGAATCATAAAACACACAGTTCTACAAGACATACACCCGAATACCTTATTCCCTGAATTCTTAAACACACAGTTCTACAAGACATATACACGACTGTAAGATGGGGAACGTACGACACATCGCAAAATTGACCAACACATATTTTAATACACACCCAACGTTTATTAACAACCACCCTCCCCTCTACACTAAACTATGTCCAGGGTATGCAGGATTTGGAGTACATGCTCACCATGGGGCTATTACTGGGGTCACTGGCTGTTCGTTTTGCAGTATTTCTTCTCGAGTTGCGTGCCTGTTCCTCTCTCTTGCATCCGTTCTTCTTGCCTGTCGTTTCTTCCTCCTGCATTCGTTTGACTTCCTTCTGACTCTCTTCTTGACTTCAGTTGACTTAACTTGACTTCAGTTGACTTCCTTGCCTGCTTGCATTCCTTGCAGGTTTTCTTCTTGACTTCAGTTGACTTAACTTTTTCACCCAAAAGTAGTGGCCAGTTATACTATTTCTGACCCGTCCTATCTCCCGCCAGATCTTGGAATCTCTTTGTTTAAAAAGATATGTATGAGTTTTCTCTCTGATCTGCGCTTATGTCCGGGGATACCGGGGATGGCCAGATGGTGTTAATTGGTATTTCGTTGCGAGGTGATGGGTTTAACTGGTTTCCCATCACCTACCAGGTAGTTTTCTATGGGCTATTGTGCCCCCTTAACGAGATGAACTGTTTAGGTCGGCTTGGGGCATTGTGAGTATGCTGATGTCAGTGCCCCAGTGTCTGGACTTCGACCTGGTTTCGCAAGCTTCTGCATGGCCAATACCCATCCATTGTTCTGGCCGTGGCTTTGCAGAAACCTAGAGACTGGGCTGTAAGGTTTTTGCTTTTGTGGCTGGTCCCTTGGAAAAAACCGACCGCAGCCTTTCTCCGCTATCAGCCCCAGTCTCCCGTTTAAAATGTCCAAACTGCAGCTCTTTGGTTTTGTGTTACTTTCAGAATGAGGGAAAACTTCTCAAATCTTACAGGTGACAAAAGAAAAAAAAAGAAAACAAAATGTTCCCTTTCTCACAGAAATTGTACAGTAAGTAAAAATGACTAAGGATCACCCGATTTCAGCTGGGCTTCATTGATGTGGAGAAGACAATGTGAATGCCAAATGTATCACACTCGTTTGGAAGATGTGCAGGTGATTTACTGCTTCACCTGGCAGAGATGAAAGAACAGGTGCTGTAAATCCTGTGGCTGCATGCATCTGTGACACAGGACAGGGAGTAGTCGACAGGGATAGAAGATCACTCAGGGGTCACAAGGGATTTGTTTCAAATGCTAAGAGGGAAGGATGAGGATATGTGCTAAGCGCTGGAGTCTTGTGAGTGGTTGGTGGAAATGGGGAAGGATCATCCTCTGAATGCATTGGCCAGTGGGCTGGAAGGTGTGGACTGACCAGAGCTTCCCTAGCTCTCAGATTTTTCCTGCTTGCAAACACACTTGCATCACTTGATTGCAAGTAACTTCACCCCAAGAACTGCGGCTGTCTTGATATTGCATCTCTTCCAAATTTGTTCAATGCTGGGTTAGTCATCACTACTCATCTTTGAAATGACTTGATCCATGATGCACAGGTGGTGATAAGCTTTGGACATAGTGAAGGAGCTTTGTCTGAGAATGTGTGGTCAGTTCATTACTCAATGTACAACTGGGTCCTTTAATGTGCAGCACAGTTCAGAGTTAGCTGCTTCCGACAGGTGAGCAGGAGGTTATTACAATTTGACTCAAAGCCCACAAAGAAAGATGGGGGTTGGGAGAGAAACTGCTGTCAGTGCTTCTAATCACGGGATCAGGACAAGAAAGGCAGGGTGGGAGATGGCCACTGCCGCCTGGCTGGGCTCATACGAGTTTCTGTTTCTGTGCCACTCACGCAAAATCAGACGAAAGCTGGAAACCGTCACCTAGAAGTTCATCCCCTGTTGATAGTGCTAAACTGCTGTGCAATCACCCTTGTGTGTTGTTATGTGATTTCTGTGAAGGCAACAAGTAAAATCCAGAGCCAGAGCAGAAGGTGCTGATGTAAAAACATGCCACCAACCTGTGTGAAGTTTCCTGGCATCTTGTCTCACAGTAACTTCCATAATCTGACAACTATCTGTCTCCAGACCACGGTTGCGCAGCGGTAGAGTTGCTGCCTTACAGCGAATGCAGCGCCGGAGGCTCAGGTTCGATCCGGACTAAGGGCGTCGTCTGTACGGAGTTTGTACGTTCTCCCCGTGACCTGCGTGGGTTTTCTCCGAGATCTTCGATTTCCTCCCACATTCCAAAGACGTACAGTTATGTAGGTTAATTGACTGGGTAAATGTATAAATTGTCCCTAGTGTGTGTAGGATAGTGTTAATGTGCGGGGATCGCTGGGCGGAGCGGACTTGGTGGGCCGAAGGGCCTGTTTCCGCGCTGTATCTCTAAATCTAAAACAATCTAAAAAACCTGGATCTCTCTTGTTGCTTTACTGTTCTGTTCTATGTTTTATGAACGAGGGTGATCTGGGCTAATGTTCTGACCTGTGGATCATCCATGTACATCAATGGGCAGCTGAACTGTGTGTTCCGACCACTTTTCCTGTACAAAGTCTTGATGATGTTCCTTTGTCACTCAGTATTATTACAGGAAGTATCATAAAAACATAGAAAATAGGTGCAGGAGTAGGCCTTCGGCCCTTTGAGTCGGCACCACCATTCAATGTGATCATGGCTGATCATCCAAAATCAGTTGCCAGTTCCTGCTTTTTCCCCATATCCCTTGATTCCTTCAGCCTAAGAGCTAAATCTAACTCTCTTGAAAACATCCAGTGAATTGGCGTCCACTGGCAGAGAATTCCATAGATTCACAACTCTCGGTGAAAATGTTTTTCCTCATCTCAGTCCTAAATGGCCTACCCCTTATTCTTAAACTGTGACCCCTGGTTCTGAACTCCCCCAACATCGGGAACATTTTTCCTGCATCTAGCCTGTCCAATCCTTTAAGAATTTTATATGTTTCTATAAGATCCCCTCTCATCGTTCTAAATTCCAGTGAATACAAGCCCAGTCGACCCAATCTTTCATCTTATGTCAGTCCCGCCATATCGGGAATCAACCTGGTGCAGTCCCTCAATAGCAATAATGTCTTTCCTCAAATTAGGAGACCCAAACTGCACACAATACTCCAGGTGCGGTCTCACCAGGCCGCTGTACAACTGCAGTAGCACCCTCTTGCTCCTAAACTCAAATCATCTCTCAATGAAGGCCAACATGCCATTAGCTTTCTTCACTGCCTGCTGCACCTGCATGCTTACTTTCAGTGACTGATGTACAAAGACACCCAGGTCTCTTTGCACTTCCCCTTTTCCAAATCTGACACTATTCAGATAATAACCTGCCTTCCTGTTGTTGCCACCAAAGTGGATAACCTCACATTTATCCACATTATACTGCATCTGCCCAATCAGCCAACCTATCCATGTCACCCTGCAGTTTCACAGCATCCTCCTCGCAGCTCACACTGCCACCCAGCTTTGTGTCAGCTGCAAACTTGGAGATGTTATGGAGATGTATCATTTTGCTGTAAGTATATGATTGCATTAATGAAATGAAATACTACTGGTGGCAAGATCTAAATGAAGTCCTAATGTAGAGCAAACAAAAGCAAAGCACAAATTTCTGGAAGAAATCAATGGGTCTGGCAGCATTTGGGGAGGGAATGGACAGACAATGTTTCAGGTCAGGAGCCCTCGCAGGTCCCGACCGAAACGTTGACTGTCCATTCCCTCCACAGATGCTACCTGACCTGCAGAGTTCCTCCAGTAGTTTGCTTTTTCTCAAGATTCCAGCATCTGCAGGTTCCTTTGTCTCCATGTTGGAAATAGTGTGTCAGCCAGCATCTGTGGAGAGTGAAACAGGTCATTCGTTCAGGTCTGATGAAATGTAATTTTTCTAAAACGTTAACCCTGTTTCCCTCTCCGCAGATGCAAGTGGACGTGCTGAGCATTGCCAACATTTTGTTTTTTCACCCTCTGAAGTTCTTTGCTTTCTCATTGAGCAAGTTTAGCTCCTGATGTTTCTAACTGCAGGGCGCAGTGACATCTCGATTTGCTTCATTTAGTGTATTGAAATTGATCATCAATTATTGTTTGCCACGCATCTCTTTGACTGGCTCCTTCTGAGACTGGGATGGTGACAATGGAAGATGAAATTAATATTTTTCAATAAAGCATGACCTCTGGCAAGAATCAAGCTTTCAATAAAATAAGCCACTTCCCAGCAGTGGGAAGCATAATGGGGTGGGGAAAGTTTAAAATAACGTTAGGAAATTTATTTTTGAAAATTATTGCCACAGCAACACATTTTGGTTTATAAACCAATAGTGTGGATTTTGTGGATGTTATTCCGCAATTTTTGATTGCTGTACTGAGCAAGGTCAGTCTCACCCTCTTTAATTCTCCTTCTCTCCATGGTTACGAGGCTGATGACCACCAGAGGCCTCCCAAGCACCTCGAATGCACATCAGCAATGAATCAGCTCCTGCTCTACCTCTGGCAGAATATTCTCTGCTGGAACTTTACTGTCTGCCAAGGCTGTCGAGCTTCGACAGAAAGGAGTCATCCTAAAACCTGACCCATAAAGCTCAGTGCAGATCTGCTTCTGTTGCTGAAGTATTGTATTTTGGTGCTATTTTGATATAATTTTGTAAACAAACAGAACTCCTACTTCACATCAGGAATAAGTTTGTTCCATGTTTGTTGTTCCTGAACGTAATTTAGTTTACATGAGCCAGAATAGGGGCAGTCAACCTTTTCTAGGGCCACCTTTTCTGTCTTTAATAATAACAAGTTGACATGTATACAGCGTCTTCCGTGTTTAGTTTAGTTTATTATTATTGTCACATGTACCGAGGTGCAATGAAAAGCTTTTGTGTTGCATGCTATCCAGTCAGGGAAAAGACTATAAATGATAACAATCCAGAGTGTACAGATGCAGGATAAAGAGTATATTGTTTAGTACAAGATAAAGTCTAGGAAGGAAATCCAGACTTTACAGCCAATAAATTATTTTCCAACCCTGGTCTCAATTGTAAGGAAAAGTCAGAGCCAATTTTCCATCCTAAATTCTCACAAAACACCAAAGAAATAAATGTCTAAATAATCTGGTTAATTGATAACATGTGATGTTACTCCTTCATTTGTGTTGCCTTTATTATTAGCGAGGATGCAGAGCTCGGAGAATGTCATCAAAGCACTCGCTTTCTAAAGCACTTGCATGGAAAGCCCTCAATAACATGGGGAAAATCTGGACGTCTCAGATGTTTAAGGGTCGCAAACTGAGATTGTTCATTGCAACTGTCGAGACAATATTATTGTAGGGGTGTGAGGCATGGACTCTCACTCGAGCACTGTCCAAGTCTCTCGATGGTATCTACACCCGAATGCTCAGAAAAGTTCAAAATGTCAGTTGGAGGGACCACACCACCAACGGCCAGCCCTATGGGGAGATTCCACCTCTGACCGAATAGATCAAGTCGAGAAGGATGAGGCTCGCTGGTCATTGCCACCACCATCCAGAAATACCAGCAAACCATGGAAGACCGAACCTGGGACGACCAAACAAGACGATGCTGAAGACGTTGATGGAAGACGCATATGTAGACAAAAGAGGAGTTTGCCAGCTGCATGGAGGACAGAGATAGAGTCATAGAGTCATAGAGTCCTACAGCACAGAAAGAGGCCCTTCGGCCCATCGTGTCCGCGCCGCCCGTTACCAAATGTGTGGTATGTCCGTCACCGTGCCCGTCGGAAACCAGCACCATTGCATCGCTAATGTTTTCAACGATTTATATAATAATAATAATAATAATAATAATAATAATAAATTTGTGTTCTCTTGACAGTGTTAATTCCAGTCATTCCGCCCATTATGTAGGATAAATTACAGCTTTATTATCATGAAGACTCAACCTAAATTACCAAATAAATTCTGATTCAAATATAATTTTATGCAAGGAACAATCTCCCAGTGATCACTGCAAGAAGATCACACAAGCATCACTTAATGATCATATCAGCCCCATAACTCAATACACAACATAAACAATGGAGGTATAAAGGCCTTTAGAAACTTCACTCTGTCCCACACTGGTTTATCTTTATCATTGTCACATGTACTGAGGTACAGTGAAAAGCTTTGTTTTGCATGCTATCCATGATCAACCCCCACCCCCAATTTTGAAACTGTTTACTCATTTAAGCTGGCCCCATTAGTGGGAAACTTAAACATCTACCCTGCCATGTAATAAACCACGGGCCCTTCCCTGATCCCTGAAACACCACAGATTGGTCTGGTGGGAGGAACAGGGCAGAGAGCACATTCACATGGAATGTCATTGAATCCCACTCATCCATCACCCCTTTCTTTGCTGGCTTGCATTAGCTTCCAATGCAAAAATGGATTGACTTTAAAATTCTGAAAACATTGAATGTTTAAGGCACAGAAGGAACAGCCTATTGATTCCAGGCAACCTCCATGTGAAGCAATGTACTGAGTTCAATTGCCCTGCTCTTCCCCCAAAGTCCCCAAGTGAACATCCAGTTTCATTTTGAAGGCCATGTTTGACTTTATTTCCACCAGCTAGACCATCGTGAGAAATGTTTACCTCACATCTTGTCTTCCTGTGAAGTAGGATAGCATTCCTTATCTCCGAGTCTCTAACACCTCAGCACCTGTCCGATCACCCACCTGTCCAATCACTGCACATGTCCGGTCACTAACCTAAGATAGACACAAAATGGTGGAGTAACTCAGCGGGACAGACAGCATATCTGGAAGAAAGAAATAGGTGACATTTCGGGTCAATACCCTTCTTCAGACTGAGAGTCAGGGGAGAGTATCTGTTCTGCTGCTGCAAGCAAGAATTTCATTGTTACATTTTGAGACATATGACAATTAAACACACTTGACCGCTTTAGCTCAAACTCTTAAGTCCAGGCAGCATCCTCGTAAATCTTCTCTGCATTTTTTCCAGTATTTGGTCACCTGGCTTCCCATTCCCTTGGAGAAGCTGAAGTCAAATTTTGCTTAAAAATTGCTGCTATATCTTTTATCAAAAGAAGTTGCTGTTTCTGAGCATGAACCATTGAACTTTTTCCTGTTAACACCTGATGATGGACAGATAACCTTCTCTTCAAAGTTAGTTGGTTGAAATGATGAATAATAACAGTGGAACCATATCAGAATTAGACTGTTATAAAAATACATTACCTCGCCCCCCCCCGCCCCCCCCCCCACACACACATGGGGATCTGATCATTTGGTTTCTGTCAAGCTTTCCTGCAGGGTCATGAGGGAGAATTCCAAGCATGCAGGATCATGTAGGATAATTCCAAGCATGCCTTGCCCTTTAGGGATGTAGTGCCTGGAATTGAGGGCAACCCACAATAAACGCAGACTCCGTCTTCCCCACTGGCCAATTACTCTGAAGCTGAGGTAGCCATGAATTCACCAGCTGAGCTGAAACAGCATTCAGTGAGAAGGATGGAGACAACTAAAGCCAAAGACTTTCAGCCTTTGACCACAAGCAGACATGCATACATAAATATTTTGAATCTTATTTCGATAAAGTATGAATAATTAAGAGCTTTGAAGCAATTGGTTTCTAGTGAGACGTGTCTTTATCATGAATCACTTCACAGGATTTGCCTTGCACTAAATTATCATTTTATCATAGGAACCTTTGCACAGTTCACATTGAATCTTTATTATTATAAAAATATTCCAAAGGCTCTCTTGATACCTGAGTTGACAGATCTGCTGCCCGGTATGAAAATGAACCATACAGCTGAGCAAAATAATCATTGAGATGTATTTCAGCAAAATTATCAATCGAAGTGAGATGAGGGAAGCGTCAAAAGCTATTTTTTAAACCGCCCAAAACACAAAGGCAAAAAGACAGCAGGAAGTATTGGAGGTGTCACACCTGATATGAAAGGAAAAAGCTCTACCGTCCAATTTAATCAAAGCTTTCAAAACAGCTACAGGTTTCAGTAGTGGAAAATTAACAAATATCTTAACTGCAGGATCAGATGTCATTGATGAAAACACCATCGTTCAAATAATATCACTTATCACCAGTGCACAAAATCGATGGCTACATATTTATCTGCGATTCATGAGCCATCACCCTAAAGGGCCTGTCCCACTTAGGTGATTTTTTAGGCGATTACCGGCGACTGTCAAAGTCATAGCAGATCGCCAAAATTTTCTTTTACCCGACGACAATGACAACGACAATGCCGAGTCAGGTCGAGATTACATCGTCTTCGGAAACATCGCGAAATTCCCATGCTGTCAATGAGGACAGAGGAATGTGGAGTAGTCACTGGAAATGTCTTGTGAGCAGTCAGCATTACGGTTGCAGAGGTGCTGAAGGTCCTGACGCATATAAAGATAGACAAATAATCCAGGCCTGATCAAATATATCCGAGGACACCGTGGGAAGTTAGAGAGGAAATTGCAGGAGCCCTCGCGGAGATTTATGAGTCATCATTAAATATAGGTGAGGTGCCAGAAGACTAGAAGGAGGAAAATGGTGTGCCTCTATTCAAGAAGGGCTGCAGGGAAAAGACTGGGAACTACAGGCCAGTGAGCCTAATATCTGTGGTCAGAAAGTTACTAGATAGTATTCTGAGGTTTAGGATATATATGCACGGATGGAGAAGGGCTTACAGTATATATGCATTTAGATGGAGAAGGGCTGAATGGGGATAGTCAACATGGTTTTGTACATGGGTGATCATGTTTCACGAATCTGATTGAGTTTTTTGAGGATATGACCAAAAAGGTTGATGAAGGCAGAGTTTAGTTCAGTTTTGTTTAGACATACAGCGGGGAAATAGGCCTTTCGGCCCACCGAGTCCGCACTGACCAGCAATCCCCGCACATTAACATTACCTACAAACACTAAGGACAATTTACATTTATACCAAGCCAATTAACCTGCAAACCTGTAAGTCTTTACAGAGCTGTAAACGTTTTATACATGGATTTCAGTAAGGCATTCAACAGGGTAGGTTGCTCTGGAAGGTTAGATCCCATGGGATTCAAGGAGAGATAGCTGAATGGATAGAAAATCGGCTTCATGGAAGGAAGCAGAGGGTGCTGATGGAAGGTTGCTTATCGGACGGGTGGCCTGTGACTAGTGGTGGACCTCACGGATCAGTGCAGGGCTCATTGCTGTTTGTCATCAAAATCAATTATTTGGATGAGAACGTACATGACATGATTAGTAAGTTTGCAGATGATACAAAGGTGGGTGGTATTGTAGATAGTGAAGTTGGTTGTCAAAAATTGCAGCAGGACCTTGATTGGTTGGCCAGGTGGGCTGAAGAATGTTTGATGGAATTTAATACAGAGAAATGTGAGATGTTGCATTTTGGGAGTACTAACATGGGCAGAACCTAAACAGTGAATGGTAGGGCTTTGGGGAATGTTATAGAGCAGAAGGATCAATGAGTACAGGTACATAGTTAGTTGAAAGTGGCATCACAGGTAGATGGGGTGGTCAAAAAGTATTTTGGTACATTGGCCTTCTTCAGTCACATATTGTGAAGGGTCTTGACCCAAAACGTCACCCATTCTTTCTCTCCAAAGATGCTGCCTATCCCACTGAATTACTCCAGCCTTTTGTGTCTACATTGAGTATAGAAGTTGGGAGGTCATGTTGCAGTTATATAAGGCATTGGTGAGGCCTCATTTAGAGTATTGTGTTCAGTTTTGGGCACCATGTTATAGGAAAGATGTTGTCAAGCTGGAAAGAATGCAGAGAAAATTTACGAGAATATTGCCAGGACTCAAGGGCCTGAGCTAGGGAGAGGTTGAGCAGACTAGGACTCAACCTCTTGGAGTTCAGGAGGGTGAGGGGTGATCTTTTTGAGGTGTATAAAATCATGAGAGGTTTAATTCGGGTAAACGCTCAGTTTTTTAAACTCAGTTTCAGGGAATCGAGAACCAGAGGACATAGGTTTAAAGTGAGGGGGGAAAGATTTAATAAGGAATCTGAAGTGTAACTTTTTTACACAAAAGGTGTAGGGTGTATGGAACGAGCTTCCGATGGAGCTGCTGGAAGAGGCAGTTGAAGCAGGTACTATTGCAATGTTTAAGAAACTTTTAGACAGGTACATGGATAGGACAGATTTCGAGGGATATGGGCCAAACACAGGCAGATGGGACTAGTGTAGATGGGACATGTTGGCCGGTGTGGGCACATTGAGAGAAGAGTCTGTTTCCATGCTGTCAGACTCTATGACTCTTAAACGCCACTGTCGTTTTTGCCTCCACCACCTCCGCCGGCAGCATGTTCCTGGCACTCATCACCCTCTGTGTAAGAAACTTACCCCGCCCATCTCCTTTAAACTTTCCCCCTCTCACCTTAAAGATAAGCTCGCTAGTAGTTGATAAATACTAAAAAAGAACTCTGATTCTCCACCCTACCTATACCTCTCATTAATTTATATCCTTATCTCCCTGACCTAGATTCCTAAAACAAGTACTCTCCCCAAGGCTCCATCACAGGAGTGTGTTTCCAGCAGAACAGAGAAAATACTTAAGAGTGTTCTTAAAATCTAGAAAAAGTAACATTGCCACCAAGACCTACCCTCTCAGAATGTAGGAAATTGCAGGGAAAGCACAGAGTAGCTCAGCTGTGGGAACAGCGGAGGTTTTGACCAAACAATGAAAGAAGGCTCAACATCGCAAACAACCTACCGACCCACTCGTCAAGCGACTCCTACAGTTCCCTGTCTTGCCTCGGCAGTCACCTCAGATTCCACAGATATGAAGAAGCAAGCCACCCTGAACCCCAGTTCTGGCTTCATAAGGCCACCTTGTATGTTGCTGTGTTACTATCATTCTGCAAATGCAGGTTGGTTTTATTGCATGATTTCTGGTTTGCTCTGTTGCAGGTCTCAATGCTGATCTGCGGGCCATGATTTTCACCGTCTTGTTTACTGGGCCACTGACCCCTGCTCTTTGCACCTTGTACCTTTGTCCAATATTCATCGCACCCACACCTTATTCCAGAGTTTGTTCAAACCGAGAGGCAGGACCTGAGAACGGGGAGCAGAGGTCAGCTGTGGAGATGTTCGCTTCATTTCACACACTGATACATGGAAGTGACCACCGGTACTTACTGGTTACAAGGGACTCCAATCACTTTTGTCTCATTAACACACAGTGGACCTTCTGGTCTACTTTTGCAAAGACGTCGTCTGAACCTTCAGATCACAGAGAAGCGTTTTATTGCCTTTGACTCAGGAAGAAGCTTACATGAATCTGAAAATCATGACCTCCAGGTTCAAGAACAACTTTTTCCCAATTACCATTGGACTATTGAACACTGCAAACACCAACTAAACTATGAATTATGACCTGTGGTTGCACTAGGGACTAAGGGCTTTTGATTTTTTTGCACTATATTGTTTTTTTTAATAATTAAACTTTTCTTTGTGTGATTATCTTATCTATTGAGGATTGTGCTTACAAACCTGTGGTACTGCTACATGCAA
Source organism: Rhinoraja longicauda (assembly GCF_053455715.1). Classification (NCBI taxonomy): domain Eukaryota; kingdom Metazoa; phylum Chordata; class Chondrichthyes; order Rajiformes; family Arhynchobatidae; genus Rhinoraja; species Rhinoraja longicauda. The sequence continues at coordinate 73,944,415 of NC_135959.1, read as the reverse complement.
TAATTCTATTGTTCTATTTCGGTACACATGACAATTAAACATTTGACTCTTGACTAGTGCTGTTATGGTGCTGTTTCTCACTTGATGAAAAGGGTTCCACACCCAATGCTCGTTTCTCTGGGTCAACAGATTTTTTGTGGATTAAGTTTGTCCATGGATGAAAACTAACTTATTGATACAATAATGATACGATATGATACAATAGAACTTTATTTATCCCAGGAGGGAAATTGATATGCCAACAGTCATAAAACGCAAAATACATGAAACATGCAATTAAAGTGATGAGTGGAAAGGATTGGGGATGTGCAAAGATTAGGGAGGAGCGTGGGGGGGGGGGGGGGGGGGGAGAGGGGGGGAGGGGGGAGGGGGGAGGGGGGAGGGAGTCAGTTTACATTCATAACAGTTATTTACATTCATTTAAATTCATTATTTAACCCGTTTTTCATCGTCACTTCAGATCTGATAGGAAGGGGTTAATGAAACAACTCAAACAAAAGCTGGTTTGCTTGACCTAAAGTAACCTCTGCAGAAATTCCAGGAGTACTGCAAGGTTTTCCCAGTCATTGCTATGGTAACAGATCACTCCCTCCTTTTATGGAGTAGATTAATGTTCAGACTATTTTGCCAAGGTGGAGTACCTTCCTCTGAACAAGTAAATTGTTGCGGTTAGTTAGTTGGAGCTGGAATATGCCGGTCTTGTGACTTTGGAAAGGCAGAGGTTTTAATGTTAGCCTTTGGTACTTGTCAAGCGAGCAGGAGCTGTTCTCTAGAATTGCATTATTCCCCTTCTGCCAGGTTTAAATACCAGACGTTAACAGAAAGTCTGACCGGGGCATGTTTTTGTTTAATGATCTGATTCAAATTGACCACAGAAATAACATGAAATACAGCAAAGTCTGACTTTTAATATTATGCTGCATAATCACACTCAGCAGTACTTCCCAGAGTGAGGAGATTGGGGGCAATAACAGAACTAGGTCCATAAAGTCACACAGCTCAGAAACTGGCTCTTCGGCACAGTTTGCCCATGGTGACCAAGATGCCCCATGGGTTGCCACCAATTCACAGGAGAAGCCACATAAATAGTCAAGCTGTGATGCTACTGTTGGGAGATGGGTGTTGAACCTCCAGTCACATCCCCTAAAGGCTCTGCAGTAAAAGTCCCAGCCAGCGTTGTCCGTCACTAACATGCTGGCCAGTTCACTGGTTTACTCGCAAAAACACAAAGTGCTGGAGAAATCAGGCAACATTTCTGGAGAGCATGAATAGGTGACTTTCTGCGTTGGGACTAGGGTTGCCAACTTCCTCACTCCCAAATACGGGACAAGGTGAATTCACCACCCCCCGCCGCACGTGACCTCACCCAGCCAGCTCCCATGTGCTCCCGCTCCACCAATGGTGGCCGCCCGGGCCGGGAGGGGGTTGCCTTGCGACCTCCGTTAGGCAGCGCCCGGGCCTACACTGTCTGGAGCTAAAATGTCGGAAACCTAGAGTATCGTGACCTAAACTGTCGGGACCTAGAGCATCGGGGCCTACAGTGTCGGGCCTACGGTGTCGGAGCCTACAGCGTCCGGGCCAACAGCAAACCCCGGGCCTAATACGGGACCAGGGCGATCCCATATGGGACAAAACAATTTAGCCCAAAATACGGGATGTCCCGGCTAATACGGGACAATTGGCAACCCTAGCTGGGACCCTTCTTCAAATTAATTGTTGGGGGGATTGGGGGGGGGGGGGGGGGGGGGTGGGGGGAGAGATGGGAACAGGACAAGGCCTGGCAAGTGATAGATGGGTACAGGAATAAATAAATTCAGGTTTATTTATGAAGTGCTAGACCAATCCCGGAAATTAGGCATCAAGGTGGCTCTAACTTAAATTGCAATGCCCTCATCCTTCCCAAGTATTGGAAGTAGATTGGTGAGCATGACAGATGTTTGAGTAAACTATCCTACACAGCCTATCTGATGCAATGGTCAAAGGAGCAACAGCTATCATACTTGGTTTTGATGCGCAATCTGTTTTTTTTTTGGTTTGTTTTCGATACAGTCAGTAATAATACTGAGTGACAGCAGGAAATCATCAAGACTTTGTACAGGGAAAGTGATGGGGAGACACAGTTCAGCTGCCCATTGATGTACATGGATGATCCACAGGTCAGAACATTAGCCCAGATCACCCTCATTCATGGAACATAGAACAGTACAGTGCAGCTATGCAATGTTCATGTTGTACATAATTCCAAGTTAAACTAATCTCTTCTGCCTGTACATAATCCATATCCCTCCATTTCCTGCATTTCCATGTGCGTATCCAAAAGTCTCTAAAATGCCACTATCATATTTGCCTCAACCACCACCCCATATCCATGCCTCTCAGCACCAGCATTCCAGAAAAAAACCAATCCAAGTCTGGCCAGCCTCTCCATGTAGCTGAAACCCTCTAACCGAGGTGACATTCTGATAAACATCCTCTGTACCCTCTCCAAAGCTTTCACATTCTTCCTGCATTGGGGTGACCAGAACTGCATACAATACTCCAAATGCGGCCTGACCAAAGTCCTATAAAGCTGTATCATGACTTCTTGAGTTTTATACTGAATGCCTCGACCAATGAAGGCAAGCATACTATATGCCTTCTTTACCATTCTATCTACTTGTGTTGCCATTTTAAGAGAGCGATGAACCTGAACCCCAAGATCCCTCTGTACATCAATGCTGTTAAGGGTCTTGGCATCAACCAATGCCTTCTCTTTACATTTGAACTCCAAAGGTGCAACACCTAACACTTGTTTGGATTAGACTCCATTTGCCATTTCTCTGCCCATGCCTGTAGAAGATCTCTATCCTGCAGTATAGCTTGATGGCCTCCTCACTGTCTGCAACTCGCAATCTTGGTGTCTTCTGCAAACTTACTAACTGATTCAGCTAATCCAAGTCATTTATATATTTCACAAACAACATAGGTCCCAGCACAATAGACACAAAATGCTGGAGTAACTCAGTCAGTAACTCAGTAACTGAGCAGTCTGAAGAAGGGTCTCGACCTAAAACATCACCCATTCGTTCTCTCCAGAGATGCTGCCTGTCCCGTTGAGTTACTCCAGCAATTTGTGTCTATCTTCGATTTAAACCAGCATCTGCTGGTCTTTCCTACACATTAGGTCCCAGCACAGATCCCTGCAGAACTCCACTGGTCACAGACCTCCAGCCAGGGCAGAAACAGAGGCTTTGACGCAATTGGTCTCAATGTAATTTACTATAAACGCCCTGAGCTATAACAGGTGCATTAGAGGGTTGGGACCTATGGGTCGAGGATTGAGATCTATGAGGTGATCTGTTTCATTGCCCAGATCGGATCAAGGTTGGATTGAACGCAAAGCGCTGGAGTAACTCTGATGAGTCCCGATTCAAAACGTTACCGATCCATGTACTCCAGATGCCTTCTGATCCGCTGAGTTATTCCAGCACTTTGTGTTCTAGGCAAGGTTCCAGCATCTGTAGTTCTTAGTGTATACGTCTCGGATAAATGTTGTGCGGTTCAGCTCAAGATCCTACTAGTTGTACGAGGCTGTCGGAAAGTAACTGTTTCTGAACGTGGCGGTGTGGGACTTCAGGCTTGTGTACCTCCTATCCAACGGTAGCAGAGAGAAGAGGGCCGGCCCGGATAGTGGGGATCCTTGATGATAGATGCTGCCTTCTTGAAGCACCACCTCATGCAGATGCTTTGATGGTGGGGAGTGCTGTGCCCATGATGGACCAGGCTGAGTACACCACTCTCTGCAGCCTCTTGCAAGAGGAAAGATTTTCATTTTGTAGCAAAGACCATATCAGCTTCCTGGTTTCCTGGTTGAGGAAATTCAGGAAAAATTGCACACCTGATTTGACATCCATAATTTTAAATGTGCAGACATTTGGTCAGGACTAGAGTGGACATAACTTTCCCACCTGACTTTCCTTCATGGAATGCACTCAGGTTATCCAATGCAACCGACCTTGATAACAGTAGAATCTGTGTGCATCAGGCATAATCTTTTTTATTAAGATGTTTGCACTGATACATATTCCATACAACAGGAGCATTGCAATTTTCTCTTTAATCTCTTTGGTTTTCATTTTCTCTTGAACATAACATGCTGGCTACAACTTTGTGGTGCTTTTAGTTTTGTCCTCTTCAGTTCAGTGCTGTAGACATCAGTGTTTTCCTCATGCAGAAGCAAAGACTGCGGTTACTGGTTTATGCCAAATATAGACACAAAGTGCTGGGGTAACTCAGCGGGTCAGGCAGCATCTCTGGAGGAAAAGGATAGGTGACGTTTCGAGCCGGGACCTTTCTTCAGATTTCTGTCGGGTTGAGGCCCTTTTTCAGCGAGTCTATGGAAGAGTCCTGACCCGAAACGTCACTTATCCTTTTCCTCCAGAGATGCTGCCTGACCCGCTGAGTTACTCCAGCACTTTGTGTCTTTCATTGTTTACCTCATGTTGCCCAGCTGCAGTCTTCCACTCTCTCTGGTTCAGCCACCAATCCACTGGGACCATTCTATCTCCAACAAAGGCAGCTCTGTTTAAAAGCCGTGCCTTCCTCTAACTCTGAGCCAGATCGGATCACAATATGCGGCCCAACCCTCGAACTAGACATTTGTTTGGACTTGGCAGACTGCGAACCTGCTCTGTTTTGTCAGCATTAGCAGACGAAAGGACTTGTTTGAACTATCCAGGATTAGTTTTCTCAGCATTATTTAAATTAGGTCACTGGGTATTTATGATTCCAAGGAGATATTAACATGCTGAGCGCTGCAATTATTCTATAAAAGGGGAAATGTATGTGGTGGACTGAAGGATAACAGTGACAGAGGTTTTATTTCAGCAGCTGGCATGCTAGTGAAAAAGTCCAACTTGAATTATCTTTCGATAGCTTGTACTCTGTGCTAAAGAAGCCGTAACCTAATGGAAATGTCTCATTCAATTAGTATGTTCATGTAGCATCTTTATTGAAAAATCCAGAACATGACTTACTAACACAATCAGTCAGAAGCTAAAAGAACAGACCACACATGGCCTTGATCATATTTGACCAAGCCTCACCTCACCTTGCACCACTGCACCTAATGTATGGATCTCCATTGCTGCGTCAGTCTGAAGAAGGGTCTCGACCCGAAACGTCACCCATTCCTTCTCTCCTGAGATGCTGCCTGACCTGCTGAGTTACTCCAGCATTTTGTGAGCAAACAAGACATAAAAACAAACAAACAAACAAAAGATTTATCCAGACGCACTGTTTCAGATGTAGCACTTTCAATTTTGTTGTACTGCTCGTACAATGACAATTGAATGATCCCAAGTCATTGGCGGCATGGTGGCGCAGCTGTAGAGTTGCTGCCTTAAAACGCTTGCCGCCCCGGAGAGCTGGGTTCGATTCTGACTACGAGTATTGCATGTACGGTTTGTATGTTCTCCCCGTCATCATGTTTTCTCCAAGATCTTTGGTTTCCTCTCATACTCTAAAGACGTACCGGTTTGTAGGTAAATTGGCTTGGTATAAGTGTAAATTGTCCCTAGTGTGTGTAGGGTAGTGTTAATGTGCTGGGATCGCTGGCCGGTAAGGACTTGGTGGGCTGAAGGGCCTGTTTCCATACTGTATCTCTAAACTAAACTAAACTAAATTACTGCATTGTGCACACTCTGTCAAAAGCAGTTAATTCATAAAGACTGTTGGTAAAACCAATACTCAGAAAAAACAGTGAACTCAACTCAGGAGTTTGCAGAATATTCCAAGGAGAACAATTTGTCCTTTACCAGGATAGAAGTCCCACGAGGCAGATTAGTCAGGGAGGAAAATAAAAGGTTTGAAATAAGCAGGATACAATCTAGTTTAGTTTATTGTCACGTGTACCGAGATATAGTGAAAAGTTTAGAATTTAGAATAGAATAGAATGGAATGCCTTTATTGTCATTGTACGAACAGTACAACAAAATTGAAAGTGCTACATCTGAAACAGTGCGACAGTGCAAATCTTTCAAAAACAATCGCACCAACATAGGAACCAATACAATAAGCACCAATATCAATAAAACCCAATAAAAACTAATAAATAATAAATGAGTTTTGCACCTAAGATGCTGTATATAAAAAAGTGCAAAGAAAGTGAGAGTTACATCAAGTCAATTATTTCCATTCACAGTTCTTATGGCCCAGGGAAAGAAGGTAGGTTTGTTCTAGTCCTTAGGCTCCTGTAGCGCCTCCCAGAGGGCAGGAGAGCAACCAGTTCATATCCTGGGTGTGTGCTGTCCTTAATTATATTTCTGGCCCTGTTTAGACAACGCGAGCTGGAGATGTCCTCCAGAGAAGGCAGTGGACAGACGATAATTTTCTCTGCTGTCTTAATAACCTTCTGGAGGGTCTTCTGGTCTGCAGCTGAGCAACCAGCATACCACACTATGGTGCAGTATGCCAGTACGCTCTCAATGGTGGAGCGGTCGAAGGTCACCAGCAGATTCTCCTTCAGTTTGTTTTCTCGGAGCAGTCTTAAAAAGTTTTTGTTGCATGCTAACCTGTCAGCAGTAAGACAATACACGATTACAATCGATCCATTTACAGTGTATAGATACATGATCAGGGATCTGCCTGAAACATTGAAGGAATGCAGCATGTGCATATTAATGCAACAAATTCAACCTTCACCGAGGAAGGTAACCATTATTGGGTCAGAGTGTAATTCAATCAAAACTATTGAAGCGTGCACCCAACATATTCAACCAACGCACCCATTAGTTGCCAGGCTGCGTATTCACCCACTGAACCATCAAACAAATAAGAAATTTATCACAAAATATATTCAGGACTCTTTAGACTTAGAGATTGTATTTCCCCCATGTTTTGTTGTACAGAATGGGTTCCACAATTTAATCCAATAGTAAATCTAAAGTGACCCCCCCAAAAAGTGCAAAAAATCAGGATGTCCTTGCTTTAAGAAATTGTTATTATGATTGTTATCGTTAAGAGGGATAAAAACCTGCCCTACAGGTTTCACATATCTGCATACAGACACACACAAGCAGTCACACACACATACGCATACAGACCCATGCACGCGCATACACACAGACACGTGCACACTGCTGCCACCTGGGGCACAGCACGGGCTTTCACTCACTGATTCACTGGAGATGTTGAAGAGCTCTCTCCATGGGAGCCCAGGGTGCGCTGGGAATGAGGTAAAGTGGAGTTACTGTAGGGCAGGGGAGTGTCACCAGCAAAGGGTGATTGGAGGGAGAGGGGGTGGCAGTGCTTGGGTCCCTTGAGGTGACGGAGCAGGGAGCTGACCGGCGATGCTCCACGGTGGTAGAGGATCCCACCTCCCTGTCACCAGCAGCCTCGGGCTGTGTGATCAGTCATCAGATCACGGATGCCTGAAGCGGCTCTGAGGACAACGTTTTAAGGAAGTGGAGTCACTGCGCGTGATATCCCTCGAGTTCAGTTCAAGACACGTACATTTCATAGTTTCTCATGTGACGTACTGTGCTTTATTAACACAGGCCATGGATTGCAAAACTTTGATCCATTTCTAGTTTAAAGTAACCGATACATGCTGCATGCATTGATGATGCAAGCACGTGTAAACATGGCAGGCCAATGGCACGAAATGCTAGTATGATTTAGATGGGCAAACTACTTTGGAAGTGTCTGGCCTTTGTGTCAGATCAGTGTCAGGGTTTATGTCTGGGTAGTGGGGAATGGGGAGTGGGAGTGGGCCGTGGGGGATGGGGAAGGGAAATGGTCAATGGGGAATGGGCAGCAGGAATGGGGAATGGGCAGTGGGAAGAGGCAATGGGAATGGGAAATGGGCAGTGGGAATAGTGAACGAAGGGTTGGGCAGTGGGTAGTGGGAATGGGGAATAAGGAGTGGGCAGTGGGAATAGGGAATGGGGAATGGACAGTGGGAATGAGGAATGAGCAGTGGGAATGGGGAATGAGGAATGGGCAGTGGGAATGATGAAAAGGCAGTGAACGGTGGGTCTGCGGGCAGTGGGCAGTGGGAAAGGGCAGTTGGGAATGAGGAATGGCCAATGGGAATTGGGAATGGAGAATGGGCAGTAGGAATGGGGAATGGGCAGTGGGAATGGGGAATGGGCAGTAGGGGAATGGGGAATGGGCAGTAGGAATGAGGAATGGGCAGTGGGGAATGAGGAATGGGCAGTGGGCAGTGGGAATGGGCAGTGAGAGTGGGCAGTGGGAATGAGCAGTGGGCAGTGGGAATGGGCAGTGGGAATGGGCAGTGGGGAGTGGGAATGGGCAGTGGGAATGGGCAGTGGGAGTGGGCAGTGGGAATGGGCAGTGGGCAGTGGGAATGGGCAGGGCAGTGGGAATGGGCAGTGGGGAGTGGGAATGGGCAGTGGACAGTGGGAATAGGCAGTGGGAGTTGGCAGTGGGGAATTGGAATGGGCAGTGGGCAGTGGGAATGAGCAGTGGACAGTGGGAATGGGCAGTGGGAGTTGGCAGTGGGGAGTGGGAATGGGCAGTGGGCAGTGGGAATGAGCAGTGGACAGTGGGAATGGGCAGTGGGAGTTGGCAGTGGGGAGTGGGAATGGGCGGTGGGCAGTGGGAATGGGCAGTAGGAATGGGCAGTGGGTAGTGGGAATGGGCAGTAGGGAATGAGGAATGGGCAGTGGGAATGGGCAGTGGGTAGTGGGAATGGGCAGTGGGAGTTGGCAGTGGGGAGTGGGAATGGGCAGTGGGCAGTGGGAATGGGCAGTGGACAGTGGGAGTGGGCAGTGGGAATGGGCAGTGGGCAGTGAGAATGGGCAGTGGGCAGTGGGAATGGGCAGTGGGAAAGGGCAGTGGGCAGTGGGCAGTGGGAATGGGCAGTGGGCAGTGGGAAAGGGCAGTTGGTAGTGGTCTGTGGACAGTGGGTAATAGTCTTTGGCAGTGGGGATGGGCAAAGGCCAGCAGGGCCCTGTCACATCTAATGGTGGTTCCCCATGTCACGCACCACCTGTGGACAGAGAGATGGACTGAATGTCTGGCCTGCTGTAGGTGGGGAATGTATGGAGAGGTGGGGGACAGGCGGGAGGTGAACGGGAAGCCACCCACACCCCCGTCCCGGTGGGTGGGGAGAGAGGATGAGGTTGCCAGAGGGACCGGGGTGGGGAACCTGCGTCCTATGATCTGCAGCGACTCCCTCCCTGCTTCCAGGGTGTCAGCCGGGATCTCCTTCGAGCTGCCAACCTCCCCAAGCCCCTAGAAACCTGGCAGCTTCAGTTAAATGAAAATAAAACCCAGAACCACATTGTGAAATCTTGCTTTAGTGCATGGTGAAATGTTGTGCCTTGCTAAAATGGGATATTCTCAAGCAGGAGTGACAGCAGGCATCTGCTCACTAGATATCAGCTGCCAGGCCTAATATAGATTTCACCCATAAACCTGGCTCTTTGGCCAACTGCTCAGGCCTCTGATCCAGTCTCTCCATCTACGGCTCAGTGCTATTTTAGTCTGGTTCACCTTGGCATGGTGGTTACCGGAGCAATGTAGATTGGCATCCGAGAACGCAGCCACCACAAGGGCCCGAACATGACGGGGCCCACGTATCTCCAGGTGGCACAGCTGCTCCTGCCCATCCTCTCCCTTTGTTCAACCAGCTCTGGTTCCTTCCCGCGCGCCCTGTAGAGTGTGTGGGGCAGGACAGCTGGAGCCTGGAAATGCTGGGAACACCAGGGAACAAGGTTCAACCTTGAGGTCTTTCAGTCCAAGTGTTCCCAGATGGAACTCTTCCCTCAGGGGCTGCTGGTTTAGTTGTCTGCCGCTTCTCACCACCGCCTCTGCAGTCCCCCCCTCACCGTTCTCGGATGCCCAGTTGGGTTTGCCTACTGGGCCTCAGGAGTGATTGGGTTTCGGGTCGACACCCTTCTTCAGATCAATGGAACCTGGTGTCAGTGGACACCAGAGATCCAATAAGTTCAACCATTCACTGAGGAATGGAAACAACAGAAAGAAGAAAACCATGGTGCCTTTGCATTCTGTTGTTCACCAGAAGATCAACTCAATCAGAACTGCTTGCAGCACACTGTCATATAATTGCCACTAGACCAAGTGGACCCATTGGGCCCAAACCTCTCCTGCATTGGTGCAGCACCATCTCCTCCCCTCCCCCCCCCCCTCCCCCTTCCCCGTCCCCCTCCCCTCCTCCCCTCCCTCCATCCCCCCTCCCCTCTCCCCCCTCACCCCCTCCCCGCTCCCCCCTCCCCCCCTTCGCACTCCGGCCCTCCCCTCCCCCCATCTCCTCATCCCCCTACCCCCCCTCCCTCCACCCCCTCCCCTCCCCTCCCCCCTCCTCCCTTTCCCTCCCCCCCACCCATCCCCCTCAACCCCCCTTATCCTGGGCGAACTTAATACAGGCAGGAATAAACCCCGAATCTCAACGGAGCAAATGGCTGAACCATTCACAGTTTAAGTGGTGTAAGGCCTAATGTGGGGAAATGCAGTCCTGATGACCAGGGGAGGCGTATGTTTCTCGTGAATGCTGGTTGCTAGTATAACCCTTGCATCTCCTCTCTCTCCTTCCCTCCCCCACCCAAGTCATTGTACTCGCTTCAAAGTCGCCTTGTTGAGTCTCATTGTCTTTAACTCGTTTTCACTAGCCCTAACAGTTTCACTGCTCACAATGGCCTGTTTCCTTTGTCATCGCGACTTTTTTGCATTTCTTTCATTCATTTGTTTTATATCTCTCTATATCACCGTCTATATCTCTCCTTTCCCTTTCCCCTGACTCTCGGTCTGAAGAAGGGTCTTGACCCGAAGCATCGCCTATTCCTTTTCTCCAGAGATGCTGACTGACCCACTGCGTTACTCCAGCTTTTTATGTCCATCTTAGGTTTATACCAGCATCTTCCATTTATACTCTCATCATCTGGTATTTAGTTCATTCGGCGGAGCTTGTCGGCCTTCAGAACCTTGATTTCTACAGCAGGTCAGCCTTAGAGAATCATTGGTGCTCGGTCCTCAGCTCCCCCCCACCAAAACCCCCGACTGTGACAGGACACCGCAGTCCAGCTCCCGGTGGCGCAGCGGGAGAGTTGCCACTTTACAGCGAATGCAGCACCGGAGACCCGGGTTCCATCCCGACCACGGATACTTGTCTGTACTGAGTTTGTACGTTCTCCCCGTGACCTGCGTGGGTTTCGTCCCACACTCGAAAGACGTACAGGTATGCAGGTTAATTGGCTTGGTAAATGTAAAAATTGTCCCTAGCGGGTATAGGATAGTGTTAATGTGTGGGGAGCGCTGGTCGGCGCGGACCTAGTGGGCCGAAAGGGCCTGTATCCATGCTGTATCCATGCTGTATCTCTAAACTAAACTAAACACCTCAGCCCCTGGTCTCTGACTGTGACAGGGAGCCACAGCCAAGCTCCCTCCACACCTCAGCTCCAACATTACAGCTGGATAATGTTACAGCGTTCCCTGCCAGAGAGAGAATTGATTTATTCCTGAGCAATGTGACAAAGAACACTGTTCTCATTGTTTCCTGGAGGAAGGCCAGCACACACCACAGGTGCTTGAGCATCTCACGGATGGTTCCTGGCCCTGGGACCTCCATACTCCACCTCAGCCATCTCGGGAACCATCGAATAGTGAGTGGAACCATCCATCCCCCACCGAGTGCAAGATATAACCTGGAACTGATGTTCTCCCAGGCGGGCCGTGAGCATTTTGTGAGATCGGAGGAAAGTATCAGCTGAATAAAAGCGTTAACTATGTGGGCACACATCTGTGTAAAGCTGCTCGGAGACACTGAGAGAAGTGGCTCTGGCTCCAGCTCACTTCTATTTCTGGAGTCAAAGCAGCAGCAGCTGTTGGTGTGTCTCTAATTCAACCTGTAGCTTTCACATTACTGGCCGACACTGGAGCCAACCAATGCTCACACTCCCATGTGTAATTACTTCACTGCAGGCATCTATTCCAGCACATAAACAGATGATCAGCAGTCATTCCATAATCTGAATGGTATGTAGGCGTTCATATCTGTCCAAATGCCGTAACAGCGCCAAAACAATCTCTTTATTGTAGTTCACATATAAGGCACCTTGTTCAAATTAAAACAGAAATTCAAAATTTGACCTCGTCAATAAATTTTTTTGATTTTTTTTTAGATTTAGAGATACAGCGCGGAAACAGGCCCTTCGGCCCACCAGGTCCGCGCCGCCCAGCGATTCCCGTACATTAACACTATCCTACACACACTAGGGACAATTTTTTACATTTGCCCAGCCAATTAACCTACATACCTGTACGTCTTTGGAGTGTGGGAGGAAACCGAAGATCTCGGAGAAAACCCACGCAGGTCACGGGGAGAACGTACAAACTCCATACAGACGGCGCCCGTAGTCAAGATCGAACCTGAGTCTCCGGAGCTGCATTCGCTGTAAGGCAGCAACTCTACCGCCGTGCCACTGTGCCGCCCTTTTCAGATTCTCACCCTAATCTGCAAGGAAGCAAAGGGGTGAACACAACCCTGTCCTCAACAACGGAGCTGCTGGAGAGGTGGTGGACAGATTCAAGTTTCTAGGCATCCATAACACCAGGAACCAAACCTGCTTTCCATGCACTGATGAAGCGGTGATCGAGAAAGTACATCAGCATATTTGCCTTCTTTGGACCTGGGACGATTCGGCATGTTCACAAGGATTCTCTTGAACTTCTACAGATGTGAGATTCTTACAGGGTACATCTCAGCCTGGTATGGCCACTATTCTGGGAGTGGGAATGGTACGTACAAGTCTCGGAAAGATGCCGGGAGGTGCATTCCATGATCTGTGTTGGCACTAAAGATACTTGAGAGTCGTTAGGATGAAGGTGAAGCTCACTGTATTGGTATCAGGAACAGTACGTAGCTCAATAGTTCCACAGTTCAGTGGTGCTTTATTTGTCACGTATGCAACTGCACAGTGAAATTTGTTTTGCATATATTACACATGCAAGTGCCGCTATTTTTTGGCACCATTATTCAGAGTCCAAGGTCCAGTCAGCACACCCGCTCGATGTACTGGAGCAGTTCCCATGAACCGACATCCCTCTCCTCTCCTCGCCCAGCCATCATTGTGTCCCGGGGACACCTCTTGCAGCTGACCTTGAAGGCACTGAAGGCATCACGCCGGTTCACCCTCCTACTAGCCCACTCCTAACGCCCGATGTCTCAAGCTTCTTCCCAGTAACATCATCCAATGAGCCTTCGAGGAGGCCCCAGCGAGCCTTTGGGCGGGTTCCCAATCCCTCCAAGCCTTTGCTGTTTGTAGGGGGTATGCACACCTGACCATAAAGGACAGTGACGTGTGAAATGGTCTGGCAGGACCTTGCTGTCCTTATGGTCAGGTGTGCATACCCCCTACAAACAGCATAGCAGTAAAACTCAGTTTATCTTTGTGTTAGTAGTGTCTGTCTATGTGTGAACTTTGGCCTTTAATAAACGTAGTGAAATGCCTGTGGATGTGCTTGCCTCATTGATCTAAATAAATGAATGAAAAGTGTTCTCATAGCGCAGCGCTGTGTCAGCGTTTGATTTTAATGGTCAAAATGAATGCGACTAGAATCTTTGAATGACATGTCATGATAAAGTACTTAGAAATTCAATTAATTCCGACACCTATTTTTTTTTAAATCACCGAAATCAACTTTATTCAAAAACACTATATTACTATCAAAGATGTAAAACTGCATGCATCGCGGACTCCGCCCACAATCCACACCTGGCTGTTGCAGCTGCTTTTCAGTGGACGGTTTTAGACCACAGGTGTCATTCTTGGAGGTGTCATTAACGTGTGAATTGGTCTGGCCGGACCTTGCTGTCCTTATGGTCAGGTGTGCATACCCCCTACAAACAGCATAGCAGTAAAACTCAGTTTATCTTTGTGTTAGTAGTGTCTGTCTCTGTGTGAGCTTTTTCTGGTCGCCGCTGGATTTTGAAATGTTTAAAAAATTTCGGCGACTATTGGTTTGACGCCAATGATCATAGCTTGACCTCTCCTGACGTAGGTGCTGTCGTAGGTTGTCGCCAGTGCTGACTTCGGTGAATTCCATTGCCGGCTACCTACGTCAACCGGCGACGTAGGTAGTCGGCAATGGAATGGCAATGCAATACCGGAGGTGAAAATTACATGAATTGTCTTCAGTTGTTGCCAACAGGATCATAGCTTGTCGTAGCTTGTCGCGGGTGGATGTAGGTTGACTTCAGTTGTCGTAGGTTGTCGCCTGTGTGGTCATAGGTTGTCGTAGGTGCGGTCGTAGGTGGACGTCCTAAGTCGCGACGATTGGGTCGCCGGTTGTCGGTAGCTTGCCGTAGCTTGACGTTTACTGGGTGGTAGGCTGTTGTAGCTTGTCGTAGACATTGTCGTAGGGGGGAGGGTCCAGTCGCCGTTTTGTCGGTGACCTGCTACGACTATGACAGTCGCCTAAAAAATCGCCTAAAAATCACCTAAGTGGGATAGGCCTTTACATTGACCAATACAGTGTACAGTCAATCTGTATCGCCATAGACTATGCTTGAGGCACTGATAGAAAGGTTGGTACTACTCTCCTTTACTATATGGAACTACATAAACCATATTCATGGTCTCAGGGAAATAACCTTCCAACGTGTGGTAGGTAAATGAGTTTATGATTGCACTAACTGACCAGCCTGGAGCAGTTCCATCCCTTGGTAATGGGTTTTACAATAAGCTCAGCAGGTCAACAACTGGCAAGTTCATTGACATTTCAAGGACAAAGCTTCAGCACAGACACTATAAAACCTTTATTGACATTAGCACACCATTAGTGAACAAATCATGTCAGATTACCAAACTGCTGTGAAGAAATGCAAACAGTTATTAATCAGCTATCCTTTGCTGATCACTGGACCCCAAAACCTGAATGCCTCAGTACCCCCATTGATTTAATTTTTGCTCTATGATCCATTAGCCGTCATGATGTAAGGTAGAACAACATTAAAAGGAGAAAGTTCCCTCCCGACTTCAACCTGTAACATCGGTGAGCTGAGTACAGAGGGAACACAGCCAGTTCTAATAACCACATTCAGTGCAAGAGGAAGTGGCTGTGCAGATTGTGAACTGTGCAGCTGCAGGGAGGCAGGAGATGAGATTGCCAGAGGACTGATGATAGATGCACAAAGTGCAGTGCACTCTGCTGATTTCATATGATCCCAGGTCAGTCTTCATTTTACTGCTTTACAACTGAGTACAATTTAGTGGTCTTTTGTTGCTAATAAAACACTTTGAGCCGTGATGAGGTTGTAAAACACATCATATAAACGCAAGTGTTTTTTTTCTTTTGCTGACATTTCTTTAGCTTTCCCCCACCAGTCCTGGTAATTTGGGGAATCCTCCCTTCCTTGCCGCACTGTAGAATGTCATGTTGTCAGGAGCTGAATAAAGGGCAGAATGTACAGAAGAACACAGCGTGACAGGATGATGAACAGAAAACCACTGCAGTTCCATTCTGCATTCCCCTCCCATCAGACTTTGCTGCTTGCAGTTCAGTCACATCTCCAGGCCAAAAGTGAACTGTACATTATCCATCTGTAAGGTCAGTATGTAGAGAGAGTAATCTTAACTTGTTGTAAACAACCTAGAATATTGAAGAGGACAGCACAGGAACAGGCCCTTCAACACACAATGTCTGTGCCAAACATGATGCCAAGACCCATTCTTATTTGTGTAAGAAGGAACTGAGGATGCTGGTTTAAACCGAAGAAAGACACAAAAAGCTGGAGTAACTCAGTGGGACAGGCAGCATCTCTGGAGAGAAGGAATGGGTGATGCTTCGGGTCGAGACCCTTCTTCAGACTGAACAAGGGTCTCGACCCGAAACGTCACCCGTTCCTTCTCTCCAGAGATGCTGCCTGTTATTAAAGCTGAGTTATTCCAGCTTTTTGTGTCTACCCACTCTTATTTGTTGCTAATTATGGCTTGAGGCCACGGGTCAAAGGTCATAGACAATAGGTGCAGGAGGAGGCCATTCGGCCCTCCGAGCCAGCATCGCCATTCAATGTGATCATGGCTGACATTCTCAATCAGTACCCCGTTGCTGCCTTCTCCCCATACCCCCTGACTCCGCTATCCTTCTCTCAGTCCTGTTCCATAAGTGGTGCAGGCAGGTTACCCTCATATACCTGGGCTGAAGAACAAAGGCCAATCACTCTTCTCTCCCTGACACCAGGGACTGGCCAACTCTGGATTAATAAAGCATTGAGTTTGTTGCCCCCTTTATCATTAGACTGAGGAATACAGAGGTCAGTGCATTTGTCTTCTGATGTCGATTACATTTTGACCAATACACCTGGATTCTGGAAATCCGTTCAAAACAAGACACTTAGTCCCAAGCCAAAGTTTAATTTGAGAAATAAAGTGGAAAAGTAAATATTAAAATGCACCTTTAAATCAAAATAACAAATCTATTTGGCTAGCTAGATAGAAATAGATAGTTTTTTTAAATTGACCCTTGTTAACTGAATGTAATGTGTGTGTATAATACCAGCACTGTAGTCAGCTGGAGAAGCAATGAGAGGCTGTTCCCCCATTACTCAGTCTTGGGGACCACATGATGTGATAGGTTTTAAAGACATAATTCTGACGTAACTATCAAGAAGTTACTTTAAAACTATTTTCTTTTCATGACACTTAAACTGGCCTTTCATATGGAATCTGTTTTGAAAAATAGATCTTTCTAATGAGATTGAAAAATAAATCTTTCCATCACTTGATATATTCACCACTCACAATCATAACTATAAATAATAACAGCTAGCTGACTTTGCACAGCTGTGAGACAATTTATTATTTCTGATCTAGATGCTTCAATGGAGGTATCTTCCTGATCCCCACCCAACTACAATAATCAGAAAAAACACACATGGCATGAGCATAAACCCAGTCACAAAGGTCTGTGCCGCTCAGCACGAGGCTTTGCAATGATCTGTTCCAGTACAGGGTTGCTGGTGTGGAGAATTGAAAGCATGCTCAGTGGTCCCCATGTAATCCTAGATGTCCAAACCAAAGCCATTCTTAACCTCGTTGATATTTGCTACATGTTCCGATGTTGAACTCTGTGATACTTGGCTCCGCTGTTGCTCTTGAATCCCCAGCACTCTGGTAGATTCCTAAAGCTATCATAGATGGTGTAAAGCCGACCACTTCGTTATTCAGTAAACCCTGCACTTGGGAGTAAACATTCGTGTCCAAACAAAGGATTGGGAGGTAATGTTGACTTTGAACTCTATCATTAAATTGAGAAATGTTGGTGATTCTGGAAATCAAAGCAGAGAATAGAAAAGATGCAAACTAATTGTCACTTAATCCCTACTCAGTGAAATGCTCAAGATTTTAGATTGGTTTTGTTGATTGGTTAGAAGGCACAGATTCAAAAGGTTACCTCAAAAGTTAAAGAAGAAGTTGGAAAAACAAATCTTACCCAGGTGGTGGAATTTGTAAACACAAGCAAACTATGTAAAATAAAGGGATTAGTACGGACGGGGTAGTCAGCTTGGACATGGGAGGACAAAGGCCATGTTTCTGTGCCGAATCACTCTGTGACTCCAATAAATAACATTGTCATTTGGATAAAAATAAGGATATGAAATCTGACTACTCCAAACACAAAATAGTACCATCGCTGGGGAAGTGAAACAAAAATAGAAATGCTGAAAATACTCAGTTGGTCGGGCAATAACACAGGGAAGAAACTGCAGTCAAGGTATGATTGGCTGGTATTGTGTGATACCCTTTTTTAGTTTAGTCTAGAGATACAGCACGAAAACAGGCCCTTCGGCCCACCGAGTCCGCGCCGACCTTAACACTATCCTTCACACACACACCTGGGACAATTTACACATAAACCAAGCCAATTAACCTAGAAATCTGTAAGCCATTGGAGTGTGGGAGGAAACTGAGGATCTCGGAGAAAAGCCACGCGGTCACGGGAGAATGTGTAAACTCCGTACTATAGATCCCGTAGTCGGGATCGACCCCGGGTCTCTGGTACTACAAGCGCTGTAAGGCAGCAACTCTACCGCTGCACCACCGTGCCTTTGCTCTTTGATTTGATTTGAAGGCACCAGGGGAGCTACACGCCATCGTCAACAATCACCGGACGCTGTACCCAAATATCTTCTCCAACTTAGCCGGGGACTATGGATGCAGATGATAGAATCCGATGGGGCAGGGAGGTGGAGTGTGGAACATAGAAGGAAGGTTAGATGGGCAAATGGAAACCGGGGATTGGGAGAGGGGACCCAATGGAAGGTGTGTTTGGGTGATGGGCAGATGGAGTGGGTGGGCAAGAAGTTGGGTGAGAGGGGCAGGAGAGGGGTGTGGTAAAGAATGGTACGTGTAGTATCTGGGTGCATAAGGAGATCAAGGGGAGCAGGTTGCCTGACATTAGAGAAATCAAATTTCATGCCATTGGATTGTATTTTACCCGGGGGAAATATGAGGTGCTGTTCCTCAGGTTTGAGTTTGGCCGAGGACAGACAAGTCGGTGTGGGAATGTCTGGCAACTGGAAGATCCAAATGGCCATGGCAGACAGAACGAGTGTTCGGCAACCTCTCCTCCCCATCAGCTGAGGCTGTCTGAAACTCTGCTGCCAGTTGGAATCTGCAGGGTGCTCAGGTGTGGATGGCTGGCAGTAGATGGAGGGTGGAAGTAGTCGTAGAGTCAAACAGCGTGGAAACAGGTCCTTTGGCCCAACTTGCCCACTCCAGCCAACATACCCTGTCGATACTAGTCCCACCTGCCTGTGTTTGACCCATATTCCTTTAAACCTATCCTATCTATGTATCTGTCCAAATGTTTTTTAATGTTGTGATAGTATGTGCCTCAACAATCTCCTCTGGTGGAGGTATATTGTATACATTGCAGAGGGTGGTCAGTGACACAACTGGTGGAGCTGCTCCCTTAATGCCAGTGATCTGGGTCTGATCCTGACATCTAGTGCTGTCCTTGTGGAGTTTGCACGTTCTTCCTGTGACCATTGGGCTTGCTCTGGTGCTCAGGTTTCCTCCCATACCGTAGGCTCGCTTTTTAAAATGGACACTCTAAATTGTGAGGGTGTGGTAGAATCTGCAGGGTGTTGATGGGAATTCTGTTGAATAAGTTATCATGAAAATTATAGAACAAAGGGGGGCCAGAATGGATTTACACAGAACAGCACGACACAAGATGTGTAGGAAGGAACTCCAGATGCTGGTTTACACCAAAGATAGGCACAAAATGCTGGTCTAACTCAGCGGGTCAGGCAGTATCTCTGGAGAAAAAAAATAGGGGACGGTTCATATCTCCTTTTAACCTTTGTCCTCTTTTTCATCCAGAAAAAAATGGTTCCGTCTGTCTACCCTGTCTGTGACTGTCTACCCTGCCTCTCATCTATATACTAAAACTTTCGTTTGTTATCTTGTTTGTGACTGAACTTCAGCCAAAACGGTACATGATAGCACGACAATTTTAGGCCCACCTTACTCACCATTGTCACTTTACTGATAATGCAAGTAGTTTTATTGAAATCTGTGTTATATTTTTAAAGTTATTCACATTTTAAAGTTTAAAAGGAGGGGAGGGGAGGAGGGAGGGGAGGAGGGAGGGGGGAAGGGGGGAGTGGGGGAGAATGTAGAGGGGAGGGGGGGGTTGAGAGGGGAAGGGGGGAGGACAGGGTGCTGCACCAATGCAGAAGAGGTTTGGGCCCAACGGGTCCACTTTGTCTAGTAGTTTATAAACTTCTCTCAAGTGATTGGTACATCACTGCTCCTTCAGCTCCCAAAGTCCCCACCCTCAGCAGCTCTTGCACCAAGATTTCAGTCACTGGCCCGGATATCTCTTTGATTGGTGATGGCTCCGTGGATATTTGGGCCCATACTGTAGTAAAGTTTAGTTTAATTTAGAGATACAGCGGAAACAGGCCCTTCAGCCCACCGAGTCCGCACCGACCAGCGATCCCCACACATTAACACTACCCTACACACTAGGGACAATTTTACATTTTACACCAAGCCAGTTAACCTACAAACGTGTACGTCTTTAGAGTGTGGGAGGAAATTGAAGATCTCGGCGAAAACCCACACAGGTCACGAGGAGGACGTACCGTATAGCCAAGTACCCATAGTCAGGATCGAACTCAGGTCTCTGGCGCTGTAAGGCAGTAGCTCTACCACTGCGCCACCCATGTGCTGATTATTGGAAGAGGTAGTGGTGCCAGGGCTAGGTTCTGGAGCTCAGTCCTCCCATCGTGCTGGGACCAAGGTCACCGTGACTCCAGTTAAGAGTCTGGCAATGAAACCACCTGTGGACATTGTGGAAAAATGTTCCAGTTAAATCAGACCGAACTCATAACGCAGCAAACAAGTTGTGTGGGTCTTGGTGGGAATGACTGGACAGGGAAAATGTGCAGGAAGGAACTGCAGATGCTGGTTGACAAAGAATAGAGGACGTTTCGGGTAGAGACCCATCTTCAAAGTCTGAAGAAGGGTCTCGAACCGAAACATCACCCATTCCTTCTCTCCAGAGATGCTGCCTGTCCCGCTGAGTTACTCCAGCTTCTTGTGCCTATTTTTGATATTCAGGGAGTTGTTTTTCCTCTCTATTGTCTATTGGATAATAAGTTTAATTTTAGCATCCTAAATCAGCGGCTGGGTGAGATTATCTCAGCGTAACCGGGCAACGTATCAGTGATTAAACTCTGTCCACAGAGAGAAAAGCCAGTCGGACAGCTTATCGCAGCCGCTTCAGCTGCCCTTGAGCAGCTGGGCTTTTTGTTCAAGGCTCTGCTTGTCTCGGTAATCGATTCATCAGTCATTATCCGTCCAACACTCTTCCCATTTTACAACATAACCATAAAACACAGTGGACTGCATTGGTGTTTAATGGCACAAATTAACATTGTTTAAATAGCACACTTTACTTGCCGAATTTTCATCAGGCCCAAGTGATTCCATAGATTAAAGCCTGAGGAACAACTCCTTGCAGCAATGGATTTATGTTCCCTGTTAAAATGTATTGTAGCTTACATTGTAGCTTCCAACCTTGTAGCTTATGATCATTGTAGCTTATTGTAGCTTACGATCTTGGATGTTGCTCCAGGAAGGTGGAGACAAACAACAGTTGGGGACCATCTACTGTTCTGAATCTTCATCTACTGTTCTGAATCTTCATCTTCAATCAGTGTGGATTATTGGAGATAGGCACAAAATGCTGGAGTAAATCAGTGGGTCAGGCAGCATCTCTGGAGAAAAGGAATAGGAGACAAAGGGTCTCGACCTGAAACATCACCTATTCCTTTTCTCCAGAGATGCTCTCTGCCCTGCTGAGTTACTCCAGCTTTTTGTGTCTATCTTCGGTGTAAATCTGCAACTAGTTCTCTCTTGAATACATTCAGAGACTTGGCCTCCAATGCCTTCTGAGGCAGTAAATTCCACAGATTTACAACTCTCTGACTGAAAAAGTTTTTCTTCATCTCCGTTCTAAATGGCCTACCCCTTACTCTTAAACTGTGGCCCCCTGGTTCTGGACTCCCCCAACATTGGGAACATGCTTCCTTCCTGCCTCTAACGCGTCCAACCCCTTAATAATCTTATATGTTTCGATAAGATCCCCTCTCATCCTTCTAAATTCCAGTGTATACAAGCCTAGCCGCTCCAGTCTTTCAACATACGACTGTCCCGTCATTCCGGGAATTAACCCACTGTGTACAAGCGATCTGAAGATGAATAGTGAGTTTCATCCTCCCACTTGACTTAATAGGACACGTGTTGTTGGAAGCAAAGGCAAGGGGATGAAGAACGAGGATGTTTGAGTGCCGGGGAAGCAACACTATTATTGCTAAAAGAGGCAGACTATCCATTGATCAACTGAAGAATTAGCCAGACTAGATTGGGCACTGCAGTGGAATCAGAGTCTGCCAGCTCATTGCAGCACAACCTCTGCCTGTGGAAAAGCAAAGTCTTGGCCCCAGACTGCTGCCAGCATTTGTTACCCTGCTGAAGCCCCTGCTGTTGCCGGTCTAGCCCAGGGTTCTCAGACAGCATCGTCCAAACACACAGCCTCCCACAGCTGGAAGGACAGGGCAGCAAAAGCTGGAAGTTGCCCTCCTGACCCACACACCCTCCTGACGTGGAAAGGCCGCGGCGCAGCCCAAGTTTATATCTCGTCGTTCCCTCACCATCGCTGGGTCAAAGTCCTGGAACTCCCTCCCTGACAGCATTGAGGGTGTACCCGCACCTCGCCTCAAGAGACAACTCACCAGCAACTTCTCAAAGGCAGCAAGGGATGGACAATGAAATGCTGGCTCAGCCCATGAACATGCACCCCTTGAATGAATAAGACATACAGAAATTTATTGAAAAGCAAGGACTTAACATTAAATGGCTGCAAATATCTGAGCCATGCATCCCAATTGAATATTGCATTTCTGGATCTGCCTCTCTTGAGGACATCCTAAATCCTGAAATGGTTAAAATGGAGGCAGGCAGGTTAGTATTGGCTCGTATCAGGCTTAACAACTATAAAGAAGGATCTCGACCTGAAATATCACCTAATCCTCCAGAGATGCTATCTGAACCGCTGAGTTACTCCAGCGTTTTGTGTCTATCTTCGGTTTAAATCAGCAGCTTCAATTCCTTGTTACTCTTAACAAATGTAACCCTCTCCCTCCCACATGCCCACCTCTCCCGAGGAGGTCAGAATTCTTTCCCGCAACTAGCCAAGATCTTGGCCCGGGTTACAGATGAATGGTGAAGTCCTGATATCAGCACCAACTCTACGTCATGTTAATCCACACCAGCAGGCACAGCCCAGGTTTTTGCCCCAATCTGTGCTGAATTCCTGATGTCGGTCTGGGCAATGATGGTGCCGTGTTGCAGACAGAGAGCACTCATGCTCCATTATAATCGTTCCCATGGTCAATTCATCTGTTCACAATCAACCAAGGCTCGTAGATGAAAAGCCGTCCCTGAAACAGGCTTAAAGACTGTCCAAAGATAGACACAATGTGCTGGAGTAACTCAGCAAATCAGGCAGCATCTCTGGAGAAAAAAAAAGATGACATTTTGGGTTGGAATCCTTTTTCAGACTGGCCATTTGACCGGGCCCTGGTTAAGAATTATTGCAGCAGGCTTCAGGAGTATTATCTGTGTAAGAAGGAACTGCAGATGCTGGTTTAAACCGAAGATAGACATAAAAAGCTGGAGTAACTCAGCGGGACAGGCAACATCTCTGGAGAGAAGAAATGGGTGACGTTTCAGGTCGAAACCCTTCTTCAGACTGGAGCAGCGTCACCCATTCCTTCTCCAGAGATGCTGCCTGTCCCGCTGAGTTACTCCAGCTTTTTGTGTCGCATCTGTTTGCTCTTGAAAAGGGGAGAGTTCAGGGTGATTTGACAAAAGCATTTAGAAGTATGAAGAGATCAGACTGTCTGTGTGTGGTTAGAATATTTGATGTAGATAAGATAAGGTAAATAAGAGGACATGCGTGTGGGTTGTGTAAGCACAAAGAACTGGGTCAGATGTCAGGAGTTCCTTCTGCCAACAGTGGGATTAACCTTTGGAACAGGTTCTTGGTTGTGAAATGGATTCAAATTCACTCCCAATGTTCAGCGAGGAGCAGGCTCTTTGCAGAGACATTTACCTCCAAATGGTCTGTGAAATGTTGTCTCTTGAACATTTTTAGATAATATTTTAATATCAGCTCATAGAACATAGAACAGTACATCATAATAACAGGTCCTTCGGCCCACAATGTCTGTGCTGAACATGATGCTAAGACCATCTCTCTTTTCTACCTGCACATAATCCATATCCCTCCATTCCCTACATATCCAAGTACCTATCCAAAAGCCTCATGAACACGACTATCGTACCTGCCTCCACCACCACCACCCAGCAGCACATTTCAGTCACTTACCACTCTCAGTGTAAAAAAGTTGTCCCGCTATCTCCTTTAAACTTAGGTCCTCTCACCTCAAACCAATGCCCTCTGGTATATGATTTTTCCATCCTGGGAAAAAGGTTCTGACTGTCTACCCTATCTATGCCCCTCATAATTTTATGAACTTCTATCAGATCGCCCCGCAACATTCGACATTCCAGAGAAAATAATCCAAGACTGTCCAACCTCTGCCTGCAGCTGATGCCCCTGAATCCAGGCAGCATTCCGGTCAATCTTGTCTGCACCTACTCCAAAGTCTCCACATCCTTCCTGCAATGGGGCAACCAGAACTGTACACAATACTCCAAATGTGGCCTGTCAAGTCCTATAAAGGCCATAGAACATCGGAACAGAATTAGGCATTCAGCCCATTGAGCCGACTCCACCATTCAATCATCGCTGATCATTGACCAAGCTGCATCATGACTTCCTGACTCTTATTCTCAGTTCACCAACCTGTGACATCAAGCATATCATTTGCCCTTTACCACTCTATCTACTTGTGTTGCCACTCTATCTACTTGTGTTGCCACTTTAGGGAGATGGACTTGGGCCCCAAGATCTCTTTGCACATCAATGCGGTCATGCCATTAATTGTTTATTTTCCTCTTTTATTTGACATCCCAAAGTGCAACATCTCACATTCATTCGGATTAAATTCCATCAGCCATTTTTCCATGTATTTTTTAAGTTAATCTATATTCCATTGAACACCTTGAATGAATGAATGAATGAATGAATTAATTAATTAATTAATAGGTTTATTGGCCAAGTATGCAGATACAAGGAATGTGCCTTGGTGCTCCGCTCACAAATGACAACACAAACATACAGTTAACAATTAAGAATAAAGCATAAACACATCAAACCAATAAGGATACACCATTACGCTCTAAACATGTGGGTGAAAATAAACCAGAGCAAAAAAGAGACTACAGACTTTGGTTCTTGAGTAGAACTATCACTCGTGGAAAAAAAGCTGTTTTTATGTCCGGAGTCGCCTTCCAGAGGGAAGTGTTTCGAAGAGTTTGTGGCCAGGGTGAGAGGGGTCAGAGATGATCTTTCCCGCTCGCTTCCTGGCCCTTGCAGTGTACAGTTCATCAACGGGGGGAAGGTTGCAGCCAACAACCTTCTCAGCTGTGCGAACGATCCGTTGCAGCCTCCGGATGTCGTGCTTGGTGGCGAGCCAAACCAGACCATGATGGAGAAGGTGAGGACGGACTTAATGATAGCAGTATTGAATTGGATCATCATTGCCTGTGGCAGATTGTGTTTCTTCAGTTGCCGCAGGAAGTACATCCTCTGTTGGGCCTTTTTGACTGTGGAGTCGATGGTGGCCCCCCATTTAAGGTCCCTGGAGATGATAGTTCCAAGGAACTTAAATGACTCCACAGATGTGACTATGGTGTTGTTGATGGTGAGTGGGGGGAGAGGAGGGGGATCTCTTCGAAAGTCTTCGACAGCCTTCATCACAGTCTGCGACCCCAGCAATCTTGGTGCCATCTGCAAACTTACTAACCAACCCGTCTACATTTCAATCCAAGTCATCAAAGACTGGTCAGCATCTGGAGGCGGTGCGGGCAACATTGTGACACATTGAATGAGTGTAGATCGAGAGAAGATGCAAGCAGCACTGGCCCAAGGAGGTGTGTCATGTCACGTGACATGAGATAATTTCTGCTGAGATCTGAAACGATGATGTAGGCATAATGGCTTCATTCTCTGCAGTAACACCATGTGATGCTATCATCTTACGTCTATTCAAAGAATAGGATCCTTAGGCTAAGTTGGGCCACACCCATCACCATCCTGACAGACGACTTGACACGAAGCAACGAAGATGACGGTTCAGAAATAATTATTCTGCAACAGGCTCATGACACACGAGGAACATGATACGCAAAATACACGCTCACATGCTTCCTCTTGCTTTTTCTCTGGGCCCTGATTCTTGATTTGACACCATTCAGCAGCCTGGCCCCAAACTCTGGAATTCCCTCCCTTAACATCTTTGGTATCTAGATTCATTACAAAAGCTCCTTAAAACCTAGCTCTTACACCAAACGTTTAATCCCCTGCTCTCATTTCTTCATAGAGTCATAATCATCGAGTCATACAGCAGGGAAAAGGCCCTTCGGCCCAACCTGTCCCATCTACACTAGTCCCACCTTCTCGTGTTTGGCCCATATCCCTCTAAACCTTTCCTATCCATGTATCTGTCCAAATGACTTTAAAATGTTGTTATAGCATCTGCCTCAACTACCTCCTCTGGTAGCTTCTTCCATATACCCTCTGTGTGAAAAAGTTGCCACGCACAGTCCTATTAAATTGTTCCCCTCTTACCTTAAACCTATGTCCTTTGGTTCTTGATTCCCCTTCTCTGCTATATACCTCTCTGTATAGCCCAGGCCCTGCGGCCTTTAATGACCCATTGACGAAACCAAGACGGTGGGCCAAATGGTCTCCCTCCATTGATATGAGAGATATAAATCCATTACCCATTAAGCAATGAGCTATCAGTGTCAACTTGATTGATCAAGAGAAATTTAGTTACAAGTCAGGTGGACAAAGTAGTGAAGAATGCATTCAGCACGCTTGCCTTCATTGGTAAGAGGATTGAGTACAAAATTCGGCATATCATGATCATAAGGTCATAAGTGGTAGGAGTAGAATTAGGCAATTCAGCCCATCAAGTTTACTCCGCCATTCAATCATGGCTGATCTATCTCTCCCTCCTAACCCCATTCTCCTGCCTTCTCCCCATAACCTCTGACACCCGTACTAATCAAGAATCTTGTAGCCATACAAGTCATTGGTGAGACCACACTTGGAGCACTGTGTGCTGTTGTGGTCACCCAGCTACAGGGAGGATGTCATGAAGTTGGAAATGGTGTTGAAGGGATTCACTGGGATGTTACCTGGGCTTGCGGGCTTGAGCTACAAGGAGAGGTTGGGACTTTTGTTTTTGGAGTGTAGGAGGCTGAGGGGTAATCATATTGAGGTGTACAAGATCATGAGGGGCATGGATAAAGTGAACACTCACAGTCTTTTTCCGCAGGGCAGAGAGTTCCAAAACTAGGGGGCACGGGCCTAAGTTGGGAAGGGGAGAGGTTTAAGAGGGACCTCAGGGGCAACTCTTTCACTCAAAGGGTAGTCCGTATCTGAAACAAGCTACCTGAGGAAGCTATAGAAGTATTTTAGTTTAGTTTAGAGACACAGTGCAGAAACAGGCCCTTCGGCCCATCGGGTCCACACCGACCAGCGATCCCCACACATTATCATATCATATCATATATATACAGCCGGAAACAGGCCTTTTCGGCCCTCCAAGTCCGTGCCGCCCAGTGATCCCCGTACATTAACACTATCCTACACCCACTAGGGACAATTTTTACATTTTACCCAGCCAATTAACCTACATACCTGCACGTCTTTGGAGTGTGGGAGGAAACCGAAGATCTCGGAGAAAACCCACGCAGGTCACAGGGAGAACGTACAAATTCCGTACAGACGGCACCCAGGTCTCCAGGCGCTGCATTCACTGTAAGGCAGCAACTCTACCGCTGCGCCACAAATGTACAATTACAGTACATTTTTCAAAATACATTTGGAAAGATAAAGGGATAAGAGGGTTTTCGAGGGATATGGGCCGTATGCAAGCAAATGGGACTAGCCCAATATGCCAGCTTGGCAATGACAAGGCAAGCCAAAGTGCCTGTTTCCATACTGTACAGGTTTATGACTCTGTGAATGTCAACTGGTGGGCAACCATTTCACCAGAGGAAGACCAGGAGGTCGTCATGTTCCTTCCAGTGGCCAGGCTGTAGCAAAGCTGTTCACTATATAAGTCCCAGAATGGACCTTTAGTTTGAGGTGAGTTGTCTTATTTCAGCAGGCCTTCTATTTTGGTGTTGATATTCTTATGTGACCAGAGTGGCTGCCTTACCCTCATGGTCTGTTCAAGTGACCTGAGGTTATGAGGCAACATATCAATGGTAGTTTACTTCCTCTTTGTGGTGTGTGGGCACTCAGCCATGGTTTCCATACCTGACTAGGCTGCAGAAGCCACTATCGTATCTGCCTCCACCACCACCCCTGGCAGCGTGTTCCAGGCCCCCATCACCCTCTGTGTAAAAAACCTGCCCCGCACATTTGCACTGAACGTGCATCCCTCGTCTTAAAGCCATGCCTTCTAGTGTTGGACATTTCCATCTTGCGATAAAGGTTCTGATTGTTTATCCTATCTACGCCTCTCATAAGTTTATATATTGTTATCAAGTCTCCCCTCAACCTTCGTCATTCTCGAGAAAACAATCCAAGTCTATCCAACCACTCCCTGTAGCTAACGTTCGCTGATCCAGGCATCTTTCTTGTAAACCTCCTCTGCACCCTCTCCAAAGCTTTCAGATCTTTAATGTGCCACGCTGCGACCAGAACTGCGCGCAACACGCCATATGTGGCCAAACCAAAATCCTATAGAGTTGCACCATGCAGCATTTACTCTGCATGGCAGGAATATGTCCTGAAGTTCTAGGAATTGCACAAAACCGAATGCTTTACTGTGCAGGGTGGACTGGTCTTTAAACCCTGAGGCAGGGTAGACACAATCCTTGCTGGTGTCCAAATCCCTTGAACATCTCAGAACAGTTGTTCATCGTACGTTGAAATGTGCATGTGCTTAGACTCCGAGGGTTAATAACTGAAGCCATAGAGACTGTTCTCTGCAAATTTATTTTCAAATTGAGTCTACGTACCAAGACAACAAGGAAGGTGCAGGGCAGTAAATTAATGTCTCAACTTGTGTGCAGATGCAGGGGCCAGCATTTTATATGATCGCATTTCCGTTATTTTTTTTGAAGGAAAATTTTGAGTTCAGACTTGAATCAAAACGTCAAGACTTGGAGTGAATTCCATTTCTCACAACAAAGGTCTGGAAATATATAATTACCAAATAACGGACCACAATTATTTGCTGGTAAAACAATATACACAACCTTTTTAAGCTATTTGCGAATAACGTGGCAGAGGGAAGTTGGCAGAACGGAACAGGTCTGCTGGAGCAAAGTGCAGAAAAATGTGAGGTATGTGGATGTCTGAAGTCAGCTGGAAACTGCGCTGGTGAAAGATGGTGTCTAAAGTTCAGGTGTCTGCTTTCTCTGGAGATGATGTCTGGCCTACCAAGTCTTTCTTGTATTTCCTGTTTTTTGTTACGAAACCCTGATGATTTTCAGAGGACCAACATCGTGACCCCAAACTGACAAACTGTGACAATGGAATCTTTTGTAAACGGGAGTCTTTGATGTTCAGATTCTGGTAACCAGCTGGCATTCAAACTTGCAATGTGACCCCATCCCTTTGAGAAGTCAGTGATTTGTGATTACAGCTGCCACATTCATTCTTCACTAGCCTTTTCAAACAAAGGACTTTCCACTAAAATCCACATCAACCTGTGAGATGACTGGACAATATTGGTAAACCAGCGAGACACGAGAGACGGCAGATTCTGGAACCCTGAGCAACAAGAAACTACTGGAGGAACACGTAGAACAAGGAATTGCAAATGCTGGTTTACAAAACAAGATACAAAGTGCTGGAGTCACCCACTGGGTCAGACAGCATCTCTGGCGAACATGGACAGGTGACCTTTTGCGTCGGGACCTTCTTCAGACTGTTAATAGTGGGGGGGGGGAGGTTGGGGGAAGAAAACTGGAAAATGGGGGACAGGGTGAGTGGAAAGACAGGTGTGCGTGAGAGGACCTGGGTAGATCAGGTGAGGAAGGATGGTCTACCTGAAATGGCAGAATTCAATGTAAAGCTTCCAGGTGGAACTTTTAGTTTAGTTTAGTTTGGAGATGTAGCGAGGAAACAGGCCCTTCGGCCCACCAAGTCCATGCCAACCAGCGATCACCCCGTACACTAGCACTATCCTACACGCGAGGGAAAATCTTAAATCTTTTACCAAAGCCAATTAACCTAAAAACTTGTACATCTTTGGAGTGTGGGAGGAAACCAGAATACCCGGAGAAAACCCATGCAGTCACGAAGAGAATATTCAAACTCTATACAGGAACGGGGAGGGGAATTGAAGTAGCTTGTAACTAGGATATCCAGTAGGCCTTGGCAAACAGAGTACAAGTGTTCAACAAAGCAGTTGCTTATTCCCATCTGGTCTCACCGATAGGTCTCCTTTACATTGAGAGTATTGAATGTAATAGACGCGGTTGAAGGAGATGCGTAGAAGCCCCTGTCTCACCTGGATGGGCCGAAAGGCAGTGACAGCTACATGTCTCAGCTTTAGAGACACATGTGAGCTACCATTATAATCTCTGCTCTCAGAATCTTTACCCATTTGGTCCCAGATCTCCGTCAAGGCAGAAAGTTTGCATTGCCCACATACTAAAGCAGAACCTGTACACTGTTGCAGTTACTATTACTATAGTGGAACCAGTCCAGGAGACTCACGTGTCAGCAGCCTACAAAACAGCACAGAACTCTGCAAACTGTAGGTGCCTGAGGGCTGATCAGCAGCAGCAGCAGATGTTCACATTGGCAAATGTCCACATCAGGAAACTCCCGCCTCGACAATCTCTCCCACATCCAAAACCAACAGATAACCTTTAGATTCTTCCAGTTATGATCACTAAGCATTGATGGCCATGTCTTCATCTACCTTGGCCATAAGCACATGTTTCCTTCCAAAACCTCTCTATAATGTGAAAACCTCCGCTCCTTTAGATATCCTTTGGACTTTGGTCCGAAGAAAGGAAATAGAGATAATCCAGTAGTTTATATGCTGGTGAGCCTCACCATTAGTGGTTGGAAAGCTATTGGAGAGGATTCTTTGGGATAGGATTTATTCTCATTTGGAAGGGAATGGGTTAGTTGGGGATGGTCAGCATGGAGGGACATGGATCATGTACAGGCAGAGATTAGTTTAACATGGCATCACGTTTGGCACAGTCATCATGGGATATGGGCCAAATGTGGGCTGGTGGAACTAGTGTAGATAGGACGTCTTCGTCGGCATGGACGAGTTGGGCCGAAGTGCCTGTATGAGTCTAATTGAGCGTCAACAGGTAAAAGAGAGAAACACAGACCCTGCTGGAGAGAGGAGCAGTGGATCTACAAGCTGGCCTTCCCGGAGGACCAATGGCCAAGAGTTAAACAGCAATTGTAAAGCAAGATATTGCAGCTGCAATTAATGGCAAATTGACCGGATCCGATATAAAGAGCTCTGTTTTTTGAATTTATGAATTTGAACAGAGTGCATTTGTTTCCTGGTGACCGGCATAACTTGAATGCCTTAAAACTGGTCCATAATTCAGATGGGAATGTGCAACGTACAGAATGTTCCTGAAACAGCCAGTACTGGAACACAATGCGCTCTTCACGCGGCCTGTTATCTAACTGGAGCAAATCCAACGTAGATTATGATTCCGCACTTGCATGAAGCAAGCCTGGGTTATGTTTACTACTCCCCTGCTCCCCTGCTCCCCGTGTGGGTGAAGACGTCACCGTTGGTCTGGAGTACACACTCTGATCACACAACACAGCAGCAGCCATCAGCAGCTCCTCCACAGAGCTTCAGCTAACGCAATCAGCTTATCCTCTGAAGGAGGGGCCCGACCCGAAACGTCACCTATCCATGTTCTCCAGAGACACTGCCTAGCCCGCTGAGTTACTTCAGCACTTTATGTCTATCTTCAGCTTAACCACTGCTCCTTTCACCACCTTTCCACTTTGCCTTCTTCCCCAAGTGCCTTCAGTCTCCATGTGGCAGAACCTTCCAACTTCTAACTCCTCTCCAGGTGAAGGGGTCTCTCCTGCAAACACGATAGGGGATTCATTAGTGACGATCTTATATTCATGACCCTGGTTCTGGATGCCCACATTTTGGTGAAACTGGAACATAACCTGAGTCATTGCAGACCCTGCTGTAATTGCTCAAAGACCCTTTGATGAAACATCATTTACATATCAATTAATCTGCGAATATTCATCAACACCTAAAGTTTTATATCATTATTGCCAGCATCCCAAGGCTCCACAAGAGGAAATCACTGCTCAACACCTTGTTTGAATATAGAATTAATAATTAATTTCTTCAAATGATTTACATCCATGATTTATAATTTAATGGGGACGTATTAAAAGATGACCGGTTCCCCAGTTTGGAGAGTGTTCTGTAAGGGTTAACAAGGACATAACAGTGTGCAGAGCAGGGGTCACCTGCTGAGAATATATTCACCAACCATGGTAAAGAAGGTGATGAACACTGCTTTGGTTGCTTATAAGCTGTAAAGCTCTTAGCAAAACCTTCATATCTGGATTCATTCCAATTAACACTCCTAAGTTTGCATTTTAATGCAAAATCAATTAAACTAACTTAATCAACAGTAAGAATGGGCATGCGCTGTGATTTTTAGCTTTGTGTCCATTGACACTCAGATTTCACAGTCAGCTGCTTCATACACACTCAGATATCACAGTGTGGGTGCTTTATACAATAGTCAATAGTCAATAGTCAATAGTCGTTTATTTGTTACATACACATAAATGTGTAGTAAAATGAAACATTACCCGCAGTTGAACAATAAGACCAATAAGATTAATCAATAAAAATGCAATAACACATACAATCACAACTAACACCAAACAAAAAGAAACATCCATCACAGTGAGTCTCCTCCAGTCCCTCCTCACTGTGATGGAAGGCCAGAATGTCTTTTTCTCTTCCCTGCCGTCTTGTCCCGCGGTCAGGCTGTTGGAGTTGCCACATCGGGGCGGTCGGGGCTCCCGATATTGAAGCCCCCGCTGGGCGGTGAAAAAAAATCCCGCGGCCTATTTCAGGCCGCGCCGGATGGTGAAAGGTCCGTGGCGGGCCGACCCAAGCCCCGCGATTCGGGGCGGGCGGACACGTTGCCTCTGCCGCTGCCGGAGCTCCCGATGTCGGCCCCCATCCAGGGGCCTGCGGGCTTCCGACGTCCACGCGGCCCGCGCCGGAGCCTCCGGAGACGAGTCGCAGCCGTTCCCGCAGCATTCGCAGGCAGCCAGCGCCGCAGGTGGTGAGTCCGGACCGCGGGCTCTGCGAACCAGAGACCCAGGTGGTCCCAGGTGCATGGCCGGTGGTAGGCCGCAACGGGAACGGAGACACGATACAGAACAAAGGTCGCGTCTCCGTTCTGGAGAGAGAATGTTACAGTTACAGTTCCCGTTCCCTCCCACCCCCCCCCCCCCCCAAAACATAACATACAACACTACATCATATTAACACTACAATTGAGACAAAAACAACAAAAAACACAAAAGACAGACGGACTGCAGGCAAGCCGCAGCTGCGACACACACACATATCACAGTCAGTTGCTTTATGCACACTCAGATATCAGTCTGAAGAAGGATTCCGTCACCCATCCTTTTTCTCCAGAGATGCTGCCTGGTCGCTGAGTTACCCATCCTTGTCCTCCAGAGATGTTGCCTGATCACTGAGTTACTCCAGCATTTTGTGTCTACCTCAGATATCACAGTCAGGTTGCTTCATGTACACACAGATATCACAGTCAGGTTGCTTCATGTACACACAGATATCACAGTCAGTTGCTTCATGTACATACAGATATCACCGTCAGTTGCTTCATATCCACGCAGATATCACAGTCAGTTGCTTTATACAATGGCTCCTGGTGGCAGTGCAGGTCTTGTGGGTATAGCCTCACCCAGCAGCAAAGCAGTTTTGAAGTCACCAAGGGAAGCATCCTGGAGCATTCACCACTCTGCTTTGGTGCAGCTACTTTACGCTGCTGCAGGGCCAGTGGAGCTCTTTCAAACACCATGATCACTTATTTCCACCTCTATGACATTGCCTACTCATCCCTCAGCTCATCAACTGCTGAAACCTCAATTAATACCTTTGTTACGGCCAGACTTTGCTGTGGCAGCACACTTGTAAGCCGCCTTACAATTCTGTCTCGCAAAAGTCCCATTCATCCAGAACCTCCGGCCTGCTGATGCCTGGGTTAAACAAGAGCTTGATGGGAAAAATACTAACTCTGTTAATGCCACTGAATGATGGTTGGAACTCTGTCAACAAACAGATGGAGAAAATGATTCAAGGATGTGTCAAAGCTGCTTGACGATCATCTCACTAACTACTGAGAACCTCACGCCCATGAACCAGGAGAGTGGGGGAGGAGTGTACAGGAAGGAAATGCAGGTGGTGGGTTACACCGAAGGTAGACACAAGGGTCCCAACCCGAAACGTCACGCATTCCTTTTCTCCATAGATGCTGCCCGTCCCGCTGATTTGTGTCTACCTTGAGTGGAGGAGGAGCATAGAGGATGATGTTGAAAATGTCTAGCCTCTGCATGAGGGGCAACAAGGCCAGAGCACATCACGAACCATCAGCTCTAGCGCTCACCAGCTGCTCTGTGCAAGAATCAACATTGCCCTCAATAGCCACCCAACTGAACCCGAACAATCGACCGTCATCAGATGCAATTGCCCTAAATTAGTTTAGTTTAGTTTAGAGATACAGCGCAGAAACAGGCCCTTAGGCCCACCGAGTCTGCGCCAACCAGCGATCCCCACACACTAACACTATCCTACATCTCGATTGTTCGGGTTCTGAGGACAATTTACATTTATACCAAGCCAATTAACCGACAAACCATATAACCATATAACCATATAACAACTACAGCATGGAAACAGGCCTGTCCGGCCCTACCAGTCCACGCCGCCCATTCTGTACGTCTTTGCAGTGTGGGAAGAAACCGAATATCTCAGGGAAAACCCATGCAGGTCACGGGGGGAAGATACAAAGTCCGAACAGACAGCACTGTCAGTTAGGATAGAACCCGGGTCTCTGGTGCTGTAAGGCAGTAGCCAGGATCTGTAGGTTTACCCACGCCTTTGAGGATCTCTCTGCAAGTTCCTCCAGCTCCACACTGCCAAATGACGTGGACTTCATCAATTCTGACCTGTGAAGCATCCCGGAGTGTAATTCCTCCAACATTAGCACTGCCAGAAGTACGTTCAAATTCTTTAAGCTCATGCTCAGATCCCAGCAGCTGTGGGTTGTGTCTGTAATGCTCCAAGGTGTAGCTGAAGATGTCACAGCTGGCCTGAAGTGTGAATTCTGACAGTAAAATGCAGAAGCAGCCATTTGAACAGAAGCCACATGCAGGAGAACGGCACCTGGACATCCACCTCCTCTCCACCAACCGCTCAAACTCCCACCAATGCTCTCAAACTTATCTCACCAGCCATAAGCATCTTCTGACTTGCTCTTGTGGAATTTTATTTAATAACAACATATTTCATAACATCAACGGTACTATTGGATATATTGGTTTGTTTTCTCTGGAACGTTGAAGGTAGTGGGGAGATGATAGAGGTATCTAAAATTGTGAGAGTCATGGACAGGGTAGAAAGGTCCAACACTAGAGGGCAGAGCTATAAAGTGAGAGGGGCAACGTTTAACAGAGATATGCAGGGCAGGTTTTGTTACACAGAGAGTGGTTGGGCCTGGAACGCATTGCCAGGAGTGATGGTGGAGGCAGGTACGATGGCATTTAAGAGGCTTTTAGTTAAGCACATGGATATGCAGGGAAAGGAGGGATATGGATCACGTACAGGCAGATGAGATCTCATGTTCGTCACAAACATTGTGTTCCTGTGCTTTATTGTTCCATGTTCCATGTTCAATTATGTAAATAAAATATGTCATTATTGTCACTTCCTTCAAGAGTTATTTACGTTTACACAGCACCTATAGCTGTACAATATAACCCAAAGCATTTTATGTAACAAACAAACTTTGTTACTCGTCACATAAAGGTATTTGTCCAAAAACTTGATAAGCGAGGGAGAGGAGTTTTAAAATTAGAGGAACAGTATCTCAGATTTCGCTTGGGCAGTTTACACCCCAGCTGTATGAACATTGACTTCTCTAACTTCAGATAGTTCCTCTGTCCCTCTCTTTCCCCTTCCCCTTCCCAGTTCTCCCACTAGTCTTCCCGTCTCCTACTACATCCTATCTTTGTCCCACCCCCTCCCCTGATATCAATCTGAAGAAGGGTCTCGACCCGAAACGTCACCCATTCCTTCTCTCCGGAGATGCTGCCTGACCCGCTGAGTTACTCCAGCATTTTGTGTCTACCGAGGAGTTTTAAGATGTGCCTTAAGGGGAAAAAGGTAGGGGAGATGTTTAGTGAGAGCAGGGTTTAGATTGGATGTTTAATAGAATTGGAATAGAGATTGGACGTTTCATGAGACTTAAGTTGAGGGAAAGATGATGGACATTTGAATCGCATATTCCTGGTGGCCAACTTTGGTAAGTTCAGACACTAACCTTTCCATTGCAATGGGCCAGGCCTGTGGAGGACCCATGGAAAGGAAAATAACTGTGCTCACATCAATTGTGCAGGGCAGT
Source organism: Rhinoraja longicauda (assembly GCF_053455715.1). Classification (NCBI taxonomy): domain Eukaryota; kingdom Metazoa; phylum Chordata; class Chondrichthyes; order Rajiformes; family Arhynchobatidae; genus Rhinoraja; species Rhinoraja longicauda. The sequence continues at coordinate 73,908,029 of NC_135959.1, read as the reverse complement.
GTCTGTGTGGCAGCATGGCACACCAAGCGACCTGTGGACTGACCCAGGCAGAGCAGGAAAATCATTCATGGTTTTCCACTTTGCCAGCAGCTGCCATCTGTGCTCACAAATGGACACTTGGAACGTGTTGGAGAGCATCCATTGTGCAGCTGGAGCCTTGTAACCATGGTCCCGCCAGGGTGAAACAGAGAACGTTTGAGTCGCTGGGGGTGGTGGAGAGAGGTGTAAATAAAGGGGGGTCTCATTGGAACCTCTCCAACTAACAACTCTCTTCAACTCTCTGGAACTCACAATGCATAAGTAGACAGTTCTTCATCCATGATGTTTACCACCAATGCTCTACTGTTCCACAGTCACTGCAAGTGAGTGAAGAGGTAGAGAAAAAATAGTGAGAGGAGGTAAATCTCCTCGGTGAATATTTTAATCAAGTATCAATTTGCATTGTCATAGGATGGAAACGATGCATTGATGGAGACCCAAAGAACTGCAGGTGCTGGAATCTTGAGTAAAACATTAAGTGCTGGAGGAACTCAGTGGGTCAGGTAGCATCTGTGGTGGGAATGAAAAGACAGCGTTTTGGGTCAGGACTGACCCAACCCAAAACACCATCTATCCATGTCCTCCGGAGATGCTGCCTGACCCACTGAGTTACTGCAGCACTCTGAAATGTCAGCTTTCCATATTCTCCAGAGATGCTGAGTTACTCCGGCACTTTGTGACATTGATATTTGATTTTTTACAGTAAAAATGTTTATTTAACTGCAATAGCATTTCTTTCTTATACTTCAGAAAATCTTTGACTCATTAAGTCTCAGCTAAGCTTCCAGCTCGACCCTGCCCTAGCGTTGGAGTGCTGCTGTAACAGTTTCAATATCCCAATGCATTTCCTCCCCTGATGGGTGTACCGGTTGCCTTTAATGTGATGTGGTTACATCATCCCATACCAGAGAGCATGGAACTGAGGCCATGCGGCCACAAACCTCCTTCTCCAGAGATGCGTCATTAAAGTTCATAACACATGTTAACTTGTAAGACCCTTGTCCACGACTGCATTTTATTAGACGTTTCCCTTTCCTTCTTTTCGCTTTGTCATTTGCAAAACTACCCTCGGAATCATTCAGCAGTACCCGGGGGGCCAGGCCAGTGTTTCACAGACTCAAGCAGAGTGGTTTCCTGGGCCTATTCCCTACGCTTCCAGTAATTACAGGCCCACCAAGTGTGGGTTTCCAGCCATTCCCTGCCCCCATCACTCCACGTCCAAAGTCTGTGCTGTCTAGAAAAGTCACGTGATCCTCGCCTGTCTCCTGGGGGCGGAGGGGAAGCAGATTGATCCTGGTCTTTTGTAAGAGGTCAACACCGCAGGAGATTACCAACTGCCTGCTAAAAGCTGGGCATTACTGCAAACAGGCGCCCGCCAGCAGCCTTTGCTTTGACCTACATAGATGACTGGATTTAGCAGGCGTCAGGATTAGCCACAGTGCATCACGCCCTTCTGTCCTCCACTATGAAGTCATGAAACTCACATCCCTGCATAACACCATTTCAAGCACTAGCACGTGGTTTACATTCAAACTATCCTCGTTGTTCAGGGAACAAGACACATAATTTGAAAGCAGCCATTCTAAATTTGGAGGCAAATAGTTTGTGGATCTGGGCCAGGGCTTCATGGAATGTAAATAACCGGGCCGCACCCAATAACCGGTTTGTGAGATTGCATTCATGTGTTTTACTGTGTCTGCTTTTTATTTGTGAGCTATACAGTTCATGGGCAGTTTTGCTTTTTAGGAATTTTTGGTAGAATTACCATTGCAGACGATGTGACCTCATCAGGGGAAGCCACTGAAATTAAGGAAAAATGTAACGTCATTTTCTCTCTTTTAGGTTTGGGTTTATTATTATCACGTGTACCGTAAAAAGCTTTGTTGTGCATGCTTTCCAAAGAGATCAGATAATACTATTCATAAATACAATCAAGTCAAACTCAAGTGCAAAACTTTAGCAAAGGGGAAGATACAGAGTGCAGAATATAGTTCTCAATATTGTAGTGCCGGTTCCAGAGACAGAATCCATTCTCCACAACAGAGTAGAGGTGAATCGGACAGTACCCTGGACTACAGAAGGACCATTCAGAAACCTGATAACAGAGGGGAAGAAGCTGTTCCTGAGTCTGGTGGTGCGCACTTTCAAGCTTCTGTATTTTTTGCCTGATGGGGGTAGGGAGAAGAAGGAATGACCGGAGTGGGACTGGTCTTTGATTACGTTGGCTGATTTTCCAAGGCAGCGTGAAGTGTGGATGGATTCGATGGTGGGGAGTCAGGTCTGTGTGATGGACTGGGCTACGTCTACAACTCTCTGCTTTTCTCACAGTCTTGGGCAAAGCTGCTCCCAAACGAAGCTGTGATGCAACCTGACTATATACTTTCTATGGTGCATCTGCAGAAGTTTGTAAGAGTTACTGGAAACATGCCAAATATCCTCAGGAAATGAAGGAGATAAAGGCCTTCTTGTCTGTCGCATCAATGTGGTAGGTCCACAAAAGATCATTGGTAATGTCAATGCCAAGCCACTGAAAGCTCTCAACCACTTCCACTTTGGCACCATTGATGCTGATTGGCGCATGTGCTCCAACATGCTCCCTGAAGTCAATAACAAGCTCTTTCATCTTTGTTCTTTTTATCCTTTTGTTGTCCCCTCTTTTAAATGTGTTGTCCAGATGTATTCTTCCATCATCCTGAATAAAATCATGGGAGGAATAGATGGAGTGGATGCACTGAATCAATTACCCAGATTAGGGGAATCAAAAACTGGAAGACATAGGTTTAGGGTGAGAGGGGGAAAATTGAATAGGAACCTGAGGGGCAATTCTTTCCACACAGAAAGTGGTGGGTGTATGGAACAAGCTGCCAGAGGAGGTCGTTGAGGCAGGTACTAAATGGCATACAAAAGACACTTGGACAGGTACATAGATAGGAAAGGCTTAGAGAGGGACATGGGCCAAGCGTGAGCAGGTGGGACTTGCTCAGATAGGGCATGGTGGTCGGCATGGACAAGTTAGGCTAAAGGGCCCGTTTCTGTGCTGTATGTTTCTATGACTCTATGATTCAAACCTGCTCACATCGGTATAAGAAATAAGATGGTGTTACATAGAAATTAGAATCTGGGACATGCCATCCAGCCGGAGCAGGGAGTAGGCTCGGAGTTCTCAGACTTCTTTTGGGACAGTACACAAAGAGTCTCCACACTTCTGGCGCCATCCTGTACCTTTCAAGTTCTTAAAATATTGCCTTATCTTGGCCTAAAAGGCCTGTTGTCCTGATGGCGGGTCAGAGTTGAAGGGGTCGGCCTGGCCAGGTGATGCTATTGATGTCCTCCACTGCTGCTCCACCGATCCGTGCTGTTGCAGGACGCGTCCGATCCACGGGCTCGACCGATCTCGGTGGAGAATTGTGGAGAGGATTGCTCTTCATCAACCCTGATCACTATTCTTTGTGCAAGTAGTGAATCTCGTGAAAAGGTCAGTGATAGCAAATGACCTGAGTCCACGTGATATGTTCGGAAAGAGTAACAATTCTTTTCTGTAAGGACACAAAGTGTTGGAGTAACTCAGCAGGTCAGGCAGCATCTTTGGAGAACATAAATTGGTGATGTTTCTGGTTGAGATCCTTCTTCAGACAAAGAGTGTTTCAGATAAAGACATATCATTCTTTTCTGATATATTGAACCTCAAAGGCTGTGACTTCTAACTAGGATATGATTCCATAGTAACCTTTCAGTACATTGGAGCTATAATTTACCTGTGTACTATGTGAATGAACATTGTTATGCGATTTAAATCACTATTAAACTAAACTGAAATTCACAATTAGGACCTAAACTGGAGAGCTACAACCAAATACAACCAATTAAGAACAGCACCTCATATTTCGCTTGGGCAGTTTACACCCCAGCGGTATAAACATTGACTTCTCTAACTTCGTAACCCTTGCTTTCCCTCTCTCTCTATCCCTCCCCTTCCCTGTTCTCCGACCAGCCTGACTATCTCCGACTACATTTCATCTCTGTTTGCTTTGTTGTTACGATCTCCCAGATGACAATAATCTATTCTACATTTTCCTTGATCTCCATTCCCTTTCCCCTGTTTTCACACCTTCACGCTTCCTTATCTATCTATCTCCCTCTCCTCTGACGTTAGTCTGAGGAAGGGTCTCGACCCAAAACGTCACCTATTCCTTCTCTCCAGAAATGCTGCCTGACCCGCTGAGTTACTCCAGCATTTTGTGTCGATCTTTGAGCAACAACCAAGGAATATTTGAGTGAGGGAGAGAGATGGTAATGTTAATGTTCTCATCACAGGCCAGCTGAAAGCAGATAGCTCATGAATAACGGAGATCCTCCTGATATTTACTTGAATAATTGTAATGTCCCGTCATATCTGTTAGTCTTGTGTCATGTTCTGTGTTTAGATTCTCATTTCAGGTCCCTTGACTTCCTGCCATTGTAATTGTCAGCCCCGCCTTGATTGTTTCCACCTGTGTGCCCTTACCTCATGTATATATAGTCCACGCCTCCCTTTGTCCTGTGCCAGTTCGTATTGTGATTCATGTGCTCTCGGTCGTAGTATAGCTAGTAAGTAATTTTTGTAACTAATGTTTTTGTAGCTGAGTAACTTTAGAGTTTTTGGTTCGAATCGCAGTGTTCTTTAATGTGAAAATTAAAGAATGCCTTTATTTTCTCCAAATTAACTCTTGTGTGTGAGTCGTGCGTTTGAGTCCAGTTCCTGTGTGCCCCAGAGCATAACAGAACGAACTGGCCATAATATGGACTCAGCCGACTCTAAGATTTGGAAATCAGCCCTTGCCAACCAGGGCACTAAGATCCAGCACCAGGAGGAGCAGCTGCGCTCAGTCAGTCGCGGGGTGCGCGAGCTGAACGATCGACAAGGCGAGTTCCAGTCATCAGTGACGACCCAGATTAACCACCTCGCTGTACAACTCCATCAAGTTCTGGCTCGTCTCGACCCAACCTCGACAGCTTCTCCACTGGCTCACGTTGAACCTTCAGCCGGCCATCCGCCTGCTGTTCCGGCCACGCCTGCGAACCCCACGCTGATTCTACGCCTGGCTTCACCAGATAAGTTCTCTGGAGACTCGGAGAATTGTAGATCATTCCTTGTACAATGTGATCTCCACTTCAAGCATAACCCTGCACACTTCCCCTCAGACCAGGCCAGGGTAGCATTTATTGTGTCCCATTTGACGGGACGAGCCGCAGCATGGGCCACTGCGGAGTGGTCTCGGGGCTCCACAGTCTGTCAGGATCTAGACCTCTTCCAAAGAACATTTAGCAGTATTTTTGATCACACTTCCTCTGCTAAGGAAGCTTCCCGAGTCTTACTGCAGCTAAAACAGAACACTCGCCCAGTGATAGACTATGCCATTGACTTCCGAACCCTTGCAACAGACAGTGGGTGGAATATGCCTGCACAAGTGGATGCATTCATGAATGGGTTGTCGGAGGCTATAAAGGACAGACTTTCACCTTTTGAGTTACCCAGTGATCTAGAGACATTAATTACCAGGGCTATTCGTGTCGATAACAGGATAAAGGAAAAGGAAAGACACCAGGCTGCTGATCGTCCTCCCCATCACCAGGGGCGCTCCTCCGGGTCCTTCACACCGAAGAAGTCATCGTTCCCTGTCCATCGCTGGCCGGAGAAAACAGCATCCTCTCAGCCGTCGGAGGAACCCATGCAGCTAGGACGAACCAGGCTGACTCCGGAGCAGCGACAGCGCCGCCTGAAGGACGGAGCCTGCTTTTACTGCGGTCAACAAGGACACCGTCTGGCCAACTGCTCGGTAAAAGGGGGTGGCTCACCAGTGAAAAGGAGGACACTGGTGAGCCAATTCCCTGTTTCGGACTTACCTCCTCGACCTCTGACACAGGCCACCCTCACTCTGAATCAGCAAATTGTGACTCGGGGGGTTTTGATCGACTCCGGAGCCGACGAGAGTCTCATGGACTGGACTCTAGCTCGATCGTGTAAGGTTAAATCTGTGCCCTTGTTGCAACTTATTGTGGCGAGCGCTTTAGATGGACGTCAGTTGTTTGAGATAACTCATCCTACAGAACCTGTCAAAGTCATGTTCCATGCTAACCATGTGGAGATAATGTCTTTTCACTTGTTTGACTCAGCTCAACATCCCTTGGTCTTTGGTTTCCCTTGGCTGCAGAAACACAATCCTCAGATTGATTGGCGATCTGGTAAGATCAGACGATGGGGGGTTGAGTGCACACAATCATGTCTTGTTGAACCAGTGAACAAAGGGGTGAGTTACAGGAAGATCGGGGCGGTTTTGGGAATAAATGTTCTTAAATCTGAAGAAATAAAGATTTCTAATGATGATGATGACTATCCCGATCTGTCGAAGGTTCCACCATGTTACCATGAACTGAAGGAGGTGTTCAACAAGTCCAGGGCCACCACCCTACCTCCTCATCGACCTTTCGACTGCGCTATCAACCTGCTGCCGGGGGCCCCTATTCCCAAGGGGCGACTGTACTCCATATCCGGCCCCGAGAGGAAGGCGATGGATGAGTACATTGAGTCCTCCCTGAGGACGGGCATTATTCGCCCGTCCTCCTCGGCAGCAGGCGCGGGGTTTTTCTTTGTGGGCAAGAAAGATGGATCACTTCGTCCCTGCATAGATTACAGCTTCCTAAACGAGATTACGATCAAGAATCGTTACCCACTTCCTTTGATGTCTTCTGCTTTTGAACTGTTGCACAAAGCCAAAGTATTCACTAAACTAGACTTAAGGAATGCATACCATCTAGTGGAAAACTGGGTTTAACACCCCTAACGGGCACTATGAGTATTTGGTGATGCCGTTCGGGTTAACCAATGCCCCCGCAGTCTTCCAAGCTTTTATGAACGAGGTCCTCAGGGAATTTCTCAATGAGTGTGTTTTTGTCTACCTTGATGACATTCTTATCTTCTCTCCAGACATACAGTCTCATGAGCGTCATGTCAAGTGTGTGTTGCAGAAGCTCCTAGCTAACCATCTGTATGTGAAGGCCGAGAAGTGCGACTTCCACGCAGACACAATGTCCTTTCTGGGCTACATTATATCGGCCGACCACATCCAGATGGACCCTGGTAAGGTCAGTGCGGTGGCCGATTGGCCCACCCCCACTAACAGAAAAAAGGTGCAACAGTTTCTCGGATTTGCAAACTTTTACAGACGTTTTATTAGAGACTTCAGTGCTGTTGCTGCTCCTCTGCACTCTCTCACGTCTTCCAAGACCCAGTTCCAGTGGAATCCTCAGGCCGAAGCCGCCTTCCAGCGCCTCAAAACATTGTTCACCAATGCTCCTGTTCTGACCATCCCAGATCCCCAGAGACAGTTCATTGTGGAGGTGGATGCCTCCAACGAGGGGATTGGGGCGGTACTTTCCCAGAGAGCGGAGAAGGACAACCGGATTCATCCCTGCGCCTACATGTCACGTAAGTTGACCCCCGCAGAAAAAAATTACGATGTCGGAAACAAAGAACTGCTGGCGGTCAGAGCCGCATTGGGGGAGTGGAGGCACTGGCTGGAGGGGGCCGAGCAGCCTTTTCTGGTATGGACAGATCACAAGAACCTGGAATACATCCGTAAAGCCAAGAGACTCAACTCACGTCAGGCCAGATGGACTCTGTTTTTTAGTAGGTTCAACTTTTCTCTGTCTTACAGGCCCGGTTCCCAGAACACAAAACCAGACGCCCTGTCCCGACTTTATGACCCTGAACCTGATACCAGAGAACCCGAACCCATCCTGCCACTTAACCGTGTGGTAGGAGCGGTGTCTTGGCAGATCGAAACAGATGTGAAGCAGGCTAATGATGAGACTCCAGCACCGAGTGGCTGTCCTACTAACTTTGTTTGTTCCTGTGACATTGCGCCCCCAGGTAATCCACTGGGCTCACACGTCCCTGCTCACATGCCATCCAGGTGCCAAGAGAACTGTTTTTGTGGTTAAACAGCGTTTTTGGTGGCCTTCACTTGAGAAGGATGTAGCTGAATATGTGGCCGCCTGCCCTGTCTGTGCAAAGAGCAAGCCCTCCAGACAAGCCCAAGCGGGCCTGCTGCACCCACTTTCAGTCCCTCAGAGGCCCTGGTCCCACATCTCCATTGACTTTGTTACTGGGTTGCCGGCCTCCAAAGGTAACACAACTGTCCTGATGGTGGTAGACCGATTTTCAAAGATGGTACATTTTATCGCTGTGGCCAAGCTCCCCTCTGCCAAAGAGACGGCAGAGGTAACGATGTCTCACGTTTTCCGTATCCATGGTTTCCCTACAGACATTGTCTCGGACCGAGGTCCTCAGTTTGTGTCCAAGTTTTGGAGTGAGTTTTGTTCCCTCATAGGTGCCACCGTCAGCCTGTCTTCTGGTTACCATCCGCAATCCAATGGCCAGACTGAGCGGATGAACCAGGAGCTCGAGACCTGCTTGCGCTGTCTGATCGCGCAGAACCAGACCACCTGGAGCGACCATCTCATCTGGGTCGAGTACGCACGCAACACGCTTCCTACGGCTGCCACGGGACTCACACCCTTCCAGTGTGCCTACGGCTACCAGCCCCCCCCCCTTGTTCTCGGCTTATGAGGGTGAGGTGACGGTGCCTTCTGCCCACGCCATGATCCGACGCTGTCGCCGAATCTGGGACGGAGCTCGGAGGGTTCTACTCCGGGGTCAGTCCCGGATGAAAGCAACAGCCGACCGCCACCGCAGATCCGCTCCGCATTATCGCCCAGGCCAGAAGATTATGGCTGTCTACAAAGGACTTGCCACTTCACGTCCACGCCAGAAAGCTGGCTCCAAGGTTCGTGGGTCCATTTCCCATTTCGAAAGTCATTAACCCTGTTTCGGTCCGTCTACAACTCCCCAGGTCATTAAGGGTTCACCCTACATTTCACGTCAGCAAAATAAAACCGGTCAAGGAAAGTGCACTCGTGCCCGCCTCCAAGCCCCCTCCACCCCCCCGGCTCGTCGACGGTGATCCGGTCTACACAGTTAAGGCACTTCTTGCAGTCCGCAAGAAAGGTCGCGGTCGCCAGTTTCTGGTCGACTGGGAAGGCTACGGTCCTGAGGAGAGGTGCTGGATTCCTGCCAGCTTCATTTTGGACAAAACTTTGATCAAGGACTTTGACAAGACTCATCCTGACCAGCCTGGACCGTCAGGAGTCGGTCCTAAAGGGGGGGGTAACTGTAATGTCCCGTCATATCTGTTAGTCTTGTGTCATGTTCTGTGTTTAGATTCTCATTTCAGGTCCCTTGACTTCCTGCCATTGTAATTGTCAGCCCCGCCTTGATTGTTTCCACCTGTGTGCCCTTACCTCATGTATATATAGTCCACGCCTCCCTTTGTCCTGTGCCAGTTCATATTGTGATTAATGTGCTCTGGGTTGTAGTAGAGCTAGTAAGTAATTTTTGTAAGTAATGTTTTTGTAGCTGAGTAACTTTAGAGTTTTTGGTTCGAATCGCAGTGTTCTTTAATGTGAAAATTAAAGAACGCCTTTATTTTCTCCAAATTAACTCTTGTGTGTGAGTCGTGCGTTTGAGTCCAGTTCCTGTGTGCCCCAGAGCATAACAATAATATTTACTCGATAAACCTATTTTCAGAATTAATATGAAGATCTAACCATGTCTGTATTTTTACATCTGTGAATGGATTATAAAAGAGCACACTCTATTAGCATCAATTGATATTCTACATTGAACTTAAATTAATTTCGCACATTTTCAACAATGCACCAGACACGATGAAAAAATCCGTTCAATATCTGAAAATGCCTGACTGTTTTCAAGATGTAAATTAATGAACTGAAGCTTTAATGGAATTCACTGACTAACTGAAGCTTTAATAGTCTTCACTGAAAAACTGAAGAAAATTAAATAGTTTCTTTAAAGAAAGCTGTGTCAAATAAGTTTTACAGTGAGGTCCTTAATGAAGATGCAGTAGGCCATGAACTATTTTCGTAATTAAATCTGGTGTACTGAATTGCTGGTGGATCTGTTTTAATGACTTTCTTTAAATTTCTATGATAGTTATAATAATGACTTAATTTATACCTATTCCAGTCACACATTAACAGTAGTCTGAGCAGTCTTACTGAAGAAAGCTCTCTGGGTACTGGAATCATATTCCAGCTGAGGAGCGATATTGATTTGCACAACATTTATGGGACGTTATCAAACTACAGTTGGACGCTCAGTCAGAGGCAGCGCTTGTCTGGGTTTTGTTCTGGGTCTTCATGCTTCTGATGCACTGACTCATGCAGGCCATGGAGCAGGCATCAAGCGTTGTTAAATTGGTGTACATTGTTTGACATCTCATGAGCAACGTTGTTGTGCACAACTTGTAGTTACCTCTTTTATCCCTGCTGCCCTTCTTGACATCAGTCTGAAGAAGGGTCTCGACCCAAAACGTCACCCATTCCTTCTCTCCTGAGATGCTGCCTGACCTGCTGAGTTACTCCAGCATTTTGTGAAATAAATCACTGGTGTTGTTAATGCTTAGATGCCCGAACAAAGCCAACTCTGGTGCTACCTCCTGCTGACCACATCATCCACCCCACATCCTCTTACTCTGCTTCCCAGTAACAGATAAATCTGTTTTATATTGACGTTACACTTTTAGATCTTTCAGTGCAAGGTTTGAAATTGTCACACTTTATTTCCCTTTTCACTTTTGCAAATGGGAATCCCTTCTTTGGAAAATATTTGCTGTTTCCCATTCCAAATCTCTGTAGAGTATATGCATGGTGATCAATGTGGCCTCATTGTGGCCTCATAAATCATGGTGGCCTCATAAACATCGGTGGAGAATTGACAATAGAAATTTCATCAATAAAACTCAAATATTTGGAAAACCAATTAACAGGAAATTTTAGCTCATGTGAAAGTTGAGCAATTATTGATATTTTTGAAGAAATGTTCGCGAAGAGGAGTTAGAAACACCCTATGACGTGATGCACCTCGACTTCTCAATTTTTCACAAATCATGATTATATTTCATGGTGAAAATTAAAAGCTAAACTTGCAAATGAAGAAGCAATTGAATAAACATGGAGTCATAGAGTTACACAGCACAGAAGGCGGCCTAGGACCGAGGCCTGGCGTCAGCAACAGTTCTGCCTGAAAATTAAGGACATGGACAAGACACCTGGGATCCACCAGAGGTTCATCAGACATGCGGGAGTCAAAGTGTGAGCCCTTCGGCCTAAGTCGCCCTAGATGCCCCATCCTACACAAGTCTCACCAAAGGCCCTCTTACATTTGATCTTGCTCCTTCCTTAAAATGGCGGCATGGTGGTGCAGCAGTAGAGTTGCTGCCTGACAGCGCCTAGAGACCTGGATTTGATACTGACTACATGTGCTATCTATACGTTCTGTATATTCTCCCTGTGACCTCGTGAGTGTTCTCCGGGTGCTCTAGTTTCTCAAACATTTAAAAGACATGCAGATTTGTAGGTTAATTGGCTTCAGTAAATTTTACTACACATTTATGTGTATGTAACAAATAAACGACTATTGACTATTGACTATTGACTTGTGTGTAGGATAGTACGGTGATCGCTCTGAACCTTTCGTATCCATGTACCTGTCTAATAGTCTTTTAAATGTTTTAGTACCTGCCCCTGGCAACGTATTCCACACACACATCCACACAACTTGTTTCACACACTGTGTGAAAAACAGTGATGCATTCCACTGGTTGAAGGGCACTGGTGAGAGGAGGACAAGCTGATTGTGGTCTCTGCCAGGATCCATCTGTATTTAATTTAAACAGAGTTTGAATTGAGAAATTGCTTCACATTGTCAACCACACATGTGGGGGATAGTCTATTATTATAGTCAACTGGACGGGCGTGGGCCCGTTGGGTCCAAACCTCTCCTGCAGGCCCGGCAATCCTCCGTCCAAACCTCTCCTGCGGGCCTAGCAATCCTCCGTCCAAATCTCTCGTGCGGGCCCAGCAACCCTCCCCCAACCCTCCTCCGTTGCCGGCCGGGGAGTCTCCCCCGGGGTTGGGGGCGGGCAAGGGGGGAGAGGAAAGGGGAGAGGGAGCCACTCACCCCAGCCCCGGGCGGCCATCGCAGCATCCATAGCGATCTCTGGACCTCTCCTGCAGCTGCAGGTCGATGGCGACGGCCGTTGCTTTGAGCAGGAAGAAGCCCCGGCGGACAACCAGCATGCTTGGAGTGCATGCGCGGATCCGGCGGCCATCTTACATAAGTATTAGATCAACGGGCCCCAACTGTGCAGGCACGGACCCGTTGGGTTCCCATTGTGACGTCGAACACGGAGGTATTACTGTGCAGGCGTGGCTGACGGGCAGGGCAAGTGGAAAAGGGATTTATTAACGTTTAATAAGTGATTTTTAAAGTTTAAAAAGTGAAAAACATTAAAAATATAACAACCATTTGAACCGCAGGCCAATGGTGAGTAAGGTGGGTCTAACATTGTTGCGCTATCATGTACCATTTTGGCTGTATTTCGGGAACAAATATATCCACAAACCCACAAACAAATATATCCACAAACCCACAAATATACAAGATGAGAGTTGTATGTTTTGATGTGTAGAAATATTCCATCAATGCCATTCTTGGTGCAAATTAATACAAGCACATGTTCATTCCCAATCTTTGTTCACATAAATGAACTATGTAATGTAACTGTTGTAAATCTAATCTAAAATACCAAATAATGTTATGAAACATTCCAACCTTTTTTTCTTACATCGAATTAGTTGTTGGGAAAAAGCTATTATCACAGATGTGCTGGAAGGGCACTTAGACAAATTCAAACTGATCAAAGTTAACATGGTTTTGTGAAAGGAAAATCATATTTGATCCAATTTGTAGGAATGTTTAGAAAAAGAATTGTGTGCTGTGGATGAAGGAAGCAGCGGATGTTCAATGGGGAGATCTGCAGGAGGCATTTGATAAGTGCAGTGTCCACTGCGATTGCGGGAAAATAAACGTTTTTATTTTAAAGATAGAACACTGATGCAGGCAGGTTACTGGCTGGTTAACGTCAAGAGAGTGCCGACAGAAATTAGTTGTCTTCTGGTTGGCAACATGTGGTGCGCTGTGTGCTACAGGGATTGTTTTTGGGGCTGCAGTCTTTTATAATTTAGAACATGGAAAGAGCCTTTGTTCGTTTCAGGAATGGGAAGGGGAATTAAAATAGTTATCTCCTTATCTGACACCCTTTTGTCTCCTTTTTCACTTCGACCCGTCCTCCAACCATCTCCCAATCTACCCCTTCCTCATCTGTGTCCACATATCACTTTCCAGGAAATGACACAGAGTGCTGGAGTAACTCAGCGGATAATGCAGCATCTCTGGTGAACATGGATAGTTGTTGGGAAAAAGGATTGTGTGCTGTGGATGAAGGAAGCAGCGGATGTTCGATGGGGATGTTCGATGGGCACATCTCTTGTTCCACAGAGTGCTGGAGTAACTCAGAGGGTCACGCAGCATCACTGGAGAACATGGATAGGTGACGTTCCACAGAGTGCTGGAGTAGCTCAGAGGGTCACACAGCATCACTGGAGAACATGGACAGGTGGCGTTTTGGGTCAGGACCCTTCAGAGTCAGGCTTCTTCACTTGCCGGGCTTTGCCCCACCCCCACCCCTTTTCCAGCTTCCTCCCCCTCCGCTCCATCAGTCTGTAGAAGGGTCCCGACCCAGAACATCGTTTGTCCATTCCCTCCACAGATCCTCCTGACCCACTGAGTTTCTCCAGCAATTTGTATTTTACTCAAGATTCCAGCATCTTGCAGGTCCTTGTGTCAGCATTTTACTTGTTCTGATGAAAGCCTTGGATCTGAAAATGTTCATTCTTTCTCGGTTACAGATACCACCTGACCTGCTGAGTCTTTACAGCATTTTCTAATTTTATTTCAGACTTGTAGCATCGGTAGGTATTTAAAAAAAAAAAAAAATAGTAAATTACCTAATGAGATGCAATCTCAGTGGAGTTCAAAGATGCAGTGAGGCTTGGACTGTTGGACTGTGGGTGATTGAATTAACATTTTGTTCAAGATGGCCGCGCCGTTGTGTTTGGCTGTTTCTTTTTTTCCTAGTCAGATGTGCAGCACTTTGGTCAACGTGGGTTGTTTTTAAATGTGCTATACAAATAAATTGACTTGACTTGACTTGACTTGACTTAAAATGAGATTCTGGTCTATTTCTTGCCTGCTGGAGGAGGTAATTCTACAACAAGCTGGAAAGGGTGCAGAGAAGATTTACAAGGATGTTGCCAGGACTCAAAGGCCTGAGCTGCAAGAAGACTTGGGCAGGCTGGGTCTTTATACCTTGTAGCGCTGCACGCTGAGGGTTGATCTTATGGAGGTGTATAAAATCATGAGAGAAATAGATAGTGTGAATACACAGTCTTTTACCCAGAGTAGGGGAAATCAAGAACCTGCGTACATTGGTTCAGTTTAGTTTATTGTCACGTATACTGAGGTACAGTGAAAAGTTTAAGGTGGAAGGGAAAAGATTTAATAAGAATCTGAGGGATAACTTTTTCACACAGAGGGTGGGTGTATGGAACGAGCTGCCAAAGGAGGTAGGTGCTATAACAACATTTAAAATACAGTTGGACAGGTACATGGATAGGAAAGATTTAGAGAGAAATGGGCCAAATATGGGCAGGTGGGACTAGCATCGATGGGGCATCTTGGTCGGCATGGGCGAGTTGGGCCTAAGGCCCACTTTCCATGCTGTACGACTCTGTGACTCGAATAATCTGTTGCTGTTGTTTCCTTGGCTTCAATCCAAGACTCAGTAGGCCTGTTGTAGGATTGCAGAGATTCATTCTTGTTTCAAATTACTTCAGGGAAGCAGCAGCTAAAAATAAGATACCTGATTTTCTGTTTCTTATTGCAGAGAGATTATGGTGTTGCAATTCTTCTAGTGAACACTCAGCTGGCTTGCATTCATGGTGACCAACTTGCAATTTTACATCCTGATACAAATACTGTACTGAGCCAATAAGCGAATTCAGGATCTCGACCGCGCTTGTGCAGGTCATAGGTCACAAGAGCTAAACATTCTCGCTGGGTGATAACAGCGGGGAAGAAACAGCTCTTGAATCTGGTGATAAGTGATTGCAAGCTTTTATATCTTGTGCCCAAATAGGAAAAAAAGATGATGAGGAAGGAGTGTGATTGTTGCCCTTGTTTTCCAGGCGTCACGGCGGGGGAAGAGGGAGTCCGCTGGAGTTTTAGCCTGGCCTGTCCACCGTCTCGGGCAATGGGGAAAAAGCCACACCTTGCATCTGAACAACAGCTCGACCGTATGCATGAGCACTTGGCCTGGCAGCTGGGCGAAAGTCCAACCGCACAGCCCGCAACCGGGTGGCTTTTTCCTATTTGGGCACAAGATATAAAAGCTTGCAATCACTGATCACCAGATTCAAGAGCCGTTTCTTCCCCGCTGTTATCAGCCGGCGAGAAAGCTCTTGTGACCGATGACCTGCGCATGTGCGGTCGAGATACCGAACTCGCTTATTCAGTCAAAGTAATGAGGGAATGTTGCTCCACTGGAGAGTCAAGAGAGATCACCACTGTTATCTGCTTAGATAGATAGTGTGATATAATGTGGAAACAGGCCCTTCGGCCCAACTTGCCCACACTGGCCAACATTTTCCAGCTACACTAGAATTGTCAAGGCTCCACTCCTCCACTGCACTCCTCCACCCTCTGTCGCTCTACGTTCCCCCACATGGTCAGCACCTCATGGTTAACAGATCCAAAAGTAGAGGCACCAAACTCTCATCCAGTTAGTGTGGGAAGGAACTACAGATGCTGGTTTAAATCGAAGATAGACACAAAATGCTGGAGTAACTCAGCGTGACAGGCAGCATCTCTGGAGAGAAGGAATGGGTGACATTTTGGATCGAGACCCTTCTTCAGACTGATGGAGTATTTTGTGTCTCATCCAGTAAGCATGGGAGAGGTCATTGGGCAACGTAGTTAATGATGCAATATCAGCAGGTAATCAACTCTGTTCCCATTCACCGTTGGGCATCATGTTTCATCACTAACCAACTCCGCTACCATGTTTTGGTGGATTCTTGGCATGATCTGGTGACTTGCTGGTAGGGCGGTACGGTAGCGCAGCGGTAGAGTTGCTGCTTTACAGCGAATGCAGCGCCGGAGACTCAGGTTCAATCCTGACTACGGGTGCTGCACTGTAAGGAGTTTGTACGTTCTCCCCGTGACCTGCGTGGGTTTTCTCCGAGATCTTCGGTTTCCTCCCACACTCCAAAGACGTACAGGTATGTAGGTTAATTGACTGGGTAAATGTAAAAATTGTCCCTAGTGGGTGTAGGATAGTGTTAATGTACGGGGATCACTGGGCGGCACGGACTTGGAGGGCCGAAAAGGCCTGTTTCCGGCTGTATATATATGATATGATATATGATATGATGATATGAAAGTTGAACCTCAGGACCGCTGTAGCAGCTGGCTACAGGAAAACCCAGTCCCAGGCTGTTCACCAGAAACAAACAGGTACTTGGGCACGGCTCGACACAAGGTAACAGCACCAGTCACAAAATACGTTGTTATCCAATAAAATCAGGCTGCTACTGAATGGAGAGATCTTATGATCACTGGATAATGTATTTTCTAACTCATCAATTTGTTTCAACTGTAGACTCTCTGAGGCATTGTCGAATCTCTCTGAGGCATTCTCGAATCTCATGTAATATATTTTTAATAAAGGTCACCACTAACGGGGAAAAGCCTTTGATGGTAATGGATGTATTTTTTAATCTTTTGTAAAAGGAATTCCAAATAGTCTGCTTCCCATTGAAGGAAAATGTAATTTAATTATATTTCCATGCAACGTCCGCAGAATTGAAATTCTATTGCCATTTAAATACTATCAAGTGACACAAAATTGTTGAATTATAATTCCAAGCAAGTATATTCATAAGTCAATGTGTAAAACCTATTTTGGTGAAGGTCACAATCTATTTAAAGTTTACATTTACAAAGTAATATTATTAGGTTTAATGTTCTTTTCAAAAAATAAATAATTGCTCTTGATTTTATTTCTCATCAAGATGCTGTTTGCAGCGTTGAGTAGCCATGGTGATGGCTCCCTCTGCATTGTGGCAGCACACTGACGTGGGAGCTTGCTGAACGACTCAGCAGAAAGCAGAGATGTTTTCAATCACCCGCTCATTTACACAGAAATGCAGCTTCTCTCCCTTCCCATGTGATTTTGCTTTCCCAAGCTGTTTCGTTTCTAATAACATTGAGTCCGTAACATGGTCTCTATGATTTACGGCGAAACTGATTTGCCACTTATCTTAAAAATCCACTCCAGCTTCATCCAGATGAAAATCTTTGCCATTGGCTAATCTTTTATGTTTTTACTGACCAAGTTTGGCCCAAACCTCTCCTGCATTGGTGCAACACCCTCTCCTCCCCCTCTCCCCCCACCCTTCCCCGTCTCCCTCCTACCCCCCTTCCCTCCCCCTCAACCCCCTTTATCCTCGCTCCTCCCCTCCCACCCCCTCCCTCCCTCCCTCCCTCCTCCTTCCGTAGGAGATAGATTTAAACTTTAAAATGTGAATAAGTTTAAAAATATAACACCGATTTCAATTAAACTTCTTCCATTAGCACCAAAGGGATGACGGTGAATAAGGTGGGCCTAAAATTGTTGCGCTATCGTGTACCGTTTTGGCTGTAGTTCAGGAACAAACAAACAAACAAACGAGAGTTTTAGTATATAGATGATATGGAAATAATTATATATTTTCTTTTCTGGAAAACTAGAAAAAGCAGATATTACTGGAGAAATTTGTCTTCTGTCAATGGCTTGATTATATGTAAAGTCCTGCCTGCTAATTGTAGAAACCTCGAACTGCGTGGCCAGCCAGAAGCAATCAAACCTGGAGCTATCAAGTGGATGGAAGTGGGTTGTGGTTGGTACTGTTATGGGGGTGGGAACAGGTAGATGAGCGATGGAGGACACATTTGTTTGGAAGCTCATCTCAAAACATCAAATCTGACAACGATAGGTCAGGTTGACCCAAAGATACTAGAAGGAACAAGATAGACCACTCAACCCTAAAAACCGTAGTACGTCATGGCGCCATTTTAGTAAGCAGAAACTTGCAGAAACATTTTTAAAGAAAAATAACAAAAATCTGTGAATTGATAGATGAGATATATTCTTCATTTGAATGGTATCATCACACATACTGTTCCCCCAAAACACTGATTACACTGCGAGAGGCAAAGTGAACGACGGGTTTTGCCTACTAAAATGGCTCCTTTGCGTATTACACTTCAGTATAGGCAATTTCAATGGAGTGGTCCATCTTGTTCCTCTAGTATCTTTGGGTTGACCTCAGACCGTTGCCATGGTGATGAATGGAATTGAATTGTTGCAGGATATTGGTCTTCCAAATATTGAGTTGAGGAAATGTCTGTTTGCCTAGTGCTGGTGTTAATTTAAATGATCTCCAGACGTAGATACGCAGTTGTTTGATGGGGGCCAAGGTAAGATGGAGAGAAGTGTGAACAGCGTACATTCCACATGGACACTGGGTGGTGGTGGGCTTTCAGCCAACAGTGATAAAGATACCACCCTCAGAACTCAATGTTCTTTGTACTATACCAAGTTGTGGAAATACATAGGACATTAGTGTTCATGTATTCCATTTGTAGTACCAAGACCAGTGATGGAGACTCAGCTATGCAGATTGAGTGCAGCAATAATTTGCCATCCACCTGATAATGTGGAGAATAATCCGGACTTTTACTTCTCCCGAAATAGGGACAAAGCTCTCCTGACTATTTAGCACCTTGTTAGTCTGCTCCCTGTCACCAGTAAGACATGAAAGAGTCAACAATAGGACTATCAAGTAGCATTTACTCATCATCAACCTGCTAACTGATACTGTGTTTGGCAGAATCGCTTGAATCCAAATCCCCTGGCAATCTTGATGCAAATAAATCTGAAATGCAGAGGCTGGAATGACTGTCCTTAACACAGAGAAATGTTCAGCCAAAGTGGCTCCAGGGAGTGCAAGTCAAATTAAAATTAGTAGGAAGCAGGGAAAAGAGACATGTAGTTAAAATCCTGCTTATTGGTGTGGTTCTTGGAGAAATATCCTCTCCATTCCAGACCACTGTTGCAGGAGTCTTCAAGGTGAATCCTGGTTTCGAGTATCTTCAACTGCTTCATCGATGACCTTTCCTCGGTCAAACGACAAGAAGAACTGTTCACAGATAATCGTACAGTGATCAGTCATATTAACTGTCCCTCAAATGGTGAACACCCATTCCTGCATGAAGCAATGGTCAGTCCTGTTACCTGCCCTTCAGATAGTGAACATACCCATGCCTGCAAGAGGCAAGATCTGGACACCAATCAAGTCTGGGCTGAATAAGTATCACCAGCAACATGTCCTAGACCAGCCACATTGAAGCAATGACCAAGAAACCACACCAACGCCTATGCTTCCTTAGAAGGCTTAGGAAGTTCAGCATGCCCCCAACAATCCTCAACAAATTCTACAGATGTGTCGTAGAAAACATTTTATTGAGGTGCATCACAGCATGGTTTGGGAACAGCTCCATCCATGATCAAAATAAAATTGCAGACAATTGTGGACGTAGCCCAAACCATCACACAAACGAACCTCCCTTCCATTGACTCCATCTACACTTCACGCTGCCTCGGCAAGTCCACCAGCATAATGAAGGACCAGTCTCACCCGGTCACTCCCTCTTTTCCCCTCTCTCATCAGGCAAGAAATACAGAAGTTGGAAAACGTATACCTCCAGATTCAGGGACAGTTTCTTCCCAGCTGTTATCAGGCAACTGAATCATCCTTTCACCAACTAGAGTGTGATCCTGACCTCCCATCTACCTCATTGGAGACTCTCGGACTATCTTTAATCGAACTTTACTGGACTATCACTTGCACTAAACATTATTCCCTTTATCCTGTACCTGTACTTTGTGGATAACTTGATTGTAATCGTGTATAATCTTTTCTATGACTGGATAGTTTGCAACAAAAGCTTTTCACTGTACCTTGGTACATGTGACAACAATAAACGAGTTACGTGTAAAGTTTGTACTACAGAAGTACTGTTGGCCATCTGCAACACCAGAAGCCTTACTAATAGCGTTGCTTTGCTCAATTCCACCACCAACATGGAGCAGAGAGTCAAGGAGATCAGACACTTTCAGAATGGATGCCAAAACCATAACATTGTAGTTTTCAGATACATTTTGAAATGGAACCCTGTGATTTGCTCAACATTTATTATGTTATCTTTTTTTCTGCTGATACAAGTTACAATGTACTGATGACATATCTGTGGAGACAAGTACCTGCAGATGCTGGAATCTGCAGCAAAAATCAAACTGCGGGACTTTGGCACAGGGATGGTCAACATTTTAGGTCAAAACTGCACTTCAGGACTGAGATTGCAGGGCCCTTTTTTCTGAAGACCTTTGTATTGAGTACTCTGGTGTGGTCCCATTTGGAGTATTGGGTGCAGTTTTGGTTGCCCATTACAGGAAGGATGTGGAGACTTTGGAAAGGGTACAAAGAAGGTTTACCAGTATGCTGCCTGGATTTTGGCGCATTAGCTAAAAGGTGAGTTTGGACAAACGGATTGTTTTCTCTGGAATGCTGGAGGTTGTGGGGGAGACCTGATAAACTTCTACAAAATAATGAGAGGCATAGATAGGATAAACAGTCAGAACCTTTTTCCAAGGATGGAATTATCAAATACTAGAGGGCGTGGTTTTAAGGTGAGAAGAGGAATGTTTAAATCAGCTGTGTAAGACATTTGTTTTCACAGAGGGTTAGTGCCTGGAACGCGCTGCCAGGGATGGTGGTTGAGGATACGATAGTGTAAAGTGGCAGGGCTTTGGGGAGTGTTGTAGAGCAGAGGGATGTAGGAGTGCAGGTACATAGTTCCTTCAAAAGTGGCGCCAGAGGTAGACAGGGTGGCCAAGTAGGCTTTCATCGGTCTGGGTATTGAGTAATGAAGTTGTGATTTATTCACAAAATGCTGGAGTAACTCAGCAGGTCAGGCAGCATCTCAGGAGAGAAGGAATGGGTGACGTTTCGGGTCGAGACCCTTCTTCAGACTGATGTCAGTGGGGCGGAACAAAGGAAGGATATAGGTGGAGACAGGAAGACAATTGGAGATCTGGGAAGGGGGAGGGGAAGAGAGGGATAGAGGAACTATTTAAAGTTGGAGAAGTCAATGTTCATACCACTGGGCTGCAAGCTGCCCAGGCAAAATATGAGGTGCTGTTCCTCCAATTTCAGGTTGGCCTCACTATGGCACTGGAGGAGGCCCATGACAGAAAGGTCAGACTAGGAGTCTTTTACCCAGAGTAGGGGAATCAGGAACTGGAGGACATGCGTTTCAGGTGGGAGGGGAAAGATTTCATAGGAACCTGAGGCAACATTTTCTCATAGAGGGTGGTGGGTATATAGAATGAGCTGCCAGGGAAGGTAGTTGAGGCAGATGGTGTAACAGCATTTAAAAGACATTTGGATCGGTACATGGATAACAAAGATTTATAGGAATATGGGTCGAATGTGGGCAGGTGGAACGAGTTTAGATGGGGTATCTTGATGGGCATGGGCAAGTTGGGCCAAAGGGTCTGTTTCCTTGCTGTGTGGCTGTTTGACATGGATATGGAGGGACATGGATCATGTGCAGGCAAATAACGTTGGTCTTGGCATCAGGTTCTGCACAGAAGTCTTGAACCAACGGTTCCTGCGCTCTACTGTTCTATATTCAATGCAAGGAGTGCAGGGTAATAAACTTTTAAATTGTTGCTTATTGAAATATGCCAGATCACGGGATGGCTGTCCTTATGGGCATTAATATTTATCCAGAAAAAAACATCTTCGTGTCCCCACTTTTAATGTTCTACGCCTGATTGTGAAAAGCGTAAGCTCAAAATCTCATTTCTTTTTTTATTAGAAGACGCGCCGACACGTTGCATGCGCTTTGCATAACGTGTCCTTTTTAAACAGGATGGCATTGGGAAAGAACTGTCGGGAGCAGAAACAAACAATGCCATTCTGGGTAACGGGTCAAGTTCATCCTCCCAACACCAAAATAATCACATAAGAGGAGGCCCAACCAAACAAAGCTAGCCGTCAATCAAACTAATACGATTAACTTCAAATTCTCAAATGGCCAGAGCAAAACTGATTTGCATCATTGTCACAACATTGTGTTAAATCTTAAAACAACAACGTGCTGTAAACAAGAAACAGCCTTGTAATTAAAAACTTACTATGTATAATCAGTGTATTTATTTACAAAAAAAACAGCTCTTTTTTGTTGCATTGCGTTGCGGATTGACCTAAATATGCAAACGGGCTGTGGGTTTTTCTTGCTGAAGCAGACAGCAAATGTTTATCAGTATCACAGTGCACAGAGGCAACCTGCTCCCTGCCCCCATTCCGGAGCGGGCTGCGCCGCGTCTGCGAGTAGTACGGTAAGGCTGCGATGTGTCACTGTAATGCAGAGACCTGTAATGATGTCAACTTGTTATTTACTTTCCAAAGCTGAATGACTGAGCAAGGGGAAAGGAGAATCAATCACCCGCACTGTGCCTGGGCAGGCGGAAAAAAACAGCGTGGCTGGGGGAAGGGCAGCACATGGTGCAAATATTGTATCATTAAATACATCGCACATCGGCACTATCAGCCACTTTTCGCTCATTTCAATGCCAAAGGACGATGCATTCATAGATTTTGTTACAGCCTCGATTTGTTTGAGGTTGAATTGGTTAATTTATATCTGCGACTGAAGTGCATTCCGAATAGTGCTCGCAGCATGTTGCTGTAATGTGTTTATATATTTATATATAATATAATATACACCTATGTGGTTCTATATATATGCTTATAGTGCATGGTTTGGTAATCCTTGTCAAATGGTGTCCCTTGGCGTGGATAGGTCTGCTCACTTGTCTGGGCTGTGTACACAAAGAAACGAGGGCAAATTGAAAATCTAAAAAAAGCAGGCAGCAGGAAGCCAGTTCCCCTGGCCGGGAACACCCTCCCTTCCCCCATGCAAGCAGTGTGTGCAGATGTATTTTTTAAACCGAATCGATCAGAAGCTTGGTGGGATATTCTTGAAAACATTGGAGGAAGCAGCGGGCGCAGGGGTGAGCAATGGCTGGGTGTGTTGTGAAAGCGATCGTTTTAGGGAGCCCAGTGTTCCCCTCCCCATGTGGAATCCTTATATTTAATCTTTAATACACAAGGAGGGTGTGAGCGCTGTGTGCGGGGGAGAGAGGGACGGGCGGGGGAGAGAGGGGCGGGGGAGAGAGGGACGGAGGGGAGAGGGACGGGGGAGAGGAACGGGGGGGGGGGAGAGAGAGGGACGGAGGGGGGAGAGAGAGGGGGACCGGGGGGGGGGGGGGAGAGAGAGGGGGGGGGGGAGAGAGAGGGGGGGGGGGGAGAGAGGAGAGGGGGAGAGAGAGAGGGGGAGAGAGAGAGGGGGAGAGGAGAGGGAGAGGAGAGGGAGGGAGAGGGAGGAGAGGGGGGAGGGAGGAGAGGGGGGAGGGAGGGAGAGGGGGGAGGGAGGGAGAGGGGGGAGGGAGAGAGAGGGGGAGGGGAGGGAGAGAGAGGGGGGAGGGAGAGAGAGGGGGGAGGGGAGGGAGAGAGAGGGGGGAGGGGAGGGAGAGAGAGGGGGGAGGGGAGGGAGAGAGAGAGGGGGGAGGGAGAGAGAGAGGGGGGAGGGAGAGAGGGGGGGGGAGGGAGAGAGGGGGGGGGAGGGAGAGAGGGGGGGGGAGGGAGAGAGAGAGAGGGGGGGAGGGAGAGAGGGGGAGAGAGAGAGAGAGGGGGGAGGGAGAGAGAGAGAGGGGGGAGGGAGAGAGAGGGGGGGAGGGAGAGAGAGGGACGGGGGGAAAAGAGAGGGACGGGGGGAAAAGAGAGGGACGGGGGAGAGAGAGGAGGGGGGGGAGAGAGGAGGGGGGGAGAGAGGAGGGGGGGGAGAGAGGAGGGGGGGAGAGAGGAGGGGGGGAGAGAGGAGGGGGGAGAGAGGAGGGGGGGAGAGAGGAGGGGGGGAGAGAGGGACGGGGGGAGAGAGAGGGACGGGGGGAGAGAGAGGGACGGGGGGAGAGAGAGGGACGGGGGGAGAGAGAGGGACGGGGGAGAGAGAGGGACGGGGGGGAGAGAGAGGGACGGGGGGGAGAGAGAGGGACGGGGGGAGAGAGAGGGACGGGGGGAAGAGGGACAGGGAGGCAGGGAGTGAGAGAGAGGGGGGCAGGGAGGGGGAAGGGGAGAGAGGGACGGGGGGAGGGGGGAAGAGAGGGACGGGGGTAAGAGGGACAGGGAGGCAGGGAGTGAGAGAGAGGGGGCAGGGAGGGGGAAGGGGAGAGAGGGACGGGGGGAGAGAGAGGGACGGGGGGAGGGGGGAAGAGAGGGACGGGGGTAAGAGGGACAGGGAGGCAGGGAGTGAGAGAGAGGGGGGCAGGGAGGGGGAAGGGGAGAGAGGGACGGGGGGAGGGGGGAAGAGAGGGACGGGGGTAAGAGGGACAGGGAGGCAGGGAGTGAGAGAGAGGGGGGCAGGGAGGGGGAAGGGGAGAGAGGGACGGGGGGGGGGGAGAGGGACGGGGGACGGGGGGGGGAGAGGGACGGGGGGAGGGGGGAAGAGAGGGACGGGGGTAAGAGGGGCAGGGAGTGAGAGAGAGGGGGGCAGGGAGGGGGAAGGGGAGAGAGGGACGGGGGGGGAGAGGGACGGGGGGAGGGGGGAAGAGAGGGACGGGGGTAAGAGGGGCAGGGAGTGAGAGAGAGGGGGGCAGGGAGGGGGAAGGGGAGAGAGGGACGGGGGGAGAGAGAGGGACGGGGGGAGGGGGGAAGAGAGGGACGGGGGTAAGAGGGGAGTGAGAGAGAGGGGGGCAGGGAGGGGGAAGGGGAGAGAGGGACGGGGGTGGGGAGGAACAGAGCGAGGGGAGGGAGGGTGTGCGCGCCCCCGGGTGGGGTAGACTGTGTGTGTGTGTGTCCGGGGGGGCGCGCGTGCGCGCGCTTTGTCGGGAGCGCGCCCCCGCTGGGGAGAGAGTGTCCAGTGGGGGAGGGGAGCGGGAGCGCGCTGCAGCCGGGCTGCCGACCGACCGACCGACCCTCACTCACTCACTCGGTGACGGAGCCTCTCCCGCCGCCACATGGACGGCTAGCGCCCGCCCGCCCACCACACGTACATGCGAGCCCCGCCACCGCCGCCTCCCCCACCGCCCCAGCCCGAGCCGTAGCCCGCGGCCGCCTAGGCCTCACACGGCCCCGGCCCGCCCCAGCCCCATCCCCCGGCCCACCGCACGCCTCCCCGGTGATGAGCGGCCCCTGAGGCGCTGCCCGACCCCCGAGACAAGCGGAGCCGCTGGTGGGAGCAGAGCCCTGGGTTACTTACACCGTCCCAGGTGAGGCTGTGTGTTAGACAGGGTTATCTGTGTGTTAGACTCGTGTGTGTTAGACAGACTCATATTTCTACTGGGTCGTGTGTGTGTTAGCCAGGGTCATCTGTGTGTTAGCCAGGGTCATCTGTGTGTTAGCCATGGTCATCTGTGTGTTAGCCATGGTCATCTGTATGTTAGCCAGCGTCGTCTGTGTGTTAGCCATGGTCGTCTGTGTGTTAGCCATGGTCGTCTGTGTGTTAGCCATGGTCATCTGTGTGTTAGCCAGGGTCGTGTGTGTTAGACAGGATCAAGTGTGTATTAGCCAATCTCGTGTGTGTACAGGGTTGTGTATTAATATAGGTTCATTTGTGTACAGGCTCGAGTGGGGTGTACAGGGTCATGTGTGCATTACACAGGTTTGCATGTAAGGGGTCATGTATGTTATTCAGGCATGTGTATGATATAGACACAAAATGCTGGAGTGACCCAATGGGACAGGCAGCATCTCTGGAGAGAAGGAATGGGTGACGTTTCAGGTCAAGACCCTTCTTCAGACTGACTTGTGTATGTTATATCTGTTTACGTGTGTATTATACAGGCTCGGGTATGTGTGTCACAGCTATACGGCACGGAAACAGGCCCTTTGGCCCAACTCGTTGGTGCTGACCACGATGGCCTGTCTACACCAGTCCCCCATGCCACATTTGGCCCACATCTCCCTGTGCCTGTCCAAATGTCCTTTGAATGGTTTTATAGCACCTGTCTCAACCACCTCTGGCAGCTCGTTCCATATACCCACCACTCTGTGTGGAAAAGTTCCCCTCGAGTTCCTATTAAATCTTCCCCCTCTCACCTTAAACCTATGTCCTCTACTCTGGGTAAAAGATTGTGCATCTAGCCTTTCCATCCCCCTCGTAATTTTAGACAGGCCTATAAGCTCACCCCTGAGCCTCCTGCGCTCCAAGGAATAAAGTTCTATCCTGCCCAACCGCTTCCCATTACTCAGGCTCTCAAGACATGGCACATCCTCGTAAATTTTCGCTGCACTCTTTCCAGTGTCATTATATCCTTTCTATAACAGGATGACCAAAATTAAACACAGTACTTCAAGTGTGGCCTCACCGATGTCTTCCACAACTTAACATAATGTCCCAACTTCTATATTCTCAATGCCCTGACTGATGAAGGCCAATATACCAAAAGTCTTCTGACTACCCTATCTACCAGCACTCTTAAATAACTCTGCTCTACAACACTCCCCAGAGCCCTACCATTTGCTGTGTAGGTCCTGCTTCCCTAAATACAACACCTCGCACTTATCTGCATTAAACTCCATTAATCATTCCTCAGCTCATTTGCCCAGCTGATCAAGATCCTACTGTAATTTTTGACAGTCATCTTCGCTATCTCCAATATTACCCACTTTAGTGTAAGAAAATAACTGCAGATGCTGGTACAAATCGAAGGTATTTATTCACAAAATGCTGGAGTAACTCAGCAGGTCAGGCAGCATCTCAGGAGAGAAGGAATGGGTGACGTTTCGGGTCGACTCACTTTAGTGTAATCTCTAAACTTACTAATCATGCTTGTTCCATTCTCATTCAAACTGTTGATGTGAACCACAAACAGCAAATGGTCGATCCCTGTGACACAATACTAATCACAGGCCTCCAGTCCGAAAAACAACCTTCCACCATCAACCTCTGCTTCCTTTGATTAACCCAATTTTCTATCCAGTTGGCTAGCTATGCTTGGATCCCATGTGATCTAATCTTCCAGAGCAATGTGCACATGTTGCGCAAGCTCGTGCGTGCGTTGGACAGGCTTGTGTGTGTGCATTGTACAAATTTATGTGTAGTGTATAGGGTAGTTTGTGAGTTTGTACATGCTTGGTGTAAGGCTCGTGTGTTGTACAGACTTGCGCGTTCGTATGTCTTATGCAGGCACGCGTGTTATACAAGTGTGCATGTGTTGTGCAGGCCTTTTGTGTGTACAGCTGCATGTGTATATATTGTACTGGTACACTGTTTTCTACAGGCTTGTATATGTGTGTCTTACAGGCTCGTGCATGTGATGTACTGGCTTGCGTGTGTGTGTTTGTATGTTTTTTGAATGGAATGGAATACTTTATTGTCACATGTAACTAGGCACAGTGAAATTTGCAGGTTCGTATGTGTTATACAGGCACACACATGTATTGTACTGGCTTGCGTGTGCACAGGGTGAGCATTGATCTTAACTTTTGGTGGGATTGCCATGTTCTAACATTTAAACACATTTATGCTGTGCAGCTCGGAGGTGGGGGAGGGACAGACTATGTGGATGGGGCATTGTTGCTAAATGGTACTTTCTGTGACTTGGGAGTATTAATTACAGTCGTTCAAAAATCCTTACAATCAGACTGATCATTAGAAAAATACAATCCATGGAACGGTTCAGCGAATGAGCGTCTCAGGTTTGATTTGTTTCTATGCAGCATGGCAAATTAGTCTGAAATGAATGGAATTATGCATTTGATTAATCTGCGGATTGTGGATCAGAACACTGATAGTGTTCAGAACAGGTTATAATGTATTGATTTTACATGGAACACATTGTGTCCACATATAATGATAACAATTGGTTCAGGGAAAGTAGGTCATGAGTGGATATGCCCACTATCCCACTGTTTTATGTTTAAATGGCGAGATTGTTTCTTGTAAAAGGTTTTTATTTCCTGTGCAGAAGCAAGGAAGTGCAAATTTGAAAATTTCATCAGATAGATGGTGTGGATTGTCTCAGCAATGTGTTGGGGAGGGGAAGCATGTTGGTTCAGATTTTATATAATGGAGTTTGTTCTCTCAGTATATTCTAAATGTATGCAAAGTCACCACATTAAATGTTTGGCATTCGCTTTGTTAACTTGGTGTAAATATGTAGTAGATTTTACATAGCATAATCAAATGCGTGTGTGCATTTTTTGTTTATTTGTGGTTAAACTTTACTGTGACATTTAGAATGTAGTTGTTTATAATTGAAGTAACATGTTTTAAAAATAGCATTTATCAGAGGCCGTAAGCAGCCCACTTTATTTCCACAGTTGTTGCACCATTATGACAGAGTTACTTCATCTCATAGTTTTGCATGGCCTTCCAAATTTGGAAGTAATAGAAGTTTGAAATTGCAGCGATATGTGATTGATAATTCTGAAGAAATTGTTTTATATTTGTATGACTACCTGTAGTTCTCTCTATTTCTGGTGTGGTGTCGTTTACATAAGTCAGTTTTACATGTGCGAGAAAAGCATTGAACATCCGTGATTTCCATCAGTCAAATGCGGTATTACATAACGGATCAACATTTTGAACATGTTGCACAGGAGAGTTTGTGTTTAAATTCTCCACTGTGGTGAAATAATTGGTATCAGTAATTGGAATGTAACATTTATACTCCTGCTGCCTTTTAGGTCTGGAAATGAAACAATCATTGTGGTTTTCCTGTCCCTGATTACTGTCTAGTGATCTCAATGGAGAGTATCCGTGTGTGGACATTGCACACAACTCCTGCTCTACATTACTGTCCAGTGATCTCAGACAGACCATATCCATGTGTGGACATTACATAAAACGCCTGCTCTCCATTACTGTCCAGAGATCTCGGGCAGAGTATATCTGTGTGTGGACATTATACACAACTCATGTCCCCATCACCCTTGGTGCTCACTGGTCTGATGGCATCCAGTTGAACACTGGTTTGTTTTTGAATTCCTGTATGTCTTCATGGCACACCCCTCCCTCTCTGTAACTTATTTTTGATCTACAACTCTCCATAGATTGTGCAGTCCTAACACTGTGACTACAGCTCCAACTATAATTTCTCTATTATTGATGACTCTGCTGTGATCCGCCAAAATCCTACACTTGTGTTCTATCTTCTTCTAGCTTTCCCTCATGGAACCTGTATGTCCCAAATTATTTTTCTGTTTTTAAAATGCACCTTTAAACTAAACCCATGTGCCCTATTTTGTTGTTGGTATGTTTGACAGGGAGGCAGGTTTTGGCTTTGAAGTGCTCTGGGACGTTTTATTAGTTTAAAGGCAAGCAATAAACACCAGTTACAGTTGACTTACCTGGGAAGTAATTCAAGGTCAAATAGTTTCCAAATATTCAGGTGTTAGTTTTATGGAAGTTCTCCTTCCAGCTCGCCTACCATCAGCCCAACATCAGTAATGCCATTTTTGGTCAGAGGTTTAGAATGTTTTTGGTCCCCCTGTCAGTCTTCCTCCAAAACCGGCAGATCTTGTTCATAATTTCAAGAAATCAATTTTTACATCCCTATCAGAAGGGGGCGTGGCTGCGTTCTGCAGCTGCGGCTCACCGGCAGTCTCTCTGTCTTTTTTTTTTGTTGTCTTTGTTATCGTTTTAATGTTTCTTTTGATTTATTTTTAACTCTGTATATGTGGGGGGTGGGGGAAACCTTTATTTCTAATCTCCTCCTCAACGGAGATGCGACCTTTACCGTGTTGTGTCTCCGTTCGTGCTACGGCCTAACACCGTGGAGTTGGCGGCCTCCAGCTGGGATCGACCTTGAAGACTCCGGTCACAGGGCCTGGACTTACCATCTCGGAGGCTTCGGCCGTGGGCCCTGCAGACCGCAACATCGGGAGCTCGCAGGTCCCTGGCTGGCGACCGGCTTTCGGGAGCTCCAGCCGTAACAGCTTCGACCACCCCGAAGCGCGAGGTTTGATTGACCCACTCGCAGGCCCTTCATCGCCCTGCGTGGCCTGGCCGCGGCACTTTCCATCGCCCGGTGGGGGCTCAGGACCTTCATCGGCCTGCTCGGCTCGGCCCTGGGACTTTCCATCGCCCGGTGGGGGCTTCAAAAGTCGGGAGCCTCGATCGCCTCGTGGCACCACGGGAGAAGAATGAGGAGGAGATAAGACTTTTCTTTGCCTTCCATCACAGTGAGGGTGTGCCTGGAGCAATCACTGTGATGGCTGTTTGTGTTAAAAATTGTAATTGTGTGTCTTGTGTTCTTTATTGTCTACTGCCGGACCCTGACGTGAGAGGACGCTGGCGCTATTTGTTCGCCGCTTCTCCGTCAGGATAGTTTGTCTGTTTGTTTTTATGTCTTGACTGTTTTTGTAAAGCGTCTTTGAGCATTTGGAAAAGCGTTATAAAAAATAAATGTTTATTATTATTATTATTATTATTACTATGTGAAAAACTATCACTGGAGCAAGGTTTATTACTGTCCAGAAAGCTATCTATATACTAAAACACTCATTTGTTTGTTTGTTTCTGAACAACAGCCAAAACGGTACACGATAGTGTGACAATTTTAGGCCCACCTTACTCACCTTCGTCCCTTTGGTGCTAATGGAAGAAGTTTCATTGAAATCGGTGTTATATTTTAAAAGTTATTCACATTTTAAAGTTTAAATTTATCTCGGGGGGGGGGGGAGAGGGGAGGAGGTGGTGGGGGGAAGGAGGGGAGTGGGGGGGAGGGGAGTTGGGGGGTGTGGGAGGGGAGGGGGAGGGGAGGGGAGTGGGAAGGGGAGGGGGGTGGGAGGAGAGGGTGCTGCACCAATGCAGGAGAGGTTTGGGTCCATTTGGTCTAGTTCTTTGTAAAAATTGGAGGAAAAAATTGAACAGAAAAATCCATAAAGGCTGCCATTTTGTTGATCACAGTGAAATGTTTTGAGATTTTAATAATGTCTACTCACTGTTCATTCGTACAAAAAATATGTCATTGGTTGACAATGCGTTACATAAAAATGAATGCTAGTTACAATACCTACCACTTCTGCAAAATGGAGATTTTTAACTTGTTCAACTAGTGATACAGATTGACTGTTGCTTTTGACAATTTTTCATTCATTACCATGAAAGCTTAAATCAGATGGTTTATATATGTAGGGAAAAAAAGTCAACTAAAGTCAGACAGAGAAGCTTTACGAGGTTTTTGCCAGGACTCGAGGGTCTGAGCGAAAGAGAGAGGTTGAGCGGACTGGAACTCTATTCCTTGAAGTGCAGGAGGATGAGGGGTGATCTCATAGAGGTGTATAAAATCATGAGAGGAATAGATTGGGTAGATGCACAGAGTCTCTTGCGAATTGAGAACCAGAGAACATAAGTTCAAGATTCAATTTAATTGTCACCTGTACCAATTAAGGTACAGTGAAATTTGAGTTACCATACAGCCATACTAAGTAAAAAGCAACAAGACACACAGCCACATAAAATAAAATTAACATAAAAATCCACAACAGCGGATTCCACATTCCTCACTGTGATGGAAGGTAATAAAGTTCAATCACCTTCCTCTTTGTTCATACGCGGTTGGGGCTGTTGAACCATCCGCAGTTGCCGCTGCCGGCTGTCCAAGCCCTCATTTCGGGATGATCGAAACTCCGACGTCGGGACGGATTAAAACGCTCTCCGCGGCATGGAGCTCCAGAGTCGGCCTCTTCTTACCAGAGACCGCGAGCTTCATGGTGTTAAAGTCCACAGGCCCCGCGGTTGGAGCTCTCCACAGTCGATCCTCGGCAAAGGATCGCAGCTCCACGATGTTAAAGTCCGCGCAGTGCCCGCAGCATGAAGTGCCGGGCCGGTCTCCACGAAAGGCCGCCAACTCCTCGATGTTAGGCCGCAGTGGGGACGGAGATACGACACGGAGAAAAATCACATCTCCGTCGAGGTAAGAGAATGAAAAAAAATGTTTCCCCCAATTCCCCCAAGTTTGTGAAAGGGGTAAGATTTAATAGAAATCTGAGGGATATCTTTTTCCACACAAAGGGTGTAAGAAATGAGCTGCAAGAGGAGGTAGTTGAGGCAGGGACTATTGCAACTTTTTAAGAAAAAATTAAAGTTACATGGATAGGACAGGTTTGGAAGGATATGGGCCAAATGCAGGCAGCTGGGACTAGTGCAGATGGGACACGCTGGTCTGTGTGGGCAAGTTGGGCCGAAGGGCCTGTTTTCACGCTGTATGACTCTGATTCTAAAGCTTTTAAACCTGTGCTATAAATTAAAAATATACTCATTTTTATATATGCTTTGAGCACGAACAGGTCTTGTGTCCCTTAAGCTCGCTCCATAATTTAATATTATCCTTGATTGTAACCTTGAACATCTCCGTCTACCTGCTGTTAACTTTCACCCCTTGCTAATTAAGATTCAATTTCTCTTAAAAGATTTAAAGACTCTTCTCCCAGCTTTTGAGGAAGTGAGTTCCAAAGACTTAGTACCTTAAATGGAGAGTTCATTTGTTTGGATTTCAATTCTACTTTTTCTCATGAGGCAAGAGATTCTCTCCATATAGACCTCCGAAGACCTTCCAAGATCCAGCGTAACAGTCAAGTCCTCTGTCACTGTTATAAACTCCAGCAGGTAAAGCCTAGCTTGTCCAACATTTTCTATAAAACAATCTGCCCAGTCCAGGTATTAGTCTAACAATCCGCTGAATTCCTTCCAACACAGTGACATCCTTCCTCGAATAAAGAAGCCAATGTCGTACAATACTCAATGGTGTGGATGTGGTCTTACCAGTGCCTTATAACCACCTACTCTGTGTTACTTTAAATTCTGTTAGCTTTGTACATTATGTGTACACTGGCTCTCTGTGAGACTGCATCGTACACTGGGACAAGAGAACATCTCAATGCTCTGATCGGACTTTACTGGATTTAATCTTGCACTATGTAACATGCTTCTTTGTTATTTTCCTTACCAAAATGGGCCATTTTGGAATTTCCCACACAATGCTCCCAGTTAATAGGTCTTTACTCACTCAACTTTTTTGTATCATTTTGCAGGCTCTATGTCCTCTTCACAGCTTATTTCTAACCAGCCATTGTATGAGCTGAAATTTAGCGCTCGTGCCCATGGTGCTTTCACCTAAGTCATTTATACTAAACAAAATGAGGTACAAATTACTGTAGCATACCATTGTCGTTCTTCTGATCATAAAGTCACTGACCCGAAGCAATAACTGTCTCTTGTACAGATGCAGCCTGACTTGATGAGTATTTCTTACATTTTCTGTTTTTATTTCAGATTTGCGTCTAGCTTTTATTTAACTTTTCAGGTCATTAATTCATTGAATGCAAAATCGACAAATGTAGTGTATTGGTTTGTTATTGTCATGTGTACAGAGATTCATTGTAAAGCTTTTGTTTGCTGCTGTCTTTTTCTTTTTGTTTTCACTTTTAATTTCAGGTTTTTGTGTACCTTGTGTGTTGTGACTGTCGGCAGACCAATTTCCCTCCGGGGATGAATATAGTTGTATCGTATCCAGTTAAATCACATGAGTATAATCAAGCCATATACAAGTGCACCAGGCAGTGCAAAGAGAAAAATACCAGAATACAGAATATAGTGATAGTGTTTTAGCGTTACAGTTACAGAGAAAAAGTCCAGCATCCACAATGATGTAGGATGAAAGATCGGTGCTACAACATAGCTTAGTCGTTCAGTCGTCTGTTAATAGAGGGGAAGAATCTGTTCCGTAAACTGAGGGCGGCATAACGGTAGAGCTTCCGCTTTGCAGCGCTAGAGACCCAGGTTCCATCCTGACTACGGGTGCCTGTCTGTACGGAGTTTGTACATTCTCCCTGTCACCTGCGTGGGTTTTCTCCGAGATCTTCGGTTTCCTCCCATACTCCAAAGACGTACAGGTTTGTAGGTTGATTGGCTTGGTGTAAATGTATAAATTGTCCCTTGTGTGTGTAGGATAGTGTTAATCTGCGAAGATCGCCGGTCAGTGTGGACTCGGTGGGCCGAAGGGCCTGTTTCTCCGCTGTATCTCTAAATTAAACTTAAAAAATCTAATCTGGTGGTTTGTGTTTTCAAGCTTTTTATCTTTTGCTTGATGGGAAAAACAGGGAATGACTGGGGTGAAAAAGATCCTTGATTGGTGTTGGCTGTTTTCCTGAGGCAAAGTGGTGTAGGTAGAGGTGGGGGTGGGGTGTGTGATCTGTGTAATGGACTGGGCTACACCTGTAACTCTCTGCAAATTCTTGCTGTCTTGGGCAGGGCAGATCCTAAACTAAGCTGTGATGCAACCTGATAAGATGCTTTTTGTAGTGAATCTGTAGAAGTTGATGAGAGTTGTTGGAGTCAGGCCGTATATCCTTGGTCTCCAGAGGAAGTAACTGTGCTTCCTTGGCCATAGCTGGGCAGCGCCAGTCACAGAGGTTCAACCTGAGGCAGTTCAAAGGAGATTCACCAGACTAGTTATGTTAAATTCATGTCATTATGAAATATGTTAGTCATAGAGTCTTACAGCATGGAAACAGGCCCTTTGGCCCAACTTGCCCACACTGGCCAATGTGTCCCATCTATACAGGTCCCACCTGCCTGCATCCTATCCTATCCTCGAATCCTATCCTATCCATGTACCTGTCCAAATGTTGCTTAAGTGTTGCGATAGTACATGCCTCAACTATCTCCTCTGGCAGCTCGTTCCATACACCTACCACCTTTTGCTTGAAAAGTTTACTTCTCCGGTTCCTATTAAATCTTTCTCCCCTCAGCTATGTCCTCTGGTTCTTGATTTCCCCTACTCTGGGCAAGAGACTCTGTGCATCTACCCGATCTATTCCTATCATGATTTTATACACCTCTATAAGATCACTGCTCATCCTCCTGCCCTCCAAGGAATAAAGTCCCAGCCTGCTCAACCTCTCTCTTTTGCTCAGGCCCTCGGGTCCTGGCAACATCCTCGTAAATCTTCTCTGCACACTTTCCTGTTTCCCTTGTCCAACTAAGTGCATGTATATCCTATCCCTCAAAATACTCTCGTGATTTTCCAACTACAGATGTTAAGCTCACTGGCATGTAGTTCCCAGTCTTTTCCCTGCAGCCCTTCTCGAATAGAGGAACAACATTTGTCACCCTCTAGTCTTCTGGCTCCTTGCCTGTATTTAATGATGACTCATAAATCTCTGCCAGGGTTCCTGCAATTTCCTCTCTAGCTTCCCACAGTGTTCTCGGATATATTTGATCAGGCCCGGGAGATATGTCTACCATCATACGCATCAGGACCTTCAGCACCTCTGCGACCGTCATACTGACTGCTCACAAGACACACCCAGTGACCACCACAAGATTCCCTGTCCTGTCTTTCTCCACAGTAAACACAGAGGGGAAATACTCGTTGAGGATCTTTCCCATCTCCTGTCGCTCCACACAGAATTGACTGTTTTGGTTTCTCAGAGGTCCCACTCTCTCTGGTTACCACTTTTCCCTTTATATGCTTATAAAATCTCTTGGGATTATCTTTAATGCTATCAGCCAGGGCTATCTCCTATCCCCTTTTTGCCCTTCTGATTTTTTTTTTAAACGTACTCCTTGGTTCCTGACACTCCTGCAGGGATAGACTTGATCCCAGCTGCCTATACGTGTCCCATGCCTCCTTCTAACTCTTGACCAAAGCCTCAATTTCCCTCATCATCCAGGCTTCCTTATGTTTGCCTGCCTTGCCATCACTCGAACAGGGACGTGCATGTCCTGAGCACTGAGCACCCTTTTAAAAACATCCCACTTTCCTGAAGTTCCTTTTCCTTCAAACAATCTACTCCAAACAACTCTATCTCCTCAAAATTGGCTTTGCCGCAATTTAACATTTTAACTTGTGGGCCCGCTCCATAACTATCCATAATTATCTTAAACCTAACGGAACAGTGGTTGCTGGTTCAAAAAGGCTCATCCACGATTACTTCATCCACTTGCCTCTCCCACTTTCCCAAAACTAAATCAAGGGTTGCCTTCTCCCATGTAGGGCCCTCAACATATTGCCAGAGGGAACTTTCTTGAACACATCTGACCGATTCCACTGCATCTAAATCTTTCACACTCTTGACATTCCCAGTCAATGTTGGGAAAATTAAACCCCCCTACTGCGACAACCTTATTAGACCTGCAGCTGCCTGCAATCTCCTGTCACATTTGCTCTTCTAATTCCCGTGGACTATTTAGGGGTCTGTCGCACACCCCCATCAAGGTGATCATCCCGTTCGTGTTCCTCAATGCCTCACTAGATGAACCATCCCTTATGCCACTCCTGACCACTGCCGTGACATACTCCTTAACCAATAATGCAACATCCCCTCTTTTATCCTCGCCTCTGTCTCTCCTTTTGTCAAAGTTTTTTTAAAGTATGCATAAAAGTTGATTCTACAGAGGGATGTTGAGGTTGAGTGCGTGTGAAGGAACTGCAGACACTGCTTTACACCTAAGACAGACACAAAAGGCTGGAGTAAGTCAGCAGGACAGGCAGCATCTCTGGATAGAAGGAATGGGTGACGTTTTGGGTCGAGACCCTTCAGACCGAGCTTTGCGGCTCCCTGGACTGTGAATTCCCCTTGGTTTAACCCCCCCACCCCCAAACACTGTTTCTTCCCTCCTGGCCTTGAGTTAAATGTTAATATTTACTCCCTACATCCGGTTATAGTAATCGGCAATACTGGGCACCACCCAATACTGGGTCCATTATTGCGAGGGTTTACTATATTGTTGGAGTAGCATGAATAAACGTGAAAGTTTCATTTCCAGCATAAAAGCTGAATTTAGACTTAATTTACCAACTTTTTTTTATTGTTAATTGAAAATCAATAAAAAAAAACTGGTGAATAACATAACTTCAAAAAGACAAAGTGCTGGAGTAACACAGCGAGTCAGGCAGGATCTCTGGAAAACATGGATAGGTGATGTTTCAGGTCAGGATTCTTCAGACTGATTTTGGGGGTGGGGGAAGAGATCTGGGAGAGAGTCTAAAACTTGCCAATGCCATTTTATGAATATATTTTAAAGTCGATGGGCGAGTTAACGAAACGGCCTTTGTCTGATAAGGAGAGTTGAATTCACATGAACAATGTAGTTACTCGGGTATTTACAGTGCATTCAGAAAGTATTCACACCCCTTCACTTATTCCAAATTTTGCTATGTTACAACCTTATTTTAAAATTGATTAAATTCATTTTTTAATCATCAATCTACACACCCCATAATAAAAAAGTGAAAGCAGGTGTTTAGAAATTTTTTGCAAAGTAATTAAAAAGAAATAACTGAAATATCACATTTACATAAGTATTCAGACCCTTTGCCATGACACTCAAAATTGAGCTCATGTTCATCCTGTATCCATTTATTATACTTGAGTTGTTTCTACAACTTGTTTAGAGCCCACCAGTGGTAAATTAAATTCATTGGACATGATTTGGAAAGGCACACACCTGTTTATATAAGGTCCCACAGTTGACAGTGCATGTCGGAGCAAAAACTAAGCCATGAAGACGAAGGAATTGTCAGTAGACCTCTGAGACAGGATTGTGTCCAGACACAGATCTGGGGAAGGGTACAAAATAATTTCTGCAGCATTGCAGGTCCTGAAGAGCACACTGGCCTCCGTCATTCTTAAATGGAAGAACTTTGGAATCACCAGGACTCTTCATTGAGCTGGCCGCCCGACAAACTGAGCAATCGGGGATGAAGGACCTTGGTCAGGGAGGTGACCAAGAACCCGATGGTCACTCTGACAGAGCTCCAGAGTTCTTCTGTGAAGATGGGAGAACCTTCCAGAAGAACAACTATATCTGCAGCACTCCACCAATCAGGCCTTTATGGTAGAGTGGCCAGACGGAAGCCACTCCTCAGTAAAAGGCACATGACAGCCTGCTTGGAGTTTGCCAAAAGGCACCTAAAGTACTCTCAGACCATGAAAACAAGATTCTCTGGTCTGATGAAACCAAGATTGAACTCTTTGGCCTGAATGCCAAGTGGCATCGCTCATCATCTGGCCAATACCATACCTACGGTGAAGCATAGTGGTGGCAGCATCATGCTGTGGGGATGTTTTTCAGCGGCAGGAACTGGGAGACTAGTCAGGAAAGATGAACGAAGCAAAGTACAGAGAGATCCTTGATGAAAACCTGCTCCAGAGCGCTCTGGACCTCAGACTGGGGTGGAGGTTCACCTTCCACCAGGACAACAACCCTAAGCACACAGCCAAGACAACGCAGGAGTGGCTTCGTGACAAGTCTGTGAATGTCTTTGAGTGGCCCAGCCAGAGCCTGGACTTGAACCCGATCGAGCATCTCTGGAGAGACCCGAAAATAGCTGTGCATCGA
Organism: Rhinoraja longicauda; assembly: GCF_053455715.1. Lineage (NCBI taxonomy): Eukaryota > Metazoa > Chordata > Chondrichthyes > Rajiformes > Arhynchobatidae > Rhinoraja > Rhinoraja longicauda. The sequence goes on along the minus strand of NC_135959.1, from coordinate 73,869,451 downwards.
CGCTCCCCATCCAACCTGACAGAGTTTGGGAAGAATGGGAGAAATTACCCAAATACAGGTGTACCAAGCTTGTAGTGTCATACCCAAGAAGACTTGAGGTTGTAATCGCTGTCAAAGGTGCCTCAACAAAGTACTGAGTAAAGGGTCTGATACTTATGTAAATGTGATATTTCAGTTATTTCTTTTTAATTACTTTGCAAAAATTTCTAAACACCTATTTTTGTTTTTTTATTATGATGTATTGTATGTAGATTGATCTTAAAACAAAAATAATTGAATCCATTTTAAAATAAGGCTGTAACGTAGCAAAATGTGGAAAAAGTGAAGGGGTCTGAATACTTTCTGAATGCACTGTATGCACATACCTGGGTGAATTGGATCGCACATATCCCAAAGAAAATATCAATGTTTTTACAGTTATTTTTCAATGTCTTTTCTTGGAGCTCAATACTTCAATGAAAGTTGTTGGCAGCAGAGGAAAGTTGTGGAATCAAATCATGCAAAAATGCACCACATGTTTGCTGACTTAGCAGAGGTTGCAGTTTGGATCGATGGTACAATCTGAAATAAATTTCTTCCATCTGAAACTTTAAAAATTGCAAAGTTTCTTTTATATTTGGACAGAAGATTATTGATCAAAAATATAAACCCTGCCTTCGCTGATTATCAGTATTTCTGTCCCATGATACAGATTTTGCTTCACATTCAATGAAGCAAGGCCACAGGATATTTGTTTTTTTTGTTGTCTATTCCCTTTCTTTGAGATGGGTGTTACTGGAAAAGTATTTATTCCCTGTCCCCAATTACTCCAGAGTGCGAAGACTTGTTAGGCTATTTTACAACACAAGTAGATAGAGTGGAAAAGAAGGCTTATGGTATGCTTGCCTTCGACGGTTGGGACATTCAGTATAAGAGTCAAGAAACCTTGATGCAACTTTATAGGACTCTGGTTAGGCCGCACTTATCGTATTGTGGCCCTACCCTAAGCACACAGCCAAGACAACGCAGGAGTGGCTTTGTGACATTGTGGCTTCAATGCAGGCAGAAATGTCCTTGAGTGGCCCAGCCAGAGCCTGGACTTGAACCTGATCGAGTTGGTGGCTTTGGAGAGCTACAGAAGGGGTTCACCTGAATGAAGCTTGGGTTAGGGGGTATTAGCTAAAAGGAAAGCTTGGACACACTTGGATGGTTCTTTTTCGCAATGTTGGAGGTTGAGGGATCTCAGAGAAGTATATAAAATGATGAGAGGCATAGACAGGGTAGACAGTCAGAACCACCTTCCCAGGGTGGAAATGTCAAAAGACCAGAAGGCATAACCTTGAGGTAAGGGGCAAATTTTAAAGGAAATTTGTTGGGCATGTTTTTTCACTCAGAGGGTGGTGGGTGCCTGAAACATGCTGTTAGGGGTGGTGGTGGAGACAGATATGATAGCAGTGTTTAAGAGCCTTTTAGGCAGACACATGAACATGGAGGGATATGCAACAGGTCCCTAGTTTATAGTAATGGAGAGAGATAAACCTCGTCAGATTTGCAGATGGATGACTGGCAGAAGTAGCCAGTTAGAATGCAGGCAGAAATATCAAATGCCAACTTAACACAAGTTGGTGAATTCAATGTTACTCGTGCAATAATCTCACCACTGCATCGCCACCAAGCCCATTGGCTTCCACTCAACAAAGCTTCGTGTGTCAGTGGATATAATTCAGCTCTTTCTTGGCATCACGATGTTGCAAATGAATCTTGTCCCCACAAGAGAGAACATGATGCCAGAATGGTTGTGGTTGCATGTCAGTAGTGATGGGCAGATTTTGATGGGAAAATTCTATCTAAATGGCAAGTGATATAAAACTATTGGTTTATTGTTCTCTTGTACTTGGATTCGAATTCGGATCAAGTAGAAAGATTGATTTTTTTTTCTCAATTCATGAATTCATTTCTTTCAGATAGCTATCTGGCTAGCAATATATTGCTGACCTTCCTTGCATCCGTTCCCTGTAAAATGTTGCCTATCTCATTTTCCCATTTTGACCACTCAATGAAATGACTCAACTTGGAATGTGCACAGTGAATATAATTTTGTATTTGTTGTCTTGTTTCAGTTGTTGATGTAATGTTCTCTTTTGCTTGTTCCCCCCCCCCCCCCCCCAGTTGCTTGGCAGGTGTGACGAACATCATTTCATTCATATCAGTTTGCAGGCAAGATTTTAAGATGCATTTTCTCCCAATGATAGTTCCAGTAGTAGCAGTGCTTTTCAGTTGTTGTAGTTCTCTTTCAACAATGTAGTTGTTACCTACATGGGGAGAATTATGCTTTGTCACCCACAATCGGTTTACATGACAATCTTCCTCCAGAGAAAGATCCTTGAGAGTGAGTGCATCCTGACAAGTTCTTGCAAGGGTTCTTTGCAACTGGCCCTTCCCATTCTCAATATCTTGTAATGCTTCGTTTGATTACAAAATTGGAGGGTTTAATGTTAGGAAATGAAGTTACATTCATCCCTTCTGCTGCCCTCTGTAGCTTTTATCAGAAGGTAGCCTGTCCTATCCCAGTGCTACTTGGCTGTCTGGCTGCATTGCATGAATTCTCCAGCATTCCCAAGAAGTGTTGGCCACTCACGGAAGATGTATCAAGTAGCATTGTAGTAGATTCATAAACACCGGAAGTCCTGACTTGTGGATAAGCTCCCTGAAACTCTTTTAGTGATTTAGTTAGAACACACATCTGCTTATTTCGCTACTTTCTGTATTTAACTCCGGACTTGCCAATCAGATTGGGTTAATTAATGAATTGTAGGTCTGGTTAAATTATTTAAAAATTATTGTCCCTTTGTAACGCAATGCTTTTTAAACCCACTCTCCCAGTAATAGTCGTATTCCAAAAGAAGGTTAAACTTTTCTGCTATTACTCTAATGCATCATGGCTCAGCATTTACTCTTCCCGATGCAATCACAATTATACAGTTGTATTTCTTTAGTTACATTAAAAGAAAACTTGAGGATCCAATTTTATGCAAAGCTTTACTATGTTTCATATTAAGAAAGATCAGGGTTGATAGCCTGATATAGCAATAAGCAAAGTTATAGATTTTCTTGGGGCTTAGCAATGGAGTCAGTAAAGCTCTTTCAATCTGAAGGGTCCTGACCAGAATGTCAACTATCCATGTTCTCCAGAGATACTGTCTGACCCGCTTAGTTACTCTAGCACATTGTCTTTCTTTGTAAACCAGCATCTGAATTTCCTTGTTTCTGCTTTCTCAGTACCTTGCTTTATTCCATGATTCGCTTTGAGTTAATGAATCGTAGGAAGGTTGGTCAGGGTGCTTGATAATTGGCTTAATGTCCTGGGGGTGAAAGGTAGAAAATTGTCAGGGTTCCTGTTTTGGACAGTCACCACTTTTGGCTGAATATTGCTTTTTTTCGAATAATTTATTTTTTACCCTAAATTGCAATCCAGGGAAATGGTTAAAATGTTATACTTTCAAAAGAAAATCAAATCTCTTGGATAACTAGATACAGGTTCACCGTTGTGTATGTGTAGACCCCTCCCATCACTGACAGATGTAAATATGCATCCGAGTTAAAGTACTGAAGTAAGGTTAATCAGAGAAATGTGAGGTGTTGCATTTTAGAAAGTCTAACATGGAAGGACCAACACAATAAATGATAGGGCTCTGAGAAGTGTTGAAGAGCAGAGGGATCTAGAAGTGCAAGTACATTGTTGCTTGAAGGTGGCATGGGTGGGCAAAAAGGCTTTTTGCACATTCGGCTTCAGTCAGAGTATTAAGTACAGAAGTTGGAAGGTCATGTTGCGGTTATAAAAGACATTAGTATGGCCGCATTAAGAGTATTGTGTTCAGTTCTGGGCACCATGTCATAGGAAAGATGTTGTTAAGTTGCAACGGGTGCAGAGAAGATTTAAAAGGATGTTGCCTGGACTTGAGGGTCTGAGCTATAGAGAGAGGTTGAGCAGGCTGGGACTCTATTCCCTGGAGCGCAGGAGGATGAGGGGTGATCTTATAGAGGTGTATAGTCATGAGAGGAATAGATCGGGTGGATGCACAGAAACTCTTGCCCAGAGTGGGGTAATCGAGAACCATAGAGCATAGGTTTAAAGTGAAGGGGAGAAGATCTTATTGGCATCTGAGGGGTGACTTTTTCCATGCAAAGGATGGTGTGTTTATGGAACGAGCTGCCGGAGGAGGTGCTTGAGGCAGGGACTATTGCACCATTTAAGAGGCAATTAGACAGGTACATGGATAAGACAAGTTTTGAAGGATGTGGGCCAAACGTAGCCAAGTGGGACTAGTGTAGATGAGACATATTGGCCGGTCTGGGCAAGTTGGGCCGAAGGGCCTGTTTCCACATTGTATGACACTATGACTTCCAGGGCTTTATGTTTCACAATGTCTGCTGCAGAGTGGACGCCTGGGGATGTGGTCTGACAGTCAGCTGTGCCTGTGAAACAGTTGTCAATAATTAACCTCCCTGGGATAGAGGAGGTTAATGTAACTTTGGATTTTCATAAGTTGGTGTGTGTGAACCTATAATACACTGACACAATTAATGTACTTTTTACTACTGTGTCCTTCAGTAGCCGATAACAGCTACTCGGATCATCGGGGATAGGTGATCAATGACCATGCCACTGAAGCCCGATCCTGAAAACTGAAGAAGTGTCCATCCCTTTGCACATTTTTCTTGAAATGTGCAGTATCTATGCTCAAATCTCCAGTTGAACTGAAACTGAATATGAATCTTTGTGATGCTCATATTACACAGCTGGAGAGCTCAATGATATTAACTCAGTAATTATCTAAATTCCAGATTAGTGGCTGAGTCACTGATCCATTTAATTGGTCCATCTAATTCCTTTTCTTTATTTTTTGAAGTTTAATGATTTGTAGGAGGACGAGTGACTTGCTGAGACATTTCTGAACACAAGTAGTATCTACTGTGTATCTGGTGTCCTGTGTGGGCAACTCCCATTTCTGACATAACCATACAAGCCAAATTATGTTTTGAAGTGGCAACTTCATGTCTGGCTTTCTGGAGGTGGTACTTAAATGCCTGTGGTTATTCGAGACAGAATCCTGACCTGACCTGACGTGACTTGAATTTGCTGGTTGAGTGCCATATTCACTACAGATTTATGTTATGCTATTAAGATGCAGAATGACACCCATTTCTAGGAGTGACACCATGCAGATGGAGTTCTCTGGTTTAAAATGATATTCAACAAAGGCATTTATTCACTAAATGCTGGAGTAACTCAGCAGGTCAGGCAGCATCTCAGGAGAGAAGGAATGGGCGACGTTCCGGGTCGAGACCCTTCTTCAGACTGACAAATACCTTCGACTTGTACCAGCATCTGCAGTTATTTTCTTATACTTCAACAAAGGCAGATATCCTTGCAGCATTCAGTGGTTGAGAGAAAGGGGCCACTAGTACTGATTCACTCGCTGAACTTTTATCACTGAGGTTTCTCTTGTCTGAAGTCGAGGCTGAAGTTTTTTCTTCCTTTCAGTTTTTCCTGTTTCTCTCCAAATATGCTGCGAGGCAGACAGATTTAGTGTCAGACATAAGTTTTTGTCTGCTGCCTTGTTCCATGTAGCTCAGAATAGAACTCGTTTCCGTTTGCATGTATTTCCTAGATGTGAATAAATGATAGGATCAGAAGTTGCTGTTTTTTGCCCAGCTTGGAGCACATGGAACATTTACAGCGTTTATGGCAAGTTTAGTGAATTGGTTTGAGCAGGAATAGAACTAGGAATGTTCCTGACCAATAGGCTGCAGTGTAGTTTTTATGTTGGTATTTGCAGCTCCATTTTATCTATGTAGGCTATTTTTTACAGATGTGTTTAGTTATGGCTGAATTCACATCTAATGACAGTTTGAATTTGTTTTTTTATTCAAAATAATATTCAATATGTTCTTTCAAGTTAAAAGATAATTCAATTTCAACCACAAGTTGGAGTTAATTTGTAAATCACATTGAAGATTCTTACTAGCATCGTTAATAGCAGTCACAAAGTGAACAAGATGCCCCATCTAAGCTCGTCCCATTTGCCTGTGTTTGGCCCACATCTCTCTAAACTTTTTCCTGTTCATATATCTGTCCAACTGTCTTTTAATTATTGTTATGGTACTTGCTTCTACCTCCTCCAGCAGTTCATTCCATATATCCACCACCATTTGTGCGAAAAAGTTGCCTCTCCGATTCACATTAAATCTTGTCCCTCTCACCTTAACCTGTTCACTGCCAAGTTTTTTTTTCACTATTGGCCATGATCTGAGTATACTTTGGGGTGACACTGAACAGGATAAATATGTCCTCTTGTTTTTCATTCCCCTATCCTGGATAAAAGACTCTGTGCATTCACCCTATCTATGGCCCTTATGATTTTATAATGATGTCTTTGTCTGTGATATAAAGTTCCTCTTTGGATGAATTTCCCCTTTTCTCTGTTGTTTGAACTTTGGTTAAATTAGTTGAGGCTTTTCTCATAAATCAAAGCATATGAATTAATGACCATCAATTTCATTGTAGAGCTCTCACTGAAGATTTAGTTCAACCTAGAAACTATCTTGGACTAAAGACAGGAAACTGATTATATCGAAAGGGTTGCTGGAGTTTGGGGTGAGTGGAACTGACTGGTAGATGATTTATTAACTACTTATTTTTATATGGCATGTAAACAATTATGTTAATTATCTGGGCAACTGAATTCCATGCACTGATTTGCTAACTTTAAGAATGATTATTTGTGCATTTGTATATCATCCTTGCCAAAAAAGGCATTCTGGAATAATTGAGAAGAGATGAGTTGGAGAATTAGGGAAGATCATCAGATCCATTGATCTTGAGACTTTTATATGTGAAGAGAGTATTGACAGGATGGGGTTAGGGGGCTTTACTTTACGTAATAAATATCTTGATCATAGATTTGGAGAGTGACAAGAGGCAATTCTTAAATGTTAAAGGCAAACACAGAAAAATAATTTGGTGTAAATATCTTAAGTTTGTAATGCCTACAGAAGCCATTATATGCTTCATAGTTAAAAGATAACATGGAATTTATTTCAAAAGGATGCAAAATTCTTGCTTTATAGAAACAAAGAACTGCAAATGCTGACTTACCAAAAGGACACAGTGCTGGAGTAACTCTCAAGCAACATCTCTGGAGAACGTGGATAGGTGACATTTTGGGTTGTGATCCTTGAATCAGTCTGAAGAAGGGACCTGACCCCAAAATGTCACCTATCCATATTCTCCAGAGATGTTGCCTGGCCCACTGAGATACTCCAGCACTTTATGGCAACATTCATGCTTAGTTCTGTTTCCCAGGATCCTCGGCCCATGACTTCACTTGATGTCCATAAACGCACTCGGGGCACCGAGTCCCTGTGCCTGTCATATCCATTTTATTGTTTCATTTTCAAATATCTATAAGAAATGACGTACAGTACTGCAGCTAGTTTTAGTAACTAGGTTAGAAAGTGCGAAAACAGTGATACCTACCATTGGAATGTGCTTTGTGTCAGTACCATATTGGGTTTGGCTTTGATAGTAATTGGCTACATCACAAACTGCCGATAAAGGTCTGCTTTACCCAAGAAGTATGGACGTTATCGGAAATTACTAGAAGGTATTGGCATCAATAAAATGTGAAGGCTCAAAGAGTAGACAACCTATCACTTGTACAACCTTACTGATTAGTTTATCTTTACTCGTTATTTTTTTTTTTAAATCATGTATTAAAGTAGTTAAATTTCATTTTACAATGGAATTTGAGATAGATTTTGAAGATTAAAATTATTCCAAAAGCTGTAAATGTCAATAGACAACTTTTTGTTTCTCTGTATTTATTCACAAAATGCTGGAGTAACTCAGCAGGTCAGGCAGCATCTCAGGAGAGACGGAATGGGCGACATTTCAGGTCGAGATCCTTCTTCAGACTGATGTCAGGGGGGCGGGACAAAGGATGGATATAGGTGGAGACAGGAAGATAGAGGGAGATGTGGGGAGGGGAAGAGAGTTTCTCTGTGATCTTCGTGCTGACTGAGAGTCAAAGTAGTTGTAACAGTCCACTCCCCAGTCGGTTATAGAAAGGGCTTTGAAATTGTACCTCAATCTAATCAGATGGTTTTTCGAAAACAAAATTTGAGCTTGAAAATAATCTGCTTAGGCAGAAAGGGCATGTTTTACAATAAAAACCAAGCAAAACAAAAACAATGTAAATATACAATGTAAGAAAGAGAAAAAATGTTTCTGAGCATTTTATGGTTAGAAGACATTAAAAATTATTTCTAACATCTTGAACATGATTATCACAATATTTGCCGATTCTTGAATCACTCTGTGCAGAGATGAAGTGTTCATGAGATGTGAGAGCTCAGTTGGCTGAACATTTCCTGGTGAATGTCCAGCAGCAATGAGTTTTCCATTTGCTTTAATGTTCAATAAAGTTAAAAATAAATAAAAATGGTTAGGCACAAATAATATGTGTCAATGTCGTCTCTAAGAGTGGAGATTTTATTGGTTTGATCTGTAACCTGGAAACATTCTTATAATGCCTTTCATTTACTTACTCATCCAGTACAAGGGAATCCTCTGGAGAATGAAGGAGAGTGCCCCTGCCTGATCTGTGTGGGTCATGGTTGGGAGAATTCCTGAAATGGAATTAATTTAGGCTGGCTGAGAAACAAATCTACTGTCTGCACTCTAATGCAAGCCAATTTTCACCTGAAATGGCTGATGTGCAGTTTCAAAGCTTTGTCCTCTGCAAGTACTGTCTCATGGCTTCACTTTAACAGCCAAGAACATTTTAATTGTTAAATTAAACTATGGTAAGGCTGTTTTTTTAGCCCTTGAAAGATACGTAAAATAAGAGAATGAGATTTTATTAAGATAATTAGGCAGTAATTATTTGTTGAATCCCAGCCACATTTCAGCTTTTTGTTTTCCTGTAGGTGATTTTGGAATGCAATTGCAGTTCAACTCAAAAGTTAACTTTGTTCTGCCTGTTTCTGTTTGGACTTAAAGTGAATTGAAAACCCAGTTATTTAGCAGAAGGATGGTTTTTATTCGGTGTACTGAATTTTTAAACACCTGAAATGGCATTGTGCCTCCTCGATGCCTCTGGATGTGCTGCAGATGTTCAGTGGTGAATGGGGTGGACGTTAGGCCCAACGTTCAGGATTTCCTGCAGATGCTGACAAAAGTTACATTACCATTTCATATATCAAAGCAAAATATAGCAGATAATGTTCTTTACAACAATGACCAAGAGCCCAGCAGGCTTTGTCAGTCTAATGGCATGGTTTGGGACATCTTTTGAATTCTGTCCTTTGTCTACCCATCTGCCAATCACCCCGTTTCACCTGTATCAACCTATCACTTGCCAAGCTTCAGCCCAACCCCACCTCTTTTTCCGCTTTCTCACACCAACAATCAGCCTGAAGAAGGGTCCCAACTCAAAATGTCCCCTTCATTCCCTCCAGAGGTGATGCCTAACCTGCTGCGTTCCTCAAGTACTTTGCTTCTCATTTTGTAAACCAGTATCCGCAGTTCCTTGTGTCTACGTCCTATCTTATTTCTATTGTTTCTCAGTGGATCCTAGAATAATATGCCCTGCACGCTCTCTGAATTGTCTTCATAAGGACAGATCTATTTGATATGTGGAATTGCACTGTGGATCAATAATCAGTGAAACAATTTGAATTTTGAATGGATGGAGTGAAAACTATTGAATTCAAAGGTACACGGACAAAACGCATCAGACTGCAGCTTGAGTAATGTATGCAATTGTGATCTGTGAATCCTAAAATGAGTTTAATGAAACATGAGGTTCAATCATATTGACAGGAGGAGGAAGGCAGATAGATGAGGAAACTCGGGTTTTTAGCCGCCTGGCCCTCCATTTATCCTTAAGACTTATAAGAAGAATTAGGCCATTTGTCCCATCGAATCGACTCCGCCATTCAATATTGTTGATCTATTTTTTCCCTCAATCCCATACTTCTGCATTCCCGTAATGTTAGACACCCTGACTAATCAAGAACCTAGCAAGGTCTGCTTTAAATATACAAAATGTCTTGGCCTCCACAGCTGTCTGTCTAGAACCATCACCCTCTGGCTAAAGAAATTCCTCCTCATCTCCGTTCTAAAGGTACGTCCGTTTATTCTGAGGCTATGGCCTCTATTCCTAGACTCTCCCATTAGTGAAAACATTCTCTCCACATTCACTCCATCCAGGCCTTTTACTATTCGGTAAGTTTCAGTGAGGTCCCCCCTCATCCTTCCAAACTCCAGCGAGTACAGACCCAGAGCCTTCAAACGCATTCAAATGCTCCACATACATTAACAAATCATCTCTGGGATCATTCTTATAAACCTCCTCTGTATCCACTCCAACACCAGCACATCCTTCCTCCAATATGGGGTCCAAGACTGCTCACAGTATTCCAAATGTAGCTTCACCTTGCTTTTATATTTGTATATATTTATATTGTGGCCACAATTGCTGCATTTGCAATTGACATTTGACGGGTTCTTATTGTTGTAAAATCATGGCCACATTATCCTTGGCCAGTCGTACCTGGATCAGATTGTGCAGAAGGGCTACTTCAGGTAGTGTATTCTATTGGAGGGTGCAAGTTAGTGACGACACTTTGTTTAATTTGTTTTTGTTCTGTTGAGAACTTCATTGACAATAAACAAAGTGTGTTAGGGCCTCAGCATGGTTTGCTTGACATGAACTGCAAGCTTGACATGCCTTCCATCATAGTCATAGAGTGATACAGTTTGGAAACAGGCCCTTCGGCCCAACTTGCCCACACCGACCAACATGTCCCAGCTACACGAGTCCCACCTGCCTGTGCTTCGTCCATATCCCTCCAAACCTGTCCTATCCATGTACCTGTCCATCTGTTTCTTAAACGTTGGGATAGTCCCAGCCTCAACTAACTCCTCGGTAGCTTGTTCCATACACACCACCCCATTGTGTGAAAAAGTTACCCCTCAGATTCCTATTAAATCTTTTCCCCTTCACCTTGAACCTATGACCTCTGGTCCTCGATTCCTCTACTCTGGGCAAGAGATTCTATGCATCTACCCGATCTATTCCCCTCATTGTTTTATACACCTCTATAAGATCTCCCCTCATCCTCCTGCGCTCCAAGGAATAGAGACCCAGCCTACTCAACCTCTCCCTATAGCTCACACCCTCTAGTCCTAGCAACGTCCTCATAAATCTTCTCTGAACCCTTTCAAGCTGGACAATATCTTTCCTATAACATGGTGCCCAGAACTGAACACAATACTCTAAATGCGTTCTCACCAACGTCTTATAGAGCTGCAACATGACCTCCCAACTTCTGTACTCAATACTCTGACTGATGAAGGCCAATGTACCAAAAGCCTTTTTGACCACTTTATCTACCTGCGACTCAGCCTTTAAGGAACCATGCACCTGCACTTCTAGATCCCTCTGTTCTACAACACTCCCCAGAAGCCTACCATTCACTGTGTCGGTCCTGCCCTTGTTAGAGATCCCAAAATGCAGCACCTCACATTTCTCTGTATTAAATTCCGTCAAGCATTCCTCAGCCAACCTGGGCAAATGATCAAGATCCTGCTGTAATCTTTCACAACCATCTTCACTATCTGCAAAACCACCCACTTTTGTATCATTGGCAAACTTGCTAATCTTGCCTTGTGTGTTCTCATCCAAATCATTGATGTCGACGGCAAACAGTAACGCCCAGCACCGAACCCTGAGGCACACCACTAATTACAGCCCTCCAGTCCAAGAAGCAACCTTCCACCATCACCCTCTGCTTCCTTCCTTGAACCCAATTTGCTATCCATTCAGTTACCTCTCCTTGGATCCCATGCGATCTAACCTTCCATCCTGCAAAGACTTAAGTGTTTAGGTGCTCTCTCTACCGATGTTCACCATTTACACCCCTCTCCTCCTCATTACACAGTGTGGATGTTTGTCATTCTCTTAAGGAAGCTCTGAAGCACGGTTTCGCCCGTCCATTCCCTCCACAGATGCTGCCTGACCTGCTGAGTTCCTCCACTACTGTGAGATTTATTCAAGCTTCCAGCACCTGCAGTTCCTTGTATCTCTAAGTTTCTTTCATGCATTGCAATTTAAAAATAAAAAAGTGACTACGCAGAGTTAAGATCAGGCATGATCTCAATGAATGACGCAATGGGCTCAAGTGGCTCTGTGCCTTCTCCAGTTAGATAGTTCAATTTTAAAGAAACGCATAGCATGTTGAGAGTTAGTTGTAGGTGTTTTGTTATTGTTCAGTAATTCTGAAAACAAAGAATCATGTTGGTACTCATAGAACAATGTTCACAGTTGACTCTTTGTAGACTTGGCACTTTTTCAGATGGGCAGATCGGATTTCCTCATCTACATATTTATTTTTACTAGAATGCTCCAGTACAGCCTTGGTTTAATCTTCTGCAGGAGTTTCTAACATGATGTTGTCGTTTCATTATGTTACATTACACATTCCACCGATTGTAAATTATTTAGTTCATGCAAATTCTTATGTAAAAACAAAGGATGGATTGGTAACAGTTACTATTTATTCTCAAAATTCAGTCTTCCTACCAATGCTCTCGAAACATGTAGCTGCTTTAATTTGCAAGAATGTCTCTATTTGAAACTGCGTTGTCAGAAGCAATTCCCTTTTCAACTACTCTGATACTTTGATACCAGTTAGCAACGTAGTACCGATATTGCTGACCTGTGTAAGCTTTGATCCCTTGTTGTAGATTTCATTGTTTGGTGTGTTGTTGGAGCTTCCCTACCTGGCAGGAAGAGGTGACGAAAATCATAGGGCACTTGACAGAAGTAAGGACTGTGCAAAGCACGTTTGTGCCAAGTCGACAACAGTAGTTATTACTGCAGGGATGCATCTGGATGTGTTGTGTATTAAACCTGGTGCAATCTAAGAACACAAGATATAACTGGTTTTCTGTTCTGTGAAGTCCATTTTGGTTCACAAATCAAAGGGAGGCAATACAATGTCTGAAGAAGGGTCCCGATAAGAAACGTCACCTATCCATGTTAATCTGCCATTTCATTATTCATTCTAAGATAGACAGTTGTATAAGATAGCCCTGGGTAGTGTTGTAGAGCCGAGGGATCTAGGAGTGCAGGTACATAATTCCCTAGGTAGACACAAAATGCTGGAGTAACCCAGCAGGACAGGCAGTATCTCTGGAGAAAAGGAATAGGTGGCGTTTTGGGTCGAGACCCTTCTTCAGATTGATTATTCTATTTTGTTTGGAGGCAAATGGCCTTGTGGAATAGATGGGATCAGGAACTCGGTGTAAAGAAAGCGGAATTGTGCGCTGCTCCTTCGCATTCTACATTTGTGTGTGTCACGTTAAAATAAAACAAAGTGCTGGAGTAACTTTAGCGAGTTGGGCAGCATCTCTTGAGAACATGGATAGGTGACGTTTCAGGTCAGGCGTTCGACAAGGTTCCACATGGTAGGCTGCTCTGGAAGGTTAGATCGCATGGGATCCAAGGAGAGATAGCTGAATGGATAGCAAATTGGCACCATGGAAGGAAGCAGAGGATGATGGTGGAAGGTTGCTTCTCGAACTGGATGCCTTTGACAAGTAGTGTGCCTCAGGGTTCGGTGCTGTTTGTCATCTACATCAATAATTTGGATGAGAACATGGAGAGCAAGGTTAGCAAATTTGCTGATGATACAAAAGTTAGTGGTTTTGCAGATAGTGAAGATGGTTTTGAATGATTGCAGCAGGATCTGGATCGATTGGCCAGGTGGGCAGAGGAATGGTTGATGGAATTTAATACAGAGAAGTGTGAGGTGTTTTATTTTGGGACGTCGAACAAGGGCAGGACTTGCACAGTGAATGGTAGGCCTCTGGGTAGTGTTATAGAGCAGAGGGATCTAGGAGTACAGGTGCATGGTTCCTTGAAGGTCGAGTCGCAGGTAGATAAGGTGGTTAAAAAAGCTTTTGGCACTTAGGCCTTCATCAGTCAGAGTATTGAGTATAGAAGTTGGGAGGTCATGTTGCAGTTGTATAAGATGTTGTATAAGATGTATAAGATTGCATTTAGAATATTTTGTTCAGTTCTGGGTACCATGTTATAAGAAAGATATTGTCAAGTATGAAAGGGTTCAGAGAAGATTTATGACGATGTTGCCAGGACTAGAAGGTGTGAGCTACAGAGAGAGGTTGAGTAGGCTGGGTCTCTATTCCATGGAGTGCAGGAGGATGAGTGGAGATCTTATCGAGGTGTACAAAACCATGAGAGGAATAGATTGGGTAGATGCCCAGAGTAGGGGAATTGAGAGGACCAGAGCACATAGATTCAAGGTGAAGGGGAAAAGATTTAATAGGAATCCGAGGTGTAACTTTTTTCACCAAAAAGGTGGTGGGTGTATGGAACAAGCTGCCAGAGGAGTTAGTTGAGGCAAGGATTATCCCAACATTTAAGAAACAGACAGGTACATGGATAGGACAGGTTTGGAGGGATATGGACCAAATGCAGATAAGTGGGACGAGTGTAGCTGGGTCATTGTTGGCCAGGGTGGGCAAGTTGGGCCGAAGGGCCTGTTTCCACACTGTGTCACTCTATAACCCTTCTTCAGTCGCATTCATTGGCTCAGTTTAAAATTTGTATTTGAAGTATGTGAGTGAATCGAGAGCAAACAAACTAACAGTAAGTTATTGAGGTGAATAATTTGGGATGAGAGAAGGGGTCTTTTTCTTTTTGAATTGAATTATTTTTCAGTGTTGCCTTAGTTCCATGGGATGAAAGATGGAGAACAAACAAGAGTTGCCGGTGTCCATCCTGTGATGTGTGACTCTGCATTAGCTGACTGCGCGTGGAGCTGTACTGTAGTGTTCCCTGTTGCGTGGCTTTCCAAATAGTATTGCAAAAGATCCCATGAGACAGAGGGAAGGTTGTACCAAAAGCTGCTTTTGGCCTTGAGTCACTGAAGGGTCGACAAGTAGCAACAGATCAGATTTGGAAAGGATGAGAGGAGATCTTATCGAAACGTATAAGATTATTGGGGGGTTGGACACGTTAGAGGCAGGAAACATGTTCCCAATGTTGGGGGAGTCCAGAACAAGGGGCCACAGTTTAAGAATAAGGGGTAGGCCATTTAGAACTGAGATGAGGAAAAACTTTTTCAGTCAGAGAGTTGTGAATCTGTGGAATTCTCTGCCTCAGAAGGCAGTGGAGGCCAATTCTCTGAATGCATTCAAGAGAGAGCGTTGGATAGAGCTCTTAAGGATAGCGGAGTCAGGGGGTATGGGGAGAAGGCAGGAACAGGGTACTGATTGAGAATGATCAGCCATGATCACATTGAATGGCGGTGCTGGCTCGAAGGGCCGAATAGCCTCCTCCTGCACCTATTGTCTATTGTCTATTAAAAGTTGTTAGAATGGTCAGTTTTGTTCATTAGGTACATTAGTGTCTGATTTGCTTTGTCTATGCGGCATTCTTAGTTTGAGTTCAGGAAATCTTTGTTTGAATATACAGAAACAAAACAATGTGATCTGTTGAGACTCGACCAGCTCCCACAAAGGCCTGCTTCAAAGGTTTGTTTTCTGGAATTGTTTAGCATTGTGCATTGGCTAAATAATTCAAATCTGAAACGATGGATTATAATCCAGAATGAGCTGGACGCTGATTTGAAAGCACATCAAGGTTCTGACATCTTGTATTGAAAGCTGTTGAATAAGAGGTTCAAAATACTTGTTATTCAACCTGGTAACTGATAGAATATTTGATTACAAATTTAATTAGTTAATGTACCTTAACATCGATAGTCATGACTCTAACACTAATATTTATGAGTATCTATTGTTGAATGCTCACAATGTTTTAAATTAGTTAATCCCTTAAACAAATGAAGTATTTGAAGTAAAGTAGAAACTATATGAAATACTCAGCAGGTCAGGCAGCAAATGTGGAGAGAGAAACAGACTGATTCAGATCAGTGATCTATCAGCTTTGGTCTGTTGCTTCTTCATTTACGCTCTTTTCATATTCAGCTGTTCCAAAGCTAATGAAGCATCAGATTATTAAAAAATCTATTTCTTGGTCCGTTTGGCGTTCTAGTTCCTTGTATCCTTTCCTCAGATGCTCTCACTTTCCAAAGATCTGAACCAGCCTTACAACTGTCAAAGGTCATGAAGTTGGTTTCTCTCACTTATCTAACCTAGCAGATGCTTTCAGCTGTCCAAGATCCGTACAAACCTTTCCAACCCACTTTGAAACTGCTGACCGACCCTGTCTCTGACCGCGTCATCGCTCCCAGTATCTCCAGATGTCCATTTTTTCTGTCTTTTTTCCTTCTTTCTAGACTTGTGCTGTTGGCTAGTGCAATTTCCTCTGTTTAAATCCATCTTTTAAATGAAAAGTTAATTTTTTTTCTTGGGTGTACTGATTAAATTTAAATTCTGATCACAAATATTTTAGCTGGTTTAAAGTATTTTAGTTTGTATTTGGATAATTGTGGTCCCATATTTTTTAGGACATTGCCTCGACGGTCAGATGGTGTGCCTGAGCACCTGGTGTGATATGCAATTATGAATGAGATACAAATGGTTTCTGAGCAATTTTTATCTGCTCATACTGCCAAGGGTAGAAACTAATCTAGGGACCTGATAATCTGAATGCATTAAAGAACAACATGTCAGACCTATCATCGTCTATGTCCCTGTGTCTTTGTGTCCCTGTGTGTGTAGCTGAAAGTGTCAGTGGTCATAATGTTTTGGCTCATCGGTGTATTATTAATTAATTGGTGCTAAAATTTCCTTAAGTGAATTAATCAAATGTAAACATCATAGGCAAACCATTGCTCTGTTAAAATGATTTCCAACAGATTCCAGTGTAAACCACAGTTACAAAACATTATGTAATTAAGATTTTTTTCTAACTTGTTTATCTAAATCAGCCACACAAAGAAAGGTAAAGTTTTGTGTGATAGTTGTTGTCACTTGTCCCCCATATGAAAGTATGCCCGGGTATTGGCGTATAATCCTGTGAGGTTTTAACAAGTAATTGGTTGGAGTCATTCATGGAGGTTGGACAATATGCTTGATTGCAAGATTCTTTCCGTGTTTGCAGAAGTTGTATATTCCGTCAGTTATGTCCTCATGGACATGGAGGGATGTGGTTTATGTGCAGGCAGATAAGGGTTGGCCTTGGCATTGTGCTTGGCACAGACTTTAGTTTATTGTCACGTGGTGGCGCCAACAAGGCCTGCCTCGCCGACAGTCAGTCTGTCCTTTCCTTCTTTGTGTTTAAATAGTATGTGTTAAATGCATGTTTTTAGTGTTCTTTAGCTTGTTTTATGGGGGGAGGGGGGAGTTGGAGGAAACTTTTACTAATCTCTTACCTCAACGGAGATGCGATTTTAAAAAATAATTAAAATTAATTAAATTTTTTTGTTGTTTTTTTGTGATGTATTGTATCTCCATCCGCACCGTGGCCTCGAAGATGGCTGCCTTTGCTGGAGATCAACTGAGGGCTCCATTGCGGGGAGCCCGCGGACGTGCCATCATGGAGCTCACGATTCCTTTGCCAGGGATGTGTGGGTTTAAACTAAGTAGTGGGGGGGGAGGGGTTGACTAATTGGGAATATGAAGATGGAGTTAAAGGGGAAGCGAATACAGGAGAAATTGCAAAGGACAAATAGGAAGGGAAGTTCTAGATGGGATAAGAGAGTAAGGTCAGGGCCAATTGTGACCGACCGGTGTGAGAGGGGAGGTGAATACCGAAGTGAAAGTGTTGTATTTAAATGCGCGAAGTATGAAAAATAAAGTGGATGAGCTTGAGGCTCAGTTAGACATTGGCAAGTATGATGTTGTGGGAATCACAGAGACATGGGTACAAGAGGACCAGGGCTTGGAACTGAATATTCAGGGGTACACAACGTATAGAAAAGACAGACAGGTGGGCAGAGGGGGTGGGGTCGCTCTGTTGGTAAGGAATGATATTCACTCCCTTGCAAGGGGTGACATAGAATCAGGCGATGTAGAATCAGTATGGATAGAAATGAGGAATTGTAAGGGTAAAAAGGCCCTAATGGGAGTTATCTAAAGGCCCCCAAACAGCAGCCTCGACATAGGGTGCAAGTTGAATCAAGAGTTAAAATTGGCATGTCGCAAATGTAATGCTACAGTGGTTATGGGAGATTTCAACATGCAGGTAGACTGGGAAAATCAGGTTGGTAATGGACCCCAGGAAAGTGAGTTTGTGGAGTGCCTCCGAGATGGATTCTTAGAACAGCTTGTACTGGAGCCTACCAGGGAGAAGGCAATTCTGGATTTAGTGTTGTGTAATGAACCTGATCTGATAAGGGGACTCAAGGTAAAAGAGCCATTAGGAGGCAGTGATCACAATATGATAAGTTTTACTCTACAAATTGAGAGGGAGAAGAGAAAATCGGAAGTGTCAGTATTACAGTATTGCAAAGGGGATTACAGAGGCATGAGGCAGGAACTGGCCAGATTTGACTGGAAAGAGGCCCTAGCAGGGAAGATGGTGGAACAGCAATGGCAGGTATTCCTGGGAACAATGCAGAAGTTTCAGGATCAATTTATCCCAAAGAAGAGGAAAGATTCTAAGGGGAGTAAGAGGCACCCGTGGCTGACAAGGGCAGTCAAGGACAGCATAAAAATAAAGGAGAAGTATATCATAGCAAAGAAGAGTGGGAAGCCAGAGGATTGGGAATCTTTTAAAGAGCAACAGATGATGACTAAAAAGGCAATGCGGGGAGAAAAGATGAGGTACGAGGGTGGCCTACCCCTGCACCTATTGTCTATTGGATCAACATCGGAGCTCCAGCCAGGGGTGCCTGCGGACTTTAACATCGCGGAGCTCACGGTGTCTGGTTCGAGACCAATTTTGGGGGAACTCCAAGCTGCAGGAGTTTCGACCATCCCGACATGGGGGCTTCGGCCACCCCGACCGCGGGAGAATAAACAGGAAGAAGATTGGACTTTTTTGCCTTCCATCACAGTGAGGAATGTGAGGAATCCGCTCTTGTGGATGTTTATGTTAAATTTCACGTAGTTGTGTGTCTTGGTGATTTTTTTTCATATGGCTGTATGGTAATTCGCATATCACTAAACCATAAGTGGTAGACGTGACAATAGAAGACCTTTGAAACCTTTGTGGATGTGCCTAAGGGCCTGTGCTGTACTGTTCCATGTTCTTTAACTGAATACCTTTATTTGTTGCACTATGCTAGCCTCTGCAGCTTGGGGTGTTCCAATATGCGATGGTTTGCCATGGTGCGCAGTTTATGCAAGTAACAAAATGAAGAATATAGCCAGACCTTCGCGGTGCCTGCAGCAATGTCTGAGAGATTCATCTTCCATTTTGTGAAATTATCAGTTAATCTTTGAAAGTTAGCTCTGACAAAAACTGGTTGACGGATATCAATAACATGGCCACATTTATTTTTGAGGCCTTGAGGGAGACAAAGGATCTTTAACTTGTAAATATTCCTCACATATGCTTTGGTGAATGAGGTGGTGATTGTTTGGGTGGCTTCCCCTCTGTTATCAGGCTTCTGAACTGTCCTTCCATAACCTAGGCTACTGTTCAATTCACATCCACACCATTGGGGACATTGGACTTTGTCTCTGGAACTGATGCGTTACAATGCTGAGAACTATATTCTGCACTCTGTATCTTCCCCTTTGCTCTACCTAGTGTACTTGAGTTTGACTTGATTGCAGTTATATATAGTATTATCTGATCTGATTGGAAAGAATGCAAAACAATGCTTTTCACTGTACACATGAGAATAATAAAACTAAACCTCGATTATATGTATGAATATAGTTGAATGAAGCACCTACATTGCAAGAGAAATCTGATTCCTTTCACTTACCAGTGATTAATTAGTTAATACCTGCACTTCTATTTTTGGATTCACTTGCAGAATATAAACTTCACTGAGAAGGCTTGTTGACATGAAGTACTTTGGGTTGATTACAGATTCCAGGGAGCTACTGGACAAATCAAGATTGTTGGCAGGTCTAATTAACTGTCTTAGCTCGTGCAAGAAAAATAGTCCCTGGTGAGGAATTGGGTAGCTAATCTTCTCAATAACCATCTCCTGCACACGTCAGCACATTCTCGGGAGGAAAGGGGAAAATGGGGGAAATATGTCATTAAAAATTTAAAAACCATGAGAACTGAGTGATTTGTGAACATGATGTGAACCCATGAAATGAACTAATAAAACTGCAGCCTGCTCCCAAATACACATTATTCTCTGCATAAATATAAAACTCTCCACAGAATAATATTAGAAAGCATTGATTTCTGCTTCTGACTTTTCACATGTCACATTTCTACGCTTTGATGTGCTGTTGAAGTATAAAATAAACCATAAATCATGTTATAAAGCATTTCCCTTCCGCAGTTGGTATTTTAATGAAATGGAACAAAATGCAGACTTGAGCAAAACATGAAACTTTTTTAAATGTTATTTATAGATGCCCGCTCTGCATCTACACAAAATATGTATAATTACTTTGATTTGGTTTCGGATCCGAGTCAGATTGAATAAAAATGCAAATGTGCACTAGAGTCGTCTTGAGTTTATTTTGTTTGCAAGGATACTGCAGTAGCTGTTTCCCATTACCAGAGAATTATGCATGTAGTAGGCAGGGTGGGGTGGTGGGCAAATTGGACCAGGTACTGTTGGTTTTTTAATGTTCAAGCTAAAAGTGTTAGAGAATCAAAGCCAGTCCAATTTATGCCAAAAGCCTGTTAATTGTACAGCAGTGATTGCAGTCACGTGTTGTGTTCAAATGAAAGGAATACTAACTGAGACGTGACTGGTTAGTTGTGCTGTCAGCCATTAAATGTCAGCTCATTTTCAACCTGGGTTGATTCTGAGTGATGTGAAAGCATTGCTCGTGTCTCATGGAGATGTTAGTGACCATCATTTTCTTAAATGTTGTTTTAGAAATATATTTCTATCCCTTTTGGTGCTATAAGCCTAAAAGCTTAGTGAGGTTTCGCAAGGAAATTAAAATTTGTTCATCATTAATGTTGAGACGGAGTGATTCTTTCTCTACTCCGATTCTATTCGGGCTAGATGAAGCCAGATTAAATGCCGCTACTGCCTTGCTCCACGTCATTGTTGAACATTCAATTAAAGAATTTTTTTGTTTTTTTTAGCACATTTTTATATTAAGTACTTCTGTAGCTCAGCTTCTGTGAAAGCAAGCTTGTGGTTTTGGGTTCCTGGTAAACTTTTTCCCCCTGTAGTAGAATGGTAGTGCCCAGTATTGGTGCTGGGATAAATAAAATAATTACTGAAGAAGGGTCTCAAACCGAAATGCCACCTATTCCTTTTCTCCAGACCCGCTCAGTTACTCCAGCTTTTTGTGTCCAACTTCAGTTTAAACCAGTATCTGCAGTTCCTTCCTACACCTAAATCATTATTTTCCAGTTTTCCAATGTGGAGAAGCACTCTGCCCATTTTGTATAGAATTCTGTAGGATCTGTTGACCTCTGCTTAAATTTACAACATGACATATTAAAAATTAAAAGCTTTTACCTTCTGTGTATAATTAATGGAGTAGATAATGTAAACATTTGTCGTGAAATGTGCACTTTACATGTAAAGAGACAAAGGTAGTTTTCCATAACTATCACATCTGATGATTACACAATGTGTGATGAAAATTAAACAGAAAAGCTTGTGATTAAAATCTTGAGTTTTCTTCATATGTGGTAATGTATACTCCCTGTTAATAGCCAGGCTTGCTGGTTCTATTGTGCATATACCAGCAAATTTTGTGATTTGGTTTTATTTCCTCAATATATTTTCATTGTGTAGATTGTGGCAGGAAGATTGTGGCACAAATCATGATGAATAGGCCTTAGATTATTGAAATGTAGTCTGAGGGAGCAGATCATAAGGGCACTGCAGAGGAAAGTAATAGTTTGTTCTGAGATGCTTAAAGTATCAATTTGGTCACATCACTGAGGATGCGTCTCAGTGCATCCAGAAGATGTATCTTGCACAAAGTATCAATTTGAACATCATATTACCTTGATATTCTTGATTATTTGATCTTCTCTGCACTCCCACTTTAGCACATCAAGGTTGCATCCCAGTGTAAGAGCCTTTGAATTGTGCAGGCATCCAATGGAGCCCATTGTAGTGACATGACATTATTTACTGACATCTGTGCCTTGCCCCTTGCCCTATTGACGACATGGTTTCTGAGCTGTGAAACTGCACCACTGTGAGAGTAACAAGGACATCTGTTTGTGCACAAGGGTCAAAGCAGACCAAGCATTTATTTGCAGAACTGAAACTTTAATCCTCTGTGCGACCAGAATCGCTGATCGTTTTTGCTAAGCTCACTGCAAAAACGGAACATTATACCCACAACTTTCTCAAGCTCAACAATATTGATTGAAGAACTTGCCCCATTGAATTTCATTGACTTCAGATGTACTTCAATTTACCTATACTTATACTGTCTCTTTGGAGCAAATTGCTTCATTCATGATGTAAGCATTAAATTCTCTCAGATTATAAACATGCTGAGTTTTCCTTATTCCAAACCTCGTTTCTCCCTGGCTGCGGGTGGCAGTTTATATAGTTATTTTTAGTTTTTAGAGATGCAGTGCAGAAGAAGGCCCTTTGGCCCACCGAGTCAGTGCCGACCAGCGATCCCTGCACACTAACACTATCCTACACACACTAGGGACAATTTACAATTTTACCAAGCCAATTAGCCGACAAACCTGTACGTCTTTGGAGTGTGGGAGGAAACTGGAGCACCCAAACAATATCCATGTAGGTGGGGAAAATGTGCAATCTCCATATAGACAGCACCAGTAGACAGAATATTTAAGAAAATAACTGCAGATGCTGGTACAAATCGAAGGTATTTATTCACAAAATGCTGGAGTAACTCAGCAGGTGAGGCAGCATCTCAGGAGAGAAGGAATGGGTGACGTTTCGGGTCGAGACCCTTCTTCAGACCCAGTAGACAGATTGAACCCGGGTCACTGGTGCTGTAAGGCAGCAACTGTACTACTGCGTCACCCATATCGAAATATGACCACTGTTCCAAGTAACCTACACATTTTTTGAAAAAGTCGAGAACTTGTCAAATTTGTTATTTCTCAGAAATATCTAAAAGTACTGTGTATAGTCCCGACAATAGGTAAAACTACTGACAATACAAGATGGCACCCAAGCCAGGCAGCTCTCTGCATGCTGGTCCCAGAGTGATCTGCAATCATTCATTACAATCGTGCCACACTTTTAAACCTCTACTCCAACAGTAGCTTTTCTTACTTAATTCCCTTTATCCTAAATATGTGCACTGTGGACGGCTAAATCATAATCATGTAGTCTTTCCGCTGAGTGGTCAGCATGCAATGAAAAGCTTTTTGTTGTACCTTGGTACTCGTGACAATAAACTGAACTAAACTTAGAGTTAACGATTGGTATATTTTCTCTGCTGCTCAAATTCCCTCCCACATCCCAGAGACATGCAAGTTATAAGGTTAAATGGCCACCGTATCTGTCCCGAGCATGTCGGTGTGTGGTAGAATCTGGGGGAGTGAGAAATGGCATCAGTGTGGAGTAGTGTAAATGGATGGCTGAAGATTGGCGTGGACTCGGAAGGCTGAAGGACCCGTTTCCACGATGTATCTCTGCATACCTCAATGATTGGCAGTTGTGTTGCTGATAACTATGCCTTGCTAAAATAGCTAAACTTCAGAATTAGATTAGATATTGGGAGAATTGAGATCAGTGTTACTTTTGTCCGAAGCTTCTCCCCTTGGCATTTCCGTACGTCCAGTCCCATAGAACATGGAAAAATGCAGAACAGGAACAGGCCCTTCGGCCGAATATAATTCCAAGATATACTAGTCTCCTCAGCCTGCACATGATCCATGTCTCCATTCCCTGCGTATCAACTTATCTATTTAAAAGCCCCTTAAATGCCACTATCGTATCCGCCTCCACTACCTCCTCTGGCAGCACACTCCAGACACCCACCACCCTCTGTATAAAAACAACTTGCCCCTCCTACCCCTTTTAAATATTGCCCCTCTTAACTTAAAATGATGTTCAAAGTCTTACAGAGCTGCGTCATGACTTTCTGCCTCTTAGACAGATTGCCCTGACTAATGAAGGCAAGCCAACCATGTGCCTTATTTACTGCTCTATTTACTTGTGTCACCAGTTTCAGTGAGCTTTGGATCTGGACCTCAAGATCTCTCTGCACATCAATGCTTATGGGCCTAACCATCAAACTTATACCTTCCTCTAACATTCACTCTCCCAAAGTGCAGCACCTTGCACTTGCTCAAATGAAACTCCATCAGCTATTTCTCCACCCATTTCTGTAGCTGATCTATGCTTTGACAATCCTCCTCACAGTCTGCAATGGTAGTGATCTTGTTGTCGTCTACGAATGTTTGTGTGTGTATATACACCAATCAGCCAAAACATTATGACCACTGACAGGCGAAGTGAATAACATTGATTACCTTGTTACAATGGCATCTGTCAAGGGGTGGGGTATATTAGGCAGCAAGTGAACAAACAGTTCTTAAAGTTGATGTGTTGGATGCAGGAGAAATGGACAGGACTAAAGACCTGAGCGAATTTGACAAGGGCCAAATCGTTATGGCCAGACGACTGGGTCAGAGCATCACTGAAACGGCAAGGCTTGTGTGGTGCTCCCGGTCAGCAGTGGTGAGTACCTACCGACAGTGGTCTGAGGAGGGACAAACCGGCGACAGGGTGTTGGGCGTCCAAGGCTCATCGATGCGCGAGGGCAATGAAGGCCATCCCGTCTGGTACGAACTGACAGAAGGTCTACTGTGGCACAAGTCACAGAAAATGTAATTGGTGGTCACGGGAGGAATGTCAAGTCAAGTCAAGTCAATTTTATTTGTATAGCACATTTAAAAACAACCCACGTTGACCAAGTGAGTGTCACAATACACAGTGCATCGCACCCTGCTGCGTTATTGGGCTGCACACAGAGGACCAACAGCATATTAGGCAGGCGTTCATAATGTTTTGGCTCATTAGGTCATAATGTTTTGGCTGATCGGTGTATATAGCCAGTCCTGAATTCATACGACCAAATCAGCATGAATCCTGTGTATCTTAACCTTGTGGATCAACCTATCACGAGGGACTTTTATCAACTGCCTTACTAAAATCCATGTGGATGACATCCACCACCCTACCCTCATTGATCCCTTTGTCAACTCAAAATACTCTACACGGCCTTCTGTAGACAAAGCCATGATGTCTTTCCATCGTTAATGCATACTCTTACAAATGGGAGAAAGTCCTATCCCAAAGAACCTTCTCCAATAGTTTCCTGACCACTGACATGAGGCTCACCAGATGCTGCCTGACCCGCTGAGTTACTCCAGCTTTTTGTGTCTACCTTCGATTTAAACCAGCATCTGCAGTTTTTTTCCTGCATAATTGGTTACTCGTCATTCTTTTGGGACCTAGCCTATGGCTAGAGAAGTTGCAAAGATCTTCATGAAAACTCTGCAATCTTCTTTCCTGCTTCTCTTAATAACCTGGGGTAGATCCCAAAATGCTGTGTGGGTTTATTTCAGTGGTCTCTGTGCTCTCCATATTCTCGAATTTAGTGTAACCAATTAATTGTCTTCAGATATCAAAGCTCTCCAATTGTCTTACTGAACAATTAACTCCCCAACGTGCCCTATCTCACTTTGTCTTTTTTTTGTTTTTCCTTGTTTAAGAACCAGTCTAAAATGTATCTGTTCAACTGTCCCACTATATGGTGCAAGTATTATTTTGTTTATATTTTCAAATAAATATTTTTACCTTCTACCTCTCCTGAGATGCTGCCTGACCCGCTGTTACTCCAGCATTTTGTGAATAAATACCTTTGATTTGTACCAGCATCTGCAGTTATTTTCTTATACTTTAAATATGTGACATAAATACTATACAAATAAGATTGTTAAAATTACATATATTACTGGTTAGTAGATTGAACCCGGCTGATTTTTTCCTCTCCCTTCCACTCTTTCCCACTCAGGGATACTTCACATGAAGTATTTTACTCTTTTGTATCCAGACAAGATTTTAAGAAATCCTAACATTGATTGGTAATTGTGTGTTGGAATCTCATATTTTAGAACTAGTAGTGGGTAATGCATTAATCTATTTCCTCTGGGGAGTTGCGGTATTTGAATTCCTAACCCAGTGTACAAAAAAGTGGAAAAATAAATGGCCAAATCTTCTTTTACTTCTCAAGCAATCCCTCCAGATCAAAGATGGGTCACTGCCAGTCTGGTTCAGTGTGTTCTGGGGAGGTAGATGAGGCCATTGTGGGAGCTTCAGGTCAGCCACAGGGGCAGATGACAGAGGGGATGGGTAGTTTGTGAGGTGATGTATTCCGTGCGCTAATTCATTGTCTTGAACTTCTCAACACCATCCCAAGTGTTCCTTTTCCATTTTGAGCAGCTCGGAGTCAAATTCAGTGACAGAGTTCAGAATAGTGTGTTTTTTGGGGGAGACAAGTATTGGTCATTCAATCAACGTAGTCTGCCCAATTCTGCGGCTATACCATTTGAGCTATCTTTTCAGTGTCATAACATTCCTTCTGTAGGTGGACCAGATCTCAGAGGCATTTTGGTGAATCATTGCTACCCTTTGGACCAGAGGCCTCCAAACTTTTCAGCACGAGGGCCACATTATATATTTGGCATATTTTTGCGGGCCGTAGGAAAAAATAAATAAATGGCAGTTTTATAAATTTAATGAGGTTTATATGGCAACAAATAAATAATATTCAATTTTTAAAGAGAGATTGAAATATTGGAATACATATATATATATATATATATACTGTAGGTATGCAATTATTTATAAAACAGAAAAAATACAGTGACCACCAGTGGGCATGCAGACAGTATAGACATATCATATGATATAATGGTGGAGTGACCACGTGTGTCACCGTCGCAGTGACTCACGGGTGGGCACTCCTCGAAGAAATCATTAAAATTAAAAATTATTATTAAGTCGGCAGCTTCATACAAACCCTCAACTTGATAGCCTACCTGACGTATAAGTTCGGAAACTGCCGAGATCGGCCCTGAAGACCGGAGAACCGAGGAGGAAGGAGCCGCTAGCGACGATGAGTGGGCCAGTAGGAGAGGGGTAATGCCTCCAGCGCCTGCAAGGTCGGCTGCAGAAGGCCTTTCCCCCGGGACACAAAAGTGGTCGGTCGGGCGAGGAGAGGGACGTCGATCAATGGCCGAGCCAGTCGAGGACGACGGAGTAGGCCCTGCAGCAGCCTGGGGCTTGCCTGAATCGGGAGCCGTTCCAGTATATCCAGCGCACGGACCCGACTTTGGACTTTTTGTAAACGGCGCCAAAATATGGTGACTCGTGCACGTGTGATCTGTGCTCAAATAATTCCACTGTGCAGTGCACACGTGACAATAAACCACCATTCATATAGGCCGCTAAACAAAAAGTTTCCACGCTACCACAGAACCCGCAGCTCCCGTGGGCCACAGTTTGGAGACCGCTGCTGTAGACCATGTGCTTTGCTCTGGGCCCAAGGTCTTGAACTTCAAATACCTCTTTCCACAGTTAACAAAAATCTGTGTGGGCACATTAAAGACGGGGGTATGTTTTAACACCAATCTACCAATCTCTGCCTTTACTAAGAGATGTCGCATGTAAGTGGGGTGTTCTATATTTTCTATGGTTTTGCTGTGAATCTTTATTGCCAGATGATATTGTCTCATTGGGGTGTTTGGGATGAAGATGACCTAGAGATAATGCTGAAGAACCCATGTGTGCCACGTTATCCGCATAGTGCTGTTCCTTCTGCTCTCCCCATTCACTGCCTGCTTCTTAGTTCATGCTTTCTCTGCTGGCCTTTTGCCTTCTGTTTCCATAGAGCTGGACTTTTATCCCTTGAAGAATGGTGGAATGTCAAATACAGGATTGCTCCACCTTTGCAATTACTTAGAACATTGATCATAGAGGTCCTTGATTTTGATGTCATTCTCATTATATCAATCCTAATCTTTTTTGGTAGAGAAGCCAAGAGTCTCTTCATAGGTGGCAAATAAAATATGGCAGTCTTCGCAGACTGTATTTTGTGTGCCTGTTGCTTTTTATTGGTATGACTGTATGGCAAATCAAATTTCTCGTATGTTGCAAAACATACTTGGCTAATAAAATATAATTATGATTATTATGAGCTGGAAAATAATGTTTTAGCAGCTGTCTAAATTAATTTAAAAAACTGCTTCCCTGATACCAGTGTTGTGCTTGGATAAACTTGAGTGCACACATGTATTAGGCAATTTCCTTTTGCAGCCCTAGAAACTATCAAGATAAATTTAGGGTTTCTTTGCTGACTAGACCATGTTTACTTTCATAAACACAGCAGTCAGTTTCCTGTGGCACTCCATGTAAAGGGTCATCAAATACTCACACGCTGATAGTTAGAGCAATTGTGTTGATATCCTAGTATTGACATCAGATGACGCTCAGCTGGGTCTACACATTCTATCGTGTTATTGCAGCTGCGCCATTTGGGTTTAGTGTCATGTGAATGTTGGGCTACTTTCCATAAACGGAAGAGGAAGATTAAATAACGAGTCACGGACCATTTTCTCACATTGAGCATTCCAGGATAGGATTTTAGTTTGTCGCTTGTACCGACCACTCGGAAATGCATTTTTACTGCACACATTGCGAAAATAGAAAATAATTCTTTAAATGTGAATCAGGAAATTAATTTGAAAACTAGAGATAGGTGTTTTAAAAAAAAAAAATCACTAAGTTATCTACTTGGATGAAATTTCCTGCTGTGCCAATTTAGCTGCTTGCTGATGTAAGGAGCTAGTTTAAAGCAAAGCAATTTATATAAAAAAAGCATTTCCAACAACTACTGATCACTTTTGCAAAACACAAACTGGGGCGGCCCTCTTTCTCAAACTGCTGAAGAACTATTGCTCAAACCTAGTCTAGAACACAACACAACCTTAATTTCTCATTCACCATAGTACCACACCTCACCGCTCTACTGCGGACCGTCACGGCAATTGCCTGGCCACAGTGGAATAATATATATGCTGTTACAAAACAAACATTACATATTAACTTGTGCCGTGTTACGTATACCGATCAGCCAAAACATTATGAAGGAAAATAACTGCAGATGCTGGTACAAATCGAAGGCATCACAAAATGCTGGAGTAACTCAGCGGGCCTGGCAGCATCTCAGGAGAGAAGGAATGGGTGACGTTTCGGGTCGAGACCCTTCTTCAGACTGATGTCAGGAGGGGGCGGGACAAAGAAAGGATGTCGTTGAAGATAGGAAGACAGTGGGAGAACTGGGAAGGGGGAGGGGAAAGAGAGGGACAGAGGAGCTATCTAAAGTTAGAGAAATCAATGTTCATACCACTGGGGTGTAAGCTGCCCAAGCAAAATATGAGGTGCTGTTCCTCCAATTTGCGGTGGGCCTCACTATGACAATGGAGGAGGCCCATGACAGAAAGGTCAGACTGGGAGGGGGAGTTGAAGTGCTGAGCCACCGGGAGATCAGGTTGGTTAAGGTGGACTGAGCGAAGGTGTTGAGAGAAACGATCGCCGAGCCTGCGTTTGGTCTCGCTCATGTAGAGAAGTTGACATCTGGAACAGCAGATACAATAGATGAGGTTGGAGCAGGTGTAGGTGAACCTCTACCTCACCTGGAAAGACTGTTTAGGTCCTTGGATGGAATCGAGGGGGGAGGTAAAGGGACAGGTGTTGTCCTTGGATGGAGTCGAGGGGGGAGGAACATTATGACCTGATGAGCCAAAACATTATGACCACCTGCCTAATATGCTGTTGGTCCTCCGTGTGCAGCCCCATACGCAGCAGGGTGCGATGCACTGTGTATTGTGACACATTCCTCCCGTGACCAACATTATCATTTTCTGTGACTTGTGCCACAGTAGACCTTCTGTCGGTTCGGACCAGACGTGATAGCCTTCGTTGCCCTCGCGCATCGATGAGCCTTGGGCGCCCAACACCCTGTCGCCGGTTTGTGGTTTGTCCCTCCTCGGACCACTGTCGGTAGGTACTCACCACTGCTGACCTGGAGCACCCCACAAGCCTTGCCGTTTCAGAGATGCTCTGACCCAGTCGTCTGGCCATAACAATTTGTGAAAGTCGCTCAGGACTTTACTCCTGTCCACTTCTCCTGCATCCAACACATCAACTTCAAGAACTGACTGTTCACTTGTTGCCTAATATATCCCACCCCTTGACAGGTGCCATTGTAACAAGATAATCAATGTTATTCACTTCGCCTGTCAATGGTCATAATGTTTTGGCTGATAGGTGTATATGTCAATAATTCTGTGCGTTACGTTTAGCTTGACCAGTGTCTGCTTGTCCCAATGAACCCACATAATGCCGTCTCATCAGCTGCAGCATTTATGGTGGAGGCCTGCAGAATTTCATTGGGGTGGAATGCAGGTAACTGGGAATCAACCTCCACAATCTTTGTGCTGAGCCAGGGTGCATTTCCTGCATACTTGTAATGTAGAGGAGGCAAGGAATAGTGGTGAACATCTTTGCATCATTTACAGCTTGTGCCTAAGAGAGTGAGCATGGTGAGGGTTAAATGAAACGAGCGGTTGATGATTATATGTGTGGATAATATAATATCTAGATCATTTCAGACCTACTGTTGGCCACTGCTTCAATAATAGCTGTCCCAATCGTGGCCTGTCCTGCTAGTTTACTTCAGCCACGAGTCCCAACAATGTAGTTTAGTATATTCTTGACATGTGTACGGAGGTACAGTGAAAAGCTATTGTTTGCATGCAATCCAGTCAAATAAAAGACCACGTGAATACAATCAAGCTGTCCATAATGTGCAGATAGCATATAAAGGGTACAACCTTTAGTGCAAAGTTATAACATTAAAGTTTAATAAAGTATGATTTAAAAATTGTTCAAAGGTGGATGTGAGGTCAGGGTCACACTCAAACTGATGAGAGGACCATTCAGTTTCTGAAAACAGCTGGGAAGAAACTTCCTGAACCTGTAGGTAAGCGTTTTCTAACGTCTGTATCTCTTGCCTGATTTGAAAGGGGAGAAGAGGGAATGTCCATGGGTGAGTCTCATCCTCAATTATGCTGGTGGCCTGGCTGAGGCAGCGTGAAATGTGGATGGATTCAGTGGAAAGGAGGTTGATTTAGTTGATGGACTGGGCTGCGTCCAAAACTCACTGTAATTTCATGTGGTCTTGGATGGAGCTGTACCCAAAGTAAGCTGTAATGCACCTCGATAAAGATACTTTCTACAGCATATCTGTAGGAGTGCACCCTCGCTTCCTGAAATCAATCACAATCTCCTTTGTCTTGCTGACATTGAGGAAGAGGTTGGTGTCTTGGCACCAGGTTATGAGGTTCCAAGTTACCTGGAAAAATAGGAAGTGTTTAGGCAAGGTTTGCACAATCTGGCTGTCATGATTAAATAACTGGCATTGTTTGCAAGCTGTGAATATCGCTAAGTATGTGAGGGGAAACCCCAAATCTCCAGATTGTCAGAGATTGTGGAGATGAGAAATGTTGGATGATCTTGAAAGACGACGACATGATGCTCATCGCCTGTTTCCCTTCTGATCAGTGAGCTACTTTTGGGAAGCTTGGAGGAGCATTGATGATTTTCTGCAGTGTATTCTGCAGGCAATGCACAATGCAGTCACAGTGTTTCTGTTAAAGGATGCGAATTTCCCGTTGGTGGTGGGGGTAATGTTTCAAGTGGACCTGTTGGACTTTGATAGTGTTGGCCTTCGGATGTGTTGGTCTTTCATTTATCCAGATAATCACAGAATGAGACGAATTATGGGAGGAAACTGCCATTCTGCTTGGCATTTCTGTGCGGGTCAATAAAGCTTTTCACCCCACCTTCAGGCACTATACTCACAGCCCTGCAGTGTACGGCTCTTCAGTGCTTTGTCCATGTCATGAGGTCTTTGTCTCTTCCACCCTGTGGGGCTCACAACTCATCTTGCTCAATAAAGTAACAATGTGACACAGCACAGTAATACCAGGTAACCAGACCACAGTAGTGTGCAAACCATAAAACTAATATGGTGCAGCCCATGCCAAGGCTGTAGTTGGTGTTTGGGTGGGCTGTGGTTAGTGTTGTGTAGTGTTCAAGAGCCTGATGGTTGCTGGGAAGAAGCTGTTGAACCTGGAGGTTGCGTTTTTTGGATTCCTGTATCGCCTTCCTGATGGTAGCAGCGAGATGAGAGTGTGGCCAGGGTGGTGTGGGTCTTTGATATCAGCTGTCATCTTGAAATAGCACCTCTCCTGTCGATGGTGGGAGGTTAATGAGCGGGCAATGCCCAACACTGGGACTCCATCACCTTCTCCTTGTGTTGACAGACAGCCTGCATCTTATAGTTTGTCTCATCATCACCTTTTGGATCTGTTGGAATTTGGAGTGTCTCCCTCTCTTTATTTGACTGTATAGCTCTCTCCGACCTAGAATATTCCACAGAGAACATATTAATGAGCTCAACAATAATCACTGGTGCCAGATTCCTGGTGCAATGGTGGGGAAGAGATTCATGCCAGGTTTCCTGTTGGCACCGATTCCATTAGTAGTCTTGTTCCTGTGCATGTGTCCTGAATGCTAATCGAGTTACGAGGCCTTTCATAATTTTATACTCCTCAATTGTCTTACCTTATCTCCTCTGTGCCAAGAAAAGCATAACATAAACCATTTAAATCACTTTATTGATCTGTCTTGCTACCTTTGAAGACACTCCTGGTCCTTCATTTTCTTCATGTTTCCCAATTTCCCTTCCTCATCCTGAAACTTTACTTCACTCTTCACTGGGTTAAGTTCCATGATCATATCTCTGCCAAGCTAATGCCCATCTTCCTGCAATCCAAAGCTTTCTCCTCGTAGTCCACCACTTGTATAACTTGAGAACTTCTTTATTGTGTCCCCAGTGTTTGTCTAAATTACTGTTATATATGACAGAAACTAAGGATATGGAGTTCTTCTGAAGCTTCCTTGTAACAACCATCGATTAAGAGAAACATCCATTCACCATTATCTTAATCTTTGCTTCCTGCAACTGAGCCAATTTTCAATGCAATGCACCACTCTCCCTCGGGTCCACTGGCTGCCATTTCTGGCGAGTCGGTCATGTGAGGCAGTATTAAAAGTCTTACTAAAATCAAATAATTGGTGGAACAGAGTTGGAGAGAAGCAGCAGCTTCGAATTTCTGGGCATTAACATCTCGGGTGACCTGTCCTAGTCCCAGCATATTGCAATCGTGAAGAAGTGACACCAGCATCTCTACTTTCTTGGAATTATGGCTGAATTTTTTGCCATACAGAAAAATTTAGTATGGCACTGAATACTCTAACAAACCTCTACAGATCCAAGTAGGAAAAATCCTGACAGCTTGCATCATACCTGGTACGCCATTTCCAACGCACAGGAATGCAAGAGTCCACCATTTGTGCACTCTCTCTGGTCCATCATGGGCAAAGCCCCCCTTCCCCCCTCCATCAAATGCATCTACACGAGGCGCTGCCTCAATAAGGCGGCATCTGCCAACAAGGATCCCCACCATCCGGGCCATGTCCCTTTCTTGCGGCTGCCACCGAGCAGGAAGTACAGAAGCTAAAGTCCCACAGCACGAGGTTCAGGAACAGCTACTTTCCCACATCCTTTGTACCATCCATCAAGGTTTTGAACTGACTTGCCCAACCCTAGTCTTACCTCGGCAATGGAACACCATGAACCTTCATTTGGCCTTCCTGTTTTCTAATTGTATTTTGCACTAATGTCTTGCTTATTTTCATATTCTTGTCGAATCTATGATTGATGTATGTTATCTATAATTTGTTTTGTGTGTTGTCTGAGTCCACTTGCCAGTGATGCTGCAGCAAGCAGGAGTTTCATTGTACCTGTACCTCACTGTACTTGTGCATGTAACAATAAACTCAATATACACTTGGTTTAAGCTATACATCATCAAACTTTTAAAATAATTTATTTGTCAATGGGCGATAGACATTACTGGCGTTGCTAGCATTTATTGTTGCCCGAGCCTCAATTGGCAGTTAAGACCCATGTTGTTATTTGGGAAGTCAGAAGGTGTCAAGAGCAAGTGCGCTCATTTTCCTTTGAAATTAAGGTCATTATATTTTTATATTTATGTTTTATATTTTTTAATTATTTAAAGAGAGCTAGATAGAGCTCTTAAGGATAGCGGAGTCAGGGGTATGGGGAGAAGGCAGGAACGGGGTACTGAAGGGGTCAGCCATGATCACATTGAATGGCGGTGCTGGCTCGAAGGGCTGAATGGCCTACTCCTGCACCTATTGTCTATTGTCTTTGGTCCATGTTTAGAACAAAGTTATAATGAGGCCAAATCCAAACTAGGCCGAGGCATCACTGCTGCTGTGCACTGCCCTCACCAGGCTGTTGAGTGGTGGATGTGCAAAGCCGCAGGATCTTGGAGTCTGCTCTCTCCTGTGTTGTGCCCATTCCCATGTTGTGCCCTGTCCCATTCACTTCAGTGTTTCCCCCACACAGAGCAGCTTACAGACTTTGCTGTCGAGACAAAGCCATTTTCCTTCCAGAGTTGGTAGTGGCAGTGCTCTCCTGTAACTGAGCGTTCAGATATAGCAGTGTTATTCAGCCAAATGGGCCGCAAAGTTAGCAACGGTTGAAGCCATTGAAATGACATATTTCAGATGAAAATTGTTGCACTCTCTGGGTTGTCGTTGATGGTTCCGATTCCATGCTGTGATTGGGCTTGTTAATTCTAGCCCCATCAGGTTTTATAAAGAGACCAGAAAAGAAAACTTAACAGAACTATTTCTTTTGTTAATAAAACAACTTATTTTATTAGTTTTAATCAGTTTTGTCATTGTGTGATGTTAACTGTTGCAGCCCATTTACTAACACCGAACAGCCACTGTTACAAAATAATGAAGATGGCAACAAGACTTTTAATTCCTTAAAATCACGTTTTGTTTGACAGTGTGAGGCCACATGCAAACTGGAGGAACAGCATGTCATATTCTGCTTGGCAAGCTTACAACCCAATGATGTGAACATTGAATTCTCCAATTTCAAGTAATACCCCTGCACCCACGCAATTTCCCCACCACCTCTTCACCTTTCTCCTTTTCTGCTCTCGCCTTTGTCACTTACTCCACCCATCTGCCAATTAATTCCCCCCACTGGTATCCTATTACTTAAGTCACAATCATACAGCATGGACACAGGCTTTTTAGCCTGCTTGGCCCATCTACATTAGTCTCACTTGCCCGTGTTTGGCCCATATACCTCTAAACCTTTCTTATCCATGTACCTGTCCAAAAGTCTTTTAAATGTTATCATAGTTTCTGCCTCATTAACTATTGCTCAACTGATCAAGATCTTGCTGTAACCTTTGACAACCACCTTCCCTATCTATACCACCAACTTTTGTGTCATCTGCAAACTTGCCAAATGGCCATGTAGTCAATAGTCAATGTTATTTGTCAAATACACATAAATGTGCAGTGAAATGACAGATTACTCACAGTCCAACAATAAGAGCAATAAAAATAAGCAATAACACACACAATCATAAACCAACACCAAACAAAAAGAAACATCCAAGTCGTTGATAGAAACTGTTCGCCAGGTTTTATCCCATCCCCACCTCCCTTTTCCAGCTTTCTCTGCCTTACTCCATCAGTCCAAAGAATGGTCCTGACCCAAACCGTCGTCTGTCCATTCCCTCCACAGCTGCTGCCTGATCTCTATTTTGTGTTTAGCTCAAGATTCCAGCATCTGCAGTTTCTCACGATCGTGTTATTTATCCTTAACCATCCCTGATATATGGTTTAGTGCTAAATAGTCAGTTTTTCTTAATCTTTGTCATCAAGGTCAAAATGCAGAATAACTATAACAGTTGTTTCAGTGATGTAGTTCATTTTGTGTCTGTTTATTCTTGTACTGCAATGATTAAGCACTTCGAGAAACATACCTCTAGATCCCATTATCTTTGTACTCAACTAGTCCATTGTTCAGGAAGGAAAGTCTGAAGAAGGGTCTCGACCCGAAACGTCACCCATTCCTTCTCTCCAGAGATGCTGCCTGATCCGCTGAGTTACTGCAGTATTTTGTGTCTATCTTTAGTCCATTGTTCAGTTGTATTTTCCCACCTCGGTTCTTGGTGAACAGTGGCATTTCTATCCAAGAAATGGCCTCCGTATTTGGATTGCACTGGGGCACTACGGTAGGCTTTTAGTGCTGGGGTTGGCAATATACAGCGCTAGTAGTAAAAACAACAGACATTTACTCCCTATTGGTATCAAGGGAAAACCACAAGCTTTTCTGTGTAGTAAAACTGTGACAGATGGTGGGGGAAGGGCAGAAAGGCGGTGTGGAGGATGGGATGATCCACTGATCTGAAAGACGTTACTGTGTCTCCAACCACAACAGCTTGTTCATTTGCATTTCACCTTACAGCATATTTGTAAAATAACTGCTTCCTGTTAAACTGTAGCAGCAGCAAGATGTTTGTCTTAAATTAGTAAGCAAAAGGTCACAAGGAACGCAGCTGGCAATGATAGTTATTTCCTGTCATCAACAGTGCATGCTATCAACAAACTTAATGCAGAATGTAAACCTCAAAATATCAGTAATGCTGAGGTAACAAAGCAACATGAAATGCATAGGGAAGAATTCACAACTCTAACTTGTGGCACTGTGCTGTGTACAAAACAATCTTACAGTTGCCATGGAGTTGACTAAGCATTTATCAAGCCTTTATTGTTCAATTTCGCACACTGTCCTGGATGGAGTCCAAGTTAAAAGTTAAAATGAAAGACTGCTGGCTGGTGTCTGTGTCTGTCTGTATATGCACGTGCATGTGTGCACACATCTGCATTTACATAGAACGTGTTACAAATTATAACGCTAATCTTTAGCTCTATCGTGTGTTTTTCTCTTTTTAAGAAAGGGAAGAAAGGGGGGGGAAGAGAGAAAACGGGAGATTATAGACCAGTTAGTCTGACATCAGTGGTGGGGAAGATGCTGGAGTCAATTATAAAAGACGAAATTGTGGAGCATTTGGATAGCAGTAACTGGATCATTCCGAGTCAGCATGGATTTACGAAGGGGAAATCATGCTTCACTAATCTTCTGGAATTATTTGAGGATGTAACTAAGAAAATTGACAGGGGAGAGCCGGTGGATGTGGTGTACCTCGACTTTCAGAAAGCCTTCAACAAGGTCCCACATAGTCAAGTCAAGTCAAGTCAATTTTATTTGTATAGCACATTTAAAAACAACCCACGTTGACCAAAGTGCTGCACATCTGATTAGGAAAAAAAAGAAACATACAGTGGCAGGCAGCCAAACACAACGGCGCGGCCATCTTGAACAAAATGTTTAACTAAAGCAGAATGGTGTCCCGCGGCCGCGCTGCACCGGGCGATGGAAGGCCCCGCGGCCGAGCCGCACCGGGCGATGGAAGGCCCCGCGGCCGAGCCGCACCGGGGAGATTAGTGGGCAAAATTAGAGCACATGGTATTGGGGTAGGGTACTGACATGGATAGAAAATTGGTTGACAGACAGAAAGTAAAGAGTAGGGATAAATGGGTCCCTTTCAGAATGGCAGGCAGTGACTAGTGGGGTATCGCAAGGCTCGGTGCTGGGACCGCAGCTATTTACAATATATATTAATGACTTGGATGAAGGGATTAAAAGTACCATTAGCAAATTTGCAGATGATACAAAGCTGGGTGGTAGTGTGAACTGTGAGGAAGATGCTATGAGGTTGCAGGGTGACTTGGACAGGTTGTGTGAGTGGGTGGATGCATGGCAGATGCAGTTTAATGTGGATAAATGTGAGGTTATCCACTTTGGTGGTAAGAATAGGAAGGCAGATTATTATCTGAATGGTGTCAAGTTAGGAAAAGGGGACGTACAATGAGATCTGGGTGTCCTAGTGCATCAGTCACTGAAAGGAAGCATGCATGTACAGCAGGCAGTGAAGAAAGCCAATGGAATGTTGGCCTTCATAACAAGAGGAGCTGAGTATAGGAGCAAAGAGGTCCTTCTGCAGTTGTACAGGCCCTAGTGAGACCACACCTGGAGTACTGTGTGCAGTTTTGGTCACCAAATTTGAGGAAGGATATTCTTGCTATTGAGGGCATGCAACACATAGGTTTACTAGGTTAATTCCTGGAATGGCGGGACTGTCATATGTTGAAAGACTGGAGCGACTCGGCTTGTACACACTGGAATTTAGAAGGATGAGAGGAGATCTTATCGAAACATATAAGATTATTAAGGGGTTGGACACGTTAGAGGCAGGAAACATGTTCCCAATGTTTGTGGGAGTCCAGAACCAGGGGCCACAGTTTAAGAATAAGGGGTATGCCATTTAGAACGGAGATAAGGAAGAGAGTTGTAAATCTGTGGAATTCTCTGCCTCAGAAGGCAGTGGAGGCTAATTCTCTGACTGCATTCAAGAGAGAGCTAGATAGAGCTCTTAAGGATAGCGGAGTCAGGGGGTATGGGGAGAAGGCAGGAACGGGGTACTGATTGAGAATGATCAGCCATGATCACATTGAATGGTGGTGCTGGCTCAAAGGGTCAAATGGCCTCCTCCTGCACCTATTGTCTATTGGCCTTTTCTATTTATTACATGTTTGTAAAACAGCTGATTCCTGTTAAACTAGCTCTAATTTTCTTTCTTGCAACCCCTTCTCTCTGAACCCAAATATTTGGTAAATGTGTGACTGGTTTCCTGATAACACTGACAGAAACCGCAGTGAAACACCTTGGTGACGTTAACTTGGACATTTGTGGTGATGGAAATCTCCTGATCTCTGACCCTTTGTCACTCTTGACCATCTCAAGAGTGATGAGTGGCATGACCCAGAAAGGCTGCACTTGAATTGAATATTTTATTGTCACATGTGACAAGTCACAGTGAAATCCTTTGCCTGCAAGCCCAAGGAATGCAAATAGTCACCCATAAAGGGCGCTTGCAAAGTTACAAATCCCCCCTCCCTCCCTCACGGCAGTCCCCCCTACGCCAGGTCCCCGTTGCTCTTCCCCCTCCCTCACAGCGGTCCCCCCATGCCGGGTCCTCCTTTATTCTTTCCCTCGGCAGCGGTGTCCTCGCCTCCAAGTGTCCGTCCTCGTCCGTCAGTCGGCGCCATCATCGACCTCCGCACTGACCTCTCCACTATCGCCGCCGGGTCCTCTCTGGACGCCTCTGTGGCACCAACCATTCAGTGTGTTGTGCAGCCCACTCCCCATGGGGGCAAGCGGATTTACAAGGCAGCTGCACTGGTAAACTGCAAATGTACTGGTCTAAAGGTCTTTGTATGAAGTTGGTAAAGACTACACAAAACCCTTTCCTTTTTTGAACATGGATAGGTGACGTTTCACATCGGATTCCTTCAGATTCTTGCAGATATTCTTGCATGCCCTAATCTTGGCGGTAAATGTACAGGACTAACTACAGAAAATGTTTAAGTACTTTTACAGAGGTAGAAACAAGAGTTAACATTTCATGTCAATGACATTTCATTAGAACAGGTTAAGTGAGAGTAAATATATTTCAAAATGCAGAAACAGCTAGTGATGGATAGAATAAAAGGGAACGTTTGATAGGACGGAGACTAAGATCATACAGGTGATATGAAAGCTTCGAAGAGAAGATGATTAATTAATCAGTAATTTGACTAGAGGAGGTGAACATAGGGAGATGACCGAGGACAGAAGAGCAAACTTCTGTTAAACAGCTGGAGATGCATAATGTCACTGGGCACTCAGCACTTTGCGTCAGTGAAGAGAGAGAAAAACTAAGCTCATGTCACAGGTGGATGATCTTGGATCAAATTGACTGGTGCTGACAAGGGAAAAGTTGGTCACATGAAATTGTTGAATTCATTACTGAGGGGAGCAGGCTCTAGCTAGAAGGTGAGATGTTGTTTCTGGAGGCAACCGGATGCTCAGTCAACCTTGCCGACTGAATGGAGATGTTTTACAAAGTGGACACCGAATCTGCATTTGCTTTTTCCAATGTAGAGTGGACCATTAACTCTTGAACAAAAGTAAATTGGAATTCATACAAGTGAATCACAGCATCACCTGGAATGCCTTGCGTTTGAAGACCTGGCTGATCAGCAGATCCACGAAGCAAGATCAGTAACAATCTTATTGCCTCAACTACCTGCTCCGGCTGCTCACTCCATATACCCAACAAGGGAAAAGTTTCCCCTTCTATCAGATCATCCCTCGGCCTCCTGCCCTCCAAGGACGAAAGTCTTAGCCTGCCCAATCATTCACAGGCCCTTGAGTACTGGCAACATCCTCGTGAATCTTCTCTGACTCCTTATAGCTTAATGGCATTTTTCGAAGCAGGGTGACCAAAACTGTGCACTGCTCCCCAGTGCGGCTCATCCCATATGTTCTTCAACTGCAACATATTGTCAAATTTCTGTACTCAATTCCCTGACTGATATAGGTCAGCGTGCTAAATGCCTCCTTGATTACTTTACTTGCCTGCGATGTCACATTCAGGGAACTGTGTACCAGTGCTCCCAGATCCTTCTATTCTACACCAATCCCCAGGGTCCTTCCATTCACTGTGAAGGTCCTGCCCTGGTTTGACTTCCCA
Source organism: Rhinoraja longicauda (assembly GCF_053455715.1). Classification (NCBI taxonomy): domain Eukaryota; kingdom Metazoa; phylum Chordata; class Chondrichthyes; order Rajiformes; family Arhynchobatidae; genus Rhinoraja; species Rhinoraja longicauda. The sequence continues at coordinate 73,828,685 of NC_135959.1, read as the reverse complement.
AAATGCAGCACCTGAAATTGTTATTAGTGTGTCCCATGTATTTGACCACAACTGGAACACCTTCTCAAACACATTTTAGATAAGCACATAATTTATCTGACGCATACCTACTCATTTTTTACAAATATAAAGCAACTCATCGCAGAATGTTGATGCTTAAAATGATTACAGCATGCCTTATTCCTTAAATTCCTTATTTCAATTCCTTATTTCACATTTTGATATCTCGGGAGACATTTTTATTTTACTGGACAGATTTGGAAATTTTGATCTCCAGATCTGTAATATCTGTGAATCAATTGTTCGTTTACATGGGAACATGATGTGATTGTTGAAATGTGTGAGAGATGAAGGCAAATTGCAAGCTTATCAATGCTGTAATGAGGTTCATCCTCAGCTGAGATCTGAACCTGCACGCCCTCTTTCCCCAAGGAGCTTTTGTTAACATGAAGATTTTATGTTTGCATTATTTTGGTGTCTGCTATGAAGTCGATACCTTTTTACAGAAAGTTGAACATAAAACAGTTGAAAGGTATCAGAAGGATGTTTTTGTGTTTGGCATGGGTTGGTGTAAATGTTGGAAGGCATCGATTTCTAGTAAATATTGTGAAATATCAATTGGCTCTGCAGAGTTTAAAATGGTGATGGTTTACATTTCCACCGTGTCCTTGAAGCAACCAGCGATCAACTTTACACAGCTGGTGGAGCAGCGGCTGAAATGGAGGAGTTCTTGATATCATTATTGTACATCGCTTTTCACTGACTGAATCTCCTGCCTGACATTAATGAGAAGACCATGTAATTAACATTTACTAATTTTGAGTAATGGCTGTGGTGTGTGACCACTTCAGGCACAAGGCGTGATAGCCCGCGTGGTTTTTTGGATAAGTTATTTGACGTACATATGGTCCTTTAACTCATTCTCTGCCCGCCTTACAGACTGTGGGAAAATGGTTCTTCCATATTCTTACCGAACTGCACGGGGATATGTATAGAAGAAGGGGAATTTGTATGATCAAATTCAAACATTTCATTGCGCCTTTATTTAGTTATTCATTACAGGTAGTAAGACTTCAAAATGTGGCAAAGGATGTCTAACTTTGCAAATGCCAATTATGTTTGGCACCTTGCACATATATTTACGATCTACTCTAATGCAGAGTAGTGCAGGCATGGCAAACTATACATCTCTTTAATTACACAATTCTAACAAAGTAAATGGATCTGTTATAAAAATGATAAATGACTAGATGTGTCATAAAGGACACCTTTTATTTGAAAGTAGACACTTAGTGCTGGAGTAACTCATTGGGCCAGGCAGCATCTCTGGAGAAAAGGAATAGGTGATGTTTCTAGTCGAGAATCTTCTTCAGACTCTATTCCATCTTAGAGGTTTCCTAGAAGTTTGGAAGGAAAGAGTGGAAGAAATGACTAGTAATAGAAACAAGACCATGCAAGGCAGCAATATAACTTTGGTTTTCATGCTCTACAAATACAAATCCCTGTAATAACATTTTACTTATTGTTCCCTGTTCTGGCAGTCCAGTCTGATCATTTCCCAGGTCCATTTCAGAGCTCATTCTGTCTGATAACCACCTTGGCTAAATAAAATTGCAAACAAAGATTTTTTCTATCCAAACTTGCATTTGGAACCTGCCACATCTGTTGCTGTAACATGAATAAGCAACAGCTGCATTCATTAAATTATTATTAAACTTCGGTGGGTACCTTTCATTTGACATCACTGTTTTGAAGTTACATTAGATTTGTCGAATGATTAAATATCATACAAATTTAAATATACAATGAGACTGAACCATTGTGTACTATTTCTGAATGAAATGGGATGCTTTAAATGAGTGCTATAGTATTCAGTGTGGCTGTTCCTAGTGCTATGGTAACATCTCGTTAAAATGATTTAGAAATACAGTATTAAAAATCCAACTCAGGAATAGGTTTTAAGACAGGCTGATTAACTGGTTGCATATGTGCTCTTTCATGCTAAACGTAGGAACCCACTTGGCAGGCGTCGTTCTGCTTATAGCAGATGGCAGTTTGTGGCAGGATTTCTTAGTTCAGCAATTGAACTGTAATGTACAGCCGCCCTGGAGTCTTGCGTCATCAGTGTGCACAGATAAGCTTCCTCTCTCAATTGAGTGGGATTCCATGGGGCAGACACTGGCATCATGTCGAGGTATTATTAACCGGGGTAGCAACAAAGGAAATAGATTGAGATCTTGCAGCTTACCATCTTAGCTCACCAACCCCAACCTTTCACCTCTTCCACTCACTTTATGGGCCTCCTCTCATTTTCTCATTCGCTGAATGTGTAGATACATAAGTAGATCATGTGCCTCTGACGAAATATTGTACGCCTGTTGTTGCTGGTTTGTGGAATTGGGGATGGGGGGGGGGGAGGATTCCGAACAATATTTAAAAAGCTGTGGAGGGCAGTAGGGTGACAGTAGTGGCAGTAACAAAAGCTGGATTAATGTGCACTCGTTTATTCTGTTTAGAACATGCCGTGTGCGCGCTGCACCCGTGTATTCTGTTCAGAACATGCAGTGTACGCGCTGCACGCGTGTATTCTGTTCAGAACATGCAGTGTACGCGCTGCACGCGTATATTCTGTTCAGAACATGTAGTGTACGTGCTGCACCCATGTATTCTGTTTGGAACATGTAGTGTACACGCTGCACCCGTGTATTCTGTTCATAACATGTAGTGTACACGCTGCACCCGTGTATTCTGTTTGGAATATGTAGTGTACGTGCTGCACCCGTGTATTCTGTTTGGAACATGTAGTGTACGTGCTGCACCCGTGTATTCTGTTCAGAACATGCCGTGTACATGCTGCACCCATTTATTCTGTTTGAACATACAGTGTATATGGTGCACCCATGTATTCCGTTTGGTACAGGCAGTGTGAACGATGTTCTCAATAAATAGCATTTGTGATGCTGTTGAAGTCATTTCTCCTCTGATCCACAAATGATTTGTAATGTTGAAGCCACAGTTCCTTTAAAACTCAGTCCTCCAACTCCTAATTGTACTAAATGTTTTGGATTGTAATTCCCCACTGGGACTATCTTAGATCGTGAATCTCGGTCGGCATGGATGAGATAGGCCAAAGGGACAGTTTCTGACCCTTCTGCATTTATTGGACAGCTATAGTAACCCTTGTCTTTGAAGTGCTAAGACATGGAGAAATTAATAAAATGGATATCCATTCCTTCTCTCCATTTTATGAATAAATACCTTCGATTTGTACCAGCATCTGCAGTTATTTTCTTATACTTTATGTCCTATCCATGTAGTTACATGGATTGCATGCAGCACAGCAAACTGCCCACAACAATTGTAGATATTTGGATAATCGTCTTTGAGTGTGAAAATATGGTATTGTGGGGAAGTGGTAGAAGGAGGCAAGGGAGCAAAACTAGCGTGAACAGTGGTTTCAATTTCAATTTTCAACTTTTGCAGATACAGCATGGAAACAGGCCCACTGAGTTCATGGCAACCATCGCCTGTTCAGACTAGTTCCATGTTATCCCACTTTCACATCTACTCCCTCTGAAGACCTCAATAAAGAAAGGAATGGCAACCAATGTGAGGGAATTCCCTGTGAATGTTTCCCAGTTTCTAATGACAAGGCACTTGTCAGACTAATTTTCTGGTCTTTGCTGATGCAGCAGTATGTTTCATTGACCCTGACCAAGGAGTGGAGAAATTAGCCACTCTCGTGATTGTTATCCAGCGTGTTAGTGTTTTTCCATTAACGTCTGCTGAAGATAGAATTGGCTTGCCTGTGATTTTTTTTCCGAGGAATTAATGGTTTGGCAACTGTCACCGTCAAAACTGACAATAGAAAATGGCTGTGGAATAAGTAGGTGTTTGGAGAAAAGATGTTCTTATAAATACTGCCGGCTGCATTTGGCAAGAGTGTTGTTGAAAGGGGAATATGTGATCTATGAAGTCCTTGGGACAGATAGATCTGCTTCTCAGTCAAACAAAATGGGTGCAGACAAGATAATTTTGTCTTTTTTATCACGACAGAAAGCATGACTCACGAATTGTAAAAATGTATGTTTCAGGTTTAAAGATCACAAAGATATCTAGAGTCTTACGGCAGAAACGGGGCCTTCAGACCAATTTGCCCACACTGACTGATATGGCCCTTCTACACTAGACCCACCTGCCTGCATTTGCCCCATATCCCCTTAAACCTACCCTATCTATGTACCTGTCCTGATGTCTTTTAAATATTGTGATAGTACCTACCTCAACTACCTCCTCTGGCAGTTCGTTCCATATACCCACCACCCTTGCATTAAAAAAAAGTTAAATCTTTCTCCCCTCACCTTAAACTTATGTCCTCTGGTTCTTGATTCCCCTACTCTGGGGGTAAAAGGCTCCACCCATTGACCCAGTCGATGCCTCTCAGGATTTTATTCACTTCATAAAATCACCCCTCATAGAAACATAGAAAGTAGGTGCAGGAGTAGGCCATTCAGCCCTTCGAGCCAGCACCGCCATTCAATATGATCATGGTTGATCATCCAAAATCAGTACCCCGTTCCTGCTTTTCCCCCCATATCCTTTGATTCCATTAGCCCTAAGAGCTAAATCTAACTCTCTTGAAAACGTCCAATGAATTGGCTTCCTTTGCCTTCTGTGGTCAACAATTCCACAGATTCACAACTCTGGGTGAAAAAGTTTCTCCTCGTCTCATTTCTAAATGGCCTAGCCCTTATTCTTAAATTGTGACCCCCTGGTTCTCCACCAGCATCGGGAATTTTTTTCCTGCATCTAGCCCGTCCAAGATTTTTTTCTGTATCTTTTAGATCCCATCTCACCCTGAATTCCAGTGAATACAAGCCCAGTCGGCCCATTCTTTCATCATATGTTAGTCCCGCCATCCCGGGAATTAACCTGGTGAACCTAAGCTGCACTCCCTCAATAGCAAGAATATCCTTCCTCAAATTAAGAGACCAAAACTGCGCACAATACTCCAGGTGTGGTCTCACCAGGGACCTGTAGATCCACTAGATCCTCAATCCCCATGTATTTCTGAGCAGTTTTGGGTCTCATATCTGAGGGAGGATGTGCTGGCATTGGAGAAGGTCCAATGGAGGTTTCCACGAATGATCCTAGGAATGATTGGGTTAACAATTGAGTGTTTGAAGGCACTGGGCCTGTACTCGCTGGAGTTTAGAAGGATGAGGTGGGACCTCATAGAAACTTACCGAAAAGTGAGAGGCTTGGATAGAGTGAATGTGGAGAGGATGTTTCCACTAGTGGGAGAGTCTAGGACCAGAGGCCATAGCCTCAGAATAAAAGGACTACCTTTAGAAAGGAGATAAGAAGGAATTTCTTTAGTCAGAGTGGTGAATCTTGGAGTAGACCCAGACCACTGTGGAGGCCAAGTCAATGGATATTTTTAAGGGAGATTGACAGATTCTTAAGTAGTAAGGGTGTCAGATTTTGGGGCGAAGGCAGGAGAATGAGCTAATCGGGAAAAATCAGCCATGATTGAATGGTGGAGTAGATTTGATGGGTTAAATGGCCTTATTCTGCTCCTAGAACTTAAGAAACACGACATCAGTACCTATTCATATCTTTGGTTTCCCCTTCCTTTGGCTCAGTCTCAAGAAGGGTCTCAACCTGAAACAACACCTATTCCTTTTCTCCATAGATGCTGCCTGACCTACTGAGTTACTCCAGCATTTTGTGTCTATCTCTTGTAGGTTTAAATTAGTGCAGGTTTAAATGAGTGTTCTGACAATGAAGGTTGTTGAGAAGGATGGTGTGGAATCAACACTGTGGTGGGATAATGTCAGCATACTTGGCTCTTTCCATCCAGCACACTCCCTATTTAACTCTTGAAAAAGAGAGAGACGTCTTAAAAGGTCAGTGGATTAGCTGTTCATCGTGGAGCCCACATCCTTTGGCCTACTTGTGTAGCTGTGGTGTTGGTGCATGTGCCAACCTATGTGTAGATGGTACAAAAATGGAACAAAATATATTTATAACTGTGGTGTTACATTTAACATGCAAATGTGTTTGCAGTCTAAAGATAAGTCTCGTAGTTGAGATTACTTTCTGTTGAGTTCAAGGTTATTTGATTGGATCTGAATATAGATGGTCGTAGTTCCGGCTGAATGTTTTGTGGATGCCAAACCACTTATGGCTTAAATCCATTAAAATAACGGGGATGCCATAAAATCGCAAAGTTTTTGCCTGCTAATATTGCAACATTCATTGCTAGCCTATAATCATTTAAAATCTGTGTACATACTGTAAATCAGTTCAACTTAATGGAATAATTTAGTTGGTCAGTCAAAACCTTATTACATGATTAATAACAGTGTAAAGAAACATAATTACAATGACATATTTCAGGAGATGGAATATGAATAATAGAACAATGTAAATAATTTGAATATTCAGTGTAAAAGCCATGCAAATTTACTGTGGCTTAAAATGCAAGGCCAGGTTATTTGGATGGATCAGTTAATTGATCACTATTGTGCGGAACTGGGAAATTTCTCCTGTTAGAGTTGCAATTTAACTCCAGGTTTCCTCTTTACTTTGATGCTGATGTATAAACGCAGACTCAGCCCTGTACTGGAATTGCAGGGGACCATTTGCTTTTGTAATCATCTTTACAAGAGCAGATTCTTCTGATAGTTGAGTAACATTCTGAGAGGTGGGAAAAAAGGGAAAAATTAGCGAGATGCCTTGTGGCAAGAAACGGTTGATAGAGAGCAGTGAAATTAATGAGATTTGATAGGAACCTTGATAGAATAGAAAAGAGAATCTGAAAATAGGATGAAAGGAATGATGTTAACATTGAAATACAATGGACATGCAGGGAATACTCGGGGTGGGCAACAGTTATGGACAATAGATAATAGGTGCAGGAGGAGGCCATTCGGCCCTTCGGCCCTTCAAGTCAGCATCACCATTCAATGTGATCATGGCTGATCATTCTCAGTCAGTATCCCGTTCCTGCCTTCTCCCCATACCCCCTGACTCCGCTATCGTTAAGAGCTCTATTTAGCTCTGTACACAAGAACTGTACACAATATTTAGAGTCATACCACATGGAAACAAGCCCTTCAGCCTAAAGGGCCTATCCCAGTTAGGCAATTTTTAAGGCGACTGCTAGCGACTAGGCTGTCACCGCACGTTCGCCAGGGTATTGCAGGCATGATCGTGAGTAGTCTCTAATGAGTCGTAGCAGATTTCGGATCGTCGCGGAAAATTGATTCGGTTTGATATTTTTTGGCGACAGCTGGCTTGACGCCAATGATCGTAGCTTGTCGTGGGCGCTGTCGCGTGTTGTCGCCAGGTGTGGTAGGTTGTCGCCGATACTGAGGACGGATGAATTTCATTGGCGACTACCAACGTCAACCGGCGACAGGTACCGGGATCAGGTGAAGACAAGTTGCGACAGGAACTGTCAAAACCCGTCCACAGAAGTTCAGCTGCAACAGCCAGCTGTGGAATGGGGGCGGAGACCACGATGCTGTCAGAGGGGGGCGGGCACCTGACCATACCGACAGCAAGGTCCGCCAAGATAGATTTTAGATAGATTTTGTAATTGTTTGAAGTTTATTTTTAATGTAGTTATTTTTGCATGTAATTATCCACCTTTCATAGGAATATAGTTTGTAGATAAAGTAGATTTTGGACATTAAAAAAAAAAATTAGAGTCTGAAGTTATTGCATTTCTAAGTACTTTCAAATATTCTAGTTTAATTTATTTTGACCAATGAAATAAACACTGGCACAGGCATTGCACTGCATTTAAAAGAGAACTCTTTTCATTTATTTAGATCAATGAAGCAAGCACAAAGACAAGCAATTCACTGCATTGAAAGGCAAACTCTTTTCATTTATTTCGATCATTGAAACAAAACCAACACAACCAATGCACTGCATAGAAAAATAAACTCCTTTGGGAGGGTGTGGGGGGGGGGGGGCACTGAAAAGGGGCTTGGGTTGTGGTCTTTTGGGGCTCTCTTCCTGGAGTGGCGGACCTCTGCTTGTGGACTGGGCTGTTTGCTGCTGGTCTTCAGATCATGTCATTCTGCCATGGTACGCTGCCTAGTTCGGAGTTGTAGTAAGTGCAGGTTGACGTCAGTTGTCATAGCTTGTCGTAGTCCCTGTCGTAGTGGACATCCTAGGTCGCGAAGACTGGGTCGCCGGTTGTCAGCATCTTGCCATCGCCTAGGGGGTAGGTTGTCGTGGTCATTGTCGTAGACATTGTCATAGGGTAAATTTTTTTAAAAAAAATTAGCGATCTGCTACGACTTTGACAGTCGCCTTAAAATTGGCATAACTGGGACTGGCCTTTAACTCATCCATACTGACCAAGCTGCCCCATTTGCCCACATTTGGCCCATATCTCTCTAACGGAAAGGTTGAAAGGACCAAATGCGAGCAAATATGTCCATCTAACTGTCCAAATGTTGCTATAGTACATGCCTCAATTACCTCCTCTGGTGTACCATATACCCACCTCCGTCTGTGTGGAAACAGGCTGCCCCTTGGATTGCTATAAAATCTTTCCCCTCTCACCTTAAACCTCTGTCCTCTGCTTCGTGATTTCCCTACCGTACACTAGGTAAAAGATACTGTGCATTCACTCCAACTGTTTCCCTCGTGATGTTATGCTATATAATACTTAAGGTGGGATCATTACGCAAATGTAGTAAGACATTTTTATACTTGCATTTAAATTCTATTTTTAAATGAAGCCAACGTAACATTTAACTTCCTGACAACTTGACATGTATAGAAGGTCACGTGAGTCTCTCTGAACATCAATTTTTGCCAATTATCACCAATTGAACAAATGCTTGTTTCAGTTTTATGCACTAAAGTGGATGACTCCCTGTTTTCCGACCTGATCTTCCATCTGCCTTTTCAAGCCTCTTTACAACCCTGTTATTTTATTTTAAACGGTTTACCGATGGCAGCAATGGGCAGCCTCGGGAGACAATACTCCAAGAATGAACAGTTCAAAGCAAAACCTCATAAATTTAAGGGTATAAATGACCAGGAGGCCAAACTAACAGATTGTTAGAATGTTTTTAGTCTTGCATGCCAGCGTTTAAAGATTTTCTCTTTTCCCTCAAGTTTTCCAGTCTTTGGGTAAATTGGTTTTGGGGAATTTATGATCCCAACAAAAATTCCACTAGTTTTGTTTTTAAAGGGACATCCTTTCTGAAAATCACATTGCAATTATCTGTTCTTTTTCCATTCCTTTCCTGCTGCTGTCTTTTCAACCTATTTTTAGCATCAGCTGATGACGTTGCCAGTTTTGTCTTGAAGTTATTGAGCTCAGCAGTCTGAATCAACGTGCTCAAAAGATGGCCATTAATCCACAGCACTGCAGAGACCTGCATCCCAGTCCTTCCAATGCATGTTTGCAAGGAACATTAGTTGTATTGAAATATATTGAGCCAAAGGCAATAAAAAATGACTTAGAAAAGAACTGGCAATGTTTATTTGTGTAAATACTCTGTATTAAAATCTATAATTGTTTTCTTTTTTCCGTCTGTTTTGGTAGGTCATTGGCTGAGAGCTGTGCTGGAAGTGTGAGTGATTGGGCCTCACTTTATTGGTAACTGAGTAAGTACAGTCTCATTCTTTCCGAATTGTGCACTGTTCTTGTGGAATACTTTTGAGACCTTGCTTTTGTCAGATGTGATGATCGGAGCCGTTCACAAGGAAATGCCTGTGGTTAGTGCAATAGGTTATTTGTAAGGTTTCTTTAAAACAGTGTTACCACAATGCTGCAAAAAGGAGGATAGGAAAGACTAGACTAACCCAGGAAGAAGCTCCAGTCAGAGTCTGACATAATACACAGCACTAAACATGCTGCATATGCAATAAGTCGAAGTGGGCATATCCTGCGAAGTCACCACCTACATGCCTACACTATTCATCCAGAGACATGCATTTAAATTACATCTCAGCAGCTGCAGAATTTACATCTGGAACCCGTCATGATGTGGGACTGGAGCACTGTAGACTCTGGACATGGGGAGAGATTGGATTCCCCGGAGCCAGGGAGGCCAAGGAAGCACATGGACTAAGAGAGGCGTCGATAGTCATTTATTTCATGTGGCAACGCTATCAGCAAGAGGGTATGGGATAATTTGAGGAGAAGCAGTTTTCAAGTGGATTCAAGGGACGAGGTTTTGTTTTACCCAGTGGTTAGTATCTGGATTTTGCACAGATGGTAGAATCGGATACATCTACCATGCTTAGGGGGCATTTAGACAACACGCAGTCAAAGCACAGTGGGATACTGTCCTAATACAAGCAAATGGGATGTGTAGATGGGCAGAAAGGTCGGCATAAATATGATGGGTCAAAGAGATATTTCTGCACTGTATGACTGTGAGTCCACAGATTGTTGTAAGTGTTCGTGAATGTACGCTATGGAATGATATCTGCTGTACATGTCGACTCTGGCCATTCATGTGGTTGAAACTCACTTACCGTTGAAAAGCCCCTTTGTGCAGGGGTCACGAGGCTGCTAGCCATGTCAGACGCATGGCCGGCACATGAAGGGTTAAAATAGTAACCTGTATCTGTTCAAGTAAATCATCATCTATCATTGACTCGATCACACAAATTAGGAAAACACTTAAAGTGCAGAATGTTTTGGATTGGTGATTTGCCTCATGGATCAGTGTTGGGCCCATTGTTGTTTGTGGCTTATATCAAAGCTTTGGATGAGCATGTGCAGGGCATGATTAGTAAGTTTGTAGATGACATTAAAGTGGGTGTATCGTAGATAGCGAAGATGGTTATCAAAAATTAAAGCAGGATCCTGATCAGTTGAGCTGAGGAGTGGTTAATAGAGTTTAATGTAGATAAGTGCAAGGTGTAGCATTTGGGGAAGTCAAACCAGGTCCTTCACAGTGAATGGCAGGGCCCTGGGTAGTGTTGTAGAGCCGAGGGATCTATGAATGCAGGTACATAATTACCTCAGTAGACACAAAATGCTGGAGTAACTCAGCGGGTCAGGCAGCATCTCGGGAGAGAAGGAATGGGTGACATTTCGGGTCTGAAGAAGGGTCTCGACCCGAAACGTCACCCATTCCTTCTCTCCCGAGATGCTGCCTGACCCGCTGAGTTACTCCAGCATTTTGTGTCTACCTTCGATTTAAACCAGCATCTGCAGTTTTTTTTGTCCTACATAATTCCCTAAATGTGGCATCACAGGTAGATAGGCTTTCAAGAAGGCTTTCGGTACATTGGCCTTCATCAGTCAGGTTATTAAGTATAGAATTTGGGATTGGAATTAGCAGAGTGGAGAAGGTTCAGCAGCTGTATTCGCAGATTGTGGTTTGCTCACATTATTGCTGCAACACTTGGCTATATTCTAAGGTACAAACGGGCTGATTTCACAGCCCCCCCGAGTCTATGTTACTACAGAACTACTTCCTGAATGGCCGCTAGTATAAATGAAGCTTAAACTGTCTCAGACCCACCACATGCTGCTGTCTGTGACTGATACTGCTTCACTTTCTAAGTTAAGAAATATTTTGGCTAGAGTAACAGGAAAGGGGGTGGGGAAAGTACACCGTAGTTAATGATGTTAACTGATTAAACTGTCCCAAAATTAAAGGAATACTTTTCCTGTGGCTTTTTGACAGTTTTCTGTAATTTGATGAAAAAAATTAATTAAAATAAAAATCTATCTGTTATAGATGTCTCTTAAAGCAGAGAGGACAGTGTGTTTCTGTTTCAAAGCAAGTGCATTTCAAGGTGATACTTCCCTACCCAATGACCACACACTCAAAAATAATTAAATCGAAAACTTTTTAAATGTTAGAGAATTTTTCAAAAACTGTAGAGATATTTATAATTTAAACAAAAAGTGGTGATCATTTGATAGACACAAAAAGCTGGAGTAATTCAGCGGGTCAAATAGCATCTCTGGAGAAAAGGAATAGGTGGTGTTTTGGGTCGAGACCCTTCCTGAAACATCACTATTCCTTTCGCCGAGTTACTCCAGCTTTTTGTGTCTATCTTCGGTTTAACCCAGCATCTGCAGTTCCGTCCTACACGATGGTGATCATTGGAATCATTTTGTGTCATTCTATCCTTTATATCAAAAATATTCTTTCCTTGACCAATTTCACAACGGTGGTTTGGCTGAAGAACAAATATATTTTGATATCCATACAAATGAAACTGCACATTACATCTGCAATAAATGAAGCAGAGCCTCAGGAAATTGGGAGATGAAGAAAGGGAGGCCAGGTTACAAGAAGACCCCAGCATTCAGTTTTATGTGTGAACCAAACAGCTTTTCCACGATAGACAGAAATTGCAGGAGTAACTCAGCGGTTCAGACAGCATCTCTGGAGAATGTAGATGGGTGACATTTTGGGGTCGGGACCTTGCTCCATATTGGTTGTGGAAGGGGGTGAAGGAACTGGAAGGCAAGAAAAGACCAGGACAAATCCATGATGGTTTTCCCATGATTGCCGGTGAATAATTGCTGTGGAACCGATGAAGGTGAATGTTTTGGCGCAGAATTCAAATTCAACTGGAATGTTTAAAGCTGACCATGGAGCTTCATTAAAGTTCCAGACAAGGAACCCTGCAGTCCTTATCTTGACATGCATGTGATGCAGGCCTGTGTCAACGTACCTAGCTCCTGCATGATGGGAGACGCTCAGCAAAGTACTCTGTTAAGGGCATCTAAAACATATCCAAGCTTGTCAGGAACTCCTGAGTCAAAAATCAATTAAAACAAATATACAGCGCCACCCACTAAAAACGTTAGGCAAGAAAATCGTTCTTTGTTGTCACTGGAATTGGTGAAATGTTGTCACTTCTGAGCTGTAACTAATTAATGACATGACAAGAAAATGCTCCTTTTAACGCAACTCCTGCTGTGGATAATCTAAATGCATCTCTGAAAAATGTGCAGGACATGTTATCAATTACATTAAAGAATGTTTGATGACTTTTCATGGATTTTATCACATAACAACATAGATTTTTAAAAGGGCACTGACGTCGTAAACTGACTGGAAATGTTGTCATGTCTAATACTGGGGAGCGCGTCATTGCCTAACTATACTTTCAACTTTCTTCTCATTATCTCCTCAAAACACTCCACTCCAGCTTCTGTCTTGCTAAAGTATTGTAATTCCACTGACCATACTCTTATATATTTCATACAAATGTGGGCTGGCTTGTAGCTCTCCTGTCCTCTTCTGGTTTCTTGCATTTTTAATCATTCTGTTCACCCAGTTCTCTCTTCACTGCTGTAACATCTTCCAACAAAGATATAACGTAATTTCCAACTGATGCATTCTTTCTGAGTATTCCAGGGTCCAACTTTGGTTTCTTTGGCGTCATAGAGCTAGACAGCATCGAACCAGGCCCTTTGACCCAACTCATCCATGGTGACCAACTAGCATAACCAAGCAAATCTGAAGAAGAGTTCGACCCAAAATGTCATTGCTCCTTTCGCTCCACAGATGCTGCCTGACCCAACGAGTTCCTCCAGAACTTTGTTTTGCTCAAGGTACCAGCATCTGCAGCTATTCGGGTCTCTGGTACAACTTGCCTGTGCCTGGCTGATATCTCTCCAAACCTTTCCCATCCATGTTTAGTTTAGTTTAGGGACACAGCGTGGAAACAGGCCCTTCGGCCTACCGAGTCTGCGCCGACCAGCGATTCCCACATATTAACATTATCCTACACACACTAAGGATAATTTTTACATTTACCAAGCCAATTTACCTACATACCTGTACGTCTTTGGAGTGTGGGAGGAAACTGAAGATCCTGGAGAAAACCCAAGCAATCACGCGGAAAACGTACAAACTCTGTACAGACAGCACCCGTAGTTAGGATCGAACCCGGGCCTCCGGTGCAGCAATTCTACCGCTACGCCCATGTACCAAGTATCTTATAAATATTATTATTGTATTCTCCTCTACCCTTGCGCTTGGCTTCTCATTCCACTCTCTGTGTGGAAAAAGTTGGGCCTCGGGTCCCTTCTAAATTTTTTCCCTTTCACCATAAACCTAAGTCCTTTAGTTTGAGACTCCCCAACCATGAGGAAAAGACTGCGGCAGTTTACATTATCTATGCCCCCTCCTATGCTCTATGGAATAAAGACCTAGCCGATCCAAGCTCTCCTTATAACTCAATCCTTCCAGACTTGGTAACTTCATCAATTATCTATCTTCCTCTCTGTCAATCCTAAAGCTATTACTTATCCCTCTCTAAATACTTGTTCATTATCCTGACCATGGCATGTTATGACACTATTTGTACTGGGATCTTTCATAATAATGGAAAAGTCATTTAAGAATCTCTTGGATACAATTTATCTTAAACTTCATTTATTTATTCCCTTTCCTTGGCTTCATTCAGTGCTATGGTAAGAAGCCAGATGGAAACTGCATGCCGTTCTGAGCAAGTTATTAGGTCCTCTGTATTATTTGCACATCGTACATAACCACCTGCTGTTTGTTCCACCTCCGGTGTTAAATGGCTAGAATTGTGAAGCGGCTGTTGTACCAGGTTATGATTCTGGAGCCAGGTCTACTGCTAAATCACCGGATGAAATGGGACTGAAACGCATACAGTTCACTGCAGACCAAATCAGGAAGGTATTTATTTCACAAAATGCTGGAGTAACTCAGCAGGTCAGGCAGCATCTTAGGAGAGAAGGAATGGGTGACGTTTCGGGTCGAGACTCTTCTTCAGACTGATGTCAGGGGGGCGGGACAAAGGAAGGATATAGGTGGAAACAGGAAGTTAGAGGGAGAACTGGGAAGGGGGAGGGGAAGAGAGGGACAGAGGAACTATCTAAAGTTGGAGAAGTCAATGTTCATACCACTGGGCAGCAAGCTGCCCAGGCGAAATATGAGGTGCTGTTCCTCCAATTTCCGGTGAGACTCACTATGGCACTGGAGGAGGCCCATGACAGAAAAGTCAGACTGGGAATGGGAGGGGGAGTTGAAGTGCTCAGCCACCGGGAGATCAGATTGGTTAACGTGGACCGAGCGCAGGTGTTGAGCGAAGTGATCACCGAGCCTGCGTTTGGTTTCGCCGATGTAAATAAGTTGACATCTGGAGCAGCGGATGCAATAGATGAGGTTGGAGGAGGTGCAGGTGAACCTCTGTCTCACCTGGAAAGACTGTTTGGGTCCTTGGATGAAGTTGAGGGGGGAAGTAAAGGGACAGGTGTTGCATCTCGTGCGGTTGCAGGGGAAAGTGCCCGGGGATGGGGTGGTTTGGGTGGGAAGGGACGAGTGGACCAGGGAGTTACGGAGGGAACGCAGCATCTGCAGTTATTTTCTTACACAAATCAGGAAGGGATGTCAGTGAAATGTGAAGAATATTGTTTGTATTTCACAATAGTCACGTCAGATATATAAACGTGGAAGATTTCAAAATATTAAAGCAATATTAGAGATTTTCTGATTTGCCAGATCCTCCCTGTGCTTTTGCACCCATTGTTATGAGCACACTGTGGCCAGATTCTACTGCATTGTGTATAAGTTTGAGTTTTTCCTGTAACCATTTCCTATCTTTGTCATGTTCTGGCCAATATCTATCTTTAAAGGAGCATCACTAAAACAGAATAATTTTTTGTTCGCAAGTTTGTAAAATTAATCAGGAGTTGAGGTTAAACTGCTGTGTTTGCCGCATTAATGTGAAAAGCACATTTAGTCCATAAACATGGCACTTCATGCAAGCAGTGCGTAATTACTGAAGTCACCAGATGCTTGTGTATGGTTAATAGCGACTGCTGTAAAACTCACTGTAATGTTGGCAGCAAATTCTAGGCGATGATTACAACAAAAGTATTTACGTACAACCGGGAGTTTGAGGTTTAACAAAATCCTAAGCTACTGAAGTTGTTAAAATATTTTAAAATGATTGCCAAGGACGGGAAAATTGAAACGTTGTTAAGGCTGAACTGTTTTGTGTAAACAATTTAAACGCCAGAAAACGATTTGGGGTTTAAGGTTGGCCTTTTATGATGTGCAGGAAAAATGCTTGGTAGAGGAAGCATAACCGGATATCACTGTCTGAGGGTTGAGTGAAAAGATTTACACTTCTATAAATTTACCCCTCAACCTCCTATGCTCCAAGGAATAAAGTCCTAGCCTGCTCAACCTCTCCCTATGGCTCAGGCACTCGAGACCTGGCAACATCCTCGTAAATCTTTTCTGCACCCTTTCCAGCTTAACAAAATCTCTCCTCTAACAGGATGACCAAAACTGAACACAATACTCTAAATGTGGCCTCACCATTGTCCTGTGGAGTTCTCTGCCACAGAGGGCAGTGAATTTAATGGATGAATTTAAGAGAGAGTTAGATAGATTTCTGGGGGCTAGTGGAATCAAGAGATATGGGGAGAAGTTGGGCACAGGTTACTGATTGTGAATGATGAGCCATGACCACAATGAATGGCGGTGCTGGCTCGAAGGGCCGAATGGCCTCCTCCTGCACCTATTTTCTATGTTTCTATGTTTGTACAACTGTAACATGACCTCCCAACTTCTATACTCAATACTAAGACCGATGAGGGCCAATGTGCTGAAAGCCTTGTCGACCAGACACAAAATGCTGGAGTAGCTCAGCAGGTCAGGCAGCATCTCGGGAGAGAAGGAATGGGTGACGTTTCGGGTCGAGACCCTTCTTCAGAATGATTTTTCAAAAATAGATAGGGTGGTCGAAAGCCTTATCGACCACCCTCTCTATTTGTGACGCCACTTTCAAGGAGCTATGTACTTCCACTCCTAGATCCATCTGCTCTACCCAGAGTGCTGCCATTCATTATGCAGGTCCTGCCCTGGTTTGACTTCCCAAAATGTGCAACATCTCGCACTTCTCTGTATTAAATTCCATTCACCATTCCTCAGCCCACCTGCCCAACCGATCAAGATCACGCAACAATTTTTTACGACCATCTTTGCTATCTACAATGCTACCCATTTTAGTGTCATCTGCAAACATGCTGGTCCAGAGTCTACCAGCAGAAATGTCATGAAGCCTGTTTATTTATGTTCTTTACAGGGTTGGGGGGACTTTGTTGATTCTTAGTTGAATTCAAGCAGTCACTACATTTTTAACACCGGAATTTTTTTTTAAATGACCGAAATCAAAAGAGTGGTGCCTGTTTGTGAATTAACTTGTGGTTCAACAACTCTTTTTAGATCTGATTACTTTTACGCTAGCTAGAATCAACACAGAAGCTAGTCCGTAATTGCCTTGGTGAGTCGTTGGTGACCATCCACCATGCATTCACACTAACTGGAAATTCATCCCTTTTTTATACACCCTCCATTCTTGTCAACTCTCTCCTAGTTCTACCACTGGCCTACTCACTAGGATCAATGTACAGTGGCAAATAACCGTCACCCAGGTATCTTTGAGATGCGGATGGAAACCAGAGCACTCGGAGGAGAGCCATGTGATCTCAGGGAAAATATACAAACTCCAAGCTGGCAACAAGATTGAACCGAGGCCACTGGTGCTGTGAGGCACAGCTCTATTATCTGTGCCACTGTGCTGCCCCTGACGTATTCTGTTAAAGCAGAAAGCCTGGGAATTATATAGATGCTCCTTGAAATACCATTTTGCCGAGGAGATTTTTTATTTCTGTTTAAAAATTGTTAGTAAATGTATGGCTACTTGAACAAGCAGGAGCTTTGTTAAAATATGCGCTACTGTAATGTCTGCTGCAAGAATATTTTGGTGCTTTGACTAGTCCTTGGTGCTAGCATCTGGCTATTGGGCAGCACAGGTGAGAAAGGAATCTTTCCAATGTTATTCAACGTGAAAAAATAAGGTTATTAATGTTTAGCTGAGAGTTGAAGGAGCATGTTTGAAAATGCTGTGGCTGGAGTTGTCTGTATTTTTAATGTTCCTTTGGGACCTGGGGGATTTCCATGGCTGAATCATGAATCAGCGCTAATGTTTGCCTTCCCATCCTGGCGGTGGGAGGAAGAGCCTGTAGTCATCAGCTCATATTTCAGCTAACTTTTCCAAATATTTTCCTTCCCAGATTAATATCAAATTCTTTTAGTTCTGTTTAGATAACAGATGGAACTGGATTTTACACTGCAATTTGCATAATTCGAAATTAGAAAACTAGGAGTAAAAGTAAACTGCTTGTCTGCCATTCAGTGCAACCATGACCGATCCTCTACCTCAGTACGATATTCCTGCTCTCTCCTCACGCCTTTCTCATATCTTTCTTAAAAACATGCTTGGCCACCACAGTTCCTTGTACAGAGAATCTACACGTTCTCCAATCACTGAGCGCAGAAATTTCTCATTCAGTTCTAACCCAACCTCTGAGACTGAAGAGACAAGGAACTGCGCATACGAAAAAAGACACAGAGTGCTGGAGTAACTCAGCAAGTCAGGCAGGATCCCTGGAGAACATGGATGAATGACGTTTTAAGTCGTGGTCCTTTCTCAGACAAAGTCAGGCTGCCTGGTTGCAGACACTTAACTGGAAACTGTATCCAGACTGTTGAATCCTTTCAGAATTTTGTCTGTTTCAATCAGATCTGGTTGTGTTTAAACTTCACGGAATAACAGGTGGAGTTGATGCAACTCTTCCCATGATTGCCCTTCCACCCAAGGTTTTCTAAGATACCTCTGGTTTTAGGCATAAAATTTTTTTTTTGTATGTCTCCCTTTCTGCAGTGTTTGATTTTTCATGTTTAGCCTTTCAAGCTCAAAATGTCTGCATGATAATTCAATAGCTCAAGGAATACATGCCTTGCCTGCTGTGGTGCTTTGCCTCACAGACCAGGATTGTCCGAGGTCTGTTCCGACTGAATCTCACCAGGAATGGTCAATTATCCCCATCAGACCAAGTGAAACGCAATGGCCCATGATCCCCCCCCACCCCCGCTAAAAATTGTTCAGTGACTTCACGTGATTGGCAGGCGAGGACTTGATTCCATTCAGGGCCCATCCTGCAGGAAGAGTTGTGTGAGAGGGCAGCCCATGGAACAGTTTAGCGGACAAGGTGCTCCCCGGTAATTGGTGAAGGGTGGGGTAGTGTTCTGTGCTAGTGATCCACAGACAACAGCGCAGTCTGAGGAAGGGCCCCAGTCCAAAACATCACCTTATCCGTGTTCTCCACTGGCCCGCTGAGTTACTCCAGCACTTTGCATCTCTTTTTGTAAACCAACATTTGCAGTTCCTTGCTGCTCCAGTTCAAATTGTATACTGGCTGTTGTGGAATTAACGTGGAAGTCTTAAATTTGGATTTTTTGAATGTTTTATGAGATTTTGCACAGGTTAGTCGCACGGTTAGAGTATATAGAATACTCTAATAATAGTCTGGATATTATAGTGGATAATAATCTGGCGTGTTTTAGAATTAACTAACAGAGTGGAAATAATGAGAAGGGCCCGTCTATTCACCCCCTGGGGCCTGTGTATTCAGTCCCCAAGCTCGTCTATTCCCCATCATATAATGAGTCAAACGCGTGCCATGGTGTGTTGTAATATGCGTTCAGCGCGGATATTGCGGGCATTAGAAGCTAGTGAACACCAGACTCAAAGGACATTGTTCCATGACCGAAGTTTCCGCAACTTAAGTGGCATCAAGTGAAATGACACAAATGGACAGAGTAGCGCACTGGGTACGATGCGTTCAGATAGCCCAGGTTGTATTTATCAAACAAAACAAAATTCCATGTCTCCTTACAGTGGCACAATTAAAATTAGGAGCCACGGGATTGTTTCTGCCAGTTATTGCTGGAATAACGTTCTGGTAATCCAAGGCAAATACAGATCCTAAAGAAAACTGGAGCCCAATTAGTTTCTTCTCCCCATCTTCGAGGTAACTGCAGGCACACATGACGTGTACAGTAGGAATAACACATGATGTTAGGCTAGTTGAAGATCCTTCAAACAGACCGAGCATTGATGTGAATTTGCTCCAATTTTCTGCATCTCTTGGGGAAGATATATAAAAATTCCAAGGAGGTAATAGTGTTTACAAAATCAAACAAATTCATCATGGGAATTATTTGCTTTGCTCTGCTAAGATCCATTGACAATGATCCCTTGATAAATGCTGTACTAAAGCTTGTTTCATTCTCTGGGTAATCGTAACTTAACCCACCCAGCAGTCAATATGATGAGATCGATAAGACGACAACTTTACACCCTTATTTTCCTTTTCACTGACTTCAATGAAAAGTAAAAACAGGCAAGACACGAAATCAGATGTCTCGGAACAGAGTCATTCCATTATTTGAATTGGTTATTGCCTTGTGCCTATTTTCTGTATGGGGAAAACCAAAAATCACAGTTTGTATATTCTACCTCGCGTGTTAGTTCCTTTCTCCAGAATCATAGTTATACAGCATGCAAAAAGGGCCCTTCCATCCAACTCGTCCATACCGACCAAGGTGCCCCATCTGCACTAGTCCCACCTGCCTGCGCTTGGCCCTTCAAAATATGTTCTGTCCATGGACCTGTTCAATTGTTTTTTAAACGCTGTTGTACCTGCCTCAACTACCTCCTCTGGCAGCTCGTTCCACATACCTACCACCCTCTGTGTGAAACATTATCCCATTGGTATAGTGGGACTGGAAAAGTATCTCCCAAAGGTTGCTTAGTATTTGCCTCTGTCTCTAGTTCTAACTTCATGTTCTGATCTTCACCTTTAAGATGATTTTGTTTGAAGGAACTAAGCAACTGAACATTATTTGATTTTTAAAAACTTGACTGTTCCTGCCAATCTGCTACTCGATTTGGAAGAATTTATTTGTCATCAATAACCCTGCTCGAGAATTCTTACTCTGGGACCTGCGTTCTGTACAGCACCTCCAAGCGATTGCAGAATTAATCTGGCCACTGATCTACACTCCCTGGACTTATCATACCTTCTCTGAAGGAGAAGATTGCTCAGACTTGGTTGGATTTGGTTGGTCTGGGAACAGTGTGCCAGGTAAAGCTTGTCACACTTGTCAGAGTCGGCTGAGTTCTTCCCGCTCACCACCCTCTGTCCAGCTGGCTGTTTTCAAGCACTTGCAACTGCCTGACATCATGCCTTCCCTCTTCTATCCCAGCAGAACTCCCAGTGGAGTTTGCCACTCAACCTGAATGGGGCAGGTAGGTGCAGCGGTGCACAGAGATTAGCAGTGATAATGCTCCCTCTGACCTACTCGTTGTGATTTAATAAAAGGACACAGTGCTGGAGTAACTCAGCGGGTCAGGCAGCATCTCTGAAGAACATGGAAAGGGGACGTTTCTGGTCGGGACCCTTCTTCAGACTCAAACCTTGTGGTATAATGGTTAGTAATGGAGTTGTTTAGCGACTAACATGTAAGGTGTGATGTCAAGGGTTCTCCTGCTATGTATCAGCTGCACTATTACAATAATTTCATGAATTTGTTCTGATTGTTTTTGCGGCGATTAAGTCGATTGATCAAAATATTTAATACTCTTGAGGTGTGGCCCTGACGTGTAAGACTGTTTAGTGCCACCGTGCCACCCTAAAATAATTTCCAGCAACACTGGATCGAATAATTTCCCCCCACTGCTCTCAAAGCATTTCTGCAGTCGTAAATAACTATATTTTACACATAATTGTGTTTAGTTGTGCCTTTAATTTGAACAATAGTTTTAGCAGCCACCGCACTTTATTACCATACAATACAATCGCAGGAAAGGTGGGCTGAACAATCTGCAGCATTTAAATGGGTTATTCACACAGACACCCAGGTCGTTGTGGGATTTGTCATTCATTAAGGACGCTTGTAGTCTATATTTTAGTATGGAAATAAGAAACGTCGTCATTGGTAGGGCAAGTATTATAGAGTCACAGAACCTTGGAAACAGGACCTTCGGCCCAACTTGCCCAAATTTACCAACATGTCCCATCTACCCTATTTCCACCTGCATGCATTTGGCCCACATCCCTCTAAACCTCTAAGTCCTATCCTTGTACCTGCCTACGTTTCTTAAATGTTGCGATACTACCTGCCTCAACTACCTCCTCCGGCAGCCGGAGTTAAATTCACACAAAGGTTATGGCTTACTTTTGCTCTTGCAGTTAATCTCAGGCAAAATGTGATCAAATATACTGTTGTGTCAAGGATTGTCATGTGACTCAGCAAGTAGCAGTACTGAGACAATTTGAAATGGTGATACTCAGGATTACATATGCTGTGTAAGGGCAGTAATCTCCTGCCATCAAAACCTGTACAGCGAGTTCATCTAAATGTTAATCCAGTTGTAATTAGTGTATAAATCTCACACTGCAGCAGCGTGAAACCTCGTCATTTCCTGTAATTCTAACTTGGGGTTTGACCACAACTCTTTCAGCAGCATTTACTATAGGCAGGCATCACCAGGATCAAGTTAGCACACGTTCCAGACAGTGGGAGTATCCTTCTTCATAATAGTCACCTCGAGGATTGTTTCTGTGGGAGGGAAATAGAATTGTTAAATGTCTAATTGTAAATGAGTTTGAGCATTCTCTCCGCTAGCTGTGACATGGCTTTTTGCCACCATGTGCTTTCAGTCCATTTTGTTCTAAAAGCATTCTTTGTTCATAACATTTGCAAATCCAAAACCTTTTGTGAGGAAAATGGTGTCAGACGGTGGTGATATTTTGCCAGAAGCTGGGTGGGATGACCTTAAATAAACTCTTCTTTCAACACATAACACTGAGGAAAAACAGCACACATTGGTGCTGGAAAGTCAGGGGCCTCTGGCCCCCTTTAGGTGAGTTGATGATCTTACAGTCACCCGCTGGACACTGAGATACCGATCCTGCACAGCAGACAGCACTGTCCCTGGGAGGTGGGAACACCAGCCATGTGTTCAGGCTCTCCAGGGAAGTCGGTGGGAATGAGACAGAGGGATTCCCCCTCCCCTTCCTCCCTCCCCCACATATCTCCGTCCCTGGGATGTGGGAACACCAGCCATGTGCTCAGGCTCTCCAGTGCAGTCGGTGGGAATGAGACAACGGGATCCCTCCCTCCCCCCTCGGTGTACCTAGCCGTATTCTCACGCATTGGAACACGTGTGTCCTTGACGTGTACCTAGCCACGTTCTCACACGTCGGAATACATGTGCCCAGACGTGTACCTAGCCATATTCTCACACATCGGAACACGTGTGTCCTTGACGTGTACCTACCCACATTCTCACACATCGGAACACATGTGCCCTGACGTGTACCTAGCCACGTTCTCACGCATCAGAACACGTGTGCCATGACATGTACCTAGTCGCGTTCTCACACATCAGAACACGTGTGTCCCTGACGTGTACCTAGCCACGTTCTCATGCATCGGAACACGTGTGTGCTTGACGTGTACCTAGCTGCGTTCTCAAGCCTCGGAATACAAGGGGATTTACCAGGATGTTGCCAGGACTCGAGGGCCTGAGCAGCAGGGAGAGGTTGGGCAGGCTAGGACTCTATTTCGAGGAGCGCGGGATGATGAGGGGAGATCTTATTGAGGTGTACAAAATCATGAGAGGAATAGATAGGGTAGGCACAGAGACGATGGGAGATGTATAGAAAAGAGCTGCCAGAGGGGGTAACATGTGTAGGAAAGAACTGCAGATGCTAGTTTAAATCGAAGGTAGACACAAAATGCTGGAGTAACTCAGTGGGTCAGGCAGCATCTCTGGAGAGAAGGAATGGGTGCCGTTTTGGGTCGAGACCCTTCTTCATACTGATGTCAGGGGAGGGGGCAGGACAAAGATAGAATGTAGTCGGAGACAGTAAGACTAGTGGGAGAACTGGGAAGGGGGAGGGGATGGAGAGGGAAAGCAAGGGCTATCTGAAGATAGAGAAGTCAATGTTCATACCGCTGGGGTGTAAACTACCCAAGCGAAATAAGAGGTGCTATTCCTCCAATTTACGCCGCATCTGTGCCCAGGATGAGGTGTTCCACACCAGGGTATCGGAGATGTCCTCATTCTTTAGGAAACAGGGGTTCCCCTCTTCCATTATAGATGAGGCTCTCACTAGGGTCTCCTCGATATCCCGCAGCTTCACTCTTGCTCCCCCTCCCCCCATTCGTAACAAGGGCAGAGTCCCCCTTGTCCTCACCTTCCACCCCATCAGCCGTCGCACACAGCATATAATCCTCCAACATTTTCGTCACCTCCAACGGGATCCCACTACTGGCCACATCTTCCCATCTCAACCCCTTTCTGCTTTCTGCAGAGACCGTTCCCTCCGCAACTCCCTGGTCAACTCCCCGGTCCCTTCCCACCCAAACCACCCCCTCCCCAGGTAGTTTCCCCTGCAACAGCAGGAGATGCAACACTTGTCCCTTTACCTCCCCCCTCAACTCCACCCAAGGACCCAAACAGTCTTTCCAGGCAAGGCAGAGGTTCACTTGCACCTCCTCCAACCTCATCTACTGTATCCGCTGTTCCAGGTGTCAACTTCTCCACATCGGCGAGACCAAGCACAGGCTGGGCGATCGTTTCACTGAACACCCCCGCTCAGTCCATCTTAACCTACCTGATCTCCCGGTGGCTCAGCACTTCAATTCCCCCTACCATTCCAAATGTGACCTTTCTGTCCTGGGCCTCCTCCATTGTCAGAGTGAGGCTCAGTGCAAATTGGAGGAACAGCACCTCATATTTCACTTGGGTAGTTTACACCCCAGCGGTATGAACATTGACTTCTCTAACTTCAGATAGCCCTTGCTTTCCCTCTCTATCCCCTCTCCCTTCCCAGTTCACCCACTAGTCTTACTGTCTCCGACAACATTCTATCTTTGTCCCGCCCCCTCCCTTGACATCAGTCTGAAGAAGGGTCTCGACCTGAAATGTCACCCATTCCTTCTCTCCAGAAATACTGCCAGACTGCTGAGTTACTCCAGCATTCTGTGTGTGCCAGGGGAGGTAGTTGAGGCAGGTACTATCGCAATGTTTAAGAAACGTTCAGACAGGTACATGGATAGAGCAGGTTTAGAGGGATATGGGCCAAATGCAGGCAGGTGGGACTAACGTAGATGGGACATGTTGGCTGGCATGGGCAAGTTGGACTGAAGAGCCTGTTTCCACGCTGTAATACTCTATGACTAGCGTGGGGCCCTGACGGTGTACCTGGGTGTGTTCTCAACACCTGAGTGGACCAACTGGCTGGAGTTTCCACAGACATCTTCAACCTCTCGTTACTGCAGTCTGAGTTCCACACCTTTTTTGTGAGTTTAATAATATTGCAAATAAAACTTTGCAATCATCACATCCCTAAATTAGAAAGAAAATATTAATCCTGTTAAAAAAAACTAGCAATGAACAGTGAAGATTCTATTGAAGTATGCTTTCAGCACATTTACAAAGTAAATCAAAGCAGCAGTCGTACACAGACTGAAGCTGTAAGGCTGCACCCACTGCCCCAACATGATTGAAAAAACACTTCAAATTCAACGAACAAAATGTCTGCTTACAGCTGCCTTTCTTGTAAGGCTCAAGGGAAATCATTATTTTTTGTTTAGAATAATATAACACTGGAAATGTATGAAACTTATTTTATGAATATGAACTCTTTGCCTCATCAGCAAACTGAAAACTTCCATCAACAGAGATACTGTAGGAAATTACAGCACAAGAGACGCTAGTGGCATGTCCAGTCATAGTGACACAGCATGGAAACAGGCCCTTCGGCCCAACCTGCCTATGCCGACCAAGCTACCCCATCTACACTACACTAGTTCCACCTGCTCGCATGTGGCCCCATATCCCTCTAAACCTTTTCTAATCATGTTCCTGTCCAAATATCTTTTAAATGTTGTTATAGTACCTGCTGCTGCGTAACATCTGTGCTGCTAAACGGTGCTAATCCTAGCAGTATTCAGGGCTGAAAGTCTAGACATTTCATTCCATCAAGGCGTTTAATTTCAATCTTTGGCAAATGTGAACAACCTTTTTGAGGGTATTTTGTAATTGTGAGCTGCCCATGGTTGTAGAAAGCTATGTTAAAAATGTGCAAGGATCCAGTCAGAGCTAGAGTAATTTTTCCGATGCCGTGGAGAATAAAAGGTATCTGATTCTGCCAAAAATTAGAAAGTTCTCTCTGCAGGAGTAAATAGTTGTCTTATTTATTTTTCAAAACCACTTCTGGAAATATATTACCAAATGTTATGATGAGAAGGTCCCATGTTATGTGTTAAATATTCCAACAGGAATGAAACATAGAAAAATAGGCGCAGGAGTAGGCCATTCGGGCCTTTGAGCCAGCACCGTCATTCAATATGATCATGGCTGATCATCTAAAATCCGTACCCCGTTCCTGCTTTTTCCCATATCCCTTGATTCCTTTAGCCTTAAGAGCTAAATCTAACTCTCTTGAAAACATCCAGTGAATTGGCCTCCACTGCCTTCTGTGGCAGAGAATTCCTCAGGTTCACAACTCTCTGGGTGAAAATGTTTTTCCTCATCTCCGTTCTAAATGGCCTACCCCATGTTTTTAAACTGTGACCCCTGGTTCTGGGCTCCCCCAACATCGGGAACATTTTTCCTGTATCTAGCCTGTCCAATCCTTTAAGAATTTAATATGTTTCTATAAGATGCCCTCTCATCCTTCTGACTTCCAGTGAATAAAAGCCCAGTTGACCCATTCTTTCATCATATGTCAGTCCCGCCATCCCGGAAATTAACCTGGTGAACCTACGCTGCACTCCCTCAATAGCAATAATTAGGAGACCAAAATTGCACACAATACTCCAGGTGCGGTCTCAGCAGGGCCCTGTACAACTGTAGTACGACCTCCTTGCTCCGAAACTCAAATCCTCTTGCAATGAAAGACAACACGCCATTAGCTTTCTTCACTGCCTGCTGTACCTGCATGCTTAATTTCAGTGAGTGATGTACAAGCACACCCAGGTCTCGTTGCACCTCCCCTTTTCCTAATCTGACACCATTCAGATAATAATCTGCCTTCCTGTTCTCGCCACCAAAGTGGATAACCTCACATTTATCCACATTATTGTGCATCTGGCATGCATCTGCCCACTCTCCCAACTTATCCAAGTCACCCTGCAACCTCACATCATCCTCATCGCAGCTCACACTGCCACCCAGCTTTGTGTCATCCGCAAACTTGGAGATGTCTCATTTAATTCCCTCGTCTAAATCGTTAATATATATTGTAAACAACTGGGGTCCCAGCACCGAGCCTTGCAGCACCCCACTAGTCACTGCCTGCCATTCTGAAAAGGACCCGTTAATTCCTACTCTTTGCTTCCTGTCTGCCAACCAGGTTTCTATCCATGTCAATACCCTACCCCCAATACCATGTGCTCTAATTTTGCACACTAATCTCTTGTGTGGGATCTTGTCAAAGGCTTTTTGAAAGTCCAGATACACCATATCCACTGGCTCTCCCTTATCCATTCTACTTGTTGCATCCTCAAAAATTTCCAAAAGAGTAGTCAAGAATGATTTCCCCTTCATAAATCCATGCTGACTTTGACCGATCCCATCACTGCTTTCCAAATGTGCTGCTATAACATCTTTAATAATCGCCTCAAGCATCTTCCCCACTACTGATGTAAGGCTAACTGGTCTATTATTCCCTGTTTTCTCTCTCCCTCCTTTCTGAAAAAATTGAGTTACATTGGCTACCCTCCAGTCCACAGGAACTGATCCAGAGTCGAGAGAACATTGGAAAATGATCACCAATATATCCACGATTTCTAGGGCCACCTCCCTGAGTACTCTGGGATGCAGACCACCAGGCCCTGGGGATTTATCTGCCTTCAGTCCCAACAGTTTACCTAACACCATTTCCTGATTCATGTGGATTCCCTTCAGTTCCTCCCTCCCTCTAGATCCTCAGTCCCCTAGTATTTCTGGGAGGTTGTTTGTGTCTTCCTTAGTGAAGACAGAACCAGACAGAACGTTTAACTGTTCTGCCATTTCCTTGTTTCACATTGTAAATTCACCTGTCTCTGATTGTACGGGACTTACATTTGTCTGCACTAATCTTTTGCTTTTTACATATAAAAAAATATGACATTACAAAGGGGGCAGGATTGAATTAATGACGGTTTGAATAGTCATAGAGGCATACAATCATACAGTGCAGAAACAGGCCCTTCAGCCCAACTTGTTCATGCCGACTGAACAAGAAGGTCAGAAGAAGGGTCTCAACTCCAAACGTCACCCATTCCTTCTCTCCAGAGATGTGCCTATCCCGCTGAGTTACTCCAGCATTTAGTGTCGATCTTCAATTTAAACCAGCATCTGCAATAGGTCTGTGTGGCATGATGGCTGTACCGAGGTTTGTGCCTGTACCATGTTTGTTCTGTGCCACCTTTGTGTTTGTGTCCGTACTGCAGTCTCTGTATCGTGGTCTGTGCCTGTGCCACGGTTTGCTGAGGCACCCAGTTTTCCCCTATTATGCTGCCACTAAAGAAGCAAATGTTTTGTTGTAGTACTTACTGTATGCAAGTATTTCAGCAGCAGAGGCTCAGAATGTGTTTCTAAGCTGATTGTTTCTTTTAAACAAGGCATTGTTTAATGTACACTTCAAATTATCCAGCCATTGGATCAGACACCAATGAGCCCATGGCTGCCTAAATAAGAAGTATTGCAACAGTGTGCAGAACAGGGTCTTTGTACATTCCACATTCAGAGGCGGTCTCTCGGAGACGTGTGCTTTCATTGAAGGGCAATAAATGTGTCCGTTCCTATCAACAGATATGAAGTATTGTCCTTGTTCCCTGGAGACAAGGTGGAGCCGCAACAGATAGCATCACTGTCACCCCAGCACAACAGATATCACTGACCGTCCCAGCACACCAGCAGACATAATACCAGCAGCTATCACTGTCCATCCCAGCACACTAGCAGACAGCAATTCCAGCCCCAGCACACCAGCAGAAATTACTGTCCATCCCAGCACACCAGCAGACATCATTGTCCGTCCCAGCACACCAGCAGACATCACTGTCCATCCCAGCAGACAGCAATTCCAGCTCCAGCACTCCAGCAGATATCATTGTCTGTCCCAGCACACCAGCGGACATCACTGTCCATCCCAGCACACCAGCAGACAGCAATTCCAGCCCCAGCACCCAGCAGATATCACTATCCATCCCAGCACATCAGCAGACATAACACCAGCAGACATCACTGTCCATCCCAGCACACCAGCAGACAGCAATTCCAGCCCCAGCACTCCTGCAGATATTACTGTCTATCCCAGCACACAGCAATTCCAGCCCCAGCACTCCAGCAGATATCACTATCCATCCCAGCACACAAGCAGACATAACACCAGCAGACATCACTGTCCGTCCCAGCACACCAGCAGATATCATTGTTCGTCCCAGCACTCCAGCAGACATTACTCCAGCACACGAGGAGACCACTGTCCAGCCCAGCGCACCAGTAGACAGCAATTCCAGCCCCTGCATTCCAGTGCAACACCCCAGCAGGCGCTCCGAGCTTCCTCACTCATGTTTTGTGTTAACACTACCTTCCAAACTGAGTAACGAACCTTGGAAAAAGTTGGCAGGATTGCACAGTAGTGGTGCTGACCGTTCTCATCAAGCTCTCGGTGTGCTTTTTAGCCAGGCCTGAAGGACCGAGAATGATTTCCTCAACTCCATTTCTGTGAGCTCTGGGGCCATGTTGAGTCTGCTAGAAGGTCGGGTGTGCCGATATTTGGGAGGTGGTGGACTCCTTGTACCGTGCAGGACGGGCATATGCTTGCCTCCAGCGTGTAGGTGTGAGGGTCCCCATGTTCCCCAGTACATTCGTTCATGCAGCCTTCCTCCAAGGTCCACATGTCTGCTCCCACTCCTCCCCTCTCTTGGTCCACACCCTTCACCACATTGGCTTAGTGTAAGAAAATAACTGGTACAGATGCTGGTACAAATCAAAGGTATTTATTTCACAAAATGCTGGAGTAACTCAGCGGGTCAGGCAGCATCTCAGGAGAGAAGGAATGGGTGACGTTTCGGGTCGAGACCCTTCTTCAGACTGAAGAAGGGTCTCGACCCGAAACGTCACCCATTCCTTCTCTCCTGAGATGCTGCCTGACCCGCTGAGTTACTCCAGCATTTTGTGAAATAAAAGCCACATTGGCCTAGATGGCGACTCGTGTACGGACTCAGTGTGGTCTACTGCCTTACACTCTTTGGTATGATTGTGCAGGGTTAATAACCAGGTTTGTCACTGCACTGTGTGCAAGAAAAGAGTTTCACTGTACTTAGGTACAAGGTGCAAAATAGCATTGAACCTATGCATCCAACTCATCATCCTGTGACCTCCACCAGCTAAAATGTGATCTCACTACTAGTCACATCTTGCCCTCCGATGGCCACTAGCCAATACTACGCATGCAAAGAATTTGCATAAAGTCCTTGTCACTCCTCAGACCAGGAATGCAAGCATTTGCATGTGCACATCCCTTACAGCATTCCTGTGAGCAGCCAGAGCAAATTCCCAGTGGCTCTTCATTCAGTGCTGGTGTTGCTAAGGAAATACATCCCCAGTGAGTCTAAGAATACAAAGTAATTGGTGGGACCAATTCTAATGTGGGGCTTGACACACTGCTCTTGTTGAAACTTCTCATATGAGATGATTTGATGATTCAGATTTTGACCAGCTTTGTAAGAACAGAACAGAACACCTCACTTCCAACCATAACAGATTCCAGGTTTGCTGTTTAAAGAGATCTATACAAGACACTGGTGAGGCACGTTTGGAGTACTGTGTTCAGTTTTTGTTACCCTTCTATGGGAAGAATGTCATTAAGCTAGAAACAGTGCCGAGAAGATTTACGAGGATATTGCCAGGAGTCGAGGGGAGTTGGGCAGGCTGGGAGTTTATTCCTTGGAGCACTGGAGGCTGAGAGGTGATCTTATAGAGATGTATAAAAGCACGAGAGAAACAGACAGGGTGAATGCACCGAATATGTTACCCAGGGTAGGGAAATCCAGAACCAGAGGTTTAGCTAAGAGTGGGGAAGATTTAATATAAACTTGGGCAACTATTTCAAACAGAGGGTGGTGGGTGTATGGAACGAGCTGCCAGAGGAGAAGAAGGGTCTCGACCCAAAACGTCACCCATTCCTTCTCTCCTGAGATGCTGCCTGACCTGCTGAGTTACTCCAGCATTTTGTGAATAAATACCATCGATTTGTACCAGCATCTGCAGTTTTTTTTTTACACTGCCAGAGGAGGTAGTTGAGGCAGGTACTTTCACGACATTTAATAGACTGGTACATGGGCAGGCATGGTTTCTGGGGATTTGGGCCAAACAAGGCCAAATAGGACTAGCTTGGGCAGGACATCCGGGTGGACATGTTGGGATTGAGCTGAAGGGCCAGTTTGACTTTAACTCTAACGCTTTTACAATAGTTCCCATGGTTGCAGGCTAGTCTTATGGATAAGATTACAGAAGGTATATTTGATGCACTTTGCTCATCAGAGTTCAGGAATCAGCACCAATAACAGCTGCAGATTTGTCGCTGGTGTCGAGGGGCATTATGTAATCTCTCCTGGTTATTACCAACACAGGCCCCATGTGCAACATTACAAAATGAAATCAGATCAGTGGATTTCTGTTTGGCTTTCACATTGTGGGATTAGGCACAATTCAGTAACTTTTGGCAAGCTGTTTTAATAATATACTGTGTCCCCTTGGTTCTGTAATGTGGAAACAAAAGTTCTGTTACCTTCCTTCAGTCTATGCGTAATTCACAAGGAATCTGGAGAAATATAATACTGGGTGAGAAGTGGGTTTTACTAATGAGTTTTAGGAAAGGGAACAGACAGGTGGAGCAGCTTCTGGATGTTTCCAAATATAATACTGCTACGCTTGCATGCATATCTGGTACCCCATTATATGGAAGATTGAAATGTACAGCACAGGAACAGGCCCTTCGGCCCACATTGTCTGTGCCAACCATGATGCTACATTAAACTAATCCCTTCTGCCTACACATGGTCCCCACCCCTCCATTTTATGCATTCCCTTGTACCTTTCCAAAGGCCTCTTCAACCCCACTATTCTTTTTGCCTCCACCACATCATTTTTAAATTTTCCTCCTCCCGAGACCCTCTAGTAATTGATATTTCCACCCTGGGAGGAAGGTTCATTGACAGTCTATGTCCTATGTCCACCATATCTTTGCCTCTCATAATTTTATGAGCTTCTATCAGGTCTCTGTTCATCTACTGACACTCCAGAGAAAACAATCTCTTGTTTCCATCCTCATTATAGTCTGAAGAAGGGTCTCGACCCAAAACGTCACCCACTCCTTCTCTCCTGAGATGCTGCCTGACCTGCTGAGTTGCTCCAGCATTTTGTGAATAAATACCTTTGATTTGTACCAGCATCTGCAGTTATTTTCCTACAATAGCTTAATATCCTCTCATGCAGGCAACATTCTGGTAAACCTCTTCTGCACCCTCTCCAAAGCCTCCACATCTTCCTGTAATGGAGCAATCAGAACTGTACTCCAAATGTGGCCTAACCAAAGTTGTACAAAGCTGCAACTTCCTGACTCTTACACTCAATATCCTGACCTATGAAAGCAAGCGTGCCATATGCCTTCTTTACCACGCTACCTAAAGAGGTGCTGCCACTTTCAGAAAGCTGTGAACTTGGACCCCATGGTCCTTTCGTACATTATGCTCAATGGTGAGCTCTCTGTACATCAATGCTGTTAAGGGATAAAAAAAGACACATGGTGCTGGAGTAACTCAGCGGGTTTTCTGGAGAATATGGATAGGTCTGAAGAAGTGTGTTGACCCGAAATGTCACCCTTTCCTTTTCTCCAGAGATGCTGTCTGTCCCGCTGAGTTACTTCAGCTTTTTGTGCCACTCTTCGGTTTAAACCAGCATCTGCAGTTCCTTCCTACACGGTGACATTTCAGGTCACGGCTCTCCTTTGGACTGATAGTATTGCGATAATAGACCTGTAGGTATACAGTTAATGGGCTTGCTATTAACTGTATATTTTCCTCCGACATTCAACTTCCCAGAGTGCAACATCTCGCATTTGTGTGAATTAGTTACCATCTGTCATATTCCGCCCTTTTCTGTCATTGATTTACATCCCTGTGTATACTTTGAGAGACCTCATCACCCTCTGTAACCTCTTCATCTGTAAACTTGGTTCTGTAATGTGAAAACAAAAGTTCTGCGGCCTTCAGTCTGTGCGTAATTCACAAAGAACCTGGAGAAATATAGAAAAAGAATCGGGAGAGTAAAGATCCATCTACACTTGTATCCAAATGTCTATATAACAAACAATAGACAATAGGTGCAGGAGGAGGCCATTCGGCCCTTTGCCCCAGCACCACCATTCAATGTGATCATGGCTGATCATTCTCAATCAGTACCCCGTTCCTGCCTTCTCCCCATACCCCCTGACTCCGCTATTCTTAAGAGCACTATCTAACTCTCTCTTGAATGCATTCAGAGAATTGGCCTCCACTGCCTTCTGAGGCAGAGAATTCCACAGATTCACAACTCTCTGACTGAAAAAGTTTTTCCTCATCTCCGTTCTAAATGGCCTACCCCTTATTCTTAAACTGTGACCCCAGCCCCTTATTCTTAAACAGCAGCGGTCCCAGCACTGATCCCAAGCAGAACAGCACTTTCGAGCACAACCGTCTGTTGTCGCTGGGTAAGTCGGTATGAATCCAGGTGGAGCATGATCAGCGGTCCCAGTGGAGCAGAGGGTTAATTGAACTGTTAAAGGCAGATCCCAGTGACTCATTGGTGCACACCTATTTAAACCAGGAAATCCATATATGCCACCCGGTCGGTCTCGGACAGGGATGGAGCCGGGATCTTTGAATCCTCCCACCTTAATCTGTTGTATCTGTGCCTCTATCTTGTCGACTCAACTCTTTCCGTGACTGTCAGCTTCCTGCTGTCTGCGATTCGGATCATTTAAAATTTGCTACCTGCTTTTAATACCAGTTCACATGTCACTGAGTTACTTGCATTGCCACAGGCCCCTTAATTACTTTCAATTTAAAATCCACATTGTTGTCTTTAAATCCCTTCATTGCCTCATCCACCCCAATATCGGTAATATAATCCAGCCATACAAACCCCTCTGATGAATTCTCCATTGCTTTCACTCAACTGTTGTGCTTTACTCGACCAAGTGGACTCGTTGGGCCCAAACCTCTCCTGCATTGTTGCAGCACCCTCTCCTCCCCCACTCCCCACTTCCCCTCTCCCCTCCTCTCCCTCCCCCCCTCTCCCTCCCTCCCCCTCTCCCTCCCCCTCTCCCTCCCCCCTCTCCCTCCCCCCACCCCCTCTCCCTCCCCCTCCCCTCTCCCTCTCCCTCCCCCTCTCCCTCCCCCTCTCTCTCCCCCTCCTCACTCCCCCTCTCCCCCACTCCCCTCTCTCCCGCACTCCCTCTCTCCACTCACTCCTCTCGCTCTCACTCCTCTCTTCCCTCACTCCCCTCTCTCCCTCACTCCTCTCTCTCCCTCACTCCTCTCTCTCCCTCACTCCTCTCTCTCCCTCACACCACTCTCTCCCTCACTCCTCTCTCCCTCACTTCCCTCTCTCCCTCACCCCTCACTTCCCTCACCCCTCACTTCCCTCTCTCCCTCACATCCCCTCTCCCCCTCACATCCCCTCTCATCCCTCACTCCCCCCTCCCCGCACTCCCATCACCCTTCTCCCTTCACTCCCCTCACTTCCCTCTCCCCCACACTTCCTTCCCCTCCCCTCTCCCCATACACCCCTCCCTCCTCCCCTCTACCCCTCACTCCCCTCTCTCACACCCCACTCCCCTCTCCCCACTCTTTCCCCTCCCACTCTCCCTCCCACGACACCACCATCGTCCCTCTTGCTCCCTCCGTCAGAGGCCTGATGCTTCATGCAACATTCCTTTCACCGTCCCGCTAATAGCTAAATCAAGCTCTTATCAAACAACTTCCAGACTTTCTGGCAATAACAGGCGGTGCTTGGAATCACTGCCTGAGGCAGCAGTGTTAAATCTTTTTCAAATATTGTGGATGACGCAACATGGATTCAGGTTCCTGGGGCCAACCAGATTCCCAACGTCAGTAAATTATCTCGGTTATATTTATGACTCCCATCGGTATGAGGGGGAAAATGGGATCACACTCAGTCAGCCGCTTGATGAAACAAGTAGGAAAATAAAAGAAGTGACGTCAGGACACTTGGAAATAATAATGGAATTGGGGAGTGGGCAAAATGAGTCAGTGCAGGAATAGCCGTGCTGGGGAGCTGACCAGGGCTGATGGCCTGTCTCTGTTTCATAGAAGACCCAGTGGCTGCATCACCACTGGTGAAGAGCACTGAATTACAGCAAGGCAGGGGGCAGCTTAATTCAAGTCATTACATCTGGGAAAAACTAAACATGGAACTACTGGATTGATGATACCTCACATCTGGTCCACTGCTGTCTTTCTGAGACGATTCTCATGCACCATGGCCAGTTTCTTGCCTGTGTGTGTATAACACTCTATTTGAGGCAGTTGTGAACCACATTTGGGTCATTTGACTTTTGTTTTGTTCCTTGTGCATTTCTACATTATCCCTCTGCTCCCCCTGAACCGTCTCCATGTTATGTTGTTCAGTGAATTTTGCGGAGGTTTATCATTATCATGAGGGGAGAAAATAGTTCCACTTTGCAATGTAGTGTATCAGCATGTGTAGTAGAGGGAAACTTTGAGAGTGTGGAAACTACATTTCTGAATTGTCCTACATAGCTGTGAGCAGTAAACTGAGCTTTTCCTGTCATTTACAAATTTCAGTTTTATGTAAAGTATTCTACGAAAATAGTTTTCAAAGTGAACAGACGTCTCTAAACTCTGTGGATTTTGCCCAGTAAAGAGGATTGTTTACAAATGCCATAAACTGGCAATTTAGTTCAGTTTCTTCCTCTCTCTCTCTCCCTCCGTTAATTTTGCAAAGTATTTCTTCTGGGCTGGAAACTGGAAGTGTCCTGAGCTAATTCTGCTCCCAATATCGTCTACTGTACAAGTGAGGCTCCCACTGATTGTCGCCGGAAGCTTCCGCCCTTTTCAGGACAGACGATGACAGTGATGTAACATTTGAATGATGGACACGAAAGAAGAAGAAGACCAGCTTTAATCAAAATTTAGGTGTTAACCTTCACGAAAGAAAACATTTGAAATTATACAGCCTTAATACAACCTTGGCCAGCCAAGAAAAGATTAGCATAACAGCTAATTCATACACAAGCATTTAACTCAAACTGCAGATGAGATGAAATGACCAGCTGTGTGGTTTGATAGTGTCAGTTAATGGTAAGCATAGACCAGAAATGAGAGCTTCCTACTCCAATTCAGAAAGCAACACTTCCTTTTTAACGTCCACTTGGGTTATCAGGGAGTCAAGACCTTGCCTAATGCCTTATCTCAACGACCGATAAGCACTGACAAACCCTTAATATTGCACTGACACAACCGGCGATATTAAGTGCTTACTTCCTGCAAAGACGCTTTCTCTCGAAAGAGATTGGTGCCAATTGAAACTCAAAAATCAGTCTTCAAATATCTGGTCACATCACAAGTGTGCAGAAGACTTATGCTTTTTATATTCTCATTAAAATATAGACATTCATTCAAAAACCCCACGATAAAAAATGTTATGGCTTGCGTTACCTTAAAGAGGACTTTCAATTTAATTATTTGGTTTTCCTCCCTCCCTCCCCCCCCTCCACAGTTTATGACAATAAACTGTCTACATTTTTGTCTGTGCATATGAGGACCAGCCGTTTCTACCTTTCATCATATTGGCTCAGACTTTTTAAAAGTCTAAGACCGACACAAAGTGCTGAAAAAGGGACCCAACCAAAAACGTTGCCTGTTCATCTCCTCCAGAGATGCAGCCTGACCCGCTGATTTGCTTCTGCACTTTGTGCCTTTTTTTGTAAATCAGCACCTGCAGTCCTGTGTTTATATTTATACAGTCTGGCTGCAACACATTCAGACACAGAAGCTTTAAGCGCTGGTAGTTGCCCCCCATTAAGTCATTTGGAGTTGCTCTATCAGAGATATTTCCATGTTCTATACAGCGCTCCCTCACCTTCTCTTCTGAGAACTAATGTACTTCTCCCTTCTCCAGTTCTGTCAAAAGGTCCTGTATTTACACGGCTGTCCCAACTGAATTTCTGGTCAGAGGTTTCAAAGGTCCTTTATTGTCACGTGTACCAATTAACAACGGTGAGACTTGGCAATGGTAATGCAACTGAATGTCAAGGGAAAGTGGTGAGACACTCTTGCTGGGCATGGTCACTGTTTAGTTTAGTTTATTATTGCTGGGTACTGTCAATAATAAACTA
This sequence comes from Rhinoraja longicauda, assembly GCF_053455715.1. Lineage (NCBI taxonomy): Eukaryota > Metazoa > Chordata > Chondrichthyes > Rajiformes > Arhynchobatidae > Rhinoraja > Rhinoraja longicauda. Next base: position 73,791,349 of record NC_135959.1, on the reverse strand, counting down.
AACCATGAAGTGTCGACCCAAAACTTCACCCATTCCTTCTCTCCGGAGACGCTGCCTGTCCTGCTGAGTTACTCCAGCATTTTTGTCTATCTTTGGTTTAAACCAGCATCTGCAGTTCCTTCCAACACACCAAGGCTGTTGGGCTTGGACACTCCCGTGGGGATCTCGTGCAGTAATGTCCTCCCAGAACCTGCAAGATTGATCTCCATCAACCTGAATGAAAGCATCTACATCAAGTCAAGTCAAGTCAAGTTTATTTGTCACATACACATACACGATGTGCAGTGAAATGAAAGTGGCAATGCCTGCGGATTGTGCACAAAAAAGAATTACAGTTACAGCATATAAATAAAGTTAATAAGTTACTATAGTGTAGACAAAAATTAGTCTCTGGAGTTATAAAAGTTGACAGTCCTGATGGCCTGTGGGAAGAAACTCCGTCTCATCCTCTCTGTTTTCACAGCGTGACAGCGGAGGCGTTTGCCTGACCGTAGCATCTGGAACAGTCCGTTACTGGGGTGGCAGGGGTCCCTCATGATCTTGCTTGCTCTGGATCTGCACCTCCTGATGTATAGGTCCTGCAGGGGGACGAGTGTAGTTCCCATGGTGCGTTCTGCCGAACGCACTACTCTCTGCAGGGCCATCCTGTCCTGGGCAGAGCTGTTCCCAAACCAGACTGTAATGTTGCCGGACAGGATGCTCTCTACAGCCCCAGAGTAGAAGCAATGAAGGATCCTCAGAGACACTCTGAATTTCCTCAGCTGTCTAAGGTGGTAAAGGTGCTGCTTTGCCTTACCCACCAGTGCGGCAATGTGTCTACATTAGCTTATTATTGTCACGTGTACAGTGAAAAGTCTTTGCGGCATGGTGGCGCAGAGGTAGAGTTGCTGCCTTACAGTGAATGCAGCGCCAGAGACTCAGGTTCGATCCTGACTATGTTCTCCCCGTGACCTGCGTGGGTTTTCTCCGAGATCTTCGGTTTCCTTCCACACTCCAAAGACGTACAGGTACGTAGGTTAATTGGCTTGGTAAATGTTTTTAAAAAATTGTCCGTAGTGGGTATAGGATAGTGTTAATGTGCGGGGATCGCTGGGCGGCGCAGACCCGGTGTGCCGAAGGGCCTGTTTCTGCGCTGTATCTCTAAATCTAATTTTCTTTTCCTAAAAAGCTTTTTCTTGCGTGCTATTCAGTCAAAGAAAAGACTATATCTGATTTCAATCAAGCCTTCCACAGTGTTCAGGTACAGAATAAAGGGTACAACATTTAGTGCAAGAAAAAGTCTGATTAAAGATAGTTCGAAGGTCTTTAATGAGGTGGATGGGAGGTCAGGCCCACTCTCTAGCTGGTGAGAGGATGGAGTGGTCAGACACTGTCTTGAGAAGGCAGCATCTACCATCAAGGATTCCCACTATCCAGGCTATGCCCTCTTCTCACTGCCGTCGGGCAGGAGGTACACAAGCCTAAAGTCCCGCACAACCAGGTTCTGGAACAGCTACTTTCCCACAACTATCAGGTTCTGGAACCAACCCGCACACCTGAATCATTCCCCGACAGTGGAACACTACGGATACCTCCAGCACTTCCATGTTCATGTTTTACCTGATTGTGTTTTTCACTTTGGCTTGTTTCTTGCAGTCTTTTGCTTTTCGCTGTCTTGCAGAAGACATGCGAGATTTGTTCTGTGTTTTGTCTATGTGCCTGTGACGCAGCTGCAAGCATGATTTCCCTTGTACCTGTACCACATCCAGCTTGTGCCGATGACAATAAACTTGATTTGCCAGTGTTGCCTTTGAACAGTCAGGAACTGAGGAAGGTATTGGTGAGAGTTTCATGAATTGTATATTCACATTTATTGCTTCCGAGTTTGTTTTGAAATGACTCAACAAATAATGCCTTGTCCATTGCAAACCTTGTCCATTAATGATAATGTATCTTGCACATCACTTGAACACTGCCTCTTTTGAAAATGTGCTTCAGCCTAGAGGTGCTGTTTGATGACGGGGTTGAACAGTGTCGTGAGAAGTGCATAGGGTGATTGGTATCCAATTGTGCTGTGCTTGGAATACAGGCGTGCAGTGTTGTCATGTGGGGTGTTATCGGAGGAAATGATAAGCGGTCTGTTGTAGTATTATGCTTCGGTAATAATGCTTCAGTCAGTGTAACAGTGTTCTGAAGCCACCAGAATATCATGTATAGAAGATAGACACAAAATGCTGGAGTAACTCAGCGAGACGGGCAGCATCTCTGGATAGAAGGAATGGGTGATGTTTCAGGACCCGAAACGTCACCCATTCCTTGCATCCAGAGATGCTGCCCGTCCTGCTGAGTCACTCCAGCATTTTGTGTCTATCTTTGGTTTAAACCAGCATCTGCAGTTCTTTCCTACAACAGAATATCATGTATGCTGTAAAACGCGTAAGGAATGTTTATATTACCTATCAAGAGCAAGGAAGGTGCATGTTGTGACAGTGTCGATCCTTTAACCGCTTTATATAATTTAACCCTCAAGTTCTGTAAATGTACTGCAGTTTTGCAAAATAAGCAGGGCTTGGTGGAATAATACTACTGTGCTGCTCCCATCCCCCATCTCCAGTCTGTCGCTGTGGTGTAAATTGTAGTGAGAGAGGCAGGCCAAAGCAACAAGGGCTGTGCTTGCACCCTGTTTGTGGGGGATTACTTGTTTTTCCTCCTGATGGCTTCAGGCACTGAAGAGACAGCAGCTTATCGAACACTTCACATCTCGTTTGTTCAGTGTAACAGCCCTCCATAAAATGGCTGCTGTCTGCCTTGTTTGCAAATCTTGTCATGTGCTGACACTTCAAGAGAAAATGAGACTTTGATCCTGCAAAGTCTGCATGTGGATTCCCTTGTCTGATAATGAAGTCTGACCTGCCACAACAAAATGGTGTACGTACCTGCACCGTGCTGTGAATCAAATTAAGTGAAACACCTGTTGTTCACATCAGCCGCTGATTCAAATGTGGGTAAAATAATATAACATCATTTATGGGTAACTTTATTCATGTCAAATATTAATTTATTGTAAGGCGTTGTAGAGCAGTACTGTGGATCTGTCACCTTGGGCCCAGTCCTGTGTTTAGAATCAGTCATACACGGCTGCACTTCACCAGCAAATGGTCTGGTTCAATATTAAACTGGAACAGCGCTTCATGTTTTTTCCTTTAAAATGTAAGTGCTGCAGGATAACATGCATGACCCCACCAGACAATGTGTTGCGAGACATGAGGCAGCATTTTAAAACATGAATTAAGACATTTGTGAAATGAGATACAGTAAACCCTCGTGTTAATGGACCACTTTGTAACAGATGTCGGTTATAGCGGGCAGACCTACCGACTGCTGCTTGCGCCACCTACCCGGCCACTGGACTGCCCCCACTCCACCCTGACCACACACCCGCGACACCCCCAATCCACCCCGACCACTTACACCCGCGACACCCCCACTCCACCCCAACCACTTACACCCCCACTCCACCCCGACCACTTACACCCGCGATACCCCCACTCCACCCCAACCACTTACACCCACGACACCCCCACTCCACCCCGACCACTTACACCCCCGACACCCCCACTCCACCCCAACCACTTACACCCCCACTCCACCCCGATCACTTACACCCGCGACACCCCCACTCCACCCCAACCACTTACACCCCCGACACCCCCACTCCACCCTGACCACTTACACCCGCGACACCCCCACTCCACCCCGACCACTTACACCCCCACTCCACTCCGGCCACTTACACCCCCACTACCCCCACTCCACCCCGACCACTTACACCCCCACTCCACCCCGACCACTTACACCCCCGACACCCCCACTCCACCCCGACCACTTACACCCGCGACACCCCCACTCCACCCCGACCACTTACACCCCCACTCCACCCCGGCCACTTACACCCCCACTACCCCCACTCCACCCCGACCACTTACACCCCCACTCCACCCCGGCCACTTACACCCCCACTCCACCCCGACCACTTACACCCCCACTCCACCCCGACCACTTACACCCCCGACACCCCCACTCCACCCCGACCACTTACACCCGCGACACCCCCACTCCACCTCGACCACTTACACCCCCACTCTACCCCGACCACTTACACCCCCACTCCACCCCGACCACTTACACCCCCACTCCACCCTGACCACTTACACCCCCACTCCACCACGACCACTTACACCCCCACTCCACCACGACCACTTACACCCCCACTCCACCACGACCACTTACACCCCCACTCCGCCCCAGCCACTTACAGCCTCTACTTGGAGCCCAGGCACCTCCTCCACCGCCTCGCCTGCTACTCACCACCTGTATTGCTCTATTGAGTCCCTGGAGCTTTGTAGCTTAGGGCAGGTAAGGCTTTGCTTTAATGTTTCAGCTGAAGAAAGGCACCTCTGTCAGTGCAGTTCTTACTCAGCCTAAATTTTATTGTTGGGTCTCTACACATGAAATGCCATTTATTACACAGTTATAGCGGACAATCGGCAATAACAGACACAATTTCTGGATGTAGGTCTGTCCCTCTGTCAGCTCAAAATAGACACAAAGTGCTGGAGTAACTCAGCAGGTCAGGCAGCATCTCTGGAGAAAATGGACGGGTGAATATTGTTGTGTATTTGAGTCAATTTTGTTTGCTATTGTTCCTGTGCAGTGACTCGGGATCTCGCATCACATAACGTATTCCTGACGTCCATAAATGTTACCATGTTTGCTAAGATGTGTGCTTGGTTGAATTTGTGAGATCTCATCATCCTCTGACCTCCTACATGTACGGATAAATCGGGTCTTGTGATAGTCCTTGCAATTTACTGGAATGAAAGCAACAAGTTGTGAGGAAGTGTGAGCACTCAAGCAACTATAGTGGCAGTGAGAAATTTCTGTAAACTCGAGGGCTGTCATTGTTAATGTGAATGATTGCTTCGTCCGACCAATCGGTTTATTTCTTGTTGCATTGGCCTCATTTAAATCCCCACGCCACGTTATTATAGAGAGAAAGAGAGGGAAGAATACATGGTGGAAAACAGAACATCAGGTTGTGGGTGAGGGTGGGTGAGGTGAGTGGGTTAGGTGAGGTGAAGTGGGTGGGGTGGGTGATGTGAGGTGGGTGGGGTGGGTGAGGTGAGTGGGTTAGGTGAGGTGAGTGGGGTGAGGTGAAGTGGGTGGGGTGGGTGATGTGAAGTGAGGTGGGTGGGGTGTGGTGGTGGGGTGGGTGAGGTGAGTTGGGTGGGGTGAGGTGGGTGAGGTGAGGTTGGTGAGGTGGGTGATGTGAGGTGGGTGATGTGAGGTGGGTGTGGGGGTGAGGTGGGTGGGTGAGGAAGTGGATGGGGTGAGGTGGGTGGGGTGGGTGATATGAGGTGGCGGGGTGGGTGAGGTGAAGTGAGGTGGGTGGGGTGGGGTGAGGTGGTGGGGTGGGTGAGGTGGGTGGGTGAGGAGGTGGGTGGGGTGAGGTGGTAGGGTGGGTGAGGTGAAGTGAGGTGGGTGGGTGAGGAAGTGGGTGGGGTGAGCTGGGTTGGGTGAGGTGGGGTGAGGTGAAGTGAGGTGGGTGGGGTGGGTGAAGTGAGGTGGGTGTGGGTACGAGGTGAGGGGGTTGAGGTGAAGTGGGTGGGTGAAGTGAAGTGGGTGGGGTGAGGTGGGTGTGGGGGCGAGGTGGGTGAGGTGAAGTGGGTGGGGTGAGGTTGAGTGGGGTGAATGGGGTGAGGTGAGCTGAGTGCAGTGAAAGAGTGAGATATAATAATAATATGAATATTCGATAGGTAACAGGTGAAGTAAACAGAAGGACTCCTCGTTCCCAGGGGCTTCTGCAGGTTGAGGTCTTTGTGTTGTGGCAATGCATTGATAGGTACCACAGCTCGCTGGTGGAAAACCTGGCCACACGTGTGACAAAAGAAATTAAAAACAGCAGAAGTTCACAATGCAGCTTAGGTACAATCTTTTTCCCTTTCCTTGTGGCTACAGTGAGATTAGAACTGTATTCAGACTGTGCTCTTTTGTGCAGCTTTAACAGCTGTAATAGCTACATAAACTGTACAATATTTATTTAATGAGTTTTGTATTACCTCATCCAATTTAAGGATTAATATAGTGCACCATATAAATTTAACGCTGAGCCATTTAATATTGCTTAAAACCCTGCATAATAAAAGTCAAACTTTAAACGTGTTCCCTGTTATTGATTGTGATTGCTTGCGCACAGTTTCATTGCACTGATAATTGAGTATCTGGAAAAGTTGACGGCAAATTTGCATCTGCACAGATTTTTTGATTACATGGATAATAACACGGAATTTACACTGGAATTCATTTGGCCAACCCAGGGACGAGCTGGGCTGTGATTGGCTGCGCGGGTTCACGCCATTGTCCTTTGGAGTAGGACGCAGGATTTTTCCTTGCAGTGACGTGATGTCAAAACACTTCCAAGCACACGAGCAGTCAGCCTACAGAAATGGAAGTGTTCAGGCAGCAATTAAAGGGGCCAACGGAACTAGACATTTCTGCAGTAAACTGGCCAATTACTGGGATTTGGTGACTAGCACATCCCCTGTGCACATTGTCATTCTCGCTATCAACATGTTTTGATACTGACCCAAAGATGCGATCTAGATTGAATCTTTGCAGCAACTCAAACTATTCTGCTGGTGATAATTATTGTCAGCGTTGAGGTCATTGGCAGTTTCAATGCTCCTACAATTAGCACCTTTACTGAGTTATGTCTGGTGTAAAAGTCGGAATTATTCAATATCACGGCCAGTCTTTTAAAAGAAAAATATGAAATATTGCACCAGGGACTATATTTTGTCTGTGCTCCTGCAAGCCTGAAAACTGTTCCAGCCTGTGCTGAAAATGATAAACAATACATTGCAAATAGGTGGTGCGTTTAATCATCTGGTAATGAAGAAGGATGGGCAAATGGGAACACAGTTTTGTACCGAGTATCCACGTTTGTAAGCTAAGGAAGACTTTCCATAAATAATGAATTCAGCAGGAGGATCAGACTAAACAGGGCCCATGCATCAGTCACTCTTGCAGCCTGCAGCCATATAGCTCCCAGTGTCGTACTATGGTCCCTGTGTGGCAGAGCAGTGGGCAAGCAGCAAACTCTCAGTCAGCACCAGAAACTGAGGCCCTGCCAACATATTGTTATCATCTATATATATATATCTATATACTAAAACTCTTGTTTGTTTGTTTGTTCCTGAACTACAGCCAAAACGGTACACGATAACGCAACAATTTTAGGCCCACCTTACTAATGGAAGAAGTTTCATTGAAATCGGTGTGATATTTTTAAAGTTATTCACATTTTAAAGTTTAAATCTATCTCCTAGGGAGGGAGGGAGTGGGGAAGGAGGGAGGGGGAGGAGGTAGGATAAGGAGGGTGGAGTGGGGGAGGAGGGGAAGGGGGAAGGGAGGGGGAGGTGGGGAGAGGGGAGGGGGAGGGAGGGAGGAGAGGGTGCTGCACCATTGCAGGAGAGGTTTGGGCCCAATGGGTCCACTTGGTCTATATTACTAAAACTCTCATCTTGTTAATATATATATTTGTTCCTGTAACTGAGCTCCACACACGTGTGCTGTCACCCAGGGTTCCACATACCTGAGCTCTACACGTGTGCTATCACCCGGGGTCTCATGTATCTGAACTCTTCACACATGTAACTGAGATCCACATACATGGTCTCACCCAAGTCCAACAGAGCTGAGCTCCACATGGGGGACTAACATCCTAGCGGGCAGGTTTGCTAATGCTACATGGGAGGGTTTAAACTAGATTGGCTGGGCGGTGGGATCTAGTGCAGGGCAGAGGCACGTGAGAGGCTCAAAGTTAGTATGGAGAGTGGTGTGGGAAAGGTTAGTGGACAGAATTGGCAAATGAAAGGTGTAGTGCGAGGAAGGAGGGTTGGTTTAAACTGCACGTATTTTAATGCAAGGGGCCTGACGGGTAAGGCAGATGAGCTTAGGGCGTGGATAGGTACGAGCGACTGGGATGTTGTAACCATGACTGAAACCTGGTTAAGGGAGGGGCAGGACTGGCAGCTCAATGCTCCAGGGTACTGGAGCTTCAGGAGAGACAGGGGTGAGGGAAGAAGAGGAGTGGGGGGGGGGTTGCATTATTGGTTAAGGAGGATGTCAAGGAACAAGAAAGGGATGATCACCTTGTTAGGGGTGTACTACAGACCCCCGAATAGTCAACGGGAATTAGAAGGACAAATGTTCTGGGAGATTCCAGACAGCTGCAGGTCAAATAAGTTTGTTGTAGTAGGGGATTTTAACTTTCCCAATATTGACTGAGGAAATCTCAGAGTGACCAGTTTAGATGGGGTGCAATTCCTCAAAAGTGTTCAGGAGAGTTTTCTTAAGCAGTATGTGGAGGCCCCCACACGTGAGAGGTGGATCTAGTATTGGGAAATTTGGAAGGGCAAGATAATGAAGTGTGTGTGGAGGAGCCTTCTGGGACCAGTGACCACAATTCGATTAGGTTTAAGATAGTTATGGATAGGGATGGAGAGGGTCAACATTTAAAATGCGGGTAGGGCAAGAAAGGGCGAGGAGATAGCTCTGGCGGGTGGCATTAAGGACAATCCCAAAAGATTTAATAAATACACAAGGGGGAAAAGGTAACTAGCGAGAGAGTGGGACCTCTCAGGAATCAATGCGGTCACCTCTGTGTGGAGCCACAGGAGGTGGGCAAGGTCCTAAATGAGTATTTCTCCTCTGTGTTTACTGAGGAGAAAGACAGTAGGACGGAGGAAATTGGAGCAGCCACTGGAAGTGTCTTGAGAGCAGTCAGGGTTATCGTCGAAGAAGTACTGAAGGTACTGTCATGTTTGAAGGTAGACAAATCTCCAGGGCTGATTAAAGGCAGTGACTAGTGGGATACCGCAAGGCTCGGTGCTGGGACTGCAGCTATTTACAATATACATTAATGACTTGGATGAAGGGATTAAAAGTAACATTAGCAAATTTGCAGATGACACAAAGCTGGGTGGCAGTGTGAACTGTGAGGAAGATGCTATGAGGTTGCAGGGTGACTTGGACAGGTTGTGTGAGTGGGCGGATGCATGGCAGATGCAGTTTAATGTGGATAAATGTGAGGTTATCCACTTTGGTGGTAAGAATAGGAAGGCAGATTTTTTTCTGAATGGTGTCAAATTAGGAAAAGGGGATGTACAACGAGATCTGGATGTCCTAGTGCATCAGTCACTGAAAGGAAGCATGCAGGTACAGCAGGCAGTGAAGAAAGCCAATGGAATGTTGGCCTTCATAACAAGAGGAGTTGAGTATAGGAGCAAAGAGGTCCTTCTGCAGTTGTACAGGGCCCTAGTGAGATCGCACCTGGAGTACTGTGTGCAGTTTTGGTCTCCAAATTTGAGGAAGGATATTCTTGCTATTGAGGGCGTGCAGCGTAGGTTCACTATGTTAATTCCCGGAATGGCAGGGCTGTCCTATGTTGAAAGACTGGAGCGAGTAGGCTTATATACGCTGGAATTTAGAAGGATGAGGGGGGATCTTATTGAAACATGTAGGATTATTAAGGGATTGGACACTTTAGAGGCAGGAAACATGTTCCCAATGTTGGGGGAGTCCAGAACCAGGGGCCACAGTTTAAGAATAAGGGGTAGGACATTTAGAACGGAGATGAGGAAAAACATTTTCAGCCAGAGAATTGCAAATCTGTGGAATTCTCTGCCTCAGAAGGCAGTGGAGGCCAATTCTCTGGATGCTTTCAAGAGAGAACTAGATAGAGCTCTTAAAGATAGCGGAGTCAGGGGTATGGCGAGAAAGCAGGAACGGGGTGCTGATTGTGAATGATCAGCCATGATCACATTGAATGGCGTTGCTGGCTCGAAGGGTCGAATGGCCTCCTCCTGCACCTATTGTCTATTGTTGGATCACATGGGATCCAAGGAGAGATAGCCGCATGGAAAGCAAATTGGCTCCCTGGAAGAAAGCAGAGGGTGATGGTGGAAGGTTGCTTCTCAGACTGGAGGCCTGTGACTAGTGGTGTGCCTCAGGGTTTGGTGCTGGGCCCATTACTGTTTGTCATCTACATCAATGATTTGAATGAGAACATACAGGGCAAGATTAGCAAGTTTGCTGATGTTACAAAAGTTAGTGGTTTTGCAGATAGTGAAGATGGTTGTGAACGATTGCAGCAGGATCTGGCCAGGTGGGCGGAGGAATGGTTGATGGTTAATACAGAGAAGTGTGAGGTGTTGCATTTCGGGACGTCGAACGAGGGCAAGACCTACACAGTAAATGGTGGGCCTCTGGGTAGTGGAGCAGAGGTATCTAGAAGTACAGGTGCATGTTCCTTGAAGGTTGAGTCGCAGGTAGATAAGGTGGTCAAAAAGGCTGTTAGCATTTTGGCCTTCATCAGTCAGAATATTGAGTATAGAAGTTGGGAGGTCATGTTGCAGTTGTATAAGACCGCATTTAGAATATTGTGTTCAGTTCTGGGCACCATGTTATAGGAAAGATATTGTCAAGCTTGAAAGGGTTCAGAAAAGATTTACGCGGATGTTGCCAGGACTAGAGGGTGTGAGCTATAGGGAGAGGTTGAATAGGCTGGGTCTTTATTCCATGGAGCACAGGAGGATGAGGGGAGATCTTATAGAGGTATACAAAATCATGAGGGGAATAGATCGGGTAGATGCACAGAGTCTCTTGCCCAGAGTAGAGGAATCGAGGACCAGAGGACACCATCTCAAGGTGAAGGGGAAAAGATTTAATAGGAATTCGAGGGGTAACATTTTCACACGAAGGGTGGTGGGTGCATGGAACAAGCTGCCAGAGGACGTAGTTTAGGCTGGGACTATCCCATCATTTAAGAAACAGTTAGACAGGTACATGGATAGGACAGGTTTGGAGGGAAATGGACCAAGCGCAGGCAAGTGGGACATTGTTGGGACATTGTTGGGCGTAGCTGGGACATTGTTGGCCGGTGTGGGCGAGTTGAGCCGGATGGCCTGTTTCCACACTATATATATTTTAAAAATGTGTACTTGCATCCTTTTGCAGTGACCAACGGATCTTCCACATTATGGTTTAATGAGCAGACTTAGTAACAGTTGTCAGTGTGCAAGGACACCAGGACTCATACCATCAACACCTTTCACTTTCTTACAATTTAAAAATACTTTTTCTAACATTTCCCCTCACTGTGTTCCATTTACCATGTTCTTACCCATTCACATAACCTACCTCCATTCCCCAAAGCCTCTTCACACCCTGCTCACACCCATACTGCCATCTATCTTTGTATAAGAAAATAACTGCAGATGCTGGTACAAATCGATTTATTCACAAAATGCTGGAGTAACTCAGCAGGTCAGGCAGCATCTCGGGAGAGAAGGAATGGGTGACGTTTCGGGTCGAGACCCTTCTTCAGACTTTGTATCACCTGCAAACTTTGCTGTCAGAGGATTTGCGTACAAATGTGAAGACCTTTTTGCTCCAATTATACACGACCCCAGGTGAGACCACATCTGCTCTGATCTCCCTAATGGATCCAAGTCATTGAAGTGGTATGAGTAGGTGGGCCCCCACACTGCCCCGATAGTCCTGGCCTTTTGAATGACCTGTTCCTACTTTCTGTTTCTATTGACCAAGCTCCAGTGAGCCTCAGCGTACTACCTCAGTCTCAGCTGCTTTGATATTGTTTAACGATCTCTGTGTTGCACCTTATCGACACAAGTCCAAGATCATATTGGCTGGTTCGCCCTTGCTTTTCTCGCAATTGCAACCTCAAAAAATCACTTACAGGGTTGTTAAATGTGATTTTCTTTGAATAAATTCACACTCATTCTGGTCCTGGTCCAGGGCTCTCTGGCCTTGGGCTCTCTGTTTTATCTCTCCCTCCTTTCTTAAATAGTCGATTGCATTTGCTCTGTTCCAATCTACGTTCATTCTCCTGAGGGAAATCTTTAATGGGTCTGATAACACCCTGCCCATTTATTATTTCAGACTTGCATGGATGTGTGGTGCAGGCAAGAGATCACTCGACAGAGTCTGAGTCCCTGGTTTATTCAGCTGAATATGTGCAGAAGTTAGTGATTTATTTTAGGTTATGTCTCGGGAGCAGAGGAAGAATCCTCTGCACTTGTGATCTCTGCCCAGTGATAAGTGTGATGAAAGTCAGATGTGAATATTGGATAAGGTCAAATCACAATCAGGCACCACGTACCCTAGTATGATCAGCCTGCCAAAAGCCAGTACTCTTTCATGGACTTATAGCAAAACATCTCCGTTCTTTTACTCTTGCAAAGTTCTCACATCCGCTTGCAATGTAACAAGCATGAAGGGGCCAAGATCTCCACAATCCCATACCTTCAAATTGGTCTACAAGTAGGAAATTGTTAGAAAGAGAATAAATAGAAATGTATTAAAAAAACGCCAAAAGTGAATTACAGACTGGGCAATGTTAATTTGCTGATGTATTTTGAATACTTTGTGTATATACACCTCATAGTACAGCTTTTTAATTTAAAGTAGATAATATGTTGTGTTTTAAACAGCCTGTAGAACCCCACTATTATCTGTGGAAGACCAGTTGCCCAATGGTTTTACAGTCAGCACCACCAAGGGAGGCATGGTGATGCAGCGGTAGAGTTGCGGCCTTGCAGCACCAGAAACCTGGGTTCGATCCTGACATGGGGTGCTTGTCTGTACGGAGTTTGTACGTTTTCCCCGTGACCTGCGTTGGTTTTCTCCGAGATCTCCAGTTTCCTCCCACACTCCAAAGACATACAGATTTTGTAGGTTAATTGGCTTGGTAAAATTGTAAACTTGTCCCTGGTGTGTGTAGGATAGCATTAGCGTGTGGGAATCACTGGCCCACACCCACCAGCGATCACCATACTCTCTTCTATCCTGCACACTAGGGACAATTTACAGAAGCCAATTAACCTACAAACCTATACTACGCTGGATTGTGGGAGGAAACCAGAGCACCAGGAGAAAACCCATGTGGTCAAGACTTTAAATTTTGAAAGTATATATTTTTAAAAGCCTTATTAAAATGCAGCTTCATGCTCCAGTGAAGTCGCACAGTAGTTGATATTCACCTTGCTGTTTTTAGTTCCGTTTCTGAATGTGTCCTGGCAACTGTTCAACTGTGACCTCAAAAGTGCCAATTGCCAGTTAGAGATGCCAGGTGTATGTGCAACAGTCCTTGAGTTGGGGTTTTGCCAAGTACGCCTTTAGGTCATTGAATGTTCTAGCATTTATGGAAATGGCTAATCAATTTTTTAGATGTACTGCAGTGTACAACCTCAAACACGGCTGCAAATTGATTCCTGTTTATGTGGACTGTATTTTTATCATCTTCCCAGCCATAAAAAAAATAAAGTTCATGTGAAAGCCTCATTAATATCCTTGCTGGAACCCAAGTCCCGTTTCAAATAAAACAAAGAGCAACAGGAAATTAATTCTTGATTTGCTTACTGCAAAGCTTCAGCTTCATGTAATTTTACAATTTACTGCATTATGTTTTCACCATTAAATTTGCATTCTGTCTCTGTCGTGTGCGCTGCTAAATAAATACCCGCATGTACAAGCACATAATATTTACCAATGCATCATTTCTAAAGTTTTAAGTCTCTTTCATAACCACTGCAAAATCTTCCAACTCTACCATTGCAAGAGGTTTTATGAAACCAGTACCATGCTCCTCTTATTTATGTCTTGGTTGTCCAATGACGATTGTCATAGCCGTGTATTTCATTTGCTTTTCGATTCTGTTATATTCTGTTAATTTGTTTAAACATATGAATTTCTGGATTCACAGGGATTGTGCCGCTTCCAGATTACATCCCCAATTTTCCTAAATTGGGGGCAGTGAGACTTAGATTTGATAAAATGGTTTACGTGTGGCCAGTGTGGGTGCCAAGGAACTGTATCTAAGTACAAAGGGAAAGGTTTCAGGGGAGCAGGAACTGTTGGTTATTGATGGCAATTGAAGTTAGACTTTTGCATTTCCAGAGTTGGACAATATCATTCCACATTGTTAGGATTGGTTTGTTGCTATACAATCTTCTTGCACCATTGGCAATTTTGGAAGATAATAATAGAAATATTTGCAACCTGTTTTTGCACACACCCGTGTTGATGTTGTTGGTGTGTCCATCTCTAATTGCCCAGGACAAGTGATGGTGAGGTACCTTTCTGAACCCCTGCAATCACTGTGCTATGTTACCCCCATGGTGGTGATTTGTGGAGAACTCCAAAAGTTTGGACCAAGTAATGATGAAGGATCAGCGAATTTCGTCCAGAGAATGTTCAACTAGGGGAATAAATGACACAGGGAGGAGTTTCTTGTCCTCCTGGGGGTAGTAACGTGGTGGAGTACATACCCCAATCATCAATGGTGCCCAAGTGGAAATGGTTGAGAGCCTCTTGGCATTAATATTACCAACGATCTGTCATGAACCAACCACATTGATGCAACATCCAAGAAGGCACAGCAATGCCACCACTACCTGAGGAGACTGAGGACATTTGGCATGTCTCCAATTACTCTGCCTTGCCTACTGACGGGCTGCATCACAGCTTGGTTGGGAAACTGCAAGAAATTGCAGAGAGTACTAGATGTAGCCCTGTCCGTTACATAGTCTACACTTCCCACCATTGACTCCACCTACACTTCACAATGCCTCGGGAAAGCAACCAACATAATCAAGGACCTTATTCACAAAATGCTGGAGTAACTCAGCAGGTCAGGCAGCATCTCAGGAGTGAAGACCCGAAACGTCACCCATTCCTTCTCTCCTGAGATGCTGCCTGACCTGCTGAGTTACTCCAGCATTTTGTGAATAAATACCTTCGATTTGTACCAGCATCTGCAGTTATTTTCTTACACTAATCAAGGACCTTTCTCACCCTGGTCATTCCTCTGTCGGGCAACAGGTACAGAAGCTATAAAGCGCGCACTACCAGACTCTGGAACATCTTCTCCTTCTCTTGTCAGGCTTCTGAACGGTCCTTCCATAAGCTAGGGTCCTGTCCGATTCACCTCTACCCCATTGTGGACATTGGACTTTATCTGTGGAACTGATGTGCGACAATGTTGTTTAGATTAGAGACACAGCACAGAGACATGTCCTTCGGCCCCCGAGTCCTCACCGACCGATCTTTACTGAAGCCAATTAACCTGCAAATCTGTATGTCGTTGGAGCGTAGGAGGAAACCAGAGCACCCGGAGAAAACCCACGCGGTCACGGGAAGAATGTACAAACTCCATGCAGACAGTACCCATAGTCAGAATTGAACCCAGGTCTCTGTTGGGCAGTAACTCTACCGCTGTGCCACCATGCCGCACTGAGAACTATATTTTGCACTCTGTACCTTCCCCTTTGCTCCACCTGGTGTACTTGAGTTTGGTATGATTGTATTTAGGCATAGTATAAGAAAATAACTGCAGATACTGGTACAAATCGAAGGTATTCACAAAATGCTGGAGCAACTCAGCAGGTCAGGCAGCATCTCGGGAGAGAAGGAATGGGCGACGTTTCGGGTCGAGACCCTTCTTCAGTCTGAAGAAGGGTCTCGACCCGAAACGTCGCCCATTCCTTCTCTCCCGAGATGCTGCCTGATCTGCTGAGTTACTCCAGCATTTTGTGAATAAATACCTTCGTATTTAGGTATAGTATCATCTGATCTGATTGCATAGCACGCAAAACAAAGCTGGTTTCACACCTGTCTTTTTTTATCTCTGGCCTTTGTCCTACAATCATCCTTTCAAAATACCTCTTCACCTGTGTTCATTAAATAACGGCCAGGCTCAGTCCTGCCCCTCCCGCCACTCTTCCAGCTTTCTTCCTCCCCCCCCCCCCCACAATCAGTCTGAACAAAGGCACCAACACAAAACGCCACCTATCCATGTTCTCCAAAGATGCTGCCTGACCCGCTGTGCTACTCCAGCACTTTGTGTCCTTTGGTAAACCAGCATCTGCATTTCTTTGTTTTTACATAAAGCTTTTCACTGTACCTGTAAACCTAAACCTAGAAGTACTTGTTCTGAGAGATGCTGTCAATGGCTGCGGTTGGTTTTGTATGTGGTTCGTGCTACAGGTACAGTGTGCAGGCAGAGAGTGTTTAAGGAGCAGTGCGGGGGAATGTGGTTTTTCGGACAAATCTACAATGGTGCAGATGTAAGTTTCCAGGTCTGTCGACCAAGCATTCCTTTTGTGTTTAAGCATATTCAATCTTATTTCCCTTTATGTTCCCTCGCTCCATGGACTCCCCTTCCCATTTCAGTGGTGGCAATAGGCACAGATCCTATTAACTGCATCTATCGTCACCATGGGGCTAGTCTACCACAGTGAATACAGGGTTTCATGAAGGTGCCTCACCATCAGCTTCTCATGGCAATTAGAGATGGAGTCACCAAAGCAACAAGCACAGATCGTTGTGGCACGAGTCTACCTATCCCACACAAACGTCACTTCTTCATTTGCGTCATTGCATTTGGGGGAATATTTAATAGTGCGTTTTTAATGCAATGTTCAAACATGTAGGAAACTATGATGCATATTTGCTTCTTCTGGATTTACTTTGTGCGTTGCTACGTTTTAAATTCCTGGGTGACTTATCCTTTGGTCATATTACAGGTTTTCCCCATTAACAGACAACAGACTCGTGTACATCTTGTAAGTACAATCGACTGCAGGAGACACACATGAGGCTGCTCAGGAAAATGAGTGTCCACGGTATCACAGGGCAGAGGCTAGCACGGATAACAGGTTGGCTGGATGACAGAAGACAGAGAGTGTCCTTTTCTGCTTGGCTGTCAGTAACTGGTGGAGTTCCGCAGGGGTCGGTGCTGGGGCCACTATTCACGTTGTATATTAATGATTTGGATAAGTGGATTGAAGGCTTTGTGGCCAAGTTTGCGGATGACATGCAAATAGGGCAGGTAGTGCAGAGAATGCAGGGACTCTACAGAAGGACGAGACAGGTTGGGGGAGAGGGCAGAGAAGTGGCAGATTGAATATAGTGCAGCAAAGTGTGGAAGTCATGCACACTGGTAGTAGGAATAAAGGCGTAGACAATTTTCTAAATGGGGAGAGAATCCAGAAATCGGAGGTGCAAAGGGACTCGGCAGTGCTGGTGCAGGATTCTCACTGGAGTGTAGAAGAATGAGGGGGGACCTCATTGAAACAGAATAGTGAAAGACTTGGATAGAGTGGATGTGGAGAGGATGTTTCCACAAATGGCAGAGTCTAGGACTGGAGGTCATAGCCTCAGAATTAAAGGGCATTCTTTCACGAAGGAGATGAGGAGAAATATTTTTAATCAGAGGGTGGTGAATCTGTGCAATTCTTTGCCACAGAAGGCGGTGGAGGCCGTCAGTGGATATTTTTAAGGCAGAGATCGATAGATTCTTGATTAGTACAGGTGTCAGAGGTTATGGGGAGAAGGCAGGAGAATGGGGTTAGGAGGGAGAGATAGATCAGCCATGATTGAATGGCGGAGTAGACTTGATGGGCCGAATGGCCTAATTCTACTATCTCTTATGACCTAATGAGATCGGCAGGGTGGCTTTACGGCTGCTGCTGAGCCTTAGGCATCTACTTCCGACTGTGACGGTGCACAGCTCCACTCGCGACTCGCGGACTGCTCAGGTGGCAGGTTCTCCAGCACGGAACCCTGCCGTGTCCCTGGGGAGGACCTGACCACATGGTCGTCAGCAGGGTCAATGGCCCAAGGTTTTCCAGCCCTGCATCACAGCTCAGATCCCCAGAGAATTGTCAGGTATGAGCTGGGCCTGGAGTCAGCAGTGTCCCCAGCCAGCGTCCAAGCTAACTCGTGATTTTAATCGCCTATCTAGTAAGATAAAGATCAGGCTTTTTTTTTGTTCGGATATTTAGAAGTATATCTACCTATTGTGCCATTGTATATCTAACTGGTTTGATATGTAAGTGTTCTTGATGGAGACCTGGTGATATGAAATGGAATTACGGTTCTTGCTGAGGATGGTCAGGCAAACCAGTCTCCCTTCAAATTGGATCTGAATGAGATCTGAATGAGAAAGTTAGAGTTTCAAAATATTATTTCGCAAAACATGATGATGTACACCCACTCCACAAACGCTGGCTTTGTGGTGTGTCTATACAACGGTCATCTGACTGGTAGATTCACACCCAGAGGTAGTAATGTGATATTTTAGTTACTTCATTGATGGGAATCCAGTATTCTCAAAGTAAACACTGTAACAACAATTTTCTCACCAATGTAGTTGCATTTGGATGTAACCCTTGGCTAGATTAGATGTGTGTGTATGAGAAGTGTACCAATCCTTGCAAATCACCCCTCTTGTAAAATGTATTTTGTAAAATATCACAGCTGAACACAGGAGCGACAATAACACTTGCAGCAGCAGCAGCAGCCTTCTCCAATTGTGGCAGCCTGATTTTAGCAATCCGTGGGGGTGAGGTAGCGTGAAATCAGTGAATTAATTTTGTGAGCTAACTAATTAACAAAATAGAAACCAGGATGGAGTTGTTGAAATCTGAATACAAATTAAACTGCTGGAAGAATTCAGTGACTCAAAGCGAATCTGTCGAAACACGGCCATGGCCACTACCCCTAACCCGTGTTTGCTTTTCTAAATTCATGTAGATTTTTAGATTTAGAGATACAGGGTGGAAACAGGCCCTTCGGCCCACCGAGTCCGCGCCGCCCAGCGATCCCCGCACATTAACTCTATCCTACACACACTAGGCAAATTTTTACATTTACCCAGTCAATTAACCTACAAACCTGTACGTCTTTGGAGTGTGGGAGGAAACCGAAGATCTCGGAGAAAACCCACGCAGGTCACGGGGAGAATGTACAAACACCGTACAGACAGCTCCCGAAGTCAGGATCGAACCTGTAAGGCAGCAACTCTACCGCTGCGTCACCGTGCCGCTCACAATCTCTCTAGATCCCGTCTCCTAGGAACCCGTTCAATAACTTCCCCCCACAGATGTAAGACTCAGCAGTGTGTACTCCCCAGGCTTTTCCTTGTAATCTGTATTGGCAAGATATGTCTGATTACTCCATGTAGCTAGAAGACCCTGCACCAGGCCTCTGAGGTTTGTTAGTGGTCGGTCTCTCTGCATTATGGTGCCGATACATGGTGACAAATATCTTTTGGTAGTATTCAGAGAAAGGGGCCAGTGTTTTGCTCTGACTGACAGTTATCTCTTCCAAGGTCCCAGACCTGACTCATCTGCCCTGTTTCACTTTCCACGCATGGGGCCTGACCGCAGAGTGTGTATCCAGCATTTCCTGCTTTGATTTCAGACCTGGTGTGTTGTTCAACTTTTCAATTCCCCTACCTTGATTTATTTATTTCCATTTCTTAGATTAGGACATTTAGAAAAATCATCTGAAAGGAAGTGCCTGATCTAATTACCAAACGTAATTAATTAATAATATGTTAAAATTCCATTTCTATTTCACTAACTACTTTATGGAGCTTTGTTAATTTTGGACAAAAATAATGGACCCATCATAACATTCCACAGATGACTTAAAGTCTGATTTCTGTTATTTACCAGCGCCTATTGTGTGAAAGAACAAATGTTTTATTCCGTTTGATGGGAAAGGAGTTTAGTTTTCAAGTACTATTTCTTTTGGATTAAGGAATTTGCCCAATGTGTCTTTTACATGTTTTTCTGAAACCTTAGCAATATTCAGTCAAAACTGCTAAATCTGGAAAAAAGACACAAGTGCTGGAGTAACTCAACAGGTCAGGCAGCATCTCTGGAGAACACGCTCCACCGCTTTGTGTCTTTTGTTGTAAACCAACATCTGTAGTTCCTTGTATCTGCTAAATGTGGAAATAATTAATATTTCTGAGATTCGTACATTTCAACAATTCTCCGCACATGTTTACAAAGATCTCTGGCCGATTAACATGTGTAGGAAAATAACTGCAGATGCTGGTTCAAATTGAAGGTAGTCACAAAATGCTGGAGCAACTCAGCGGGTCAGGCAGCATCTCAGGAGAGAAGGAATGGGTGACGTTTCAGGTCGAGACCCTTCTTCAGTCTGATGTCAGGGGAGGGGGCGGGTAGCTGTTAAAGACAGGATGAGGGTTCGCATTGATGGTCCCAACTTGACCTGTATGGATAAGGTGGGCCAAAGGGCCTGTTTTTGTGCTGTGTTGTCGACAACTCCGTCGTGGATGCCCTCTTCTATTCAGCTATTTATTTTTCATCACACATCTGATTTTTTTAAAGAAGTAATCCACTTAAACTTAGGAAAGACAGATGCACCTAAAATGGCATGCATGGTAAATAAACATTTTTCATATTTAAAAATAAATTCCCATTTGCAATCTTTCCAATTATTTTTTAAAATCTCCTCTAGGCCTGGAGTGGAACTTGATCTCTTGAATTTTCTTGAACAAGACTGCCACCTATTTAACAACTTCAAACAATTTTGAACAATTGTGCAGATAATAGGTCTGTCACAATGTAGTGAATATTTAAGAACTGAATGGATTGTCTGACTTATACAGTGGATGGAAGTTACAGACGGCAGCAAGTACAATACCTTTTGACACATCTTGCACTAACTCTTCTTGGTAAGGTTTTACAACCAAAATTAACTTTACCAGTCGATTCAGGATCATGAATTACAGTTGTTGCCTCTTACCCTTGTATTTCCAGTGGGCACATTTTGTGTCTACCTTCGATTCAAACCAGCATCTGCAGTTTTTTTCCTACACATCTTGGTTGTCCAACTTATCTCCATAAGCAAAGCCACCAATTTGTGGTATTAGTCCAGTAAATCTTATCTCAACTGCTAATGCATTAACATCCTTCCTTAAATAATGAGACAAACTACCGGATGATGCAGATGTCTTCTCATCAATGCCCTTTGTCATTGAAGCATTACCTTCCTACTATTGTATTCAGTTTCCCTCACATGAACCTATAATGCTCTGTTACCTCTCCTAATTGGATTACCTTCAGTAAACCATGCACTTCACTTTTCATCTGTTTGAAGGGAGCGTGTCTGCTCTGTGCTGTTTAGAGGGCTTGCAGTTTGACTTTGCTAAGCATGGACAGTCAGGAGTGGAAGGACAGTAGCCCTGAAAGCCCTCTTGAGACTTTCATCAATCAGGTTAGCAGGACTGTCGTATGTTGAAAGACAGGACTGTCGTATGTTGAAAGACTGGAGCGGCTAGGCTTGTATACACTGGAATTTAGAAGGATGAGAGGGGATCTTATCGAAACATATAAGATTATTACGGGGTTGGACACGTTAGAGGCAGGAAACATGTTCCCAATGTTGAGGGAGTCCAGAACCAGGGGCCACATTTTAAGAATAAGGGGGAGGCCATTTAGAACGGAGATGAGGAAAAACTTTTTCAGTCAGAGAGTTGTAAATCTGTGGAATTCACTGCCTCAGAAGGCAGTGGTGGCCAATTCTCTGAATGCATTCAAGAGAGAGCTAGATAGAGCTCTGAAGGATAGCGGAGTCAGGGGGTATGGGGAGAAGGCAGGAACAGGGTACTGATTGAGAATGATCAGCCATGATCACATTGAATGGTGGTGCTGGCTCGAAGGGCTGAATGGCCTACTCCTGCACCTATTGTCTATTGTCATGCACTGAGACATTGTTTACTGAAGATATTAGCTGTTCCCTTGTGCATAATGTCCAATAATGTTTTATCACCAATCATCACTATGCCATTTACGTGATTGGAACCCTTGTTTGTCTGAATTTCATTTTGTTATTAAAAAGTACTACTTTTGAGATTCAGGATTTGGCATTGATTTTCTGCACATTGCAAACACAGTCTGAAGAATTATGTGAAAACACAGGTCTTTTTAACAGACAAAAGTTAATTTTAAACATACTTGATAGATTATTGCAGAACAGCAATAAATTAAGGTCAATGAAGCAATTGGCTTTTGTTAATGAGAATCTGCAATTTTCATCGCAAGACATAAAGAATGTGGTTGCACCAGCGATCCTGAGGAGATTCACGAGGATGCTGCCAGAGCCAGAAATGTTGGCCGTGAGGACGTGGCTGAGTCCACAACTCTCTATGTTGGCCCTGAGGCAGTCTTCATTGCTGCTATGGTGAACTAGGCTGTTCACACCTCTCTGTATGTTGGCCGTGGTGGACAGGGTTGAGTCCAAACTCTCTGTATGTTGTCTGTGAGGAGCTGCTGTCCACAACTCTCTGAATGTTAAGGTGCTGCTGTGCATTCTTCATGACTACATCTCTGGACTGGGCCCAGGAGCAGTCACCCGAGATGTTAACCACCAGGAATTTGAAGCTGCTACCTCTCTCCATTGCAGACTCGTCAATGAACGCTGGCACGACGATTAGTTCCTTGGTTTGCTGACACTACTAATCTTCTGGAATTCTTTGAGGATGTAACTAGGAAAATTGACAGGGGAGAGCCGGTGGATGTGGTGTACCTTGACTTTCAGAAAGCCTTTGACAAGGTTCCACATAGGAGATTAGTGGGCAAAATTAGAGCACATGGTATTGGAGGTAGGGTACTGACATGGATAAAAAATTGGTTGACAGACAGAAAGCAAAGAGTGGGGATAAATGGGTCCCTTTCAGAATGGCAGGCAGTAACTAGTGGGGTACCGCAAGGCTCGGTGCTGGGACCGGGACTGTCATATGTTGAAAGACTGGAGCGACTAGGCTTGTATACACTGGAACTTAGAAGGATGAGAGGAGATCTTATCGAAACGTATAAGAATATTAAGGGGTTGGACACGTTAGAGGCAGGAAACATGTTCCCAATGTTGGGGGAGTCCAGAACAAGGGGCCACAGTTTAAGAATAAGGGGTAGGCCATTTAGAACTGAGATGGGGAAAACCTTTTTCAGTCAGAGAGTTGTGAATCTGTGGAATTCTCTGCCTCCACTCTGGCAGTGGAGTCCAATTTTCAGTGTCCTGATCCAGTCCATCTCCCATGACTCTGAATCTCAGCTGATCTCCATGTCTCCTGTAGGTGATGTCGGTGTCTCCTCGTACTTTGTAAGACACCGGTCCTGTTTGATCCACTATGACTCCAGGAATCCATTTGCGTCCATATGTTGTATGCTAACCCGTCTCACTCGTCGATTTCTTCTCAGCAGGGGATAATGTGCGTGATGAGAAGGCGATGGGGCGCTCCTCCCCTGTAGGCATTTTGTGTTGTATGACAGCTCCAATGCCATACGCTGAGGAGTCACACGCCAGAGTGAGAGGAAGCTTTTGGTCATAGTGCCCCAGGATCTTGTCACTTGTGAGCAGCGATTTGCACTTGTCAAAAGCTTTCTGCTCTCGACTTTTCTACTCCCACGACACCTGGTCTTTCAGCAACCTGTACAGGGAAGCAAGCACGGTGCTTTGGTTGGGCATGAACCGTCCATAATAATTCACTAGTCCCAAGAAAGCTCTCAGCTCTTTCACACAGGTGGGGGCTGGTGCATCCTTTATTGCTCTGACTTTCTCCGGTGACGGCTGGATGCCCTGGCTGTTTAACACATGACCCAAGTATTCGATTTGTTTCTTTCCAAACTCACACTTTGACTCCCTGACTCTCAGTCCGCTCTCCTCCAGTCTCTGTAGCACTTTATGCAGGTTTTGCAGATGCTCTTGTTCAGTTTTTCCTGTGATGAGGAGATCATCCAAATACACCACTACATCCAGATCTTTCATGAGGTTCTCCATGATTCTTTGGAAGATGGAGGGTGCTGCGCTCACACCAAAAGCCAGTCTGTTATAGACAAATAAGCCTCGGTGTGTGTTAATGGTCAACAGTTTTTTTGATTCATCCTCCAGAAGTACCTGCTGGTACGCTGAGGCGAGGTCGATCTTTGAAAACACTGTTCCTCCACTGAGGGTTGCATTCTTCATGACTACATCTCTGGACTGGGCCCAGGAGCAGTCACCCGAGATGTTAACCACCAGGAATTTGAAGCTGCTACCTCTCTCCATTGCAGACTCGTCAATGAACGCTGGCACGACGATTAGTTCCTTGGTTTGCTGACACTACTAATCTTCTGGAATTCTTTGAGGATGTAACTAGGAAAATTGACAGGGGAGAGCCGGTGGATGTGGTGTACCTTGACTTTCAGAAAGCCTTTGACAAGGTTCCACATAGGAGATTAGTGGGCAAAATTAGAGCACATGGTATTGGAGGTAGGGTACTGACATGGATAAAAAAATTGGTTGACAGACAGAAAGCAAAGAGTGGGGATAAATGGGTCCCTTTCAGAATGGCAGGCAGTAACTAGTGGGGTACCGCAAGGCTCGGTGCTGGGACCGGGACTGTCATATGTTGAAAGACTGGAGCGACTAGGCTTGTATACACTGGAACTTAGAAGGATGAGAGGAGATCTTATCGAAACGTATAAGAATATTAAGGGGTTGGACACGTTAGAGGCAGGAAACATGTTCCCAATGTTGGGGGAGTCCAGAACAAGGGGCCACAGTTTAAGAATAAGGGGTAGGCCATTTAGAACTGAGATGGGGAAAACCTTTTTCAGTCAGAGAGTTGTGAATCTGTGGAATTCTCTGCCTCCACTCTGGCAGTGGAGTCCAATTTTCAGTGTCCTGATCCAGTCCATCTCCCATGACTCTGAATCTCAGCTGATCTCCATGTCTCCTGTAGGTGACATCAGCTCCTCTATCCGTGGCAAGGGATAAGTCTCTGTGGTGGCAGCTTGGTTTACAGTGAGTTTGTAATCTCCACACAGACGAATGGTATGGTCCTATTTTTCAACAGGAACAATGGGTGCTGCCCATTCACTATGTTTGACTGGAGTAATTATGTTGGCCTTTTCCAGTCGGTCCAATTCAGCCTCCACCCGTGCTTTCATGGCAAATGGCAGTGGGCGGCTTTTGCAAAACTTTGGGCCAAGTTCATCTTTAAACACTTCAGAGTGTAACTCCAGTACATCCTGTATTGATGTCAGGTGAGGCATTTCCTTAATATGCTTTATGTCTTCCTGATGAGACTTGTCACTGGCATGTTTAATTTCTTTCCAGTTTAAGGTGAGCTTTTTTAACCAGTTCCTTCCACACAAAGCTGGTCCTGCTCCCTTTACCACAATCATTGGTAGCTGCTCACTCTGACTCTCATAGCTGACAGTGGCTTCAAACTGTCCCAACACAGGAATAACCTCCCCTGTGTATGTCTTCAGTGTGACTTCAGCAAGCCCAAGTGGTTGCTTTAAAAAGGTGGTCTGAAACAGCTCCTCTGAGATGATGCTCACGGCAGCTCCGGTGTCAATTTCTAGTTTGACTTCTTTGCCATTAACCACAAAACATGCCCTGTATGCTTGTTTACAGTTTTTGCCATTTACTAATGAAAACATGGGCAACACTATTTCTTCTGCCTCCACATACTTTGTGTTTTTATCAGTCTGTCGTTTATATCTGCTCTGTGTCGGTGCCGCCGCCACTTTTCCTCTGCATGCTCTTTTAATATGCCCGGTTTTACCACAGTTGTAACACTTTGCGTCTTTAAAGCGACACACCTGTGGGCTGTGATTTTTGCCGTTACATCTGTGGCAGTTCCTCCCCGTTTGCTTAGCCGTGTGCACATCCACTTTATGCACTTGGTTCGGACGCGCCTCGTGTCCCCGCAGCTGCTGCGTGTCTCTCTCCACAGTCTCCATGCTGAGGGCGACTTCAAATGCCCGTGCAAAAGTCAGGTTGGACTCCGACAACAGCCGGCGCTGGCTTGCCTCGTTACAAATCCCACTGACAAAACGGTCACGAAGCGTCTCGTTCAACGTCGCTCCAAACTCACAGTTAACTGCACACTGTTTCAGCTCCGCAACGTAACTGGTCACAGACTCGTCCGCCCGCTGGTTGCATCGGTTAAAGCGGAATCTCTCCGCAATAAGCAACGGCTTGGGTTCAAAATGAGTCTTTAAAATGTTCACAATGTCGCCGTAGGACTTATGTTTTGGCTTCAGCGGCTGCACCAGGTTCCTTAACAGACCATATGTAGATGCTCCCATCACACTTAACAGAGTAGCCACTTGCTTCTCCTCTGCAATGTCGTTAGCCTCAAAAAACTGCTCTAAACGTTCCACATACGCCGACCAAGACTCCGTCTTCGGGGCGAACTCCCCTATGGAACCTATGATAGGCATTTTCTGCTTGTTTTATCCTCGTCGCCAACTTTAACTGTGGTGTATTATGATAAGAATCGACGAGTGAGACGGGTTAGCATACAACATATGGCCGCTTTACTTCAACACCACCTGAGAGCTAATACAGGTATCCCACAATGCTTTATACCCGGAACTACGGCAAGGCTCAGCTGCCAAAACACAAAAACTCAAATGGTAAATACACCACACTTTTTCAGTCAGAGAGTTGTGAATCTGTGGAATTCTCTGCCTCCACTCTGGCAGTGGAGTCCAATTCTCTGAATGCATTCAAGAGAGAGCTAGATGGAGCTCTTAATGATAGCGGAGTCAGGGGGTATGGGGAGAAGGCAGGAACGGGGTACTGATTGAGAATGATCAGCCATGATCACATTGAATGGTGGTGCTGGCTCGAAGGGCCGAATGGCCTCCTCCTGCACCTATTGTCTATTGTCTATTGAGGGAGGTTGTCGTTGTGGCAACACTCAGCCACGTGGCCCATCTCCTCCTGCACGCTGGTTGATCACCCACGGCCCGTGATTCAGGCAGGCACGGTGCAATCCGAGAGGTGCACAGCCATGCAGTCGTGGGGATAAGGAGACTATGTCGGGGGACCAGGCACGCAGCCGTGAAGAGTCTCGGGTACTGACAGTGAGATGTTACCAACCCACACTGATTGACATCTGCCAACAAGGAAGTCGCAGATCCAGTTGCAACAGGAGGCCCAGGTCTTGGAGCTTGGCCAAGGGTTGTGAGGGGATGGTAGAATTGATCACCAAGCTGTGGTCAATGGGCAGTAGATTGTTGTACGTGTTTCTGTTATCCAGATGTTCCAATGCAGAGTGGAAAGCCAGTGTGAAAGCATCTGTATTGATCCGTTGTGGCGAGAGGCAGATTTCTTTTAGCCAAAATGGCAGACTATTTTTTAAATCCCTTGATTTCATAGCCATGAATCAGTATTTTAATTTATGGGATTTAGGCGACACAGTGGTGTAGTGGTAGAGTTGCTGCTTCACAGCATGAGAAACACGGTTTAATCCTGACCTTGAATGCTGTCTGTGTGGAGTTTGCCGATTCTCCCTGTGACCATGTGGTTTTGCTTCGGGTGCTCCACTTTCCTCCCGCATCCCAAAGAAGTGCAGGTTTGTAGATTAATTGGCCCTCTGTAAATTGCCCCTATGTTATTCATGCCCAAGGTCACTCTTGATATGAATCTTAGGCGAGTCATTTTCAGTTATGAGATCTTCAAAGGAATAGGCGATGTTTCAGGTCGAGACCCTTCGTCAGACTGAAGAGTTTGAAGAAGTCGTGAGTCTGAAGAAGGGTCTCGACCCGAAACGTCACCTATTCCTTTTCTCCAGAGATGCTGTCTGACCCGCTGAGTTACTCTAGTTTTTTTGTGTCTACCTTCGGTTTAAACCAGCATCTGTAGTTCCTTCCTACACATGATATCTTCAAACTCAACCGCAGTCACAATATTTTTAAATTAAATATTTCCTCACAAATTTCCGGCAATGATAACAGGACATGCCGGCAGCATTTAAAAAAAAGACACAAAGTGCGGCATAACTCAGCAGGTCAGGCAGCATCTTTGAAGAACATGGATGGGTGACGTTTTGTATTGGGACCCATCTTTGGGCTCATTATTGGGTGGGGGAAGGGGAGGGGAAGGGTGGGGGGAGGGGAAGGGGAAGGGGTGGGGAGGGGAGGTTGGGGGGAGGTGGAGGGGAGAGGGAGGGGAGGTGTGGAGGTGAGAGGGAGGGGAGGGGAGGGGGTGCAGGGAGGGGTTGGGGAGGGGAAGGGGGGTGGGAGGGGAGTGGGGGGAGGGGATGGGAGAGGGGGAGGAGAGGGGGAATAGGCGGGGAGTGGGTGTGGGAGGAGGGGGCTGGAGTCAGTGAGGGGGGAAGGAGGGGGGTTGGGGGAGGGGAGGAGAGGGGATGAGGGGGGGATGGAGTGAGTGAGGGGGAGGAGGGGGGATAAGGGGGGTTGGAATGGAATGAGTGAGGGGGGAGGAGGGGGGATAAGGGGCTTGAAGGAATGGAGTGGGTGAGTGATGTGGAAGTGGCAGAGGGGAGGGTGCTAGACCAATGCAGGAGAGGCTTTGGGTCCATGGCTCGCTCTGGCTGCAACACTGGCAGCACAGTGCCAAGGTGAGTGGCACCCTCTCCCCTCCCTGCCCGCCCACGGCCCCGGGGGACACTCCCCGCCCGGCAACGGGCTTTGTCAGTTGGGGAGGCTCGCCCCAGGGGAGGCCCACAGGAGAGATTTGGACGCAACGGGTCCACCCCAGTCTAGTAATTTTTTTAAATCATATATCAACATCAATTGGATTGTTGCAACAGTAATAAAACTAAAACTGATCCAGAAGAATTGTGCAGATATTAGGCAGTAGTTGTTCATGTTTTTAAAATAGGACCATAACACCATGAGGGACTGTGTGGCAATTATAAAAGCACTATGTCTCCACAGCAATTATACTCTGTGCAAAGCAACTTCACTGAAACTCGAGACCCAGTCCTACTGCAGTAGTCAGGCAGCAGGCAGGCACCTCTCTGAGTGAGAGAGTCAGACCGCAACATCAATGTGCTCTGTTATTGTTCATTCATTATGTATCGTGACATTAATAGAACAGCGCAGATCACCCTGGGACTTTTAATGAGGGAACAACTATGTTTTGTTTCGAGAGATGCTTTGAAACAAAACCCAGGCCTGCACTGTTTGTTGACGTGACGTTCAAAGTGAACATGGATTATTTGAGTTTATTCTGGTTATTTGGGACTGCAGTGAAGCAGTGTATATGCAGTGGAGCAGTTTTTAATAGGATAGCACTTGGTTTGTTGTGCGTTTTGTTACTTGAGATGTTCTGTAGCTGACTGTGAAAGCTTTTATAGAGCTGATGAAATATTGAAAGAAATCCCTCCTCCCTGAAAATACTCATCTGAGGATGGGATCCAGGCTTGTTGCCAGAAGATGCAAGATTTTTAATATTCTGAGGAATATATGGAAAATAATGTGTAGGAAGGAACTGCAGATGCTGGTTTGAACTGAAGATAGACACAAAATGCTGGAGTAACTCCGCGGGTCAGGCAGCATTTCCGGAGAAATGGAATAGGTGACGATTCAAATTGGGACTCTTCTTCAGATTCAAAAAAGAATAGATGACGTTTCGGATTGAAACCCTTCTTCAGGTCTGAAGAAGGGTCTCGATCTGAAATGTCACCTATTTCTTTTCCCTTGAGATGCTTTCTGAACCGCTGAGTTATTCTCGCTTTTTGTGTCAATATGCAAAATGTTCATTCTCTTGATGATCTCCCTGGGAGGGCTCTCCTGACAGGTCCTCCCTCTGAAGCTGACTGCTACCTGACACTGTGGCCACAACTGGTCCTTCCCCCTTTCTGCCTTTGACTATTTTCTCGTTAATAGGCGCTGAAACCCTTTCCGTATCTTTTTAAGTCACTATATCACAGCAAGTTATCATGGACAGCATACTTTAATGTCACTTGCACCGTGTATAGTGACAACCCTGCTATACATTGGGCACTGTCATACGAAGCATAAGACAGCAGACCACACTGAGTCCATACTTGAGTCACCAGGTTTCTGGCGACAATGGTACCCTTCTGCTCCAAAATCTTTGAAAAAGATTTTTAACTTGGCCATAAAGGCCTGATGTCCTGGCGGTAGCATTGGGTCGGAGTTGCAGGGGCCGGCCTGGCCTGGGGATGTGTCGATGTCCTCCACCACTGTTCTGATGCTCCCTGCCGCTGCAGCCCGTGTCCGATCCACTTGCTCGGCCTCTTGCAGCAGGCGAGTGATGCAATCAAGCCTCAGGCTGGTGCAGGGCTTCCAGCGTCCCACTGCACCAACTCAACCTCTCTCATGCCTCTTCGGCATTGACCCGTGAATAGACCATCCCTCGCCACCGGCCATCGTTCAGCCCCTGTGTCCCGGGCGTTTTCCCTGACCACCCAGAGTGTCTCCGAGCACCTTCGAGGGCATGGGAGGTGAGCCACCAGCCCGCTCACTGGTATCAATTATTCCTTCCGTCTGTTGCCCTCCACCATCTTGCGGTTTATTCAAGCATTGTACAACAGTAAACCAGGCACTGTTGCTTACAGATGACACTTCAGATATCCAGCCACCAGCAGATGGCCACAAGAGGACCATCCTAATCAAAATTCTACAGGTTCAATAAAGTATTAATCTGGTCGTTTCTTTGCGAGCATTACATATGCGAGAAATTTAATTCCAGATTTATTTAATTGCCTATGGTAGGAGTTCAATTGGTACCTTCAGACAAATATTCCAGATTTCAAGATGCCAGACTAATCACTGGGGAATGTTAGTTGCCAATTGCCTTCCTTGTGGTGATAAGTTACTGCCCTGGTATCTACAGAAATGGGAGACTTATTTGGACTCGGGGGATTCAGTCACAGCAAGGCAGCTGAGGCATTTTACTACAAGCAATTAAATACATTTGTAATCAAAATTATAGTGTCGGTAATTACAAAACTATCCGATGGTCATAAAAAGGACATTTGATTCACTAATGTCCTGAGGGAAGGAACTTTGCCAACCTCTCCCTCTGATCTGATCCAGAAAGTGGTCCTGACTCTGAAATGGGTCAGCAAACTACTCAGTGCAGGAGGCAATTGGGCATGGGGAAAAACCCTGGCCTCTCATGTGACATTCACATCTTGTGAATAAGGAAAAGGCACCCCTTTCACAATGCCAGTCCGGCAATCAGCCGTGCCTCTTACACCATTCCAATGAGTTATTGTTAAAACTAAAATGGGAGAGCAATTGGAAAGAAACTGGCCTTGCAGAAATAATTTCTACATGCCACAACTACTTAGAACACGCACATTCAATCACCTAATTCACAGGAGAAATTACCTACTTTCTCCATTCCCCGCTCTGTTTAGTTTAGCTTATTATTGTCACATGTACCAAGCATAGTGAAAAGCATTTTGTTGCATGCTATCCAGTCAAAGAATAGACTATACATGATTACAATCAAACCGTACACAATGTACAGATAAAGGGTACAACATTAAGTGCGAGATAAAGTCCGATGAAACATAGATCAAAAGTCTGCAATGAGATTGATGAAGGACCGCACTCCAGCTGATGAGAGAGGATGGTTCAGTTGCCTGATAACGGCTGGGTAGAGACTGTTTCTGAATCTGGAGTTGTGCCTTTTGAAACTTCTGTACCTTTTGCTTGATGGGAGAGGGGAGATGACGGTGCCTCGTCCTTGATTATGCTGCCAGCCTTGCGAGGCAGCGTGAAGTGTGGATGAAGTCCATGGAAGGGATGCTGGTACATAGGAATGTTGATTCGATTGGCAAAAAAGCTTTTTCATGAAGATATGCTTCAAGCTGTATATCTTGCATACAATATTCTTGATACAAAGAAATCTACACATACAATTAAACCAAAGGTGTCACTATTGCCTGCGGGAATACTATCACTTCGACATATAGTGGCATCAAACCGTGAGTGGATAATGTGGCCTGACACGGTGCATATCGAAAGATTGCTGCAAGCCAGGCGTTGTCACTGTGATAATGTTAAACAGCATCCATTGGCTCTCTGAGATGGTGTAATGAATGTCAGCACAGGAGGAAGGTACTGCAAATGCTGGTTCACACCGAAGATAGACACAAAATGCTGGAGTAACTCAGCAGGCCAGGCGGCATCTTTGGAGAGAAGGAATGGGTGACATTTCGGGTGAAGACCCTTCTTCACAGGTCTCGACCAGAAACATCACCCATTCCTTCTCTCCAGAGATGCTGCCTGTCCCGCTGAGTTACTCCAGCATTCTGTGTCTATCTTCGATTTAAACCAACATCGGCAGCTCTTTCCGACGCACAAAGGCTTCTACTGTCAACATAAGCACGCCATCAGTGCGATGTTTAGCCCTGTGTGGATCTGTCTACAACACACAGAATAGTTCAGCTCTGTAAGGTTGGATCACTTGGGATCCAGGGAGAGCTCATCGATGGGAAAGAGAATTGGCTTCATGGAAGGAAACAGGGTGATGGTGGAAGGTTATATTTTGGATTGTAAGCCTGTGACGAGTGGTGTGCCTCAAGGGCTGGTGCTGGGCCCATTGCTGTTTGTGATTTATATCAGTGATTTGGATGGGAATGTACAAGGTGTGATTAGTAAATTTGCAGATGACGCTAAATATAGTGAAGCTATCACATAGATAGCAAAGATGATTATCAAAAATTACAGCAGGATGTTGATCAGCTGGGTAGGTAGGCTAAGAAACAGCAAATGATCTTCTCTAGCATATCAGGCTGTCAATGCCCCAGGAGACATGAGAAATGTTTGCAGTCTGTTTGAAGAAGGAGCCTAACCCGATACATCACCTATGCATGTCCTCCAGAGACGTGTGATGCGCTGAGTTTTTCCAGCACTTTGTCCCCCAAACTGAACCCGGTGCCCCGTGACTGGACCAGTGGTTGCAAATGTTACTGCTGCTGCCTTTAGTTTTGCCTTTGGCCCCTTCACGACCGTGTTAGTGGAGCTAGTGATAAGTAACGTGTGCACACACACACATCAGCCTCGGCAACAATGAAACTCATCAGTACGAGCTTGGGATCTGCTGCTGCTCCCTCAAGGCTGCCCGAAGGTGCGGAGCGCCAGTGCTTCTGTGCCGTCGATAATGACGTCTCCCACTGATCATCCACGAATGCCTGTCAGCCTTAAGCTTCAACGTGTGATCACAATGTGTACAATGTAGGTGGGTGCCAGGTTCCTGAACATCTGCCCGAAGGCAGTGCACCTGCATATTCTCCAAGACGTGAAAAGCAGACTTACAAGCCGCTTATTTGGACTCCAGAGGCATCTATTAAACACGGCTCGCAGATCCTCGGACATCAGGTGAAGTGGCAGAAACATTGCAATGAATGGCATACATGCTCCATTGGATCTTGATGTGACCTTGGTTTAACAATGCATCTGAACGATGGCAGCCCAAGCACTGCACCACATTGTCTTTAGACTTTAGAAATGCAGCGTGGCAACAGGCCCTTCAGCCCATCGACTCTGTGCCGACCAGCAATCACCGCGTCCATTTGCACTATCCTACACACTAGGGAAAATTTGCAATTTATAAACGTCAATTAACCTACAAACCTGTACATCTTTGCAGTGTGCAAGGAAACCGGAGCACCCGGAGAAAACCTATGTGGTTATAGGGAGAACATACAAACTCCGTACAGACAGCAGCCGAGATTAGGATTGAACTGGGGACTCTGGTGCTGTAAGGCAGCAACACTACCGCTGTGCCACTGTACCACCCTGACTCCTGGTCTCCTGGTCAAATATCTGGCAACAGCAATAAGGACCCATGACCTTTCGACTAGTGGAAGTGTCATCAACTGAGTGATGGGAAGCAGATAAATATTTGAACAGTTTCTAACATGCTATCTTGTCAAATCTTTGCCCATTTTTCTTATGGCTCCACACTCTGCTATTATGGATTAAGTATGTGTGGCTTAAGATGAGCAACTGGAGAGTGGCAGGTAACGGGCAGTGAATCTCCACCCGCTGACTATTTTTGATCTTGTGTGCAAGTATATAAAGTAATGTGATTCACATGTGAAATATGCAGTCAACATGAAGATCAGACTTGGAGAGATATATTATACAGCTGCACAATGACTACATCTGGGCCCAGGGCCACATGTGAACAGCGCTCTGTAAAATGGATATTGCTGTGTACATAGATAGATTTTCATGTACCTAGCTGCAATGGGGGAAATAATTTTTATACAAGGGCATGGAAAATCCACGCTGATGGGGTCTCTTGTTAAATTGAGCACTAATATTTGTAGACGTACATTCGTTATGCTTTTAATGTTAATGTGTGTGTATTTTTTTTCATGATTTTCTTTTCCATTCTCCCTTGCCAAATAACAATGTGTTGATATTCTCGCCAGTCGCTGGGGCAAACATGTCTAGTCCACAGATGTCTGTGTAAATGCAATCAAAGTAGCTGTTTGGCTGGTTGACTAAAGTCCAGCACAGTGCGTTTAGCACAGTTGAGTTTAATTACCAGCTTCTATGGGCTGACCCCGACTTCATCCAACTCGACAGGGTGGATAATACAGTGGCCCCAATGAACAGCTGTGTCCAGAGATATAACTCTGCCAGTGTTATGTAACCTGGATATCAGAATCACAGCCCAGTCCAGGGAAACAGGTCTGTTCTCCTGCACTTATATGCTTGTTCCTTAACATACT
This sequence comes from Rhinoraja longicauda, assembly GCF_053455715.1. Lineage (NCBI taxonomy): Eukaryota > Metazoa > Chordata > Chondrichthyes > Rajiformes > Arhynchobatidae > Rhinoraja > Rhinoraja longicauda. The sequence goes on along the minus strand of NC_135959.1, from coordinate 73,756,941 downwards.
TTGATATAATTTTGGCTCTTTGGCTTGGCCACTGACGCCCCCAGCCGTTGCACCCCCCCTTCAGTTACCTCGGGAAGTGACTGAGCTTCAAAGGTATTTAACAAATGTAAGCTTCCTTCCATAGTGTGGTCACAACAAGGAAAGTGAATTATTGGCACAGACGGAATTCAGTGGGTGTGACTTAATATCTATCCATTAGAGCGGTAATTGCAAAGTGACCATGATTCTGCACACTTCAGGAAGTAGGCAGGAATACTCTTGCACCCGTGCTGAGACCACTGAAATATGCAGCGAATGCAGGGATATGGATCATGTGCAGACAGATAATCAATGGCCTTGGCATCATGCTTGGCACAGACATTGTGGGCCTAAGGGCCTGCTGTTGTGATGTACTGTTCTATGATCTATGAGCTGATAATGTCCTCACATAGAACATAGATCAAGTACATTATAAGAATAGGAAGGGCGGCACGGTGGCGCAGCGGTAGAGTTGCTGCCTTACAGCGAATGCAGCGCCGCAGACTCAGGTTCGATCCTGACTACGGGCGCTGTCTGTACGGACTTTGTACGTTCTCCCCGTGACCTGCGTGGGTTTTCTCCGAGATCTTCGGTTTCCTCCCACACTCCAAAGATGTACAGGTATGTAGGTTAATTGACTGGGTAAATGTAAAAATTGTCCCTAGTGTGTCCCTAGTAGGATAGTGTTAATGTGCGGGGATCGCTGGGCGGCGCAGACTCGGTGGGCCGAAGGGCCTGTTTCCGTGCTGTATCTCTAAATCTAAAAAAATCTAAATCTAAATCTAAACAGGTCTTTCGACCCACAAAGTCTGTGCTGAACATGATGCCAAGACCATTACTTATCGAATGCACACAATCCATATTCTTGTGTAGGAAAATAACTGCAGATGCTAATACAGAAGGTATCACAAAATGCTGGAGTAACTCAGCCGGTCAGGCAGCATCTCTGGAGAAAAGGAATGGGTGACGTTTCGGGTCGAGACCCTTCTTCAGACTGATTCTTCCATTCTTCCATTTCTTGAATCCATATTCTTCCATTTCTTACATATCCATATGCCTGCTCAAAAGGATTTTAAATGTCTCTAACATATCTGCTTCAACCATTGCCCCTGGCAGTGCGTTCCAGGCACTCACCTCTGTGTAATAAAAAATCTGCCCCATACCAACTACTTTACATTTTCCCCCTCTCACCTTAAAGCTATGCTCTCTAGTATTTGATTTTTTTCCCATCCTGAATGTCTATCCTATTTATGCGCCTCATAATGTTATATACTTCTATTGGTTCACCAGGTACCTTCGGTTTTCCAGTTCCATATAAAACAACTTGTTTGTCCAACCACTCCCTGTAGCTATTTCCCCCTAATCCAGGCAGCATTCTGGTAAATCTCTGCACCTTTTTCAAAGCTTCCACATCTTTCTTGTAATGGGGCGACCAGAACAGCACGCAATGCTCCAATTGCAGCCGATCCAAAGTCCTATAAAGCTGCATCATGACTTCCTGATTCTTACACTCAGTGCCCGACCTATGAAAGCCATATGCCTTCTTTATCTATCTCTATCTACTTGTGTTGCCACTTTCACAGAGTTATGGACTTGGACCTCTGTACATCAACGCTGTTAAGGGTCATGCCATTAATTGTATATTTTCTCCTAACATTTGACCAGCCAAAGTGCAACACCTCACACTTGCTCAGATTCATCTCAATTTGCCATTTCCCCGCCCATTTTTGTAGCTGATCTATATCCCGTCGTGTACCTTGAGAGGTATGCTGGAATTGGTTCATCTTTGTTATATTTTCATTTGTTACTTCCACTGAGGTCTGCTGGTGAGCCTGGCCATGGCTTGCCGGCATCTGGCAATTGTCATCAGTTCTGTTTCCTCTGCTCTTTTCAGTGGACTTTTGTGGTGCTGTATTTTCCATTGTGAGCAGTTATCCTCCTGCCCCGATTTCATAGAACTTCCAGTCAAGAGCTGGCAGTTTCTTTGCAAACTCTCACCCTCTGCTTCTGAAGCAGGTGAAAAATTGGGTTGTGTTTCACTGGTCATAGTTCCTCGGGTCACCGCGTTACCCTGATTCCTTCTCATGGACTCTACCTTCAGAGCCAAATCTTTATGGATCTTTCAGTATTTAGACTGCCAATTAGAGGACACAGCTGCTGCATCGAGATGCTTCATCTGTCAGTACAGGATAATGGTTCAGCACTTTCAATACGCTTTCCATAGCAGTGTTTGCTGTTGCTCCAAAACCCATTTGAATTTATGTAGGAAGGAACTGCAGATGCTGGTTTACACCAATGTCTGCAGTTCCTTCCTACACATTTTGTCTGCTCTACTGCAAAATCTCCTCAAGGTATGTCTACTTTGAAGAACTTTCCCCTGCAATCACAGGAGATTCAACACCTATCCCTATACCTCCTCCCTCGACTCTGTCCAAGGACCCCGACAGTCCTTCCAGGTGAGGTTCACTTGCATTTCCTCCAACCTCATCTACTGTATCCGCTGTTCCAGCTGTGGACTCCTATATATCGGCGAGACCAAGCGCAGGCTCGATGATCATTTCGCTGAACACCTCTGCTCAGTCCGCCTAGGCCAACGTGATCTCCCGGTTGCTAAATACTTTAACTCCCCTCCCATTCCCACGTTGACCTTTCTGTCCTGGGCCTCCTCCACTGTCAGTGAGGCTCAACGCAAATTGGAGGAGCAGTACCTCATATTTTGCTTGGGCAGCTTACACCCCAGCGGTATGAATATTGATTTCCCTAACTTCAAGTAATCCTTGCTTTCCCTCTCTCTCCGTCCCTCCCCGTCCTAGTTCTCTGAGTAGTTTCATTGTGCTTCTGATTAATTTTACTGATTGTATGCCTCCTTGTCACCTTCCCCTCAGCTAACAATGGTCCATTCTATATTTTCCTATCACCATCTGCTTTGATCTGTTGTTTTCACTCCTTACTCTTCCATATCACCAGACTCCCTCTCCCATGACTCTCAGTCTGAAGAAGGGTCTCGACCCGAGAGGTCACCCATTCCTTCTATTGAGAGATGCTGCTTGTCCCGCTGAGTTACTCCATCATTTTATGTCTATCTCCTATTTGAATTTACCATGCATCTCAAGAACGCTTATAATGCAAATTTGGGGGGAAAGCCTCCAATATTTTGCAGATATACAAAATCTTTTCGACTGCCCTTGTGCACTAATTTAGTTCCTTAGATTTCCTCTACATGCACGAGGCAGGCAGTACTATTATTTTGTGTCTATCTTCAGTATAAACCAGCAGCTGCAGATCCTTCGTACACATTCCGACCCACGAACTTACTCCAGCATTTTGTGACAATTATTGTAAAAACTGACTTGGCTCTGAGCAGCCTCGACTTTTTTCAGTTAAATATTAATAGCTCTCTGTAAATGTACTCTACCATTTACCAGATTAACTATTGGCATTCCCTTGTCCAATGCTCATTTTGGCATTTTAAGGCATGACTTTTTATATTGGAGTTAGCGTGATATTTTAATTGGCGCTTCATCTGATGTGTTTATAATGTAATGTCATCCACAATCCTGAGAGATTACATACTTTAATAATTACAACCCTAAAATGGACCCCAGCTGTTGTAGACATCTTCAAGCTGTTTGATTCTATGGCTTGGTTTGTGACCTTGTGCATGTGTTACTAATTCTCAGTTTTGCAGGAGATTGGTATCTACAATATATCTGGATAACTGCCGACTGATATAAAGAAAGCATCTCATTCAGCTGCAAGACCCTTTTATATATTACTTCAATGCAATGCTTCCCTGAAAGTTAACAGCCAGCTGTTCTGTGGAAACAAGGGAATGCAGATGCTGATTCACAAAAAAAGACACAAAGTGCTGGAGTAACTCAGTGGGTCAGGCAACATCTCTGGAGAACATAGATCGGTGATGTTTCGGGAGGGGATCGGGTCGGTCTGAAGAAGGGTCCTGAGCAGAAACATCACCCATCCATGTTCTCCAGAGGTGCTGCCTGACCCGCTGAGTTAATCCAACACTTCGTGACCTTTTGTGTAAACCAGCATCTGCAGTTCCTTGTTTCGACAAGAACAGAGAACAAGCTGATTATTTGTGTCTGAAGAATGTAGAATAACAGGCAGTTAGTTTTGGGGAAAAGTTGGATGAATTATGGAACGTCAAAGATGAAAGATGGAACGCCATTGACACGGCGCCTTTTCTTCAGTATATTTTGCAGCCAATGAAATACTTGTGAGATGTAATGATGCAGGTATCGTGGCTGCCAATTTGCACATGGCATAGTCCCACAAATAGGAAAGAGCAACCTCATTTGTTACAACTGTTCGTTACTGTTACAACTGTTCGTTTCGTTGGGTTGCTGCTGTCTAAATTACCTAAATTATTGCATCGTATGGGAGGCGCATTCCCAATCTCGTTGTACCCCTGGGTACAATGACAATAAAGATATATTGTATTGTATTGTATTGTATTGTATTTGCTCTTGGTTTTGGCTGAAGAATAGGCGACAAGTGGAGGTTCAGTTCTCGACTTTGAGTACTGCCATTGGATCTATTGAGAAGGCACCTTGGATACGGGTGTCGCTTCCAAGACAATGCTAAAATATTGGTCTCGGTTATGTGCTCAGTCTTGAGTCTGGTGAAACGTGTTGGAATAGTAATACTAAGAATGTTGCTTTCAATTCCACATGGTACGTAGATATCGGAGAAAGACTACTACCTCTAAACACCAAAATTGCACATTGAAGTGCCATTTTCAAACCACGCGTGGATCATTGAAACAATTTGTTTTTAGCCAGCACTATTATTTTTTCCTTGAATGAACCTGCTAATAATTCTTGGCATTCTCAGCCACCTTTTCATGTGACATGCAGTCCTGGAGGTGAGGCACTGCAAAAGAGACAAGCATCTGTCTGTGTTCAATGGTACATTATTGTCATATGTCACCGAGGTACAGTGAAATTATTTTTTTCATACAGTATTACTATCCATAAGCACATCTTAGTTTCACTCCAGGTGTATAGGAATAGTATACTGAGACAGAATACAAGAGTTGCCTGGTTTTTGTTTGTCCTATTCCTATGTTGTAGGCAGCAAAAGTGTCCGTTCATCAATCTTAGCTTTGAAGGTGCCAGCCTGGCGGCAGAATGTAGCATTTATAAAAGTTGCAGTCTCCAATTAGAGTGCTGGCTTTGTACTGAAGTCTTGTCAACAGCAGTTTCTCAATCAAAACTGGCTAACGTGTATTTGTAAGTATGTTTGTGTTTATGTTCTCAGAACACAAATTCCACCTGGAGTCTAGCTACAATTCTACTGAAAACAATACAGCATCACTGCTAGTTTCTAACACCATCCAATCTCCTCACTGGTTGCATTTACATTTTCCTTGTGTTAGATGTACTAGATTTCTCAGAATTTAGATCCAATTGTCGGCTTTTTATGGTTAATGTAGAGTGCTATATGCAGATCTGCAGTGTACAAAAGCTGTTAGGCTTCCATAAGCTAGGGTATTGTCTGATTCACCACATCTCCTATGTGGACATTGTCTCTGGATGTAATGCGCTGCAATGCTGAGAACGAGATTCTGCACTGTATCTTCCCCCTTTCTCTCCTTATTGTACTTAGACTCACAGAGTCACAGCCTTACAGCTCAGAATGAGGCCCTTTGGCCCAGCTAGCCCATGCCGACCTAGATGCCTCATCATCAATGATTCCATTTGCCCATGTTTAGCTCGTATCCCTCTAAACCTTTCCAATCCATGTACTTGTCCAAATGATGTTATAGTAAATGTTACTATATAGTAACATTAGTAGATGTTACTATAAATGATGTTATAGTAGATGTTACTATATGTTATTATAGTAGATGTTACTATAAATGATGTTATAGTACCTCCCTCGACTACCCCCTATGGCAGCTTGTTCCATACATCCACCACCCTCAAATTCCATAAACATGAGTATCATATCATATCATCATATCATATATATATACAGCCGGAAACAGGCCTTTTCGGCCCACCAAGTCCGTGCCGCCCAGTGATCCCCGTACACTAACACTATCCTACACCCACTAGGGACAATTTTTACATTTACCCAGCCAATTAACCTACATACCTGTACGTCTTTGGAGTGTGGGAGGAAACCGAAGATCTCGGAGAAAACCCACGCAGGTCACGGGGAGAACGTACAAACTCCTTACAGTGCAGCACCCGTAGTCAGGATCGAACCTGAGTCTCCGGCGCTGCATTCGCTGTAAAGCAGCAACTCTACCGCTGCGCTACCGTGCTGCCCTATGTATGACTTGCTTGTATTTATTAATGGTGTACCTGAACTGATTGAATAGCAAACAAAACAAAGCTTTTCCCTTTACCGTGGTACACGTGACAATAATAAATCTAAACCTAAAGTGGTAACGAGATTGCACCCATGTGTATGTTTCTGAGTTCCAGTGTACATTTACAATGAAGGCAACATGAGCCTGGAGTCTGGAAGTTGGCTTAGGGCGCTGATGATGGTCTACCTGCCAATGACTAGCATTGATATGCTGCCATTATCTCAGTGCACAGTTTGGAGCTCTCTGCCAAAGCGCACTAATTAGCGAGCGGCTGGTTTTCGGCAGATGCAGCCCGTTCCTCTGCCTGATCAGATTTTGACTGACGTGCTTCATTTGACAATCGTGAGGGTGTGCTTGGGGCAAGGAAAGGTCTAACTAAATGTGGCATTTGGGCGAGCGTTCTTTTTCCTCGTGGGATTGCAAGGGATTTTCCTGGCCATGCCTGCCTGCCAGGTTGTTTTAACTATCTTTTGTTTTGCTTTTGGCTCAACCTGCAGAGGGACCTTTGAGTGTGCATGGGTTTAAGGCAACAGTGAATGTACATCCCTTACGGTTTCTCGTCCCGAGACGCTTCCTGTTGGCTGACTTCACTTCAAACTTACTTGTTTGGCTGTTGCTGCAAATTGCAGTATTGCTGCCACATCTTCGAAGGCAGAAATGCTACAAAAATATTTGCCACAGTAGGGTATAGGCGTGAACACAATTACAGCTTTCAGAAGATATTTGGACAGATGTGGATAGGAAGCGCTTAAAGGGCTTTGGGCCAAATGCAGGCAAATTAGACTCAGAACGTAACTTGTTCAGCATGGACAGGGAGGGCCGAAGGGCCTGTTTTCATGCAACGCTTTATTTTAAATCTGTAGCTTAGAACGTAAAATCATTGCAACATGTAAGACACCAATTTGGCTGATTGAACCAATGTCCGTCTTTACAAGATCAAACTACAATCCAGTTCCCCCACTCTTTCCCTCTGGCTCGGCAAATCACTCCATCTGTGTTTAACAATCCTTTTATGAGCAGGCCAATCTCGGTTCACCACCCTTTCAGTTCTGTGAATGCCAAAATATTTGCTGCAGGACAATGCTTTTGCATCTGTGTCCTCTGATCCTCCGCCCTACTGCCACTGGGAATGTTCTCTTTATCATTTTAACCAGACCATTCATGATTTTTAACACTGACTAAGCAGTGATTCCCCTTGATCCTTGGTGACCACATGTACCAACCTTACAGCAGCCTGATAAACAAGTCTTTGCCTCAACAGAGAAACATTTATTCGCTGTGACGTGTGGGCCCACTGTATCAAACAATGTCTTTATCCAGAAATAGGCTCCAAATTGTGTCTTTGGTTAAACAGCTGCTGTTAGAGTACTTCTCTCTGTCATTGCCAGTGCAGTGGAGTCTAATCCGATTTTTGATTAGTAAGGGCGTCAAAGGGTACCGAGAGAAGGCAGGGGAATGGGGTTGAAAGGGGAAAAATAGATCAGCCATGATTGAATCTCTGGAATTCTCTGCCTCAGAAGGCAGTGGAGACCAATTCTCTGAATGCATTCAAGAGAGAGCTAGATAGAGCTCTTAAGGATAGCGGAGTCAGGGGGTATGGGAAGAAGGCAGGAACGGGGTACTGATTGAGAATGATCAGCCATGATCATATTGAATGGCGGTGCTGGCTCGAAGGGCCGAATGGCCTCCTCCTGCACCTATTGTCTATTGAATGGTGGAGTAGATGATGGGCAGAATGGTCTGTTTCTGCTCCAATGTCTTTTGGTCTTTTGTAATGAGGGCAGAGGGCAGGCTTCACTCACTTGGTAGTCCGAGCATTGTGTTGTTTTATATCTGCTCGTAACTCCACGGCAATTGCTAAAGTAGGATTTGCCAAACTCAATCATCGCTGTGGCAACATAGCTACTTGAAGTGACATGCAGACGGCCTCTGGCGGCATTTACGTTGGATACGACTCCCCTTCAGTGCTCACTCTGCATCAGATGGCTATATTAGGAAAAGCACGCTGTGTGCCAGAGATCGCCCAGACACACTTAGACGGGAAGCAGAACGACAGAAAGGAGATGTCATTAGAATTGTAGAAAAGCACTGAATACTTTCTTTCCCCTATAAAGTAATCATAGAGCAATTTTTGGCACCAGGGAAAGTAATGAAGTAATGTCAATTCCTGTGAAACCATAGACTGAAGTGCTGTATGTATTTATGTACCTATATATTGTGTCTTCAAACATAAAACAAAGTCCCATAATATGCTAAGAAAAAAAGAAATTGAAATTATTCTGTGTGATGGATTTGTTCCCATTCATAGCACGTAACTTGGGATTTTGGAATTATTTTAGAATTATGCAGCAGCTTCTCAGTTACATATCCCGACTTCATCGCAACATTTGCACGATGACAAATGATAAACACCAGTAGTTGAGTAAAGGTTTCTCTGCCCCTAACTTATCAAAAAGTATGTATGTACTCACATTCGAGGCACGGTGGCGCAGCGGTAGTTGCTGCCTTACAGCGAGTGCAGCGCCGGAGACCCGGGATCGATCCCGACTACGGGCGCTGTCTGCTACGAGTTTGTACGTTCCCCCCGTGACCTGCGTGGGGTTTTTCCGAGATCTTCCGTTTCCTTCCACACTCCAAAGACGTACAGGTATGTAGGTTAATTGGCTTGGTATATGTAACATAAATGTCCCTAGTGTGTGTAGGATGGTGTTAATATCATTGGTCGGCGTGGACCCGGTGGGCCGAATGGCCTGTTTCCGTGCTGTATCTCTAAACTAAAGTAAACTACAGGCAGACACCACAATCTATTGGGTGCACTGGTACCTTGCTTAGTGTGACCCCCACACAGCTCGGCTTTGTTGCAGTCCAAATGCCCACAGGTATGTACCCCTATTTTTGTTAAGGAAAGACATCCCAGTTTGTAGGGTAGGACTAGCGTACAGATGATCGCTGGTCAGCGCGGACCTCATTGGGCCAAAGAGCCCGTTTCCTGTATCTCTGAACTAAAAGTGGAACAATGAAATTCTTCCATGTGAGTGCTTGAGTTATTTTTAATGCCATCTAGCTCACACGTACAGCATTCCCATGGGCTTCACTTTGCACCATGCAATTAATATACAGAGAGGAGAGTGCAACACTGCATCTGTGCCACTCAGTTATCTGACCGCACACGACAACTCTACCTACTGTCGTGCTTACCATGGGTTTCTCATTTTGGAAGAAGGGATGGACTTATAACTTGAAAATAATTTGATTTTGATTAGGATATGACCTTTCTGCTGGGGAGACATTTGGGTTATATTTTAAAATTATATAAAGGAGTGGGGATGGCTCTTTGTTACTAACTCTGGTTTAAAGGGTCAGATTCACAGCTGTGGTGGATGAAGCATCATTATTGGAGTAGCATTGTCTTTTTCCCAGCCAGAAACATGAAATTGGTGAATTCACTCCACACTGATGGCTTTGAAGCATGTTATGTTAAACCAACCCCCAGCACATGTCTGCACTCATGAACCAATGAAAATAACACAGCAGTGTTGATATTACCAAACAATTATAGCAATGCAAATGTTTCTATACTGTTTCAATGCTATCATTCCTGTCATTAATACTTTGCAGAAGTCAAGTCAAGTCAAGTCAAGTCAATTTTATTTGTATAGCACATTTAAAAACAACCCACGTTGACCAAAGTGCTGTACATTTGATTAGGTTCCAATAGAAAAAAAAATGAAAACATACAGTAGCACGCAAACAGTTCACAGCGCCTCCTCAATGAGCCTCAAACGCTAGGGAGTAGAAATATGTTTTGAGCCTGGACTTAAAGGAGTCGATGGAGGGGGCAGTTCTGATCGGGAGAGGGATGCTGTTCCACAGTCTAGGAGCTGCAACCGCACAACTTTTCTTATAGCTTCTTTAATTTCCCAGGCAGTTGTAGTTATACTAGACCAAGTGGACCAGTTGGCCCCAAACCGCTCCTGCATTGGTGCAGCACCCTCTCCTCTCCGCCTCCGCTCTTCCCCCCTCCGCCCTCTCCCCCTCCCTCCCTCCTTCCTCCCACCACTCTCCCCCCTCCCTCCTTCCTCCCACCACTCTCCCCCCTCCCTCCCCCCTTCCCTCCCCCTTTGCCTTCCCCTCCCTCCCTTCACTTCACCCCCACACCATCCCCCACAACCCTCCCTCCCTTCCCTCCCCATCCCCCTACCCCCCCTCCCTAGGAGATAGATTTAAACTTAAAAATGTGAATAACTTTAAAAATATAACACCGATTTCATTGAAACTTCTTCCGTTAGCACCAAAGGGACGACGGTGAGTAAGGTGGGCCTAAAATTGTCACGCTATCGTGTACCGTTTTGGCTGTAGTTCAGGAACAAACAAACAAATAAACAAGAGTTTTAGTATATCGATGTTACCTAGGCTTCTCAGTTGGAGATTTGCAAACTGCATCTTCCTATTGCAGCGAGATGGCAGTTTGATAATCTATTTCTCAAATATTGATTAAATGACAATTGCAGTCCAACAGGCTGATGATAACTTCACTTATCTTTAAAATATTGTCTTGGGATTTTTCACGCCCCATGGCGAGTAAACCAGGCTTCGGGTGAATACAGCGTGTCATCCAAAAGCTGGCAGCTGGTATAGTGGAGCACTCGTGGGCGGGCAGAGTGGAGTGGAGTGGAGTGTCAGTAGAGTAATTTCAGTGGCTATAGCCTATCACTCAGTGCTCCAATTAGCAATTGACACCGAGATAACATTGCACACTGACTCAATTACAAAGAAAATCCATCAACGCCTCGACTTCCTCAGAAGATTACGAAGATGCCATATGTAGTGAAATACTCTTTTGAACCTCTGCAGGTGTACTGTGGAGCGACTAGGCTTGTATACACTGGAATTTAGAAGGGTGAGAGGAGATCTTATCGAAACGTATAAGATTATTAAGGGGTTGGACACGTTAGAGGCAGGAAACATGTTCCCAATGTTGGGGGAGTCCAGAACCAGGGGCCACAATTTAAGAATAAGGGGTAGGCCATTTAGAACTGAGATGAGGGAAAACTTTTTCAGTCAGAGAGTTGTGAATCTGTGGAATTCACTGCCTCAGAAGGCAGTGGAGGCCAATTCTCTGAATGCATTCAAGAGAGAACTAGATAGAGCTCTTAAGGATAGCGGAGTCAGGGGGTATGGGGAGAAGGCAGGAACGGGGTACTGATTGAGAATGATCAGCCATGATCACATTGAATGGCGGTGCTGGCTCGAAGGGCCGAATGGCCTCCTCCTGCACCTATTGTCTATCGTCTATTGAGAGCATGCCGACTGGTTGCAGCATTGCATGCTTCGGTGACTCGTACGCCCAAGTAGGAAGGAAGCTGCTGAGAGTGATGGACGCTGCCCAGTCCATCACGGGTATTGACCTCCCCACCATCGAAGGGATCTACAGGAGGCGCTGCCTCAAAAAGGCAGCCAGCATCATCAAAGACCCACACCACCCTGGCCACGCTCCCATCTCGCTGCTACCATTGGGAAGAAGGTGCAGGAACCTGAAAACCATCTGCTCCATTGGAGACCCTCAGACTATCTTTAATTGGACTTTATCTTGCATTAAACGTTATTCCGTCTATCCTGTATCTGTACACTGTGGACAGCTTGATTGTAATCATATATAGTCTTTCTGCTGACTGGATAGCACGCAACAAAAAAGCTTTCACTGTACAATAAATTAAACAAAAAAGAATAAACTAAACTACAAAGATTGCACAGTAAGTTTGTTAACATGTTTACTAAAGCAACGTTACAACAGTTGCAAAAGTTGTTAATGACAGGGAGTGTTGTGCTTGCACACAGTGTTGAAAGGAAAAATATATTGTAGAAATGTCTTTGTGACGTGATTGTTTCATTGGTAAGTTGGGATAATGGCTGGATCACCAACTAACTCGAGCAACAGGGCGGGAATATGATGGAATTTGGCAGTATTGTCAGAATAAACAAATTCAGTTGTGTTATCAACTATATTAGCAGTAAGGTTATTTGTTTCACAGATGCATTTGTGGTTCAGTGTTTGTTTACATACTCATTCTTTGTTTTGAGTTATTGAGTTTCCTCAGTGTTTTCTAAATGTTGATTTCCAGATATCAAAGTGAACACAGGCCCGGTCGGTGATAGTGTAACCTCCCAGGAGCTGTGTGCATTGCCAACTCAATGTGCTGCAAATAGAACTGTCATTTGCACAAGACTTTGGAATCAAAACTGCTCTGAAGTTTGTGGAACAATGTTTTATTCATGAAAATTGATGTACAGAAAAGAAAGGACCTTTGCTGATATTTTTCCTTTTACTCAAAAATAAATTATAAAAATGCTCAACGCGCTGGTGATTCTGGAAACCCAAGAGACTGCAGATGCCGAGATCTGGAGCAAAACACAAACTCGTCGGAGAACTCGGGGGCAGGTCAGGCAGTGTCCGTGGAGGCAAAGACCCCGAATCTGAGGAAGCAAAGGGAGAGTCAACGTTTCAGATCCTGAATCAGGACAGAGGGGAGAGATCTGGTATAAAGAGGTGAGAGGGGTTAGGTACTAGGAAGGGATTTCAATGCTATATGACTCTATATCTAGTTTCATTTAGTTTATTGGCACGTGTACAGAGAGAGGTACAGTGAAAAGCTTATGCTGTGAGCTAACCAGTCAGCGGAAAGTCAATACATGATTACAATCGAGCCATCCACAGTATACAGATATGTCATGGGCCTCCTCCAGTGCCATAGTGAGACCCACCAGAAATTGGAGGAACCTCGTATTTCGCCTGGGCAGCTTGCAGCCCAGCGGTATGAACATTGACTTCTCCAACTTTAGATAGTTCCTCTGTCCCTCTCTTCCCCTCCCCCTTCCCAGTTCTCTCTCTATCTTCCTGTCTCCACCTATATCCTTCCTTTGTCCCGCCCCCCTGACATCAGTCTGAAGAAGGGTCTCGACCCGAAACGTCACCCAATCCTTCTCTCCTGAGATGCTGCCTGACCTGCTGAGTTACTCCAGCATTTTGTGATACCTTTGTATACAGATATATGATAAGGGGAGTAATGTTTAGGGCAAGATATAGTCAAGTAAAGCAAGTCTGAGGGTCTCCAGGAGTCAGGTTGAAGGCCTATACCCTGGGTTTGGAAAGGTGAGGATCAGCTGGCTGTTTGCCGCACTGTTGGTGTGGTGCCAACCTGGTGTTTCACGGTGTCACAAGAGAGTGTATCGTAAAGTGCGGGGCTGATCTACATTATGTTGAACTCTGGTCAGACTACCTCGTGGCACAGACAGCCCACAGCACCTCTCACGGTGAGTCAGTCGGTGTCAGTGATTACAATTGTGTGAGTGTGAGCTGGTGAACAGATGGAACACCCTTGGACCTGACGTATCCCATTGAGGAACAGCTGCCAGAACAAATGCGTATCCACGCTGACACACACAAAAATTCAGCCACTGTATTGGTTTAAAAAAAATGTTTTGAACTTTTTTATTTGTTTATTATATTATCTGTTGAAAACTGTGTTTACAAACGTTTTGTGCTACTGCAAGTAAGAATTTCATTGTTTCGGCATATATGACAATAAGGCACTTTTGACTCTCTTGGCTGGACTCTTGAAGGACACCAGAAGAATGGCCGATTTAACTGGCCAATGTGGATGAATTAGTATTTGTGTAAGACCACAGTGATACCATGCCTTTATATAATACTAGACCAAGTGGAACCATTGGGCCCAAACCTCTCCTGCATTGGTGCAGCACCCTCTCCTACCCCCCTCCCTCCCCACTTCCCCTTCCCACTTCCCCTTCTCCATCCCCCTCAACCCGTCTTATCCACCTTCCTCCCCCCTCCCTCCCTCCTCCCTCCCTCGGAGATTGCTTTAAACTTAAAAATGTGAATAACTTAAAAAATATAACACCGATTTCAATAAAACTACTTGCTTTACCATTAAAGTGATGACGGAGAGTAAGGTGGGCCTAAAATTGTCGCGCTATCGTGTACCGTTTTGGCTGTAGTTCGATCACAAATAAACAAACAAAGGAGAGGTTTGGTATATAGATGCACAAGTAAAGCGTGTGTTGGCATTCGTAAGTTGTGTCTTTGTTTTTGTTTAGTTTAGTTCAGAGATACAACGCAGAAACACTGCGCCGACCAGCGATCCCCGCCGACCAGCAATCCCCGCACACTATCCTACACACACTAGGAACAATTTACACATACGCCAAGCCAATTAACCTACCAACCTCAACGTCTTTGGAGTGTGGGAGGAAACCGAAGATCTCAGAGAAAACCCGCACGGTCACGGGGAGAACGTACAAACTCCGTAAAGACAACACCTGTAGTCAGGATGGAACCCGGGTCTCCGGCGCTGCAAGCGCTGTAAGGCAGCAACTCTACCGCTGCGCTTTGTCCCGGGAATAATTTAGCTGTAGTAGGTTTACCTCAATACTGGAGTGCTCCATTGTGTACAGTACAGTGCTGCAGTGCTGTGTATGTATAGCCTATAATGCTGGAGTGCTCTAGAGTGTGTCATACAATGCTGGAGTGTTGTGTTGTGTTGCGTCAGTACACAGTGCTGAAGTGCCGAATAACGCACAGGGCCGTATAGCGTACAGTGCTGGAGTGATGGCCTCCTTACGCTTTCTGCCAGAGTGCCATTGAATCTGCAGTCTTTTTGAATGTGAAAATAAGTCAGTGGTTACAATTCAAGCAGAGTCAACGTAGCATTTCTAAAGATGATGATGAATATACTCTACAATTTCAGTTGAAGCATTAAAGTGATGCACCGCTGGCCAGCTCCCATTCATCTCAATGTAAACCTAAAAAGTGTACAACATCATTGAAAGCTGGTGTGGCCTTCATCTGTCACCTGACCACCCTGGCCAGGTTATTTCCCTGCCTCTCTCTCAATCAGTAGTGAAACTAAAGGAAGCATTTTGGAAAATATATCAGCAACTTGCTTTTTTAAGAAGATTCTTAGAAATTGGCAATGTGGGATTGGTGACAAATACTGGACAAATGACACAAATAGACACAGAGTGCTGGAGTAACTCAGCGGGTCAGGCAGCATATCTAGAGAACATGGATAGGTGACGTTTCACAGAGTGCTGGAGTAACTCAGCGGGTCAGGCAGCATCTGTGGAGAACATGGATAGGTGACGTTTCACAGAGTGCTGGAGTAACTCAACGGGTCAGGCAGCATCTCTAGAGAACATGGATAGGTGACATTTCAGGTCAGGACCCTTCTGCTGTATGGTATTATTGGTTTATTATTGTCACGTGTACTTGTTTTGCGGGTTATCCAATCTTCGATGCATCACGACAGGATGCTTTCTATGGTGCATCTGTAGATATTGGTAAGTGTTGTTGTAGACATGCCGGATTTCCTTAGTTTTCTTTGGATATGGAGGTATTGGTGTGCTTGCTTGGTCACAGCATCAATTTGTGTGGACCAGGATAACTTTTGTGGTGATATTTACAGACAGGACGTTGAAGCTCTCAGCCACGGCCTCTGCGCACGATCAATGTGGAGTGTGGCGTGTAGACCACTCCACCTCCTGAAGTCAATGTCCAGCACCTTCACTTTACTGAGAAAGAGGTTGTCACCTTGACACAATGTTACTTGGCTCTCGATCTTCTTCCTGCACTCTGTCGCACAACAGTGATGCCATCTGAAACATTATAGATGGAGTTAGGGCCAAGCTTGCCCTTGCAGTTGTGAGTGCAGACAGAGTACAGAAAGGGACTGAGAGCGCATCTTGCAGGGCACCGGCATTGAGAGATTGTGGAGGAGGTGTTGTTACCTGTCCGCACTGATTATGGTCCGTAAGTCAAGGATCCAGTGGCAGAGGTGGGTGCTGAATCCTAGCTCCAGGAGCTCAAGGATGAGTTTGGATGAGATTCTGGTGTTAAATTTGGAGCTATGGTCAGTATATAGGAGTGTGATGTAGGGGTCCTGGATGTGCAGATATTTCAGTGGTGAGTGAGGGGGGGAGAGATGGCATCTACTGTGGACCTGTTGCGACGGTCAGCAAACTGTCATGGTTGAAGGCTGGTTGGGAGGCTGGAGTTAATGTTTGCCATCACCAGTCTCTTGAAGCCTTCATGATAGCGGATGTCAGAGCCACTGGACAAAGGCCATTAAGGTTAATACAATATAGCAAACAATACAATACAATATTGTATTGTGGCACTGTGGCGCAGTGGTAGAGCTGCTGCATTGCAGCACCAGAGACCAAGAGTTGCTGCTTTACAGCGAATGCAGCGCCGGAGACTCAGGTTCGATCCTGACTACGGGTGCTGCACTGTAAGGAGTTTGTACGTTCTCCCCGTGACCTGCGTGGGTTTTCTCCGAGATCTTCGGTTTCCTCCCACACTCCAAAGACGTACAGGTATGTAGGTTAATTGGCTGGGTAAATGTTTTTTAAAAAATTTTTTGTCCCTAGTGGGTGTAGGATAGTGTTAATGTATGGGGATCGCTGGGCGGCACGGACTTGGAGGGCCGAAAAGGCCTGTTTCCGGCTGTATATATATGATATGATATGATAAGGCTCGACCCTGACCACAGGTGCTGTCTGTCTGGAGTGTGTACATTCTCTCTGTGACCGTATGGGTTTCCTCCAGGTGCTCCGGTTTCCTCCCTCACTCCAAAGACATGCAGTTGGTAGATTTGACTGAAGAAGGGTCTCGACACGAAACGTCACCCACTCCTTCTCTCCAGAGACGCTGCCTGTCCCGCTGAGTTACTCCAGCTTTTTGTGTCAATCTTCAGTTGCTAGATTAATTGGGTTCTATAAATTGTCCCTAATGTGTCGGATAAATCTAGCAAGCGGATGATTGTGGTTGGCATGGACTCGGTGGGCTGAAGGGTCTAGTTCCTAGGGCCTACTGTATCTCTAAACTAAGCTAAACTAATGCATCAGTATCTCTTGCAAATTAGACGATAAACGATAAATATATATTCAAAGGGGATCTGCACAGCAGCAAGCAGTGCAATTCTCCAACAGATTCTGGCTCAATTTATTTTTGGGTGGTGATTATTTATCTCCAAAGTTTTCATCATTAAAAAGTGTCTCATCTTTTATTCCACCACATCCATTTGTTCCTCAATGGCCCCATACCCGGAAATGTACAATAATCTCATGAGTTAAAATACATTTGTTTCAAAATGTCATTGCTCTCTTTCGGGACGTATGACGATGTAACATGGTGCTCTTGGTAGATTGAAGGATTGACGAGTAACACAGTTATATTGCTCAATAATGCATTACATTGTCAGAAGTTTGCAAAGGTGAATGCAATAGATGAGCTGCAGACAAAGTCTACTCTGGAGCCGCCCAGTTTGTCGATGTATGGATTACCCTTTCCATCTAAAGTCATTTCTCATTTTGAAATGCAGCTGCTTCTGTTACCAACATATTTATTTCTGGCTCCAACAAATGTTGGTAACGTTGTACTCCCTCTACTGCATAACGCCAAAATGATCTTTCATCTCAATGAACACAAGAATGTGGTGTGTTGATCTACTCGCTGATGGGCGGCAATGCACCTTCCCTCATCGACAGGAGCTCCTTTTGGAATTCATGCACAAACATTTGCATTTGGCTTTGTTTTATTTTCAGTGCAATCCTTCATGAGGAAAATTTTCTTTTCTGACAAGCGGCAAATTACTGCAATGCTTCTTGTTGCGATGTATGCTCAACGATCTCCTGTTACAGATCTGAGTTCATTCGAGGTGACTGGGCACGTTTGTAAGCCAGCCTCAGTCATCTGCATGACACGATGCTGAGCTTGGCCCAGCCTGCGGTAGGAGATGGATCCAGTCAGTGTGGCTGCACTGTCCGCTGAACAGCCTCCCACATCCGCTGTTGGCAGTGCCCGATATAGTCTTACGCACAGAACTTACACATGTTTTTTATTGCCACTTTGGATCCGTTCTCTGCAAGCTAACGATGATTCCCAGGCTCAAGGGATAACGAGATAATCCTCTTCAAGGTCCCCGTGTGAGATTCTGAATTAGAGTGGGGATTTGGGGATTGATCAGGGTAAGAAAACAGGAATTTACAAATCGTCTCGTGAGGAAAGGAACTATCTTCTTGGCAGAAACACAAACTAGAGAACATTTTTGCTGCAGTGCTAGGTAAAATTTAATGAACAATTGTAACAGCACTGGCTAAAATACCATGCAAATAATTACTGCTCTCAATTATATTTAAGAGAAAACCTACATATGGCCTGCTATCAACAAATACTTCACGCACGGTACTGGTTTCCCTTTCCTTGCCTAAAGAATGAGGACCTCGAAAGTTCTAGAATGGAACACCTCATCTTGGGCGCAGATGCGGCGTAGACGGAGGAATTGGAGTTGGGGATAGTCTTTGCAGGAAGCAGGGTGGGAAGAAGTGTAGTCGCGGTAGTTGTGGGAGCCAGTGGGTTTGTAATAGACGTCAGTCAGTAGTCTATTTCTTGTGATGGAGACTGTGAGATCAAGAAAGGGGAGGGAGGTGTCGGAGATGGTCCAAGTGAATTTGAGTGCAGGATGAAAATTGGTGGTGAAGTTGATGAAGTCCTTGAGTTCTGCATGGGGGCAGGAGGTAGCACCAATGCAGTCATCAATGCAACGGAGATAGAGTTCAGGGATAGGGCCAGTGTACGCCTGGAACAGGGATTGTTCAACGTATCCTACAAAGAGGCAGGCCTAGCTGGGGCCTATGTGCGTGCCCATAGCTACGCCTTGGACTTGGAGGAAGTGGGAGGAGTCTAAGGAGAAGGTGTTGAGGGTGAGGATCAGCTCCGCTAGGCGGAGGAGAGTGTTCGTAGAGGGCAATTGGCTGGTTCTGCGGTCGAGGAAGAAACGGAAGGCGAGTGGGAGAGTCTGGAAGTAGAGGTCATTGCCTCAGAGTTAAAGGACGTTCCTTGAGGAAGGAGAGGAGGAGGAATTTATTTAGTCCGAGGGTGGTGAATTTATGGAACCCTTTGCCACAGAAGGCTATGGAGGCCGTTAATGGATATTTTTAGGGCAGAGAGAGATAGATTCCTGATTAGTACGGGTGTCATGGGTAATGGGGAGAAGGCAGGAGAATGCGGTTAGGAGGGAGAGATAGATCAGCCATGATTGAATGGTGGAGTAGACTTGATGGGCCGAATAGCCTAATTCTGCTCCAATCACTTATGATCTTATGTCCTATGTGTACATGTAAGGAGCATAAACGATAGTGTGTCCTTGACATATCTTAAAACAAATCTACACTGCCCGCAGCAGACTGAAGGTGGAACAGTTCTGTCTATAAATGGTGCATGGGGGAAGGAACAGGATTTGGTGGGACGGTGGTGGCTATATGATAAATAAAGCAACAGTGGAGGAGGCTGAGAAAACAGTTTGTTAGTATGTGCCGGATTGGTTGCATGGGACCCATTGTGTGTGCAGTTGCATGGTCATCTGACATAGATGTAGCAATAGCAGGGCCTAATTTGCAGTAATAATAATGCACAACAGGACTATATAAAACGTGCCATGGATGGATTGCTTAAACTTTTTCCTTTCTAACTCATTGTCAAGTCAAGTCAAGTCAATTTTATTTGTATAGCACATTTAAAAACAACCCACGTTGACCAAAGTGCTGTACATCAGTTCAGGTACTAAGAAACGAACTTCCAATGACACACAAACATAACAGCACATACATAAATAGTTCACAGCGCCCCCTCAGAGGGCCTCAAACGCTGGGGAGTAGAAATAGGTTTTGAGCCTGGACTTAAAGGAGTCGATGGAGGGGGCAGTTCTGATGGGGAGAGGGATGCTGTTCCACAGTCTAGGAGCTGCAACCGCAAAAGCGCAGTCACCCCTGAGCTTAAGCCTAGACCGCGGGATAGTCAGTAGCCCCAAGTCGGCCGACCTGAGGGACCTGGAGATAGAGTGGTGGGTTAGAAGATTTTTGATATGGGGGTGGGGGGGGCAAGTCCGCTTTGTATGTGAATAGGAGGAGCTTGAAGTTGATTCTGTACTGTACTGGGAGCCAGTGGAGAGAGGCCAGAATCGGGGTGATGTGGTCCCTTTTACGGGTACCCGTCAGGAGTCTCGCTGCGTCGTTTTGGACCAATTGCAGGCGGGACAGGGATGATTGGCTGATCCAAGTGTATAGGGAGTTGCAGTAGTCTAGGCGGGAGGAAATGAATGCGTGGATGATTTTTTCAATGTCGTCAAATTGGAGGAATGGTTTGATTTTAGCTATGGTATTAACCTAGTACCATTCACACAAAGGATGGTGGTGTATGGAACAAGCTGTCAGAGGAGGTAGTTGAGGCAGGGACTATCGCAATGTTTAAGAAACAGTTAGACAGGTACATGGAGAGGACAGGTTTAGAGGGATATGGGCCAAACGCAGTCAGGTGGGAATAGTGTAGCTGGGCAGGTTGGGCCGAAGGGCCTGTTTCCACGCTGCATGATTATTTCATTGCTTGTTATGTTTTCAACAAAGAACATTAACGTTGTGGAGCATTGCCTTCATGCTCCAATGACGACACAACGAGTTTTAACCAAAGTTCCATCAGTTGTCATCAGATGGGAAATGATCTTTTGTCGAGGTTGGCTGGGAGATTGTACACTCCATCGTTCAGCGTCTCTACTGAATTTGTTTTAGGTTAATTGGAAACGTCAACAAAGACACTGATGAAGTATTTTATTCAGATATTCATGTTCTTATCCACATAGTTAACCGTGTAAAATTATTTCCTAAATGTACTTTAGGATTCTTGATTTATTATTAGCTGTGCGGCGGAAAATTCAATGATAAGAATAATGAGTAATGAGCTGTGAAAAGACCTGTGTAAACCAGAGGCAGCCTCACTTCATAAATAACATCAGTCCAGCCCCGGGCAACAATCCTGCAGCAGCCAGTTATTGATGTTGTGGGCAGCAGGAAACGTCCATAGCCTGCCTGGGATTCCTTTACTCGCTCTGCTCTGTTCACCAACTCTCTCTCTCGGAGAGTGACGTCGCTGAAACAGTTGCCTGAGAAACATGACAGGTTAACCTGTGGGAAATCTGACTGTCTTCCGGGCAGCAGCTCAAACCAGCTCAAACGTCACCTGAGAAAACTCCTTGAAACTGCTCAAGTGTAAGTCACACTCTTAATATCTGATAACATCAGAGAAAGCTGAGTTGAGTTTATTATTGTCACATCTACTGGGGTACAGTGAAAAGCCCTTCATTGCCTGCTATTCAGTCAAAGAAAAGACTATACACGATTACAATCCACAGTGTACAGATACTGGATAAAGGATATCATGTTTAGTGCAAGATAAAGTCCGATTCAAGATAGTTTAGTGGTCTCCAATGAGATGGATGGGAGATCAGGACCGCACTCCAGCTGGTGAGAGGACCGTTCAGTTGGCTGTTAACAGTTGGGAAGAAAGTCCCTGGATCTGAAGGTATCTGTTTTCAAACTTTTGTAACTCGGAGAGGAGAGAAGAGGGAGTAACTGGAGTGAAACTCGTCCTTGATTATGTTGGTGATCTTGCCGAGGCAACGTGAGGTGTAGATGGAGTCAATGGAAGGGAAGTTTGTTTGTGTGATGGTCTGGGCTATGAGGACAACTCTGCAATTTCTTGCAGTCTTGGATGGAGCTGTTCCCAAACTATGCTGCGATGCATCCTGAAAAAATGCGCTCTAAGGCACATCTGTGAAAGCCATCACTCCATCAGTAGCATGACGGCCCCCAGTCCTGACTCCCAAGCAAGTCATCTTGTAAATCCTTTGCATCACTGCAACTTATTTTTTCTTGAGAAATAAAATCAAACTGATAGAAATGTCCAATGCGGCTGATAGAAATGTCCAGCGGAGGGCAGGCTCTTTCGGCCCACCTTATCCATTTGCCCATGTTAGGCATATGCCCCTCTCCCCACCACTGTACACCTCACCCCCTCACGGTACCTCTCCCTCCACCCCTTGCAGTACCCCCCTCAGACTCACACTTGTCTGCCATCTGCTACTGCTTTGCCAACTTTGCAGTTGATTTATGCCCTGCTATATCCTAGAACATCTTCACTCTCTGCAGCTCCCACCAATATTCATGGTGTCTGTGAGCATACCCCCTGCATTCCCATCCGAATCATTGATACATATTACAAACAGTGAGGGACCCAGCACCCACCTCCAAGGCTCTCCATAGACTTCTGTCAGAAACACACCCGTCCACTACTTTCCTCTGCCTTCCATCACACAGCCAGGTTTGGATCCAGTTTGCCAACATGCCACGGATCGCTTGTGTTTTAAACTACTGGATCAGCCTACAAAGGTCCATGTAAACCACCTAAACTGTTCTGTCCTTGCCTGGTTCCCAGTCACCTCCTCCGTAAACAAACTCCGATGTATGGGATGTGGATGTGATCTCCAATCTGCAAACCAAATGTCGACCTCGCCCAGTCCACAGTGATTTACTGTCACATGCACCAGATACGATGACATCTCCCAGTTGTCGAGTCATACAGCATAGAAACAGGCCCTTCAGCCCAACTTGCTCACACAACCAACATGTCGTGTCTACACCAGTCCCACCTGCCTGCGTTTGGCCCACAGTGTTTTATTGTCACATACTCCAGATATGATGATTTCTCGCAGTGTAGTATTTATTTGTCACGTGCACCAGATATAATCTGGAACTGTGACAGTCTTACTCTCAGCAGTTTTACAGGCACATTAATTGCAACAACAGCAACTATAAAACATAATAAATTATCAGTTATTCTGCCTTTCCAAATATAAAAACTTTTTGTTTCTTTTTTGCCATTAACATAACCTTAGGGGTGATTTACAGCAGCCAATTAACCCACCACAACATATTTTAGGGTGTGAGAGGAAACTGGAGTTCCCAGAAGAAACGCAGGCAGTCAGAAAGGAACGGACAAATGGTGCGTGCACACAGCACCCTGGGACAGGATTGAACTGGGCGCTTGGAGCAGTGAGGCAGCAGTAGCATGTGTTGTGTGTGCTTCACTCCATGGAAGGCTGTTCCCTCTGCTGATTCTCTTACCATGGTACTTCTCTTTTTGTTGGTTGTGTGGAGTGTCATTGAGCACAGCTTAGCATTAGAGACATTAGAATGGTTTGAGGTCATAAGTGGTAGGAGCAGAATTCGGCCATTCGGTCCATCAAGTCTGCTCCGCCATTCAATCGTGGCTGATCTATCTTTCCCTCTCAACATCATTCTCCTCCCTTCTCCCCACAACCCCTGACACCCTTACTAATCAAGAATCAATCTCTGCCTTAAAAAAAACATTGACTTGACCTACAGCCTTCTGTGGCAAAGAATTTCACAGATTCACCACCCTAAAGAGCCTGTCTCACTTAGGCGATTTTAAGGCGACTGCCGGCGACTAGGCTATCGCCGATAGTTAGCCGGGTGTCACGGGCATGATCGTGAGGAGTCTTCAAAGAATCGTAGTGCATCTCGGCACGTCGCCGAGAAATCATCCGGTATGAAATTTCTTGGCGACAGCTGGCTTGTCGCCAGGTTTCGTGGCTTATTGCGGGCGCTGTCGCACGCTGTCCCCAGGTTTGCTAGGTTGTCGCAGATGCATTTAGAAGCACATAATATTAAATTAAGTAAAGTCATTTGAAGATACCATAAAATACTTGTGTTTAACCAATTTATTTACCGTCAGGACATTTGACAGGTAGATTGGAGGCGACATTTTGACGGTCAGGTAAGCGTGGGAATTTTCGTGATATTTATGGCCATCAGCGATTACATTTAAAGTGGGCTCCCAACCCAGATATGCAACCCAGAAACCAGATATGCATCTCCCGTACATTTTCAAAGAATGCCCACAATCCGCACAAAAATCCATTTAACCACTTTAAAAATTAAATTTCTTAATACTGCTATCAGTAAACTGGAAGTCAATCCAGTTTATGCCTTGTTACCGTGAAGCTTGGTTTTCAAGTAACCCGGGCAAGATGTTATATTTCAAAACTCTCAAGTACTTACCAACTTGTCAGTGATTTCAGCGAAAATTAGGACGCCGGAGAGGCATTGACAGCGTGGGAATTTCGCGATGTTTCCGAAGACGGTGTAATCTCGACCTGGCTCGGCATTGTCGTGGTCATTGTCGTCGGGTAAAAGAAAATTTTGGCGATCTGCTACGACTTTGACAGTCGCCGGCAGTCGCCTAAAAAATCATCGCCTAAGTGAGACAGGCCCTTAAGGGGTCTTGGGGTCTTGAGGGGTCTATTTTATTGGTCATCCAACAATATTGAAAATATATTTAAAAACTACTGAAACATGGCTCAAAATGTAAAACTAGACTTTTGCATAAACAGGAACCTTTCAAAAAGCAGAGACTGCTTGGGGGGAGGTGGGTAATAATCCTCATGCTTTACTGTTGCTGTCTATTCCTGGCTCATGGTGTTGCATTTTTATGGATTTGCAGAACTATGCATCTGCAGGCAAATCAGACGTTAAGTAAGCTTGTTGTGGGGAAATTCCTAAAATGCTCATAGGATAAAGAGAGAGAGACAGACAGAGAAATGTTGCAAAAAACAACAATATTAATTACCACAAAACATTTCTAGGTACCGGGAGAGATGGGAGAGACTTGGATTGCTTTCTCTGGAATGTCGGAGGATGAGGGGAGACCTGATATCTATATACTAAAACTCTTGTTTGTTTGTTTGTTTGTTCCTGAACTACAGCCAAAACGGTACACGAAAGCGCGACAATTTTAGGCCCACCTTACTCACCATCTAATGGAAGAATTTTCATTGAAATTGGTGTTATATTTTTTAAGTTATTAACATTTTTAAGTTTAAATCTATCTCCTAGGTGGGAGGGGGGGAAGAGGGGGAGGGCTGGAGGAAGGAGGGGAGGAGGGAGGGGGGAGGAGAGAAGGGGAGGGAGGGGGGAGAAGGAGGGAAGGGGAGGGGAGGGGAAGGCGTTGAGGGGGAGGGAGGGGGGAGGAAGGCGGGAGGGGAAGAGGAGGAGGATGGAGGGGGAGGGGAGGAGGAGGGTAGAGGGAGGGAAGGAGGCGGAGGGGCTGAGGGAGGGGGAGCGGGGGGGAGTAGGGTGTGGGAGAGGGGAGGAGAGGGGAGGGAGAAGTGGGGGAGGGGGAAGTGGGGGAGGAGGTTTGGGCTCAATGGGTCCACTTGGTCTAGTTAGTATATAAAATAACGAGAGGCATAGATAGGGTAGACAGTCAGAACCTTTTCCCTGGGATGGAAATATCAAACACTAGAGGGCATAGTTTAAATGAGATGTGTGCGGCACATTTTTTACACAGGGTGGAATGCACTGCCGGGGTTTGTGGTGGAAGCAGATACAATGGTGGCATTGAAGAGACATTTAGATAGCCACATGACAATGCAGGGATATGTATTATGTGCAGGTAGATAAGAGTTGGACTTGGCGTCATATTCAGCACAGACATTGTGGGCTGAAGGGCCTGTTCTAGTGCTGGACTGGTCTGTGTTCTATCGAATACGGAATGCCTTGCAGAAACGAATCATTAATTCTGTCTGGGGCCTGGGCCTTGGGCTGAGCAGGGACCATTGCTCCTCCATCACAAACCTGGTGCTACTTCAAACAGGTCAGCACAGTTAGCAATGATCTGAAAAGGATAGATTGGCAAAGTGTTTATGAAAAAAACATTTTGAAAATGGACAATTATCAGGGTACTGGACAGTTTACCACCCTTGCATGATATTCATATTTCACATTTGCTCTCGGGAAGGCTAAGGATGCCAATTACATGTTTATAGCTCTCATCCATGAAACTCTGAAGATTGACACAAAGTGCTGGAGTAAAACAGCCGCCAATCATCTCTTGAAAACATGGATAGATGGCGTTTCGAGTCAGGACCCAAAACGTCACCTATCCATTTTCTCCAGAGATGCTGCCTGACCTGCTGAGTTACTCCAGCACTTTGTGTCCACCTTTGGTATAATCCAGCATCTGCAGTTCCTTTTTATTACATGAAACTCTGTATTCTGGCCGGACTCTTCAATAAGTGGCTTCAGAAAACTACTGCTGCCTTACATTATAAACCGTAACATCAACAGGCATCTGTTTCAGCACATCAGTGCCACTGAGAATAAGGACAATCAAAAATAGATATGTATTTATTCTGGACATTGAACTTTATATGTGGCAGGCAGTTTATAGGCTGTGCACAGGATTTTTAATATTGAATGGTCTTAATGTTTCTCCATGGGCCTCTATGCTGGAGGTGTCTTTCCTGGATCTAGGTCAGTGGTTTCAAGGGAGACGATGGCAGCTCAGACAAATATTTGCCCCTGTTTTGGCCTGGGGGATCTGATTCCC
Source organism: Rhinoraja longicauda (assembly GCF_053455715.1). Lineage (NCBI taxonomy): Eukaryota > Metazoa > Chordata > Chondrichthyes > Rajiformes > Arhynchobatidae > Rhinoraja > Rhinoraja longicauda. Next base: position 73,730,266 of record NC_135959.1, on the reverse strand, counting down.
AGGTGCCCCAGCTAAAACACAGGTTACACTGTGCAGGAGATACTCTGGTGAACAATCTGTGCCTGGACTGAAGCTATATCATTCGGAAAGAGTAATCCTCGCATCTAGCCACAGAACGCTGCATCCACTGACACACAGGCGGTAAATAAAGCAGGCTGTTTCGATTGGCAATGTATTATTTATGTCCAGCAGCATTGGGTACTCCTTACTCCAGCGTGAGCTGAAATATTCCTCAGTGAAACCCTGCTGTAATCTAACACCTTTCCATCCATGCTGCGTTACCACCACTTCCACATTTGATCCACAGCTTTAAAAAGAAAATTGCTGCAATATAAATAGCATTTCATTTCAGTAGATCACAGCCCGCATTTCACTCTCTCCCCTGGAAACTGGATGTACTCTTTGCAAGAGACAACTTAGTCATGCTAACATCCCAAGCGCTGGCAGTCCGAGTGGCCCACTGAGTCATGTTCCTGGAAAGCAGAGACAGTGCGTTGACTGCAGGGACTATCACTGAACAGCTCAGTAATCACACTTTCCATCAGACTTGAGTAGCAGCAATCTAGCACGCGATGTCTATCTGATGTGATCCCTTCACGGTAATTGTCTTCAATTTTGCTTACAAACAAAATTATGGCTTTGAATGAATACTGTGATTTGTGATAGTGTTTGCTTTCTGGAAGAGCGGTAACTTAGGGTTGTACTTTGTAAATAAATATTCTGTCCAAGAACTATTTGTTCCTGTGAGCTGATACACTGCTGGTTGATTCGCAATGGCCTCCTTGCCAAGAAACAGATTAAAATGGAGGCACAAGCAAAGTCATGCAAGCACAATGACCAACGTAAATTTGTTCAAAGATAGGCACAAAATGCTGGAGTAGCTCAGCGGGTCAGGCAGCATCTCGGGAGAGAAGGAATGGGTGACATTTCGGGTCGAGACCCTTCTTCAGACTGATTTCTTCAACACACCTTGATCATGACATTTGGATACATTTTAATCTTTACATATTTCTGATGTCAGTGGTTGCTCCTTTAAACGGTGGAGATTTGCACACTCCCATCTCCCTCCTGATCTACCCCCACTCACAGGCAGTTACTTTAGGCACTCACTCAGCAAAGCTGCACCTTCAAGCTAGTAGGTGCCAGCTTTTCAACAGCATTACTCGGATGAACTGACCCCCGGTTTCTCCTGACATTGATACGAACCAAGTTCCATTCTCTTGCTGCCCCTTCCCACTGTTTTATCCACAATTCTTATACAAATCACCTACCTCAGTCCTTCTCGCCTTGACGCCACATTTCTTCACTTCCACTGCCATAATAAGGCTGGTGTGTGGGGCTTGGTTTGGGAACAGCTCCATCGAAGACCGCAAGAAATTGCAGCGAATTGTGGACGCAGCCCAGACTATCACACAAACCAACCTCCCTCTACTGACTCCATTTATACCTCAAAGGTATTTATTCACAAAATGCTGGAGTAACTCAGCAGGTCAGGCAGCATCTCAGGAGAGAAGGAATGGGTGACGTTTCGGGTCGAGACCGTTCTTCAGACTCGACCCGAAATGTCACCCATTCCTTCTCTCCTGAGATGCCGCCTGACCTGCTGAGTTACTCCAGCATTTTGTGAATAAATACCTTCGATTTGTACCAGTATCTGCAGTTATTTTCTTATACCATTTATACCTCGAGCTGCCTCGGAAAGGCCAGCAGCTTAATCAAGGACGAGTCGCACCCTGGCCACTCCCTCGTCTCCCCCCTCACATCAGGCCACAGGTATAGAAATGTGAAAACGTATACCTCCAGATTCAGCGACAGTTTCTTCCCAGCTGTTCAAGCAACCGAATCATCCTACCACAATCAGAGCAGTGTTGAACTACTATCTACCTCATTGGTGACTCTTCGACTATCCTTGATCGGACTTTGCTGGCTTTACTTTGCACTAACGTTATTCCCTTATCATGTATCTAAACACTCTAAATGGCTCGATAGTAATCATGTTTTATCTTTCTGCTGACTCGTTAGCACGCAACAAAATATTTTCACTGTACCTCGGTACATGTGACAATAAACTAAACTGAATTAAATGCATGGGGCTCCATCAATCTTACTGGGCTATGAAGCATGAGATGTCAAAGGTTGATGGGAACATTAGACATCAACAAGTAACGGGAATTTAAGAAGTAGGTCGTTACTACCTTCTCCCCTTGCTGGAAGACGAGTAACACATGCTGTCAGTTCCAGTTTTCTATATCTGTCCTCTTTGATCTGCAGAGCATAAAAACGATGAAATATTAATAACAAAAATAAGGCATGCTTTTCCTTTTCTATTATTCTTGTTGAAATGATAATGCCTTGTGCCGTATTATTGTAACAAAATAGTATTTTGATCATTGAGTCATTATATTGTGAAGATGACAGGTGAAATCAAAATCGATTTATTTAGGCATTCATCTTAAAACAGCAGGTGCTTAAACACTGCTGCCCCTTTGAAGACGTAACGTGATGCGGTGAAAGGGAAACCCAGTACCGGTACTAATCCTAACCTTCCAGAATATATTTAATAAGGTGCTGCATTACGTCATTGCAGCTCCTAGTGTAGGTCACAACGGGCAAAGACCAGAAGTGGAGTCATTGTAGGACAACAGGGCACTGTTTCTTTTGGACAATACCAATGAAGCATGTGATTTAAACAGTGAGACACAGAACACTGAAACTCGGGTAGAACAAATATAAGTTACAGGAGCAGAATTAGCCACGTAGCCAATCATAGAAACATAGAAACATAGAAAATAGGTGCAGGAGTAGGCCATTCGGCCCTTCGAGCTAGCACCGCCATTCAATATGATCATGGCTGATCATCCAACTCAGTATCCTGTACCTGCCTTCTCTCCATACCCACTGATCTTTTGTATTTCGCTTGGGCAGCTTACAGCCCAATGAACATTGATTTCTCTAACTTTAGATAGCTCCTCTGTCCCTCTCTTCCCCTCCAGTTCTCCCACTGTATTCCTGTCTCCACCTATATCCTTTCTTTGTCCCGCCCCCCCTGACATCAGTCTGAAGAAGGGTCTCGACCCCAAACGTCACCCATTCCTTTTTTCCAGAGATACTGCCTGACCCGCTGAGTTACTCCAGCATTTTGTGATACCTTCGATTTGTACCAGCATCTGAAGTTATTTTCCTACGAAAATGCAATGGAGATGTGTAGGCCTGTTCCTCTGTTGTACTGTTCTTTGTTCAATGTTTCCATGCTGCCTGACCATCAAGTGACTCCAGCGCTTTGGGTCACCTTTTGTAAACCTGTGCCCTGCAGTTCCTTGTTTCTACATAAACGTTGAGGATTTCTGCTGCAGTCACACAAGGTCTTCATGAGGCCTCTTCTGGTTACTGTGTGGTATTGTGCAGGTCAGGAAAATCCAGAGCCACGGATCGATCACCCACTAACGGCAGAAATGAAGAACATGATCTTCTCTCAGTGATCTGTGAGACTTGAGAAAGCGTTTCCTCAAACAGCGGGCAAACATTCTTTGAATATTTTAAGGCTGAGGGAGATGGATATTCGCTCAGGTTTTGAGGGGTTTGGGGAGTGTAGATGAGGTGATTACACTGTCTACCCCCTGCTGGTAATGAGCAGAGGCTGGGGAAGGAAATGGGTATGTGCCTTGGTGCAGTTGAGCTGAACCAGCTGTCAGATACTGTGTGGAAACTGGCACTGTTACAGCCCACAACTGCACATCGTCAGTGGGGAGGAATTTGACCTTTTTTAAGGATTCAAGTACACATTCTTTTCACATGAATTTCTGAACTATGAGCTACTTTCTAAATCACTAATGATGTTTAAACTCCTGTGATCCAAGTTATCTGCATTTCATTTTGTCTTTGTACTGGTGCCAATAATCATTCACTTCAGTGGCAACAACACCAGATATTTTGGAGTAGACACACAGCACAAGTATTTCTGTGCCAAATGTGCATCATTGACTGGAAAAATGTAAAAAACCGACACTCCGCTCCCCCCAATACACAGATGCACATGCACGCGTGCACACACACACACACACACACACGCAAAGATACATGCAGATGCACCTACATGCAGACACGCACGCACACAGACCATACGCATGCACAGATCACACAGACTTGCATGCACACATTCACAAAGACATGCACGCACACGCACACAGAGACTAAGACACAGATACAGACGCACAAACATTCACAGCCAGACAGATGCACATGCGCACACACAGACTCACACAGACAGATATACACACACAGACTCAGACACACACATGCACACTGACTCAGACACAAGCACACACGGACTCACACACACACAGACTCAGACATGCACACTGACTCAGACACGCACACACGGTCTCAGACATACACACACACACACACCCATACACACACACACACACACACACATGCTGCAATGACAACTTGGGAATATTCAACCACTGAAAATGTGGATGCCTGGGAGGAGAAGCGGTTCTAATGTTATTTAAGTTTGTGTTGTGTGCTCCTGACCCAAGGCCTCAACATTCTCAGTGCTGTCCCAAATGCTCCTCCTTCATTTTAAGTCATCATGGTGATGATTCTTGCTAGTCGATGGATATGTCACTTTGTCAAGGAGGCTTTGACAACATTCTCTCTTCCTCGCTCCACCTGGATAGCAGGTGCAATTCAGTGTTTGGAACGCCTGATTATGGGGTATGATACTGAGCCTGTCATAGAACCATGTGGCACGGAAACAGGCCCTTTGGCCCAACTCCTTCATGCTGACCAAGTTGCCCAACCGTTGCTGGTCCCAGCTGCTTCAGTCCTGCATTGGATCCTACTCCCTGCCGCTCTAGTCAATGATGCTGGTGATGACTTGGTCTGGTGATAGACAATAGACAATAGACAATAGGTGCAGGAGGAGGCCATTCGACTCTTCGAGCCAGCACCGCCATTCAATGTGATCATGGCTGATCATTCTCAATCAGTACCCCATTCCTGCCTTCTCCCCATACCCCCTGACTCCGCTATCCTTAAGAGCTCTATCTAGCTCTCTCTTGAATGCATTCAGAGAATTGGCCTCCACTGAGGCAGAGAATTCCACAGATTTGCAACTCTCTGACTGAAAAGGGTTTTCCTCATCTCAGTTCTAAATGGCCTACCCCTTATTCTTAAACTGTGGCCCCTGGTTCTGGACTCCCCCAACACCGGGAACATGTTTCCTGCCTCTAACGTGTCCAACCGCTTAATAATCTTATACGTTTCGATAAGATCTCCTCTCATCCTTCTACATTCCAGTGTATACAAGCCTAGTCGATCCTGTCTTTCAGCATAAAGACTGTTGGTCTGGTGAATGATGCTGGTGATGACTTGGTCCAGTGAATGATGCTGGTGATGACTTGGTCTAGTGAATGATGCTGGTGACTTGGACTGTGGGATCCAGTTCACTTCTTGTCACACTCTGGTAACTTGTCCAACATGAAGAGTTTGAATGAGCGGTTATTGGTTATTAGGGCCAGCATGGAAATCTTTCACTCAGTACTGCCGAGGTATGGGTGTAGCATATCTGTCTCCCTTCTGCATCCTCGCCTTGCATTGTTTCCTGGATTCATCTGTGTGTCTGACGAAAACCTATTCAAAAGATGCCAGAAGAATAATTATCAACAAATTTTACGGATTGCAAATGTTTCCATTATTATTCTGCTGCATTCATAATTTCTCGTAGAGATTATTTAATTTTTGTTTTTTATGTCTAAAAACATTACCGGCTGAAAGTGACATTGGTTCGTGAGGGTTAGAGTTTACTCCCACCCCAAATTGTACCTTCATTTGTCTATTGTGGCTTTTCTCCGCATTAACCTCAGTAATCTCTCCACTAAATCATTAATAGCCACTGAAGGGGGAGAGGGGAGGGAGTCGTATCTTTGAAGAAAGTCAAGTTTCCCTCCCCAATAACAATATCTCTCATTAGTCTATCAAGTTGCTCCTGTCATGACGAATCAGGAGATCATACCAGGTTCTATCCATGAAGTTTATTGCAATACGTTCAAAACGTAATCTGGGAGTAATGATGGAGACTGAGTTTTGTTTTCTGTGTTTCAGTGATATGGAAGTGGCGTGGTGGCTATTTAATATCTACTTCAAACTGAAGCAGCTCCAAATTGTGCCGTAATTGTCAGGGTGCCATTTCACCACCTTTCACTTGCATTTACGTACCATGTTAAAAGCACCTCCATGGCAACTTTCCTTTCTAACCAGACAAAGGCTGCACAGTGCTGTGGATGGTGTTTGTAGACCAGTGATGTGAAAGTGGTGCGGCACTGAGAGACAAAGCATCAGAAACAACAGGTGGAGATAAAGGCGTTGTGGCCACGCTATAGTGCCGTGTGCTGTTGCTCCAGATAAACGGCATGGAAACATTAAAGCAACAGCTTCATCACCAATTAAGTCATGGTTATCTCTCTGTAAAAAAAACAGCAAAATGAAAATACTTAACACTCTTTGTAACCTCAGGACCACAGGATGTTAATTGATGCACGCAAGAGGTACAGAAGTGTGAAAACGCACACCTCCAGATCCCGAGACAAGTTTCTTCTCCGCTGTTATCAGGCAACTGAACCATCGTATCACCAACTAGAGAGCGGTCCTGAGCTCCCTTCTACCTCAATGGAGACCCTCGAACTACCTTTAATTGGACTTTACTGGACTTTATCTTGCACTAAACGGTGTTCCCTTTATCCTGTGTCTGTACACGGTGAATGGCTCGAAAGCAATCATGTATACTCGTCCTGCTGACTGGTTAGCATGCAACAAAAAGCTTTTCACTGTACCTCAGGACATGTGACAATAAACTAAACTGAACCAAATGGCACACTGCTACAGACGCGCAACTTGGAAATGAAGCAGTGGGCTAAAAGAATTGCTTTTGTAAGTCTGTGATTACATTTGTGGCCTATTACGTACATCAGCAAGTGCCTCTACCTGTTCATATCGAGTAAGTAAACATATCGTGGATATTGTATATAGGGTGTATACACAATCGGGTGTATATACAATATGCAGCCGTTTCTGCAGCCAGCCAGCTGTTCTCACGGATGTTCCCAGCTGGTCTCCGTGTCGGAGTTCCCCCGTGATCTCCAACTTGCGTAGCATCCGACTTAGGCAAGGGTCCGCAGGACACCGCCCTGTGGAAAGTCAGGGAGTGTCTGTACATTAAAATGAGCTGAAGTAATGTTGCCTGGTGTAGATTTACCTCAAGGCTTACGAATCCAGGCAGGGTGATGTATATTTCAACTGCAGATTATTAACAAGATGCAGTGAGTGGAGCCGTACAAGAGCGAACCAGCAGCCGACGAGAACAAAGACCCAGTGGCTGGCCGAGCGCTAGGACAGAGCCGGCAGCTGTCGACAACAACCAGGAGCCCGCCAAGACCAAGGACAGACCTGGCGGCCGACGAGACCAGAGACCCGCAGGCCACCCGCGGCCACGGGCAGCGGCACACCTGGTTTGCTGCTGTGAAGAAGGGCCCAGAGGGCCGCTGCCTACAAGGGGCAGCTCGGAAGCCCCGAAGACTAGAGAGTCAAGGAGGAGGAGGGACTGGGCTAATGCCTCCAGCACCCTCAAGGTTGGCTGCAAGCGGCGCCACCAAGCCACAGGTGGTTGGGCCAAAGAGAGGGAAGTTAGGTCGTAGGCCTGCAGCTGCCTGGGGCTTACCTGGGCTCACCTGGATCAGGGGCGATCCAGTACTTCCAGCGTGTGGACCCGACTTTTTCTTTGTGTAAACAGCACCAAAATATGGCGACAGTGCATTAATGTGACAATATTGCACCATTGTTGCATTGAAGGGTTATGGGAAGAAGGCAGGAGAACGGGGTTGAGAGGGAAAGATGGAGAAGCTGGGGTTGTGCTTTGAGCAGTGACTGTGTGCAGTGACTGGTTTGAGTCAGGAGTTGTATCGTAATGTGTGCGTGCATGAACTGCAGATGCTTTATACCGAAGATAAATACAAAACGCTGGAGCAACTCAGCGGGTCAGGCAGCATCTCTGGAGAAAAGGAATAGGTGACGTTTTGGGTCAGAACCTTTCTTCAGACTGAGGGAGAGATGTCCCGTGTTGTGGATGGTTTCAGTAAATGGGGAACATTTGGTGTTTTAGGCCAAGTTGTGTGGGGGGGGGGGGGGGGAGGTATGAAAGGATGTTTTTTTACACGGAGATTGAGACTGATCCAGAGCTCACTCTTTGCCTTGAAGTCAATCTGGGCTTTAAAAGGAATTGAAAGTACCTTGGGGAAACAAATCACTACAGCTGTGGGGAGAGAGAAGGACTGCGACTCGTCAGATTACTGTACCAGCAGCCAGCAGAGGTGTGTGGGTTGAATGGCTTTATCCAGCGTGATAATCATTATATTTCCCCCGCATTTAAATGAGGAAAGAAGTTAAGAAATACTATGAGGTTCCCAGCTGGTGACTTGGACTGGGATCGACCTGTTCACTTCTTGACACACTCTGTTAACTTGTCCAACATGAAGTGTTTGAATGAGTGGTTATTGGTTATTAGGGCCAGCATGGAAATCTTTCACTCAGTACTGCCGATGTATGGGTGGACCACATCCGCAGTGCCCTCCATAATGTTTGGGACAAACATCCATCTTTTATTTATTTGCCTCTGTACTCCACAATTTGAGATTTGTAATAGAAAATTTGAGATATGTAATTTCTACATAGTGAAACCAAAATGTATGAAAATGGCCTTTATTAAAATCTGACAAGGTGCACTTTAACAATATGCACATATGAGGAAAGATTGAAAAGACTGGGCTTGTATTCACTGAAATTTAGAAGGATGAGAGGGGGTCTTATAGAAACATATAAAATTATAAAAGGACTGGATAAGCTAGATGTAGGAAAAATGTTCCCAATGTTGGGGGAGTCCAGAACCAGGGGCAACAGCCTAAGAATAAAGGGGAGGCCATTTAAAACTGAGACGAGGAAAAACTTTTTCACCTAGAGAGTGGTGATTTTGTGGAATTCTCTGCCACAGAAGGCAGTAGAGGTCAATTCACTGGATGAATTTAAAAGAGAGTTAGATAGAGCTCTAGGGGCTAGCGGAATCAAGGGATATGGGGAGATGGCAGGCACGGGTTACTGATTGTGGATGATCAGCCATGATCACAGTGAATGACGGTGCTGGCTCGAAGGGCCAAATGGCCTCCTCCTGCAACTATTTTCTATGTTTCTAACCACATGTGATTTTTTTGTATTACAAATCTCAAATTGTGGAGTACAGAGGCAAATAAATAAATGATGGGTCTTTGTCCCAAACATTATGGAGGGCACTGTACATTACCTTGGTAATGTAGCTACTCTCCAATTTAACCAGTCCCGGTCGGTGTCACTGTGAATACTTGTTATACATCGTGCAGAATCCACTATATGTGGGAGTGGCCTTGCATTGTTTCCTGGATTCTTCTGTCCCCTCCCCTGCCCAGCCCACCCCAGGAGGAATGGTAATGACCTGTAACAGCATGTAATGAGTTGTTTATTATTTCTTCTCTCTTCAGTGAGTGAATGCTTGTTCCATTTGAATGAGTACAATCACAAAGAACCTTCTCCAACCTTCAGCTCAACTTTGTTGATCAAACCTTTGCCGCCGCAGTCTATCTGTGAAGTGAGGTTTTCATGACTGCATTCGGTGATCATCTTGCCTTCAATTGCTATTGAGATTAATGTCATATTTGAATGCATTTGGCTCAGGCTAATTTTCTGCATCGTTAATCGATCGGTATCATCTCTTGAAGACCTGTGCAGATTGTTACTTAGAAACATAGAAACATAGAAAGTAGGTGCAGGAGTAGGCCATTCGGCCCTTCGAGCCTGCACCGCCATTCAATATGATCATGGCTGATCATCCAACTCAGTATCCTGTACCTGCCTTCTCTCCATACCCCCCGATCCCTTTAGCCACAAGGGCCACATCTAACTCCCTCTTAAATATAGCCAATGAACTGGCCTCAACTACCTTCTGCGGCAGAGAATTCCACAGATTCCCAACTCTCCATGTGAAAAAAAACGTTCTCATCTCGGTCCTAAAAGACTTCCCCCTTATCCTTAAACTGTGACCCCTGGTTCTGGACTTCCCCAACATCAGCATCTAGCCTGTCCAACCCCTTAAGACACAGTACATACTTTAGGCATATTTATAGCATAGTTATGGAAAATATATCACATGTAAATGAAATGAAATGAAATGAAAATACAACACAATAAATAAGTTAACTCTCTTGTCTCTTATTCCCCACCCCAGAAGGCTGAGTTTTGCTGCTGTTTTGATGCCGTGCTGTGTGCTGGGAATGCTTTAAATGAGCTGAACCCCGAGCAGATGCTGTGCGATTCATCTCTGGGCTTCTGTGCTGATATCATCATTGTCCTTTGTATCTATTAGTGAATCAGGCCTAGCGAAACAGCAGACTTTGCTTGGCCAGTTTTCCACTTGGAACCCTACCCGTAGTCCTATCAATTGCAAACCTGCTGACCTGATCGGATGGTCGAAAGCACCAGATAGATCTCTCAGCATTCAAATCCGTGAAAGTATTAAGTTAAAAAAAGTAGACAAATAAATTGTGCTGTCCTATGTACACCTGTAGATGCAGCAGGCTCATATAAACTGCTTTTTCTGAATAAATTTAGTTGCTGAAAGATAAATCCAGAAGTCTTTTTTTGATATTACCGAAAGTTTGTTTAAACATTTCAACAGGGCAGTTCCTTGTTGGAACCAAACATGAAAGTGATAAAAATAGCATTTCACAGCATGCCCAAAATGAATTATAGTTGCAGATTGTTATTGGTTTCTTATTGTCACGTATATCGATGTAGAATGAAAAACCTTGTGTGCTATCCAGTCAGATCATGCCATACAAGAGTACAATCAAGACATACACTAGTACAACAGGTAGTGCATTGAGAATAGTACTGGAGTGCAGAATGTAGTGATACAGCATTGTAATGTTACAGTAAAGAGAGAGTCCAGATTTAGAAAAGAGTATGGTCTGCAATGAGACTGGTTGGGGGATCAGGACTACAGGTCGGCTAATGAAAGGACCGTTTAGTAGCCTGATAACCGCAGAAGGTAAGGTAGTGTAGGTAGCACATGTGGGAAATGGAACGGACGTGGACTATGACAGTCAGCTGTGTTGGAGAGGTTTATCAGCTTTGTAAATAGTTGAATCCGATCTCTATCACCTCTTGAACCTTGCACCCAACAACAAATATTTTTCATATGGATGGTGTTGTAAAATTAGCATTATTCATAATTCATATTTATGAATTTCATGATATTGGGTAAATTTACGCCTTGAGCTGTATCGCTGTGTAATATTTTTGATAATCCATTGATATAATGGATGTGAAGGATGGGGGCAGACCAAGGGAGTGTTTATATTGAGAGGCAGAGTAAGATGAAGAGGCGCGGAGTCCGCATGCCTCAGGGTTATGTCATATCAACAAACAGCTAAAGCTTTAATGTTGCAGAAGCAAGCATGACCACAGTACAGATGGAAACTAAAGGTAAAAATGCGATGTTTCAGAAGTTCCAGAGCTGGCTCAGATGTCTGCTGGTTCAGTCCGTCTTGTGTTCGCGTACTATACACGGATTCACATGTGTTCCCATACTGTACACGGATTCACATGTGTTCCTGTACTGTACATGGATTCACCACATGTGTTCTCATACTGTACATGGATTCACCATGTGTCTTCCTGCACTGTACACGGATTCACCACATGTGTGTTCCCGCACTGTACACGGATTCACCACGTGTTCCTGTACTGTACACAGATTCAAAGTGTGTGTTCCTGTACTGTACACGGATTCAACACGTGTTCCAGTACTGCACATGGATTCATCACGTATGTTTCCGTGTGGTGCAGAGTCACATGATAGACAAAACCTAGGTTGTATTCCCTTGAGGTCAAAGGTTGATAAAACTGTAGTGATTTGATAGGAGGTATGAAGAGAAACTCTTTCCTCTCATGTGGAATGTAGGACTGTTAATAATAAAATTAGAACCATACCAATTAAGAATGGAATTAGGAATCATTTTATGGATTCAAAGTTAACATGTTCTTTCCTCAGTTGTGAATACTGAGTCAGTTTAAATTTATTACATTGAAATTGATAAAACGTATCTCAGGATTATTGAATGAATGAGTTTCAGCTGACTACTTTATCTATATTTGTGCCAAGTCTGTGTAGAGTTCATTGGGATAAAATCTTCAAGGTTAAAAGATTTGTTATTGGTCATGTTCAGAGAAGTCAGAGTCCAGAGCAAGGTCTGTTTAATTCTAATCTGGCATCAATTTTTGTAAGGAATAAATGCATGTAGGAATGCTGCACATCAGTTTAAACACTGCTTTTTTTAGTATTGGGATCCAATAGTATGTTCTTTCAGCGGGTATCGCTATTTCCCTCGGATTATACATGAGTGTGTCTGTACAATCGTAACCAGGCTCTTTGTTCCACTTTATAAATGGCAAAAAGGCAGATTCTGACATTGGAATTCACTTGCTTGAATTCAAGTGTGCAGTAATTTGGAGCACATCACCCCTCTTCAAACGCTCTGTTACCCCACAGCCTGAATTAGGACAGGTACATGGATAGGAAACATTTCAAGGGCTTTGGACCATACACGGACAGCTGGTGCCAGTGTATCTTCAACATGGACCAGTTGGGCTGAAGGGCCTGTTTCGGTGCTGTATGATTCTATGACAATATCTTTTTTTTGTTTATAATGAATGCTGTTAATTGCCATAAAGTCTGATGAAACATACTAAGCTTTCAATTTGTGGTTCCTCCTACAACAGGGCATCGCTTGCACTACTGGTGAACCTCACAGTTTGAGGTGGGGCTAAGATGAGCATAACCAGTGACGAAGTAAATTTCCTGGTTTATCGATATCTCCAAGAATCGGGTAAGAATATCTGAATCACAGCAGGTTCTTGATAGATTTTTAAAGTAATTGATCGTTATTTTATACGCAGAAGCTTTCGTAGTTAATGTTCCATAGCTCAGTTTTCCAATATAGCTGATATTAGAAGCTCGGCTTTTAATGAATAGTTGGCAGGTTTCTAGGAAAGCTAAGCGTGCGTCTACACTTTGGCTCAGTCCCTGGACGTAAGCATATGCAGGCAAGCCCTTTGGGCTGGAGGGCATTCACGCCATGCAGGTGGCCACCATGTGGGTGGCACTTGCACAGTAATAGCTTTGTCTGCACAGTTTGGCATAAAAATAAGCAGGCTTTACATATTCACAGTTTCAAACGAGAATTTATTGGTATTTGGGGATTTCCATGTGAACTGCTTAATCAATTAGGAAGCTCAGAGTTTCTTCTTCACTATCCTCAACGCACAGCCTTACTTTTGTCTGATCAATAATTCCTCAGCATTGATTTGTGGTGTCAATTGTTGGGCCAGGCATCCCTGAGGATATGATTTCTTCTATCTGTGTTCGGCCATCACAACTGGCAGCGAGAAGCAATATAAAGAGTCAGGGCAGATTCCGAATGAGTGCTGGAATGCATTGAATGGCACAGTTAGAATATTGTACAATGGTGAATGTATATGGCAATACGTTGTACTACGTGTAGATGGGGAGCATGAGTCAGCATGAGCAAGCTGGGCTGAAAGGCCAGCTTCCATACTGTATGACTGCAAGCTGGGCTGAAAGGCCAGTTTCCATACTGTATGACTGCAAGCTGGGCTGAAAGGCCAGTTTCCATACTGTATGACTCTATTTGCTAAGCGACTGCTTGGTAATTATCTGAAGATCACCACAGGCCTCAACGTTAAGGTTTAATGCATATCATGCTTGTTTTACATTTAACAGGAAAAAATTAATCCAATCTGTTATGTACATTTAACTTGTTATAGCAATTTTCTTATTTGACTTGTTAAGTGGAATTTTAGTCATGAGTTTTAATTCTTTAATTTGCTCATTTGTGTTGACGACATTGCCCCTGTGACCATGAGGGTTCGCTGTGAGAATCTAAGACACTGGTTGTAACCAGCTGGTCACCGGTGTCTCGGGTGGTGTTGGGAGGCGGGATATCCATGAAGATGAGGTGGGATCAGGCATCCTCCTGGGGGTAGTAAAGGCCTCGGACATCAGCAGCAATGTGACAGTGGGTGTGTGGTGCCCAGTAACAGAGGCAGTGGGAACGCTGGCCTCAGCCACTGGTAGAGAGAGGTTGGGGAAGCTGCTGCCAACAATCTGCAGGGACGGATGTAGTCTGCAACACGACTGAGCAAATTCAAGTGTGTTGACCATGAGTTGTGCATGAAGAGTGGGCTCAGAACACATGAACAAGTTACTGCAGCATCAAATCAACTGTGGACCTGAATGCATATTAACTGACAGTTCACAAAAGTGAAACACAAGTGTTCCCTCATCTTCTGTTTTCTATAATGTATTCATCCGAGAAAAATAATCTGCACCAGGGTTGGGAAACTCTGGAATTCTCTGCCCAGCCAGTGGTGGGAGATGGATTATTAGAAATATTTATCCACCTCCATTTTACATATTTGATCGATTGAGGAATAGAGGAATATGCAGAAATGGCAGAGAAGAGGAGTAGACTAGCCGAGATCAGCCAGGGCGGCACGGTGGCGCAGCGGTAGTTGCTGCCTTACAGCGAATGCACCGCCGGAGACTCAGGTTCGATCCTGACTACGGGTGCTGTCTGTACGGAGTTTGTACGTTCTCCCCGTGACCTGCATGGGTTTTCTCCGAGATCTTCGGTTTCCTCCCACACTCCAAAGACATACAGGTATGTAGGTTAATTGGCTGGGCAAATGTAAAAATTGTCCCTAGTGGGTGTAGGATAGTGTTAATCATATCATATCATATCATATATATACAGCGCGGAAACAGGCCTTTTCGGCCCACCAAGTCCGCGCCGCCCAGCGATCCCCGCACACTAACACTATTAACACTATCCTACACACACTAGGGACAATTTTTACATTTACCCAGCCAATTAACCTACATACCTGTACGTCTTTGGAGTGTGGGAGGAAACCGAAGATCTCGGAGAAAACCCACGCAGGTCACGGGGAGAACGTACAAACTCCTTACAGTACAGCACCCGTAGTCAGGATCGAACCTGAGTCTCCGGCGCTGCATTCGCTGTAAAGCAGCAAATGTGCGGGGATCGCTGGTCGGCGCGGACTCGGTGGGCCGAAGGGCCTGTTTCCGCGCTGTATCTCTAAATCTAAAAAAAAATCAGCTGTGATCTTAATTACTGGCCTACTCTCGTCATTCCTTGTGCGTTGTTTGATGTAACATATTACAGGACTTTAGCAAGTTTCATGTTGGAAGAGACGGGTATGTCAGCAACTTTGCACTTTCATACAGGGCTCCACAAGGAGCAGAGGGAAGGAGCTGCCACAAAATGTCTGTTACAGATTAGAAATTCCACTGTCGTGTGTGAAATCCCAAACCTTCTGGCCTTGAATGCAGAGAAATTCTGGCAATAACACACAGAATACACCCCCAACCCCCTCCCCATCTATCCACACAATTCACACAAGTAAGCACCTTTGTTATGTTAAAGATAGGAATATTTGTGCTGTGTTTATCAAGGTGAACAATGGTCTCGCATCATGGAAACCAGGAACTACAAATGCTGGTGTACAGCAAGGACGTAAAGTGCTGGAGTAACTCAGCGGGTTTCACATCTGATTCACACGGTTGGCTAGTCTCCAGATGAAGACATTTCTCTCTACACCACTGCCTATGTCTCTCGTTTCCCTTTCCCCTGACTAGTCTGAAAAAGGGTCTCGACCCGAAACCTCACCCATTCCTTCTCTCCAGAGATGCTGCCTGTCCCGCTGAGTTACTCCAGCACTTTGTTTTATATTACAATTAATAGTTCACCTTCCTGCCCTATCACGCGGTTAAAAGAGCTATCTAATGCACAATTAGTTGGGTAATTGTCTCGAGCAACATGACGATTGATGAAGGGCAGCTTGCTGAGATGCCGGCAGTACAGTAACGGCTGAGGCTGGCTGCAATCTTCCTCCATATCACCACAGAGCCATCTTCAACCCCAGCAGGTTGGCGCTCAAGAATTGAAGAATGAACAGTTTTCACCAGAGCCGGATTCGCATCCTCATTTGTTGATATCAATGCAGCTGTTTAAACAGAAATGGCCCAAGTGCTGCCTTGGTGCCAGACCTACCAAACCCCCACTTGTGAATCCATGAGTCCACTTCTTAAAACTATTACATGAATATTATAAAAGGACTGGACAAGCTAGATGCAGGAAAAATGTTCTCAATGTTGGGGGAGTCCAGAACCAGGGGACACAGTCTTAGAATAAAAGGGAGGCCGTTTAAAACTGAGGTGAGAAGAAATGTTTTCACCCAGAGAGTTGTGAATTTGTGGAATTCTTTGCCACAGAAGGCAATGGAGGCCAATTTACTGGATGAATTTAAAAGAGAGTTAGATAGAGCTCTTGGGAATAGTGGAATCAAGGGGTATGGGGAGAAGGCAGGCACCTGTTACTGATTGTAGATGATCAGCCATGATCACAATGAATGGCGGTGCTGGCTCGAAGGGCCAAATGGCCTCCTCCTGCACCTATTTTCTATGTTTCTAATACAGTTTGAAGATTCAAATCACAAAACTTTGTGGCACATTTTTCATTTCATTAATTGAACTTAATATTAGAAAGCACATAAAAAGATTCTGAAACGGTGTTTGTTAAAAATACTTTGTGCAACTGTGGTAAGTTATCAACACTATTCTGTCAACATTCCATGTGTTATCTGGTGTTAGATTGCTGACCTTTACTTTGTCAATTCGCCATGCATGGAGAGCATAAAACCACTGCAGTCACACGGCACAGATACAGGCTCTTCAGTCCATGCCAATGAAAACCCCATCCAAACTGCTCCCATACCCCTCTAAACTTTGAAACTTATACCATCCCTATCTTTTTCTTCTCACCTCAAACGGATGGTGGATGTATGGAACGAGCTGCCGGACGAGGTAGTTGAGGTAGATATTATCGCAATGATTAAGAAACATTTAGGCAGGTACATGGATCGGATAGGTTTAGAGGGATATGGGCCAAATGCAGGCAGGTGGGACTAGTATAGATAGGACATGTGGGTAAATTGGGCTGAATGGCCTGTTTCTATGCTGTACGATTCTATGACTATATAACAAGGTCATACATCCCAACAACCGTAAACAAAGGATCAACCTCAATATACAATACTATATGCCAATGGCACTTTTCCATTCTAGTGTAAATCTGATATCTTGTAAATCTTGGATTCATTTATTATCTATATACGTATTAAATATTTGGAATTGTCAAAATATTTTTCAGATGAAGTAATAGAGGAATTGGTGTGTGAGGAAGTTCCAAAGTAAATTTCACCTGCAATAATCTAAACATCGCCGCAGTTGTTCCCACACCCTTTCATTAGTTTCCTTATGTTAGTGATGGTGTTTGATTCTTAATATGCAGCTATGAATTACAGTATATTCTGTGGAAAGTAGCACGTGGAACTTGCTTTTCTGTAGAGACAAGGAACTGCAGATGCTGGTTTATAAAAAGTATAAGAAAATAACTGCAGATGCTGGTACAAATCGAAGGTATTTATTCACAAAATGTTGGAGTAACTCAGCAGGTCAGGCAGCATCTCAGGAGAGAAGGAATGGGTGACGTTTCGGGTCGAGACCCTTCTTCAGACTGATGTCAGGGGGGGCGGGACAAAGGAAGGATATAGGTGGAGACAGGAAGATAGAGGGAGATCTGGGAAGGAGGAGGGGAAGAGAGGGACAGAGGAACTATCTAAAGTTGGAGAAGTCGATGTTCATACCACTGGGCTGCAAGCTGCCCAGGCGAAATATGAGGTGCTGTTCCTCCAATTTCCAGTGGGCCTCACTATGGCACTGGAGGAGGCCCATGACAGAAAGGTCAGACTGGGAATGGGAGGGGGAGTTGAAGTGCTCAGCCACCGGGAGATCAGTTTGGCCAACGCGGACCGAGCGCAGGTGTTGAGCGAAGCGATCGCCGAGCCTGCGCTTGGTTTCGCCGATGTAAATAAGTTGACATCTGGAGCAGCGGATGCAATAGATGAGGTTGGAGGAGGTGCAGGTGAACCTCTGTCTCACCTGGAAAGACTGTTTGGGTCCTTGGATGGAGTTGAGGGGGGAGGTAAAGGGACAGGTGTTGCATCTCGTGCGGTTGCAGGGGAAAGTGCCCGGGGATGGGGTGGTTTGGGTAGGAAGGGACGAGTGGACCAGGGAGTTACGGAGGGAACGGTCTCTGCGGAACGCAGAGAGGGGAGGGGATGGGAAGATATGGCCAGTGGTGGGGTCCCATTGTAGGTGATGGAAATGTTGGCGGATGATTTGTTGGATCCGCTGGCTGGTGGGGTGGAAGGTGAGAACGAGGCGGTTCATAGGCAGATTGTTGGACAAAGGCCAGAGATGTGAATAAAAGGGTTGAAAAGTTGTGAATTGTGAAGCTAGAAGAATGAATATAGGAGGAAGGGGAGGGGGAGGGGAAATATAAGTGTGATACCACGTGGGGCACAGATAAGGGAGGTGGGGAAAGGGGGGATTGGGGAGGGGAAGAAATTTAAAGTTCATACCGTTGGGTTTTAAAGTGCCCATGCAAAATATGAGGTGCTGTTTCCCTAATTTGTTTGTGGCCTCGCTCTGGCAAGGGAGGAGGCCCTGGACAGAAAGGTCATTGTGGGAATGGGTAAAGGAGTTAAAATGGTTAGCAACAGGGGCATCCAACAGGCCTTGATGGGCTGAACACGTGCTCAACGAAACGGTCGCCAAGTCTACGTTTGGTCTCACCGATGTGCAGGAGGCCACATCGGCAACACAGCTCGCGGTAGATGAGGTGAGAGGAGGTGCACGTGAACCTCTGTCTCACCTGGAGGGACTGCTGGGGTCCCTGGACGGAGTTGATGGAGGAGATATAGGGACAGGTGTTACATCTTTGTTTCGACGCAGCAGCAGAGTTTTACAGCGTGAATATTTGCAAAGATAACAGGCAAGTGCTGAGGGATGTGTTGGTTCTGTTGAGGCTGGAAGAATTGTGGCTGAGAATCAATATTTGTGGCAGGTTCCAGTAATCCAGCAATCACGGCTACAGTGAAATGGAAAAGGTTGGACATTTGTGCTGTGGGAAATTAACCGGCACTGACTGGAGAGTCCTGGGTGCACGAGAAGATGTGGAAAATGAAATGCTTCTACGTTAATCTGAAAAACACGTTTACAACGTAAAAACTTTCATGATAATGACAGATTCTATCTGGGTAGAACACTGTGTACTGCTGCTCTTTGTAAACGCAGTGACCTCTGTAAAGTTGCTTACGTGTGACTAACATGTGACCCTCCTGTCTCCGCAGGTTTCTCTCATTCAGCATTCACGTTTGGAATCGAAAGTCACATCAGTCAGTCGAACATCAACGGCACACTAGTACCACCTGCAGCTCTGATCTCTATCCTTCAGAAAGGACTGCAGTATGTCGAGGCAGAGATCAGCATCAATGAGGTAGTGTGCCAAGCAATCCCTCGCAACGCACGCCTCTCAACTGGTGCTGCTTCTCTTTGGCTAATGAGCTTGCAGGAGGGGCAATCAAATTTCTTGGGTCTTGTTAGTGTTGAATAACAGTTATTATAAATATGTATAAAAATTCTATATATATTTAGCACAAAGGTCTTCATTTGCAAGAAGCATTTACAACCCTTTTGTGTTTCTCGTACTGTTCTGGTAAGGCCACTGGGACGCAGACTGAAGCTTGGGGGAAGTACAGGAGATGTCTGGTCACTCCTTGTCTGCCCTGCTCACTCATCAGCCCTGCAGCAATGAGACCTGCTGCTGCTGCTGCCTGCATTGCACAGTCCAGTGTTCTTAATGACCCTTTAAACATCTGCCCACTGCTCACTGTCAAACGTGTTTTTAGATTTAGATTTAGAGATACAGCGCGGAAACAGGCCCTTCCCTGACTGCAAACTCCTTGACCGTACCGAGTCAGCCTCTACATTTATAACTCACATTATATCCAGGTGGTTCCAACATTTCTATTCACGTCCTGCAATAAGACCACACCAGTAAGTTTCCAGCAACATAGCACGGTGGCGCAGCGGTAGAGTTGCTGCCTTACAGCGAATGCAGCGCCGGAGACTCAGGTTCGATCCTGACTACTACGGGCGCCGTCCGTACGGAGTTTGTACGTTCTTCCCGTGACCTGCGTGGGTTTTCTCCGAGATCTTCGGTTTCCTCCCACACTCCAAAGACGTACAGGTTAATTGACTGGGTAATATGTAAAAATTGTCCCTAGTGTGTGTAGGATAGTGTTAATGTGCGGGGATCACTGGGCGTCGCGGACTCGGTGGGCCGAAGGGCCAGTTTCCGCACTGTATCTCTAAATCTAAAATCTAAATCTAAAATCAATATCACAGTGAGAGGGATGCCTGAGTGTAAAGTGGAATCTTTCCACCCTTGGCTTTATGTCAGGAAATGAGACTCCCTGTCCACTTGCTATTCCCCAAACTATTGCAACTTCCACATTGCAAAGCCTGATAAATCAACATTAAGCAACGTACTTGACAAACATGTAATTGTACCATCAGAAACAAAGGCATCTATTTTTATGAATAGCATGGATATCCTTAAAGATGTTAACACACAAAACAAAATAACCAAGTTGTTTGCTTGTGCGAGGTATTATCTTCAGGCAGATGTGCATGTAGATTTGCATAAATTTAATGAAACAGCTGAGGAAAACATGCCACATCTATTCCCCAAATGAGAGAGCTTTAGCATAAATAGATCTTTTGACAGTCAGGGCAAGGATCGAGTGGTCCAGATTTTCCAAGTAAGGACAATTCCCCACATTCCTGACCACATTAGGGTTTCATGGACGTTGGGATGTGAAGTTGCATTAATTCCCAACCACTTCCAATGGCAAATGCACTGAGTGATCTGACACGGCGGTTGTTTACATCCATCCTGCTTTGGAGGAAGCCTGGGTCTCCCAGCAAGTTCCAGATGGAGAAACTCCAGTATCCTGCAAGGATGTTTTACCGCTGATCACAAATTCATGCCCATTGTTTCAAGGAGCATCTAGCTAACTTCTCGCAAAAACAACATGAAAATATGGCTTGGTGACAGGACGAAATAACCAATGGACATGGTTTTGAAACTTTGCATAAAGTTGCACAAATAAACCTGAACCAATCCTTCAGTTTTTAACAAATCGGCGACCCACGCTAGATGTTGAAAAAATTTAAACATTAGCATGATCTGAGCACAAAGGAGCCGTAAAGCAGACCTGAACATTAGTTTAGTTTAGTTTGGAGATACAGTGTGGAAACAGGCCATTCAGCATACCGAGTCTGCACCGACCAGCAACCCCCACACATTAACACTATCCTACAATAGGGACAATTTTTACATTTCTACCCAGCCAATTAACCTACATACCTGTATATCTAGGGAGGAAATCGAAGTTCTCGGAGAAAACCCACGCAGGACACAGGGAGAACGTACAAACTCCGTGCAGGGAGCAAATGCTGTAAGGCAGCAACTCTACCACTGTGCCACTGTGCTGCCCATGTTGGTGTGCAGTACTCAGTACGCAGTGCCCACTTCCTTAGGAGGAGCTCAACAACCTGTAGGTAGGCCAGGGATGTTCCAACTCACTGCTTCACGTGGTGTCCACTGTGGATTATTGTAATCCTGTGTGATCTCCAAAACTAACTCTTGCAGGAAAGTCTCTGCAACCAGAAAGTTCATCCAAATCCGTTTTCTAGTTGAGAATATTTTTGGATGAATGTAACCGTCTAAACATAACTGCTGGGATATTCATAAATCCTAGGATCAGAATTAAGCCATTTGGCCCATCAAGTCTACTCCGCCATTCACTCATGGCTGATCTATATGCCTTGTTATGTCTTTTGTATTCAGTAATAGCATTGCATCATAGTCCATCATTGTACTTGGGTCCAGTTAAGTCATGCCTGGGGTAAGCAGTGGTAAGTAAGATTGGTGGCCCACTGAATTATTCAGAGCATTCCTGGGTCGTATCAGATCTCATCAGTTTTCTACATGTAAAAGTTGAGTGTGTTTCAACCTTTACGAAATGTTGCACGTTCTCTTGTTTACTCCTCCACGAGAGGACGTGGCTCTGTGGTATCTGTGGCCCGTCTGGGCACAGACTGCCCGTCAGCCACCTCTTTGTGGTCACTCCTTCCTCTAACTTTAACCCTTTCCTCAAGTGTGGGACTTTGTTGCTCTTGGTTCCTGCTCTCAAGGCACTGATCTTGTGCATCATTGCAGAAACGAACATGGTGCTGAATTAATGGGTACAACCACTCATAATTCTAGCAAGTGGACATGTCAGGAGCATCCATACTGTACGATCACCCAGACTCGATCATTTTGTTTACAAAATGTGGATTTGTAAATGTCCCAGTCCTAGCTTTAGTGGCTGCTGCAAAGTGAAAGTTGGAGTCGATGTCGAGATTCGGAAACTGACCAGCTGTAGGTTTCTGTGTGTACATAAACCAACTCTTCCTGTTGGTAATACAACTCTTCCGCAAGTTGCTTGCTTTGCAGGCTGCTGCAAATCAATGAACTGGTGACAATGTCAAATATTTACAAACTAGTTTCAGTGTAAAATACCCTGAAGATGTTCTGTGTGGGAAGGAACTGCAGATGCTGGTTTAAACCGCAGATAGACCCAAAAAGCTGGAGTAACTCAGCAGGTCAGGCATCATCTCTGGAGAGAAGGAATGGGTGACGTTTTGGGTCGAGACCCTTCTTCAGATGTTCTGCTTGTGGAGTAAGGTGGGTGAATATGCCACTGTTGTCACAGACTTAATTTTAAAAAGTGTATAGCGGACTGTGTAGCAAAGACAATGATACGTGTATTCCTCAACCAGACATCATGGCTGAACCGCAAGATCCACTCCCAGGTGAAGCCCAAATCTGCAGCTTTCAAGTCAAATGATCCCAAGCGGTACAAGAAATCTGTCTCCGAGCCATTAAGGATGCCAAGAGGGAACTTCCGGCCAAGTTGGATTCCCGACATGAATACCAGTAAATTGTGGCAAGGTTTGCATGCTACATTCGGCTTAAATGTGAAGGCGGGCAGTATCACTGGCAAAAATAAGTCCCTCCCGTTGAACTCAAAGCATTCTATGACGGCTTTGAACAGTAGTTCAGTGGAGGAATGCACCTCCCCTGCCAGTCTCAGGTGTATCTGTGCCAACGGTTACTGTGGCAGATGCAAGATCGGCCTTCCTGAGAATGAATCGATGGAAAACAACTGGCCCAGATGGAGTCCCCGGCTACATCCTCAGAACTTGCGGATCAGCTGGCAGAAGTAGTCACAGCCATCTTTGGCCTGTCATTACTCCATTCGGAGGTCCCCACCTGCTTCAAGACCAATATCATTCAGGTGGCAAAGTAAAGTGAGGTTTTATGCCTTGATCAATACCATCCAGTGGCTCTAACATCCACCATCATGAAGTCTTCATGAGACTGGTGATGGCGCACATTAGCTTCGGCCTGGCATGTTTCCAGTGACTCTTCCAAACCTCTACCAATGCACCATGGAAAGCACACTGTTGTGTTGCATCACTGTTTGGTTTGGGAACAGCTCTGCCCAAGACCACAAGAAGTTGCAGAGTTGTGGATGTAACGCAGTTCATCACGCAGGCCAGACTTTCCTTCTATACTTCACACTGCCACGGAAAAGCAGCCAACAGAATCGCAGTCTGGGGAAGAGTCCGGGGACGAAATGTGACCCATCCATATTCTCCAGAGATGTTGCCGGACCCACTGAGTTACCCCAGCTCCACCAGTCATCTTGCTCTCAGTTGCTGCATGGAGGCTGAGTGATCTCTAGGCTGACGGCCACGTGATGGATGGGGACTTGATGTTTCCGGCCCCTGTGAATACAGGTGGGGTTTGCAAATGCGGCTGTGGTGAATGTCGCTGCCTCTGCTGCAGAGTCAAGTTACAATTGGCCTTCCTGCGGAAGTGGGTTGTTTTAAGACACAATAGTGTCCTTTTTATCTGATTTTATCTTTTAATCAGGCAGTTGTAGATGGGCCAGCAAATGCATTCAGTTCTGATTGTGTGACAATAGTGTGACAAGTTCAAAACGCAGATGCTTGCTGGCCTTGCACCTTCCAGAATGAGGTGAAAGGCTTCAGCATCGTGCTCTGTGCTGCCTGAGCTTATCTCAACATTGACATAAGAGCTCCCTTGTTCAGTGAGATGGGGCCCTAGTTCAATGAGGTGGGGCCCTAGTTCAGTGAGGTGGGGCCCTAGTTCAGTGAGGTGTGTCCCTGGTTCAGTGAGATGGGGTTTCTAGTTCAGTGAGATGGGGTTTCTAGTTCAGTGAGGTGTGTCCCTGGTTCAGTGAGATGGGGTTTCTAGTTCAGTGAGATGGGGCCCTAGTTCAGTGAGATGGGGCCCTAGTTCAGTGAGATGGGGTTTCTAATTCAGTGAGATGGGGCCCTAGTTCAGTGAGGTGGGGCCCTAGTTCAGTGAGATGGGGTTTCTAGTTCAGTGAGGTGGGGTTTCTAGTTCAGTGAGATGGGGTTTCTAGTTCAGTGAGATGGGGTTTCCAGTTCAGTGAGATGGGGTTTCCAGTTCAGTGAGATGGGGTTTCCAGTTCAGTGAAATGGGGTTTCCAGTTCAGTGATGTGTGTCCCTGGTTGAGTAAGGCAAATATTACATGTCTAGAGGGGTGACCAAAACTGAACACCACACTACAGCCCGCAGGCCCCTGGATGGGGGCCGACATCGGGAGCTCCGGCAGCGGCAGAGGCAACGTGTTCGCCCGCCCCGAATCGCGGGGCTTGGGTCGGCCCGCCGCGGACCTTTCACCATCCGGCGCGGCCTGAAATAGGCCGCGGGATTTTTTTTCACCGCCCAGCGGGGGCTTCAATATCGGGAACCCCGACCGCCCCGACGTGGCAACTCCAACAGCCTGACCGCGGGACAAGACGGCAGGGAAGAGAAAAAGACATTCTGGCCTTCCATCACAGTGAGGAGGGACTGGAGGAGACTCACTGTGATGGATGTTTCTTTTTGTTTGGTGTTAGTTGTGATTGTATGTGTTATTGCATTTTTATTGATTAATCTTATTGGTCTTATTGTTCAACTGCGGGTAATGTTTCATTTTACTACACATTTATGTGTATGTAACAAATAAACGACTATTGACTATTGACAACTGTGGCCTTACCAACGTCTTGTAAAACTAACACAAGGAATCCAGACCTGTTTGAATTAGTGTATGTGCATAGGGTTTGTGTGAGGATTGTTTACATTCGCTTTGTTCTCTGTGAAGGACGGCACGGTGTTTGACGGGCGACCGATCGAGTCGCTGTCTCTGATCGACGCTGTGATGCCCGACGTTGTTCAGACCCGACAGCAGGCGTTCAGAGACAAGTTGGCACAGCAGCAACAGCAGCAGCAGCAGCAACAGCTGCTGCAGCAGCAGCAACAGCAACAACAGCAACAGCAGCAACAAGCAGCAGCTTCCTCGACCCCACAGCAAGCAACACCAAAGAATGGAGAAGCCACAGTCAACGGCGAAGAAAATGGGGCACACACCATCACCAGTAAGTGTGGCATCTGTTGCATTCAGCTCAAGGTTACAGCATGCACAGGGTTGCCTACTCTGAAGAATTGTTTCTGTTGTTAATTCCAACAATCAGATATGAAGAAGTGAAGGTTATAGAAATGCATGCCCCTTTTATAGCATTTCTACTACTTCTAGTTTAGATATGTTTCCTTGGGCATTTGGATCGAGCTTTATGGTCTGGGTGCATTGTTCTCAGATCCCTATTGTTAATACATGGAAGAGATTTTATCTATTTGTTAGACACAAGTATGACTAATTGTGTGAGTGGCACCGCGCCAGAGCTTTGCCTCATAGCACCAGAAACCCGGACAACATTACCTTTCCAGTGACTGAGGAATATTATGATTTTTATCTTGGCCACTTTTTTGGTCATTAAGCAAGGTGAGATTTAAAGTAATTGCTTCCAAGTGGCTAACATTGTAAATGTCTTGTTTCAGACAATCACTCTGATGCCATGGAAATCGATGGAGATGTTGAAATCCCTTCCACCAAATCCACAGTCTTAAGGGGCCATGAATCAGAAGTGTTCATCTGTGCCTGGAACCCAGTCAGTGATCTCCTGGCATCAGGGTAAGTCTTGGATGGAAGTCTAATAAGTGACAATAAGGTGCACCTCAGTTCTGCCATCAGCAGCACAGATTGTACTACTGCCTCATCTCCATCAAATAGCTCTCGGACTGCGATGTGCATGCTTACAGTCTAAAGCTTTACTGCGCTGGGCTCCCATCAAAGAGACGCAAAGTTCTCAGTGCTGTTGGAGATTTCCCATCTCCATTTCGAGACATTGTCAGCCAGGCATTACCATGGGACGTTGCACTTTCTTGAGCAGCCTTTGCTCAAGAAACGTCTCCCATTTCCACGTTTCCCATGGATCTGTGAGCGACATGGTCAGCCATGGGTCTGACTGGTATGGTCATCCATGGATCTGTGAGCGACATGGTCAGCCATGGGTCTGACTGATATGGTCATCCATGGATCTGTGAGCGACATGGTCAGCCATGGGTCTGACTGATATGGTCATCCATGGATCTGTGAGCAACTTGGTCAGCCATGGGTCTGACTGGTATGGTCATCCATGGATCTGTGAGCGACATGGTCAGCCATGGGTCTGACTGGTATGGTCATCCATGGATCTGTGAGCGACATGATCAGTCATGGATCTGACAGGGTGGAAGTAGATACAAGGAACTGTAGATGCTGGAATCTTGTGTAGAACACAAAGTGCTGGAGTAACTCAGCGGGTCAGGCAGCATCTCTGGGGGACATGAATAGGTGGCGCTTTGGATCAGGACCTTTCTTCAGAGTGGAAGTAGAGTTTCAGGGCCATCCTTGTGAGACTGGCGCTGATGTTGACTTAATTATCCTAATGCTAGTTACCTCAATCGGCCAACGCTCTTTGCACCTAGAGCACAGACGGCACTTTGAAAATGGCACCAAAATGGCACCTCTTGAATGTGGGCTCAGAAGACCATTTCTGTACACTTTGCTAATCAGAGATGTAGTTAGGTGTAGCTATATTCCACTGGACTGTATGTGAGGAAAGAATTTCATTGTGCATTTGCAGGTGACAATAAAAGCACCATTGACCGATGCAGCAAATGGCATGCAGAGCCCTCAACAGTTGCCACAATCAAGTGTGTCCCCTTCATTGTTGGTTATATATCTCTGAGCGTCTCTGGCCCATCCTCCTCTTTGCAGACGTGGGGGATGAGCCTAGAACCTTTTAAATGTTGAGTAATCAGCAATTGATAAAATAGTGCAAAGTTTTTTTGTGGTGAAACCAGATGAGTGATTCAGCGTGGAACAGAGATGGCACAAGCTCGCCACCTGCTGGCACAGAGCCCTCCTGCATTTACACGTCACTCCTGGAATAGCGCATTAACACATTAAAGTACAGTGTGATACCCAACCACAGAATGAAATACTGGGGCAGTGGCCAAAGCATGCTCGCTCAAAGATAATGCTCTTAAAGAGTGAATTAAATCGAGAAAGGATGAGATGAGGGAGGGAATTCTAGAAACCAGGAAGGGATGATTCAGACTTGGGGATGAACTGAGGGAACACGGACATCTCAGGGAGTGGTGAGCTCGAAAAGATTAGGGAGAGGCAAGGGCAAGCAGATGAATTGTCCCCAATATAAGAATGGGCATTTTAAAATCCCGGTTCCCAGGAACGAGTTTGAGTCAGTGAGGACTGGGCTGCCAGATGGACAGGCCTGAGTGTGAGCTGCGTGCATGGGTGTGAACGTCACACTCTAATGAGAAAGCGGACGTTGGTGGAAGCTTGCACAAGAGAAGTCAGAACCGTGCCTAACCAAGCATGGGCAATGTATAAGACAGGAGTAGAGTTGGTGACATGATACATGTAATTAAGGGACCTCATATCCCAGAGACAATGTTAGACAGACAATGTTAAGAAGTGGGGTGGGTGATGTGCTGTATGTAACTTAGGGACCTCAGTGATATCCCAGAGATGTGGTTGGAAGCACATCCTAAATTTGAAGAAGCAACCAAGGTTAAAAATAGACTATTGCTACAGAATCTGCAGTCCCCTGTGTCTCAAACATTACTGGCATCAGAGAACAGATAAAGAGGAGAATGCAGTAGTGTTTAGTGAAAGGAGATTGTGGCAAGCTGAAGATAATGGCTTCTGTCCTCCCAATTGCTTCATGTTCAGGACAGACATTGTGGGCCGAAGGGCCTGTTCTTGTGCTGAACTGTTCTATGCTTCCATACATTTAATGCTCATAATGTTCAGGATAAGGGTTTAGCAGAATATAATTTCCCAGACATTGAAGGCGTTGAGCGTGGTTGAGGTGAGATGAAGCTGAATGTGGAGATGGCACTTTACTCTCCAATAATGTTGCCAAGATGGTTGAGAGGCAGGGGCCCTGGAAAGGCCCTCAGGTGGAGCATGGGGATACTGGCAGGAACACAGCAATGATGTCAGCCTGTAACCAGACAGATAAGATGCAGATCAATAAACTGAGATCGGAGGAACGCAGCAGGGAAGAACAAAACACAAAGTGCTGCAGTAACTCGACCAGCATATGTGGAGAACATGGACTGCTGACGCTTGGGGCTGGGAACCTTCTTCAGCCAAAGGGACTGAAGAAGGGTCTCAACTGGAAACATCACCTATCCATGTTCTTCAGAGATGCTGCCTGGCCTCTGAGTTACTCCAGGGCTGTATTTTTTGCTCAAGGTTCCAGCATCTGCAATTCCTTGTGTCTACTCTGTGAAAAGAAGTATTCCTTGTTGGGATCAAAAGGCGTTTCAAAAGAAGGATGTTTGAGCCTCTGGTTTTTTTTGGCTGCTTGACCTGCTGAGTGTTTCTGTTTGTACCTTATGTAATATAAGAAGCAGGAAAGTAGGTGTGTGTCGGGGTGAGTAGTTATGCAGTGAGACACTGGAGGAGGATGCTGTGGCCAGCCATGTTGTGTTGCAAACAGAGAAAGGATGAGGACGGATGGTTACTGTTCGCACAATGTTCACCTCGAGGCATAATTTCTCGGCCTATTCTCACAGATTGGTGTCTTTAAGATTTATGTCTGATGTCTTATTCCAGAGTTAGAAGCAGCAATGATTAAAAAAAAAAGGGGAATGTGAAACTTTAATCTCTAAACAAATAAATTGTCATATTTCCAGTTCTGGAGACTCAACTGCACGAATCTGGAACCTGAATGAGAACAGCAATGGTGGACCGACTCAGTTAGTGCTGCGGCACTGTATCCGAGAGGGGGGGCAGGACGTTCCCAGTAACAAGGACGTCACATCACTCGACTGGAATGTAAGCTTCCATGGTTATAAAATCAATTTGTGACCCTTGTGTTGCTCATTGTAATTAAAACCTATTAACCATTAACTCAATCTTTCATTTTCAAAAGAACTACATTAGGAGTCAAAAGTAATGCTCTTAAATAAGTAGCCTTTGTACGTTAATGAGTTACAAACAGTCCATTGTGTCATTTGTATTACAGCGTTGAAAACATTCAGTCACAAAGAAATGTCTTGCTTTGGCAAGATTTCTTCAGTCATTCTTTGTATGAAGCTGTGTGGAATGCAGCTTTCATGTAAAGCCCTGTAGCGTTCAGATCTAGTGAACAACCACTTCCGAATGCCCTAACTCTTGGCATCTTACTCTCCAAAAGCTCCTTCCCAGTCAGCAGACCGAGCTATCATCGTCAGCTCAAAGATGGATCGCTGGCATTGAATTTTGAAACTGGCATTTTTGGTTTAAAAGCAAATGTTTCCTGGAGTTAACAATCTGATTCCAATTGCATTGCTTTTCATATCTTTTGCGTCTGTTGTCGATGCTAAAGAGAGAATTCTGTGCTTTACTTTTGCTGATGAGGTTGAAGGGCATTTAGGACAAGCTGACTGTGATGCTGAGCGCTGTCTGCCAGCATGTGAGTCCTGGTGCATCAACACTACACATTACTGTGTTCAATTATGTTTTGCTGCTTCGAGTAAAGAGCTTGGCTGTTCCACTCGCCAGTTGTGTACGAACTCACTACAGCCCACGCCCACACTCTACAGCAGCAACAATGATGTCATCTGGCATGTTTCCAGAACTGGAAGCCGCAGCAAGGACACGGATAGTATTATTAGTGTGGTTTCTCAGTGTGGCGTGAGAAAACCTGGCAAGAGCTTGGAATCAAATTGATCTGAATTTCAAGAGTCAAGAGTGTTTAATTACCATTTGTATCAACACCAGAACAAATGGGATTTGGCTGTTTCAGTGGGTTCACGGTTAAATGGGGAGATAGCATTCAGTGGCATGGCCAGGGATGTTACACAGTACTGCCAACTTGTGACCTGACGCGTACTATACCCCTCCCCCACTCCCCCCTTCCCTCCCTCCTCCCCTCCCCCTCCCCTCCTTTTACACAGGAACTCACTTCCTGCTCCATTGTATCGAACTGTTCTCATCCACGCTTCTGTTTTTACACCATGACATTTCCAGCTCCATCCAAAGCATGGCTCCAGTTCACAACGATACTAATGATAGAAATAACCGTAGCAAGATTGTAGCACCAAATTCTTCATCTCAAAACATAAAATCTCTTGCCCCTAATTCCAACCTCTCCAGCACCGAAGGAATAGAGAAAGAAGCTAGTGTTGTATAACACCTTCCATGACCACTGTGTGTTGCAGACCTGAGATGCCTTCACACGTTAGATCACCACATTGTCCAATTTCCCATTGCCGACTTAACTCCAGTTTCCATCTTCATTTTTGTCTTTCTAACATGTTGAATTCCACGTTATGCAAATCCCAACTAATCCAAACCTGCCCCTTCAGCATCCTCTCATGTTGGACTCCCTCTGTTCTCTGCCATCAAAATGCACAAAAACATACCTGGTTTAGACACCGTTTGCACTTGATCCTGTTTTGGCAGACCAGTCGGATGTGTCTCTGTCTCTAGCTCACCCTCCACCTTGCTGTCACCCTGCTCGTTTCGCAGTCTACCACTCGACTTGTCCTCCTGGTTACATCTTCAATTCCCCTCCCTATTTCCACCATCTATTTTCCATTTTGTATTCATCATGCTGAAGATATTTATTAACTGCAAGTTAGTAGTCTTGTCACGAGAGGAGTTGAGATATTGGTGATGACAGACACCACGGGTGTGTTTGCTTTTTCCAGAGTGATGGAACCCTTTTGGCCACTGGATCATATGATGGATTCGCAAGGATTTGGACGAAGGATGGTAGGTTATGAATTACTAGGCATCTATTGGTTCAGAAAATGTACCATCTAATTTAACAATAACCTGGAATGTTTCTGTGTCTCAGGCAACCTTGCGAGCACCCTGGGACAACACAAAGGGCCCATATTTGCTTTAAAATGGAACAAGAAGGGAAACTACATTCTCAGTGCGGGTGTTGACAAGGTGAGATGCTCTCGGAGTGGTTTTTAGGAACACAAGGGCAGACTTTCTGTTGGCTGGTGTTTGCCCCGCATGCCCCACTGTGCAGGCAGCCGGTTATTGTGTGAGAGGACAACCATCATCTCGGCCACTGCTGGTGAACCTGTGCCTTGGTCACGGGCGGGTGGACCTGCGAAGATCGACAGTAGGTATTCTCTTCCTCTGCCACGTGTAGCGACTGTAGCCCGCACACCGGGGGAGTTCCCCAGCTGATGCAGCTGAGCTGGCCACTCATGGTGAGGAGGGATTCGGGCTGAAACACGAGCGGTGAAATCAGACCCGGGCATCTCCCAACGATTATCTGCAACGTCTCAAGGAGGAAGCAGCCAGCTGCTTGGCAGCTCTCCTTCCTCAGGCAAGAGACCAGTTTGTCATTTTGTTTTCTCTCTCTCTGCAGACGACAATAATTTGGGATGCTCATACAGGCGAAGCTAAACAACAGTTTCCATTTCATTCAGGTAAAAGGCAATAGTATTGTATATAATAACAGCCAGATAGCGTTACTCAAAATGTACAAAGTTGGAGGACCTCAGCACTTTGTGCCTTAGATTGGGCATCTTTGTTAGCATAGGCGAGTTGTGCTGAAGGGCCTGTTTTCATGCTGTGTGACTCTATGTCCATAACTAAAGTAGCAACTAATTAAACACAAAGTGCTAAGAGGAACTCAGGCAGCATCGGTGGAGGGAATGGACAGACCTCTGTCGGCTCTGCTGCGAAATTTCGGCAAGGTCTGCCCACTCTGGGGAAGTTATTCTGCCATGTCCTCTCCAGCACCTCCCTGGGAAAGTCCCCGTTAATTGGCATCTGTAACATTTCCCCTCGTATGTAGAGAGTGGATGAGAAAGTGGAAAACATAGAACTACATTTAAAATACATTTGGACTAGTACACGGAGAGGAACGGTTTAGAGGGATATATATATATATATATATATATATATATATAGGCCAAACATGTGGCATTAGTGTAGATGGGGCATTATGGTCGGCGTGGGCAAGTTGGGTTAATGGATCTGTTTCTGTGCTGTATGACTCTATGACTCTAGAGGGAACAGGCGATCGATGGTTGTTGTGGACAGAGCCAGTTTCCTTGCTGTAAATCTAAACTAATCCGGGGGTTAGCACGGTCAACTAAGCAAGTGTATATTTATTAATTTTTTGGCAGGAAGCAAAATCAATTGTAAACTCCTACTTGTCAACACTGCCTGCTGGACCTCTAGGTTAGAAATACCTGCACTGTAAATGCAGCTGCTTTTCAAGGCCTGACTTTGGCAGCAGAAGGGCTGAATATTTTCAAAGCCTGCTCTAAAAAGGCTGTAAAAATTTGCTTTTGTTTTGTAAACCACCTTCTTGCAGCTCCTGGTTTCTCCATTTAACAAAAAATGCTGTGTTCCCCATGATCCCCAAGATTGTTTTTGTTCTGTGTTACTGATTTTGTTTTCCTACTCTGGAGCTTGTGGCTAACGGGGAAGGGGGGGTAACTTTGTATTTTGCAGCCCCTGCCTTGGATGTGGATTGGCAAAACAACACTGCATTTGCATCCTGCAGCACGGACATGTGCATTCACGTCTGCAGGCTGGGTTGCGACCGTCCCGTGAAGACATTCCAGGGGCACACCGTGAGTACAGACACACAACCCACTGGCAATATACTGTATTCTGTATGGGACATGTTATATGTTACTAGCCCAAACCCCTCCTGCATTGGTGCACCACCCTGTCCTCCCCTCCTCTCTCCTCAACCCTCCCCTCCCTTCTCCCCCACTCCCTCCTCCCCCTCCCCTCCCTTTAAACTTTAAAATGTGAATAACTTTAAAAATATAACACCGATTCCAATAAAACTACTTGCATGGGAGATACCAGAGGGTAACGGTTGACAATTGTATGTCAGGTTGGAGGCCAGTGTCTAGTGGAGTGCCCCAAGGATCTGTGTTGGGTCCACTGTTGTTTGTCATTTACATTAATGATCTGGATGATGGTGTGGCAAATTGGATTAGTAAATATGCAGATGATACTAAGATAGGTGGAGTAGTTGATAGTGAGGTAGATTTTCAAAGTCTACAGAGAGACTTGGGCCGTTTGGAAGGGTGGGCTGAAAGATGGCAGATGGAGTTTAATGCTGATAAGTGTGAGGTGCTGCATTTTGGTAGGACAAATCAAAATAGGACGTACAGGGTAAATGGTAGGGAATTGAGGAATGCAGTGGAACAGAGGGATCTGGGAATAACTGTGCATTGTTCCCTGAAGGTGGAATCTCATGTGGATAGGGTGATGAAGAAGGCGTTTGGTATGCTTGCCTTTATAAATCAGAGCATCGAGTATAGAAGTTGGGATGTAATGTTGAAATTGTACAGGGCATTGGTGAGGCCAAATCTGGAGTATGGTGTGCAGTTCTGGTCGCCAAATTATAGGAAGGATGTCGACAAAATGGAGAGGGTACAGAGGAGATTTACTAGAATGTTGCCTGGGTTTCAGCACTTAGGCTACAGAGAGAGGTTGAACAGGTTGGGTCTTTATTCTTTGGAGCGTAGAAGGTTGAGGGGGGACTTGATAGAGGTTTTTAAAATTTTGAGAGGGACGGACAGAGTTGACGTGGGTAGGCTTTTCCCTTTGAGAGTGGGGAAGATTCCAACAAGGGGACATAGCTTCAGAATTGAGGGACAAAGGTTTAGGGGTAACATGAGGGGGAACTTCTTTACTCAGAGGGTTGTGGCTGTATGGAATAGGCTTCCGGTGGAAGTGGTGGAGGCTGGCTCGATTTTATTATTTAAGAGTAAATTGGATAGGTATATGGATAGGAGGGGATTGGAGGGTTATGGTCTGAGTGCAGGTAGATGAGACTAGGTCAGGGAGAATGGTCGGCGTGGACTGGTAGGGCCGGACAGGCCTGTTTCCATGCTGTAGTTGTTATATGTTATATGTTATTATCACTAAAGTGACAAGGGTGAGTAAGGTGGGCCTAAAATTGTCGCACTATCATGTACCGTTTAGGCTGTAGTTCAGTCACAAACAAGATAACAAACGAGAGTTTTAGTATATAGATAATGTGGAACATGGGACACGTCCCGGTCCGTCACATGGTACTGACCTCCCCACCATCGAAGGCCCATCACAGGTACTGACCTCCCCACCATCGAAGGGACCTACAGGAGGCGCTGCCTCAAAAAGGCAGCCAGCATCATCAAGACCCACACCACCCTGGCCACGCTCTCATCTCGCTGCTACCATCGGGAAGAAGGTACAGGAGCCTGAAAACCGTGACCTCCAGGTTCAAGGCCACCATCAGGCTCTTGAACACTGCACAACACTAACCTCCGCAACTGTGGACTGTCTACTGAGGCTTTTTTTTGCACTAGTATTGGGGTTATTAATTTATTGAATTTTTGTTTATTATATTGAGTACTGTGTTTACAGGCCTGTTATGCAAGCAAGAATTTCATTGGCAGCACATAGGACAATTAAGTGCTCTTGACCAAAGAGATGCCATGGTAAAACAATAAAAGTACAGGAAAGCATATTTCCTGAGCAAATTTTGAAAGAAAATAAATAAAAGAATATTGATTGGAAAAAAAGAGGGAAAAAGTGATCCTCGGAGAAATGGGTTGCAAGGAAATAGAAGAAAGTAACTAAAGTTTGGGTTGCATCCAACATTTATGAACTATGCCATGGATTTCCAAGCTGCAATGTAACAAACCGGCGGTACCTTCAAGAGCAAGGTAACACATCAGGATTTTTAACATATTTTATCAGCACAGCTCACCCTCACCTCTTTTTACATTTCAGAACGAAGTCAATGCAATCAAGTGGGACCCATCTGGCATGTTACTTGCATCTTGCTCAGATGACATGACACTGAAGGTAGGACAACGTAATTACAGCTCCAATCCCTTGACAACTGTGAGAATGGAACTGTGAGCATCAACTGTGTTTCACTTAAAAATTGCTGGAAGCTTCCAACCATTTCACCCCCAAATTTCTGAACCATGGGGTGAGATGGAAAGACTTTTGTCCATTATCCCATGCTCAATAGACAATAGGTGCAGGAGGAGGCCATTCGGCCCTTCGAGCCAGCACCGCCATTCAATGTGATCATGGCTGCTCCTTCTCATAAAAACGCATGCCACCTGAAGTAGAGGCATGCATCTTATCCCCACCAGCCTGCATCAGGTTTGGTACAAGGGCGTTCGCCTCTGTCAATGATTGTTGGTCTATTGCTTGCAGTCGTGAGATCTCGCTCATCACAGCAGTGTGTGTGTGTGGAACTTTGCCAAACCCTGTCCTTCACAACTCACTTGTGTGATCAGTGTTGTTCACTGCTGAAGGCTCTAATTACGCACATTTCCTGCTTTTGGTGTAATAATTTAAGATTCATTTAAATTAAAAAGGCATCAGAAATGAGAGAACTCTGCCATTTTTAAGGATTAAAGGCAAAACCGGCTGAGAATAGCAGAACTAAGTAACCATGCCTTTTTATAATTGGATTGACTTTACTACTTATTTAGAAATAAATGTGAATATATTGCATTTGGGAATATTTTAATGCCATTGAGGTGTTGGGAACTTATCATCTGATTCAGTTTAGTGTCCATGGACAAGGTTGCTTCCCTTGGATATCAAAGGGCAATGCTGACATTGCCATGGGTCCCCCTTGTGGCCTGTTGCAGAGGTACAGAAGCTTGAAAGTGTGCACCACCAGACTTAGGAACAGTATCTTCCCCTCTGTTATCAGGCTTCTGAACGGTCCTTCCATAAGCTAGGGTACTGTCTGATTCAACTCTACTCCTTTGCGGACATTGGTCTTTGTCTATGGAACTGAAGCACTGAGAAATATATTCTGTGCTCTGTATCTTCCCCATTGCTCTACCTATTGTTCTTGAGTTTGGCTTATATATACACATATATATATAGTATTTGATCTGTTTGGATAGCAAAGCTTTTCATTGTACCTCAGTACACATGGCATAATAACCCTAAACCAGAGTGAATCGACTTAACAATAAACAGCACAAATAACAGCATAAAGAGGCACACGAATAATCCAGCATCTTTTCACTTGAGTATTGATAATGTAACCCGATTCTAACGGCAGTTAAGAATAGTTTCTGTGCGCAGTCAGCCTTAGGTTTTATCTTGAATTTACGTCTCGTGCAGATGATGTGGGGTCCTGGTAATTTTGAGCAATGGTCTTCATCTGCAGTGGATGCCACAATAACTGCTTTACTGTTGGTGCTTTGTTCTCCCACAGATCTGGAACATGAAGCAGGATGCCTGTGTGCATGATCTCCAAGCCCACAACAAGGAGATCTACACCATCAAGTGGAGTCCCACTGGGCCTGGCACCAACAACCCCAACTCCTACATCATGTTAGCCAGGTAACACTGACTCCTCTAAACAGTGCTTGAGTTACAAACTCAAATCCCTCCAGCAACGTTTCTGGCAGTCCATGGGGCTTTCTTTACGAGACAGAATTAGGACTTAACCTGTACATCAACAATGTTAGAGTCTAAAACAAATATAAAAATATCAACAAAAAAATGTTAGCACAGATGCATCCGGAAAGTCTTTATTTTATGAAACAAAGTCTATTTGCAGTAATGGGCAGTGGATTGGATTGATGGCTCATTACATAGGGGCTGCACAGCGGCGCAGCGGTAGAGTTGCTCCAGAACCCAGAGGTTCAATCCTGACTACGGGAGCTGTCTGTACAGAGTTTGCATGTTCTCCCTGTGACTGCGTGGGTTTTGCTCCACTTTCCTCCCACATTCCATAGACATACAGGTTTGTAGGTTAATTGGGTTCTGCAAATAGGCCGTAGAGTGTAGGACAGAACTAGTGTACAGATCGTTCGTTGGTGTGGACTCACTGGGCCAAAGAGGCCATTTCCACGCTGCATCTCTAAAATTAAAAACTATATCTAAACTCTGGCTGTGAGGCGGGTCTGAGGTGAAATGATACCAACAACCCCTCACCCTCAATATCCCTCTTGCCCATAACGAGTTGCCTCAATGTTTCTTCACCCATCAACCCATATCCAAACATCCAATGATGAAAATGATCTAATTTGATCGCATTTTCCAGGTTTATTTTGAGAGCTGCATTTTTTATCCGGGCTAATTTGTGGGTTTACAGATGTCCGGTACAGAATTCAAGAGGGTCATCTGTATTGCGGGGATTTGTGACTCTCGGTGTTTGTATCACGACTTACTCATTCCCATCAGGCATCTGCACTTTAGACCTCATTGGGCACGGTTCATTGGGAAGCTTGGCTTATTTGTCTTCCATTGCATGGGAAATTACCCTTCCAGATCTTTTGACAGTAAATGCTTTTGGAAAAAGCATTCGTGAAGTGAACGATTACAGGCTTTGAGCCTCAATGCCTCACTTGGAGGCTGTAATCTACGGCTAGAGACGGCAGATTGGATGCTAATCGCTCGTATGACTTGCCATTGACAGTGCTTCGTTTGATTCAACTGTACGCTTGTGGGACGTGGAAAGAGGGGTTTGTCTCCACACCTTGACCATGCACCAGGAGCCAGTCTACAGCGTCGCCTTCAGTCCTGACGGCAAATACCTCGCCAGCGGCTCTTTTGACAAATGTGTCCACATATGGAATACCCAGGTACAGCACACCTCCCACCCACCCACATGTGGAATAGCACACCTCCCACCCACCCACATGGGGAATACCCAGGTACAGCACAC
The DNA here is from genome assembly GCF_053455715.1 of Rhinoraja longicauda. Lineage (NCBI taxonomy): Eukaryota > Metazoa > Chordata > Chondrichthyes > Rajiformes > Arhynchobatidae > Rhinoraja > Rhinoraja longicauda. The sequence continues at coordinate 73,691,934 of NC_135959.1, read as the reverse complement.
CACCCACCCACCCACATGTGGAACAGCACACTTTTCACCCACCCACCCACATGTGGAATACCCAGGTACAGCACACCTCCCACCCACATGTGGAATACCCGGGCACGGCACAACATGTGGAATATCCAGGTGCAGCACTTTGCTGCACAGATTTAGCACGCAAGTGTACAAGGATGCGTACGTTTTCTAAACACACAGGTGGACCCTGGCCGCGTGTGCATGTATTAATATACGTAATCTTGGGTTCTTCTGTAAACCTGCTCCTTGTTGACCCCTGCTCAACCCCCCTCCTCCACGAGTGAACAAATCTTTAATGCAACGCTTGTGAGGCATCCAAACGTCCAGCGAGCAAAACAAGAGAATCTGTTTAAAAAGTGCAAACAGAAATATTGTTGTGTATTGAAATCAATGTTTCTTCTCACAGACAGGAGCTTTAGTGCACAGCTACCGAGGCACTGGAGGCATCTTTGAAGTGTGTTGGAATGTGTCTGGGGACAAAGTGGGAGCAAGTGCATCAGATGGTTCTGTGAGTAGCCACTTTAATGCTGTCTTTATTCTGACTGTAGCGTTGGGTGATGTGCACCCTCTACACAGGCTAGGCCTACTGTGTGTGTATTCTCTATGCAACTGTATATCCTGTCCCCGGACCCCTCATCCAACCGTATGAAGCACAGTGGTGCAGTGAGGTGCCCCCGGGCAACAAAGATGGATGGGAGAGGATGGCGGTTCGCTGGTCGATCCACACGTCCAAGGAAGGCCAGGTCCACAGCAGCCTGTGGCTTGCCTAGATCGGGCACCGCTCATAACAACTAGAGTGTGGACTTTGAAAATGACGCCAAACACAAAGAAAATAATTCCACCGTACATTTGCACATGTGACAATAAAAGCACTGGCTGACAGGACGGAGGCAGTGAGACGTTTCTGCTGCCTGGGCACTCCAGGACCAGTGTACAGGAGAGGCTGTGTGCTAGAGCGACCCCCCTACAGCGGCCCGTGTACCTGTGGCATTGTCCGCCCAGGATTATTCTGGAAGCTCAGTTGTGTTTTTTCCAAGGGTAGATGTGTGGATTTCTAGGCATGGGCGTGGGGGTAGAGCTGGTAAACGGCACTGAGGTGAAAGCTGGGCCAGAATAACAATGAATGGCAGTGCACTCTGAGAGATGGTACCCTGATGTTTATTATAACAAAATGGCAAGCAGGAGCGGATCGGAGGGACACACTGATTCCTACTCCCACTCTGCTCTGCAAACAAACGCATAGATTTAACCATACCTATTCCATCAAAAAGTCTGACCCCATGAGATCCATGTGAAGTGAATGCTTGTCACATCAGATGTAAATCAGCTCCTTCTAGAACTAAACTTCCACCTCAATCTAAAATTTGTCTTATACAGTTTGTTGTTTTGGATTAATTTGCAAAACATTTGCACTTTAACTTCCACCATATTTACAGTTTTCTCTCCATCTATAAAATAAAATTTCTAAGACAGCTTTCTGTCAAGTTAGCCCATGATGGACGGTAAGCTTGCCGTGAGAGCCCACTGACAGTGTCCTGTGTTGCAGTGTCGCCTTCAGTCCTGAGGACAACTCTCTCACACTCTGATAAAACACTTCCTACCTCTGCCTAGTGAGCTACCAGCTCACAAACTGGTCTGAGGCAAGGGAAAACCGGTAACGTGATGGGGGCCCGTGCCAGATTGATGTGATAGAGAGAATGCTTCCCACAAGGAGTTAGACACAAGGCACTGGAGTAACTCAGCGGGTCAGGCAGCATCACTGGAGAAAAAGGATGGGTGACGTTTCGTGTCCAGATCCTTCCATAGACTGAACGTAGGGGGTGGGTGGGTGGAGAGCTGGAGGCAAGAGAAGACCTGGACCAATCAGGGCTCCCACATATGACCTCGGGCAGGGTGGTGCCTGGTAGGTCCATTGTTGGAATCGGGAAATTATGCAGCGAACTGTGGAACTGGTAAAATTACTAGGATGGAGGAAAGAGCAAGGATGTAGGCTCCTATACATAGGCGAGACCAAACATAGACATGGCGACCGTTTCACTGCACACATATGCTCGGTTCGCCTAGGCCAACAGGATCTCCCGGTTGCCAACCATCTCAACTCCCCTTCCCATAATGACCTTTCTACCCTGGGCCTCCTCCATTGCCAGAGGGAGCCTACATGCAAATTACAGGAACAGCACCTCATATTTCATTGGGTAGCTTACACCCCAGTGGTATGAGCATTGAATTATCTAATTTTAGGTAACTTCATCTTGCACTCCCCTCCTCCCCCCCCCCCCCCTCTCCCCTTGCCCTCGAAGAGCGTTTGTTGATTTCCTGTCCTCCTTTCTTCCCCAGGTATGTGTGCTCGATCTCCGGAAATAGCCGAGCGGGCTTGAAGCAGGGTGTAAGATTAGACCAGCAGTGAGCCTGTGGCAGCAGCAGCCCCCTCACTCACAATGTGTCAGTTCCACATCCACAAGGACCCGACCTACAAAGAAATGGTTCAAACCAGCTCTCCCTGCCCACTTAATGTTGATTTTACTTTAGTTGCCTTTCCAAGAAAATGATGTTATTGTCTGTGAGTTTCCTTCCCCCCCCCTCTCCCCCCCCCCTCCCCCGCCAGACGGAGCCCCAGCCGCACGCTGGCTGCTTCACCCTGGAGTGTGACAGGGGGAGACTGTGCCAGGATGGGCAGTGGCAGGGCGTGCTGGTGACTGAGAGCATTGTGCCAAACCGCAGATACTGTGACCGACAAACAACCCAGCACGTTGGGTGGGGGACAGCAAAGCAAGTGACGGAGGGGAGTGCCGTACATTCCCATTCCTCCGTACTCTTCCCTCAATCTGGTTTGGACACTACAGTGCTGCTGAAACGGAAGAATGACTTTGTGCGCAGTCACGGCGGAATAATCTACAATTTTGTAATAGCAACACTTTATATTTTCTGGATTTTTGTTTTGTTAAAACAATGTTTTAGGGAAGCTGGAGTATTATGTAGATTCCTACAAGAAGCTTTTACCAGGGTTGGATGTGAATGATTTTGTTTCTAGAAGCTGCAGGGAGGAATCTGTGGGGTTTTAAAAGTTAAGCTTTTCTGAACTGCTGATAGACTTGCTTACATTACTGTGCTTCAAATGGTGATCTATTGAACAGGCACTTCTTCAGAGAACTGCATATAAAAAGTGCTTTACATTTGAGAAGGTGAATCATCACCAGCTTCATACAGGGAAAGAGGACTCACGGGGCGAACCCCAGTGTATTTTTGAAAAAAAGCAGAAGAAATATTTGTAGTTTTTACCTTTAATCACACATTAGACCTTAAAAGCCAGAAAGGCAAACCATAAACCGAGCAGACACTTTGTTAAAGAAATGTGAGGAATGAGGCATCTTACCACTGTACAAGAGCGTCAATTCTTTAATCTCATGCCATGCATTAGCTCCTTTTTTTAAAACGAGTATTGCTAACAAACGCTGTTTAGAGTCGGGTGAGGTGCACTTTGTCTAATGTAAGGGTCTGCTTTTGTTCTCTGGGTTTTTTGAATATGTTCCTCGTCACACGCAGAGTTCATCTGTCTGAGATCCGTGTTCTGGCTTCTGTTGCTTTTATTGTCTGTGTCAGACTTTGTCCCTTCTCCTTGCAGCCTCTCAGGAGTTTAGGTCAGAGGAGATCATGTGACCTTCATGTTTCTAATCCAGAATGTGTGATGTGCTCGTGCTCATTAAAGAAAACAAATCATCAAATCATATTCAATGTCTTGAATAAATTGCTATATTTTGATATTAGAAAATATGAATCTGTCATTTTTATTTTTCCTAATTTAAAATTATTAACAGTTTGCTTTGTATGTTTCTGGTGATTGGTAACTGACGAATCACACAAAACCACAATTATCAGCATGAATGTACACACAGTGTACACAATTATCATGTGACTGTACACAGTGCCGAGCTGTCTCACTCATGTCCGGAGCAGGACAGAAACTTGGCGCTGTGTCTCTGGTCAGACGGTGTCCAGTCCCAGCTGAGATGTGGTGTGGTGTGCAGGCAGGGTGTGGTGTCCTGGCTGTGTCTGCAGTCAGACAGTGGTTCCTGGGCACTGGTGGTGGGACCTACAGTTGACCTGTGGTTAGTGACCACTGGCGGACAGTGCACAGACACTTGGAAAGAGAAATGTCGGTATGGCACACAATGACCGTTGACTGTGACATGGTGAACGCTCTGGGTTTACGTTTACTTGCACAATCTGTTCATTTATCACACTTCCTTTGTCCTTTTGCAGTGCTTGGTGCAATGCACCAACACGTGGTGTTTAATGCATTCTGCAACTTGGATCATTCACTGTGTGCTCTCCCTGCACCCTGATTGCTGACTGACTGCACTGCCAGTGGGAACATGCTCCCTTGTTGTACATTATCCATTTACACCAACTCTGGAGAGTAGCACGCCAAGAGCACCCATTCCATATGGACACGCGTGTTGACATACTCAGAACACCCATTCCATGTGGACATGCATGTAGACAGACTCTGATAGTATTTGCAATCAGTCACGTAACTACCACCTTCCTGGAACCACACACAAGCAGCACATTTGATCCTATTTTCGTCGATAAATATCATTATTTTACATCAAGGGATGACAAGTAATAATCCTTCGCACAGCAGCACATGCCAACAAATTGTAGACTCAGCCCTGACCCTCCATTCAAGAATGTTTTATTGTCATTTGTGGCGAAACGGAACAATGAAAGTCTTACAATTCATTCATTTGTACAAATAATCGTGGGCAGCTCCATCGTTCCAGTGTGGTTGCCGGTGGAATTATATTCTTCCCCTCGTTGGAAAATCAGGTTTGTAGATTTCTTTGTGCGGTTAAGCAATGAATAATCCAGGCACCAATCACTCATTATAGTGGTGGTATACAACGTAGGTTTCAATATACGTATACACTTCCAAAAACCTCCAACTGGCATGAGCTTGAAAACATTATCAATTAACAATGGAATCGTGAGATCACAAAGATGATCATAAGGCCTCAACTTCAGTAGAAGGTCCAGAAACACTAGAATAAATGGATCACCCTTCTGTGCTTTGCCCAAAACATGCTGCACTCTAGATTGCTGGAACAATCTAGAAAGAAAGCTGGAACAGTGTGAAATGTAAATATGTTGCAGGATAGGAACCATAACGAATAACAAATTTAGATTCAAATAATAGACAATAGGTGCAGGAGGAGGCCATTCGGCCCTTCGAGCCAGCACCGCCATGCAATGTGATCATGGCTGATCATTCTCAATCAGTACCCCGTTCCTGCCTTCTCCCCATACCCCCTGACTCCGCTATCCTTAAGAGCTCTATCTAGCTCTCTCTTGAATGCATTCAGAGAATTGGCCTCCACTGCCTTCTGAGGCAGAGAATTCCACAGATTCACAACTCTGACTGAAAAAGTTTTTCCTCATCTCAGTTCTAAATGGCCTACCCCTTATTCTTAAACTGTGGCCCCTTGTTCTGGACTCCCCCAACATTGGGAACAAGTTTCCTGCCTCTAACGTGTCCAACCCCTTAATAATCTTATATGTTTCGATAAGATCCCCTCTCATCCTTCTAAATTCCAGTGTATACAAGCCTAGTCGCTCCAGTCTTTCAACATATGACAGTCCCGCCATTCCGGGAATTAACCTAGTAAACCTACGCTGCACGCCCTCAATAGCAAGAATATTCTTCCTCAAATTTGGAGACCAAAACTGCACACAGTACTCCAGGTGCGGTCTCACTAGGGCCCTGTACAACTGCAGAAGGACCTCTTTGCTCCTATACTCAACTCCTCTTGTTATGAAGGCCAACATTCCATAAATAAGTTAAAACATTACTAAATATCTCACTGTTTCATTGTGCACCTAAATGCGACTAAAATTAATTTTGCAATTTCATGCATTTACTGCTTTTCACTGTACCTTGGTGCATGTGACAATAAACTAAGCTAAACTAGTTAGCGTGCAGTCAAAAGGACCGTTCCCACCGCTGCAATATCGCGCAATTTGTCAAATCCGGATATTCATCTTATTGTGAGTATTAAATATGTTGTGAATTGTAGTGAATAGTGTTATCAGAAAGGAATTGTACAGTCATTTATCTTGTGTGTGGAAGTGCACTGTTCACCATTTACAGTGCCCTCATGGGACAAAGAACCGTCATTAATTTATTTGCCTCTGTACTCCACAATTTGAGATTCGTAATAGAAAAGATCACATGCGGTTAAAGTACACATTGTCACATTTTAATAAAGGCCATTTTTATATATTTTGGGTTCACCATGTAGAAATTACAGCTGTGTTTCTACATGGACACCCCCCCCCCCCCCCCCCCCCCCCCATTTCAGGGCACCACAATGTTTGGGACACATGGCTTCACAGGTGTTTGTAATTGCTCAGGTGTGTTTAATTGCCTCCTTAATGCAGGTATAAGAGAGCTCTCAGCACCTAGTGCTGGAGTAACTCAGCAGGTCAGGCAGCATCTCAGGAGAGAAGGAATGGGTGATGTTTCGGGCCGAGACTGGTGAGCTTACTAATCGCAAAGCAACTGACAGGCCAAGGAAGACCTCCACTCCTGATGACAGAAGAATTCTCTATAATAAAGAAAAATCCCCAAACGCCTGTCTGACAGATCAGGAACACTCTTCAGGAGTCAGGTGTGGATTTGTCAATGACCACTGTCTGCAGAAGACTTCATGAACATAAATACAGAGGCTACACTGCAAGATGCAAACCACTGGTTAGCCGCAAAAATTGGATGGCCGGGTTACAGTTTGCCAAGAAGTACTTAAAAGAGCAACCACAGTTCTGGAAAAAGGTCTTGTGGACAGATGAGACGAAAATTAACTTGTATCAGAGTGATGGCAAGAGCAAAGTATGGAGGAGAGAAGGAACTGCCCAAGATCCAAAGCATACCACCTCATCTGTGAAACACGGTGGTGGGGGTGTTATGGCCTGGGCATATATGGCTGCTGAAGGAACTGGCTCACTTATCTTCATTGATGTTACAACTGCTGATGGTAGTAGCATAATGAATTCTGAAGTGTATAGACACATCCTATCTGCTCAAATTCAAACAAATGCTTCAAAACACATTGGGCTGGCAGTTCATTCTACAGCAAGACAATGATCCCAAACATACTGCCAAAGCAACAAAGGAGTTTTTCAAAGCTAAAAAATTGTCAATTTTTTGAGTGGCCAAGTCAATCACCCGATCTGAACCCAATTGAGCATGCCTTTTATACACTAAAGAGAAAGCTGAAGGGGACTAGCCCCCAAAACAAGCATAAGCTAAATGTGGCTGCAATACAGGCCTGGCAGAGCATCACCAGAGAAGACACCCAGCAACTGGTGATGTCCATGAATCGCAGAATTCAAGCAGTCATTGCATGCAAAAGATATGCAACAAAATACTAAACATGACTACTTTCATTTACATGACATTGCTGTGTCCCAAACATTATGGTGCCCTGAAATGGGGGGGACTATGTACTTTTTACATGGTGAAACCAAAATGTATAAAAATGGCCTTTATTAAAATCTGACAATGTGCACTTTAACCACATGTGATTTGTTTTCTATTACAAATCTCAAATTGTGGAGTGCAGAGGCAAATAAACAAAAGATAGGTCTTTGTCCCAAACATTATGGAGGGCACTAGAACATTAACTTGGTAATGTAGCTACTCTCCAATTTGACCAGTCCACTGTGAATACATGTTATACATTGTGCAGAATCCACTACATGTGAGAGTCACCCAAAATTCTCACTGAGCCTTTTACCAATCACTTCCTCTCACCGTCTACCATTTGTGCTGAAAATAATTTGTCAAAAATCTTGTCAAATTAATGTACCTCCAGATCTTTTCATCCCAAATTATGTGACATGAGATTCTTCAGCAAACTAACAGAAAACCTCAGGTACAACATGCAGACATGAATCATATCTGTAGCTTCCTCTGGCAGCTCGTCCCAGATAGAACTGTTAACTCCGCGAGCAAATGTCTACATTCATGAATGATTCACCTTCCACTCAAAAAGATTAGTGTTTGTTTCCAATAGATTGTGTTTGGGATCAAAAGGAATCACTGATACCATCCTACTAAAATTATATATTTCACACCCCTGGCTGTTTTATGTTTAAAAATAAGTGCTTCAGCAGGGGAAATTATTCAATTAAAGACTTGAACAGCAGAAAAAGATTATTTGATAAATAATAGTTGAGATGTATCACTAGGCTGTGAAATGTGTTGCTAGTTTTACCCTGTGTTCTGTGGTGAGTCATGACTTACACTCCCTCAGCTAACTCAACATTGTTGTGAAATGATATCCATTCCCCCCAAACTCTTTCCATCCAACAAACATTTTGAACAGACTTAAAAAAGGCACCAAGTGCTGGAGTAACTCAGTGGGTCAGGCAGTGGAGACCAGGGATAGGTGACGTTTTGGGTCGGGACCCTTGCATCTGAAGAAGGGTCTCTGTTGAACAGACTATGGGCTAGTTCAGCAGTGGCTGGAAGTCAGTGGTGTTGAGTTTGCCCAGTCCAGCTCTGCGATGTTCCCCCAGAGTGGAGACTCCTCTCACCAACGTTACGCCCTCTCAGTGCTTCCCACTGAGTCCCCGTCAGCACTGAAGTCACGCTCTCCTCTCGGCATGTTGAGCTCAAATGTACTGGTCTCAGAACCTGGCAAAAAAAACGAGGAGACAGGGTGTGGGAAGGAACTGCAGATGCTGATTCACTGATGATAGACACAAAATGCTGGAGTAACTCAGCGGCTCTGAGTGCCATTACAATGTTTCTGCCTCCCCAATTATGTTGGTTTATTTTCACGTGACATTGTATATGTGACAGGATCTAATTTCACTGTTGGACTGTAGTGAGCAAATGTATGTTGTGAATGGAATGGATTAATACCTGTGTTCATACACCACATTGTAAGCTTTGTGCCTAATAATAGGGAACATACATTTACATTGCAACATTTAAAAACACTTGGACAGATACATGGATAGGAGAGGTTTAGAGGGATAAGGGACAGGGGGCAGGTGGGACTAGTGCAGATAGGGCATCGAGGTTGGCATGGGCAAGTTGGGCTGTGCTGTGGGACAAAGTACCTTACAATACCTGGTACTTTGTTATGAGATTGCACTGAACAGATAGCAAGTGCTGCTTGGGTTCAGTTAATTGAGGGAGTGAGTACCAATTCATCACTTCTGTCCCATTCAGTCGCTGCCTGATCTATGAGCAGTTCAGCACTCGATTCAAACAATAGGTTACCATCTCAGAGCGGAGTCATTGTCTGCTTGCATTAAATAAGTAGTCATAGTTCTGACCTCTTGCAATGTTATGTGGACATATTACTTTCCTGCAACCAACCTGCACAACCCTAACCCTTCCACAGCCATGGAACACTATGGACCACCTCTTGCACTACCATGGACATTTTCTAATCGACTTTGCACGAATGTCTTGGTTTTTTTGCGGTCTTTTTCTTTTCAATGTCTTGTAGAATTTGTGTGTAATTTTTTTAATGATTTATGTTTTAGTGTGTTGTCTGAGTCTATGTCCCCGTGATGCTGCTGCAGGTAAGATTTTCATTGTACCTGTAGCTCACCTGCTTGTGCAGGTGAGATTAAACACAACTTGTTGGCTTTGAGCTGTGATGTAAACTTGGCCAACGCCAGATTACAATGCCAACCATCCAACACAAAATTAAAGGCAACATTGAAAATGTAGATTATATTTATTTTATTATGAAACCATGCTTGAGAAAAGTTCCAAAGATGATTGTTAGGCCTTGAGTCAAGCATACAGTGCAAACATCCTGAAATAAAACACAAACAAATGCTGGAAGAATTGGCAAGTGGGCTGAGGAATAGCAAATGGAGTTTAATTCAGATAGGTGAGAGGTGGTGTAGTTTGGGTGGAGGATTTTTACAGTGAACGGTATGCTCGGGTTGCTGTAGAACAAAGAGACCTGAGAATACAATTGCATTATTCCCTGAAAGTGCTGTTACAGATGCACAGGATGCCCTTATCAGTAAAGGCATTGAGTGTAAGTTGCAACGATATATTACAACTACGTTTATTATGTGTATTGAGGTACAGTGAAATGCTCTGTTTTGCATGCTATCAAATTTGATTAGATAATACTATACATAAATAGAATCAAGTCAAACTCAAGTAAAATATGCAGAGCAAAGGGGAAGGTACAGAATATAGTTCTCAGCATTGTAGTGCATCAGTTCCACAGACAAAGCCCATGGACAGGTGTACAAAACAAAGCCACACTTGGAGTATTGTGTTCGGTTTTGGTCTCGCTGATGTAGGAAGGATATTGTCCATTTGGAAAGAGTGCAGAGAAGATTTGCAAGGATTTTGCCAGGACTCAAGACCCTGAATAATAGAGAGATTGGGCAGGCTAGGACTTTATTCCTTGGAGATGTACAAGATTATGAGAGGAATAGGTAAGGTGAATGTGCAGAGTCTTTTACCCAGAGTAGGGGAATCAAAAAACAGACAGCATAGGTTCAAGGTGAGAGGGGAAAGATTTAATAGGAACCTGTGAGACAACGTTTTCACACAGAAGGTGGTGGGTATATGGAATGAGCTGCCAGAGGAGGTAGTTCAGGCAGGTACAATAACAATATTTCAAAGACATTTAGACTCATGCATGGATATGAAAGATTTATAGGGATAAGGGCTAAACACAGGCAAATGGGACTAGTTTAATTGTAATTGTAATTAATTTATTAGCCAAGTATGTAAACGTACAAGGAATTTGATGGGCCATCTTGGTCAGCATGGACGAGATGGGCCGAAGAGCCTGGCTGAATTAGTCACAGAAAATTGCTTTACTAATTACCTCCAATTGTGAGCAGACAGATTGCACCCATTGCCATAATTACCCTCATTGGGAGGTAAGTTACAGCTCAAGAGGCCCTGACTCATGAAAATAATCCTTCCTGATGTACTGGAAAGGATAGTGTATCTTGGAGATTTATTACGTTGTAATTAGCCCTGTTGTGGGTCATGAAATACAGACCCGTAATTTAATCTTCTATTGAGAAGGCCGGAAACAAACAGGAATATTGCTCTTTAACAGGCAAATTCATTCTGCTAAATGTATGAGAGTTGGGAATAAAAGATCAGAGTCAAACTTGAATTACTTGTTTGTTTGCAAATTTGTTAAACAGTCTCCTGAAATTCCACAATGTCTCCATTTCTGCCCAAAGATTTGGCCAGCGTTGGGGATATCTATAACTGGCTATTGAAATAATTTGGTTGATGGAAAGCCATGGAGATGCTGTTTGTGTGCCTTTCTCTTTCAAGTGCAGAAGATCATCAGATCCATTATCAATATCACTGATAAAGGCTCACGTCCCAGTGTACATTAAATGTTCCGATCCAAGAACCCAGCAAAAAGAACGAGGAAATGGGAAGGGTAGGGGAATCAAAAACCAGAGGACAAAAGTTTAAGGTGAGAAGGGAAATATTTAATAGGAGCCTGAGGGGCAACCATTTAACACAGAGGGTGATGGGTATATGGAACAAACTGCCAGAAGAGGTGTAGAAAAAAAACTGCAGATGCTGGTTTAAATTGAATGTAGACACAAAATGCTGGAGTAACTCAGAGGGTCAGGCAGCATCTCGGGAGAGAAGGAATGGGTGACGTTTCAGGTCTAGATCCTTCTTCAGACTGAAGGAGGGTCTCGACCCGAAACGTCACCCATTCCTTCTCTCCCGAGATGCTGCCTGACCCGCTGAGTGTCTACATTTGCCAGAAGAGGTAGTTGAGGCAGGTACTATAACAACATTTAAAAGACACTTGGACCGGAACGGTTTAGAGGAATATGGGACAAATGTGGGCAAGTAGGACTAGTGTAGATGGGGCATCTTGGTCAGCATGGGCTATGTGGGCCAAAGGGCCTGTTTCAGTGCTGTGTGACTCCATGTCTCTACATGCCATTTAAATTGCCTTTTGGGTTTCTATATAGTGTTGTTTTATTTAAACTTATTTAAGGGATACAGTGATGGAATCTATAATGTTAGTGTTTAACTCTCGCCAACAGCTGTAAAATGAACCAAATAGCGCACAATTCATGGAGCTGCGATAACAGGTAAAGTAACTGGAACTTTCCCTCGTAAGAGATTGCACTGACTAACTTAGTGACAAATTAAAATGTTTTAAACTGCAATTAATTATGTCAAGATCACTCAACAACAGAATACTGACAGGCAGTTGATTTTATTTTGTGGTAGTCCGTTGAGCAACTAAAGCAAAATGTGTATCATTCTGCATCTTAATTATGAGATAATTCCAGGTCAGTTGTGTACATTGACTGAAATTAATGGACAGCCTTATTTACAGTATGATACTGAAGGCAGTACACCAGGATCTGTGAGCATTAGCTTAGTTCTAGATCAGGTTACCTTTAAAAGATGAGCAGACAAATTTTTTAATGTTACGTCTCTTCAATAATGACCTAATTCCAACATTCAGCATAACTGAGGCGTGACTGGAACTCTCTCCAACGTTAAAGACATTTAAAGACAGGAACTCTCTCCAACGTTAAAGTGATTCCTGATTACGATTCACATCAGAGTTGTGATGTGGTCCACAACAATGGATGGTTCAACTTTCAAGCACAGCATGTCTGTCTGCTGAGAGGGTGAAGTAGTGAGCACAGTATTTTATTTCCTACAGCAAGGTATTTTGAAACTGTGGCAGAGGTCATGGGCTGAATGAATGCAGCAGTTTTGATCTGCTGCTCAATTAAGCCTTGAAGTGGAAGGCAGGATTTCATATTTCCTTGTGACATAAATTAAGTTCAATGGACCATTATAAGTTATGAAAGGACCGAAAAGATACGATTTGTGGAGGAATGTTGCTCTACTCAATCTGCTGACGACAATTGACAATCTGCTGGTAACCACGTGAAGATTGTCGAAACAAGAAATTGCAGATGCTGGTTTTAAAGAAAGACATAAAGTGATAGAGTAACTCAGTAGGTCAGGCAGTATCTCTGGAGAATGTGGATCGGTGACTTTTTTTAGATTTTTTTTTAGATTTAGAGATACAGCGCAGAAACAGGCCCTTCGGCCCACCGGGTCCACGCCGCCCAGCGATCCCCGCACACTAACACTATCCTACACCCACTAGGGACAATTTTTTTAAACATTTGCCCAGCCAATTAACCTACAAACCTGCACGTCTTTGGAGTGTGGGAGGAAACCGAAGATCTCGGAGAAAACCCACGCAGGTCACAGGGAGAACGTACAAACTTCGTACAGACGGCACCCGTAGTCAGGATCGAACCTGAGTCTCCGGCGCTGCATTCGCTGTAAGGCAGCAACTCTACCGCTGCGCCACCGTGATGTTTCGGGTGAAGACCTCGCTTCAGAGTGATTGGGGGGGGGGGGGGGGTTGGGAGAGAGAAAGCTGGAGGGGCAGGACAAAGCGTGGACAATGTGAAGATTCATCCATTGTGCTGAATCTTCGGGGAGCAGTGAGAATCACCTCAAAAGCTGTGCCTGGGGATGGTCCTTTCTCAACGAGCTCTTCCAAAGAGCTATTTATGTGCAGTAATTAGTGGTGGAAATATAAGGGAATGAACTTGGAACGTGGAAAGCTGGAAAGAATGTAGAGAAGATTTATGTTGATGTTGTTGCCAGGACTCAAGGGCCTGAGCTACAGGGAGAGGTTGGGCAGGCTAGGACATTATTCCTTAGAGTGCAGGAGGATGAGAATTGATCTTATAGAGGTGTATAAAATCATGAGGGGATTAGATAGGGTGATGGCCTGAATCTTTTACCCAGAACAGGGGAATCAAGAACCAAAGGACGTAGGTTTAAAGTGAGAGGGGAAAGATTTAATAGGAACATGAAGGACAATTTTTTCACTCAGAGGATGGTGGGTATATGGAACAAGCTGCCAGAGGAGGTAGTTGAGGCAGGTACTATAAAAACATTTAAAAGACATTTGGACAGATAGTGGATGGCAAAGGTTTAGAGGGTTATGGGCCAAACGTGGGCGAATGGGACTAGTATGGATGGGGCATTGTGGTCGTCATGGACGTATTGGGCCAAAGAGCCTGTTTGCATAACTCTGTTCTTACTGCCACTCATTTTCTTTGCAACTTCAGTGGACAAATTGATTGATCTCATGACATAAAGAAATAATAATCATTTGCAGATCGACCTATTCAGTTGCCAGGGTTAGCTCTTTGTGAAGATCTAGCTAGTTCTGTCAGTGCAAAAAAGCAATATCAATAGCTTAGTCAATTTCCCAATATCGTGCTATGTATCCAGATTTCAAACTGGGGATAAAAATCATTGCCTTATAAAACTTTAGAAGAAAAATGAGTGTGTGGGATCAGCATCTCACTGCATGGAAATTGTCTGGAAGGACCATGTGAATCGTTATTTCTGCTCTGTGTCTGCACTTTCATGATATTATGACCCTGAGGTCGATATTTATTGCAAAGAAATGTTCCTGAATTGGAAAGTAGTTTCAATTTATCTGTTACACTGTCCCTGAAACCAACTGCACGGAGCTTGTCAAAGGAGATCCACTGGAAATTCTAACAGTCCTCTTTATGAACTAGAATCAATGATAACAATGTGCAAGTTTAATAAGTTGATTTATTGGTCACGCTTCCCCTTTACACAGCCTCACCCACCACTGATCTCAGTATCTTTGGGAACAAAGCTCTCAGTTTGACCTTGACATAAAGTGTGACTCCACCACCCTCAACACTTCACCACAAATCTCTCTCTGAGACCAAACACAAATTGGAGGAACAGCACTTTATATTTTGCTTGGGCAGCTTACAACCCAGTGGTACGAATATTGATTTATTTTACTTCAAGTAACCCTTGCTTTCCCTCTCTCTGTCCGTCCCCCATCCTAGTTCTTCGACTAGTTTCACTGTCCTCCTGATTATTTTTACTGTTGTATGCCTCGTTCTCACCTTCCCCACACCAGCAATGAAGCATTACAATGAAGCATCGTCTGCTTTGATCTGTCGTTCTCACACCTTCCATATGTCTAGTTTCCCTCTTCCCTGACTCTCAGTCTGAAGAAGGGTCTCGACTCAAAACATCACCCATTCCTTCTCTCCAGAAATGCTGCTTGTCCCGCTGCTTACTCCAGCATTTTGTGTCTCTCTTTGGTGTAAACCAGCACCTGCAGTTCCTTCCTGCACAATTCCTCTCCACATTTTCTCACCTCACCCTGTTATTTAAATCTGCTAAAACAGGAGAGAAAACGTTCCAATCAGTTGTCAGTCTTAACAAGTCAACACCCATAAAGTGATTTCAGCGGTGACATAAGAGAAGACTTGCTAACATCCGGGGCTGGGCATTTTGTTTATGCTCAATGGACAATCATCAACATTTAATACCTTCTCATGTCAACTCTGCCTTTCATGGAGTGTGAAACTGAACTAAAGATCAAGGTGTCAGGTGAGGGGCAGCCTAGTAGTTGCAGGGCATCGGAACATGGACCTTCTCCCACGACCGAGACAGCTTTCTCACTAACTCTCCCGGCCGTCCAACAATTCCCAGCAATCCAACTTCTCTGTTTCTGCCAACAGATGGGTTTTATTATCTTTGGGTAAATGGGATTCAAATGGACCTGCCTCTGTGCCAAGTTCAATATCCATAAATCTCAGAGTGCAAGAGTAGGCAGGATAACCTGTTTATTGGAACGAGCTGCTGAAGGAGGTAGTTGAGCCAGATACTATAACAATGTTTAAAAAACACAGTTGGACAGGTACGTAGGTAAATGTAGAGGGATATGGGCCAAACATAGGCAGGTGGGACTAGAGTAGATGGGACATATACATATCCTGAGATGCTGCCTGACCTGCTGAGTTACTCCAGCATTTTGTGAATAAATACCTTCGATTTGTACCAGCATCTGCAGTTATTTTCTTATTTTCTTATACTATAAAATAAGAAAGTAACTGCAGATGCTGGTACAAATCGAAGGTATTTATTCACAAAATGCTGGAGTAACTCAGCAGGTCAGGCAGCATCTCAGGAGAGAAGGAATGGACGACGTTTCGGGTCGAGACCCTTCTTCAGACTGATGTCAGGGGGGAAAAGGATATATCGAAACGTATAAGATTATTAAGGGGTTGGACATGTTAGAGGCAGGAAGCATGTTCCCAATGTTGGGGGAGTCCAGAACTAGGGGCCACAGTTTGAGAATAAGGGGTAGGCCATTTAGAACAGAGATGAGGAAAAACTTTTTTAGTCAGAGAGTTGTGAATCTGTGGAATTCTCTGCCTCAGAGGGCAGTGGATGCCAATTCTCTGAATACATTCAAGAGAGAGCTAGATAGAGCTCTTAAGGATAGCGGAGTCAGGGGGTATGGGGAGAAAACAGGAACGGGGTACTGATTGAGAATGATCAGCCATGATCACATTGAATGGCGGTGCTGGCTCGAAGGGCCGAATGGCCTACTCCTGCACCTATTGTCTATTGTCTATTGTCTATAGGTGGAGACAGGAAGATAGAGGGAGATCTGGGAAGGGGGAGGGGAAGAGAGGGACAGAGGAACTATCTAAAGTTGGAGAAGTCAATGTTCATAACGCTGGGCTGCAAGCTGCCCAAGCGAAATATGAGGTGCTGTTCCTCCAATTTGCAGTGGGCCTCACTATGGCACTGGAGGAGGCCCATGACAGAAAGGTCAGACTGGGAGTGGGAGGGGGAGTTGAAGTGCTCAGCCACCGGGAGATCAGATTGGTTAACGCGGACCGAGCGCAGATGTTGAGCGAAGCGATCGCCGAGCCTGCGTTTGGTTTCGCCGATGTAAATAAGTTGACATCTGGAGCAGCGGATGCAATAGATGAGGTTGGGGGAGGTGCAGGTGAACCTCTGACTCACCTGGATGGGACATGTTGGTCGGCATGAGCAGGTTGGGCCGAAGGGCCTGTTTCCATGCTGTATGGCTCTCCATGACTCTGTTGATCAAAGGCAGGCACTCCCTGCCTTTGGTGGGGGGAGTGTGGGCCACACGTTAAGGTGTGCAATGTTTGGCATCAGGCCACAGCAGCCCACGATTAGCACAACTGATCACGTCTGAAATGTAACAAATTGTCTGAGGTTCAGGCCTGCTGGCAGTGTGTTTGTGGGAAGTTTAGACGGACACAGCGAGAAATAGTAAGGTGGAGTTGAGCGTGTGATTCCTGTGTGCATCACCTGCTCAAGTGTAAGGAAGTCACAGTTCACATCTCTTCTAAATCTGCGTTAACCCATTAGTTGATGTAAATCATTTAACAAAACTTTGTTTAACCTTTAGGGGTTAAAAAAATGAACAGCACACAGATACACAACAAAATATCAGGCACTTTATATTTTTGAGTTTGATCGGTTTTGGTATTTGAAGAATATTGCTACATTCAAATCGCATCATACAGATCGCCATTGTTCCAACAACATTGTGCTGTGAACATTCAGAGCCCGAATCACACAGGAGGGAGGGGATAGCACCTATCTCAGGGTCAATGGCCGTCATTGTCCCAACCAGGAGCCTCACTGACAAACCCAACGCCTCTGGGCCACAGGTTGCAGCATCTGGCAAAGAACATCCAGAAACAAACAACAATGATTTGGCATTTGTGTAGCATCTTTTAGATAAAACTCAGCACTGGAGAGGCTTTGACTTGGCAGCTTGGTGGGAGAAGTGAGAATGGGGAGATGAGGAGGAGGAGGGAGATGGGGGGTGGGGAGACGGAGGAAGTGAGAGATGAGGCAGCGGGTTGAGCTGTTGTCTCACAGAGGCAGAGACCGAGTTCGATCCTGACTGTGGCAGCTGTCTATATGGAGTTTGTACGTTCTCCCTGTGGCCACGTGGGTTATCTCTGGGTGCTCCGGTTTGCTCCCAGATACCAAAGACTTGTGGGGTCAGTGTTAACGGATCTGTAGGTGGGTATAACAATGATGAGAAGATGGGGAGAGGAGCGGCAGGGAGATCAGTGGTGACATATAAACCGCAGATAGAATGGAAGTGTTGGAGTAACTCAGCTGGTCAGGCAGCATCTCTCGAGAAAAAGGATGGGTGACGTTTCCGGTGGGAATCCTTCTTCAGACCCGAAATGTCACCCATCACTTTTCTCCACAGATGCTGCCTGACCCGCTGAGTTACTCCAGCACGTTGTGTCTATCTTTGGCATAAACCAGCATCTGCAATTCTTTGTTTCTGCAAGGAACTGCAAATGCAGATTTATCAAGGAAACTGCCTGACCCGTTAATTACTCCAGTATTGTGTCTTAAATTGGTGGGAGGGTGGGATTACTGGCCATGTGGGCAGTGGAGAAATATGGAGTGAAATTACTCGCATTATAGACCTGTTTCCCAGGTATCACAAAATGGTGGAGTAACTCAGCAGGTCAGGCAGCATCTAGGAGAGAGGGAATGGGTGACGTCTCGGGTCGAGACCCTTCTTCAGACTTGTTTCCCAGGGTGGAAATGTCAAAAAGAGAAGAGAACATAGATTTACGGTGAAAGGGGCAAAGTTTAGGGAGATGTGCAGGGCAAATGTTTTCTACGCAGAGGGTGGTGGGAGCCTGGAACGTGCTGCCAGGGGTGGTGGAGGCAGATACGATAGTGGCGTTTAAGAGGCACATGGATATTCTGGGAATGGAGGGATATGGGTCACGTGAAGGTGGAGAAGAGTTGGTCTTGGCATCATGTTTGGCATGGACCTTGTGGGCTGAAGGGCCTGTTCCTGTGCAGTACCGTTCACAGGAACCAGTCACAGGCCCTGGTAAACAGGGGCGATCTGTACAAAGTAGTCATTTGCCGTCCCATTACCTTCAGAGAGGACAGAAAGCTCGTCACTATTCTCATACCCGTTGGCAGTCTGCACCTTGGACGGCTGCTGGCGGAGGCCGTGGGAATTGACCGAGGTGCCAGCGGGGCTGCTGAAGGTGTTGTCCACCGCAGCCGAGGCTTCCGACGATTCCCAGGGGACCTCGTGCCTTTGGAATTTGAGATGGAAGTCACATCCGGTCCATCCGTAGAAAGCCAGCGTGCTGAGAAAGCCTTGCATCGGGTTCAGGATACTCTGCAAAGGAGCACAGTTACGGTCAATGGTCAATGATACTCACAGTGTTATGTCAATGATCAATGGATCTTCACAGCATTATGGTCAATCGATAATGTGCCCTCAGTGAGGGTCTGTCTACGCAGGGATTCTGCCCCTCCACATCAGGGACATGGGGTGAAGGGTATTGCACTGAGGAGTCCCCTGCAACCTGTTTCTCTCCCTGTTCACAGACTCGCCAGCCGTCTGCCACTTTTTCAGGCTGGAAGAGTCTGCGTTCCATGTGTATATATGGAGCGTGTGAGGTTGCAGCCCCTGTTTCAATATCTAAAGGGGCTGCTCCTTGCCTTCTGGCTGAACTTCACACCCACCATCCTCATCTTTGGACACGCTGTGCTTAGGGGAGAGGGTGGGGCTGAAGGTGTCCTGGTTGGGTTGCTCCTGGGCCTGGCCATGTTGGCCATCCGCGAGTAACGGCACCAGGCAGGAAGAGGGCTCTGCCCGAGCCGGCTGCCTGCCCCCTTTTCCGGGGTTACGTCCGAGCCCGGGTGGTGTTGGAGGGACTAGGCGCTGTCCACAGGCACCCTGGGGGATTTCCGGGACCGCTGGGCCCCGCGGGGGGGTGGAATGCAACCTTGACAAGGAGTGTGAGATAGTTGTTTAAGAGTGTAACGTTCAAGAATATTTGCTTAGAAACTGGGTGATTTTGTATTATGGTGGTGGGTTTGTTTGGTACTGTTTTGTATTGTATATATTATTGCAATAATTAATTACATTTATTTGTGTGAAAAAGGATTATGTTCAGGTCTTGGCTTCATGTTTGACCCAGACATTGTGGACTGAGGACCTATCTCAGTGCTGAATAGTTCGATGTACTATTTGCAAAATACAGTCGCAACATGGAAACAGGTCCTTCAGTCCACATTGTCCATACCGACCAAATTGACATATTGGGCTAGTCCCATTTGCCTGATTTGGCCCATATCCCGTCGATGTACCTGTCCAAATGTCTTTTAAAAAGCAGAACATCCCAGCAGGGGATAACAGCTTTGGTGAGAAGCATACTCCTGTCAACAACCCTAGAATAAACATGTGAATAAAGCACTGGCCGAGCACTTCAACTCCCCCTCCCATTCCCAGTCTGACCTTTCTGTCATGGGCCTCCTCCAGTGCCATAGTGAGGCCCACCGGAAATTGGAGGAACAGCACCTCATATTTCGCCTGGGCAGCTTGCAGCCCAGTGGTATGAACATTGACTTCTCCAACTTTAGATAGTTCCTCTGTCCCTCTCTTCCCCTCCTCCTTCCCAGTTCTTCCTCTATCTTCCTGTCTCCACCTATATCCTTCCTTTGTCCCGCCCCCCGACATCAGTCTGAAGAAGGGTCTCGACCCGAAACGTCACCCATTCCTTCTCTCCTGAGATGCTGCCTGACCTGCTGAGTTTCTCCAGCATTTTGTGAATAAATACCTTCGGTTTGAATAAACTGCTCTCCTCCCTCATTTTTCCACACATCCTAAATAAAACAACATTATTTTAAAATGTCCATCGGGATAAACAGAATATTCGTTTTACTTGTACTACGGAGGTGGGTATTGTTTTGAATCATTTAGTGTTGTACATATTATTGTAAATAATTGAATGAATTATTTTTGGTTAAAAAAAATAGGAAGCTATGCCTGGGTTGTGGAAAACAGCCCCCATTTCCACCCGTGGCTGTAGTCTGATACTGTACTGCAATAGATAGTCACAGAGTGCTGGAGTAACTCAGCGGGTCAGGCAGCATCTGTGGAGAACATGGATAGGTGATGTTTCACAGAGCGCTGGAGTAACTCAGCGGGTCAGGCAGCATCTCTGGGGAACATGGATAGGTGACGTTTCACACAGTGCTGGAGTAACTCAGCAGGTCAGGCAGCATCTCTGGGGAACATGGATAGGTCAGCAGTTCCTTCCTGCACATTCACGGTACTGTGGCAGGTTTGCACCCTGATGGTGGACAGCGCCCTCCTGTGTTGGAACAGTGCATCAGCAACACAACTCTATCTTGCACCAAACATTATTCCCTTTATCCTGCATCTGTACACTGTGGGCAGCTTGTTTGCAATCATGTACAGTCTTTCCACTGACTGGATAACATGCAATAAAAAGCTTATCACTGTAGCTCAGTACATGTGGCAATGAACTGAGCTAAACAGAGGCAAACACCGTTTTCTATCCATAACCAACGTCAGGTCACAAGCCCTGATCCTCAGCCCTGCCTTCACCAGCATGGAGTCCCCATCACCTTGGCCCCTTGCTGCCCTCTCATGGCAGAGAATGGGACTGTGTGTTCAGTGTTTCAGGTTACAGGGAAGAAAAATGTGCATACCGCAAATGGTCAGACATCAGAAACTACACCTGTAGTATAGTTTAGTTTAGAGATACAGCAGGGAAACAGGCCCTTCGGCCCACCGAGTCCACACCGACTAACGATCCCCACACATTAACACTATCCTACACACACTAGGGACAATTTCCACATACACCGAGCCAATTAACCTACAAACCCGTACGTCTTTGGAGTCCGGAAGAAAACCGAAGATCTCGGAGAAAACCCACACGGTCATCAGAAGAATGTGCAAACTCCGTACAAACAGCAATCCATAGTCGAAATGGAACCCGGGTCTCCGGCGCTGCAAGGCAGCAACTCTACCGCTGCGCCACCTTGGGCCACACCTGCTACATCAACCACCTGGAGGGCAGGTAGCCCAGGCTCATGCCTCTGTCGATGGCGTCATGACACAGCACCCCGTGACAATAATCCAGTACCTTGGTTCGTCTACCAGCCAGCCTCAGCTTTAAGGTGAGGGGCAAAGTTTAAAGGAGATGTGCGGGGCACATTCACCACATGGAGGGTGGTGGGGGCCTGGAACGCATTGCAAGGGTGGTGGTGGACGCAGATACAATAGTGGCATTTAAGAGGCTTTTGAATAGGCGCATGGATGAGCAGGAAATGGAGGGATATGGATCACGTGCAGGCAGAGAAGAGTTTAGTTCAGTTTATTGTCACGTGTACCGAAGTGCAGTGAAAATCTTTGGTTGCGTGCTAACCAGTCAGTCATGTTCGGCACAGACATTGTGGGCTGAAGGGCCTGTTCCTGCGCTGTAATAAAGTCATACAATGTGGAAGCAAGCCCTTTGGCCCAACTTGCCCACACCAGCATGTTCTATGTGAATCCTTCAGCTTATGGAAAGGCCACAAAACATTTCTAGGTATCGGGAGAGGTGGAAGAGACTTAGATTGCTTTCTCTGGAATGTCGGAGGTTGAGGGGAGACCTGATATAATAATATATATAAAATTATGAAGAACATGAATAGGGTAGAAAGTCAGAACCTTTTTCCCCTGGTGGAAAAATCAAATTCTAGAAGGTACAGCATTGAATTAAGAGGGGCAAAGTTTAGAGGAAATGCGTGAGGCAAGTTGTTTTGTTATACAGAGGGTGGAAAATGCCTGGAACACGCTACCAGGGGTGGTGGTGTTGGAGGCAGATACGATAGTGGCGTTGAGAGGCTTTTGTAGAGGCACATGGGGATGCTGGGAATGGAGGGATATGCATCACGTGGAGGCAGAGAAGAGAAGGTCTTTTGGCATCATGTTCAGCGTAGACACTGTGGGCCGAAGGGCTTGTCCTGTGCTGTACTGTTCTATGTTCTCTCCTTCCACAAACTCTGCTGACGAAAAGGCACGATGCACATGTGAAATGAGCCGGGGGAGCTGTGCTCCAGGGGTGAGTGTGAGCAAGGCTGGAGACCGCCGCCGCCCTGCTGGTGGATGTTGGTGCTGCCGGTGTGCGTGGCCATGACTTACCATGATAAACCAAGTGATCAGAGCTGCACTCCGAACATTCTTCAGCCCATCCACCTTCATGTCTGGCTGCAGCTCAAGGTAGAACAGAAGACTCTCATTGATGAGGTTTGGGAGCCAGCTATGTAAAAAGAAAGATATCCATTATTTTTGTAAAATAGCACTGGCAGGAAAAGTAAAGAATCAATTTGCCTCACGTACAGCACAGAAACAGGCCATTCAGCCACCTTGTCCATGCCAACCACATTGGCATACTGGGCTGGTCCGAATGGCCTGCATTTGGCCCATATCCCTTTAAACCCTTCCCATCCATATATCTGTCACAATGTCTTCTAAAACTCATAATTGTATCCACTTCTATAGCTTCCTCTGGCAGCTCGTTCCAGATACAGACTACCCTCTGAGTGAGAAAGTTGCCCCTGAGGTCCTTCTTAAATCTTTCCTGTCTCAGCTTAAGCCTGAACTCTGGTTTTAGAATCACCACGGCCCGCGCTCACCACTACACAATCATACATTGCAGGAATTGTGTATAGACAATAGACAATAGGTGCAGGAGGAGGCCATTCGGCCCTTCGAGCCAGCACCGCTATTCAATGTGATCATGGCTGATCATTCTCAATCAGTGCCCCGAATAAATAGATATTCAGACAGAAGACGTTCTTCGTTAGTTCCAGAGGTATCACACAGCGAATGTATTCAATTACTGTTTTTACCAAATGATGAACACGAGCAGAATCTTGAAGAAGCGTAACTTGATCTCGGTGCCGAGCCGGCGTTCGTTCTCAGTGTAAATACCTTGTCTTCCCTTGAGCATTCCTGCAACTGTAGAATAAAGACCAGCTCTGAGCCCAGGCAACACCTGTAAACCCAGCCCATGTACGGACAGGTGGGTGATCTACACGTGCCATCCATGTACATACACCCACCCACACTGACAACCACACCAGTCCACCATGACACCAGCAACCGGCACATCACCATTGTCCTAATTGCCGGGTGACTAGGTGGGCGCTGGCAATTAGGACAATGGTGATGTGCCGGTTCATGAGAAATGAACGCCCCCCGGCAAGCCGAGGCCGGAGCCCCCGCAAGGTCGGAGCCCACGGCCAGCGGAGTTGGTGCTCACGGCCGATGGACACTGGGCTGGCGGAGCCCACGGCCGTGATCGGTGAACACACCCTGCAAGTCTGCGGAGCCCGTGGCTGGGGCCTGGGTCTGTGGGGCCCGTGGCTGGGGCCTGGGTCTGTGGGGCCCGTGGCTGGGGCCTGGGTCTGTGGGGCCCGTGGCTGGGGCCTGGGTCTGTGGGGCCCGTGGCTGGGGCCTGGGTCTGTGGGGCCCGTGGCTGGGGCCTGGGTCAGTGGGGCCCATGGCTGGGGCCTGGGTCTGTGGGGCCCGTGGCTGGGGCCTGGGTCTGTGGGGCCCGTGGCTGGGGCCTGGGTCTGTGGGGCCCGTGGCTGGGGCCTGGGTCAGTGGGGCCCGTGGCTGGGGCCTGGGTCTGTGGGGCCCGTGGCTGGGGCCTGGGTCTGTGGGGCCCGTGGCTGGGGCCTGGGTCTGTGGGGCCCGTGGCTGGGGCCTGGGTCTGTGGGGCCCGTGGCTGGGGCCTGGGTCTGTGGGGCCCGTGGCTGGGGCCTGGGTCTGTGGGGCCCGTGGCTGGGGCCTGGGTCTGTGGGGCCCGTGGCTGGTGCCTGGGTCTGTGGGGCCCGTGGCTGGGGCCTGGGTCAGTGGAGCCCGTGGCTGGGGCCTGGGTCTGCACCACGGAGGCATCCAGAGAGAACCCGGAAGCGTTAGTGGAGAGATTGGGGCGGTGGTCGATGGAGGATGCTGACCAACGGACGAGGACAGACACGCGGGAGTGAGGACGCCACTGCCGGGGGAAGGAACAATGGAGGACCCGGTGTGTGGGGGGGAGGGGGAGAACAAAGGGGGAACTGGTGCAGATACGGTGTCTACTTTGTAACTTTGTCAGCGCCCTCATGTGTCGACGATTTGCATATCTTGGGTATGCAGACAAAGAATCTCACTGTGACAATGAACTATCCATTCATCCATTCATATTAATTCGAGAACAAGACGGGTGAGAATCCTACTTCTCCCCTCACCGCCCCTGTGCTGGGAATGACGGGGGGGTCAAGGGGCGAGGGTGGGTCAGGGGGCGAGGGTGGGTCAGGGGGCGAGGGGGTTCAGAGGGCGAGGGGGTCAGAGGTCGTCACGGGGCGAGGGGGGTTTACGGGGCGAGGGGGGGTCAGGGGCGAGGGGGGTCACGGGGTGGTCATGGGGCGAGGGGGGATCACGAGGCGAGGGGGGGGCAGGGGGCCACGGGACGAGTCGCAAGTTTGCCGACATTGACCTGACCAATGCTGACCCATGCCACCAGTGACCGCACCAACCATGGTGACCATTCACCAACATTGAACCACAGTTGTATCAGTCCTACCTGCGGCCGCGGTTTTGCCGAAGAGAATGGGGTTAACGAGGAGAACGAGCAGGAGTGGAGTGTAGGTGGTGACGTAGTGTGGGATGGCGTGCTGCAGGCCTTTCTCACAGCTGGAAGCAAAGAGGGTTTGTCAGTAAGTAGCCGGGGGATGCTTTACCCTGGCAGTCCGAACATGTCTCTGCGCTTGTGAGAGGTCGGTTAAAATCTAAATAAAATACCGAGCCACAATTCAATGGTTTCCATTGGTAGAGCAAGATTATGTTACGTTACTGTTGCATCTGCGCCCGTCTACATTTCCACATCGGAGAGCTCCCACGCCCATCGCTGGGAATGACTGGATGCCGGAGTGAGTGGGCTCTACAGTGGGAGTGGACCAGGCAGACGGAACAGATCAACAGACCATCTCAGCTCAGCGCTCTGCCCACCAGCTGGAGTAGGTTCACTTAGTGTTGTACAGTCACACAACCGTTCAGCCCATCTCATCCACACTGACCGTGATGCCCCATCTACACTGGTCCCATTTGCCCGGGTTTGGCCCACGTCCATGTACCGATCTGTGGAAGTAGGGAGAGCTGTGGACTCCGCCCAAACCCTATAATGTCACCCAGTCACAGAGCACGGAAACAGACCCTATGGTCCATCTGCCCATATTGACCATCAAGTGCCAGCAGGAAAAGGCACAGAGTGCTGGAGTAACTCGGTGGGTCAGGCAGCATCTCTGGATGGTTGACGTTGTGGCTTGGGACCCTTCTTCAGACAGATGGTCCCCCATGTAGTGGCACAAATTGCCAAAACAGCTGGATGTTGTTTACACGTGGTGTGACTCTCACCCCAGCCCCTCTGGCAGTGTTACAGGTCGCAACCATCCCCCCCCCCACCCCCAGGGGGAGAGTCAGTCACCCTCAGACGCCTCCCCTCAACGCTGTGGGACGGACCTACCTGGAGATGGAGGGATAGTAGAGCATGGCCACTCCTTCAACACACAGCAGGATCGCCAGCCCCCAGGTCAACATGTGGTAGAGCACCAGGATGCTGTAAGAAAGAGCGGAGGTCAGTTAAAGCCCTTCGGCCCTGGTGCTGGACAGAGACGGGGGCGGGGAGGGGCAGTCGGGCTAGGGGGACCAGCGATCGTGCAGTCAACACATGCACCTCACCACAGACTCTCCACTAAAGACCACCACTGCCCTCGGTCTCCAGAAGTTTGGCAGGGGAGGGGGAGTGGGGGCAGAGGTGGCAGTGGGGGTAGGAGGCCAGGGTGGGGGAGGGGGTGTGGGGGTGAGGGTGGGGGCAAGGAGAGTGGGGGCGGAGGTGGGGGAGGTGTTTGGGGGCAAGGGTGTGAACAGGGCCAGGGGGATGGGGCAGGGGCAGAGGAGGGTGCCTACAAGGACAGTGTAATCTATTCCGTTGCAGGGGCTGTGACATGGGCCAGAGTGGGTAGTCTACTGGAGTCAGCCACAGGGCAACACAGTGCAGCAAGAGTCCTGCTCAACGCCTGCCAGTGAAAACAATCCACGTCTGTCCAACCTCTCCCTGTAGCGAATACCCCTAACCCAGGTATCATTCTGGTAAACCTCCTCTGCTCCCTCTCTCTCCAAAGCCTTCCCGTAATAGGGTGACCAGAACTCCATGCAATACTCCAAATGCGGCCTGATCAAAAAGAGTTTACAATAGGTACATGTTAAGGAGCAGAATTAGGCTATTCCACCCATCAAGTCCACTCCGTCATTCAATCATGGCTGATCTATCTTTTCCTCTCAACCCCATTCTCCTTCCTTCCACCCATAACCCCTGACACCCGTACTAATCACGAATCTATCTATTCCTGCCTTTAAAATATTCATTGTTTGGCCTCCACAGCTTTCTGTAACAATGAATTCCATAGATTCACCACCCTCTGACTAAAGAAATTCCTCCTTATCTCCTTCCTAAAGGAACTTCTTTTAATTCTGAAGCTACGACTTCTGGTCCTGGACTCTCCCACTCTAAACTATTATAGTTTAATAATTAAATTGTTTAAAAACTCTAGCAGAGAATTATATAAAGTGCACAATTTTAGATCTGTTACTTCCAAATAATAAGAATGTGCTGCAGTGCTATGTATTAGATTACGTACAGTATTATCTGATCTTTAGACATGAGACTTTAGTGATACAGCATGGAAACAGGTCCATCATGCCGAGCATAGATCCCACGCGTACACTAGTTCTAACCTACACACTAGGGACAATTTACAGAAGCCAATTAACCTATCGTAGGCGGCACGGTGGCGCGGCGGTAGAGTTGCTGCCTTACAGCGAATGCAGCGCCGGAGACTCAGGTTCGATCCTGACTACGGGCGCCGTCTGTACGGAGTTTGTACGTTCTCCCCGTGACCTGCGTGGGTTTTCTCCGAGATCTTCGGTTTCCTCCCACACTCCAAAGACGTACAGGTTTGTAGGTTAATTGACTGGGTAATATGTAAAAGTTGTCCCTAGTGGGTGTGGGATAGTGTTAATGTGCGGGGATCGCTGGGCGGCGCGGACCCGGTGGGCCGAAGGGCCTGTTTCCGCGCTGTATCTCTAAATCTAAAATCTAAATCTATATACCTCTACTCCTTTGGAATGTGGGAGGAAAGCGGAGCAGCCGGAGAAAACCCACGCGATCAGAGGGAGAACGTACAAACTCAGTACAGACAGCACACGAGGTCAGGGTTGAACCCGGGTCTCTGGCGCTGTAAGGCAGCAACACAACCTATGAGGTACAGCACCACATGCAAAACAAAGCTATACTCAGTACCGCGATACACAAGACTGTGTAATAAACCAACTGGTTTTAGTTCTGTCACTGCCAGTTGAAGTTTTTTTTTCGGGTGCAGTGCAGTCCGCCCCTGCAAACTACCCAGAGATGTTTAGTTTAGCGTCATGTGTACCGACCGAGGTATAGTGAAAAGCTGAAGATAGACACAAAATGCTGGAGTACCAACATTTCTGGGGAAAAGGAATCGGTGATGTTTCAGTTCGAGATCCTTCTTGCTGTTTTGTTCTGTGTGCTATTCAGTCAGCGGAAAGACTACCCTGACCACTGGTGACCTTCTGCCGATTTACCTCAGCCCAGACGATCGCTTCACGATGAGGTACACATCAATGGCGTAGCAGAACAGCCACCAGAACGTGGCGCTGTAGAACAGCTGGATCCACATCTGTAAGGAGAGAACGACAGAGATGAAGTCTGCACTGGCTGGCAGACACAAACCATTCGCAGTGTAGCTCTGATAAACAACCCATAATGACAAACGTCATAGAGCGTGGAAACAGGCCCTTCGGCCCAACTTGCCCACGCTGACCAACATGTCCCAATAGACAATAGGTGCAGGAGGAGGCCATTCGGCCCTTCGAGCCAGCACCGCCATTCAATGTGATCATGGCTGATCATTCTCAATCAGTACCCCGTTCCTGCCTTCTCCCCATACCCCCTGACTCCGCTATCCTTAAGAGCTCTATCCAGCTCTCTCTTGAATGCATTCAGAGAATTGGCCTCCACTGCCTTCTGAGGCAGAGAATTCCACAGCTTCACAATTCTCTGACTGAAAAAGTTTTTCCTCATCTCAGTTCTAAATGGCCTACCCCTTATTCTTAAACTGTGGTCCCAGTTACACTAGTCCCACCCACCCATGTTTGGTCTATATCCCTCCAAACCTGTCCTATCCATGTACATGTTTAACTGGTTCTTCCACAGAGTTGCTCCAGCAACTTGTGATAGTACCTGGCTCAACCATCTCCTGTGGCAGCTTATTCCACAAACCTACCACCCTTTGTGTGGAAAAAGTTAACCTTCAGATTCCTATTAATCCTTTTGCCTTCACCTTAAACCTACGGTTCTCGATTCCTCTACTCTGGGCAAAAGATTCTGTGCATCCACCCAATCTATTCCGCATGATTTTATACATCTCTATAAGACCACCCCACATCCTCCTGCACTCCAAGGAATAGAGACCCAGCCTACTCAACCTCTCCCTATAGCTCACACCCTCGAGTCCCAGCAACATCCCCGTAAATCTTCTCTGTACCCTTTCCAGCTTGGCAACAACTTTCCTATAACATGGTGCCCAGAACTGAACACAATAGTCTAAATGCGGTCTCACCAACATCTTACACAACTGCAACATGACCTCCCAACTTCTATACTCAATACTCTGACTGATGATGGGCAATGTGCCAAAAGCCTTTTTGACCACCTAATCTACCTGCAACTCGACCTTCAAGGAACCATGCACCTGTACTCCTAGATCCCTCTGCTCTACAACACCACCCAGATGTCTACCATTTACTGTGTAGGTCCTGCCCTTGTTCGACGCCCCAAAATGCAACACCTGACATTTCTCTGTGTTAAATTCCATCAAACATTCCTTGGCCCACCTGTCCTGCTGTGATTTTTCACAACCATCTTCAGTATCTGCAATATCACCCACTTTTGTATCATCTGCAAACTTGCTACTCTTGTCTTGTACAATGCGTTTTAATATCTCCAGTGCAACGGGAATAGGAAACAAGTGACGTGGCAGGTGGGTGTTTCTGGGGTAGGTTTCACTTACAGCGCTGGCGACACAGAAGGCTTGCGGCCACGTTTCTGTCCCGTTCACAGAGATCCTCGACACAAAGTCTGGAAAACTCAGCCACACCAACGACCGGGTTATTATTCCTGAAGGAAAGAGCAGATGACATGAGAGGAAATGTAGCAGAGAGCAAGTCGTGATGTCTCGAAAGTGGACGACGTCGGTGGTGCAAGGGGAAGTTAAAAGCAGGGCCACCAGAATGAATCAGGCCCCAGCTGTCAAATATCCTCATGTTTGAACCGCAGTTGTACAATTCATTGTAAAAAGACACAAAGTGCTGGAGCAACTCTGTGGAAGCCTGAAGTCCCACACCACCAGGTTCAGAAGCAGCTACTTCCCCACAACCATCAGGTTCTTGAACTGACCCGCACATCCTAATCCTACCTCCACAACAGAACACTACTGACCGATTTATTCACAAAATGCTGGAGTAACTCAGCAGGTCAGGCAGCATCTCGGGAGAGAAGGAATGGGTGACGTTTCGGGTCGAGACCCTTACGAAGTGCAACTACTGACCATATGTTGCACTTCCTCTTGCACTTCCACAACCAATAAGCATCTATGTTTTTTAAAAAAGCAACTCAATGTAATTTAATGCCATGATTTGGTGTTGGTTTATTATTTTCACGTGCACCAAGACACAGTGAAAACCTTTGTTTGGTGTTATCCAGTCAAATCATTCTATACATGAGTTTAGTCATGGCGTACACAAGTACAACAGGTAGTACAAAGAGAAAAATACAATATAGTGTTTCAATGTTACAGAATGATAGTTAGAAAGAAAGTGCAATAATAAAAATAATAAAAATAAGTGCATGGTCCGTAATGAGGTAGGTCGGTAGACCGTAACTAATGGGAGGAACGTTCAGTAGTTTGGTAATCAAGGGAAAGAAGCTGTTCCTGAGTCTGGTGGTGCGCGTTTTCAAGCTTCTGTTCTTCTGCCGGATGGGAGCAGGGAGAAGAAGAAATTACTAGGAGTGGGACAAGTCTTTGATTATGTTAGCTGCTTCCCTGTGGCAGCGTGGTGTAGATGGAATCAATGCAGGAAATCAATGCTGGTCTGTGTGATGGACTGGGGTACATCCACAACTCTCTGCAATTTCTTGCAGCCTTGGCCAGAGCTGTTCCAAAACCAAGCTGTGATGTATCCGATCAGTATGTTCTTTGAGCATCTGCTAAAGTTAGTAACTGTCATTGGAGAAATGCCAAACCTCCTTAGGTCTCCTGAGGAAGTAGAGGCATTGAAGTGCTTTCTTGGCCATAGCTTCAATGTGGGTGGACCAGGACAGATCATCGGTGATAATTACACCAAGGAACTTGAAGTTCTCAACCATCTCCAACAAAATCGTTGTCCAGAAGACAGGTTTTAAAGATTACTGCTGCTGATTGGGGCTGTACATCAGAAGTGTACAGAAGTGTACGCCCCCTGAAGTCAATAATTAGCCCCCTCATCTTGCTGACATTGAGGGAGAGGTTATTGCCCTGATGCCCTGTGACCAAGTTCTCTTTCTCCTTTCCGTACTCCATCTCGGCATTGTTCGTGATGCGACCCACCACAGTGCTGGCATCTGCAAACTTGTAGGTGGAGCTGGAGCAGATAATCTTTTACAATGTCGCTGCGATACGGGTGCTAAACACAAGCATCTACTCGCGTTATGGCAAGGCCTTTTGCTCCCTTCTTGCATTGTGCCAGTCTGTCTATTGAAGGTAATCCCACATTGTGTGTGGAGGAGGCACCATAGATTCTGACCAACATCAACCACTTATTTCTGAGTCATGACGGTACGTGACGGAGGAGACCTTGCAGATAGAGGCTGAGGGTTTGAGCGGTACCGTCGTCCCTCTCTCCCACCGTCACTGAACCTATAGACCTGTTACACAACAACCATGATAACCAATCCTCTTTGCTTTCAACACTCACAATGGACGATCCCTGTCTATCACCATAATCAACTCCAGCCAACAATCCTGCAAGATATCAGCAATCTTTCAATTCTGACCTCTGCAACCATCCCACCACTGGCAGCTCCATCAACAGTTCCCTTCCTCAGCCTCTCTGCAGTTACCCCTTTAACACTCTTTAAACCTGTCTCGTTCACCACGATTTTGGTCACTTGCTGCAAACCTTCCTCATAGAAATGATCAACATTTAGAACAAGCAACTGCAGATGCCGATTTACCAAAATAAGACACAGAGTGCTGGAGTAACTCAGCAGGTCAGGCAGCATCTCTGGAGAACACAGATAGGCGACGTTTCCAGTTGAGACCCTTCTTCAGACTGACAGTACCAAGATTTATCCTCCTGCAGGAACCTCGTACCCATATTTAGTTTATAGATACTGTGTGGAAACAGACCCTTTGACCCACTGAGTCCACACCAGCCAGTGATCACCCCGTACACTAGAACTATCCTAAACACTGGGGACAGTTTACAATTTTCACCAAAGCCAATTAACCTGCAAACATGCAAGTCTTTGGAATGTGGGAGGAAACCGAAACACCCGGAGAAAACAAAAATCACATGGTCACGGGATAAACGTGCAAACTCCACATAGACTAGCTAGCACGCAACTGCCTTGGTACACATGACAATAAACTAAACCAAACCAAACCCGTAGTCAGGATCAAACCCAGGTTTCTGATGCTGTCAGGCAGCAACTCCACATATTGAAGCGAAACACACCAAGTTCTGGGTCTTATCTTGCTGGTGGGTCTGTTATAATGGGATTGTTGAGGGAGGGGGTGAGGGTAGGCCACGTTTCTCTCACCACACAGCCCTGAACCGGGACAGTTCTCCCAGCTTGGCCATGAGTTCAGACATATCAATGAGTGTGGATGGATGGGCGGGATGTTCTTGAGTGACGTCTACTGGCTGAATATACACAGGACCAGTACTCTATCTGTGAAGTCTGTCTAAGATCTGGTCTGCAACGTAATGTGCAGGGCTGATGAGCTGTAAACTTCACTCGTCCACTCATTTAACCTTCAGTCCTACCACTGATAACATCCACCTCTTCCTTCACCCATTCAAAGACTGCTTCCATCAACATCTAACGAAGAGAGTTGCATGACTTACCTGCGAGAAATAACAGCTACTCCACCTCAACTGGGCTTGTTTCTAAACCATCTCCCACCAGAAGGAACATTTTCTCCACATGGTCGTTGAGGTAGGTACTATACAGCATTTAAAAGACATTTGGACAGGCACATGAACAGGAAATGTTTAGAGGGATTGGGCCAAACACAGGCAAGTGGGACTAGCGTAGATGGGGCATCTTGGTCGACGTGGGCAAGTTGGGATGCTGCCTGGCACTGAGTTCCTCCAGTACATTGTGTCTATCTTTGGGCTGCAGGGCCTATTTCTGGTGCTGTGTGGCTCTCTCTCTGTCTCCGTCTCGCTAGGGAAGGCCATCCCACTGCATAAACACCTCCAGCTTTGTGACCAAGTCTAATCTCATCCCCAGCAGTACTCGCCCTTCATGGACACACAGTCAGGGTGGGAAACATCTCTGTTGTCAGATATCCTCAATCCCAAACGTTTTGTTTAACCGGTTGAAGAAGCGGTCTCGACCCGAAACGTCACCCATTCCTTCTCTCCAGAGATGCTGCCTGTCCCGCTGAGTTACTCCAGCATTTTGTGTCTATCTTTGATGATAAGCACGTGTTGGGAAGTCACATTGAACAAGGAGCAGACTGTGAGTAAACTTCTGCAAACCTCGGCCATGATAGTAACGCATCATTTAATGCAACGTTTAATCCAACATTCGTGCAATGTTTAAGACAATATTTAATGCAATGTGCGATGCAAAATTCAATGTAATATTAAATGTAATTTGATGCGATATTTGATATAATGTTTAACGCAATTATTTAACGCAATTTTAACGTAATGTCTAATACAATGTACAATGCGATGTTTAACGCAGTATTTAACGCAATTTTAACACAGTATTTAACGCGGTATTCAATGCAATAACTAAGGCAGTGTTGAGTGCAACATGTGATGGGTGCCTTGGCTGGCTGGCTGGCTGGCAGCTCCACTTACCCACACAGCCCAGCAGATCACAGATGCTGAGGATGAGCAGGATGCGGGATGAGGCGGCGGGTTTGTGCAGCGCGGTGTGGCTGTTGCTGTGACTGAGGCTGTGGTTGAGGCGCCGCTTGGGCAGTAGCTGCACCGCGGTGCCGAGCAACCCCAGCCCGGCGCTGGCAGCGCTGATGCCGTTGAAGAAGGCGGGCTGGAAGCCCAGCACCAGGTCGGTGGCGGGGTCCCGGCTCGGGCAGCAGAAGGTCTCCAGGCGCGGGGAAGCCATGGCAGCGAGCAGCGGGATCACGTCCTGTGTCTGCAATCAAACGCAGTCTCCTCCTCGCTACTGCACCGCCCCGTGGGATGGGATGGGAGGGGAGAGGGAGGGGGGGGGGGGGGAGGAGGGGATAGGGGCTGGGATATGGTGGGAGGGGCAAGGAGCGGGGAGGTCCAGGGGCAGCCTGAGGATGGGAGGAGGCAATTCAAGGTCTGGGGACGGGGGTGGGGGCGAGGGTGGGGGTGGGGACGGGGGTGGGGGCGAGGGTGGGGGTGGGGACGGGGGTGGGGGCGGGGGTGGGGGCGAGGGTGGGGGTGGGGACGGGGGTAAGGGTGGGGGCAGGGCCGTCTTAACGCATGGGCCTGATGGGCACTTGCCCGGGGTCCCACGAGCATAGGGGCCCCATGCTGATCTGTGTATGTTAAGTGACTTGCAATAAATAAATACTACTTTAAAAATGTAGGTTCAATAAGTGCTTTTTTCGCAACATTTTCGGTCCCTAAGTGCTTCTCACAGCGATCTGTAAGTGCTTTTCGCAACAATGTAGCACCCTAAGTCCATCGTTAAGTTCTTTTCGGTAAGTGCTTTTCGCCGGCACGACAGGGGGGGGGCTGGTAGGGAAAGGGGGGTGGGGGAGAGTAACGGTAGGGGCCCCAGTACACTGCTTTGCCCGGGGGCCCATAATGCTGTAAAAACGGCCCTGGGTGGGGGTGGGGGCGAGGGTGGGGACAGGGGTGGGGGTGAGGGTGGGGTGGGGGCGAGGGTGGGGACAGGGGTGGGGGTGAGGGTGGGGTGGGGGCGAGGGTGGGGGCGAGGGTGGGGACGGGGGTGAGGGTGGGGACAGGAGTGGGGGGTGGGGACGGGGGTGGGGGTGAGGGTGGGGTGGGGGCGAGGGTGGGGACAGGGGTGGGGGTGAGGGTGGGGTGGGGGCGAGGGTGGGGGCGAGGGTGGGGACGGGGGTGAGGGTGGGGACAGGAGTGGGGGTGAGGGTGGGGTGGGGGCGAGGGTGGGGGTGAGGGTGGGGACGGGGGTGAGGGTGGGGACGGGGGTGAGGGTGGGGACGGGGGTGGGGGTGGGGGTGGGGGTGAGGGTGGGGGTGAGGGTGGGGACGGGGGTGAGGGTGGGGACGGGGGTGAGGGTGGGGACGGGGGTGGGGGTGAGTGTGGGGACGGGGGTTGGGGTGGGGGTGGGGGTGAGGGTGGGGACGGGGGTTGGGGTGGGGACAGGGGTGGGGTGGGGGTGGGGGTGGGGGCGAGGGTGGGGGTGGGAGTGAGGACGGGGGTGGGGACGAGGGTGGGGGTGGGGACGAGGGTGGGGGTGGGGACGGGGGTGGGGGCGAGGGTGGGGACGGGGGTGGGGGTGAGGGTGGGGATGGGGGTGAGGGTGGGGACGGGGGTGGGGGTGGAGACGGGGGTGGGGGTGGGGGTGGGGGTGGGGGTGAGTGTGGGGGTGAGGGTGGGGGCGAGGGTGAGGACGGGGGTGAGGGTGGGGACGGGGGTGAGGGTGGGGGTGAGTGTGGGGACGGGGGTGAGGGTGGGGACGGGGGTGAGGGTGAGTGTGGGGATGGGGGTGAGGGTGAGGGTGGGGACGGGGGTGAGGGTGAGGGTGGG
The DNA here is from genome assembly GCF_053455715.1 of Rhinoraja longicauda. NCBI lineage: Eukaryota > Metazoa > Chordata > Chondrichthyes > Rajiformes > Arhynchobatidae > Rhinoraja > Rhinoraja longicauda. The sequence continues at coordinate 73,656,067 of NC_135959.1, read as the reverse complement.
GACGGGGGTGAGGGTGAGGGTGGGGACGGGGGTGAGGGTGAGTGTGGGGACGGGGTGAGGGTGAGGGTGAGTGTGGGGACGGGGGTGAGGGTGAGTGTGGGGACGGGGGTGAGGGTGAGGGTGGGGACAGGGGTGAGGGTGAGGGTGGGGACGGGGGTTGGGGTGGGGATGGGGTGAGGGTGGGGATGGGGGTGAGGGTGGGGGTGGGGGTGGGGGTGAGGGTGGGGGTGGGAGTGAGGACGGGGGTGGGGACGAGGGTGGGGGTGGGGACGGGGGTGGGGACGAGGGTGGGGGTGGGGGATGAGGGTGGGGGTGGGGACGGGGGTGGGGGCGAGGGTGGGGATGAGGGTGGGGGTGGGGACGAGGGTGGGGGTGGGGACGGGGGTGGGGGCGAGGGTGGGGGTGGGGATGGGGCAACACTGGGAGCGGTCAGCCCGACGGCCGGAGTACAGGGTCCCGGCAGGACGACGATGTGATCGTCCAGGGTACGCCCCGGGACTGGGGTGAGGTGGGGACACGGGACGGGTCTGCAGTCGTGTCGGGTCCCGGGTCAGGGTCAGTCCGACCGGGGCTGGACTGCGGGATGGGGGGTAAATGGGGGATTCAGCTCTTAGTGTAGATATGGGGAGAGGGCAGGGCCGGGGTACTGATTGTGGATGATCAGCCATGATCATGTTGGATGGCGGTGCTGACTCGAAGGGCCGAATGGCATCCCCTTGTTTCTAGTCTGGGTCCGGGATGGGACGGGATAGTCCCGGGACAGGCCGGGGTCAGGGTGAGGGGCTGTGGGGGAGCTCACACTCACCCCAGCACACACTCACCCCAGCACACACTCACCCCCCCCGCCCACCCCAGCACACACTCACCCCCCAGCACACACTCACCCCAGCACACACTCACCCCCCCGCCCACGCCAGCACACACTCACCCCCCCACCCCAGCACACACTCACCCCCCCACACTCACCCCCCAGCACACACTCTACCCCAGCACACTCTACCACTGCACACACTCACCCCCAGCACACACTCACCCCAGCATACATACCCCCCAGCACACACTCCCCCCCAGCACACACTCACCCCACCCCAACACACACTCACCCCCAGCACACACTCACCCCCAGCACACACTCACCCCCCCAGCACACACTCATCCCCCCAGCACACACTCACCCCCCCCCAGCACACATTAACCCTAGCACACACTCACCCCATCACACACTCACCCTCCCCAGCACACACTCTCCCCAGCACACACTCACCCCCATGCACACACTCACCCCAGCACACACTCACCCCCAGCACACACTCACCCCCCAGCACACACTCACCCCCCAGCACACACTCACCCCCAGCACACACTCACCCCCCAGCACACACTCACCCCAGCACACACTCACCCCCCCGCCCACGCCAGCACACACTCACCCCCCCCCCACCCCAGCACACACTCACCCCCCACACTCACCCCCCAGCACACACTCTACCCCAGCACACTCTACCACTGCACACACTCACCCCCAGCACACACTCACCCCAGCATACACTACCCCCCAGCACACACTCCCCCCCAGCACACACTCACCCCACCCCACACTCACCCCCCAGCACACACTCACCCCCAGCACACACTCACCCCCCCAGCACACACTCATCCCCCCAGCACACACTCACCCCCCCAGCACACATTAACCCTAGCACACACTCACCCCAGCACACACTCACCCTCCCCAGCACACACTCTCCCCAGCACACACTCACCCCCATGCACACACTCACCCCAGCACACACTCACCCCCAGCACACACTCACCCCCCAGCACACACTCACCCCCAGCACACACTCACCCCCAGCACACACTCACCCCCCAGCACACACTCACCCCAGCACACACTCAACCCCCAGCACACACTCACCCCCCAGCACACACTCACCCCCCAGCACACACTCACCACCCAGCACTCACTCACCCCCCCAGCACACACTCACCCCCCAGCACACACTCACCCCCATGCACACACTCACCCCAGCACACACACACCCCCCAGCACACACTCACCCCAGCACACTCATCCCCAGCACACACTCACCCCCCCCAGCACACACTCACCCCCCAGCACACACTCACCCCAGCACACACTCACCCCCAGCACACACTCACCCCCCCCCCCCCCCCCAGCACACACTCACCCCAGCACACACTTATCCCAGCACACACCCTCTCGCACACCCTGGGGGCGGGAGACCTGCCCTGACTCCGCCTCACCGCCAGTGCTCACTTCTCATCATTTCTCACACTAAGGAGTCTTTAGTTCCGGGAATGATTAATCGTTTGATCGAGGAATATGTGTCGATGGGGAAAGAGCGGGCGGGCGGGGGCTGAGAGCGCTTGCAATGCCTCGTTACACTAATGTAGCGAGCTGTGGCTGTGACTTACCCAGGGCCTAGGGGGTAATCACACGTTCATGGACTGAATATAACTCTCCAGTGCGCAAGAAAGATCAGAAAAAGCCGTGAAATAGGGCCGCTTTAAAGTGTGGGACCCGTGGGGTAAAACTGTGTGTGCGTCTGGGAACCGCTATTGATGCTAATCTTGTTCACAGAACTTGTGACCAGAAATATCTGCGCTACATCCTTTGATTTGAAGCAATGGTCCAATTCCTAATTATATCTTGCTGGTTGGAAGCCAGACTCTCTGGAGAACAGTGGGCAGGGCCAGGGATTATCTGCTTACAGCGGGACAGTGGTGGGGATCACGCTGGTTAGATGTTGTACGCTCTCCTGTGCGGTGGGATGGCGCTGCCTGTGGTTTGTCACAGGATCACATCGCGGGGAAACAGGCCCTTCGGCCCACACCGACCAACATGCCCCATCTACACTAGTCCCAGTAGTGCCCGCGTTTGCCCCGTCTTCTTCTGAACCAATCATATCCATGTACCTGTCTAAATATCTTTTAACCCAAAAGTGCTTTATTTGTTGCATGTGCAACTGCGCGGGGAAATTCATTTTGCACATATTACACTGGGGCCATTTTTGCCATTTACGCCATTTTTGGCGCCATTATTCAAAGTCCAAAGTCTGGCCATCTTTGTGTACGGGGGCGCCTTTGGCAGCCGACCTTGAAGGCGCTGGAGGCATTACCCCAGTTCACCCTCTTACCCGCCCACACTCCATCCCAAGGCAAGGTTCCTGTTGGCCATGTCTCGATACCGGGACTTAATAAGCATTTTGAAGGCTAGATTGCTGATCAGTTCAAGCTGATCTTTGGTGCAGATGCAGACCCTTACAAAGTTCACACAGGGGGTTTGTGTCGTTTAGTCCCACACCACCTTAGATCACATGGATTTGCAGGCAGGTAAATATGAGTGGCCTGCAGTAATTCCTTGTTGGCAGAAGTCTGCGAGGGCAAACGCCAATTAGCAACATTCATAACACTCCCGGCAAATTATCACAGGCACTGTTTTTATAGACCTTTCAGCCGCTTATAAAACAGTAAACCATCGCCGACTGTTATACAAAGTACTTAATTTGACACACAACTTGCCTCTCACCAAACTGGTGAAGGCTCTGGTCAAAAACAAACGCTTCTTTGTCGAGCTTTCAAGAAAGAAAAGTCGCTGATGCAGGCAGAAAAACGGCCTCTCTCAAGGAAGTGTCCTGGCACCCACCTTGTTCAATATCTACGTTAACCACCAGCCTATCCATCCCAACACCAGGAGTTTCATTTATGCAGATGGCCTGTGTATTACAACCCAATGTGCTGACTTCCTTGAGGCAGAAGCTACTCTGTGTGAGGCTTTAGTCAACCTGTCCTCATACTACAAAGAGAATCACCTGAGAGCCAATCCATCCAAAACCCAAGTCTGAACCTTTCACTTGAAGAACAAGTGTGCAAATCGAAGGTTGAAGATCACATGGAATGGAGTCAGATTGGAGCACTCAGTCCAGTCTATCTCCAGTTCAGTAGAGTTGCTGCCTTACAGCGAATGCAGCGCCGGAGACTCAGGTTCGATCCTGACTACGGGCGCCGTCTGTACGGAGTTTGTACGTTCTCCCCGTGACCTGCGTGGGTTTTCTCCGAGATCTTCGTACATGTAATGTAGGTTAATTGACTGGGCAAATGTAAAAATTGTCCCTAGGGTGTAGGATAGTGTTAGTGTGCGGGGATCGCTGGGCGGCGCGGACCCGGTGGGCCGAAGGGCCTGTTTCCGCGCTGTATCTCTAAATCTAAAAAAAAATCTCGGTGTGACTTAAAGGAAAAGTCAGTTCTGGAAATGCTCTTCTCAGCAAGCGAGTACCTCAAAATGGGGAGCAAATTCTAAAACCACTGCCGAGTATGCCTGCGCAGTAGGGGAGTGCTCAGCTCATGCAAGGAAGATTGATCCTGTGCTCAACACAAGCTGTCGCTGCATCAGTGGATGCATGAAACCTACCAAGACTGACAACATCTACCTACTCTCTGGCATTGCACCTCCTGGAATGTCCTGAGCCAGTCAAAATGAACGCCTCAGACAATCAGAGGATGAAAGACACCCCCTCACATGACCACATTGCTACCTTAGCGTCTAAAATCACGCAGAAGTTCCCTCTCTTCTGTCCATCCCCTGGACCGCAGTGCATCGTCCAGGAGGCTCAGACTCTGGGAAGAGAGACTGGAGAAATCTCCGGAAGACACTCACATGGCAATCGATCCCTCTGAGAAACTCCCGCCAGGTTGCGACCAACCGTGGGTAACCTGGCGCCGTCTCAACAGACTGCGGACAGGCGTGGGGAGGAGCAAATCGAACGTGCTGAAGTGGGGATACACTGAAGATGTGGCAGACTGCGAGTGTGGACGGGGCCTCCAGACTATGGAACATCTCCTGAGCTGTGACGTGCTGCATGACACACGCACTGTAAAGGATCTTGCAGATGCCAACTAAAATGTGCTCGCGGTTGTGATGACACAAATAAATAAATAAATAAATGTCTCAATCGGAGAAACCATTGATCGGAGAAACCATTAATCCATTGATGTGTAAAATGAAATGACCAACTGAATGATTAAACCCTTGACTGAAGAAAACTCCGAGATAATTTCACTTCACAAAGAATCCAACATTTTATTGCATTTACAACGTAAATTGCAGGGTGTTGTGTTCAAATTCCACTTGAGGCGGTACGTGGACCTTCTCCCCACGATGGTATTGGTACACCTCATGTTTCTTTGGGCATCACCTACATTCAATGGCAAGGGTTACACTGACTGCGCAAGTAGAATGTGGGGAAGTTTGTCTTCACATTTTCACTGCACCCTGCACCATGTACCATGCAATACATCGGGACTGTGAGCAAAGCATGCTTTAGATTTCACATAAGCGCCAGCGATGCTTGCAGGTGTAATGTAACCATTGCATTCCCATGAACATACGTTTGTTGACTCTGGAATACCCAGATTTGAAGAGGGGATTCAAAACTGTTCCATGAAATATCGCCAATTTGAACAAAGTTGCTAGGTTTGTTTTCCTCACTGAGTTGCGTATTCTTGCACCGTGTCCACTCTTTAAACAGGTCAGGAAAGAAATATGGGCAAAACACAAAGTGGCGGAGTAACTCAGCGGGTCAGGCAGCACCTGTGGAGGACAGGGATAGATGACATTTCGTGTCCTTAGAAGGATGAGAGGAGATCTTATCGAAACGTATTAGATTATTAAGGGGTTGGACACGTTAGAGGCAGGAAACATGTTCCCAATGTTGGGGGAGTCCAGAACAAGGGGCCACAGTTTAAGAATAAGGGGTAGGCCATTTAGAACTGAGATGAGGAAAAACTTTTTCAGTCAGAGAGTTGTGAATCTATGAAATTCTCTGCCTCAGAAGGCAGTGGAGGCCGATTCTCTGAATGCATTCAAAAAGAGAGCTAGATAGAGCTCTTAAGGATAGCGGAGTCAGGGGGTATGGGGAGAAGGCAGGAACGGGGTACTGATTGAGAATGATCAGCCATGATCACATTGAATGGCGGTGCTGGCTCGAAGGGCCGAATGGCCTCCTCCTGCACCTATTGTCTATTATGTCGGGACCCTTCTTCAGACGGTTACCGCGTTATCATCACAGAGTAATTGCAACGGAGTCTGAAAAAGGGTCCCAACCTGAAACACTGCCTATCCATGTTTTCCACAGATGCTGCCTGTCCCGCTGAGGTACTCCAGCACTTTGTGTTTTGCTCAAGATCCTGGCATCTGCAGTTCATTGTTTCTCCGATGAATGATATAGATATATTGACTTCATATTATTACTCCACAATAATTACAGAGTAACTTTATTTCAAATCTGAATCATCTCGACAAAGACATCGGGACTAAAGTGAATGTGTGTTCCTGCAAGTTGTTGATAGTTTTAGAATGTGATATTTCATGGGTTTACACAGTTAAAATATGAAATGTAGAATTAAATCTGTCGACATACATGCAGAAGGTGTGTATCATGCACGTAAACATCCATTAAAATAGCAGGACTTTCAATCTCTGTTTTGTTGAGATAGTTGTCACACTCATAAGAATAAGTTGTTACACAGCATAGGAATAAACCAGAATCTATCCCCACCAACAAGGATACAGGTGGGGTATCACAATACTGACAGGATATATCAGTTCAACATGTAATCAAAATGCATGCACAACTCTGGAGGACGCAACTGAACAGAACTCTCGACATTGTGCCACATTGAGACCAGTGTTCTCAACTTCACAGTTTCACCTGCCCTCTGGAGTCAATACCCCAGACTTGTCACTCAACAAGTGAGAAAAATGGGGTCTGACCCTGATTAGTACAGGTGTCAGAGGTTATGGAGAGAAGGCAGGAGAATGGGGTTTAGGAGGGAGAGACAGATCAGCCATGATTGAATGGTGGAGTAGACTTGATGGGCCGAATGGCCTAATTCTACTCCTATTCCTCGGACCTCCCGCGCCCTCAAGGGCAGCAGGAGGTACCGCCGGGGCACGAAGATGGAAGATGGGCCGGGAGAGGAGAGGGACAAGGGTTCGCAGGACGATCTGGACGGAGGTGACGGCTGCAATGAGCCTTTATAGGCAGCTGAAGCTGGGACTGTGGAGATGGCGCCAAAACCTGGCGACTCTTGCACATGGACTCAGTGGGCAGTTTCTATACATTCTCTACTGAATCGGGGATTGCACTTATGTATGGCAATAATCACACTGAACTGCAGGCAAAGAAAGAATTTCACTGTACCTTTCTACATGTGATAATAAAGAACCATTGAACCATTGAAAGGTCAACACTGGTACCATGTCACTCCTCAGCAGACTCGGCATTCCTGCTGCCTCACAGCGCCAGGCATCCGGGTTCAACCCTCACCTCGGGCGCTGTCTATGTGGAGTTTGCATGTTCTCCCCGTGACCGCAAGGGTTTTCTCCGGGTGCTCCGGTTTCCTCCCGCATCCCAAAGACGCGCAGGTTTGTAGGCTAATTAGCTTCTGCAAATTGTCCCTAGTGTTTAGGGAGTGCATTAGAAAGTGGGATAACATAGAACTAGTGTGACGAGGTGATCGATGATCAGGATGGACTTCATCGTTTAAAAAAAACACTTTTTTTTTAGCATTAAGCCGCAGTTAGCGTTTGCTGATGGGGTGGGGTAGGAACAAAGTCATGAACCAAAGCTAGGAATCTGAGCACAACTGCAGAGTTGTGCACTCCTTGTGTTAATGCTAACTATGTGAAGAGTTTACCAGTTTCTATCAGACCACTTGCTCCTTTCCATAGCCCTTCCCATAGCTCGACCAATTTACTCTTTTCAAGATGGCATTGGATGCTCCAAATGGCTACTGGCATTGGGTGCTGGCATTGGGTGCTGGCATTGGGTGCTGGCATTGAGTGTTGGCATTGGGGCACTGGCATTGGGTGCTGGGCATTGGGTGCTGGGCATTGGGTGTTGGCATTGGGTGCCGGCATTGGGTGCTGGCATTGGGTGCTGGCATTGAGTGTTGGCATTGGGGCACTGGCATTGGGTGCTGAGCATTGGTTGATGGGCATTGGGTGATGTCCATTAGGGCACTGGCATTGGGGCGCTGCCATTGGGTGCTGGGCATTGAGTGTTGGCATTGGGTGCTGGGCATTTTGGCATTGGGTGCTGGGCATTGGGTGCTGGGCATTGGGTGCTGGCATTGGGTGCTGGCATTGGGTGCTGGGCATTGGGTGCTGGCATTGGGTGCTTGGCATTGGGTGTTGGCATTGGGTGCTGGGCATTGGGTGCTGGGCATTGGGTGCTGGGCATTGGGTGTTGGCATTGGGTGTTGGCATTGGGTGCTGGGCATTGGGTGCTGGGCATTGGGTGTTGGTATTGGGTGCTGGCATTGGGTGCTGGCATTGAGTGCTGGGCATTGGGTGCTGGGCATTGGGTGCTGGGCATTGGGTGTTGGCATTTGGTGCTGGGCATTGGGTGCTGGGCATTGGGTGTTGGCATTGGGTGCTCGCATTGGGTGCTGGGCATTGAGTGTTGGCATTGGGTGCTGGCATTGAGTGCTGGGCATTGGGTGCTGGGCATTGGGTGCTGGGCATTGGGTGCTGGGCATTGGGTGCTGGGCATTGGGTGCTGGGCATTGGGTGCTGGCATTGGGTGCTGGCATTGGGTGCTGGGCATTGGGTGCTGGCATTGGGTGCTGGCATTGGGTGCTGGGCATTGGGTGCTGGGCATTGGGTGCTGGGCATTGGGTGCTGGGCATTGGGTGCTGGGCATTAGGTGCTGGGCATTGAATGTTGGTATTGGGTGCTGGGCATTGGGTGCTGTCCATTGGGGCGCTTGGCATTTGGGTGCTGGGCATTGGGTGCTGGCATTGGGTGCTGGGCATTGGGTGCTGGGCATTGGGTGTTGGCATTGGGTGCTGGGCATTGGGTGCTGGGCATTGGGTGTTGGCATTGGGTGCTGGGCATTGGGTGCTGGGCATTGGGTGTTGGCTTTGGGTGCTGGCATTGGGTGCTGGCATTGAGTGTTGGCATTGGGTGCTGGGCATTGAGTGCTGGGCATTGAGTGTTGGCATTGGGTGCTGGGCATTGGGTGCTGGGCATTGGGTGCTGGGCATTGGGTGTTGGCATTGGGTGTTGGCATTGGGTGCTGGGCATTGGGTGCTGGGCATTGAGTGCTGGGCATTGAGTGCTGGGCATTGGGTGCTGGGCATTGGGTGTTGGCATTGGGTGCTGGCATTGGGTGCTGGGCATTGAGTGTTGGCATTGGGTGCTGGCATTGGGTGCTGGGCATTGGGTGCTGGGCATTGAGTGCTGGGCATTGAGTGCTGGGCATTGGGTGCTGGGCATTGGGTGCTGGGCAGTGGGTGCTGGGCATTGAGGGCTGGGCATTGAGTGTTGACATTGGGTGCTGGCATTGGGTGCTGGCATTGAGTGCTGGGCATTGAGTGCTGGGCATTGAGTGTTGACATTGGGTGCTGGCATTGGGTGCTGGGCATTGGGTGCTGGGCATTGGGTGCTGGGCATTGGGTGCTGGGCATTGGGTGCTGGGCATTGGGTGCTGGGCATTGGGTGCTGGGCATTGGGTGCTGGGCATTGGGTGTTGGCATTGGGTGCTGGGCATTGGGTGCTGGGCATTGGGTGCTGGGCATTGGGTGCTGGGCATTGGGTGCTGGGCATTGGGTGCTGGGCATTGGGTGCTGGGCATTGGGTGCTGGGCATTGGGTGCTGGGCATTGGGTGCTGGGCATTGGGTGCTGGGCATTGGGTGCTGGGCATTGGGTGCTGGCATTGGGTGCTGGCATTGCCAGCGACATCCACACACCGAGAATTAATAACATGCATCTGCTCCAGCACATTATCTTGCACCCTAAGCTGCAAGGTTACATGGCCAATCACAACTCCTCAACCAGAGGCAATGTTTATATTGCACCTCGAATGTAGATATGGATCCATGAACTTATCAAGATGAAGCAAACATTAAGCTTCGGGAGTAAGGAGGTTTGAGTTTCTGTAACGTATTTCAGAATGTCCAGAATGATCCAGGGGTCATGAGGATGTGTCTGACAGACCGCAACATGGGAGTTATTGTAATGCACATGACACACTCAATGCCTTGCATGTCTTTTGACTAGTGACAGGCGGATTTCCCTCGGGGATAAATGAAGTTGTAACGTATCATGTCAGGGCAGCCTGTCAGACCAAGCGAGAAGCAACGTGATGCTCCCCCAGGGACAATGAGGGCGGGCGGATTGTGGGCAGGACAGCCACTGCCCAATAACACAAAGCCGCAGCGTCTCCCCCTATCAGTGGGAGGGCCAGATGGGGCTTCTGTCTCACATCAGGTCTAAGAGGCAGATACAGTGGGCTCTATGCGGTGTCTCCAAGTCACCAGGTCCTGATCCGATCACCTGCCGGCCCAGCAGCAAGAGATCCACTGTTGAAACTACAGAGAGGTCACTAGCTGGCTGACTGACAAACTGTTTAACTGGTCAGGGGTTTCGGGGGGGGGGGGGGGGGGGGTCTTTTAGACCAGCGTACTGCAGCGGGGAATTTAGGAAGTGTTAACTTCTTTGAATTACTAGTAGCGGGGCTCAGAATCCCCCTGCAAACTGATATAAACCACAGCCCATGTCCTGAGCAACCGTGCCATACATAGTCTACTCATAGTTCAGATGGTCCCCCTGTTCCTGGACTCCATTTGAAGCGGTCACTGAAGATACAGGAGCAGCATGTAATCACAACGGCAACAAGCTTCAGACAGGCATGGGGAGGGGGGGGGAGCAGCACAGAGAGCTGAGGGTCCAACCCCACCTCCTCACCAAGAAAAGGCGTGCAACATGCACATTAGAGAGAGTTACTGCTGGTCAGGCCTGGAATGGGCAGGACGAGTCAGGCTGGTTGTGAGGTGCGGACCGCTGCTTCCGAATGGGCACTCCCCGCGTCCAGCCTGCCCCTCAATCCTCCCCCTCCTCCTCCGCATCCTCGCCTGGTCTTGAGAAGGAGTAGATGCAGCAGGTGCAGAGAATGAGAAGGGCCAGGACCATGTGGCTGATGGCCAGGACTGCCACAGAGAACACGTACACCGTCTTGTCGCAGTAGTCCTGCGGCCGGTGGAAGGGCGGGATGAAGTTGGGGAGAAACTCGGAGAAGACCCAGTAGTTGCCGAGGATGAACCAGACGAAGAGGAAGAGGCTGAGAGTGACGTGGATGTAGTAGCGGTGAAGATTCTGTCGCCACGGATACTCGTCCTCATCATCATCGCCGATCATCACCGACTTGTTGAGGAGATGCCTCATCTTGGTGGAGTCGTGCAGGAGGAGGGAGACCTGTGTGGTCAAGCAGGACAGGACACAGGGTCAAAGGGGGCAGGTCCAGGTTTATTATTCTCACCTAACTGAGCTACAGTGAACAGCATTGTTTTTCCATGCTATCCCATCAGATCAGATGATACTATACATAAATACAATCAAGACAAACCCGAGTACAATAGGTAGAGCAAAGGGGAAGATACAGAGTGCAGAATATAGTTCTCAGCATTGTAGCGCATCAGTTCCAGAGACAAAGTCCAATGTCCACAATGGAGTGGAGGTGAAGCGGGCAGTACCCCAGCTTATGGAAGGACCGTTCAGAAGCCTGATAACAGAGGGGAAGAAGCTGTCCCTGAGTCTGGTGGGGATGCGTGCTTTCAGGCTTCTGTACCTTCTGCCGAACGGGAGCGGGTAGAGGGAGGAATGACCGGGGTTGGACAAGTCTTTGATTTCACGTTTTCCCGAGTGAATGTTCTGGCAACGAGCTCCCTAAAGCAGGTGAGTAGTGACCCCATTATTATCCAGCCCGGACTGGGACTTGCTCAGATGGATCATCCCTCTCCCTCTCCCTCCTCCTTGGTCGCACACTTTGATCTTTACGTTCAATTCTGACTGATCCATCCGAATACAGGAAACAGATGGAGGCAGCAGACTCACGCCAAAACTGTACGTGGTATTGGACCAGAGGGATCAGGCAGAAGGTGAGAGGGGGGAGATTTAAGAGGGTCCTCGGGGATAACATTTTCACTCAGAGGGTGCATGTTGAAGAAGGGTCTCGACCCGAAACGTCAGCCATTCCTTCTCTCCTGAGATGCTGCCTGACCTGCTGAGTTACTCCAGCATTTTGTGAATAATCACTCAGAGGGTAGTCTGTATCTGGAATGAGCTACTAGTGGAAGTTATAGAAGCGGATACAATTATGATTTTAAAAGGCATTTGGACAGATATATGGAAAGGAAGGGTTTAGGGGGCTATGGGCCAAAGGCTGGTAAATGGCATGAGCCTTGGTCGTCATGGATAAGGTGGGCCGAAGGGCCTGTTCCCATGTTGTACAGCTCTGTCACTTCACATATTTCGTCCAGTTATAGATTTACTGGTTGTACAACATACCTTCAGACTGCCGATAATTCCTCCCACGAGCAGATACAAGGGGATCAGCGGCTGAATGGGGCAGCTGTCCAGAAACTTCATCCCTACAACACACAATGGGGACAGAGACCATGAGCGAAGACCTGGACCGGTGAGTTGCGAGCTTCCGAGTGGGTGCCGTTTCTTGCATTGATTAATATTCACCATCGAGGCTGAAATTGTGGTAATGCAGTCAGAGCGAGAATTTTAAGAGTTGTCCAGTTTGGAATTCTGCCAAGTGTTGATATATGACCAAAAAATACACAGGGATTATGGGTAGGAAAGGTTTGGAAGGATGTGTGCCAAATGCAGGCAGGTGGGACTAGTGTACATGGGGCATGTTGGTCAGCGTGGACAACCTGGGCCAAAGGGCCTGTTTCCGTGCTGTGTGACTCTATGAGAAAACTTAAACTCCGCTCACAAAATAAATTCAAGATAAAATATAGAAATACCTCAAAGATACTCTGAAGTGATTGGGGAAATGGATATGGATCTGGAGAGGCACATGAACTGAAGTCCCACCATCGAAGGTATCACAAAATGCTGGAGTAACTCAGCAGACCAGGCAGCATCTTGGAGAGAATGAATGGGTGACGTTTCGGGTCGACACCCTTCTTCAGACTGAAACGTCACCCATTCCTTCTCTCCAAGATGCTGCCTGACCTGCTGAGTTACTCCAGCATTTTGTGATACCTTCGATTTGTACCGGCGGTTATTTTCTTACACGAAGTCCCACCATGGTCAGGCACAACAATGCTGCTCCAGGGTCTCACTGGTCTCACTGGTCTCAACATGGGAGCAGCAGAGAAAGGGATCTGCATCACTAACAAGGTTTGGATTAATAGAGAAAAGACAAAGTGCTGGAGTAACTCAGCGGGTCAGGCTGCATCTGTGGAGGACATGGATAGGTGACGTTTTGTCAGGACCCTCCTTCATTCCATGGACTCCGAATTAATGGATTGTTTCACATGTTCTATGATTAGTACTGGTGTCAGAGGGTATGGGGAGAACAGGGATAGATAGACCAGCCATGAGAAGTCTACAATAATGGCAGAGTAGACTTGATGGTCCAAATGGCCTACATCTGCTCCTATGAATTATGAACTATATTTTCCTCAGAAACATCAGCAGTTTTTCAAATATTTCAAATCGGGACCCTTCCTTAGGCTGATCACAATCCGTCTCTAAATCTGTCTCTCCATGCCCTCCATAGATGCTGCTTGACCTACTGAGTTCCTCCAGCATTTTATATTTTGGTCAAGATTCCAGCATCTGCAGTTCCTGAAACCAAGTTAGTAACAGTAGTTTAGTTAGGTTAGTTTATTGTCGCGTGTACTGAGGTACAGTGAAAAGCTTTTGTTGCGTGCTAACCAGTCAGCAGAAAGACAATACATGATTACAATCGAGCCATTTACAGTGTATAGATACATGATAAAGGAATAACTTTTAGTGCAAGATAAAGCCAGCAATGTCCGATCAAGGAAAGTCCGAGGGTCATCAAAGAGGTAGATAGTAGTTCAACACTACTCTCTAGTTGTGGTTGGATGATCCAGCTGCCTGATAACTGCTGGGAAGAAACTGTCCCTGAATCTGGAGGTGTGCATTTTCACATTTCACACAAATAACCACAGTTTTGAATTGCGGGCGGTCAGAAAAACAGCAGTTTGTTATTAAAATACAAACAACTACCATAAAGTTAACTAAAATAAGGTAAAGCTTACATACATAATACCAAGGCTAACTGTATAAAATATGTATAAAATATATACTTTCTTTAAAAGAAATACATTTTCTTACCGACAAAAGCCATTGTGAGAGGCAGAGCAAGGAAGGCCAGCAGACCAAAGATAAAGCAAGCTGTGGACAATAGAAACAAGATGACAACTCTTTGCTTTAATATACAAGAAATAAACTGCGCAGGCAATGAAGAATGGTGAGGTCTGCTTCATTGGTCAACTCAACATCCAGCAGGCGAGCCTGCAAAGTCCATACTTGAACCAGGTTTCAATAGGAGGCAGACGGTCACAACCTCCATCATCATCCAGACTGGCCGTATAAACACAAATGGTTCTTTAGTTCCCCTCTTCTCTCACCTACCCACCAGTGTCTACTTCACCGTCCACCCCTCGATATCCTCACTGTCTACCCTCCACACCCTCACTGTCTACCCTCCACACCCTCACTGTCTACCCACTAGTGTCTACTTCACTGTCTACCCACCACACCCTCACTGTCTACCCACCACACCCTCACTGTCTACCCACCACACCCTCACTGTCTATCCCTCCCTCACTGTAACTTGGCTATCACCTCTCTACTGTCTACATAGTATTACTGGCTACTGAGTATTACTGTCTACTTAGTATTACTGTCTACCTAGTATTACTGTCTACCTAGTATTACTGTCTACTTAGTATTTACTGGCTACTGAGTATTACTGGCTACCTAGTATTACTGTCTGCTTAGTATTACTGGCTACCTAATATTACTGTCTACTGAGTATTACTGTCTACTGAGTATTACTGTCTACTGAGTATTACTGTCTACTTACGATTACTGTCTACCTAGTATTACTGTCTACCTAGTATTACTGCCTACCGAGTATTACTGAGTATTACTGAGTACCGAGTATTACTGAGTACCGAGTATTATTGGCTACTGAGTATTACTGGCTACTGAGTATTACTGGTTACTGAGTATTACTGGCTACCTAACATTACTTCTTACCTACTATTACTGATTACTTAGCTTTACTGGTTGCCTAGTAATACTGTTAATCCATTTATCTGTGTGCTATTATGTTTACAGGCCTATGAAGCTGCAGGGGGTAGGAATTTCATTGTTTCATTGCTGGTACAGCAAATAAAAATCCTCCTGAAACACCTGGCTCCTCTCCTTCATTTCGGGCTTATCGCCGCGCCACAATATGACAATTAAACACTCTTGATGAGGATGTACAAAGAAGACCGTTGGATTGTTAACACTTTGAAGATTTATTTTCCCCATAATGCATATAATCAGATCATGAATCTGATCAGATTTCATGGACTGAGCAAGAGTGAGAAACATTGTGAGCCTGGTCTGATGATGGAGGGCAGTGGTCACCAACTCTGAGGAATCAGTGTCGGAAGAAACTGCAGATGCTGGTTTGAACCGAACATAGACACAAAATGTTGGAGTAACTCAGCAGGACAAGCAGCATCTCTTGAGAGAAGTAATGGGTGACGTTTCAGGTCGAGACCCTTCATCTCGACCCAAAATGTCGCCCATTCCTTCTCTCCAGAGATGCTGCCTGTCCCGCTGAGTTACTCCAGCATTTTGTGTCTAGATTAAATCAGTGAATCAGTGGAGACATCACTGGGCTCATTTGAACAGCCCACACACCTGTGTGGTTCCCACTGAGTGGGGAAGGTTTAATCTACCGCCTAATGAGACTGCAAAAACATTCTCTGCATTCTTGCAAAATAAGTTAGGCGTGTTCGAGTTACAGACTCATACAGCATAGAAACAGTTCCTTCAGCCCAACTGTCCATGCCAACAGGTTGCCCAATCTCAGCTGATCCCACCTGCCCACATTTGGCCGACATCCGTTTAAACTTTCTTTATTCATATGCCTGTTCAAACGTCTATTAAATGCTGTTGTCGTCCCTGCCTCAACTACCTCCTCTGGTAGCTCGTTCTATATACCCACCACCCTCTATGTGAAAAGTTGTCCCTCAAATTTCTATTAGATCTTTCCCCTCTCACCTTAAACCAATGTCTTCTGGTTCTTGATTCCTCTACTCTGGGTTGAAAGATCTGTGCATTCACCCTTTCTATTCCGCTCATGATTTTACACACCTCCATAAGATCACCCCTCATCCTCCTGCACTCCAAGAAATAAAGTCCTAGCCTACCCAACCTCTCCCTGTAGCTCATGCATGCCCTCAAGTCCTGGCAACATCCTCGTATATCTTCTCTGCACCCATTTCAGTTTACTGGCATCTTTCAGAACACAAATTTGGAATATAAATCATTGAAAGTATTTATCAAGCTGATACACCTTTCTCTCTTCATATCAATATTTAGCTGGGCACACAAAATGTGCAGGAAGGAACTGTAGATGCTGGTTTACACCAAAGATAGACATAAAATGCTGGAGTAACTCAGCGGGTCAGGCAACATTTCTGCAGATAAGGAAAATAATTAGCTGGGCACAGTTCTGATCTAAAACCACAATCTCACCCAGAGACAGCACACAACCAGATTGGCCCCACACCTGAGAGATTCCTCACGTTTGTGTTTCATTCTGTTTTCAGTCAGAGAGAAACTCACAATCCTGTGTGTCCAAATCACTATTTCCATGGTTACTCAGTGAATCTTTTAATGCATCGACCATGTTCTCATTATCGAAGCCTCTCGCTTCATTCTGCTGCTGTCTGCGTTACGTCTGATGGAGTCAAACGACACGGCAACAGGCCCTTCGGCCCAACTCGTCCATACCGACCACGATGCCCCAATCTACATGAGTCGCACCTGCCCGCATTCGGCCCATCTATATACTAAAACTCTCGTTTGTTTGTTTGTTTGTTCTTGAACTACAGCCAAAGCAGTACACGATAGCGCGACAATTTCAGGCCCACCTTACTGACCGTCGTCCCTTTGGTGCTAATGGAAGAAGTTTAACATAACATATAACATATAACAACTACAGCATGGAAACAGGCCTGTCCGGCCCTACCAGTCCACGCCGACCATTCTCCCTGACCTAGTCTCATCTACCTGCACTCAGACCATAACCCTCCAATCCCCTCCTATCCATATACCTATCCAATTTACTCTTAAATAATAAAATCGAGCCAGCCTCCACCACTTCCACCGGAAGCCCATTCCATACAGCCACAACCCTCTGAGTAAAGAAGTTCCCCCTCATGTTACCCCTAAACCTTTGTCCCTCAATTCTGAAGCTATGTCCCCTTGTTGGAATCTTCCCCACTCTCAAAGGGAAAAGCCTACCCACGTCAACTCTGTCCGTCCCTCTCAAAATTTTAAAAACCTCTATCAAGTCCCCCCTCAACCTTCTACGCTCCAAAGAATAAAGACCCAACCTATTCAACCTCTCTCTGTAGCCTAAGTGCTGAAACCCAGGCAACATTCTAGTAAATCTCCTCTGTACCCTCTCCATTTTGTCGACATCCTTCCTATAATTTAATTGAAATTGGTATTATATTTTTTAAGTTATTCACATTTTAAAGTTTAAATCTATCTCCTAGGGAGGGAGGGGGGAGGTTTAATTGTCAGTTGTCCATAGTGTGTGTAGGACAGCATTCGTGTGTGGGGATCGCCGGTCGGAGCGGACTCGGTGGCCCTCACTATATCTGTCTTTGTATTTGTATCACAAAAAACTGCAGATTGTGCTTATAAAATAAGTCACAGAGTCCTGTAGTAACTCAGCGGGTCAGGTGACATCTCTGGAGAACAGACTGGAGAAGGGTCCCAATCCAAAATGTTACCTATCCATGTTCTCCAGAGATGCTGCCTGATCTGCTGAGTTACTCCAGCACTGTGTGTCTTTTTTTCTGAGCATCAGTTGCTTTAACACCTGACCTGCAGTGCCTTTGTCTTATCGGTTTATGGCAGGTCGGCAAAGGAATTCACATGAACCTCTAGTGCCTTATAAAATGACACTGCACCCACAAACTGTGTGCTGTTACAGTGAATACACCAGAGGTAATTATCTAAACTTACAGCAAGTTGTATCTAGTGTCTGAACCCAAACTTACTCGCAGAGACCATCTCCATTGATCTACATCATAGATCTCCACATCCATGAGTCTCCACATCCATTGATCCACATCTCCATAGATCTACATCTCCATGGATCCACAACATGGATCTACAACATGGATCTACAGGAAAAAAAACTGCAGATGCTGGTTTAAATCGAAGGTAGACACAAAATGCTGGGGTAACTCAGCGGGTCAGGCAGCATCTCGGGAGAGAAGGAGGTGTGACGTTTCGGGTCGAGACCCTGTTTCAGACTGAAGGGTCTCGACCCGATACGTCACCCATTCCTTCAATTCCGAGATGCTGCTCGACACGCTGAGTTACTCAAGCATTTCGTGTCTAACATAGATGTTCATCTCCATTGATCTACTACAACATTGAAGGTATTTATTCACAAAATGCTGGAGTAACTCAGCAGGTCAGGCAGCATCTCGGGAGAGAAGGAATGGGTGACGTTTCGGGTCGAGACCCTTCTTCAGATTGATGTCAGGGGGGCGGGACAAAGAAAGGATATAGGTGGAGACAGGAAGATAGAGGGAGATCTGGGAAGGAGGAGGGGAAGAGAGGGACAGAGGAACTATCTAAAGTTGGAGAAGTCGATGTTCATACCACTGGGCTGCAAGCTGCCCAGGCGAAATATGAGGTGCTGTTCCTCCAATTTCTGGTGGGCCTCACTATGGCACTGGAGGAGGCCCATGACAGAAAGGTCAGACTGGGAGTGGGAGGGGGAGTTGAAGTGCTCGGCCACCGGGAAACCAGTTTGGCCAACGCGGACTGAGCGCAGGTGTTGAGCGAAGCGATCGCCGAGCCTGCGCTTGGTTTCGCCGATGTAAATAAGTTGACATCTAGAGCAGCGGATGCAATAGATGAGGTTGGAGGAGGTGCAGGTGAACCTCCGTCTCACCTGGAAAGACTGTTTGGGTCCTTGGATGGAGTTGAGGGGGGAGGTAAAGGGACAAATGTTGCATCTCGTGAGGTTGCAGGGGAAAGTGCCCGGGGTTGGGGTGGTTTGGGTAGGAAGGGACAAGTGGGCCAGGGAGTTACGGAGGGAACGGTCTCTGCGGAACGCAGAGAGGGGAGGGGATGGGAAGATGTGGCCAGTGGTGGGGTCCCGTTGTAGGTGACGGAAGTGTTGGCGGATGATTTGTTGGATACGCTGGCTCTACTGCAACGTGTATTTCCATCTCCATGAATCTCCATCTCCATGGACCCCCATCTCCATGGATCCACATTTCCATGGATCTACCATTTGTGTGTGATATCCATGCATTTTGGTGGTTGCCCCAAGCAGCCGGTCACAGCACAAGTTTGGTGACCCAGTAACTTCCACCAGACTCTGCGGAACTTAGTTAGAACCCTAAGGAGAGTATTTGGACCGGCTCGATTATTCTGTCCGCTTCATGTCTACATAAAGTCGTGTCTTCACCACCCAGCGCTGGAGATGTGAACACGCCGTGAATGAGCCCGAGGTCAGACATTCCTGAGGTCGGGCCCTGTCGCCGGGATTGCAAGACCGAGAACGTGTGCACCCTGTCTCCGTCCATCCCGCGTTATGGTCCGCTCCGCGCTTTGACCGCTAACGCGGAAAGTGGACAGCGAATACCGAGGCCACTGCTCACCATTGCTGGCGATTCTTGCGATACATCGGTGACAGACCCTTTCCACACCGCCCGACATCCCTCCAGACTTTACCTAGATGCGTCTGAAACGGAACAACATGACAGTTTACAACTTTCATTCAGTAGGAGAATGTATCACGGATGCGGTTCGGGCGGGGATGGAGAGGAACGCTGCTGGAACTCTGCACTTGGAAACTGTCAATGTCTCGCCAATCCCACCTGCGGGTTACCAACCCCACACCAGACTGGCAACCCCACACACCGGGCTAGCAACCCCACACACCAGGCTGGCAACCCCACACACCAGGCTGGCAACCCCACACACCGGGCTAGCAACCCCACACACCGGGCTACCAACCCCACACCAGACTGGCAACCCCACACGCCAGGCTGGCAACCCCACACACCAGGCTGGCAACCCCACACACCAGGCTGGCAACCCCACACACCATGCTACCAACCCCACACACCGGGCTACCAACCCCACACGCCAGGCTGGCAACCCCACACGCCAGGCTGGCAACCCCACACACCGGGCTAGCAACCCTACACGCCAGGCTGGCAACCCCACACGCCAGGCTGGCAACCCGGCCGGCTCCGAGTGACGGTCACCGAACTCAGGACAACTTTGGTCGGGATCCGGGGATTAATCAGAAGAGGAAAAACATGTTCACAAGATCGAGACCCGGTGCCGCAACAGGAGAGACCCGGTCCCGACCCGGTCCCGACCCAGACCCGGACCCGGACCCGACGCAGACACAGACCCGGTCCCGACCCGGACCCAGTCCCGACCCAGACCCGGTCCAGACCCAGACACAGACCCGGTCCCGACCCATACCCGACCCATACCCGACCCAGACCCGACCCAGTCCCGACCCAGACCCGGTCCAGACCCAGACACAGACCCAGATCCGGTCCCGGTCCCGACCCAGACCCAGTCCCGACCCAGACCCAGACCCAGACCCAGACCCAGACCCAGACCCAGACCCGGTCCCGACCCAGACCCAGACCCGGTCCCGACCCAGACCCGGACCTCGTTGATACTCCGGGTCTGTGGAGGGTGTTGCGGGTGTGAGCGGCTCCGCTCGGCCGCTGGGACCGGGTGCCTCAGTTACCCGGGGTCCGGGTGTCTCCGGGTGTCGCCGGGTGTCGGTGCCGTCGGTGCCCACTAACCGGAGCGGGGGTCGGGGCTCGGACGGTGCGGACACAGCCGGGCAGCGGCGTTTCTCTGGCGGTGTCGCCGAGCTTCCCGCCGGCGCTCCCGGTAACGTTTCACCCGCAGACCCCCGCGACCCGGCTTGGCCCCGCTCCCCGCCCCGGGGGTGGTCGCAGCCGGGGAGGCGGGCAGTGGTGCCCGGGGCAGAGGTCCAGGGAGCGGGCGGGAGGTGCGGATACAGGGGGGGTCCCGACCTGAAGCGTGGACCGCTCCCTCCACACTCGCTGCCCAGAGCCGCTCCTCCTCCTCCGGCACCCGGGGCTCTGCTCTGCTCCGGACCCGCCCGCTCCCGGTGCCGCTCCCGGTGCTGGGGCTGGGGACGGTCGGAGATTGTCAGACCCCCTCCTCCCGCACACGGAGAGAGCGGTGTCGCTAATCCCAGCGTTATTGAAAGCAAGAAGGATGTGAATGCGGGGAGTCGCGCTGTTGCACATTGCCGCTAATTGTAGATGGTTCTACTTCGCACCGTCCACAAACCGTGTCTCTGGGCGGGAATAAACTGTGTCCCTGGGCAGCAATAAACCTGTCCCTAAGGAGTAATAAACCGTGTCAATGGGCAGCAATAAACCTGTCCCTAGGGAGTAATAAACCGTGTCAATGGGCAGCAATAAACCGTGTCAATGGGCAGCAATAAACCTGTCCCTAGGGAGTAATAAACTTGTCCTTTGGAAGTAATAAACCTGTCCGTAGGCAGCAATAAACCTGTCCGTAGGCAGCAATAAACCTGTCCCTAGGGAGTAATAAACCTGTCCCAAGGGAGCAATAAACCTTTTCCTGGGCAGTAATAAACCTGTCCCTAGGGAGTAATAAACCTGTGCATGGGCGGTAATAAACCTGTCCCTAGGGAGTAATAAACCTGTCCCTAGGGAGTAATAAACCGTGTCAATGGGCAGCAATAAACGTGTCCCTAGGGAATAATAAACTTGTCCCTAGGGAGTAATAAACCGTGTCAATGGGCAGCAATAAACCTGTCCCTAGGGACAGTTACCCGGGGTCCGGGTATCGCCGGGTGTCGGTGCCGCCGCCAATAAAACTGTCCTTAGGAAGTAATAAAACTGTCCTTAGGAAGTAATAAACCTGTCCCTAGGGAGTAATAAACCGTGTCCCTAGGGTGTAATAAACCTGTCCCTAGGGAGTAATAAACCTGTCCCTAGGGAGTAATAAACCTGTCCCTAGGGAGTAATAAACCTGTCCCTAGGCAGCAATAAACCGTAACCCGAGGAGTAATAAACCTGTCCATAGGGAGTAATAAACCGTGTCAATGGGCAGCAATAAACCATGTCCCTAGGGAGTAATAAACCTGTCCCCAGGCAGCATTAAACCGTGTCAGTGGGCAGCAATAAACCGTGTCCCTAGGGAGTAATAAACCGTGTTTCTCGGGAGTAATAAACCGTGTTTCTCGGGAGTAATAAACCTGTCCCCGGTCAGCATTAAACCGTGTCAGTGGGCAGCAATAAAGTGTCCCGAGGGAGTAATGAACCGTGTCAGTGGGCAGCAATAAACAGTGTCCCGAGGGAGCAATAAACCTGCCCCATGGCAGTAATAAAACGAGTCCCAGGGCGGTAATAACCCGTGTTTCTGTGATAAACTCTATTATATTTTGACATTAGTGTGATTTCACTTTACACAAGCCAATAACAGTCTGAAGAAGGGTCTCGACCCGAAACGTCACCCATTCCTTCTCTCCAGAGATGCTGCCCGTCCCGTTGAGTTACTCCAGCATTTAGTGTCTCTCTTTGGTTTAAGCCATCATCTGCTGTTCCTTCGTACACTATTGTTAACCACTGCAGCCAATCGCTCTCCTTTCATTATCGCCCGCTCTTTTGACACCGAAAGGGAAAGAACTGCAACCGCTTACCTTATAAACGCTCCAGCTCTTCCCCCGCCCCTCAGCTTGACTGTTTCATTGCGTTTACAGGCTGCAACAGTAAGGAGTTCATTGTTCTGTGTTGGTACATATAGCAATGAAACTGTATTGGCACCACAATCTTCCTCCTGCCTTCCACTAGGGGTTGGACCTACCCCTGGCCCATCCATCTGCCAATCAACACACCCCCTCACATATCCACCTATCACTCGCCAGACTTTGCCCTGCCCCTCCTCTCTTCCAGCTTTCGAGCCCTCGCCACGGTCAGTCTGAAGAAGGGTCCCGACCTGAAACGCCACCTGTCCATGTTCTCCAGAGATGCTGCCTCACCCGCTGAGTTACGCCAGCACGTTGTGTTTTTTTGTAAACCAGAATCTGTAGCTCCTTGTTTCTTGCTTCCTTGTTCTCTCACTGTGCTGTGCTTTGTTTCCTCCATTGAGTCATACAGCATGGAAACAGGCCCTGCTGCCCAACTTGTCCACGCCGACCAAGATGCCTATCTATGCCTGACCCATCTGCGTGCGTTTGGTCCATATCCCTCTAAACCTTTCCTATTTGTGTACCAGTCCAAATGTCTTTTAAATGTTGCTATACTACCTGCCTCAACTACCTCCTCTGGTAGCTCGATCCATACCCCCACCACACTCTGTGTAGGAGTAGTGAGTGGTTGCGGGCGGCCGGATTGCCGGTAAGGGTCTGCGGTGGTGGTGGTGATGCCGGGGTGCTGGTGAGGGTGGCAGGTTCATCTGCCAGAACCGAAATCCGTTAGAAATCTGAAGAAGGGTCTCAACCCGAAACGTTACCCATTCCTTCTCTCCAGAGATGCTGCCTGACCCGCTGAGTTACTCCAGCATTTTGTGTCTACCTTCCATTATAAAGAGTGTAAGAAAATAACTGCAGATGCTGGTACAAATCGAAGGTATGTATTCACAAAATGCTGGAGTAACTCAGCAGGTCAGTGCTGCCTGGCCTGCTGAGTTACTCCAGCATTTTGTGTCTACCTTCCATTATAAAGAGGTCTGTTAAAATGAGGATTTACTGTATCTCCTTGATATTGCTGCCATCTGGCTGAGCTTGCCAGTGTCAAGCCAGGGCAGCTCGGAGCAAAGCCCAGCTTCCTTATGGTACCTTGCGGGCTGAAATCAACATGGCAATGAAAAGTTATCAACTACAAGCATTAACGAGGCCAAACGTACTGTAGACTGGTCTGTCGTTTCACTGAACACTTTCTCTCAGTCTGCCTGGGCCTACCTGATCTCCCGGTTGCCAAACACCTTAAATGCCCATTCCCATTCCCACACTGACCTTTCTGTCCTGGGCCTCCTCCACTGTCAGAGTGAGGCCCAATGCAAATTGGAGGAGCAACACTTCATATTTGGCTTGGGCAGCTTACAGCCCAGCGGTATGACTTTTGATTTTTCTAACTTTAAGTAACCCTTGCATTCCCTTCCTATCCTTCCCTAGTTTCACAGTCGGCCTGGTGAGTTTCATTGTCTGTAACTCGTTTTCACTTAACCCACAGCTAACAATGGCCTGTTTCCTTTATCATTGTTACTTTTGTGCATATCTTTCATTTATTTGTTCTATATCTCCCTATATCACCATCTATAACTCTCGTTTCCCTTTCCCCAGAATCTCAGTCTGAAGAAGGGTCTCGACCTGAAGCGTCACCTGTTTCTTTTCTCCAGAGATGCTGTCTGACCCACTGAGTTTCTCCAGGTTTTTGTGTCTACCTTAGCATTAACTATTAAATAGGTACTAAAAGCTGGAGTAACTCAGCGGGTCAGGCAGCATCTCTGGAGGGAAGGAGTACGTGACGCTTCGGGTCCAGTCTGAAGAAATGTCTCGACCCGAAGCGTCACATATTCCTTTCCTCCAGAGATGCTGCCTGACCTGCTGAATGTTGCTTTATCTATGCAGACGACCTTGGTGTAGCTGCCCAAGACAGTGACTTCAGTGTTGTTGAAGAACGACTCTCAAATGCCCTCAACAAACTAACACCTTACTTCGAAGAGAACTACCTCCGTACAAATCCATCAAAGCCACATCTGTGCAACCGAGAAGCCAAACACCGTCTGAACGTCACTTGCTTTGGTACCCCTCTTGAAAACTGCGATCACCCAGTATATCTAGGAGTCACCTTAGATCACTGTCTCTCCTTCAAGACTCATGTTGAGTAGACAAAAGCTAAAGTCTGTGCAAGAAACAACATTGTCAGCAAACTTACTGGAACAAGATGGGGCACAATTCATGACACTCTACGATCAAATGCCTTGGCCCTTTGCTACTCAACAGCAGAGTATGCATGCCCAGTCTGGGAAAGATCAGCCCATGCTAAGAAGATACATCCAGCCATCAATACAACCTGCCGCCTTATCACTGGATGTCTTAGACCAACATCAACTGACAGCCGATACATACTATCTGGTGTAGCGCCAACGGAGATACGTCGCAGTGCAGCAAGCAGTAGAGAACGCCATCGCCAGGCCACAGATGTATAACATCCTCTATTCGGCCATGAACCCGCAAAGAGTCGGCTAAAGTCCTGGAAAAGCTGCCTCAACGAAGTTGAAGCAAATGCTGAAGCTGAAGGTACTAGAGTTGCATTATGGGCAGAGAGACTAGCCAATCGCCCATCAATGACATCCATGCCCATAAGTGCCAAAGAAGAACTTCCTCCTAGGGCTGAATCAAGCTGGGTTGAATGGAAATGCCTCAACTGGTACTGGTCGTTGTAAAGTCACTCTCAAGAAGTGGGGTTATATAGACTCTGAAGACATCATCTGCACATGTGGCACTGAACCACAAACCATGGAGCACCTGTTGAGATGTCCTCTATTGGAGCACGAATGCAAAGCTGAGCACCTCACAGAGAACAGTGACATTGCTGAGTTGTGTTCAGTTTTGGCTGAAATTCAATATCTAGCATGTGTGGACACGATAAGAAGACCTGCTGAATTGCTCCAACAGTTAATGTATATGTTCAGTGTAAGCCAGCATCTGCAGTTCCTTCCTAAGCTTTAATTATTTCTCTCCTCGTGGTAGCTGGCTGCCTTGCTACGACTTGCCGGCATTTGGTTTAAATGACTAACACTTGCAGTGGTTGTCCTTTGCATTTTAACGTTTAAAAATATATATCTTTCATCCAATTAAAGGGCCACTAGAGGGCATAACTATAAGGCGAGTGGCAAAAGTTTAAAGGAGATGTATGGGGCAAGTTTGTACACAGAGGGTGGTAGGAGTCTGTAACGCGCTGCCAGTGGTGGTGGTGGAGGCAGATACGATAGAGGTGTTTAAAATACTTTTAGATAGGCGCACAGAAATGCAGGGAATAGAGGAGTATGGATTATATACAGGCAAATTAGATCAGTTTAACTTGGCCACATGCTCGGTTCAAACGTTATGGGTGGAAGGGCCTGTGTTTGTGCTGTGCTGTTCTACGTTCTAATTGTTTTCTGCAATGAAGGTGATTCTTATCATGTATTGAACTGTCAGCTACAATAGAAATGGATTTTGCCGTTGAAAAGGAAACAATCACAGCACCTACTTCATTAGGACGGATGGACAATGAAAAGATCACTTTCAGCTCAAATTCAGGCAGCATCTGATGGTTGATTATAGTAATTCAACTCAACAATTAGTTGACTCTGTGTCTTCTGCAGAACGCTCAGTTTGTCACCTGTCTTATGTCGCTGATGATAGAACAACGACCCATAAATGAATCACTGGAATGAATCATGCCAGGTGCAGTTCCCAGGTGTCAGAAAAGAAACATGATAAAACTATCAATACTCACTGAACCGTCCAATAAAACACATAGTGTTTTATCTATGCAGACGGAGGCACTCAGCGGGTCAGGCAGCATCTGCGGAGGGAATGGACAGCAGGTGACGTTTTGGGTCAGGACCCTTCTTTAGATTCCGCCTCCAAAAATTATTTTTTAATTTCTTATCGAAACGTATAAGATTATTAAGGGGTTGGACACGTTAGAGGCAGGAAACATGTTCCCAATGTTGGGGGAGTCCAGAACAAGGGGCCACAGTTTAAGAATAAGGGGTAGGCCATTTAGAACTGAGATGAGGAAAAAAGTTTTCAGTCAGAGAGTTGTGAATCTGTGGAATTCACTGCCTCAGAAGGCAGTGGTGGCCAATTCTCTGAATGCTTTCAAGAGAGAGCTAGCTCTTAAGGATAGCGGAGTCAGGGGGTAAGGGGAGAAGGCAGGAACGGGGTACTGATTGAGAATGGTCAGCCATGATCACATTGAATGGCGGTGCTGGCTCGAAGGGCCGAATGGCCTCCTCCTGCACCTATTGTCTATTGTCTATTTTTGAGATGGAAACGTTGCACGTTCACCATACTGTGTGTGAACTTTACATGTCTACCTGTGACCACATGGGCTTAATCCGAATGCTCTGGTTTCCTCGCACATCCCAAAGACACACAGGCTGGTAGGTTAACGACCGCTGTAAATTTTCCCTGTGTGTAGGTGAGTGGTGGAAACTCAGGGGAGTCAGCGAGAATGTGGGAAGAAAAAAACAGGAATAATGTGGGATTAATACATTAAAATAGGTGGTTGGTGGCCAGCTTAATATTGTGGGCCGAAGGACCTGCATCCCTGCTGTCTATGACTCCAAAGTTATATGATCAGACCGATCAGTTCTATGATCAGTTCTAGGACTGAGATGAGGAAAAACGTTTTCACCCGGAGAGTTGCGAATCTGTGGAATTCTCTGCCACAGAAGGCAGTGGATGCTCTCAAGAGAGAGTTAGATTTAGCTCTTAGGGCTAAGGGAATCAAGGGATATGGGGAACAAGCCGGAACTGGGTACTGATTTTGGATGATCAGCCATGATTATATTGATTGGCGGTGCTAGCTCGAAGGGTTGAATGGCCTAATCCTGCACCTATTTTCTATGTTTCTATGTGTTCTATGTTTCTCTGATCAGTTCTTTGTGACTGAAATGGCACATAGAGGTGGAACAGTGGTGAAAAACACCAACAACTTCACTTTGCCAGGCCGACTTTGAAACGCCGCCCGGAAAACAGGACTTTATAGACAAGTTAAGAACTCTCCGTTTATAACATCTTTAGAATCATGGAAAATGGCCCCAAAACATGGCGACTCTTGTAGACTGTCTATTCCTACACTTGTACTTAACTATGATCGTGCTTATGTATAGTAATATTTTTACTGCACTGTATGCACAAAAATGTCACCATCACAGAAAATAACTTGGCACAGTGTTTACCTGAAGACCGTGATCACGATAATTCTGAAGGATTTGTAGTGAAATCTATTGTCCAATTTAAAAAAAACACATTTCCATTTTGTTTCAACTCACTTCTACTTTGCTGCCATAAATATTGATTATTCCTCTCCTCAGAATCACTTTACTTTTGTGCCATTAACTGATACTTTATTCGACAAATTAGAACCTAATTCCAAGAGAAACAGGAGTGAAACTCGATAGAGTCATCTGTAAAGTTCAGTTCGGCCCACCTTGTCCATGTTGGCATACTGGGTTAGTCCCATTTGTCTGCATGTGGCCCATGTCCCTCTAAACCCTTCCTATCCATGTATCTGTCCAATAGAAGTCATAATTGTATCCGTTTCTATAGGTTCCTCTGGCAGCTCGTTCCAGATACGGACTACCCTCTGAGTGAAAAAGTTGCCCCTGAGGTCCCTCTTAAATCTCTCCTCTCACATTCACTGAAGCTTACATCCTCAGTCACAAATCTCATGGCTGATCCAGGACTTTGGGGGTAATTTTCCAACTTGATCCCCATACCTTGCGATGGAAGATCATCAGCCGGGAATGGTGGACTTTGTTCATTTCTGTCCCACCCTCTAGGCAGAAGATGGTTCGTCTCTTGGTTCTCGACTCTCCACATTGAGGCGGCAGCTTGTCAGGATTTACACAGTTAATGTCACGTTTTAATGAGATAATTTTACCAGAGGTTATCTGGCCCCGACAGTGTGGTCAAATAATATTAATGAACCAGACTTGATTCCAGCACGAAAGATAAAAGAATTTCCATTACAGGTGTCCATCCCATTCCCCGACCGTGGGCATCTGAGAAGAAACTTGTCAGGAGAATCCTGGACCATGCAGTACATCAGCTGCACAATAAAGTGTGCCATCCATTTCTCCTTTCCCTTTCTTTAATTTATTATTGTCACATGTGGAAAGCTACAGTGGAAAGCTTTTTTGTTGCATGCTATTTAGTCAGTGAAAAGACTATAGATGATTACAATCAGCACTCTATGCAGGTAAGTCCCCAGAAGTCAGACTAAACCCACCTTCTTCTCTGTGTAAAAGTTGCCCCTCAGGTCCCCTTTGATTCTTTTTCCTCTCACCTTAACTCTATGATCCGATTTTAGACTTCCCCCAGCTGGGGAAAAGACTCTGATCACGCAGCTCATGTTTTTTTACACAGAGTCAAAGAGATTGAGACAGTACCCGGAGCACTTTACTAATCCACCCTGTCAGGGAAATGTCCTTGGTTCCACCCACTATCCTCCGAGTTCCATTGAAGTCCCCAGACCTGGAACGTTAACAGTTTCTCTTTCATAACTCCATCAGGCACAGGAGCAGAATTAGGCCATTTGGCCCATCAAGCCTACTCCGCCATTCAATCATGGCTGAAATATCTTTCCCTCTCAACTCCATTTTCCTGCCAGTTTCTCCGTAAACTTTAATACCCTTACTAATCAAAGGTCAATCTTGGCCTCACAAATACCTAATGACAGTCTCCACAGTCATCCGTGCCAACGATTTCCACAGATTTACCAATCCT
The DNA here is from genome assembly GCF_053455715.1 of Rhinoraja longicauda. Lineage (NCBI taxonomy): Eukaryota > Metazoa > Chordata > Chondrichthyes > Rajiformes > Arhynchobatidae > Rhinoraja > Rhinoraja longicauda. Next base: position 73,626,409 of record NC_135959.1, on the reverse strand, counting down.
TTGGTTAAAGAAATTCCTCCTCATCTCCTTTCTGAAGTTACGTCCTTTTATCCTGAGGCTGTGCCCTCTGGTCCTAGACTCGTTCACAAGTAGAAACTTTCCACAGACGCTGCCTGACCTGTTGAGTGTTTCCCACATTTTCTAGTTTTATTTTAGATTCCCAAAATGTACATGTTTTTTGATTTTCAACCCAGTTTGGAGTTTACAGAAAAGAGTTAATACTTCAGAGGCGTTTAGAAAAAACAAGTGGTACAATGGCCAGCTGGTTTCATATTGCCCAGGGCCATTTTTCAGCCACTGCTTGTAGTTTACGTGTTCTGTTTACAACATGCCAGCGAGCTTTGTAGTTTTCTACATGCTGTGGAGGAATTTCTGCAGGTTCTAATCACCCACTGTAGTTCTGATTATCTATTTTTTAATTCAAGCTTCCTGCAGCTCTCCTACAAACCAAATAACAGATGAGCAAGAAACTCGTTTCCAAAGTGCACTTTAAATTCTAAGCACATCACTCCATGGACGATGAAAAATTTGTGTACAATATTTTGTGCAAAATGCTCATAGTTCTGGTCATCTAACGTGATGTCATTAAGCTGGAAAGGGTGCAGAAAAGATTCACATGGATGTTAATGGAACTGGAGGGCTTGACTAATTAGGAGAGATTGGATGAGGGGGGGGGGGCTTTTCTTTAGCCATATCTTCAATGTAATTGCAAGACTGACATTATCCAACCAGAACAACGCTGATACATTGAGATTTAAATGTTAAAAATGTCATTTTTAACGGTCTCCCCTGCTGTTGACAAGTCTCTGGGACACACTGAGAAGCCAAGCAAAAACCACAGGAATCCATAGAAAAAATGAGCCCTTTTGACTAAACATTTTGTTGTCACACTTGAAACCGACTGTTATGAGTTATTAATGGAAGGCATCTCTGGGACTACATGTCAATCTTGGCCTTAAAAATACCCAATGACGGTCTCCACTGTCGTCTGTGGTGATGATTTCCACAGATTTACCACCTTCTGGCTAAATAAGTTCTCGGAGCAGAATTAGGCCATTTGGCCCATCAAGTCTACTCCGCCATGCAATCACGTCTGATCTATTTTTCCTCTCAACCCCATTCTCCTGCCTTCACCCCATAACTACTGACATGCTTACACTGCTTGCAATGGGTGATTCCCCATCTCTGATGGTATAACAACTAAAACCTCTAATAAGCCATTCACTGATTTCTGATTGAGAGCGTGTGTTGTACCAACTCTGGGTGTTGAAGACACACCAACTTTAAAGACCACATCAGTCCACCCACCCAGCCCCTCCCTCACCACCTCTACCCCAACTTGTCTTTTAATAAACACAGGTTTGTTAAGCACTTGGGTTCTCTTGTGTGGGAAATTCAATGGATAATTATTTAAACATTGCATATTAATTTGCTAGACATTAGATAACTATCCCATTTAGGTTTATTTCATAAGTAAACATTCTTTTTGTATATTTAATAATTCCATTTAATTGAATAATTATTTTGCTGTTCTTAACAAATTTACATTTTTGTGCATCACTTGAATACAAGACTAATGTATCAATTAATACTCTTTTACAAATGGAGTCATACAGCATAGAAACAGGATCTTCAGTCCAACTAGTCCATGCTGACCAAGATGCCCCCTCTACACTTGTCCTATTTGCCTGTGTTTGGCCCACATGCCTCTAAACCTTTCCTATCCATGCAACTGCCCAGTCTTTTAATTGCTGCCTCAACTACCCCCTCTAGCAGCTCATTCCATACATCCACCAACCTCTGTGTGGAAAAGTTGACCCTAAGGTTCCAATTAAATCTGTCTCCACTCACCTTAAACCTGTGTCCTCTCATTCTTGATTCCCCTACCCTGGGTAAAAGACTCTTTACATTCACCCTATCCATTCTCCTCGTGATTTTATACACCTCTCAATTTTCCACCTTGTTGTGCTGCTTGTACGTGAAGAGGTCTTTGAGCCGTGGGTAAACTTTGTGCTTTTAACCTTTTGTGCTGATTAACCTCAGATTGTTGCATTAATCAGTCACTGAGATCAGGCAGTGTCATCAGAACCCGAGAACATCCCGTGATTGCCCAGATTGACTTAAGGCATGTGGTAGATATAATGGATTATTATTGAGCCCCACTGCTCCATGTTGAATTTGAGACAATGCACTTGCAGAGCCAATCTCTTCATCCAGAAGCAGTGCACCTCATTTATTATGGTCTCTGTTACAGTTTCCACCCTCCCACCACCAATCCCAGGTCCCAGACAGAGACAGAGAGCCCGAGCATGTCTGGGGTCTCATTCCGTCAGAGGCTTCTCAAATGTTCATGGCCCAGGTCTTAACCATACCTGGATTGCTGATCTTTCAGGGCACCCACCTACCCAGAGTGAGAGAGCCTCCTTGTTCCCAGTGATGGAGGGCAATGGGTGGTGGCGACTCTGACCATCTGGCCAAGATTGGAATTGCTTGTAGGAGGAGCAGTAGCAGCTCGTAGAAAGATCCAACGTTAAGCTGCATAAACGTTTATTAACCTAAGCACAGAATGCACAGAAAGTCTATGATTGAATCTGATTTACAGTAAACCCTCACAATAAGGGACCTATATGACATAACTAACTTTGGTTATAGTGGACCCATGCTCCCGATGCACTTCCCACTTCTGCCAGGTTACCCATTGAGCTGGCGCCACATGGTGGGAGCGTCCGGTCATAGGAGCGGAGAGAGCGAGCAGCATGAAAGAAGGCGTGAGTACCCTGGAGCATCGCATGTGAGGCCGGGGGCTCGGCAGCTCCCTGGCCTGTGAATACCCACTTGTCTATCCCTCCCCCCACCACCACCTCCGATGCCACATTTCTTCCCTCCTGACCTTGGGTTAAAATTTACCCTTCCTCACTCGGTTACAGCGGACAATCGGCAACAACGAACACCACCCCCCGTCCGTGGTCCGTTCTAGCGAGGGACTGTATATATATTGGATACAAATATGCCTTCAAGCCTTATCAACTTCAGTCATTCACTTCAGAACCATATGGCATTTAATTACCCTGAGTCCCAGATGTGACTGTAAGAGTGCACACATCCACATGCTGCAAAGTGTACAAAGCCATGAATACACAACAATCGTTTATTGCAATGATCTGGATAAGAGCGTACAAGGCATGATTAGTAAGTTTGTTGATGACACTGTAGTGGGTGGGATCATAGTGAAGATGGCTATCAAAAATTACTGCAGGATCTTGATCAGCTGGGCATGTGGGAAAAGGAATGGTCAATGGAGTTTAAATGCAGATAAGTGTGAGGTGTTGCATTTTGGGAAGTCAAACCAGGGCTGGACCTTCACAGTGAATGGCAGGGCTCTGGGGATTGTTGTAGAACAGAGGAATCTCGGAGTACAGGTACCTTAGTTCCTGAAAGCGGCTTCACAGGTGGATAGTGTGGTTCAAGAAGGCTTTTGATACATTGGCCTTCTTCAGTCGAGTATAGAAGTTAGGATGTGTTGGAAAGAACTGCAGATGCTGGTTTAAATCGAAGGTAGACACAAAATGCTGGAGTAAATCAGCGGGTCAGGCAGCATCTCTGGAGAGAAGGAATGGGTGACGTTTCGGGTCGAGGCCCTTCTTCAGACTCTAATGGGTGACCTTTCGGGTTGAGACCGTTCTTAGAAGTTGGGATATTATGTTGCAGTTGTACCCAAGCGAAATATGATAACATAACATAACATAACATAACAACACTTTATTGTCACTCGGCACAACACCGAGCGAAATTTCAGCAGTCACACAAAATACAGCAAAAAGAAAAGAACACAGGACACCCGACCCCAACACAAACATCCATCACAGTGACTCCAAACACCCCCTCACTGTGATGGAGGCAACAAAACTTCCCCTCTCTTCCCCCCGCACCCACGGACAGGCAGCTCGACCCCTACCGAGGCAAACGACACGCACAGCCCCCGCAAGGGGATGGAAGGCCCCCCGGCCGAGCCGCCCCGGGCACCGAAACGTCCCGCGGCCACACCGGGCGATGTTAAGTCCAACGGCCGAGCCGCACCGGGCACTGAAACGTCCCGCGGCCGAACAGCGCTGACGATGTTAAGTCCAGCGGCCAAGCCGCACCGGGCACTGAAACGTCCCGCGGCCACACCGGGCGATGTTAAGTCCAGCGGCCAAGCCGCACCGGGCATTGAAACGTCCCGCGGCCGAGCCGCACCGGGCACTGAAACGTCCCGCGGCCGAACAGCGCTGACGATGTTAAGTCCAGCGGCCAAGCCGCACCGGGCACTGAAACGTCCCGCGGCCACACCGGGCGATGTTAAGTCCAGCGGCCAAGCCGCACCGGGCATTGAAACGTCCCGCGGCCGAGCCGCACCGGGCACTGAAACGTCCCGCAGCCACACCGGGCACTGAAACGTCCCGCGGCCACACCGGGCGATGTTAAGTCCAGCGGCCGAGCCGCACCGGGCACTGAAACGTCCCGCGGCCGAGCCGCACCGGGCACTGAAACGTCCCGCGGCCGCACCGGGCGATGTTAAGTCCAGCGGCCGAGCCGCACCGGGCACTGAAACGTCCCGCGGCCGAGCTGCGCCGGCAATGTTAAGGCCCGCAGCCGAGCCGCACCGGGCACTGAAACGTCCCGCAGCCGAGCTGCGCCGGCAATGTTAAGGCCCGCAGCCGAGCCGCGCCCCGGGGAAGAGACCTAATAAAATAAAGGTTTCCCCCCGCCCCACCCCACCCCACACCCCCACCACACACCCCCACCACACATACACAGCCAAAAACAGAAACAAAAACCATCCCAACACCGACACAAACAAAAAAAAAAAGAAAAAAAGACAACAGCTGTTCCTCCAATTTGTGCTGGGCCTCACTGACAATGGAGGAGCCCCAGGACAGGAAGATCAGATTGGGAATGTGGGGTGGGGTGGGGGGGTGGGGGGGAGCGTGTTGAAGTGCTGAGCCACCGGGAGATCAGGTAGGTTAAGCCGTACTGAGCAGAGGTGTTCAGCGAAACGATCGCCGAGCCTGCGATTGGTCTTGCCGATGTAGAGAAGTTGACATCTGGAACAGCGGATACAGTAGATGAACCTCTGCCTCACCTTGGATGGAATCGAGGGGGGGAGGTAAAGGGACAGGTGTTGCATCTCCTGCGGTTGCAGAGGAAAGTACCTGGGGAGAGGGTGGTTTCGGTGGGAAGGGACAAGTTGACCAGGGAGTTTCGAAGGGAACAGTCTCTGCGGAAAGAAGAAAGGGGTAGAGATGGGAAGATGTGGCCAGTAGTGGGATCCCGTTGGAGGTGAGAAAAATGTTGGAGGATTATCTGTTATATGCGATGGCTCATGGAGTGGAAGGTGAGGACAAGGGGGACTCTGTCCTTGTTATGAATGGGTGGGGGGGGGAGTAAGAGCGGAGCTGCGGGATATTGAGGAGACCCTAGTGAGAGCCTCATCTATAATGGAAGAAGGGAACCCCCATTTCCTAAAGAATGACACATCCTGGGCGCAGATGCGGCATTGACGGAGGAATTGGGAGTAGGGGATAGAGTCTTTACAGGAAACAGGGTGGGAAGAAGTATAGCCAAGATAGCTATGGGAGTCAGTAGGTTTGTAGTAGATGTTTACAGGAAGCAGGGTGGGAAGAAGTGTATTACAGGAAGCAGGGTGGGAAGAAGTGTATTACAGGAAGCAGGGTGGGAAGAAGTGTAACAGGAGTGCGAGGGGAAAGGTTTAATAGGAACCTGAAAGGCAAACCTTTTCACTCAGAGTGATGGGTTTTTGGAACAAACCGTCAGAGGAGGTAGTTGAAGCAGGTACAATAACAATGTTTAAAAGACACTTGGACAGGTATGCGGATCAGAAAGGTTTAGAGAGACATGGGCCAAATATGGGCAAATGGGACTAGGACTGAAGGGGCATTTTAGTTAGCATGGACGAGTTGGGCTGAAGGGCCTGTTTCTGTGCTGTTCAACTCTAAACAAAGTTGTTGGGCTTTGGTACAGTTCACTCTCAACTTGTGGTGAGGCTTCTGCTTTATGAGCTTCCTGCATCCATAAATTTGGAACTTTATTATTTGAGAAGAACAAATCCAAATAGTTTTCAGGAACTATGCATACGTAGCAAGACAACAATATGCCGTAACTATACTGTAGTCATGTTTCACATACTGTGGGAATCGGTGTTCCATCATCTGGTTCCTGAATATGCCTCAAAGCTTGCGTCCACCTATCATTGAACACAAATGCTGCAAAATATCTCCAGTGGTGACATTTGAGATACAGTACATCAGTTCTTTATTCTGATACTGTTCAATTTGTTCATTATGTGATTTGCAGTCTTGGAAGGCTGAGAGAATGATGGTAATACGCCATATTTCCTGTTCTTCAGCCTAAGATGAACCAGCAAGAAGGAGGCACATCTGAGGCAGTCCCTGCTGGTCACATAGAAACATTGAAAAAAGGTGCAGGAGGAGGCTATTTGGCCCTTCGAGACAGCACTGCCATTCATTGTGATCATGGGTGATCATCCACAATCAGTAACCTGTGCCTGCCTTCGTCCCACTATACCCGAGAGCTCTATCTAACTCTCTTTTAAATCCATCCAGTGAATTGGCCTCCACTGCCTTCTGTGGCAGAGAATTCCACAAATTCACAACTCTTTGGGTGAAAAAAAATCTTCTCACCTCAGTTTTAAAAGGCCTCCCCTTTATTCTTAGACTGTGGCCCCTGGTTCTGGACACCCCCCACATTGGGAACATCTTTCCTGCATTTAGCTTGTCCAGTCCTTTTATAATTTTATACGTCTCTGTCAGAGCCATTTGTGTTTATTAGCTATTTTAGCATATTATATTATTTTGTATCCTGTTGTATTTTTTTTGGGGGTTGGGGGTTGTCATGGGATGAGTACTAGGCTTTCATATATGGTCATAATGGACTTATACGGATAGGGAGGAGCCAGGGGAGGAGTTAGAGTATAATTCAAACAGCACTGACGTAATGCTTCAGTCACGTTAAGAGCCTGCTAAGACAGAAGGTTTTAGCAAGTCAATAACAGGATATGAAGGAGCAACCGTGAGATATTAATATCTGACCAGAAGTTATATGACGGGAGATATACTAATCTGTTTGTATTATTACTTCAATAAACAACTAACTAAACTGAAACATCGTGAAGATCTCTCTGCTGTTGTTTTGCGTCAAGAAATATCGCTCCACTCCTTCATCAACGGTAAGCTTAAGGACTTTATTGGCAAGGACTAAAGTTGCTGCGATATTCTAAGAACCTATCTCAGCCAGAGTGAATAGATCAAGAGCTATGATCAGTGAGTTAAGATTAATTAACCTGTCTCTAAAGAGTAATTTAAAGTTATAATTGGTTCTAGGAGTGGGACTGGAGCTTGTGTATCGACTGCATGGAACAAGAATTGTTTTATCGCAAAAACCCTGAAGCCGAAACAGACTGATCAGGTCATTGTCTGCGTTGATCTGACTACGGAGAAAGGAAAACTTCGAAAGCCAGGATGTAGCATTAAGCTTTATTGGAATGCTGTTTTTCAGAAGTTGTATTGGAAAACTACGACTGAAAAATGTTGGAAATGCTAGAAACAAAGAAGTGACCTTGTGCAAGCTTGCTATCAGTTTTGTTTTGAATTCCTTTGAAGATATGACTTTGCATCAACACATCTTAAAGGGATATTGACATACAAGTATGCTTGTAGGTAAATCTGATGTTCGGCCAGCAGGCGGCAACATCAGAATGGATTCCCAAAGGGAAAATGGTTTTTCTCCATTTTGTGGAGCTTCTCAGTTCTCTTACGTCTCGAAACGAGTTGCTACCCTGAAAGGACAGTGTGAGATTGAAGAAGAAGAAAAAAACCAGACAAACTCAAGATATAAACAAGCTACCAAGTTAACAGAAATGATGAAAGAGAACATGGAATCAGGTGAAAATGTAAATGGAGTACAATCTAACCTGATTCAATTAATCAAGGAAGCACTGGTAAAGTAAGCCTGAAGATGAGCTCGAAAAGCAAAATCAGTGGCTTCACCAAACAGTGGAATCTTTTATCGGGTTTACACAAGGTACTAAGGATGGTCATCAAACTACACACTCCATTGCTGAGAGGGCTACACAACAGAGTCGTGTAAACTTAGATATCATTGGACCTGAAGACGTCTCAAACTCTATCATTGGTGCTTCAAATGTCTCAAACTCTAAGTTGAGCTAAATCCCGTTCTTCATCTCGTGCATCTTTGACAAACTCTGCTCGTATAAAAGCTAAGGCAGATCTGGCCGTTCTCGCAGAACAGGCTGCCTTCATGGAAGACAGGCATGAGATTGAGGCTCAAAAAGAACAACTGAGAAGAAAGGAGGAAAAACAGAAGAAAAGAGATGAACAATTGAAAAACAAAGAATTGTCAATTGAACAGAAGAGAAGACAATTGGAAATGGAGCTCGGTAGGAAGAGCCAGAAGGAACAGCTGAGAAGAAGGAAGGAACAATTGGAACCAGATGATGCAATAGCAGCAGCCAAGACAAGACTCAATGTACCTGAGGCTAGGAAATCAAGATACAGCTCGACAGTAGCTGATGGGATGAACTTTTATTTGAAAAGTGGAACTGTCAAAGGCCCTACCTTTACTAAGGCAAAAGAAAAGCTGCAAACACCCAAAAGCAGTTTGGCAATGACTACAGAACCAGTAGAATCACAGGTGCAAGAAGATCATCCTGAAATACTTCATATTGAACAAAAGGATAAGGAAAAGAAACCAGAACAGAATGAAAAACCAATTGCGGGTGATGCTGCTCCTCCATCTCAGACGTGTGACCATATCGGGGCCGGTGATAAAACCTCCATCTTCCCCATTGTACCAGTACAAGAGCCACAAGGGGAGCACAGTGTTGCAAACATACTCATTTTTGGATCATGGAAGCTCATCTACTTTCTGCACAGAAAGCTTGATGAGAAGGCTGCACATTTCAGGACCAAGGATTGAAATTCTCATTGGTACCGTGAATCAAGTGAAGCTTGTGACCAGTTGCCTTATCTCAGGTTTGGAAATATCTAGTCTGGATAAAGATGATTTCATTCAACTATCTGATGTGTTTACACATAAGACCAACAATGTTTCTCAGTTACACATTCCCAGACAGGAAGACCTGAAGCAATGGCCTTACTTGAAGGCAGTCAAGATACCTGAAATGGACTCTGGCATTGACCTAGTCATCAGGGCAAATGCTTCAAAGGTATTGGAACCTCGGGAGCTGGTCAATAGTCAAGGAGATGGACCATACGGCATGAAAACCCTACTGGGATCTGTCATCTATGGTCTCCTGAGAAGAGACCACGACAGCATGGATGGGAATGGCTGCCCTGTCGCTGCTGTGAATCGAATATCCATTGCAAGCCAAGAGGAGCTTCTGGTCAAACAATACAATCACGACTTCATAATGGGAAAATCTAGAGTTGACACAATGCTGCAAAAGGAATTACAGCTTCAACTGGACAAATCCATCTTCTGGACTGATAGCACAACGGTGCTTAAGTACATCAGCAACAAAACTAAATGCTTTCAAACATTTGTAGCAAACAGAATCTCTTTTGTAAGGGATGTTACTGACGTATCACAATGGAGATATGATAGCACAAAGGAAAATCCTGCAGGTGAAGCATCAAGAGGACTGACCGCTTCTTAAGCTGGAAGAGAAGAAGATGGAAGAAGATCCTGTCTAATGGGCAGAATATTGGAGACTATACCAGATGCACAAGGTTTTGTGCATGCTGTTCGACCTCAGACAAAGAGCAACATCTTGGAAGGACCGATTATGAAGCTATCACAAAATGCTGGAGTAACTCAGCAGGACAGGCAGCATCTTGGAGAGAAGGAATGGGTGACGTTTCGGGTCGAGACCCTTCCTCAGACAGATGTCAGGGAGGGGGGAGGCGGGTCAAAGAAAGGAAGCTATGTCTGCTCCTGGAAGCTGATACCGGAGTACAGCAAAGACTGGTGGCCTTGAAGATTGAAGAATCACTGTAGTAGATTAGATGCCAATATATAGTGCATGCTTTTTTGATTAAGTATGAAGTTTTTATGGATCCTTTTAATGTTTATTAGTAATTGTTTTGTTATGTACTTGGAGCCATTTGTGTTTATTAGCTATTTTAGCATATTATATTATTTTGTATCCATTTTTATTATTTTTGGACGCTTGGGGGTTGTCATGATACGAGTACTAGGCTTACATATATGGTCATAATGGAAATAAATGGACTGGGAGGAGCCAGGGGAGGAGTTAGAATATGAGTATAATTCAGCCAGCACTGACTTAATGCTTCAGTCACGTTAAGAGTCTGCTAAGACATAACGTTTTAGCAAGCCATACAGAAGTCACAAGAGGAAAAAAAAACCTGCAGATGCTGGTTTAAATCGAATCTAGACATAAAATGCTGGAGTAACTCAGCAGGTCAGGCAACATCTCGGGAGAGAAGGAATGGGTGACGTTTTGAGTCGAGACCCTTCTTCAGACTGATGTCAGGGGTGGGAGAACTCAACATTCTTCTTGTCTCCGACTACATCCTATCTTTGTCCCGCCCCCTCCCCTGACATCAGTTTGAAGAAAGGTCTTGACTCGAAACGTCACCCATTCCTTCCCTCCCGAGATGCTGCCTGACCCGCTGAGTTACTCCAGCATTTTGTGTCTACGTCACGAGAGGAGCCTGCTAAGATATGTTTTAGCAAGTCAATAACAGTAGCAAGTCAATACGAAGGAGCGACGGCGAGATATTAATTTCTTATCAGAGGTTATACAACGGGAGATATACTACTCTGTTTACATTATTACTTCAATAAACGACTAAATAAACTGAAATGTCGTGAAGATCTCTCTGTTGTTGTTTTGCGTCAAGAAATATCGTTCCACTCCTTCGTCAACGGTAAGCTTAAGGACTTTATTGGGAAGGACTAAAGTTGCCGCTATAGTCTCTATAAGATCCCCTCTCATCCTAAACTCCAGTGAATACAAGCCCAGTCTTTCCAATCTTTCCTCATATCACAGTCCCGCCATCCCGGAGACTAACCTCGTGAACCTACGCTGCACTGCCTCAATCGCAAGGAATGTCCTTCCTCAAGGATGTGCCTTGCTTCCACTCCAGTTGTGAGGGGTGCCAGATGCCTGATTCTGAGATTCTTGATTTCACACATGGTTGTCACTGCATACTGACAGACAAGCAGAGCAAGGAGGCCCTGAGACCAGGCTATCCTGCAGACATCGTATGAAACACCAGTGGACAGACTCAGATACACTCTGACCGCACACACATGAATGGTCTTGCCACATGTTCTTGCTGAACCTATCTTCCCCACCTTGCCTGATTTGGTCTAACATACTGAGTTATTAAACAGCACAAACGTCCCTCTTCATTATGCCAATGAGCTTGGCATAGATCTGAGCATAGAACAGTACAGCACAGGAACAGGACCTTTGGCCCACGATGTTTGTGCCGAACATGGTACATTATTTGACTGTTGATTAAAATAATTTATTTGTTTTATTTTCAAGCTGTCCATAACCATCATTTTCTATCTGGCAACTTCAAAAGAAAATATGATGAAAGACTTTCATGAATAATTTAATGAGAAACCGTGAAATCAAAAGTACTGCTTAAAGATACCAGGGATTCTATTATGTAACATTGATAGGAATCACTTTGTTCAGAAATGAACTGAATCAATTTGAAGTCAGAGCAAAGTATTAAAATAATTTTATTGCAGTTTCATGCAATACAGATCTCCAAAGTTAAAGCAATTAGCATTAATTAAGTTCAGAATGGCCACGGACTTAAAGCTCACAAAACTGCTGTTTCACAAAGGCTGTGTAAACATGGTATCACAATTCATAAAACACCTGAATCTTCATCAGTTTGCAGAGCATGAATATATTCTCTCGGTTCATAGTTTCCATCAGTGCTTGGATTCAATGCTCTTCATCCTGCCTCCAGCCAGCAGAGGCCATTTATCAGATTCCTCACGAAGAGATAGTCTCTGATTGCATCATTTCTCACGTTGGTGAGTTAAGAGATAATGGATGAAGGTCCCAGATACTGAATTCTGGAGAATATTGATTCCTTTCATCCATTTTAAATGGGTGATAACTTGGGATAGTGTAAACTGCTTCCGGTGGCTTTATGCTTGGGGATGTAACTTCTGTAGGTTTGGCTTCTTATAGCTGAAATTGAGAATAACAAGATTCTAAACTTTTTCCCTGGATAGAAATGTCAATTTTTTAAGTGTAACTTTAAGATGAGAGGGGGCAAAGTTTAAAGGAGATGAGAGGGGAAATTATTTTGCACAGAGGTTGGTGGATGCCTGGAATACAGTGCTGGGGGTGGTGGTGGAGACAGATACGAGTGTTGTGTTTAAGAGGCTTTTGGATAGGCATGTGGATATGTAGGGAATGGAGGGGAGTGAACCTTATGCAGGCAGAGGAGATTATTTTAGCTTTGCATCATGTTTGCCACAGGCATTGTAGACAACGGACCTGTTCCTTTGCTGTACTGTTGTATGTTTTAATTACATTCAAGAATCTGGACAGGAAAGTATTTCATTTTAATCACCACAGGTGTGATTATTTTAATGGAGTAGATCAAATAAACACTGACACTGCTCTGTGATTCTAAATCATCAATTGAACAACTCAACAGGTGGAAGCAGATACAATAGTGGCATTTAAGAGACTTTTCAATAGGTACATGGATATGCTGGGAATGGAGGGAAATGGATTATGTGCAGGCAGTTAAGAGTTGGTCTTGGCATGAAGTTCTGCAATGGCATTGTGCACCATAGGGCCCGTTCTAGTTCTATTTTAAAAGTGATAAGCAGACCACCATGTAACACTTTATTCCCAGCCACATTGTACAAGAATTGACAAACAATTCTTGACATTTATCTTATTTCAAATCATGTGGAATGCTGGAAATGAAAGACAGCCGAACAAAATAATAAAGAAGGAAGTGATAAATCAATTATTTCAGTACAGGAAAGGGGTTGTATAAAGTATCTGTCCAACTTAACTTATCATGATCAACTCGGCTTCCACTTTCTATAAATGTTTGCCATTCATGAAGGACGTCAACTATTACATAGAGTGATTTGTTTCAGAAGGTCAAGGTCATTTGCTGCCGTCCCTGATTTGTCCTGTTCTTTTGTCGCCTCCAACTGCCCTCCCCCCCCCCTGCCTACTTTATTCTCAGTATGACGAAGAGTCCCAACCCGAAACATCAGGCAGCATCTCTGGAGGAAAACTATCCTTTTCCTCCAGAGATGCTGCCTGACTCACCGAGTTGCTCCAGCACTTTGTGTCTATCACAGGAATAGTCCCTATGCCCACAATATCTGTGCAGTACATGATACCAAGTTAATTTAATCTCCTCTGCCTGCAAGTGAGCCATATCCCTCCATTCCCTGCAATAGAGGTTTTCTAAAGTTTGTATTCAGGTAATTTCTGAAGTTGAGTAGCCTTGGATTCCATCTTGGAATTCTTTAGAGGGAGTAAATTGAAACAATCTCACCTCTGCCAATGCATTGGTAACTTTGAAAGAATGAAAACATACAAATGATATCATCAATCTGTTTGTGAAATAAAAAATCAGCTCTGACTAGCTGATTTAACATGGGGAAACGGGACGCTCAGTTACTCACAGTTTCAACAGTAATGAAGAGATGACAACAGAAACAGAGGAAGCTGCCATTGCAACTGACCCCATCCATGGCTGTAACACCAGGCCGAAAGGGAAAAACACTCCTGAAAAACATACAGGCAGAGAATCAATCATCAGAACAGTCATTCTCGTGTTGAGGCTCAATGACATTTGGCCACCTGTACACAATTTTCAGTGAGATCTCACTTTAACACTTTACACTGCCAATATATGATTTCCGAGTTGTTACGATATGATACAATACGATAGAACTTTATCCCAGGAGGGAAATTGGTCTGCCAACAGTCATAAAACACAAAATACATGAACTTAAAGTGATGAATGGAAAGGATTAGGGATGTGCAAAGATTGGGGGGGAGAGAGTCAGTCTACCCCATGACAGTAGGGGGAGGAGTTGTACAGTTTGATAGCCACAGGGAAAAAGGATCTCCTGAGGTGATCGGTGCTGCATCTTGGTGTAATCAGTTTATAACTGAAGGTACTCCTCAGGTTGACCAGTGTGTCATGGAGGGGGTGAGCTGTATTGTCCAAGATGCTCTGCAGTTTGAGGAGCATCCTCCCCTCCCAGACCACCTCCAATTAATCCAACTCCGCCCCCAGGACAGAGCCAGCCTTCCTGACGAACTTGATAAACCTGTTGGCATCCGCAGTCTTCACCTGACTGCCCCAACACACAGCAGCGAAGAAGATGGCACTGGCCTCCACTGATTGGTAGAACATCTGCAGCATCTTACTGCAGACATTGAAGGAGTGGAGTCTTCACAAAACGTACAGCCGGCTCTGTCCTTTCTTGTACAGGGCCTCAGCGTTCCTGGACCAGTCCAGTTTACCGTCCAGGTACACTCCAAGGTACTTGGACTCCTTGGTAAACTGCACATCCACACTTTTGATGGAGACAGGGGACAGGGGTGTTCGTCTCCTCCTAACGTCCACCACTAACTCCTTAGTCTTGTAGGTGTTGAACTGCAGGTGATTCAGCCCACACCAGTCAACAAAGTTGTTGACTACACCTCTGTATTCAGCTTCCCTCCCCTCACTGATGCAGCCCACAATTGCAGAAAACCTCTGCAGGTGGCAGGAGTTCGAGTTATATCTGAAGTCCGAGGTGTAGATGGTGAACAGGAAGGGAGCGAGGACCGTCCCCTGTGGGGCCCCTGTGTTGTTCACAACCATGTCCGTGACACATTTCTGCAGCTTAATATACTGTGGTCGTCCAGTCAGGTAGTTGGTGATCCAAGTAAAATTATCATAGATATAGACAAACAGCCTTCTGTGGAAGATTAAAATTAAACATATCATGTCAACAATCATATTTTTTGCACCACTGACATTCACAGCCATGATCACATCCAAGGAAGTTGGATGGAAATAGAGATAATTCTGCATCTCTGGGGGATGTGTCAGGGTATGGAAGTGCTGTGTCCAAGAAGCAATTACACTGCCATACTAACGTAAGACTGATAAAAGAGAGAAAAGTTTTAAAGATAAAAAATCTTTCCTAAAACGACCAGTGGAAACTGACCAAGAGCGGGTAAATTTTCCAGTGCAAAATTTTCTAAAGCACGAGGGCTAATTGTTCACTGCAAAGCCTTCCCTCCCTCCCACTCTCCCATTTTCCTCTATCAGAATCTGTGGACCATTATGTTACCAATGCTGGACAGTTTCATCTATGTTTGTGCTAGCCAAGTGCACTGGAATGTCAGATTTGTGCCCCAAACACTTCAATGATGCAAAAAGGAAACTCGCCTTGGACTTGTGTACCTTTTCAATGCATTGCTGATTTTCCACTGGCTCCTCACATTAGCCCAATGTCTTCCCCTTATTACCCTGGAGCAGGGTTGAACCATTTTATTAATTCACCTTAAGGTGAAGAATGGTTTGAATACAAGAATGTTTAAACACAAGAACTACTCACCAGCAGCAATAGGGATTCCAATCAGATTATAGATCATGGCAAAGACAAAATTTATTCGAATTCGAAAAACTGTTTTTTTGGATATATCAAAACAGGCCACAACATCCAGCAGATCATTCTGCAAGCAAAAAAACAGAATGCACGTCATCACAGGATATAAATTAAGGTGATAAAAAAGATATTTAAATGTCGTATTTCAATATACTACTTTCCTTCTGGTCATTCTTTCTTACATAATCTAGACAATGAGAATAGAAGTGCAATGAATGTTGATATGTAACAGTTGCTCACTCTCATAAGCACCACATCGGCTGCTTCAATGGCCACGTCTGTGCCAGATCCAATGGCGATTCCCACATCAGCTTGAGCTAGGACAGGAGAATCATTGACGCCATCTCCGACCATTGCTACCAATTGACCATGTTGCTGGAACTCCTGAAGTTTGGATACCTTTTGGGAGGGAAGGACGTCTGCAATCACTTCCCTGATGCCAATCTATAAAAGAAATAGAATGCAGCAATTGAGATTTTTTTAAATTACCATCAAAACCTTTACCAATTAAATACTTCTGTACTTGAGCAAAATATATTTAGGGGATGGAATGATATGAGTCACTTGAAGGCATAAAGGATTAGTTTAATTTGACATCTTGTTGGGTACAGACATCGTGGCCTGAAGGGCCTGTTCTATGTTTTGATTGAGGTTTGACAAAGTGGATATTTAGCGTAGTATATCTTGAAATATGGGACATACCATCAGAATAAGGGGATACCATTAAGATGGAAATCAGAAGGAATGCATTCTCTCAAAAGGTTGTGAATGTTCAGAACTCGCCACTGGACGGCTGTGGAGGCTGAATCACTAAACAAAGTTGAAGTGGCCAGAGTTTTCATCTGCAATTAAGTCAAAGTTTAAGAGTCAAGCGTGTTTAAGAGTCAGTCTGAAGAAGGGTCTCGACCCGAAAAGTCACCCATTCTTTCTCTCCTGAGATGCTGCCTGACTGCTGAGTTACTCCAGCATTTTGTGAATAAATACCTTCGGAGTGTTTAATAGAGGTAAGTATTGAAAATGGAATGATGAAATTTCATACCTGCAGCAGAACAGGTCTGCAAACACAGTAGTCAAAGATAACATAATTTTTAAAAAAAATTATAAACCTTAATATTACTGCAAAACCCTAATATTAATACAATAAAATTTATTAAAAAATTATAAACCCTAATATTGCTGCAATAAAAGTCCTTAGTGCTACCAAGACAGTTCGTAGTTCATGGTTTAATTGGTGTTTGTAGTATTCAAGAATCTGATGGTGTTGGGAAGAAACTGTTCTTGAACCTGGAGGTTTTCAGACTTACACCTTCTTCCCAATAGTAGGAGTGAAATGAGAGTGTAGCAAGGGTCATCTGGGTCTTTGATGGTTGCATTTTTGAGGCAGTGCCTCATATGGACCCCTGCAAGCATGGGGGCGTCAGTACCTGCGACTAACTGGGCTATGTCCACCGCTTCATTCTTGGGCGTTTGAGTTAGCAAACTAGACTGTGATGCAACCAGTCAGTTGCTTTCTACCATACATCTGCAAAAATTCAAGAAAGTATTTGTCACCATACCGTATCTCCTCTCCTCAATCATAAAGAAAGCCCATCAATACCTCTACTTCTATACCCTACTTCAGGCTTGTGGATCCTCGGTCTTCCTCTTCTAAAGTCAACAATCAACTCCCTGGTCAAACTGATGTTGAGAGCAAGGCTGCTGTTCTGGCATCATTCAAACAGATGGGTGGCAGAGTGGTAGAGTTGCAGCCTTACAGCACCAGAGTTCCAGGTTCGATCTTGACTATGGAGTTTGTATGTTTTTCGTGTGAACTGTGTGGGTTTCCCCCAATTTCTCCGGTTTCCTCCCACATTCCAAAGGTGTATAGGCTTGTAGGTTAGTTGGCGAGGTATAATTGTAAATTATCCCTAGTATGGATAGTGTTAATGTTTGGGGATTGCTGGCAGGCGTGGATTCGGTGGGCCGAAAGGCCTGTTTCTGCGTTGTTTCTTTAAACTAAAATGATTGATCTCCTTTCTATATTCTAACATCATTACCCGTAATTCATCCAACAACGATGGTGTGGTTTGGCGAATTTAAAGATGGAATTGGAACTGTGTCAAGCTACACTGTCATGGGTATAGAGTGAGTAGAGCAGGGGCTGAGCAAGCAGCTCAGTGTCCCAGTGTTGATAGTTATTGAGGAGGAAGTGTTGTTTCCAATTCATGCTGATTGTGGTCTGTTGAGGGGAAAGTCAAGGATTCAGTTGCATAGGGATGCACAGAGACCGAGTTCTCTGAACTTGGTAACAGTTTTGGAGGGGATGATGGTGTTGTAGTCTATGAACAACAGCTTGACGTCTGTGTTTTTATTGTCCAAGTGGTCCATTACAGAGTGAAGAGCAAGTGAGATCGCATCCCCCTTTAATCTATTGTGGCAGTGGGCAAATTGTAGTGGGTTCAGGTTCTTGCTAAGGTGGGAGTTGATGTGCCATAACCAACCTGACAAAGCACTTCATCACCACGGACATTAGTCCATAGTGATTGAGGCATGTCACCTTAATCTTGGCCACTGGTATTATTGAAGCCCTTTTAAAGCAGGTGGAAACCTCCAACAGTAATGAAAGGTTGAAGAGGTCCACAAAAACTCCCACCAGTTGGTCTGCATAGGTTTTGAGGATGAGTCCGGGTATGCAATCAGGTCCAGTTGCTTTCCGAGGGTTCGTCCTCCTGAAGGATCTTCTAACATTGGCCTCGGTGATTGAGATTACAGTGCCATGGTGGGCTGTGGAAGCCTGAGAAGGCACATCAGATCTCTCTATCGAAGCATGTGCAGAATGCATTGAGCTCATCCGGGAGTGATGCCTTGTTGTCTCTTGAGCTGCCACTTGGTTTTGCCTTTTCAGAAGTGATGGTGTGCAACCTTTGCCATAGCTGCTGAATGGCCATCGCACCCTCCAGTTTAGAGTAAATGTCCCTTTTAGCCTTTTTGATAGCCTTAACAAGGTCAAACACCCAAGACCTGGTCCCTAGAAGATTGCAGACAGCCTGGTTCATTCAAAGCTTCAGGTCGGGAAACACTCGGATGGCTTTGATGGGAATACACACCTCCACAAACATTTTCTTATGAAGTCGGCAACAACGGTGGCATATTCATTCAGATCCGTTGCTGAGTCCTTGAACTTCACCCAGGCTACCAACTTCAATCAATCCTGGATTCGTTGCTCTGCCTCCCCTGACCAGCTCGTGCAGCCCACACTGCTGGGGCTGGGCTTTTCAGCTGCTGCCTATACAGGCGAAGGAGGAACACAGCCAGGTGGTCATATATCCCAAAGTGAGGGAGATGGATGGAGCGAGAGGCATCTTTGATGGTGGAACAAGGAAGATAGTGCTGAAGCTACGATCTTATTGAATGGCAAAGCAAACTACTTCCTCAACGTGCTCTTATAAATGGAAATCTATCTGGGCAGCTGGGTGCTTCACAATGCCGAGTGCCATTGCTAGAAGTTAGGAAACATGATGGCTCCCTGCTCTTTCAGATGGAAATAATGTGTAGAATATAAAGAAGGAAAAAAGGTTTCAAATATCGGCAACGCTATGGGGTGGGGGAATAATGAGATGAAATTAGCATCTACCTGGCTAGCAACTGCTACTGCTGTGTTGTAGTTATCACCTGTTAGGAGGACTACATGCACTCCCATGTGTTGCAAGATACTGACAGTCGTTGCAGCTTCGGGTTTGATTGTATCTGAAATTACTATTATCCCAGTAACCGTACCTTCAAAGAAAAACGTATTTTGTGACATGCAAGACATTTTCAGACATGAAAATTCAGCTCTATTTGTACTCAACACAATTCAGACTTAGTATAGATTGCTTACTGATGTTAAATTTAGACAAAAGCCTGTACCTATTTAAAAAAAAATGTTATCATACATATTCTGCCAATACTCAGAATAAAGCATTAACAATCAATAGTATTCTATCATTGTTTATCTGTAACTTCAAAGTTTCCAAAAGCATCTAGAAATATGTGTTTATTTAATGTCCCAGCTATATCTTTATAATTCTGTGTATATTTTTTCCTCCTGATTTTCACAAGTTTGTTTACATGGCTATTTCTAGTTTTATTTATTGTCATATTACAATCCAACACCAGTCCTTTGTTCTGAGCTATGTACAATGGTAATTCCCCATCTCCTTGCTCTCCCCTTTAGCTGCTGTGTTCTCAAAGTTGGAAGATCTGACTGACTGAAGCTAAATCTGTTACCATCAGCAAACCAAGTGGCGAGGCAGGTCGTGTAGAGGAAGTAGGGTGTCTGCAGAAGGCCTTGGACAAGTTGAGTGAGTAGGCAAAGTGGCAGATGGAAAGCAGCGTAGCAAAGTGTACAGTCTTGCGTTTTGGTAGAAGGAATAAAGGCATAGACGAGGCTTTATAAGGCACTAGTCAGACTACATTTGGAGTATTGCGAGCAGTTTTGGGCCCAACATCTGAGGAGCGATATGCGGGCATTGGAGAAGATCCAGAGGAGGTTAACAAGAATGATCCCGTGGATGTTTGTGTTAACGTATGATGAGCGTTTGACTGCTCTGGGCTTGTACTCGCTGGAGTTTTGAAGATTGAGGGGCGACCTCATTGAAACTTACCACATTATGAAAGTTCTGGATAGAGTGGATGTGCAGAGGATGTTTCTAGTAATGGGAGAGTCTAAGACCAGAGTCAAAATAAAAGGACGTAGCTTTAGAAAGACGATGAGGAGGAATTTCTTTAGCCAGAGGGTGTGGTATTTTTAAAACAGAGATTGACAGGTTCTTAATTAGAAAGGGTGTGAAAGGTTACAGGCAGATGGGAGGATAATGGGGTTGAGAGGGAAACATACAATAGATCAGCTATGATTAAATGGTGGAGTGGACTCGATGGGCTGAATGGCCTAATTCTGCTCCAATGTCTTACGGGCCTCCTCAACCTGTACCACCTGCGATCCACCATATAGTAGGTTAATAGGGAGGGTTTGGGCTTGAGACTATATCATCCATTGTCACCCCATCTTTTTTGGGAGTGAAAATTCATTCCTCAGAGTCTAGTTTATCATTAATGTCTGTAGTTAACATTTATTGCTCAGAGTTAGTTACTTAACTATTCATAGATCTAAGGTCTGCTCTAGTTTACGACTATCCACCTGTGCAGCCCATACAAATTGATGAGGTGTGGATTTGTTGGCATCTTTATGCTGTGTGGGAACTTGGATCATGTTCACATTTTCCACTTGCAACAGCCACAAAAGTAAAACATATATTAGATTATAGAATAGAATAACCTTTATTGTCATCCAAAAACATGTTTTTGGACGAAATTACGTTACCCACAGTCAACAATGAGAGGCAATAAAAAAGAAAGCAATAAAGCACACAATCACAAAAACCAACATAAAACAAAAAAACATCCATCACAGCGAGTCTCCTCCAGTCACCTGCTCACTGTGATGGAAGGCCAGAAGAAAAAGTTCATAAGCAAGTAAATTCTTCCTAATTAGTCAATGGAAGGTTGGGATTGTTGCCATTTGTTTGGGCAATGACTTCTGGCATTTTGAACGGTGCATAGTTCGAGCTGATAGCTCATTACATTACAGCAATTCTATGACTGGACAAACTGCATGAGCTTTACCATTAATAGCAAACAACACTGCTGTCCGTCCTTGCGTTTCATGATTAACCATTGTCTCGTCAACATCAGGTCCATAAGATAAACAACTTAGTGTCATCCACTCCCGGTTTCCAATCAACACATTGTAAACCAGAGGCTCTGTACCTGCAAATAGCATAAGATAGAATCTTTAGTTAAATTCATATAAAGCGGGGAAACAGGTCCTTCGGCCCACTGAGTCCTCGCTGACCAGCACAAGTTCTATCCTACCCTTGGGGAAAATTTTACAGAAGCTAATTAATCTGCAGACCTGCACATCTTTGGAATATGGGAGGAAACTGGAGCACCCGGAGCAAACCCACGCAGTCACAGGGCGAAGATACAAATTCCATACATACAGCATCCATTGTCAGGATCGAACCATGGTCTCTGGCGCGCTAACGCAGTAACTCTACTGCTGCGCCATTATGCTGCTCCCAAAGAGCCATCTGCTGCTAGGCCATCCCGAAGCGTCATAGAGTTGTAGAGTTAGACAGCTTGGAGCCAGGTCCTTCAGCTGATCTCATCCACGCTGACCAAGATACTCCATTTAAGCTAGTCCCATTTGCCCACGTTTGGCCCATCTCCCTCTAAACCTTTGTTATCCATGTACTTGTGTTTTTTAATGTCCAAGTGTCTTTTAACAAGTTTAATTAGTTAATTGAATTACTTTACTAGGCACTTACACTTGCCCCTTTATTGCCAAACTGTGGATTATTATTCTCCAGCTGTTTACTGTTGTTACAAATCTGTCGTCGTTCAAATAATTTGTGGTGCAAATGTAGCAGTAAGTTAGTTACCTTTAATCTGAATGGGCTGTTTTGTGCTGGGACTCTGTTCACTTTTCATCAGCACGGTTTCAATGTTGCTAACTTTGCACCTGATGCCACAGCCTGGAACAGAATCAAAATCCGTACAGTTCCCAAGCACGTCTGTGCCAAGCTCCTGAGGCAGGCGGAAACATTTCACCTTAATACATTCGTCAACATATTGCAAAACTTCCCAACAATACAAATAATATCCTTAGTTCAATTTTTAGTTAATAAACATTGCAGGGATCCCAAAGCTTCTTTACCTAATTCTCAATTAATTCAGGTGACCATTAATGAAAATCAAAGGATGGTAGATGCTAGAAATCTGAAATAGAATGCCAAAATGGTCAGGCAGCATCTGTGAAAGAGAAGCAGTTACTGTTTTAGGTCCAGGACCCTTCATCAGAAGTAGAATTGAAGAGGCAAATTTATGGAAACATCTGGTGGAGATGAAGAATAAACATATGCTCCGAATGGTAGGAATTTTGTGGAAGAACAGAAATGCAGATTGATCCATAGACCCTGAATTGGATGTATAAATAAAAATGGTATTTAGAACTTAATATGTGTGGATGTTTACATAGAGGGAAATGTTGCTGAATTTATGTAACCTAATATTTCAGTTCCAAATTCTATACAATTCCTGGCATCACAGTAAGAAAATAGTAGAACCAATTAAAGGGCACAGATACAATTGGACCTCAAATGAACTGGTCTAATTATGAAAAGAGTTGAAAATATGAAGTTACACCACACGAAAATGAAGATGGCAAAATTAGGACCAGAGACTGGTGACAGTGAGGTGGAAAATGAAGAAGGCAAATGCTAGTTGGAAGTAGGGCCTGGAATTATCCTCACCTCATCAAGATGAAATAGTCCACAATAAGTAGAGCTCTCATCAATTAAAGTGCACGACTTTTAAAATGGCATTAGGTCAACAGTCTCCCAGTGATTTCTTTTACTGAAATTCAGCCCACTGTATCATAATGAAATACTATTTTAGTGCTAACAGGAGATTGGACTCAGGAACTGAGAGAAGCAGTGTGAAAATATCTAAGACTTACTTCTTTGCAATATTTGATGATGGCACTTGCAAGAGGATGTTCACTTCTAGACTCTGCAGTGCCTACAATTACAAGCAGTGTCTTCATTGGAAGCTGAGTTGTCTCTTCCAGTACCAGAACTTTTATTACCTTTGGAACACCATGTGTAACTGTACCAGTCTTGTCAAACATCACCACTTTTACCTGGAGACAAAAGCTCATTTCAGTACAGCTGAATAATCAAAGCTAGCAAATACATTGATTTTTCAAACAGAAATTATAAGTCTTTAGGGAAGAGTGATAATCATAGTATCATAAGAGTGTCAGGAGGTGGAAGTTAGTGGAGTGGCTATTACTGAGGACAAGATGCTTGGGAAGCTGAAAGGTCTGAAGGTGGATAAGTCACCTGGACCGGATGGAGTGCACCCCAGGTTTCTCAAAGAGGTGGGTTTAGAGATTATGGAGGCATTAATTGTGATCTTTCAAGAAGCACTAGAGTCAGGAGTGGTTCCAAACGGTTGGAAATTGCAAATACTACTCTGCTATTCAAGAAGGGAACAAAGCAGATGAGTGGAAACTATAGGCCAGTTAGCCTGACTTCAGTGGTTGGTAAGATTTATTATAAATGATGAGATTTCTGAAGTTCATGATAAAATAGGCCGGTCAGCATGGTTTTGTGAAGGGGAGATCTTGCCTGACGAACCCATGGGAATTCTTTGAGGAAGTAAATAACAGGATAGACAAAGGAGAGTCAGTGGATGTTGTTTGCCTAGATTTTCAGAAAGCCTTTGATAAGGTGCCACACGTGAGACTGCTAAAGAAGATTGGAGCCCATGGTATCAGAGGGCAGATACTGGATAGCAGGTTGGCTGGATGGCAGAAGGTAAAGAGTGACAATAAAGGGGGGCTTTTTCTGGTTGGCTGCCAGTAACTAGCAGTGTTCCGCAGGAGCTGGTGCTGGGGCCGCTGCTCTTCACGTTGTATATCAATGATTTAAATGAGAGGATTGAAGGCTTTGTGGCCTAGTTTGCAGTTGATACGAAGATAGGTGGATGGGCAGACAGTGTAGAGAAAGCAGGGACTCTGCAAAAGGACTTGAACAGGTTGGGAGAGTGGGCAGAGAAGTGGCAGATGGAATACAGTGTAGCAAAGTGTCATGCATTTTGGTAGTAGGAATAAAGGTGTAGATTATATTCTAAATGGTGAGAGAATTCAGAAATTAGAAGTGCAAAGAGACTTGGGAGTGCTGATGCAGGATTCCCAAAAAGTTAAATTGCAAGTCAATCAGTGGTAAGGAAGACAAATGCAATGCTAGCATTTATTTCAAGAAGACTAGAATATAAAAACAGGGATGTAATGCCGAGGCTTTATAAGGTGCTGGTCAGACCGCATTTGAAGTATTGTGAGCAATTTTGGGCCTCATATCTGAAGAAGGATGTGCTGGCGTTAGAGAGGGTCCAGAGGAGGCTTACGAAATTGATCCCAGGAATGATTGGGTTAACATATGATGAGTGTTCAACAGCACTGGGCCTGTACTCGTTGGAGTTTAGAAGGATGAGGGTGGACCTCATTGAAACTTACCGAATAATGAAAGACCTGGATAAAGTGGATGTGGAGAGGATGTTTTCACTAGTGGGAGAGTGTAGGACCACAGGCCATTAGCCTCTGAATAAAAGGATATACCTTTAGGAAGGAGATGAGGAGGAACTTATTTATTCAGAGGGTGGTGAATCTATCAAATTCATTGCCACAGAAGGCTGTGAAGGCCATCAAAAATTTATATTTTTAAGGCAGAGATTGATAGATTCTTGATTAGTATGGGTGTCAGGAGTTATGGGTAGAAGGCAGGAGAATAGGGTTGAGACGAAAAGATAGATCAGCCATGAGCAAATGGTGGAGTAGATGATGGGCCAAATGGCCCAATTCTGCTCCTATCACTTATTAATATAATTCCCATAGAATGAGATATGAAATTATACAGGGGTATTAAGGAAATGGCAGAATCAGTTGGAAGTGTTATGTCTGCAGTCGTGGAAGACAGCACAGAAGACTTCCAGAAACAGTGAAGAACAAACAGATCTAGAAGGAACGAGGAGCTTAAAAAAAAACCACGGACTGGAAAAGTTAAATGGATTGAAAGCCAATAGGCTCCCCAAATTGTCTTGACCTACATCCTGTTTGGAAACGGGTACTTCCGAAACAGCATACAAAACCTGCATTTTTCTGAAAATTTCCTGTATTTTAGAATGGTTCCACAGATTTAAAGCTAGCAAATATACCTCCATTAGTGAAGAAAGAATAGAGAGTGAAAGACGAGTAAGACTAACATGATTAGCAAGGAAAATGTTTGAATTTATTATTAAGGAAATGGTAACTGGGCATTTAAAATATAATTCTCGGATTGAGAGGAGTCCACATGGATTTTCAAGAAGGTAATCACATTTGATATGCCCATTACAGATTTTTGAGGACACGCCTGGCAAAAAGGGGATGTGGTATATTTGAACTTTCAGAGAGTTTCTGGAAATTATATCATACGCAGTGAATTGAGGAATGGGTAACACTGAATGAATAGGTCAGATTAGGAGATGGTAGTTAGTGGGGTGACACAGGGATCAGTGCGGCCCAGTTGCTCACAAATTCTACCAGTACTTTAGATGAGAGAATCAGGTGGGTACATCTCATTTTCTTGTGGTACAAAATTGAGGGCAGAATTGGTCCCCTTTTCACCCTTCTCCTCCACAGCCCTGCAAGCTTTTCTTTTTCAAGTAAAACAATGAGTTTCATGATCTTTTGACTGGATGGCCATGAAAACATTTCTTGCATGTTATCAATCAGGTTTGATTTTGCCGTGGCAATAATTCTTATTCAATCACTCTACAGCCACTGACCTTGCATGCCATCTCCAGTGGTTCGCCGCCTTTGATGAGGATGCCATTTTGAGCACCGACCCCTGTCCCCACCATTACAGCTGTAGGAGCAGCCAGTCCCAAAGCACAGGGGCACGTGATGGCCAATACCGTAATGGAAGTCTTAAATGCGAATCTGATAATCAGCTCAGCTTTTGAAATATGCATGTTGAAATCCTAAAAACAAGTCAAGAATGTAATTTGAAGTCATTGAATCAAAGGTGTATGAAGTATGAGCTATTCAGCCGATTGTGATGATGTGGTAAAAGAAACGGACCATCTTATCTAATCCCACCTTTGATGTGTTGCCCTATGGGTCACAGTTCTTCAGGTAACATCAAGCATTTCACGAGTGTGCTGAAGGCTTCTTCCTCCGTAACTCTAAGGGATATGGGGAGAAAGCAGGAACGCGGTACTGATTCTGGTTGATCAACCATAATCATATTGAATGGCGGTGCTGGCTCGAAGGGCCAAATGGCCTACTCCTGCACCTATTTTCTATGTTTCTATGTTTTTTGGAGCAAGTTCTAATTTCCTATAGGGTGGTCAAGAAGATTTTTGGAACATTGACCTTCAATAGTTAGGGTATCGGTTCTAGAAGTAGTGACATTATGTTACAGTTGCACAAGACGTTGGTGAGGCTGCATTTGGAATATTATGTTCAGTTCTGGTCACTTTGCTGTAAGAAGGATGTTGTTAAGCTGGAAAGAGTGCAGAGATTTACATGGATGTTGCCAGGACTCGAGGGCTTGAGGATATGCAGAGGCTAGGACTTTATTCCTTGGAGCGCAGGAGGATGAGGGGTGATCTTATAAAGGTTTATAAAATCATAATGGGAACAAATGGGGTGAATTCACAGAATCTTTTATCCATAGTAGTGGCATCATAAATCAGAGGATAAAGATTAAGGTGAGTGGGGAAAGATGTAATAGAAACTGGAGGGATAACCTTTTCATACAGTTAGTGAATGTAATGAGCTGCCAGAAGATGTAGTTGAGGCAGGTTTTCCTATTTTAACAGCATTTAAATAGGAAAAGTTTAGAGAGATATGGATCAAACATGGGCAGATGATACCAGCATAGATGGGACATCTTATTTGGCATGGGCAAGTTGGGCTAAAGGGCCCCTTTTGTGTGTTGAATAACTCTATGTTACGGATAGTAGAGGTTTTTAGGAATGTGGGCCAAATTGGGTTTGTTTAGAAAGACATCATGGTCAGCACAGATGTGTTGGGCCAAAGGACTTTTTCCCTCCTGACTCTATTACTCAAGTAGGAGTGACACAGTGGCGCAGCGGTAGAGTTGCTGCCTTATAGCGCCAGAGACCCGGGTTCGATCCTGGCTATGGGTGCTGTCTGTACGGAGTTTGCAATTTCAGCATTTTCAATTATTATAAATTTACATTTACATCAAATCTAGGTATAGAAGTTCTGAGCTGAGAAGTCAGGGGTCATGTTGCAGTTACATAAAACGTTGGTGAGGCCACATTTAGTGTTTCCTGTTCAGTTTTGAACTACATGTTATAGGAAAGATGTTGTCAAGCTGGAAAGGGTGCAGAGAAGATTTACGAGGATGTTGCCAGCACTCAAGCCTGAGCTACAGGGAGCGATTGAGTAGGCTAGAACTCTATTCCTTGGAGTGCAGGATTATGAGGGGTGATCTTATAGAAGTATACTAAATTATGAGAAGAATAGATCGGGTGGACGCACAGAGTCTCCTGCCCAGAGTAGGTTGAATCGAGAACCAGAGGATATAGGTTTAAGGTAAGGGGGGAAAGATTTAAATATTTTAACCTGACTTAAACCTGACTTTTTTTTACACAAAAGATCGTGGGTACATGGAAAAAGCTGCCGGAGGAGGTAGCTGAGGCATGAACTATCACAACGTTTAAGAGACATTTAGACAGGTACATGAATAGGATAGGTTTAGAGGGATATGGGCCAAATGCAAGCAGGTAGTACTAGTATAGATGGGACATGTTCGTCAGCGTGTTGGAGCGAAGGGCCTGTTTCCACGCTATATGACTCTAGGTGCCCCATTCCCATGACCCAAACATTCCTCAATTCTTCCCTAACGATTGATGGTGATTTAAGTATTTTTATTTTTGAAAAAAATATGATATTTTATTAAACTGATAAAAGTTGAAAATAAGTTGTTTTCTGATCCTCATATCCACCTTTGTTTCTCATGTTGGATTTACAAGGGGGGAGCATAAAAGCCTTGTCCCGATACTTTGCACGATGCGGACATTTATTTTAAAACACAAACTGCTGGAGGAACTCAGTGGGTTAGGCACCATCTGTGGAGGGAATGGGCATGCGCTGAGTTCCTCCAACACTTTGCCTTTTTGCTCAAGATTCCAGCATCCGCAGTCTCGGTGTCTCCTGATGACATTTATTTTAAACTTACGTTAAAACAAATTAGACAAGTCTTGGAATGACAAGTTCTACTGTGACAGGTATTACATGCATTTTATTGCTACCTACTGGCGAGCTCCTTTTCATGATTTCAAAGTCAACAAATCCAACGGCAATCCAGGCAATAAGTGTAATCAAAGACATGACAACAATAAAGGGAATGAAGTATCCACTCAGATTATCTGCAAGCTGTTGAATGGGAGCCTGCAAAAGTCAAAATGTACTTCACTTAAAATTTACAAAATCAGCTGAAAGTTAAGAATTATATCCTCAGCTGAAAAAAAATCTTACTTAAAATACTACATAATTCTTTGGAAACCAGTTTTATTTCCTTGTCTGTATAACTTGTCTGTATAACCTTGTCTGTATAACCAAGCCCACAGCCAACAATGGACCATTGTGAGCTCCACCTTTCCTTAATCGTCGTTACTTATTGCATATCTTTCATTCATTTGTTCTATATCTCTCTATATCACTGTCTATATTTCCTGTTTCCCTTTTCCCTGGCTCAATCTGAAGGGTCTCCACCCAAAACATCGCCTGTTCTTTTTCTCCGGAGATGCTGCCTGACCCATTGAGTTGCTCCAGGTTTTTGTGCCTGTCTTCGGTTTAAACCAGCATCTGCAGTTCACATTATTTCCTTGATTTATTCTGAACCTCCCTGTCTTTTCACTCCCAACAAAACTAATAATGGCTAAGCGATTCATCCTGGATGAGAATGAATGTTTTAAAATAATTTATGCAGTGCTAAAATAACTGATGCTTTTAGGATAATGTGCAATGCTATTAAAAAGTCCCCATATTTTGTGCAATTATTTACATTAAATGTGACATTTGTTGGCGTTATGCTCATTTCTTGGAAGTATGTGAGAAGCAAAGGCAATGGGTTTCCTTGGTCATCCATCTTCCATCATATAGTCTATCACTGCGCCTACACCATAACTTGAAGCAACACATAACAACTGAGTACGTACTATTGTGAACATGAAGAGCTTCACTTGCCTTCATATATGCAATGCGTTGCTTCTTACTACAGATTTATTTCACCACCTTTCTCCCCAATCAATGTAACAGAATGATTGTTGTCGCAAGGTTTGCCAGGAAATACACATAATATTGTTCCACTATGAACAACTTCATCTTTGCTACATTCACAGACTTTATTGGATTGGTGACTGCCTTTTGCTTTTTC
Organism: Rhinoraja longicauda; assembly: GCF_053455715.1. Taxonomy (NCBI): domain Eukaryota; kingdom Metazoa; phylum Chordata; class Chondrichthyes; order Rajiformes; family Arhynchobatidae; genus Rhinoraja; species Rhinoraja longicauda. The sequence goes on along the minus strand of NC_135959.1, from coordinate 73,596,674 downwards.
TTCAATCACAGCTTCTCAATGCATCTACTTCAATCCATCGACTTCAACCTCATTTTATTCTTATGTGAAGGAAATAAAAACTGCAGACGCTGGTTCGCAGTGGAGCAGGAAGATGTGTAGGAACAAAAACTGCAGATGCTAGTTTTCTGTCCTGGGCCTCCTCCATTGTCAGAGTGAGGCCCAGCGCAAATTGGAGGAACAGCACCTCATATTTCGCTTGGGTAGTTTACACCCCAGCGGAAAGAACATTGACTTCTCTAACTTCAGGTAGGCCCTGCTTTCCCTCTCTATCCCCTCCCCAGTTTGCCCACTAGTCTTCCTGTCTCCTACTACATCCTACCTTTGTCCTGCCCCCTCCCCTGACATCAGTCTGAAGGTCTCAACCCAAAACTTCATCCATTCCTTCTCTCCCGAGATGCTGCCTGACCCGCTGAGTTACTCCAGCATTTTGTGTCTTCCTATTGTTCTTATGCGACATCTGTTGGCATGGTGATCGGCATTGGCAATGGGCTGAAGGGCCTTTTCCTGCGCTGTATTGTTTTATATTCTATGACTCCCTATCCAATCAAGACAACATATATTAATACACATAGAGCACTAGGTTAACGCTAAAAGGCACATGAAAATCATTCAAAAAAGATTTCTAGCTTCTGCAATATTATGATTTTGTATAATTTTACACATTCATCACAAATTAATGGCTAACCATAATCTGGTTGGAGTCATAGAATCATACAGTGCAGAAACAAGTCCTTCTATCCACCAAATCTGTACCAACCATCAAGCACTCATTTACATGAATCCCAACTTATTTTTGCTACATTCTCATCAACTAACTCCAGATTCTACCAGTCACCTATGCGCTACCAACCTGCATATCTTTGGAAAAACCATGTGGTCACAGGCAGAATGTAAATATTATCCAGATAAAAATCAGGATTGAATGTGGGCTGTTGCACTGTAATAGTTCTACTAGCTGCACCACTGTGCAGTCTCTGACAGTATAAAATGTATACGCAAGTAAAACCCAAACTTCATTTGTAAGCATAAAAGTGGCTGATTTACTTTTGATGTCTGCGCATCTTCTACTAGTTTGACAATCTGTGATAATGTTGTTTCTGCACCAACATGGGTTGCTTTAATCAACAGAGTTCCTTGTGCATTAATAGATCCGGCAATCACTATATTTCCTGGTCTTTTCACAACTGGCATAGACTCTCCTGAAAAGTAAAATCACTAAGTTATTCCTGCACAGTATAAATTTGGAGTCTTACTTCTATACATTGTATGGACATCCTTGACGTACTTAAGCAAGATACCAATTCAAAATAACAAACTAAGCTGAACAATGGTTAGATATTTATCGATCTTCTTTTCAAGAAATAACAAGGACGTTCGAGAGCTGAGAGACAGCTGAGAGAGAAGGCTTGTGCTTTGAATTAAGTTCATATGTCTGTGCTAAACATGTTACCAAGAACAACTTTTATCCACCTGTGCATAATCCCTATACCTCCACCCTCTGCATATCCATGTGCCTGTTCAAAAAGTCTTTTAAATGCCACTATTGTATCTGCCTCCACCACCACCAACCCTGGCAGCATGTTCCAGGTTCTCAACACCCTCTGTAAAAAGTTGCCCTGCACATCTATACATTACTAAAACTCTTATCTTGTATATTTGTGGGTTTGTTCCCGAAATACAGCCAAAGCGGTACACGATAGCGCAAACATTTTAAGCCCACCTTACCGCACCATTGACTTGCGGTTCAAATGGTTGTTATTCACATTTTAAACTTTAATAAATTTGATTGCCTCCATCACCTCCCCCCCACGTGGGGGCCGGCGCGTCCTGATTGGCTACCTCCGTATTGACGTCACAATGAAAACCCAATGGGTACGCGCATGCGCAGATAGGGCCCCATTGATCGAACACTTACGTAAGATGGCCACCGGATCCGCGCATGCGCAGTTAGGGCCCATTGATCCAACACTTACGTAAGATGGCCACCGGATCCGCGCATGCGCAGTTAGGGCCCATTGATCTAACACTTACGTAAGATGGCCACCGGATCCGCGCGTGCACAGTGGGGGGAGGGTTGCCGCTCGGAGGGGTGCGGGACCCACGCGAGAGACTGGAGTGGCGGCCAATGGGGGAGGGGGAAGAGGAGGGCTCTCCTGCTGTTGGCCGACGCGATGGCCGACCGGGCCCGGGGTGAGTGGCTCCTTCTCCCCTTTCATCTCCCCTTTCATCTCCCCCCTCGCCCGCCCTCAGACCCGGGGGAGACTCCCCGGCCGGCAATGGGTCCACAGGTTGTCAGTTGGGGGAGGGTTGCTGGGACCATCCTTTCTATCCAAGCCTTTCACTATTTGGTACATTTCAATAAGGTCCCCCCTCATTCTTCTAAACTCCAGCGAGAACAGGCCCAGTGCCGTCAAACATTCACCACAAGTTAACTCACTCATTCCTGGGATCATTCTTGTAAACCTCCTCTGCACCCACCCCAGCACCAGCACATCCTTCCCCAGATATGGTGCCCAAAATTGCTCCCAATACTCCAACTGCGGCCTGACCATGGTCTTATAGAGCCTCAGCATTACATCCCTGTTTCTGTATTCTTGCCCTCTTGAAATAAATGCTAGCTTTGTGTTTTCCTTCTTCACTACCAATTTGACTTCCAGATCAACTCTTTGGGAATCCTGCACCAGCACTCCCAAGTCCCTTTGCACCTCTGATTTCTGGATTATCTCCTCATTTAGAAAATAGTCTACGTCTTTATTCTTACTTCCAAAATGCATGACTCCACACTTTGCTACACTATATTCCATCTACCACTTCTCAGCCCACTCTCCCAACCTGTCCAATTCCTTCTGCAGAGTCCCTGCTTTCTCTGCACTATTTGCCCCTCCACCTATTTTCATATCATCTGCAAACTAGGCGACAAAGCCTTCAATCCCCTCATTCAAATCATTAATATACAACGTAAAGAGTAGCGGCCCCAGCACCAACCCCTACGGAACTCCGCTAGTCATTGCGGCCAACTATAAAAGGCCCCCTTTATTGCCACTCTTTGCCTTCTGCCATCCAGCCAACCTGCTATCCATGCTAGTATCTGCCCTTTGATACCATGGCCTCTCATCTTTCTTAGCAGCCTCACGTTCAGTGCCTTTCTAGGTAAACAATGTCCACTGACTCTCCTTTGTCTATCCTACCATTTACTTCTTCAAAGAATTCCAGCAGATTCGTCATGCAAGATCTCCTCTTCATAAAACCATGCCAACCGGTCTATCTTATCATGAACTTCTTTGTACTCTGTAACCACATCCTTTATAATGGACTCTAAAATCTTACCAAGTGGATATGTTCTTGAAAATGTCATAATGTTCAAATCCTGTAATTCCTCAGTCCATAACTATATGCAGCAAGATTTAGACCACAGGTTTATCTGGACCCTAGGACCCGAGGTAAGTAATATTTATGCCAGGCAGTGACCTTCGACTAGAGAGAGACTAACCACCCGAATGTTGATACTCAACAAGTAGCGGCCCAAAGCATAACAATCTTATCAGGGTCACCACTGACCAGAACTATAAATAGTCCAGCACAATTTCTTTGGTTCCAAGAGCAGGCCATAGACTAGGTATTCTGTGGTAGATGACTAACGTCCTGATACCCCAAATCCTTTTCATCATCTACAAATCACGAGGCCGCAGCATGATGGAATATTCTTTATTTGTATTTGTAATGACTCTCAAGGAGTGGGCTATCATTCAGGACCAAAAGCTCTGCTGCATTATAATAATAATAATAATAATAATAAACATTTATTTTATATAGCGCTTTTCCAAATGCTCAAAGACGCTTTACAAAACAGTCATGACATAAAAACAAACAGACGAACTATCCTGACGGAGATCGGCGAACAAATAGCGCCAGCGTCCTCTCACGTCAGGGTCCGGCAGTAGACAATAAAGAACACAAGACACACAATTACAATTTTAACACAAACAGCCATCACAGTGATTGCTCCAGGCACACCCTCACTGTGATGGAAGGCAAAGAAAAGTCTTATCTCCTCCTCATTCTTCTCCCGTGCCACGAGGCGATCGAGGCTCCCGAGCGATGGAAAGTCCCAGAGCCGAGCCGAGCAGGCCGATGAAGGTCCTGAGCCCCCACCGGGCGATGGAAAGTGCCGTGGCCAAGCCACGCAGGGCGATGAAGGGCCTGCGAGCGGGTCGATCAAACCTTGCGCTCCGGGGCGGTCGAAGCTACTACAGCTGGAGCTCCCGAAAGCCGGTCGCCAGCCAGGGACCTGCGAACTCCAGATGTTGCGGTCTGCAGGGCCCACGGCCGAAGCCTCCGAGATGGTAAGTCCAGGCCCTGCGACCGGAGTCTTCAAGGTCGATCCCAGCTGGAGGCCGCCCACTCCACAGTGTTAGGCCGTAGCGCGAACGGAGATACGACACGATAAAGGTCGCATCTCCGTTGAGGAGATTGGAAAAAAAGGTTTCCCCCACCACCCCCCACATATACAGAGTTAAAAATAAATCAAAACGTACATTTAAACGATGACAATAGACAAAAACGTACAGACGTACGTCTCCAAAGACGTACAGGTATGTAGGTTAATTGGCTGGGTAAATGTAAATGTAAAAATTGTCCCTAGTGGGTGTAGGATAGTGTTAATGTACGGGGATCACTGGGCGGCACGGACTTGGTGGGCCGAAAAGGCCTGTTTCCGGCTGTATATATATGATATGATATGATACTGCCGGTGAGCCGCAGCTGCAGAACGCATCCACGCAGCCACGCCCCTCCATTGGTACAATCTAGCCAAATAATCATTCTCTTTACTAATGTTGCAGTGGCAGCAATATGTACCATCTTAAAAAATGCATCAAATTTATAATAGAAACAAACAACTGCAGATGCTGGTTTGCAGTTGTTTGGTACCAAAGAGAGAGACAAATGCTGAAGTAACTCAGTGGGTCAGGCAGCATCTTTGGAGAAAAAGGATGGGCAATGTTTTGGGTCGGGACCCATCTTCAGACTAAAAGTAGGGGTAGGGGTGGGGGGGTGGGATGAAGAGCTGGAGGTGACAACAGATCAGGGCCAGCCACAAATAACCTCAGGTAGGGTTGTGCCTAGTACGTCCATTGTTGGCTAGAGAAGGTGTGATCTCAAAAGATATGTGGAGAACTGTGGAACTTGTAAAATGACTAGTGGAGGAGGGGACCAAGGAGAGAGGTGGGAATAGCTACCCAGCAGCTTCCGCATCCAAAATATTATGCTCCAATATTTCTGTCCCCCTCCTATGGGACCCCACTACTAATCGGATCTTCCTATCACCACCACTTTCCGCCTTCTACAGGGCCACTCCCTCCACAACTCCATGCTTCACTTCCTACCCACACCTACCCACACCACTGCCACCCTGGATACTTTCCCCTGCAACTGCAGGGGATGTAACACCTGTCCTCCATCCAGGGACCCCTACAGTTCCTTCAGGTTAGAGGTTCACATGTACTTCGTCTAACCTCATCTACTGCAACCGGTGTTCCTGATGTAGGCTCCTGTACATAGGCGAGACCAAACATAGGCATGGCGACCGTTTCACTGCACACATATGCTCAGTTCGCCTAGGCCAACAGGATCTCCCGGTTGCCAACCATCTCAACTCCCCTTCCCATAATGACCTTTCTGCCCTGGGCCTCCTTCATTGCCAGAGTGAGCCCACATGCAAATTACAGGAACAGCACCTCATATTTCATTGGGTAGCTTACACCCCAGTGGTATGAACATTGAATTATCTAATGTTAAGTAACTTCTACCGACACTCCCCCCACCTTTCTTTGCTCTTATCTCCACCCTAGTCTTTTTATCAGTTCCACAGTTCCTCAGATAGTTTATTTTACACGCGTTGTGTAAACACTGTTTAGTCATTGACCAAATACAGTTGTGTCACTCACCCGCGAGTGCCTGAGTTCAAATCCCAACTGCCAAATCCTTTGTTCTCCTGGAACATCTCAGCCACCCCCCTAACCGCGCGATTGGTCGGCCCAGATCACGCCCGGTCCACACAAGAGTTCGAGCCCGACAAATGACGGTTCGACACCACAGTGGTTCAGCCCGCCACATGACCCCCCACCCCCACCACCAGAGTAACGGAGGCGGTTTAGCTGACGAGTGAGGCGGTCTGAACGCGTGTACGCGTCTCCTGTGTTCAGGGTTGCAGCTGGCAGAGTTGAGGGCGGGTGCGGTCGTGAAGGTGGACCCTATACGACGGGGTTGTGCCACCTGCACTGTTTGGTCAATGTCCATGTGTGCCGGCTTAAGGTGGTCCACGGAGACAGTCTCGTGCATGCCGCCCATGTTGATGGCAAAAGTCGTGGTGCCGTGTTGCAGTACCTGGAAGAGTCACTCATAAGGCCTTTGCAGTGGCATACGGTGGGAATCGCGGCGAAGGAAAACGTGCTGGCAGTCCTGGAGGTCGGGTGGAATGAACGTGGGGGTGAGTCCGTGTCAGGATGTTGGGTCTGGAGAGAGTGTGCCCACCGTCTCATGGAGGCGCGTCAGCACGGTCATGGCCAGATCCTGATGTCCGCATGCCACCGGGATGACGTCCCCTGGGACCGTAAGCGGGGCGCCGTACAGCAGCTCGGCCAAGGAAATTGCCAGATCCTCCTTCGGGGCAGTGCGTATCCCCAGCAGGACCCACGGCAACTCGTCCATCCAGTCCGGACCCGTGAGCCCTGCCTTTAGGGATGCCTTCAGCTGCCGGTGAAAACGCTCCACTAGGCCAAACGGCGGGTGGTAGGCCATAGTGTGGTTCAGCTGAGCGCCAAGCAGCCAGGCCTTTGCTGACCACAACTTGGAGGTAAACTGCACACACCTGGCAGAGGAGATGTCCACCGGCACGAAACAGTGCTAGAAGTTTACCATGCCGACAAACTCTAGGAGTCCCTTCACTGTAGAGGGTTTGGGAAACTGGTGAATGGCCACGACCTTGATCGAGAGCGGGACCGCACCGTGCTGATTGATGTGGAGGCCGAGTAAGCTGGAAGGGAGGCCAAATTTGGCTAGTTTGATGGCCAGGCCATGCTCGTTGAGCCGCTGGCAGAGCAGCCGGAGGTGTGTGCGGTGTACGGTGCACCTGCGTGTGCCCGAGTTCAAACTCCAACTGCCAAATCCTTTGTCCTCCTGGAATACGATGGCCGTCCCCCTGACCGCGTGATTGGTCGGCCCAGATCATGCCCAGTCCACGCGAGAGTTCGTGCTGACAAATGACGGTTCGACTCCACAGTGGCTCAGCCCGCCACAATCTCTTGAGATCACACCTTCCTTAGCCAACAATGGATTTACCAGGCACCGCCCGGCCCTGATTGGTCCTGGTCTTTTCTCACCTCCAGCTCTTCACCCACCCCTCCCCACCCCCTACTTTCAGTCTGAAGAAGGGTCCTGACACGAAATGTCACCCATCCCTTTTCTCCAGTGATGCTGCCTGACCCGTATTATAGTTACTTGTCCAGGCTACTCCAGCAGCACCTCCCAAATCCTTGACACTACCATCAAGAAGGACATGGGCAGCATGCACATGGTAACACTACTACTTTAAAAGCTCACAACACCCCGACATGCAAATATATCATCGTTCTTTCTTTACTGCTTGGCCTGAAAGGCTTTTCCAAACAATGAAAACTGTGTAATGAATGCTGATCTTGTCAGCAATGGGTAGATGTTGAAAATTAGTAAATAAAATCTGTACATACTTTTCTCTATTGATGGTATTTACCTAATGACAGACAAACATTTGCCTTCTTTAAAGAAAAACCACAGAAGAAACATTGTGAGTCCAGTGCATTTTAAATATCAAAACATACCTGTAATGAGAGATTCATTTGCTGCTGAAATACCTTCCACGACTTTTCCATCCACGGGAAACTTGTCACCAGGGACGATCTTCATTATATCACCTTTCTGGACAAGTTCCACCGATATCACCTCCTCACTGAAAGAAGCAGAATAAAGGAGATTATTTGTGTTTGTACAGAAATGTTTTAAAAAAATGCAATTTTTGGTATAATGCATTCTGCTACAATGGGTTCAACAGATTGGAAAAGTATGGATAAAGTTAAAGGGAAGGAGCGCGCAGGAGAGGTTACCAATGTCTCCAGAATAAGAAACAGGACAGGAGGTTTAGAAGGGGATAAGAGTCTAACGTCCGACAAAATGTCATCCATTTTGAAAAGAATGGTGGTGAATACAGAACTGAAGGTGGTATACCTAATTACACGCAGTATAGGAAACAAGGTGGATGAACTTATAGCGCAGTTAGAAATTGGCAGGTATGGCGTTGTGGGCATCACAGAGTTGCGGCTGAAAATGGATCAGAACTGGGAGTTGAGCATCTACGAATATACATCCTATCGAAAAGACAGACAGGTGGGCAGAGGGGGGTGGGGTGGCTCTGCTGGTAGCACATGAAATCCAATCCTTAACAAGAAACGACATACGATCAGAAGATGTAGGATCCTTGATGGGAGTCATCTTCATGCCTCCAAATAGCAGGAATTACATCATGAAATAGAAAAGACATGTATGAAAGGCAATGTTACAGTAGTCATGGGGGAATTCAATATGCATGTAGACTGGGAAAATCAGGTTAGTACTGATCCCAAGAGAAGGAATTTGTAGAATGTCTATGAGATGCCTCGTTCTGGAGGCCTGTGGCTTTGGACTGGAGACCTGTGACTAGTGGTGTGCCTCAGGGTTTGGTGTTGGGCCCATTACTGTTTGTCACATATTAATGATTTGGGATCAGGTAGATGCAGAGTCTCTTTCCCAGAGTAGGGGAAACAAGAACCAGGTGATGTAAGTCTAAGATAAGGGGGGGAAAGATTTAATAGGAGCCTGCAGGGTAACTTTTTCACACTTTTGGTGGTTGTATTGAACGAGCTGCTGGAGGAGGTAGTTGAGGCAGGTAGTATCACAATGTTTATGTAATATTTGGACAGGTACATGGATGGGATAGATTTAGAGGCCACCAAATGCAAGCAGGTGGGACTAGTGTGGATGGGACTCATTGTTTGATGTGGGCAAGTCGGGCCTAAAACATCTCTATGTCTCTATGAGATAACTTCTTCGAGCAGCTCGTGGTTGAGCCCACTAGGGAAAAGGCATTTTTTGGATTTGGTGTTGTGTAATAAACCATATTTGATTAGAGAACTTAAGGTGAAGGAAGATAGTGATCATAATATACCAGAATTCAACCTGCAGTTTGAGAGGGAGAAGATGAAATCGGATGTATCGGTATTAATGTTGCATAAACCTAACTACAGACGCATGAGGGAGGAGCTGACTAAAGTTGATTGGAAGTGGACCCCAGCAGGAATGAGAGTAGCCTCTGGCAGTAAATTGGAAGACACAGGATCTTTTTATCCAAAAGAGGAAGAAACATATCAAGGAATGACTGAGACCACCGTGACAGATAAAGCAAGTTAAAGATTGCATTAAAGCAAAAGAGAAGAAATATAACATGGCAAAGATTAGTGGGAAGCTAGAGGATTGGGAGGCTTTTAAAAGCATGGCTTTGTTAAGAGTAGATCATGCTCAACAGATCTGTTGCCCCTTTTTTAAGGAAAAAACAAGCAGGATAAACAAAGGAGAGTTAGTGGATGTTGTTCTGGGGTTTTCAGATGAGGTGCCACACATGAGGCTACAAAACAAGGTAGGAGCCCATGGTGTTCGAGGCAAGGTACTGGACTGAATAGAACATTGGCCGACTGGCAGAAGGCGAAGAGTGCGAATAAAGGGAGCCTTTTCTGGTTGGCTGCCGGGGTTGGTTTTGTGTTCGCTACTTATCAGATTATATGTTAATGATCTGGATGATGGAATTGATGGCTTTGTGGCCAAATTAGCAGATGATATGAAGATATGCGGATGGGCAGGTAGTGTTGAGGAAGCAGGGAGTCTACAGAAAGACTTGGACAGGTTGGCAGAGTGGGCAAAGAAGTGGCGAATGGAGCACAGCACAGGTGCAGGATTCCCAAAAGGTTAATTTGCACGTTGAGTTGGTGGAAAGGAAGGCAAATACACTATTAGCAATAGTTTTGAAGGGACTAAAATATAAAAGGGAGGATATAATGCTGAGGTTTTATATGGCACATTTGGAATATTATGAGTAGTTTTGGACCCCATATCTGAAGAAGGATGTGCTGTTGTTGGAGAAGGTCCAGAAGAGGTTTACAAGAATGATACCGGGGATGATTGGCATGAACTTGAGGCACTCCGTAGCATCTCAAAGATTCTGGGACTCTGAAGAGACAGTGGAGATGTTACATTTGTTCAAGGGGGCTCTGCATACATCCTTGAATCCATTCTTCTATTTGCCTTATAACCTCTTCCCATTTCAGAGCTCAGAATAACGAAATGTCTGTTTCAGAAGTTGTTGACTTTTCAAACAAACCCTATAAAAGAAACCGTTATGCTCTTGTGTTATGTCACGCAGATAGTTTAGATGGCAATGGGAAATATATCATCGGTGTTGTATCAACAAAATGCTCCAGCTTTACTGGAATAATAATGAGCCAAAGTCAGTGCTCTTGCCCCGGCCACCAACATCTATCATTAGAGCCTATAGTTACACTCTGTCAGCATTAATGGGAGCCAAGATATTTCATGCCCAACAGCAGATTTCTGAAAGTCAACAACTTCTGAAGCAGACCCTTCGTTTAGAGCTCTACTTCTTCTTCTTATCGTTTTTAGAGCTCTGAAATAGAAAGAAATTACAAGGTAAATAGAGAAAAGAATTCAAGGATGTGTGCAGTGCCACTATCACTTCAGACTCCCTAACTCATGACCAAAGTGCAGGAAGAACCTTTGGGATGTCACAGAGAATCTCAGGTTAATGCATTAGAAAGACACAGAAGCCCTGTGGGAATGTTAGGAGTTTACCACCTCAAACTCCCAAACCACAGCAACATAAATCACACTTGCTTCCTTACATTTCTAGACGGTCATCAAAGTGTTATGTTAAATCTAGTTCTACCCCACTGATACATCCTGAACTTTTTAGTACTTCAAGCATTATTTTATTTTTATTTCTGATTTCTGGCATCTCGAGCTTCTGTTTTTGTTTTTGTTTTTACTATCCAAAGTTAATGATAGAAATTGCAACCAAGAATTACAATCACATTTGATATCTAGTTGTTCAGAATGATCTATTTTTAAACAACTATAGTATTTTTCATCTCTGCTATTCTTTCATGCCTAAAGGGCCTGTCCCACTTAGGCGATTTTAAGGCGACTGCCGGCGACTAGGCTGTCGCCAACAGTTCGCCGGGGTGTCGCGGGCATGATCGTGAGGAGTCTTCAAAGAATCATAGTGGATCTCGGCGCGTCGCTGAGAAATTAACCGGATTGAAATTTCTCGCCAGATATCATTGCTTATTTCGGGTGCTGTCGCATGCTGTCCCCAGGTTTGCTAGGTTGTCGCAGATGCATTTAGAAGCACGTAATATTAAATTAAGTAAAGTCATTTGAAGATACCATAAAATACTTGTGTTTAACCAATTTATTTACCGTCAGGACATTTGACAGGTAGATTGGAGGCGACAGTTTGACGGTCAGGTAAGCATGAGAATTTTGCGATGTTTATGGCCATCAGCGATTACTTTTAAAGTAGGCTCCCAACCCAGATATGCAACCCAGAAACCAGATACCAAAACATCTCCAAGACCAAGAAGCTGATCATCAACTTCCGTAGATCACACAATGGGGAATACGCTCCGATCTTCATCAATGGAGACAATGTGGAGAGAGTGTCCAGCTTCAAGTTTCTGGGCACTCACATTTCAGAGGATCTCACATGGTCCACTAACACTGGTCAAGAAGGCACAGCAATGACTGTTCTACCTGAGAACACTGAAAAAGTCTGGTCTGCCCCAATAGCTGCTGACGACCTTCTACCGCTGCACCATAGAGAGCATCCTAACACATGGCATCCCTGTGTGGTACCTCAGCTGCATGGAGGCAGAGAGGAGAGCTCTTCAGCGGGTAGTCCATAGAGCTCAGAAGACTATCGGAACACAGCTACCAGCCTTGGAGGGCATCTACAACACACGATGCCTCAGAAAAGCCACCAGCATTCACAAAGACTCCTCACACCCCTGCCATAGTCTGTTTGAAATTCTACCATCGGGCAGACGCTACAAGGCCTTCTACGCCCGCACCTCCAGACTCAGGAACAGCTTCATCCCCAGGGCCATAGCTGCTATGAACCGGTCCTGCTGAGCCGAATGGTCACATCGCACAGTGAAGCGGCACAGACCTACTTGAACTTTATACTGTCTTAAAATTTTCTCATTTTGTTTCACTGGGTTGTATAAATTTATACTGATTAGCTAATTAATTTATTGCATCGTATGGAAGGCGCATTCCTAATCTCGTTGTACCCCTGTACAATGACAATAAAGATATATTGTATTGTATTGTATTGTACATTTTCATAGAATGCCCACACTCGCACAAAAATCCATTTAACCATGTTTAAAATTAAATTTCTTAATACTGCTATTAGTAAACTGGAAGTCAATCCAGTTTATGCCTTGTTACCGTGAAGCTTGGTTTTCAATTAACCTGGGCAAGATGTTATATTTCAAAACTCTCAAGTAATTACAGACTTGTCAGTGATTTCAGCAAAAATTAGGACGCCAGAGAAGCATTGATAAGCATGGGAATTTTGCGATGTTTCCAAAGACGGTGTAATCTCTTAGCCAGGTGATAGTTTCACAAAAAAAGTAACTTGTATCGACCTGACTCGGCATTGTCATGGTCATTGTCGTTGGGTAAAAGAAAATTTCGGCGATTTGCTATGACTTTGACAGTCACCGGCCGTCGCCTAAAAAATCGCCTAAGTGGGACAGGCCCTTTAAACAAACTAACCTAGCTTATTACTGGGGAAGGCATTGAGACTAGACTCTTCCCAACTTTGTAGGTTGGTATGAAGAAATTGTATCAGCGATCAAGCTGCACCATTCTTGAGCAGTTTCTCAGAAGCCTACCCAATGAAGTTGGCAGAGCCTAAGAGCAAGTTGAACAGATCGAGTAGAAAGATGCAGCTGGAGTAATAAAAATAGAAAAACATTTAAGCAAAGCTATAACATACTGGATGGTGGCATTTATCTAAATTAAAGTTTAAGTCAAAATATTTATAGAGGGCAACTGCAAAATGACAAATTACCTCAGTATTGAGTTGTCTGGTCCCAGTGTTACCACTGTTGCCTCCGTAGCTTGAAGTAAGAGCAACGTAGTCAATGCTGCTGAAGTCTTACTCTACAATAAAAAGTTACGTTGTAATTTTATTAAGATATTGGTATCCCTTTATCTCTGTCCCCTTGCTCTTCCCTTTCATTTTTAAATCGCTCCTGATTTTCTGAAGTCTCTCCAAGTTCATAAGTCAATGGAGCAGAATGAGGCCATTTGGCCCTTACAGTCTTGAGTTTGCACATTCTCCCTGTGACCGCGTGAATTTTCAACGGGTGCTCTGATTTCCTCCCACATCCCAAAGATATGCGGGTTTACAGGTTAGTTGGCTTCTGTAAATTGTCCCTAGTGTGTAAGATAGAAGTAGTGTATGGTGATCGCTGGTCGGCGTGGACTCGGTGGGCCGAAGGGTCGCATCTCTAAACTAAACTAAAAGTCTACTCCGCCAATCAATCATGCGGATCCATCTTTCACTCTCAACGCCATTCTCCTGCTTTCTCCCCATAACTTTTGACACCCTAACTAATCAAGAATCTGTCAATCTCTGCTTTGACTTAGCCTCCACAGCCATCTGTGGCAACGGATTCCAGATTCACTAAAGATTCACTCTGACTAAAGAAATCCTCCTCATCTCCTTTCTAAAGGTATGTCCTTTTATTCTTAGGTTGTGCCCTCTGGTCCTATACTCTCCCACTAATGGAAACATCTCCACATCCATCCTATTCAAGACTTTCACTATTCAGTAAGTTTCAATGAGGCCCCACCCCTTCTCAGCCTTCTAAACTTCAGCGAGTATAGGCCCAGTGCCATCAAACTCTCATTATATGTTAACACAATCATCCCTGGGATCATTCTCGCAAACCTCCTCTGGACCCTCTCCAATGCCAGCACATCCTTCCTCAGATATGGGGCCCAAAACTGCACACAACACTCAAAAAGTAGTCTGATAAAGCCTCAGCATCACATCCCTGTTTTTATATCCAAGAAATGCATTTCTTTGGCAACTACTTGGATCAATTACCTAGGACAACCCACATTTGGCAATGTGCATCAAATAATCTCTTTTTTTTTCCCCCAAGGGATTACTGCCTTAGAGAATTCCCAAATCAAGGTTGCAAAGGCCAAAATAAAACTAGAAAATATTTGAAGACAAAAAAAGTGCTGGTAATCATGCCGGTTCATGCAACTCTGTTGATAGCTGTACATCAATCTAGTTTTTAACTTTTTATAGGTGTCATTATGCCTTACTGGCACGCAGTCACATTTAAAGCACTGCTTGTAATATACAAAGTGAAAGTAGTAGGTTGGTAGGAGACTACATTGCATTATTTTATCCCACCAAACTCTGATAGTGGTGAGTTTCCATCAGGATGAAACATCTTTAAATATGCAACAGGAAATAATGGCTAACATTATCTAATGTATCCACAGAGACCAAACCACTTCAGGTTTTCCCAATGATTTGGTTAAATTGACTGATGGGAAGTCAGAAACTATTCTACAATTGGATTCATGCTTTTGAACTAGAAGATGAAACATAATTCAGCAAAAGCTCGCAAGTTAGAAGATTAATTCTTTCAGGGAATAAGAACACTTTGGTTTTGCTCGCTTCCACAATCCAAAGCTTTATCAATGTAATTGTCAAGTCATTGACCAGAACAATCCTTCTGGAATCCTAAAGATCACAATTGGCAACAACAAAACCATATCATCCATAAAGATTACTGGCTTCAGAAGAGAGCGAAAAAAATAAAGTTAAAACAAGCACACAGTAAATAAAATGTGCATTACATATTGAATAACAAATATAAAATATTTTCAGATGGAAAATAACTTTACCTGGTAAATGATATAAGTGATAATCACCTTTGCAACATGCTCCAGCCATCTCCCCAAGGCAATGAAGACAAACAGCATTGGTGGAGTATCGAAGAAAGTCATTGGGCTTTGCTCTGCCTTTTCTGCCATAGCCACAATCAGTATTATACAGGAGTACAGGTATGCCACCGTAGTGGCCAGAACGACCAGGACATCCATACTGACAGCTTTGTGCTTCAGAGCCTTGAAGGTTTGAATGTAGAAGTACCGTCCTCCAATAAACTTTAAAAATATATTAATTAGGAATCTACTTCAATAAAATGCTTGGAACATAAAACAGGTAACTTCATCAATGAGTAATCCTCTTCCTACACTTTGTTCTCCTGAGTAGTGTATTAGTAGTTCAATTAAAATTATTTAATGCATCTTATTTTTTATATGAAAATATTCTCATGAATATTCAAGACTAAAAGCCACTGCTGATTCAACACCTGAAATGTTTATCCAAGGTTACTAGACAATTATTTTTCGATTATTTAATTGAAGGTTTTAATGCATTCTTAAATGTCCCAAAATAGATCAAATAATTTTAATCATCATAAAATGCAAGGCATAACAATAAATTGGAGCTACCAATTTTCATATCAGAATTTCTGGTACACAAACCAATTACGTAGCACCCAAACTCATGTGAGCAAAATTTAGTTATTTACAAATTATGTGGTCACCAGATAAATCAAACATTATATTTACATGATGTACTGACCAAGGCTTATTTTCCATCATATTCTCCTAATCTTTTCCCACCTATCACCCACCAATGACCATCCTATCCTCCTCTCCCCCAGTACTGCTCTATACTGGCATTCCTTACTGTCAGTTTTGATACAAAAATGTCAACTAACACCTTTTGCCTCCACAGATGCTGATTAGAAGGCTGTGTTCTTCCAGCATTCTATTTGTCGTCTCATTACCCATGCTTCCTTTAAATTTACCAGGTTTCCTGCTCTCCTTTCCCTTTAAACTTATCAAATTCCCTTGAATAATTATTCTAATCAACATCTAAAAGGCATGAACTAAATGTGTGTTGAGGTGCTGAGGCATTAATGAGAAAGCACATCCAATATTCTGGAAAATCTGCCAGTCCAGCACTAAAATTCCAAGCATGCCAAATGATTTAAATTTACAGATTTTAGGATAGGTATGGAGTTAATGGCCTGGCTAAGCTACAACTTAAAAACTTGTAGACTTACTAATATTTGCTCATAAATAAATGTCAGTTATGTAGTGTCTCATGCAGCTTTGTGTTATGCCAAAGCATTTAGAACATGTGAAATATAGCGACAGTTAGAATGTAGGAAATGCAACAGATAATTTGCAAGTTTCTCCAAACTGCAATATGATACAACAATATCTGTTTATCTAATGCTATTTCTGGAATAAAAATAGATCAAGATGCTGGGCTATTGTCCTTGCCCCTCTCCATATAGTCTCATGGGTTCTTATACCTTCAGCTGAGAGAGCAGATGTAGCCTTGGTTTAATAACTCATCCAAAAAATGGCACCAGTGACAGAGCAGTATTCCATCAGTACTACTCTGGACTGCCAGCCCGGGCATTTATGTAGTCTCTGAGGCAATAATTTTATGACTTGGAGGCAACACTGCTATCAACAGCTCAGGCCATCCCCAGAATATTTCAAGTTTAAGCACAGAGCAGCAGAGAACATGAAATGGTCTGCTGTTACTCAGTAAATTTCTCTTTACAACGTAGCTGAATAACATAAAATATTTCGGAACTAGCAAATTTAGCATTTGAAA
The DNA here is from genome assembly GCF_053455715.1 of Rhinoraja longicauda. Classification (NCBI taxonomy): domain Eukaryota; kingdom Metazoa; phylum Chordata; class Chondrichthyes; order Rajiformes; family Arhynchobatidae; genus Rhinoraja; species Rhinoraja longicauda. The sequence continues at coordinate 73,579,777 of NC_135959.1, read as the reverse complement.
AGTTGGTTGGAAATTTGGAAGGATTTAACTTTACTGATTACAGCATACCTTTATCAATAAAACTTACTTCCATGAGGCCATGTAATCAAGTTCATGTATGATTATCATGTACGGTGTTATGTCCCAATGTTAATTTGTCTTTACAAAGCCACCTGGTGAATACACTATTTTAGTAAGAACAACTGAAGAAATCCCACCAGAAAAGTAGAACGCAAGTCAATTTATCATTCACTTCATCGTGGAGCCATATAACCGGAATTCAATACAAGATATAAAAGTGAAGACTGAGAGGAGAGACTTTGTTACTAATTTGGTTAAAAGGTTTATTTTCAACAACAGAGTTCCAGCTCTACCCTAAAGTAAGGGAGTACAGTTCAATGTTATCAATATTTCCACAGAATAACTTGATTCGTTCTGCACCCTTCAATAGTTTTCAATTTCCACCTACCTGAATAGGAGTGCACAGAATAAAGAAAAGTATATTAAGGATTGATAAACCCGGAATAATATTTTGATCAAGAAACGTGGAGGCATGGGGCCGTTTTTCCATCACCACGACATATATTATTAAACCAAGGACAGGGATGCCAAAAATAAGGCTGAACAAGAAGGACCTCTTCCACCTAAAATTTATACAAAAACAGAGCGATTATTCAGAGACACCAAATACAGTTAAGGTTTTCTATTTCTTTTCAAAAAAATTCATTAACAGGCTTACTGTTTTATCTCCACTTTTTGGTCCAGATAATTTGTTGTTGAATGTCTTCTAGCAACAGTTGCATTGTAGCCAAGATCCTATAAAGGAAATGAAGTTAGGTAAATAAGATAAAAGGAAGTCTACACATAATGTACAGTGCATTCAGAAAGTATTCAGACCCCTTCACTTTTCCACATTTTGCTATGTTACAGCGTATTTTAAAATGGATTAGATTCATTTTTTAATCATCAATCTACACATAATACCCCATAATAAAAAAGCGAAAGCAGGTGTTTAGAAATTTTTACAAAGTAATTAAAAAGAAATAATTGAAATATCACATTTACATAAGTATTCAGACCCTTTACTCAGTACTTTGTTGAGGCACCTTTGGCAGCGATTACAGCCTCAAGTCTTCTCGGGTATGACGCTTCAAGCTTGGCACAACTGTATTTGGGTAATTTCTCCCATTCTTCTCTGCAGGTCCTCTCAAGCTCTGTCAGGTTGGATGAGGAACCTCGATGCACAGCTATTTTCGAGTCCCTCCAGAGATGTTCGATCGGGTTCAAGTCCTGGCTCTGGCTGGGCCACTCAAGGACATTCACAGACTTGTCACAAAGCCACTCCTGCATTGTCTTGGCTGTGTGCTTCGGGTCATTGTCCTGTTGGAAGGTGAACCTCCGCCCCAGTCTGAGGTCCAGAACGCTCTGGAGCAGGTTTTCATCAAGGATCTCTCTGTACTTTGCTCCGTTCATCTTTTCCTCAATCCTGACTTGTCTCCCAGTTCCTGCCGCTGAAAAACATCCCCACAGCATGATGCTGCCACCACCATGCTTCACTGCTTCACTGTAGGTATGGTATTGGCCAGGTGATGAACGGTGCCGCTTGGCATTCAGGCCAAAGAGTTTAATCTTGGTTTCATCAGACCAGAGAATCTTGTTTCTCATGGTCTGAGAGTCCTTTGGGTGCTTTTGGCAAACTACAAGCAGGCTGTCATGTGCCTTTTACTGAGGAGTGGCTTCCGTCTGGCCACTCTACCATAAAGGCCTGAATGGTGGAGTGCTGCAGATATAGTTGTCCTTCAGGAAGGTTCTCACAGAGGAACTCTGGAGCTCTGTCAGAGTGACCATCGGGTTCTTGGTCACCTCCCTGACCAAGGCCCTTCTCCCCCAATTGCTCAGTTTGGCCGGGCGGCCAGCTCTATGAAGAGTCCTGGTGATTGCAAAGTTCTTCCATTTAAGAATGACAGAGGCCACTGTGCTCTTCGGGACCTGCAATGCTGCAGAAACTGTTTTATACCCTTCCCCAGATCTGTGTCTTGACACAATCCTGTCTCGGAGGTCTACGGACAATTCTTTTGTCTTCATGGCTTGGTTTTTGCTCTGACATGCACTGTCAACTGTGGGACCTTATATAGACAGGTGCGTGCCTTTCCAATTCATGTCCAATCAATTTAATTTATCTCTGGTGGACTCCAATCAAGTTGTGGAAGCATCTCAAGGATAATTAATGGAAATAGGATGAACATAAGTACAATTTTGAGTGTCATAGCAAAGGGTGTGAATACTTATGTAAATGTGATATTTCAGTTATTTATTTTTAATTACTTTGCAAAAAAATGTAAACACCTGGTTTTCGTTTTTTAAATTATGGGGTATTGTGTGTAGATTGATGATAAAAAATGAATTTAATCCATTTTTAAATAAGGTTGTAACATAGCAAAATGTGGAAAAAGTGAAGGGGTCTGAATACTTTCTGAATGCACTGTACATGATCAGTTGCCTCCATTTGCTGTAGTTTTAGAAAGCAATGGATAACAAGGTGCAGAGAAATCAAATACAATTGATGGTGGAATAAATTAACAACAGTCGTAATGATAGAATTATTAGCAATTGAGTTTATTGTTGTTACATGTACTGAGGTACAATCAAAAAGCTTTGTTTTATATGCTGTCCAATCAGATAAGATAATAATCTACATAAATACAATCAAGTCAAACTCAAGTACAATAGGTAGAGCAAAGGGGTAAATAAAGAGTGCAGGATACAGTTCTCAGCATTGTTGCGCGTCAGTTCCATGGATAAAGTTCCATGCCCGCAATGGGGTAAAGGTGAATCAGACAGTACCCGAGCTTATGGAAGGACCGTTCAGAAGCCTGATACAAAGAGGGACAAAACTGTTTGTGAGAATAAGAACAAATCAGAGGTTGAATAGAACAACAAACATAGATTGGATGTGTAGGAAATAAAATATCAAAGGCGCAGTGTTGTACATGACAAAAAAGTGAATTGCTGAAAGATCTGAGACGAGAGTTGTGAATTTAATTATCATAAAAATTCTTCTCATTAAAGGCAGTGTGCTGTTCTCTTGGTAGCAGAGCAGAGGGGGTTCTCTGGATTAATTCTGGGTTGAGGATGAGGAAATGTCTTTTGAGTAGATTTGGCCTGCATGATATGGAATTTAGAAGAATGAGTAGTGACCCCATTGAGATAAATAACAATCACAGGGGATTTTGTGGGGTAGATAAGGTTAGTGGGTGATTCCAGAAATAGGAGGCACAGTCTCAGGACAAAGTTGGCCAGAAGATTGAGGTCGAGGAGTTTTCGCTCTGAAAGTTGAAAGTTTTTAGAATTCTCCAGTGAATAGTAGATATAGATTTACTAGCTACATGCAACACTGAGATAGATGGATGCCGAATCAAAGTGGAAAAAAGAGTGACAGGGTCCAGTTCAGAAAGTATAGTTGGCAGAAATACATACCAGCCATCATTTTAGTGAAAGGCAAAGTGGGCTTGAGAAACTAGATAGCCTGCTCTTTTCCTTGATCTTAAATGGCAAAGAAAAATAATAAAGTCCAAGGATTTGTCTTTATTAACGAGAATTATATCAGAATGAAAGCGTACCCTGAAGAGGGGAAAGTAAAAATAGTGCTGTAATGATGGAGGAATGAAACATTTAAAAGGAAGATAAATTATTGTGTTGGAGATGTAAAATGAATGAACACAAAGGAAAGAAATGGACCCAGGTGTACGAATGAAAGAGTTAAAGCACCGGGCTTAAAAAGGCACCCTCGTAATCAGAATAAATTAATACTATTGTTCTCCCCTGCTGAGTGAACACACATTGAACAATGTATATAATGTGTTAGACTAGAGGTAGTACACACAAATTGCTCAGAGGGAATGAAATAAATGAACAGAAATTGGATCTATAGTTAAAGAAAAGAGTTGCATTTGTGTTGCATTTAGTACATCCAAGAAACACAACAGCCAATCCACAGCAATCATAATCTCAAAATCAGATATGCAATATCAGTCAGAGAATTGTTTTGAGCAAATAGTTGAAGGTTTACGATTGACCCAGACATTAGGGAGGTCTCCATAGCATTCTGGAACCTTTCCTATCCACTTGAGGAGAATGACAGCCTTCGTTTCATGTTTCTGGAAAGTGGAGGAAGAAATTTCAGAGGCTCAGGGAGGAAGGCAAGGTCAAGAGGAGTTTATCAATGTAAGGAGGAAAGTGATATGAGCTGAACTACAGAATTTACAGAATCAGCCAAATCAAGGATTGATGTAAATGGTACTAAATATTGAAGACAGATTTGGACGTACCTCAATTATTCGGACGACATCGCGTGGACCCAGTAATTCTGGATCCAAACTAATATAGGCTTTTTTGGTGGTGAAGTTCACTGACACCGTTAAAATCCCCTTGACTTCTGTTAACGTCGATTCAATATTGTGAACACAAGAAGCGCTTATCATTCCTGTAACCTAAAGGTACATATTTACTTATTCATGGGATGTGGCAAGGCCAGTATTATCACCTGAGCAACCTGTACGTCTTTGGAATGTGGGTGGAAACCGGAGCATGAGGAGAAAACCCACGTGGTCACAGGGAGTAAGTACAAACTCCTTACAGACAGCACCCGCAGTCGGGATCAAACCCAGGTGTCTGGTGCTGCAAGGCCGCAACTCTCCTGCTGCACCACTGTGCTGCCCAAGCATGTTAAGGGTCATGCCATTAGTTGTATATTTTCCCCTTACATTTGACCTTCCAAAGTGCAACACTTTACACTTGCTTGGATTAAACTCCTTCTGCCATTTCTCCGGCCATTTCAAACTTACTAACCAAACTGTCTACGTTTACGCCCAAGTCATTTATATATATCACAAACAGCAGAGGTCCCAGCACACATCCTTGTGGAACTCCACAAGTCACAGACCAGCAGCCTGAATATTGTCCTTCCACAACAACCATCTTCTATCAGTAAGCCAGTTCTGAATCCATACAACCAAGTCACTGTTAATCCAATGCATCTTCATCTACTGGATCAGCCTGCTACAGGGTGCATTATCAATGCCTTACTAAAATACACGTGGACAATATCCACTGCCCTACCCTCATCGATTACAATAGACAATAGACAATAGGTGCAGGAGTAGGCCATTCGGCCCTTCGAGCCAGCACCGCCATTCAATGTGATCATGGCTGATCATTCTCAATCAGTACCCTGTTCCTGCTTTCTCCCCATACCCCCTGACTCCGCTATCCTTAAGAGCTCTATCTAGCTCTCTCTTGAATGTATTCAGAGAATTGGCCTCCACTGCCCTCTGAGGCAGAGAATTCCACAGATTCACAACTCTCTGACTGAAAAAGTTTTTCCTCATCTCTGTTCTAAATGGCCTACCCCTTATTCTTAAACTGTGGCCCCTGGTTCTGGACACCCCCAACATTGGGAACATGTTTCCTGCCTCTAATGTGTCCAACCCCTTAATAATCTTATACGTTTCGATAAGATCCCCTCTCATCCTTCTAAATTCCAGTGTATACAAGCCTAGTCGCTCCAGTCTTTCAACATATGACAGTCCCGCCATTCCGGGAATTAACCTAGTAAACCTACGCTGCACACCCTCAATAGCAAGAATATCCTTCCTCAAATTTGGAGACCAAAACTGCACACAGTACTCCAGGTGCGGTCTCACTAGGGCCCTGTACAACTGCAGAAGGACCTCTTTGCTCCTATACTCAACTCCTCTTGTTATGAAGGCCAACATTCCATTGGCTTTCTTCACTGCCTGCTGTACCTGCATGCTTCCTTTCAGTGACTGATGCACTAGGACACCCAGATCACGTTGTACGTCCCCTTTTCCTAACTTGACACCATTCAGATAATAATCTGCCTTCCTATTCTTACCACCAAAGTGGATAACCTCACACTTATCCACATTAAACTGCATCTGCCAAGCATCCGCCCACTCACACAACCTGTCCAAGTCACCCTGCAACCTCATAGCATCTTCCTCACAGTTCACACTGCCACCCAGCTTTGTATCATCTGCAAATTTGCTAATGGTACTTTTAATCCCTTCATCCAAGTCATTGATGTATATTGTAAATAGCTGCGGTCCCAACACCGAGCCTTGCGGTACCCCACTAGTCACTGCCTGCCATTCTGAAAGGAACCCATTTATCCCCACTCTTTGCTTTCTGTCTGTCAACCAACTTTCTATCCATGTCAGTACCCTACCTCCAATACCATGTGCTCTAATTTTGCCCACCAATCTCCTATGTGGGACCTTGTCGAAGGCTTTCTGAAAGTCGAGGTACACCACATCCACCGGCTCTCCCCTGTCAATTTTCCAAGTTACATCCTCAAAAAATTCCAATAGATTAGTCAAGCATGATTTCCCCTTCGTAAATCCCCTGACTCGGAACGATCCTGTTACTGCTATCCAAATGCTCCGCAATTTCGTCTTTTATAATTGACTCCAGCATCTTCCCCACCACTGATGTCAGACTAACTGGTCTATAATTTCCCGTTTTCTCTCTCCCTCCTTTCTTGAAAAGTGGGATAACATTAGCTACCCTCCAATCCACAGAAACTGACCCGGAATCTATAGAACATTAGAAAATAATCACTACTGCGTCCACAATTTCCAGAGCCATCTCCTTAAGCACCCTGGGATGCAGACCATCAGGCCCTGGGGATTTATCAGCCTCGAGTCCCATCAGTCTACCCAAAACTTTTTCCTGCCTAATGTGGATTTCCTCCAGTTCCTCTGTCACCCTAGGATCTCTGGCCACTAGAACATCTGGGAGATTGTTTGTATCCTCCTTAGTGAAGACAGATCCATAGTACCGGTTCAACTCGTCTGCCATTTCCTTGATCCCCATAATAAATTCCCCTGCTTCTGTCTTCAAGGGACCCACATTTGCCTTGACTTATTTTTTTCCTCTTTACATACCTAAAAAAGCTTTTACTATCCTCCTTTATATTATTGGCTAGTTTACCCTCGTACCTCATCTTTTCTCCCCGTATTGCCTTTTTAGTTATCTTCTGTTGCTCTTTAAAAGAGTCCCAATCCTCTGGCTTCCCACTCTGCTTTGCTATGTTATACTTCTTCCCTTTTATTTTTATGCTGTCCTTGACTTCCCTTGTCAGCCACGGGTGTCTCTTACTCCCCTTAGAATCTTTCCTCCTCACCAGTCATGATTCTTGGTGACTTTAACATTCATGTTTGCTGTCCCACTAAGCCTCTTGTGAGTGAATTTATGCACCTAGTTGAGTCCTTCAATCTGACTCTTCACACCACGGGACCCACTCACAAGTTAGGCCATACTCTCGACCTAGTGTTATCGTCCTGATTCCCAATCTACAACATTGAAATTACGAGGCCTGTCTATCGGACCACAGCGCTATCATTTTTGACGCATCTCTGCCTTTATCTCCCGCAAAATCTCATCTCCCTGTTCGCTACTCCCGCGACATAAATTCCTTGACTGCCAGTAAATTCTCCGAGGCTCTCACAGCTGCCCCCAACATCTGCACTATTGAGGCTTCTCCCCCCCATCTCAGCACTGAGGATCTCACCTCTTTATTTAATATCACTTGCTCTTCCATCCTGGATTCTATCGCTCCCCTTAAAATGAAAAAGCCTAAGCCCAAAGGTCGGCCTTGGCTCAATGACACCACCAAAGCCCTAAGAAGGGAGTGCAGAAAATCAGAACGGAGGTGACAAGCTTCAAATTTCCTTCGAAATTCTGAGAAACAATCTTCTCAAATACCAGGAAGCAGTAAAGTCTGCTAGAGCACAATACTTCTCCGACCTTATTTCCAAAAACTCTCATAACTCCAAGGTCCTATTTAGCACAATTACCTCTGTCATATGTCCCGCCCCCAGTACCAGCTTAGTTGGGTCCCCTGCTAAGTGCGAAGAATTCGCTAAATTTTTCACCAGCAAAGTTGAGAACATTAGAATGAACATTTCCCCTCCCACCCGTGACCTAGCTGTCTCACTAGTCTGTTCATCTAAATTGGACTGTTTCCAACCCGTCACTCTATCCTCCCTTGCAAAGCTTGTCTCCGCTATGAAACCTGCAACCTGCCCCCTTGATCCTGCCCCCACTGCCCTTCTGAAGGATGTCATTGCAATAGCTGGTCCCAGCATCCTCTCTATTATCAACAGTTCTCTGGCCACTGGCACTGTTCCAACCTGTTTCAAGCACGCGGTGGTCCAGCCCCTACTGAAAAAACCTAACCTAGACCCCACCTTGCCTAGCAACTACAGACCCATTTCCAAACTGCCATTCCTGTCAAAAGTCCTTGAAAAGGCAATTCTAAACCAATTAGTGCCCTACCTACACCAAAACACCATCCTGGAAAGTTTCCAGTCAGGTTTCAGAGCCCACCACAGCACAGAGTCTGCCTTGTTGAAGGTACACAACGACCTGCTTCTCGCCATCGACACCGGCGACTGTGCAATCCTGCTCCTTCTCGACCTCAGCGCAGCGTTCGATACAGTGGACCACACCATCCTTATTGACCGTCTCCGGTACGCGGTTGGCATTGATGGCACTGCCCAGAGCTGGTTCGCTTCCTACCTCAAAGATAGGAGTTTCGCCATCAACATAGGCAGTTATTCCTCTGCTCCAGCTAGCCTCTCCTGCGGAGTTCCACAAGGCTCCATCCTAGGCCCCATTCTCTTCTCTCTATACATGCTCCCCTTGGCCAAATCATTCAAAGGCACGGCATTTCTCTATCCACTGCTATGCCGATGACACTCAGCTTTACCTCCCCCTGAAACCCAACAACCAGTCAAATTTAAACAGCCTCTTACACTGCCTTGAGGACATAAAATGTTGGATGGCACAGAACTTCCTCCAATTAAACGAGAGCAAGTCTGAGGTCATCCTATTCGCCCCCCCCCCCCCCCCCCCCCCGACTCCATCAAATCGATAACAGGCAGTCTTGGAAGCCTATCCTGCCTAGTCAAACCGCATGTCAAAAACCTCGCCGTGATATTTGACTCTGCATTAAAATTTGACAAGCAAGTCAACGCTGTGGTAAAAGCCAGCTTCTTCCAACTTCGTACCATAGCTAAAATTAAACCTTTCCTCCAATTCGATGACACTGAAAAAATCATTCACGCTTTCATTTCCTCCCGCCTAGACTACTGCAACTCCCTATACACTGGGATCAGCCAATCTTCCCTGTCCCGCCTGCAACTGGTCCAAAACGCCGCAGCGAGACTCCTGACGGGTACCCGTAAAAGGGACCACATCACGCCGATTCTGGCCTCTCTCCACTGGCTCCCTGTATGGTACAGAATCAACTTCAAGCTCCTCCTATTCACGTATAAAGCCCTAAATGGACATTCCCCCCCCTACATCAAAAATCTTGTAACCCACCTCTCTAACTCCAGGTTCCTCAGGTCGGCCGACTTAGGGCTACTCACTATCCCGCGGTCTAGGCATAAGCTCAGGGGTGACCGCGCTTTTGCGGTTGCAGCTCCTAGACTGTGGAACAGCATCCCTCTCCCCATCAGAACTGCCCCCTCCATCGACTCCTTTAAGTCCAGGCTCAAAACCTATTTCTACTCCCTAGCGTTTGAGGCTCATTGAGGAGGCGCTGTGAACTGTTCTGTATGTGCTGTTATGTTTGCGTGCTACTGTATGTTTCATTTTTTTCCTTAGTACCTAATCAGATGTACAGCACTTTGGTCAACGTGGGTTGTTTTTAAATGTGCTATACAAATAAAATTGACTTGACTTGACTTTGGGATAAATTGATCCTGCAACTTCTGCATTATTCCCAGGAATACCTGCCATTGCTGTTCCACAGTCTTCCCTGCTAGGGCCTCCTTCCAGTCAATTTTGGCCAGCTCCTGCCTCATGCCTCTGTAATCCCCTTTGCTATACTGTAATACTGACACCTCCGATTTTCCCTTCTCCCTCTCAATTTGTAGAGTAAAACTTATCATATTGTGGTCACTGCCTCCTAATGGCTCATTTACCTCGAGTCCCCTTATTAGGTCAGGTTCATTACATAACACTAAATCCAGAATTGCCTTCTCCCTGGTAGGCTCCAGTACAAGCTGTTCTAAGAATCCATCTCGGAGACACTCCACATACTCTCTTTCGTGGGGTCCATTACCAACCTGATTTTCCCAGTCTACCTGCATGTTGAAATCTCCCAATAAAGATTACCTTCGTCACCTCCTCAATAAAGTTAGCAAGATGCAATTAGCCATGTTCAAAGCCATGCAGCTTACCCCTAATTCATTCATTCTCTTCCAAATGGCAGTAAATCCTATCCCAAAGAATCCACTCTAATCCGACTGACATGAAGCTCAATGGTCTATGATTCCCTGGAATCTCTCCTCTTCTCACATAAAGGAACAGCATTAGCTATTTTCCAGTCCTCCAGAACTTCGCCTGTAGCTAAAGAAGGTGAGCAAAGATCTTCGTCTAGGCTCCTGCAATCTCTCTTGCTTCTCTCAATAACCTGAGATAGATCTCATCAGGGGATATATATCCACCTTATGATCTTCAAGAACCCTAAAAGCTGCTCTTTCTTAAACTTAAAATGCCTTTACCTATTAGTATTCTCCACATTGATCTCACTGTCATCCGTGTCCTTCTCCTTGATGAAAACTGATGCAAAGTATTCATTTAGTTTCTCACCTGCATCTCCAGAGTCCAAGGACAAATTCCCACCTTTATCCTTGAGCAGTTCTACCTTCTCCCTAGTTACCCTCTTGTTTCTAATGCAGGTATAAAATGCTTTGGGATTTTCCTTGATCTAAATCATTAAAGCCTACCCTGGCCCCTTTTGGTTCTTCCAATTGCCCGTGAGTTCTTTCCTCTTTTCTTCATATGCCTCAAAAGGCCCTGTCTGATTGCACCCTCTTAAACCTTGCATGCGCCTCTTTTTTATTTTTAAGCAAATTTACAACTTCTTTGGCTATCCAAAGTTCCCTTAGTTTGCCATCTTTATCCCTCCGCCTTACTGGAACATGCCAGTTCTAAACTTTAAACGATTCCCATGTGAGATGTGGATGTACTCACTAACAAGTGCTTCCTGTGTAACCTCCAGAGCTCCTACCTAATGCCATTTTAGTTTGTCTTGCTCCATTTTAGTATCTTCCTGTAAAGTTCAGCCTTCTCCCTATTCAAAACAATCTCAAATTTATGAAGTTCTGATTACTATCCCTAAAATGCCCTTCCACTGTAACACTGGTCACCTGGTCAGGCACAATTCCCAATACTAGTATGTCCCCTTCTAGGGTTGGACTATCCATGTGCTGTTTCAAGAAACTCTAGGAAGCACCCACCCATTCTGCCCTGTCTAAGCCTTTAGCACTGAGCAAGGCCCAGTCAATTTTGGGGAACTTAAAGTTACCACTAAGACAACCCTGTTGCTTTGGCATCTTTCCGTAATCTGTCTATATATCTGTTCCTCTATTTATTGGTATTGGTATTCCTCTATCTTGCTATAGGGGGGCCTATACTACAATCCCATGAGAGTGCTTGCACCTTTCTTATTTCTAAGCTCTACTCATATCGCCTCAGTGCACAAACCCTCTAGTATGTCCTCTCTGAGTGCCGCCCTGATAGTCTCCCTGATTAGTAGCATAACTCTTCCACCTCTTTTGCCTCCCTCTCGATCACGTCCTAAACATCAAAACCCAGGAACATTGAGCTACCAGTTGTGTCCCTCTCGCAACCATGTTTCCACAATGGTCACAACATCATAGACTCTGGATCAGTGCTTAGGACTAAGTTCATCTGCTTTCTCCACATTACTCCTTGCATTGAAATAAATGCACCAGCCCATCAGCGACATCATATTCCTTCACTTCTGCCTGCCTGTCCTTCCTTTGAGAGATATGGGTCCTAACCTCTACCTTCTGATCACACCTTTCAATTTCTGACCTACTACTCTCCTTTCAATTACAGTTGTTCAAATAGTTATTGATCCCTGTATGAAATATACTTACGTTAATATACTTGAAATATACTTATTTGAAATACATGAAATATACTTACGTTAAGTACCAATTTCCCAGGTTGAGGCTTGTCTTCTATCACAGTTGCAATAAAACCTAAATCTGTGATTAATTCAGCAATGGTAGCAGGTTCGATGATATCCGGATAATACATCACCTCTGCTTTTCCCGCCATTAGTGCCACCAGAACAGAATTGATTCCTAAAAGACACCCATTACATTTAAAATGGCATGTTATATTTAGTAGAAAATGCAAAATAAGACAAACATTCCCCTTCCTCATCTTTGATCACATGATGAAATGGCAATGAAAATGGTTTGTTTAAGGACCTGTTGAAATGTCCAGGGGCTGATATCTAACAAATACATTTTTCTTCAACTATCGCCAGGAGACTCATTTCCACTCATTTCCACTCAATTCCCAAATATTTAATGGTATCAGGGCTCAATAAAATGGTGCCCCAAACTTTCACGTACCCTGAAAATTCAGTTAATCGTTCAGGTTTGGAACAAGGCTATAATACTGTCTCATGAAATTGTTAGGCACAGATTGATCATTGATGAACTTACTACATGAAAATTGATGAACTTACTACATGAAAGTTAAATGAAGCTGCACATTAATAATATGACAATAGACCAAAAGGATGCCATTGATCAGGCTGCATTTATCCTAAGTCTTGTGACTGGGCAGATGTTTATTTAGGACTTGGTTGGTATTTTTCAGTGTAGCTGGAATACTGACATAATTAGTAATGAGAGGATTTCAGTATAGGAGTAAAAAGGTTCTTCTGAAGTTGTATAGGGCCCTGGTAAGACCACATCTGGAGTATTGTGTACAGTTTTGGTCTCCTAATTTGAGGAATGACATCCTTGTAATTGAGGCAGTGCAGCGTAGGTTCACGAGATTGATCCCTGGGATGGCGGGACTGTCACATGAAAGATTCAAAAGACTAGGCTTGTATTCACTGGAGTTTAGAAGGATGAGAGGAGATCTTATAGAGACATATAAAATTATAAAAGGACTGGACAAGCTAGATACAGGAAGAATGTTCCCAATGTTGGGAGAGTCCAGAACTAGGGGCGCTAATCTGTTTAATTGCAGACCTCCCCTCAGACCAGAGATTACACTACGGTAACAAGCTCAATTGACAGGGGCAGGGAACAGCTTCCACCATGTCAAAGAGGTGGTGGGAGAGATTGTAAGATCTATGCAGTCTTACAATACATGGTGAAAGTGCTGATTACCCCAGGCATGGCTCTTGCTCATCAGTAGGGGACAGCTCTGAGCCCCATGTCTCAGGGCTGAGCGATACACCACTTACCCCTGCACACTCCTACACCAGGCTCTCAGGCAGCCCGACCACATCAAGCTGTGGTCGTTTCATTGCGGCAAACATTCAAGTGAAGGTCAGCTTCTAAGCACAAGCACCTGGGACCGCAGGAGCTCACATTAACACATAGACTCCAAAGGCTATGGTGTGCAGTGCGGGGAAAGGAAGGGGTTATTGCCAGCTTCCCAGCATCACATCACTGCCAGTTATATATCTCTTTGCACTAAATAGAGTCATAGAGTCTTGCGGCGTGGAAACAGGCCTTCAGGCCCCACTTGCCCACACCGGCCAACATGACCCATCTACACAAGTCTCATCTACCTGCATTTGGCCCATATCCCTCTAAACCTGTCCTATCCATGTACCTGTCTAAATATTGCATAAACATTGCAATGGTACCTGCCTCAATTACCTCCTCTGGCAGCTAGATCCATACACCTACCACCTTTTGCATGAAAATGTTACCCCCTCAAATTCCTATTAAATCTTTCCCCCTTCACCTTAAACCTATGTCCCATAAGTAATACTTATGCCTTTTGGTATCAATTCAATTTATTGTTTCAAGGAATACATCCAGTGTTCCAAGCAAGATGTCAATGTACATCTTCTGACTTCTGCCCTTCTGATCCACAAGAGTGTCGTCATCTGCACTTTATGGCGAGCACAAAGTATAAGGCAAAAGGTGTTACTTGAATTAAAAATCTAAGGTATTATTTTTTTCAGCTCCAAAAGAATTGTACTCTTTGTTAAGATTAACATATAATCACCACGAACATGGCTAGCAAAAAATCACTGCTTACCCTCTTCTTTTTGAAGATTTCTTTCAATATTGGCAACACAAGAAACACAAGTCATCCCAGTGATCTGTATCAAACATTTTTCCATCTTCTTCTCAAAGCTGTGGATACTGTGTTTGTCGCTGAATTGTAGAAACTCAAGTTCATAATCTTCAGTTGGCAATATGCGCTTCAACCTCTCAACAGAGGGATCTATTTTCTTTGAAAGGGAAAGTCTTGAAGCCTCTGCTAAAATGATCAAAATGACTCATTCATGCAAGCAGTATCTATGGACTGGGAGGAATAAATCTGAACTATCAGTTACTTTTGCTTTTATGGAAACTAATAAGATGCATGAATTTGCAGGAACAAAAGCAGCAAACACAACAATGTGGAATTTCATTCTTGCTTTCTGGCAGGAGCAACTAGTTGATCAGTTAAAAGAGCGAGTATCTAAAAGATACACAAAATGATGGATGAACTCAATGGGACAGGCAGCATCTCTGGCGAGAAGGAATGGTTGACATTTCGGGTCGAGAGAACTCGGATTTGAATATTCCACACGGTTTCCAACAAATGCCACTAGTTTTGGCAATGGAGAGGGCCATTGTCCATGTAGTAAGAATCTTACAACAAAACAAATGTTCAATCGTGCAGTAGGAGGGTGAAGAGGGCCTCCTATAAAATTAAGTTTTTCTTTTGTGAGGCTCTCAGGCAGGTGAGCTGCCCATGATCCAGAGGAAAATCATGACCACTCTCTCCTGAGGTTTCATTCTTTCCCTCTCAATGCATCATTCTTGCCAATTGTGTGGAAATAAATACACAGGGTGTACTGGCAGCTATTAAAGATGCTGCCTCACAGTTCGTTACCTGAGTTCATTCAAAATCTCTGGGGCTATTTGTGTGGAGTTTAATCATTCTTTCTATGACTGTGGATTGAAGGGTCCCAATCCAAAACATCTGTCCATTCTCTCCACAGATACTGCCAATGTGTGAGTGCATGGTAGAATCAGAGGGAAGTTAATAGGAATGTGAGGAGATAAAATGGGATTGGTGTGAATGGGTACTTGATGGTCAGCACTGACTCAGTGGGCTGAAAGGGCTGTTTCAGTCTTATAGTGACACAGTGTGGAACCATGCCCTTCGGGCCAACTTGCCCGCACAGCCAACATGTCCTAGCTACACTAGTCCCACCAGCCAGCATTTGGTCCATATCCCTCCAAACCTGTCCTATCCATGTACTTGCCCTCACTACTAATCTGGAGGCTGGCTTCCAACGTGCCCTGAAAACTGGTGTTGCTCTCATCGATCTGTCATCAGCATATGACACCGTGTGGAGACATAGTCTGTTGCTGAAAACTTCCAGAATCTTGCAGTGCCAAACCACCATCCAACCTCAGCAGTTGTAGATTTAGAGTCTTGCTTGGGGACCCAGACCAGCTCTGTCAGGACCCTGAATGATGGCCTCCCCCAGGGCTCTGTCCTAGCTCCCCTACTCTTCAACATCTATGTGAGTGACTTGCCAACTACCTCATCCAGGAAGTTTGCAAATGCAGATGATCTTGCTCTTGCCCTTGCCTACCAGAGAGCTGCCCTTGAGGATATCAGCAGAGTGCTAACCCAAGAATTGAAGGGGATGGAGGAGTACTTCACCTTCTGGCGACTTCGCCCCAACCCATCTAAGACAACCTCCACTGCCTTTCACCTCAACAATAGGCTCGCCAATGCAAAGCTCCGAGTGTCTTTTTGAGGTAAGCCAGTGAAGAATGAGAAATTCCCCAAGTACCTCGGAGTCACCCTGGACTGCACCCTCACCTATCGTGAACACCTGAAGAGGGTGGCTGATAAACTGAAAGCAAGGGTCAACATCATCAGGAAACTTGCAGGCAACAGCTGGGAATCCAATGCACACTGTACTGCAAGCTTAGCCCTCGTCTACTCAATCACCGAGTTTTGCTCAACAGCTTGGGCTAATAGCTGCCACACCAACCGAGTTGACATTGTCCTTAACTCTGCAATGTGGGTCATCACAGGGACACTTAAGTCAACACCTTTGCAGTGGCTCCCTGTCCTCTCTCAAATCGCCCCTCCCAGCCTACACAGAAGGGAGAGGATGTTGAAAGATTGGTGCACCATCGAGACTAACCCTGACTTTCCCATCCATGCTAACTTGAACAATCTGCCCAACATGTGGCTGAAGTCCCGCAAACCCTTCTGGTCTTCAGCCAAATCCCTGGAAGACTTTGACCCCGAGACTGAGTGGCACAGAGCCTGGAAAGATGCCAATACCAACAACGGAGAGGTGATCACAGACCCCACAGTGAACCCACCGGGATTTGACCTACATCGCAAGCAATGGCTAACCCTGAACAGGATCCGCACCCTCCATGCAAGAACAGCCCATCACCTGCACAAGTGGGGCATGACAGACAGCCCTGCTTGCGACTGCGGATATCCAGACCAGACCATCCCACACATCGTGAATGACTGCTCACTGAGGCTTTTCCCTGGTGACATCAAGGCCATCTACCCAGCAACTGATGTTGCCCTGGCCTGGATGTCTATCCTTGACCTACAACTTTAGGCTGTGCACACCAAACGCAAGGAGACCTGTCTAACTGCTTCTTAAATGTGGGGATAGTCCCTGCCTCAACTACCTCCTCTGGCAGGTTGGTCCATACATCTACCACCCTCTGTGTGACGAAGTTACCCCTCAGACTCCTATTAAATCTTTTCCCCTTCACCTTAAACCTATGTCCTCTAATCCTCAATTCACCTCTGTGGGCAAGAGACTCTGTGTATCTACCCGATCTATTATTATTCCTCTCGTGATCTTACAAACCTCTATAAGATCACTCCTCTCCTCCTGTGCTCCAAGGAATAAAATCCCAGCCTACTCAACCTCTGCCTATAGCTCAGACCCACTAGTCCTGGCAACATTCCCATAAATCTTCTTTGTACCCTTTCCAGCTTGACAACATCTTTCCTATAAAATGGTGCCCAGAACTGAACACAATAGTCTAATGTGGCCTCACCAACATCTTATACAACTGCAACATGACTTCACAACTTCTATACTCAATACTCTGGCTGATGAAGGCCAATATGCCAAACGCTTTTTTGACCACCCGATCAACCTGCAACTCCACCTTCAGGGAGCTATGCACCTGCACTCCTAGATCCCTCTGCTCTACACTACCCAAAGCCCTACCATTCACTGTGAAGGTCCTGCCCATGTTAGACTTCCCAAAATGCAACACCACACATTTTTCTGCATTAATTCCCATCAACCATTCCTCAGCCCACATGAATTGATCAAGATCCTGCTGCAATTTTTCACAACCATTTTCACTATCTGCAAAATCATCCACTTTTGTATCATCTGCAAACTTGCTAATCTTGCCGTACCCAAATCATTGATATAGATGAAAAATAGTAATGGCCCACCACCGAACCCTGAGGCACATCACTAGTCAGTCACAGGCCTCCAGTCCGAGAAACAACTTCCACCATCACCCTCTGCTTCGTTCCATGATGCCAATTTTCTATCCATCCAGTTATCTCTCCTTGGATCCCATGCAATATTCTACAACAAGGACTGCCTGCTCCTCAAATACCAAAAACTGATCTGTGCCTTTCTCAACTCCGAGCATTAAATGGAATGACATTTCTTCCAAATGAGGTTTGGAAGGTAAAATAGCGCAGATTCAAACATTAAGCTGGTGAAATGTATTTTACAATTCTCTTGTTCATCACTTATGTTAAGCCCTTATGAGGGCTGCCTCGTTTTAATATTGACTAATTTACATCTTTGTCCCATTGATCTACAGAAAAACATCAAAAATTTTGATTTTACTTCACTTTAAAGTAAAAATCATTGATATTGTCAAACACCAAAATTGTTTAAAATTCTTCAAAACTTTTGAAGTCAAAATTCAGTTACCCTACCGGGTACAGTGAAAGTATCTTCCATTGTATTTGTGACACTTCCTAATCTCTCTGATAGTATAAATGATGAAGTGATGCTACTTTTTCCCTGCTTTTTGACCGGTGATATTTTGCTTGACTGTGTCCTTTGCATTTGGGAGGCATATGAGCATCCAATGCTAATGATCACGGCACAAGTGATTTGAAGTACTCCAGTTTTGTTGATATAGACATGGTTTTGTTGGAAATTGATACTGTCTCATTTTATCACACTTGGAAAGGAGATTTTAAATTTCTTCAGTACGAAAGCCTCACTATGAACCAGAGGGGGTTCATATTTCACAATATTTCCCTGGCCTTGAAATACACTTCGGCTTTTGACAGCTTCAATATTAGCAGCACAGGATTTCAATATATTCCCTCTCTGTAGAATACCAGTCCAAGGTTGTTTGCATCTGGAAAAAAACAGTTCCAGGTTATTTCAAAGAATCATTGAAAAACATTGAGATGCCCAGTTTAAATCATAGGAAGGAGGTGGAAAGCTTCAGGCCTTGCAAGGTTTTAACTCTAGACATTCATTGCTGATTTGGGATTGGGCGGGGTGCCAATATTTTTGACGTTCAATAGATCACCCGTCATCAACGTAAGACACCAATTTCAAATCCTTTCCTGCCTGGTCATCCTATTCCAATCCTTTGCAAGGATGGGGCCCAGCATGCAAGTTCCTAAAGACAATGTTGAATTATTAGCAACCAAATTCAGCCCAAGCGCCCAGTAGATAATGCAACTTGTCTTCCTCCCGAGATTCCCAGCGTTAGGATGCCAGATCTTCAGGCGATCTGATTCACTCCACGTAGTTAAGCAAAATGCTGAATGCACACAAAATGTAGCATAGGCTCAGAAATCATTCCAGACATAGTACTGAAGAGCTGCTCTCCAGAACTACCTGGGCTTCTTGCCAAGTTGTTCCAGTTCAGTTCTAACACTGACATCTACACAACAATTGTCTACATTATGCTCTGTTGTCCCCAATAAATCCCATCTGGCTAATTACCACCCAAAGCATCAATGGCAGCACTATTCCCCGTCGCCACCTTAAACATGAAGCAAACCTCTAAATTCCAGGTGAGTTGGGAGTTACTGCCCTCCCACGCCCAGAGATGAGAGCCCCGGCCGCCACCGCCGCACCTGTGGTGTCGAGGCGGCCCAGTGGAGGACGGCCACCCGCCGACCCGCGCCGCGCCGCGCCGCCCGCTAACGGCCGCGCCATTCAATTCAGCGCGCGTCACGTGGCAGGCGGTTGGCACGAACGGGCGGGCGGTTGGCACGAGCACGAGCCCACAGGTGCAGCGGGCTCGCCGTCCGCCCGTCCCTCGCGGTCGGCTTGTGTTAAAGCAAACATATCGATCCGACGCTCAGGCCGCACATCCCCGCAATAAGGATGGCAGAAGTAATAGTTGCAAGTGATCTATTCCTGGAGGCGCGCCCGGAGGCAGCAGGGCAACGACAGGTTGGCATTGATGTGTTTGCCTTCATGCATTGACACATTGTCGTTGACTGGTGGCCTTGATATGTTGGCATTGACATGACACAATGGCATTGATGTGTTGACCTTCATGTGTTGGCATTGACACATTGGCATTGACTGTTGGTCTTGATATGTTGGCATTCATATGTTGGAATTGACACAACACGATGGCATTGATGTGTTGACCTTATGTGTTGGAATTGACACATTGGCATTGATTGTTGGCCTTGACATGTTGACCTTGGCATGTTGGCATTGACATGTTGGCATTTACATGGCATGATTACATTGATGCATTGGCCTTGACACATTGGCATTGACATGCTGGAATAGTCATGCTGGCATTGACATCAACAACAGGCCGTAAACCTGGAAAGAACTCAAATATAAAGAAAACAGAAAATGCTGGCAATACTTGGCAGATCAGAACATAGAACAATACAGTGCAGAAACAGGCCCTTTGGCCCACAAGGTCAGTGCCGAATATGATGCCAAGTTAAACTAATCTCCTCTGCTTGCATGTGATCCATATCCCTCCATTCCCTGAATATTCAAAAGTCTGAATATCTAAAAGCCTCTTAAACACCACTATCGTATCTGCCTCCTCCACTACTCCTGGCAGCGAGTTCCAGGCACCCACCAACCTCTGTGGAAAAAACCTGTCCTGCACATCCCCTTTAAACGTTGCCCCTCTCGCCTTAAAGCTATGCCCTCTAGTCTTTGACATTTATTCTCTGGGAAAAAGATTCTGATTGTCTATCCAATCCAATGCTCCTTTTCGTAGACAAAAAGGTGCAAGTACACATGTCAATTAAAAATTAAGCTACATTTATTACCAATTTGCATCATTAAGATTTCCAATCTTGGGGACATTTTAACTTGTAATATTATAACTAAACTGTCTAATCAATTAAATGTTCTAATTCATTCACTTACATTATCCACTAGCTAATTGTGATTAATATACATATGTGTAACGTTGCCTGAAAATGAAATAATTATGGTTTTCAGAGGAGCCGCTAGAAGGTACCGATGTGTAGGATCACAAAAAAACCATTGATCCTATCTATGCCTCTTAAAGTTTTCACTTGCAAAGAGAGAAAATGATTTAACACCAGTCCGATACCCATGACCATGAATAGTTTTATTTTTAGAGATACAGTGTGGAAACAGGCCCTTCAGCTCACCAAGTCTACTCCAACCAACCAACCCGTACACTAGTTCTATCCTACACATTAGGACCAATTTACAGAAACCAATTAACATCCAAACTTGCACGTCTTTGGAATGTGGGAGGAGCACCCAGAGAAAACCCACAATGTCACAGGGAGATACAAACTGCATATAGATAGCATCCGAGGTCAGGATTGGACCCGGTTCTCTGATGCTGTAAGGCAGCAACTCTCCCGCTGCGCTGTGGTGTTGACTATTCGCATTGTTTAGCTTTATAAACAAAAGTGCATCTCCTGTGGTTCATGAATATTGATTGTAAGACTTTGCAGTGCTTTGATGTGCAGAATTTAAAAGATCGATTTTTTTATTGCTCTATCATTTTGAAACCTCTCACCTTCTGTTCATAGACATTACTTCTAATGTTGTTAATCTTAGGAAGTCTACGTGATCAAATTACAGTGTCTGACAATGCAGTGCTTATCTTCAGCAACGTACTCATCTCATCATCCATGCACCCAAACATTTATTCCAGTGAAACATTATTTCCAATCTTGTGTAGAGCATTTATTATTCATGATATGATTTCCTGTACATTAAGGAATCAAATGCAGATTGGTTGCTGCCTGTGCCCCAGTGGTTTTATTATTATTGTGTGTACAGAGATAGCGTGAAATACTCATCTGCAGGGAAGCCCCTAAGTTGACAGTTCCCTCCTGCTTTAGTCCTCTATCCCTCCCCAATCAGACCTCTATCTTTGGACTCTTACACTGTTCCAGGTTTGGTTTACTATTGTCATGTGTAGCGAGTGGCAGCGAAAAGCTTTGGTTTGCATGCTTTCAAAACAGATCACATATACCATATATGAATACAATCAAGTCCCAGCAGTAAGCCCGAGGCAGAGTATCTCATCTACCAACTAGCAGGCTATATCCCTCAGGATTAGGGATGAGACCCAACACTTCCAGATAACGTCTGTGACAGAACTGCTTAGTACTAATGAAAATTCATCATCCAGCAACATTAATGCTATTGATTGATTGATACTTTATTATCACATGTGACATGTCACAGTGAAATTCTTTGTTTTGCATACCATACTCAAAGTATGTATAGGGTGCTGACAAAGTTACAAAAGTATTCACTATTTCTCTCTTTCCACAAATGCTGTCTAATGTGCTGAGTACTTCTGTGGAAGCTACAGCATAGCAAGGGTTAAAATGGTGTGCACTTTATTAAAGCTTCAGCGAACACAAAAGCCCTAAGAATCACATTGTTTCAGGCCTTACAGAACAATAGTGTTAAAATCTCCATCTATCGGGACAACATATCTTGGCAGTCACTCTCTGTACTCGGCGCTGTAGAATTATGCCCTTGTGAGTCTCATTGCTCTAGATAGCCTCCCTTCCCCTAAGAAGAGTGTAAATGACCCCCTCCGGTCAGGCATAACAGAAAATAATATAGCATGTAGTTCTATTGGTTACGAATACTTATCAGTATGTATTAAGATTGGCTATTAACGTATTACTATTAATCACTATTACCTATCAGAATATACTGGGGTTAGTTATTAGAATCGGATATGTATCTGCTATTGGTTACTGATACAGATGTGAATATATTGTTTGTGTTGGCTATTAACACTATCAGAATGTATTTAGATTGGTAATTCCATATGTCACCCCACACAGACACACACCCCACACACACACACACCCCACACACACACACACACACACAGACACACACCCCACACACGCACACACACACACACCCCACACACACACACACACACACCCTACACACACACACACCCTACACACACACACACCCTACACACACACACACCCCACACACACACCCTACACACACACACCCCACACGCACACACACACACCCCACACACACCCCACACACACACACACCCCACACACACACACACACACACACACACACCCTACATACCCCCCCCACACACACACACACACACACACACACACCCTACACACCCCCCACACACACACACACACACACACACACACCCCACACATACACACACACACACACCCCACACAGACACACACACCCCACACACACACACACACACCCTACACGACCCCCCCCCCCCACACACAAAAAAAAAAAGAAGAAAAAAAAGTAGGTAGTGCATAAGATTCCAATTGATTAAACGTCTGTATAGAAGTTGACATTCATCAAGTTGAATTCAGAGCAGTGTGGTATTTGTGAATCTGCTGCTCTCCTTGTGCACAAGTAATTAAAGTGTGTCTGGAAAAGAGTGCATGGTGTCCGAGTCCTATATTATTCGGTGGCGACACTTTCTGCATTTTCTGCATTATTTTACTGTTGAACAAAACTCAGCCAACATGTAGCTTATTTCCTATAACTTTTCTTCAGATAACAACTAATTTAAGAAATTGAAATAACAGTACATGCAGTCTTGATAAATAACTATAAATGACTAGATAGCTGATGTTTTCACTTTACTATTTGCTCCACAAAATCTATTTGTAGAATATTTTGTATTAAGAGTCAATTCTTCCAACTGTTGTGCTAGTAATTACATTGCTTTGTGATTAAGCTGGTCCAAAAGACCATAAAAACCACTGGGTTTTGTGGAGTTGATGCTCTTAGATAACAAGACACTTTCAATTAGAAGATGAGCCAGAAAAGTCAAGGGAAATGTGAAACCAAAGCTCCACACTTTAAATTTAATTTATGTTGCGGAATGGAATTATTTTTATATTACGAACGTTTTGAGTCACTCCCTGCCTTCTGACAGCATAAATCTAAATGCCTTGCAGGGGTTGTGTGATTGAGGCTTCTTCATCTGGCTGGTTTAGGAAGTCATCATTGTCAGTGACTGTCAGAAATACACAGACCCTCACCTTTTGCTGTTGGTTTATTCCAGGGATATAGTCTTTTTAGGAGTCTCCAAATCTGCTGCAAAATGACAGAAACAATTGTACAAATGCCAGCCAATTTAAAGAACATGGCAGACTGTAGGACTTACAAAATGCAGAGCAGGAAGACCTGACGACAGGTCAGGCTGGACATGTCCTCCACTACCAGAACAAACTATATTTTCTAGATATTTACTTCCCCTCCAGCACCCAAATAACAAATTCTCAATCCCAAATGTGGCCGGTTCACAGGAAGTACTCAAATAGTCCCAGGACATGAGAAGTGAAATCAGTTCCAAAGCCTTGCTAAATCATCAGTCGGAAGAAGGCTCCCAGCCTGAAATATTTGTCCATTCCCCTCACAGATCCTGCCTGATGCAGTGATTTCCTCCATAACTTTGTGTTTTTATGAAGGACAACAAATGCAACCTGGAGATTTTTGACAATAAATATCCTCCTAACCTTCAGGCAAGAAAACCACTACTTTGAGTTTTATTCCAATCCTCCATCCTCACTGTTTCCTCTTCACCCGACTCCATGCTCTCCTTTGTGGTGTTTACCAACTTTCATAATTTTTTATCAGCTACGTCACCAATCTCCACTAACTTTGCACATCCAATATACTCTGACAGACTCCTTTGTCAGTCATAGAGCTGTACAGCACAGGAACAGGCCTTTGTGCCCCCTTTATACATGCTGACCAATTTGGCATCCTGGGCAAGTCCCGATTGCCTGAATTTGGCCCTACCAAACCCATCCTATCCATATATCTATCCAAAGACTTTTAAAATAAGTCTTAATTGTATAATCTAGGGCTTCCTCTGGCAGCTCATTCCAGATATGGACTACCCTCTGGGTGAAACATCAGTTGCCCCCAAGGATCGACTTTAACCTCTCCCCTCCTATGTTAAGCCTATGCCCTCTGGTTTTAGAATCCTCTATGTTGGGAAATAGTCCATGAGCGTTCACCTTTGGTCCCATTCTGCCTCCCTTTGTTTGCTGTTGCTCTGTCTGAAACATCTCTCTGGAGCCCAGGAATCTTAACACCTGCATTTCTTTGATTATCATATATTTAGTATTTTAATAATAATAGCTTTAATTATTTATTTTTAGTCTTTCCCTCTGAGGATGATTTCATTCCTCCCCCCCACCCCAGCAGTGTACTGTGATTGAGATATGATCAGCACCAATACAAGGGCGGCACGGTAGCGCAGCGGTAGAGTTGCTGCTTTACAGCGAATGCAGCGCCGGAGACTCAGGTTCGATCCTGACTACGGGTGCTGCACTGTAAGGAGTTTGTACGTTCTCCCCGTGACCTGCGTGGGTTTTCTCCGAGATCTTCGGTTTCCTCCCGCACTCCAAAGACGTACAGGTATGTAGGTTAATTGGCTGGGTAAATGTAAAAAAAATTGTCCCTAGTGGGTGTAGGATAGTGTTAATGTGTGGGGATCACTGGGCGGCACGGACTTGGAGGGCCGAAAAGGCCTGTTTCCGGCTGTATATATATGATATGATATGATGATATGAAGAAAGCAAACTGTGCTGGGCACAGCTCTGCAAGCTGACCCTGAGTGCAGAAGAAGCTAATAAGGATGTTCTGAAGTGAACACCTTGGAACACTGTGTAACAGGCTGTCTGGTAAACTCTACAAGCCTAAACGTGAGCATCAAAGTGAGCAGTATCTGAAGTCAAATAGTTGGCCTTGAATTACGTGAAACATCGCTTAGTTTTGGAATTGTTTGAAACTAACAGCAATCAATCGTTAATGGGCAAAGTCATTGTTGGGTGTGTTGTGGAATACTACGTTGAATTTTCACTAATACGTTCGGATGTCTTAATTGCAGAAGTACTACAAAAATGTCATGTTATGAGCTGGTAGGATACTTCATTTTTCACTGATCCATGCACCGTGCCTTTAGCTTTGCTTAATCAAACATCAATTGTACCTCAAGCTATTTTTGTGCTGATGATTGAGCTATTCAGTTCTTTTGAACAATGCACCCACACAGATTCACACATGAAACCAGCAGATTGTGGCCTCCTGAGATGTTGGACAAGAAAATTACAGCTTCAAGCTGTCACCAGCTGAAACTGAAGCAGTTACCCTGTAAAATAAAGAGAAGGACTCAAGAGGAACCATTGTAACAATTAATCTACTTGAACTAGAGATGTAATTGAATCAAATTATCCTGACTGTTGTATTTAAAGAACGGAACAGTGTGCGTGTTATTCCACGAGATCATTTCAGAGGCTCAGACATTAATCATTTCCTACCTTTTGGTACAACAGGGAATTGCAACTGACCGTAGTGTAAATAACAAATCAATGATCAATAACATGACAATCAGGCTACCGTGTTCCCTGTACACAGTACAGCACTTTAGCTTTTAATAATCAAAATATAGTTTGGGAATAATGATACTAAAAGCATTCTATGGAAGACCTGGGCAATGTGCATGAGAAATATTGATTATCAGCACAGATTAACATTCCAACCGTTGAACAATGGAGCATTGAAAGAGGGTAATGTAAAACAATTATCAAGACCTTCATGATCTCTGCCTGCTCCTCACAGATTGTGGTCTTGAGATTTAAATTGATTTGCCATGTACAGAATTGGGATAGGGTACTTAGCTTCCCTCTGATCTGTGTATGTTAAGCGACTTTCTGATTTCATTCCAAAATGCCCCTCAAGGCCTGAATTGTTATTCTTTTGAATCCCTCTATTGTATCTGCACCTCCAGTTTAAATTCCATTGGGAATATTTTGGAGGACCAAGAACCAAGAACCTACTGAAGTGACATTTTATTATACCTCAGATCACCACTTAGCCTTCTAAATTCCAGAGGAATACAACTATGTTTATGGAACCTGATTTCATTATTTAATCCTTTTTACCCTGTTACATCCTCAAAGTTTCTCCTGTTCTGGTACTGACTTTGCCTCACCATTTCAACTCCATTGTACTGCAGCTTGGAGGAATTTCTCAGCTTACTTAAGGTTCACGGCAGAATAAAATCAGCTTTTTAGCAATGTCATCAATCTGCACTATAAACTCAGAAATAGCTTTACGTACAATTGTCGCATGATCACAGTCTTACAATTTTTATGATTAAAAAAATTCCATTACAGCATTTAATTAACAAAATATCTCCCACGGTTAGTTTGTCATCAACCGAACTAACATTGTTCATGGAGAAACAATTACGCATGAAGCACTGTGGTTAACCAGGGCAAATGCAAGTATGTTCACAGAAATTATTCATAATAAAGGTATCAATATTCACTGAGCCGTTTATCTCTCCTTCCCCAAGGAGGGGCTGTGCTCCTTTTTCAACACACAACAGTTGCTATATATAGAAGATAATACACAACACACAACTGTTGTGTCTGTACACAACACAATCTCGTTGCCAGTACCCACTGCCCCCCAAGTTACAATGCTGGGCAAGATACAATAATTTGTCACTTCCTGCCTTTACCAAGAAAGAGATCTGGTGTTCATTACCAAGGTTCATCTGTATAGTGGTCCCCAAGGCAAATATCAAGGAAGGATATCAA
The DNA here is from genome assembly GCF_053455715.1 of Rhinoraja longicauda. Taxonomy (NCBI): domain Eukaryota; kingdom Metazoa; phylum Chordata; class Chondrichthyes; order Rajiformes; family Arhynchobatidae; genus Rhinoraja; species Rhinoraja longicauda. The sequence continues at coordinate 73,552,573 of NC_135959.1, read as the reverse complement.
CTCGGTGAAAGACACCATCTGGTTCTCTCTGAAACTTGCCAGTCTTCCAGGCCTGAGAGTTTCCCATGGCTGATATTTCAAGATCATGTAGAGGGATGCACTGAAGCTTGGCACAGCCACTGCAAGCGCTCAAGGAGTAAGGCCACAGTTGAATTCCTGCCACCATTGTACACTGAAGAGCTGGAAACTGCAGGATGGTTTCCTCAGGGACCGCATACATTAAAACAAATTATTAGTCCTGCAAACCACAAATTAAATGAACAAGGAATACTTATAAAAAACAATCAGATGGTCCTGTGTAACATATTGTACACCTGTGGAGAATGTGTTTTTTCTGAAGATCATGAGAAGCATTAAAGTTTTAATGACAGGAAAATTATTCAGTCCAGTGAAAAAACAACCAAGTAGTCTGAAGTCCTGTAACCTTTTGATGCCGTGTATATTGGTGACTCCTCACCGTGGAACATGAGCGCACCCTGAATCCATTTACTTTCATGTCATTAACTGACCTATTAAATTGGAACATGATTACATCATAAACAGGAGTGGGGTAGCTTGTACACTCCTTGAGCTTGCGTCTCATTCATAAACATCAAGGCTGATCCTGAACCGTTGGATCACATTCCTGCTCGATCCCATGGAAAATAGGTGCAGGAGGAGGACATTTGGCCCTTCGATCCCATCACCTGTTCTGATGCAAAGTCAGTAGCCCGAAATAGCAAGCTCTGTTCCTATGTACACGCTGCCTGACCCACTGAGTACTCATGTAATTTCCTCATGTACCCTGAATTCCTTAGTGTACAACCATATATGTCCTCAGTCCCAAACAATCTCCATATTTGAGCATATACACGTCCTTGGGGAGAGAATGTCAACAATTTACAATGGTACAGGAATCTCTTTTCATCTCTGCCTTATCCCTGCAGTTACCACTATTGGTTTATCTCCATTTCTGAAGATAATGATGATTACACAATCTCCAAGTTCCTTGGCAAATCTTCCATTTCTCACACACAGCAGATTAGGTAAGAATTTGTGACTGAAGTCCTCGATGTAAGATCTTAAAACTTCAGCAGCGAGACCGAAGGCCACGTTTTTCACTCGGTGGTGACTGCATGTCTGTTAAAAATGGAAATAAGCTGGACCAAACAAGTTGTGGATTCAAGTCAAGTAATCTTTCAAGATATCAATATTTATAGTGGTAACATTAATTGGAATTCTGTTTGTTCAGAAATGCAGTGTATTGTGAGTTTAGAGTGTAAAATAACACAATATTTTGGTCTTATTAAAGTTTTGTACACTGAATAAAACAATTAGTATTAATTAACTACAAAATGCCTTTTCATAAACATAAACCTTAGAAAACTTATTTGTACACATTTGGTTCAAAGGTGGTGAAAGTTAATAAATCAGCTTGGTCATACTCAATGCTTGTACATCAAATAACAATACACCTGATGAGTATTACTGCTGCTGTAAGCCATTCAGTAAGGTTCGAGTTGAATGGGCATCATTTAGACATGATTTTTTACAAATATATTTTTCTATTCATAATTCACATCAGTCTTCAGATACAATGCTCTTCATTGGGTGCTCCAACTAGCAGGGACCATTCATCATGTTCCTCACGAAGAGATTGTCTCCGATTAGATCGCATGTCAGAAGTCAATGAGTTCAGAGATAATCGGCTGATGCGTCGTAATATGTCATTGGTCCTGAGCCTCTGAGAATCTCGCTGACTGTTTTCCATTCCTATACGCACACTAACTTGTGACGGCGTCAATTGCTTCATGCGGCCTTGTGCCTGAGATTCAAGTTTTTCTGGATCTGGCTTCTTGTAGCTAAAATTGAGAACAATACAGTGGCATATAGATCACATACTGAATAGCGAATGATAAAATGTTCCATGTTAATCATCAAGCAATGCGATTGTTTTCAATGCAGAAAATCAACTAAATCCTGAAACTGTCCTTTGATTGTAAAGGAACATAAGGCGCAAATTATTAACAGCCCAATTCCAGGTGATAGTGATAATCAAAACACGACAAACACATTTCAGTTCCCCTCTTGTTACCATGTATTTGTACTTGTCATTGGTCCTACATTAGACAGTGGAATTAGTTTAAGATCTTGAAACGTGAGGAACATTGATAGGGAAAGGGAGAAATAATTCTCCTTTCCAATGGGGCATGGACCTATTTGGTGGGAATAACAGATTCCCTGTACCATGTCTTTTGTTCTGTTCATAGCATTGAATGCATCTGTATCTTACACCTGGCATAAATTTGTAATGTTCATAAATGTAATATTTTTCATTTTTGTCTCTACTGTTAACATAAAATATGGAATGACATTTATCTCACTCAACCATTTCAGAGCAGGGGTTTTGCATAAAATATCCATCTACCTTCATATCACAATAATTCAACTGTAGTTTACACTTTCCGTAGACAACATGTTGCTCCCAGTTATTGCATTGTGTGAAGTAACTTAACTGTCCAGTTTGATGGGAAAGGGAACAGTATATATGTTCTGCCATAGAGCTGGACAATGTAGGATCAGGATGTGACTGACTGTGTCATTGATCTACAGAGTGACTGAGGGCAGGGCAGGAAGTGATTTTTGATCATGGAGATGCTTCCTGCAGTTTTCACTAAGATCATTTCAGTGTGGTAGCCTCTGCTCCCATTGATCATGGGTTTTTATTGAGGGAGTTACCTGAAATAGCTTCACCATCATAGCTTCATCATCATGTTTCCAAAATACAGCTGATATCAGTCAATTTAAATGGTTAATTTGTTTATGAAATAATACACCTTATTTTGGACCAACTGATTTAACGTGGGGAACGTAACGTTCTGTTACTCACAGTTTCAACAGTAACGAGGAGACGACAACAGAAACAGAGGAAGCTGCCATTGCAGCTGAGCCCATCCATGGCTGTAACACCAGGCCAAAAGGGAGAAACACTCCTGAAAAACATGCAGCCAGGGAATAAATAATCAGAACAGTCATTCTCGTGTTGAAACTCAGTGATGTTTGGCCACCTGTACAGGATTTTCACCAAAATACTAGAAAAGTTGTAACCTACAACAACGGAATGAATTATCAGAGCAGTCTTGTGTTGGGATCAGTGAAATCTGGCCATCTGGACAACATCAATTAACAACAGGAATCAAAGGCACATGAAGCTGGCTAACTTTATACCAAAGATTTTTGTTCTAATCATGTAGAAGGAAGCTGGATGGAAATAGCATTGATTCTGCATTACCCCTCCACGCCCTCTCTGTGGCAAGGACTTTGATCTGGTACCACTGGTTGCTGGTCCCAATTCAAGGAGAGAGTTACACATAACTGATAAGACAATATTAACATCTATGGATTTGAAAAAACACTAACACATTATTGACTAGTTCTGGTGACACAGGAGGTGGCGAGAGGTAGTGTTTTTAAAGCTAAAAGCATTCTCAAAAGGGCAAAGAGAAAAAAATAAGAATGGAAAGACAATTCCAAGTATTTCCATGATATGCACCTGATGTAAGAGCAAGAGCACTGTTCTGGGACTCCAGACATTGCATTCACTAACACTCCTGCACACTCCACCCCCAAACCCCCACACATATTCTCCTGTTCCTCCTCTTTCCCATTTCAACTCATCTGTGAAGCAGCCTGGAATCCAAGCTGACCAGCTCGGGGGAAGTTTGTACTGGCCAGCATTCGAACGTCTGATTAATATCCAAAACTCCCCAGAGTTAGGGAAAGGAAGCCCATGACCAAATCCGGAGCCATCCTTGGACTTTTGTGTTTGCTACTCATTGTTCATTTCTCATTGGCTCCCAACAGTATCCTAACTTCCTCCCATCTGTACCTAGAATGGGTTTTAAATGTTTGCACTCATTGAATGATTTTAAGAGGAATACATGGTTAGAAAAAGGGGGAAAATGAAAGAAAGGAGCTCCACTCACCAGCTGCAATAGGAATCCCCACCAGGTTGTAAATTGAGGCAAACACAAAATTGATACGAATTCGAGAAACTGTCTTTTTTGATAAATGAATGCTCGCAACAACATCTAGCAGGTCATTCTGGGGACAAAAGGCAGAAAACATGTCACCACAAAGTACAAAATAAATAAAGAGAATATAATAGAAATGTAGAACTCTTTCAATAAGGCCTGTTGAAGCTCCTGGTTTCTATCCATTTTAACTCCCCTTCCTTTTCCCATACTGGCCCCTATGTCCTGAGCCTCTTCCATTGCCAGAGCAGGCCACACACAAATTGGAGGAACAGCACCTCATATTCTGCTTGGTTAGTTTACAACCCAATGGTATGAACATTGAATTCTCCAGTTTTAGGTAACTAACCTACAAATAACCCCTCCACCTTCTCCCCACCCCACCCCCATTTTTCTACCCACTCTTCTCTGTGCACTATCTGAATTTGCACCTATTTCTTCCCTCCCCTCATCTCCTTCCACCTATATTCCTTCCTTAGGCTTCACAATTCACTCCTTTTTTTAATTATATCACACATTTTAATCATTTCATATCTGGCCTTTGTCCAACCATCTGCCTGTCAAACCTCCCCTCCCCTCACCTGTATCTACCTGTCACATGAGGCTTTGCCCCACCCCCATCTCCCTCCCAGCTTTCATTCCCCAACCCATCCCCCACTGTAATCAGTCTCAAGAGGGGCCCCGACCCAAAACATCACCTATCCATGATCTCCAGAGATGCTGCCTGGCCCGCTGAGTTACTCCAGCACTTTGTCTTTTTTTGAAGATGTAACAGTTGCTTACCCTAATCAGCACCACATCAGCTGCTTCAATTGCCACATCTGTGCCAGTTCCAATGGCGATTCCCACATCAGCTTTAGCCAGGGCAGGAGAATCATTGACGCCATCTCCGACCATTGCCACTATTTTACCTTGATCTTGAAGCTCCTGGACCTTGGCTACTTTATGAGAGGGGAGGACCTCTGCAAACACTTTCCTGATGCCAACCTTGAAAAAAGAAAGAGAAAAGAAAACATGGGGGGAAGAATAAACAAGTTAACCCTAGAGTCAAGAGTGTTTGATTGTCATATATACCGACAATGGAACAATGAAATTCAAAGAATAGAGAAATATTAAAAATGTTTTGCCATCAGTACAATCTTTATCTTTTATTTTAGTGACTCCTGCATTTGTGCCGAGTAAATAGGACCAGCAAGTTCATGCAGCTCTATCTTCCGAGCTTTCTGGCCGAGCCTCCATTGAATGGAGATAATAGTGCACACTGAGAAGACTAGAAGTTTAGTTTAAAGCTTCAGCATGGAAACAGGACCTTCGGCCAATCGAGTCCGTGCTGACCGGCGATCCACATATACTAGTTCTACCCTACACACTAGCGACAGTTGCAAAGACAGCCACCTACCCTCTAAAATAGAAATCATGAGCAGAAATGAAAAAGTGAATGAACCAACTGCAAGAGACTGTGTCCAAGGCGATTGATCCGATGTGATTCACCCCTACCTGGCGGGCAATGGCAGTTGCGGTTTTGTGGTTGTCCCCTGTCAGGAGCACCACGTCCACTCCCATGCTTTGCAAGGTGCACACAGCCAGGGCGGCCTCAGGCTTGACAGTGTCTGCGATTGCTATCATCCCGCACAGCGTACCTTTCCAGAGAGGATATCTGTTACACAGCATTGGCAAACACAGGGAACGTGCAAACGGAAACTTAATCCACCGCATTTGTACTGTTGCAAAGTAATTTAAACTTGGTATTGATTTAGTGCACTGCTCAATATTAATAGAACATCAGTCTGAAGAAGGGTCTCGACCAGAAACATCACCCATTCCTTCTCTCCAGAGATGCTGCCTGTCCCGCTGAGTTACTCCAACATTTTAGAAACATAGAAAAATAGGTGCAGGAGTAGGCCATTCAGCCCTTCGAGCCAGCACCGCCATTCAATATGATCATGGCTGATCATATATCCCCATATCCCTTGATTCCCTTAGCCCTAAGAGCTAAATCTAACTCTCTTGAAAATTTCCAGTAAATTGGCCTCCACTGCCTTCTGTGACAGAGAATTCCACAGATTCACAACTCTCTGGACAAAAAAGATTTTCCTCATCTCAGTCCTATATGGCCTACCCCGTATTCTTAAACTGTGAGCCCTGGTTCTGGACTCCCCCACCATCGGGAATATTTTTCCTGCATCTAGCCTGTCCAATCCTTTAAGAATTTTATATGTTTCTATAAGATCCCCTCTCATCCTTCTAAATTCCAGTGAATTCAAGCCCAGTCGACCCATTCTTTCTTCATATGTCAGTCCTCAGAAGGCAGTGGAGGCCAGTTCGTTGGATGCTTTCAAGAGAGAGCTGGATAGAGCTCTTAAGGATAGCGGAGTGAGGGGATATGGGGAGAAGGCAGGAATGGGGTACTGATTGAGAGTGATCAGCCATGATCGCATTGAATGGCGGTGCTGGCTCGAAGGGCTGAATGGCCTACTCCTGCACCTATTGCCTATTGTCTATTGTCTATTGTCTATTGTCCTGCCATCCCGGGAATTAACCTGGTGAACCTATGCTGCACTCCCTCAATAGCAATAATGTCCTTCCTCAAATTAGGAGACCAAAATTGCACACAATACTCCAGGTGCTGTCTCACCCGGGGTATGTACAACTGCAGTAGGACCTCCTTGCTCCTAAACTCAAATCCTCTCGCAATGAAGGCCAACACGCCATTAGCTTTCTTCACTGCCTGCTGAACCTACATGCTTACTTTCAGTGACTGGTGTACAAGCACACCCGGGTCTCGTTGCACCTCCCCTTTTCCTAATCTGTCACCACTCAGATAATAATCTGCCTTCCTGTTCTTGCCACCAAAGTGGATAACCTCACATTTATCGTATTTATGCCTACCTTTAATAGAACATAGTACAGGAACTGGCCCTTCAGCTCACAATGTCAGTGCCGAACATAATGCCAAGATAAACTAATCTGTGCTTGTACGTGTACCCTATCCCTCCATTATCTGCATATCCATATGCCTATCCAAAAGTCTCTTAATGCTACTGTCATATCTGCCTCCACCACCACCCCCAGCAGCACATTTCAGGCACTCACGGTGTAAAAAAACTTGCCCAGTGCATCTCCTTTAAAGTTTACCCCTCTCATTGTAAAGCTATACCCTCTCGTCCTTAACATTTCCATACTGGGAAAAGGGGTTCTGAGTGTCTACCCTGTCTATAATTGAGATACTTCTATCAGGTCTTCTCTAAACCTATGGCGTTTCAGGAAAAAAAACTCTGTTCAATCTCTTGTAACTGAAACCCCCTAACCCAGGCATCATTCTGATAAACCTCCAAAACCACCCTTCCAAAGCCTCCATTTCGTTCCTGTAATGGGGCAACTAGAACTGTATGCAATACTTCAAATGTGGCCTATCCAAAGTCCTATAAAGCTGCTCATGAATTCCTGACTCTTATACACAATGCCCCGATCTTTGAGAGCAAGCATACCATATGCCTTCTTTACCTGTCTAGATACTTGCGTTGCCACTTTCAAGGAACTATGGACTTGGACCCCAGAATCCCTCTTGTACATCAATGCTTAATCATCATCTTTCACTCATCAATTACTTGTCAAACTCGGGTAAGAGCTGGCACATTTTATATTATTCCAATACTTACATTCTATTGTATTCAGCACAGAACATTTTAAACTGTAATTACAATCATAAATTCCCCAAAGTCTCTGTACAGCCCCAGTATTTTATGTCTATTTCAGATTTCTAGTTTTACCTATTTAAATTTTATTTAGATTTTTCTTTTCCTTCTACTCTTTATGAATTTGAGATATTTTTTACCGAACTATCCCCCACAAATGTTGTGGATTATTATTTAGAGTTTAGTTTACACTCGAGTATCTACTCATACAACTGATCTTATGAATAATATGCTCAATTTCTGAGGAATTTATCAAAAATGATAAATCAAACAATTAAATTGGATTATTGAAGATGATGTACAGGTAAATATTGCTGAATTCTCCAGCTGGGAAGTTGAGATTGGTCAATTGCATTGGACGATGAGCAGAGTTCGCAATAGGGCAATTCTCCCGAGTAAATCTAATGACACTATCGCAGCTCCGCAGTTGGACTTTACCATCTACAGCCACCAGCACTGCTGTCTGTCCTTTCATTTCGTGACTGATCATCGTCTCGTCGACATCATTCCCGACTTGCAACCCATTGCGTATCATCCACTCCCGGTTTCCAATCGACACAGAGTACGCCTGGGAAATCACTGTTCCTAAAGGTGGTAACAAATAGCTCGGCACTCAATTAATAATATCATCATTATTCAGGGAACATGTAACAGAAAAGGTTGTCAGGGAGATGGCAAGAAAGACCAGCTTTGAGTAATACACAGCAGGCTCTGAGTGCTGCATTTCTGTGCATTTCCTTCATGGTTTATTTTAAGAACCTTCAACACCTTTTGCACACATTAGTGCCAAACAGGTTTTGTTTTCACATGGTTAAACAACGTTACAGAACATGGAACAGTACTACATAGAAACAGGCCCTTCGGCCCACAATGTCAGTGCCGAACATGGTGCTGTGACCAGCTTGCAAAACTCCCAAAAGTGGCCTAAGAAAAGTCCTATAAAGCTGTATGATGACTTCCTGACTTTTATATTCAATGCCCCAACCAATGCAGGCAAGTATACCATATTATCTTTTCACCACTTTGTCTACATGCATTGCCACTTTCAAGGAGTTATGGACTTGGACCCCAACGTCCCTTTGTACATTAATGCTGTTAAGGGGATTGCCATTAATTATAATTTCCCCCTTGCATTCAACCTCACAAAGTGCACTACCTCACACTTGCTTGGATTAATCTGCCATTTTTCTTTTGAACTAGGAATTTCTCCTGGTAAAAGTGAAATTCTAATAGCCTCAAAAAAATCAAATCAATTCCTAATATTATTATCTACTTTTTACAGGTGCCATGAATCTGACTTCAGCTAAAATGAGTAATGCAAATACTCACCTTCTGCTCTGGACTACACTTCTTCCCACCCGGTCATCTGGACTACACTTCTTCCCACCCGGTCATCTGGACTACACTTCTTCCCACCCGGTCATCTGGACTACACTTCTTCCCACCCGGTCATCTGGACTACACTTCTTCCCACCCGGTCATCTGGACTACACTTCTTCCCACCCGGTCATCTGGACTACACTTCTTCCCACCCGGTCATCTGGACTACACTTCTTCCCACCCGGTCATCTGGACTACACTTCTTCCCACCCGGTCATCTGGACTACACTTCTTCCCACCCGGTCATCTGGACTACACTTCTTCCCACCCGGTCATCTGGACTACACTTCTTCCCACCCGGTCATCTGGACTACACTTCTTCCCACCCGGTCATCTGGACTACACTTCTTCCCACCCGGTCATCTGGACTACACTTCTTCCCACCCGGTCCCCTGCAAAAAGTCTATCCCCTACTCCCAATTCCTCCGTCTACGCCGCATCTGTGCCCGGGATGAGGTGTTTCAGACTAGGGCTTCCGAGATGTCCTCGTTTTTCAGAAAACGGGGCTTCCCCTCCTCCATTATAGATGAGGCTCTCACTAGGGTCTCTTCTACATCCCGCAGCTCCGCTCTTGCTCCCCATCCCCCCACTCGCAACAAGGACAGGATCCCCCTCGTTCTCACCTTCCACCCCACCAGCCAGCGGATCCAACATATCATCCACCAACATTTCCGTCACCTACAACAGGACCCCACCACTGGCCATATCTTCCCATCCCCTCCCCTCTCTGCATTCCGCAGAGACCGTTCCCTCCGCAACTCCCTGGTCCACTCGTCCCTTCCTACCCAAACCACCCTAACCCCGGGCACTTTCCCTTGCAACCGCACGAGATGCAACACCTGTCCCTTTACCTCCCCCCTCAACTCCATCAAAGGACCCAAACATTCTTTCCAGGTGAGACAGAGGTTCACCTGCACCTCCTCCAACCTCATCTATTGCATCCGCTGCTCTAGATGTCAACTCATCTATATCGGCGAAACCAAGCGCAGGCTCGGCGATCGCTTCGCTGAACACCTGCGCTCGGTCCGCATTAACGCCACTGATCTCCCGGTGGCCCAGCACTTCAACTCCCCCTCCCATTCCCAGTCTGACCTCTCTGTCATGGGCCTCCTCCAGTGCCATAGTGAGGCCCGCCGGAAATTGGAGGAGCAGCACCTCATATTTCGCCTGGGCAGTTTGCGGCCCGGTGGTATGAACGTTGACTTCTCCAACTTCAGATAGCTCCTCTGTCCCTCCCTTCCCCTCCTCCTTCCCAGATCTCCCTCTATCTTCCTGTCTCCACCTATATCCTTCCTTTGTCCCACCCCCGACATCAGTCTGAAGAAGGGTCTCGACCCGAAACGTCACCCATTCCTTCTCTCCCGAGATGCTGCCTGACCTGCTGAGTTACTCCAGCATTTTGTGAATAAATCGATTTGTACCAGCATCTGCAGTTATTTTCTTATTCTCTTACTCACCTTCTGCTCCAGTTATCTGTGAGGACACTGCATCAGGTGAGTCACGGATCTGCATTAACTCTCCACTCTGCTCCCGCTCCTTGCTGGGACTCTGTTCACTTTTCTTCAGTGCAGTTTCAATCTTTGCAACTTTGCAGCTGATGCCACAGCCTGGAACAGACTGAAAATCTGTACAGTGCCCAAGCACGTCTGTGCCAAGCTCCTGAGGCAGGCAGGAAACATTGCCGTAAGACAATAATCGAAAAATTATACAAAAACAGCAGATGCTGGAAATCTGAAGTGAAAGCAGAAAATGCTGGAAACACTCGGCAGGTAAGGCAGCGTCCACAGGAAGAGATTCATACCTTCCACCCACATCCCTCCCTTGGGTTTTACATTTCACTCCTCTTCTCTCCTTATCTGGCACCCTTTTGTCCCATTTTCATCTCCAGCTTTTGTCACACTGCCCCCTCCCCTCACCTGTGTCCACCTATCACTTGCTATGCTTTGTTCCGACCTCACATCTCTTTCCTAGCTTTTTCCCCCTACTCTGTCAGTCTGAAGAAGGGTCCGAACTCAAAACGTCACCTATCCATGTCCTCCACAGATGCTGCCTGGCCCACTGAGTTCCTTGAGCACTTTCTGGTTTTTTTTGTAATACACAAAGTGCTGGAGTAACTCAGCAGGCCAGGTAGCATCTCTCAAGGAGATGGATAGACAACGTTTCAGGTCGGGACCCTTCTTCAGACTTCAGACAGGGTCTGTAGAAGGGTCCCAATCCAAAACATCATCTATCCATTCCCTCCACAGATGCTGACTGGCCCACTGAGTTCCTCCAGCATTTTGTATGTTCGGATGGAGCAAGGAGTATTCTTTGTGTAGGAAGGAACTGCAGACGCTGATTTACACTGAGGATAGACACAAAATGCTGAAATAATTCAGCAAATAAGGCAGCATCTTTGGAGAGAAGGAATGGGTGACGTTTCGGGTCGCGACCCTTCTTCAGACTGAAAGTCTGGGGAGAGGGAAATGAGATATGGAAGGGTACAAAGAACATGTAAGGTGTGAAAAGAACATCAAAGCAGATGTTGATCAAAGAAATGTAGAATGGTTCATTGTTGGACGAGGGGAAGGTGACAATGAGGCATACAAACAGTAAAATTAATCAGGAGGACAGTGAAACTAGTTGGAGAACTAGGTTGAGGGAGGGATGGAGAGCGAGGGAAAGCAATGGTTACTTGAAGTTAGAGAAATCAATATTCATACCACTGGGTTGTAAGCTGTCCAAGCGAAATACGAGATGCTGTTCCTCCAATTTGCGTTTGGCCTCACTCTGACAGTGGAGGAAGCCCTGGTCAATAAGGGAATGGGAGGTGGAGTCAAAGTGTTTAGCAACCGAGAGATCGGTATTGGCCTAGGCGGACTGAGCGAAGGTTTTTAGCTAAACAATTGGCGAGTCCTGTATCCTGTCCATTCCTCCCCCACCCTTCAGGAACTTTAACTTGTTCTCTGTTTTCGCCGGTCATGAGGAAGGGTCTTTGACCAGTTAATCCTGATGCCGACTGGCTATTGAATGTTTCCAGGACTTTCTGTTTAATTTCACTTTAAGACAGCTGTCAACACAATGCAGAAATTTTCTTGAACCACATAATATAAACATTATTTTTGCATCTTGAGTTAATAAATACCCAAGGCTCCATCACAGGAGGAGTAGGTGGCAGTAGGTAAAAGTTGGTGCAGGGAAAGTTGCCACAGATAAAAATTAAGAGGCAAATGTTATAATCAACTGCTGTGGGAAAAGAAGACGAGAAATATGCCCTGAACGGCAGGATTCCTGATGGGTCGGAGAACAGATAGAAAGAAAAATGTTGATCCACAGATCCGACACGACGTATAGATGTCAGAGTTCTGCGTGTAAAGCCCGTGGGCACTGAACATGTGTTAGGAAATGTTAAAAAATTCACAAAGTGCTGGAGTAACTCAGCGGGACAGGCAGCATCTCTGGGGAACATGGATAGGTGACGTTTCACAGAGTGTTGGAGTAACTCAGCGGGTCAGGCAGCATCTCTGGGGAACATGGATAGGTGGCTTTTCGTATCAGTCTGAACAAGGGTCCTGACCCAGAAAGTCACCAATCCATGTTCTCCAGAGATGTTGCCTGACCCGCTAAGTTACTCCAGCACTCTGTGTGTTTTTGTAAACTGGCATCTGCAGTTCCTTGTGTCTATTTCTCTGTAAGGAAATGTGGCTAAATTTGCAAAAACAATCATTTCATCCATAGGTGAGCACTCTGTACAACTCATTGTAAAATAATATTTGCACTATTTATAGGGCACAGGAATGATTTATTAGAAATAGATCTGAAATCAGTAAATATATTTAGGACCAAAGACTTAAAAATCTGAAATTGTACTTCAGGAGAGAGTTGAGTGTGGAGAGGTCAGGAACAGGGTTGGTGGGGATGAAGTGTGAAGGTGGAAGAAAGCAATTGTTCTTTGAAAGTAGATCCTGAAATTATCTTCAACTCGACAAGAAGAAAATGATCCAAACCGAACAGGTATCTAATGTGTAGGAAAATAACTGCAGATGCTGGTACAAATAGAAGGTATCACAAAATGCAGGAGTAACTCAGCGGGTCAGGCAGCATCTCAGGAGAGAAGGAATGGGTGATGTTTCGGGTCGAGACCCTTCTTCAGTCAGGTATCTTTTGTTACTTGACAGAATATTTAATCGGGCCAACAACTTCATACATATTCCTGTTGAAGCCAAGTTTGTACTCACAAATAAAGTAGGGATTACTTAAATTGAAACTAGATTGAGAGACTGAGAGAAGCAGAGAGAACATCCATGACTTACTTCCTTGCAGTATTTAGTGATGGCACTTCCAAGAGGATGTTCACTGCTGGCTTCTGCAGTGCCTACAACTGCAAGCAGTGTCTTCAGAGATAGTTGAGCAATGTTTCCCAGTACCAGAACCCTCATCACCCGAGGAACACCATGGGTAATTGTACCAGTCTTGTCAAACATCACCACTTTTATCTGGGGAGACGATAGTTCGATTCAGTACAGTAAAATAATTAAAGTTCTCAAATGCAGGTTCTCCATTTTTATCAGCTTCAGTTTCCATCATTTTCAAAAAAATATTAAGAAATTGACCAGAATGGACGAAATATTACATTATTTTGTGGTAACTCACTGCGCCCAGACACAGAACACAATGCCCCTGTGACTGTTCAAACTGGACTGTATTTTTAAAAAAATGTGCAGCATTCTGCAAATAGATATCACAAAAGTCAGGATGAATTAGATAGAGTTACAGTCATACAGCACGGAAACAGGCCCTTTGCCCAACTCGTCCTTGCCACATAATGCTCCATCTAAGCTAGTCCTATTTGCCCGCATTTGGACAATATCCCTCCAAACCTTTCCTATCCATGTACTTGTCTAAAGTGTCTTTTAAATGTTGTAATAGTACCTGCCTCAACTACCTTCTGGGGCAGTTCAATCCATATATCCACTGCCCTCTGTGTGAAAAAGTTGTCCCTCAGGTTACTTTAAAATCTTACCCCTCTCCACTTAAACCTATGTCCTCTGGTTCTTGATTCTCCTACTCTAGGTAAAAGATTCTGTGCATTCACCCTACCTATTCCCCTCATGATTTTATACACCTCTATAAGATCACCCCTCTGCCTCCTGCATTCCAAGAAATAAAGTCCTCGTCTGTCTGATGACTAAAGGTGGCAAGAGTTCTTGCGCGATTCCTGGTCTGCAGAAACAGAGGAGATTAAAATTATGGAGTCACAGAGTTACACGGCAGAGAAACAGGCCCTTCAGCCTACTGCATCCATGCCGACCATGGAGCCTATAGGTACTAATCCCATTTGCCTGCGTTAATTCTACATCCCCTATGCTTTTTCATCTGTGTACCTGTCCGATGCCTCTCAAATGTTGTTCCTGTTCTTGCCTTCACCATCTCGTCTGGTAGCTCGTTCCAGATATGTGACAAATTTACACTACAGATCATCTTTAAACCTGCGGTATTTATTCACAAAATGCTGGAGTAACTCAGCAGGTCAGGCAGCATCTCGGGAGAGAAGGAATGGGTGACGTTTCGGGTCGAGACCCTTCTTCAGACTGATGTCAGGGGGGCGGGACAAAGGAAGATATAGGTGGAGACAGGAAGATAGAGGGAGATCTGGGAAGGAGGAGGGGAAGAGAGGGACAGAGGAACCACAAAATGCTGGATGTCCCTCCTTCCCAGATCTCCCTCTATCTTCCTGTCTCACCTATATCCTTCCTTTGTCCCGCCCCCCTGACATCAGTCTGAAGAAGGGTCTCGACCCGAAACGTCACCCATTCCTTCTCTCCCGAGATGCTGCCTGACCTGCTGAGTTACTCCAGCATTTTGTGAATAAATACCTTCGATTTGTACCAGCATCTGCAGTTATTTTCTTATACATCTTTAAACCTGCTACCTATCATCTTAACCTCTGCCCTCTAGATATTGACACTCCTACCAAGGGAAACAGACAGTGGCTATCTACTCTATCCACACATCTCATAGTTGTATATATCTTCATTATGTCATCTCTCACCCACCTTCACTCCAGAGAAAACGGACCTTAATAAAGGCACAAAAAACTAGATGCTGGTTTCCAAAAGTAACATAAACTCCTTGAGTAACTCAGCCAATCAAGCAGCATCTCTGGAACGGACCTAACCTGAAACATCACCTATCCATGTTCTCCAGAGATGCTGCCCAACCCACTGAGTTACTCTAGCACTTTGTGTCTTTTTTTGTAGACTTAACAAAGTATTAACTTAACACAGTAACTAAGTAAAGAATTAGGCAGTCAAATTGGAAATGTATTTGTTAGGAATATGGTTGCAGATGAATGTTTGTTAAGCTGTCTGTATCATACATTTAACCCCTCCACCTTGCAGGTTTTTTTTCAAGAAAAATTTATGTGATCTTTTGACTATAGACAATAGACAATAGACAATAGGTGCAGGAGTAGGCCATTCGGCCCTTCGAGCCAGCACCGCCATTCAATGTGATCATGGCTGATCATTCTCAATCAGTACCCCGTTCCTGCTTTCTCTCCATACCCCCCTGACTCCGCTATCCTTAAGAGCTCTATCTAGCTCTCTCTTGAATGTATTCAGAGAATTGGCCTCCACTACCCTCTGAGGCAGAGAATTCCACAGATTCACAACTCTCTGACTAAAAATGTTTTTCCTCATCTCTGTTCTAAATGGCCTACCCCTTATTCTTAAACTGTGGCCCCTGGTTCTGGACCTTAATGAGGACTATCTGCTCATCAAAATATTCCTTCAAGTCAAAAGTCACGTGCATAGAATTGTCACATGCACTGGCAACGCAATAATGAAATTCTTACTTGCTACAGATTTACAGACCCATTAACAAAATACACACAGATAAAATGTGATAATCAATAATACAATAAATTAATAATCAGTAACACTAGGTAATGGGACCATAACAGTGCAAGACCTTCTTCCCACAATGGAAAAATCAAAGACTAGAGGGCATAACTTTAAGATGAGAGGACAAAATTTAAGAGAGATGTGCAAGTTTTTTTTTTACACAGAGGGTGTGGGGTGCCGAGAACATGCTGCCAGGGGGTGGTGATGGAGGCAGATACGATAGTGACATTGAAGAGGCTTTTGGAAAGGCACACGGATATGCAGGAAATGAAGGGATAAGGATTTTCTGTTCGCCGATAAGAGTTGGTCTTGGTATCATGTTTGGCACAGACACTGTGGGCCGAAGGGCCTGCTCCTCTGCTACACCATTCTATGTTCTAAAACAGATGGCCGTAGCTTTTGCTGGTGAAAACCTATATTACCTTTCATGCTGTTTTTTCTAACTTGGTCACTCTACAGCCACTGACCTTGTGTGCCATCTCCAGCGGTTCTCCACCCTTAATGAGGATGCCATTTTGAGCACCGACCCCTGTTCCCACCATGACAGCCGTCGGAGTGGCCAGTCCCAGCGAGCAGGGGCATGCGATGGACAGAACCGTAATGGAGGTCTGAAACGCGAATCTGACAATCAGCTCAGCTCTGGAGATGTCTGTGTTGTAGCCCTGAGAAAAGAGGAGTCGAGGATGAGACAATATACAGAAGCAGACAATGTCTCATGTTGGCACAATGAGCTAGAGATTCACTCACACAATTCCAACAACAAAACACTGCAAGTGAAACTCAGGGTAACGCAGAGGAAAACACTCCTAGATACCTCAGACCCTGTGTTTCAGACAGAGTTGACATCTCCAGTGCAGCTTCCCCCAGGGTAGAACTTGCCCTGTGCCATTAATGCCAGTTCAGCATGCAGTGGTATCTGCAGCCTCACTGGCGTGGATGGGGGGAATGAGTGTCACAATGAGACTGGTCTCCGTAAAGGTGGGAAGGGGAAGATGTGGCTAGTGGTGGGACACAATATGATCCAGGGTTCTAAAGAGCCCGTCCAGCTGACATAGAGATTTACCTGCATCTCCTCCAACCTTGTCTTTGTATTTGGTGCTCTCAATGTGGCGTTGATAGTAGTGAGACCTAGCCCAGACTAGATGACAACCTTGCTGAACATGTGCTCTGTTCCCTGTCACCATCTGGATATCCTATTTTCCAGCGATATTAATTCTCCTTCCCATTCCTAAACTGTCCTGTCTGTCCTCAGCCTTCTCCACTGGGTGAGGTCAAAAGCAAACCAGAGAAACATCACCTCATCTTCTGCCTGCCTGGGTAGTCTACAACCCAGTGGCATGAACAATGAATTCTCTAATTTTAGGTAAACTGCACCCCTTTATCCCTTTCTCGCTCCTGCTATCTACTACATACCTCTCCCACACCCACTTTATCCTCATACTGGCTACTTGCCCTCTACTCTTTCTATCTGAAGAAGGGTCTCGTCCTGAAACATCGACTGCCCATTCCTCTACAGAGATTATCCTCTGAGTTCCTCCAGCAGTTCTCCTTTTTTTCTGCAAAGTCTAGGGGGGAATTAGGGTAACTAGAGAGAGAATAGAGCCCCTCAGAAAAACAGTGGTCATCTCTATGTGAAGCCACAGGAGATGAGCAGGGTCCTCAATGAGTATTTTTCCTCTGCTTCTAGCAAAGAGAACGACATGACAACTGTAAAACTTGGGGCAGTTAACGAAGATAGACACAGAATACTGGAGTGAAGTTGTCTTGAGGACTGTCCATATTACGGTCGAGGAGGTGACATAGCGTATGAAGGTAGGTAAATCTTTCGGTAAACATTTACCTCCCGGACTTGATCACATGTATCTATGGACACTGGGAAGCGAGAGAAGAAATTGCAGGAGTCCTAACTGAGATATACAAATTATTGTTAGATACAGGTGAGGTGCCGGATGACAAGAGGATGGCTAATCTCGCGCCTGCATTTAATAGGGGATGCAAGGAAAAGCTTGGAAACTATAGACCAACAACTATGGACCAACATTTGTAGTAGGCAGATTACAGGAGAGGATTCTGAAGGATGGGTCTCGACCCGAAACGTCACCCATTCCTTCTCTCCTGAGATGCTGCCTGACCTGCTGAGTTACTCCAGCATTTTGTGAATAAATACCTTCGATTTGTACCAGGATCTGCAGTTATTTTCTTATACATTCTGAAGGATGAGTTACATATGCATTTAAATAGATGGGTTGATTAGGGATGGTGAGCATTTGTTTTGTACGTTGGAATTTGTGTCTTATGAATCTGATTTTGAAGTAGTACCCAAGAAGGATAGCATTTATTTCTAGAGGGCCAGAATATAAACACAAGGATGCAATGCTGAGGCTTTATAAGACATTGGTCAGACTGCATTTTGTATTGTGAGCAGTTTTGGACCCCACATCTGAGGAAGGATATGCTGGCGTTGGAGAGGGTCCAGAGGAGGTTTAAGAGAATTATTTCAGGAACAATTGGTTTAACATATGATGAGTGTTTGAAGGGACTGGTTCTGTACTCACTGGAGTTTAGAAGGATAGGGGGTGCCTTCATTGAAACTTACCGAATAGTGAAAGGCCTGGATAGAGTGAATGTGGAGAGGATGTTTCCACTAATGGGAATAAAGGGACGTATCTTTAGAAAGGAGGAATTTCTTTAGTCAGAGGATGGTGAATCTGCGGAAATAATTGCCACAGACGGCGGTGGAGGCCGTCAATGGATATTTTTAATGCGGAGATTGACAGATTCTTGATAAGTAAGGGTGTCAGGGGTTATGGGGCAAAGGCACAAGAATGGGGTTGAGAGGGAAAGATAGATCAGTCATTATTGATGGCCCAAGTGGCCTAATTCTGCTCCTAGAATGTATGAACTTATGAAGGTTGATGAGGACAAAGCCGTAGACATTCTCTATATGGACGTTAGCGAGTCATTTGATAAGGTTCCAGATGGTAGGCTGCTCTGGGAGATTAGATAGCACAGGATCCAGGAAGAGATGGCTAACTAGATACAGAATTGGCTTCATGGTAGGAAGGAGAGGATACTGGTGGAAATTTGTTTTTTGGACTGGAGGCCTGTGACCATTGGTTTGCCTCAGGGACACATTACCATTGTCATCTATGTGAACTATTTGGGTGAGAATGTACAAGGCATGATTAGCAAGTTTGCAGATGATACTAGGTGGTATTGTTATGAGTGAAGATGTTTATCAAAAATTACAGAGGAAACTTGATCAGCTAGGCAAGTGGATCGAGGAATGGGAAATAGAGTTTAATTCAGATAAGTGAGTGGTAGTGTCATACATCATGGAAACAGGCCCTTCGGCCCACTTACCCATGTCGACCAAGATGCCCCATCCAAACTAGTCCCACCTTTAGACCATATCTCTCTAAACTGTTCTTATCCATGTCCCTGTCCATATATATTTTTAATGTTATTATTGTACCACCCTCAACTACCTCCTCTGACAGTTTGTTCCATGTACCTACCACCCTTTGTGTAAAAAAGTTGCCGCTTTAGGAAAGTTAAAAATAAATTATTCCATTCCCCAAATGTGCTTGAAGCTAGCTTCTTTACTGGGTTGCATTTTCTTGGATTAACAAGGAGTCCCAGTGAAGAATGCATTGTTTGAAGGTTTTACAGGAAGGCGGCATCTACTTTACCCTGGCATTAAAACAAGGCATGATCAGGGCTGGACACACAGTGACATATATCGCAGGTGCATACCGACAGGTGTGTCTTCATGATGTTGAAGTCAACATAACCAATGACAATCCAGGTAATGAGCGTAACCACAGAAATGACAACAATCAAAGGGACAAAATATCCACTCAATTTATCTGCGAGTTGCTGAATTGGAGCCTGCGAAAATTATAAAAATGAAATATAAATTAAATTATATTTTCAGGTTAAAAATATATTACTTCACACATCCACAACAATCATGGGGTTGCTTTTACCCTGCTCTCTTTCTCTGTCAGTTTTGTAATTTGTGCCAAATGAAACAAGGGCTTTAATAATTAGAAGGCTATGGGCCAAATGCAGGCAAATGGGACTAGCCTAGTATGCCAACTTGGTCAGCATGGACAAGATGCGCTGAAGGACCTGTTTCTGTGATCTATGGCTCTAATTAACGCAATACTGAAACATCAAAAGAATTTTGAGTCCCAAATACAGTTGTTTAAACTGCTCATCTCTTCTAGAATTATCTTAAACAAAATCCTTACTATAAATAACCCCGTGCGTTTTAATCAATAGTTAGTTTTAAATGACTCACACAGACAGGAACAAAATGTTATTTAAGATTTGTCACGTATTCTAATTCTCCCAAGCTATGTAACTAGAGTTGAACATTAGAATGAATGAAGATCCAACACTTAAAACTGGTATGAGTCACGTACACATGGTGCATTCAGGTTTGAATATCAACAGACAATTGTGATTTCATTGTAATAATTCTGGATTTGAATACTTTGAACAATATCATATCATATCATCATATCATATATATACAGCCGGAAACAGGCCTTTTCGGCCCTCCAAGTCCGTGCCGCCCAGTGATCCCCGTACATTAACACTATCCTACACCCACTAGGGACAATTTTTTACAGGATTTTTCTCTGATAGAAATGTCAGCACTGCAGATGCTATCTCAGGCTAAAGTACTTAATTCAGATTAATTAAGTAGATTGTACGGTTGTACAAAGTCGTTAAGTAAATCGTTGCAGTTGTATAAGAAGTTGGTGAGGCCACATTTAGAATATTGTGTTCAGTTCTGGGCACCATGTTATAGGAAAGATGTTGTCAAGCTGGAAAGGGTACAGAGAAGATTTATGAGGATATTGCTAGGACAAGACGGTCTGAGCTATAGGTTGAGTCAGCTGGGATACTCTTCACTGGAGCGCAGGAGGATGAAGGGTGATCATATAGAGATGTATCAAATCATGAAAGGAATAGATTGGGTAGATGCTCTCTTGCCCAGAGTCGGTGAATCTAGGACCAGAGGACATAGGTTTAAGGTGAAGGGAAAAAGATTTTATAGGAATCTGAGGGGTAACTTTTTCACACAAAGGGTGGTGGGTGTGTGGAACAAGCTGCCAGAGGAGGTAGTTGAGGCAGGGACAACGAAACAGTTAGACAGGTACACGCATAGGACAGGTTTGGAGGGATATGGGCCAAATGCAGGCAGGTGGGAATAGTGTATAGCTGGGACATGTTGGGCTGAAGGGCCTGTTTCCATGCTATATCACTCTATGACTCTATGATTCTATGGTATACTATAAAAACAAACACCACTTCCGACTCTCATAATTGTTATGGCTATGGCGGCGCGGGCACATCGCGTCGCCCTGTGTCTCACCAGAATCTGCGATTTTATAGTAATTTGCTTATTTGCCTCATGTCTGTTCACACGGAATAGTCTTGCACACTTATCATACAACCGACAGGAGCTTTTAAACATCGGTTCCTGCATCGGTTCCTGCAACTATGACAACTTTTAAGGCGAACTCCATTTCGCTCCTGAACTGGCCTGGTCAGCAGAGCGTACCAAGCCAGCTCGGCCGACTGGAAGCACCCATAGACGGCGCAGCGAACGTAAACACCGCCGTGGATGCCGAGGTGGCTTAAAGGCTAGGCTAGAGCTAACTCCACACAGGCCATCAATTCCTAGCCTTTTCCTTGCCAATGTACGATCATTGGCGAACAAAATGGACGAACTCCGGCTGGGAATTACCTCCCACAATTGGATTAAGGACTGCAACATCATGATTTTCACGGAAACATGGCTTAACAACGACGTTCCTGATAGCGCTATTGAGCTAACGGGGCGTCATATACTCCGAGCGGACAGAACAACTGACTCCGGTAAGACCAGAGTCTGTGCATCTATGTAAACAAAACTTGGTGCACGGACACTACCATCATCGAGAGTCACTGCTCAGTTAACCTAGAGTTTCTCATGGTCAAATGCAGACCGTTTTATCTGCCCAGAGAGTTTACATCTACTGTTGTGACTGCAGCCTATATTCCTCCGGATGCTAATACTAAGCTTGCAATGAAAGACCTGCATACTGCCATAAGTAAACAACAGACACACAATCCTGAGGCAGCCTTCATTGTTGCGGGTGACTTTAATCACTCCAACTTGAAGACTGTACGCCCCAAATTCCATCAACATGTCTCCTGCGCCACTAGAGTAGATAAGATACTGGACAAAGTTTATGCAAACATGGCTGAGGCCTACAAAGCTGTCCCCCTCCCCCACCTTGGTCTGTCTGATCACCTCTCATTGTTCCTGCTCCCTAAGTACTCCCCACTCATCAGACGTGTGAAACCCACAGTGAGGACAGTTAAAGTTTGGTCAGACGAAGCGGACTTCTCACTTCAGCAGCGTTTTGGAAACGCTGACTGGAGTGTGTTTGCAGCTCAGGCCACCCTTGACTCCCACACGGACATTGACTCTTATACCTCCTCCGTTCTGGATTTTATCAATTCCACCATTAACAGTGTCACCACCCTCAAACAGATTACCATATTCCCGAATCAGAAGCCATGGATGAATAGTGAGGTCAGACTACTGCTGAAAGCACGTGACACCGCTTTCAGGTCAGGTGAGGCTCGGGCCTACAGTTCTTCCAGGGCTAACCTGAAGAGGGGCATCAAGAAGGCCAAGCACAGCTACAAGCTAAAGATCGAGGAGCATTTCAAGAACAACTCCGACTCCCGACGCGTGTGGCAAGGCATCCAGGCCATCACGGATTACAAACCCACCAACTCGATCCCCACATCCTGCGACGCCTCCTTCCTTGAGGAGCTTAATCACTTTTATGGCCGCTTTGACAGGGACAATCAAGAGGTGGCCATCAAGGCTGTGCTCCCTGCTGATCATCAGCACCTCACACTCACCCCCACCGACGTGTGTACGGCAGTGAGCAGGATTAATGCACGGAAGGCTGCTGGCCCTGATGGTATCCCCGGGCGCGTCCTCAGGGTCTGTGCTGCGCAGCTGACAGATGTTTGGACTGACATCTTCAACTTGTCACTTGCCCAAGCAGCTGTCCCTACGAGTCTTAAAACCACCTCCATCGTGCCGGTGCCAAACCACTCCACTGCAGCGAGCCTCGACAACTTCCGCCCAGTTGCACTTACTCCCATCATCACTAAGTGCTTCGAGAGGCTGGTCTTGGCACACCTCATAGGCTGCCTACCTCCCACACTGGACCCCTATCAGTTCACCTACCGCCAGAACAGGAGTACGGAGGATGCCATCTCCACGGCACTTCACTCCGCCCTCTCCCACCTTGACAACAGAGACACCTACGTGAGAATGCTGTTTATCGATTTCAGCTCAGCATTCAACACCATCATCCCTTCCAAACTGATTGCCAAACTCAATGACCTGAGCATCAACCCCTCCCTCTGCAATTGGATATTGGACTTTCTAACCAACAGACCCCAGTCTGTTAGATTAGACAATGACACCTCCTCAACCATCACCCTGAACACCGGCGTTCCACAGGGCTGTGTGCTGAGCTCTCTCCTCGACTCCCTTTTCATCTACAACTGCACACCTGTACATGGTTCTAACACCATTATTAAGTTTGCAGATGATACAACGGTGATTGGCCTCATCAGCGACAACGATGAGTTGGCCTATAGGGAGGAGGTCCAGCTACTTGCAACGTGGTGCGCTGACAACAACCTGGTCCTTAACACCAAGAAGACCAAGGAGCTCATTGTGGACTACAGAAGGACTAGGGATGGTACGCACACCCCCATCCATATTAATGGGATGGAGGTGGAGCGTGTTTCCAGCTTCAGGTTCTTGGGTGTCAACATTTCTGATGACCTCTCTTGGACCCACAATACCTCAACACTGATCAAGAAGGCTCACCAGCGTCTCTTCTTCCTGAGGAGACTAAAGAAGGTCCATCTGTCTCCTCAGATTCTGGTGAACTTCTACCGCTGCACTATCGAGAGCATCCTTACCAACTGTATCACAGTATGGTATGGCAACTGCTCTGTCTCCAACCGGAAAGCACTGCAGAGGGTGGTGAAAACTTCCCAACGCATCACCGGTTCCTCACTCCCCTCATTTGAGTCTATCCAGAGTAGGCGATGTCTGCAAAGGGCGCGCTGCATCGTCAAGGACAGCTCTCACCCCAACCACAGATTGTTTACCCTCCTCCCATCTGGGAGGCGCTACAGGTCTTTCGGTTCCCGGACCTGCAGGTTCAGGAACAGCTTCTTTCCTGCGGTCGTTACCTTACTTAACTCTGCGCTTCGGTGATTGCTGCCATCCCCCTCCCCCCCCCCCCCTCGGGCACTCCTCCCATCAGTGACTGATCTCGCTCACCAGAATTTCCACTACCCCTACTGAATTACTGTATATATTATATGTTTTACTATTCCATCGCCTGCACTCTGGTTAAGATGCTAACTGCATTTCGTTGTCTCTGTACTTGTACACTGCACAATGACAATAAAGTTTGTATTGTATTGTATAATTAGTTACTTAGAAAACAGAACATTACAAACACAAAAAGCTGGAGGTGACGTTTCGGGTCAAGACCCTTCACACCGACAGTCAAGGGAAAGGGAAACAAGAGATATAGACGGTGATATAGAGAGATATGGATCAAATGAATGAAAGACGTGCAAAAAAAGCACATTTCCCCCTTAAATTCGACTTCCCAAAGTTTAACACCTTACACTTGCTAAGATTAAACACCATCTGCCATTTCTGTAGCTGATCTACATTCCGCTATATATTTTGACAGCCTTCCTCACTGTCCTTGACCCCAGCAATCTTGGTGTCGTCTGCAAACTTACTAACCAGCCCATCTACATTTATATCCAAGTCATTTATATAGATCACAAGCAACAGAGTTTGCAGCACAGATCCTGACAGCGCTCCACTGCTCACAGACCTCCAGCCTGCTGCTATACTGTATCGGGTATACTCTGGTTATTCTACTTGCATCAAGGAAAGAGATGGGAAATTTAACTGAGGTGTGCAGTTATGACCGGGTGACAGACAAGTTAACAACCAGCAAACATAACGACTTGGATGACCTTTCACCCAAGAGTGGTGGGTGCCTGAAAATCACTGCCTGAATCAGTGGTGTAGTTTGCAAGCCTCACCACTTTACTAGAAATGAAAATTGACAAGGATTTGCAGATCAACCTCACAGTTGTGAAGGTGAAAATTATCACCAGAGGCTCCCTTTGATTTAGATAACCTCTTGGTTGGCGTGGATGAGTTAAGCCGAAGGGCCCATTTCCGAGTTTGCAAAAATTACTTTGTTATGGCCGGTATCAATGGAAGCCAATGATGGCACTCTGCTTTAAAATTATATTATAATTGTATAAAAATAATATAGCACAAAATAGAATCAGCAAATGTTGAGAACACAGAGTAGATGAGGCAGAGTTAATGTTGCAGGTTGACCACTGATCTGTATATGAATGAATGAATGAATGAATGAATGAATGAATGAATGAATGAATGAATGAATAAGTTTATTGGCCAAGTATGCACATATACAAGGAATGTGTCTTGGTGCTCCGCTCACAAATGACAACACAAACATACAGTAAACAATTACGAATAAAGCATAAAACATTAAGAATACAACATTACAGTTTAAGCATGTGAGCGAAATAAACCAGAGCAAAAAGAGACTACAGACTTTTGGTTATTGAGTAGAGCTACTACTTGTGGAAATTTACTCTGCTTTTCTTTCCAATTCGCTGCTGATCCTGACCATTTCCACCTGTTCCTAGTTGTATTTCAGGTTTGTGTCATAGTCATACAGTGCGGCAACAGGCTCTTCAGACCAACTTGTTCATACCTACCAAAATGCCCCTTCTAAGCTAGTTCCACCTGCCCGCGTTTGGCCCGCGTTTGGCCCGTGTCCCTCTAAACCTTTCCGATCCATGTACCTGTCCGAGTGCCTTTTAAATGGTTATTGTACCTGCCTCAATTACCTCCTCTGACAGCTTATTCCATAAAGACACCAACATCAGTGTTAAAAACCTGCCCCCTAAATCTCCTCTCTCACCTTAAATCCTTGTCGTTGATCCTATGTTCTCGATTCCCCTATCCAGGCCCACACCCCTCTAAATATTTCCTAACAGTGACTGTGGTATTTTACTTTTATATTTTAATTACAGAGTTTTGCTC
The DNA here is from genome assembly GCF_053455715.1 of Rhinoraja longicauda. Lineage (NCBI taxonomy): Eukaryota > Metazoa > Chordata > Chondrichthyes > Rajiformes > Arhynchobatidae > Rhinoraja > Rhinoraja longicauda. The sequence continues at coordinate 73,526,385 of NC_135959.1, read as the reverse complement.
CACGTGAATAGGCCTGTCCGTGTGCTGTACTGTTCTGTGTTCTACGTTAATGGCTTTCCAATTCCCTTTGTTGATGAATGCAGAAATACAACTGGACATTAATTGGATAACGCAGCGGTGGCAAATTTACCTTTGATGTCTGTGCTTCTTCTACTAGTTTGACAATCTGTGACAATGTTGTGTCTGAACCAACATGGGTTGCTCGAATCAACAGAGTTCCTTGTGCATTAATAGAACCAGCAATCACTATACTTCCTGGTCTTTTCACAACTGGCATGGGCTCTCCTGAAACAGACAGCAAATTAATTGTGCACAGGTAGTTCAACACGCTCACATTTTAGCTTTAGAGTTAAACAACCAGTGAAAACAGTAACACAAACTGGGCTGGACAAACGTCAGTTTTACATTGATCTGCTTGTCAAGAAACAACAAGAACATCCAAAAGTTGGAGCAAATCCATGAGCACAAGGTATCAAGAGTCAAGAATGTTTAACTGTCACATTCATTGCAAATTCTGACTCAGAGAGCACAGGTTATCCAGAGCAACAGATAATTAATTGTAAATGTATTGTGTTGTGTTAATGATCCCGTCAAGCTGCAGCAAGTAAGAATTTCATTGTTCGAATTCTGCAGCTTTACAGGTCCATTAGTGCAAAACAATGTACAATAAATTATCAGTTGCTCTAAACTAGGGCCACAAAAGTGCAAGCCACAGTACGTAGTTCTGAATAAAGATCGTAGACACGAGGGACCTGGCTGCAGAACAGAGAGACTGAAGGGTACAGGTATACAGCTCCCTGAGATTTATGACCAAAGGCAGAGGAGCAGAATTAGGCCATTCGGCCCAATGAGTCTACTCAGCTGTGCAACATGGCCGCTATATTTTTCCCTCTCAACTCAAATTTCCTGCCTTCTCCCTGTAACCTTTGACACCCTTACTAATCAAGAACCTGTCAATCTCCACTTTAAAAAATACCCAGTGATGGCCTCCACAGTCAGCTGTGGCAATGAATTCCAGATTCACAACCCTCTGCCTAAAGAAATTCCTCCTTATCTCCATTACAAAAGTACGTCCTTTTATTCTGAGGCTGCATTCTCTGGTTCTAGTCTCTCCCATTACTGGAAACATCTTTTCTGCATCCACTCTATCCAAGCCTTTCATTATCCAGTAAGTTTCAATGAGGTCCCCCCTCATCCTTCTAAACTCCAGCTAGTACTGGCCCAGAGTTGTCAAATGGTCCTCATACGTTAACCCAATCATCCCCGGATCATTCTCATAAACCTCCTCTGGACCCTCTCCTATGCCAGCACATCCTTCCTCAGCTGAGGCCCAAAACTGCTCACAATATTCCAAATGTGGCCTCACCAGCACCTCAGCACTACGTCCTTGCTTTTTTATTCTAGTACCAACAAAATGAATGCTAGCATTGCATTTGTCTTCCTTACCACCAGTTCAACATGCAAATAAACCTTTTGGGAATCCTGCACCAGCACTCCCAAGTCCCTTTGCACCACCGATTTCTGAATCCTCTCCCCATTTAGAAAATAGTGTACGCCTTTATCCCTTCTACCAAAATGCATGGCCGCTCACTTTGCTACACTACTACATCTGCCACTTTTTGCCCACTCTCCTAACCTTCTGCAGAGTCCCTGCTTCCTCAACACTACCTGCCTTTACCAGCTATTGACACGGGTAAACAAGGTGGTGATGTAGACATGGGTCATACTTGCCTTCATCAGACAGGGCACTGAGAAGCAGAATTGCGGCAACTGTACATGATGTTGGTGAGATCACACCCAGAACATCACACCACACTGAAGGAGACAGGATAGGGCCTTGAACTTGTTCTGAGAATCAAAATCCTGCTGCATCGCCAAAGCTGGTGGCGTACCTTTGATGTTGATGCATCGTTAGGACACGCTTCCTTCCAGGGGGAGGGACTGAGTTGTGCAACTAATTGAGGTGAGAGTCTGCTTTGGGCTGCCACAGCGCACACTAGTCAAAATTGAACCAACAATCTTGGATTTATTTTAGCAAAGAGCATCACAGATAACGAGCTGGCAACACACGGGACAATGCACCAAACATACCTGTAATCAGAGACTCATCTGCCATAGAGGTACCTTCCACGACTTTCCCATCAACAGGAAACTTGCCTCCTGGAACGATCTTTATAATATCACCTCTCTGAACTAGATCCACACCTACCTGCTCCTCACTGAGAAAAGGCAAAGTCAAAGAGGATAGGTTCATGTAAACAGAGGTTGTGATATAAATATTGTAATTGTAGGAAAATAACTGCAGATGGTACAAATCGATGGTGCTGGTACAAATCGAAGGTATTTATTCACAAAATGCTGGAGTAACTCAGCAGGTCAGGCCGCATCTCAGGAGAGAAGGAATGGGTGACGTTTCGGGTCGAGGCCCTTCTTCAGACTGATCAAGAGTCTGAAGAAGGGTCTTGACCCGAAACGTCACCCATTCCTTCTCTCCTGAGATGCTGCCTGACCTGCTGTGTTACTCTAGCATCTTGTGAATAAATATTGTCATTCCTCATCTCCGACACTAAATGCAAAGGTTTTGTAGATGAGAACCAATGGCTATTATAACCTATTGTACAGATTTAATCAGACACACAAGAAACTGCAGATCCTGGAACATTGAGCAAAACACAAAGTGCTGGAGGAACTCAACGGACCAGGCAGCATCTGTGGTGAGAATGGACAGATGACATTTCGGGCTGATGGAGTCCCCCCTACTCCAGCAGTTGGAAGAAGGGTCCCGTCCCAATAACATAGTCTGTCCATAATGACGTTATCCATTAACTAAGCACAATTAATGAACACATGTTAGATGTGCCGGTACATAGTACTGGGACGTACCATCATAAAAACCACTGCTCTCAACCAAGCAGCAAAACAAAACAGTAGAACTAGAAGATGTCATCATTCACGGAGGGCCCAGACTTGTCTGACGTACAGAAAAAAAAAGTCTGCCTCTAAATCTCCAGAGATTTCCAGCATTCCTAAAGTCTATTAATGTGAAACTTGTGCATTTACATTCCTGCCCCACTTTCAATTTCTGGATGAAAGTTAAAATACAAAAAACACCACAAATGTCACGGGAACAAGCACCTGCAGCAACTTGTCGATAATATCAGCTGATAATTGATACAACAGTCATTTTCATTTACTAACTCGACTAGTGTGCCTGTAAAGTTATTATTAGTCTTCCATCAAAGAGAATTAGTTTCCACTGAAGTACTCTAATCAAGTAACTTTCAAAGTAATGGATAAATCATTATTGTCAATGTCCCTCCGCAGATGCTGCCTGACCCACTGAGTATTTTGCATGAAACATCTTGTTGATTGGATTTCGAATGAGAGAATGACAAGGCTCTTAATCAGGCCTAGAGATGCGACGGTAATTCCACATTATAGTGGAAGATATTGAGTCTGGAGTTTTGCAAGCCCTGTGGTCATTAGGTGTGAGGAAACCTGTACAACTGGTCAACATCTCCCATCGCACGTCAGCCACTCAGTCAGGCCAACAGAGCTCAGGAGCAGCTGGAAAGAGTGCAGAGAGGATTTACGTGACTAGGACTAGATGCTCTGAGGTATAGGGAGAGGTTGGGTAGGCTAGGACTTTATTTCTTGGAGCACAGGAGGCGATCTTATAGAACTGTATAACATCATGAGGAGAATAGATAGGGTGAATGTACAATTTTTTTCCCCAGAGTAGAGAAATCAAGAACCAGAGGGAGTAGACTTAAAGTGAAGGGGAATCAGAGGGGCACGTTTTCTACAGAGAGGGAGTGGGTATATGGAGTGGGCAGCCAGAGGAGGTAGTTGAACTAGGTACAATAACAGCATTTAAATGACATTGGATAGGAAAGCTTTAGAAGGATATGGGCCAAACGTAGGGGGGGGGGGGGGCGGTGGGGGTGAGTGGGGGGGGGGGGGGGGGTAGGACTAGTGTAGATGGGACATCTTGGTCATCATTGGCAAGTTGGGCCAAAGGGCCTGCTTCTATTCTGTATGACTCTATGACCAAGTTGACAATCCTCTGTATGTGGAGAGAGGAGTAAAAAATGAAAAAAAGATTTTAAAAGTCTCTAGCATAATGGACTGTAGTGTGGACCAGAGGCTGCAGCAATAGGTTGAATTGAATTGGCAATTTACCCCAGTATCAAGTTGTCTAGTCCCAGTGTTACCACCGTGGCCTCCGTAGCTTGAAGTGAGAGCAACTTTGCCAGTGCTTCTGAAGTCTTACTCTGCAACAAAAATAATCGGTTACAGATCGGAGAAGTCACTCCCATCCTGTTCTCTTCTCCCCCTTCCATTTCATCCTCGTCTCCGCTCCCAATTCCCTGCTGAGCTCTCTGAATTCCTCGTCCTTTAACACTTATTTGTCCAATGTCTCAGGGCAACCCAAGTTCGGCAGTGAATAGACAATAGGTGCAGGAGGAGGCCATTCGGCCCTTCGAGCCAGCACTGCCATTCAATGTGATCATGGCTGATCATTCTCAATCAGTACCCCGTTCCTGCCTTCTCCCCATACCCCCTGACTCCGCTATCCTTAAGAGCTCTATCTAGCTCTCTCTTGAATACTCTGACTGATCCCCATTTCATTTTGTCCCATTGCTATCACTCTATACTCCTGTCTCAAGTAAGTTCCCAACTCTAGGCAGCAAAGGTTTATATTTGTAATACATAAAATAGTACACTCATACAGCATGGAAACAGGCCCTTCAGTCCAACTCATCCATGTCGACCAAGATGACCCATCTACACTAGTCCCATTCGCCTGCATTTGTCCCATATTCCTTTAAATCATTCCTCTCCATGTACTAAACCTTTTGTCTCCATGTAAGATCTCCAGTGCATTATATAGGTTGGACATGCTGCTGCACCAATATGTCCAATCAAACAGTAATAGTGATTACTTTCCAAAAGTGTGAACAAATGTTTGTGCATCACTCTGTTGGTGTGCTCATATGGCCAGGAAATAAGAACAGTCTGAAGTCCATAGAATGTGTGGATTCAGAAAAAAAGGAAAGAAGCAGGAATTTAAAAGAATCAGTTAGAAACGAGGAGTGAAAATTAAGCCTTTTATATTACCCTAGACAAAGTGGACCCCTCCTGCATTAGTGACCTCTCCTGCATTAGTGCAGCACCCTGTCCTCCCCCCCTCCCCTCTCTCCTCAACCTCCCCCTCCCCTCTCCCTTATCCCCACTCCCCCCTCCCTCCTCCCCTCCCCCTCCCCTCCTTTTAAACTTTAAAATGTGAATAACTTTTAAAATATAACACCAATTTCAATGAAACTACTTGCATTATCACTAAAGTGACAATGGTGAGTAAGGCGGGCCTAAAATTGCCGTGCTATCGTGTACCGTTTTGGCTGAAGTTCAGTCACAAACAAGATAACAAACGAGAGTTTTAGTATATAGATATTAACGAACAATTAAGTATTAAAAATAATGTCACCATAAAGCATCCAAGTGAATAATCACCTTTGCAATATGCTCTAGCCATCTCCCCAAGGCAATGAAGACAAACAGCATTGGTGGAGTATCGAAGAAAGTCACTGGGCTTTGCTCTGCCTTTTCTGCCATGGCCACAATCAGTATTATACAGGAGTACAGATATGCCACTGTAGTGGCCAGAACGATCAGCACATCCATACTGGCAGCTTTGTGCTTCAGAGACTTGTAGGCTTGAACGTAGAAGTACCGTCCTCCAATAAACTTTAAAAATATATATTAATTAGCCCAATTAAATGTATGGAATATAAGACCCAAAATTACTCAAAGAATAATCATCTCTCGGCAACATGTTATTCTAAGAGTTTCAATTAGTGCTGAGATATTCCTGGGTAATTTATGACTTGATACACAAACGTCTTCTCACAGGGTAAATGAGATTTTTTACATCAAGCAGCTCCAATTGTTGGCAAGATATTGGTTATTGAAGGCTCTGAGGAATCCTAGAATAGCCCAACATTAGTTTAAATAGTTCAACAGAAATCCCCAACCAACACAAATCAAGATTATTGACATCACTGCCTCTAACATACTAACAATCTGGCATGACCCAGACTCTTGAGTAAAGTTTAGTAAATAAATTAAATATAATGAAATAACTTTACACTTTATGATGAAAATGTCATCAGTGAATTACATCTTATATTTGATATATTTTTGATTGAGAAATTATGATGAAGATATTGGCCCCTTAAATTATAATGAAGCCTCATTAAAACATAGTCCCACAGTCAGGGAGAAAGATTTTCATTTACTGCACAGATTATTGTGATCATCAACTAAATTAAAACATTTCAAGGCATGATGATTTGCAAACTTCATCTGAATATCTCTCTGCTTGTGCATATCCTAATAGTCCTAGTGTTAAATGAGGGTCAAAAATAAAACAGGATATGAGAAAAATTAGACCCTCTCTTATTTCGCTAGTTCCAGGAACGATTAGAGATAAAACATTGTCAGGTAGAAACATTATGAGAACTGAAGAGGTATTTTGATTTCTCCTTTACGTTTTGGAATATGGAGGAATATGGATCATGTACAGGCAGAGGACTTTAGTTTAACTTGGTATCATGTGTGGCACATACATTGTGAGCTGAAGGGCCTGTTCCTGTACTGTACTGTTCTATGTTCTACTGCATCCAAGACCAATATCTCCATTTTAATCCAATATCTTCAGTACAATTCCTTGTTTGGTGGTTTATCAGATACTGAAGCACTGTGCCACTCAGTCTCAGCCGAACATAACAGAATAGAATGTCCCACCACAAAACCAGAGGTCAGGTCAAGCAGATCAATATCAACATTTCCTTCATTTACTTTGGAGAAATCATAGAGTTAGACAGCAGGCCCTTCAACCCAACATCCAAACTGACCAAGGTGCCCCATCTAAGCGAGTCCCATTTGCCCATGTTTAGCCTCTATCCCACTAAACCTTTCCTGTCCCTGTACCTGTCCCAGTGTCCTTTAATTGTTGTTATAGTACCTGCCTCTCTGGCACCTTGTGCCATATACCCATCACCCTCTGTGTGAAAAAGTTGCCCCTCAGGTTCCTGTTAAATCTTTCCCCCTCTCAAACCTATGTCCTCTGATACTCGATTCCCCTAGCCATGGAAAAAGACTGTGTTCATTCACTCTATCTAGTCCCATCATGGTTTTATACACCTCTATATATCACACCTAGGCTTCCTGCACTCCAGCAAATAATGTCCTGGCCTGCACAACCACTCCTTACATCTTAATCTCAGAGTAATGCAGCTGCCATTTGAAACATTTCACAAAAGTGGAGATAGGGGTGCTGAATGAAGACCTTTTGTGATTGAACTGGGCAGAAAGTTTATTTTGAACAACTGAATTCCTGTCCTACACTAATATGTTATTCACCTTCAACATGATTGGCCATGAGAGGGAAAAATAGATCAGCCATGATAGAATGGCAGACCAGACATGGTGGGCTGAATGGCCTAATTCTGCTCCCATGTCTTATGACTTTACTACATCTGGATGTTGTGTCAAATTTTAAATTCCCACACACCTGAACTGGAGTACAGAGAATAAAGAAAGCCAGGTTCAGGATGGATAAACCGGGGAGGACGTTCTGTTCCGGTGGCATGGAGCCGCTGCGTTTGTCCATCACTATCATGTACATCATGAGTCCAAAGACCGGGATGCCAAAGACAAGACTGAATAAGAAAGACTTCCTCCACCTGAAACGGCCACAGGAACAAAAATAGAATCATTCACACCAAACCAAAATGTCCTATGTCTATTAAATATATTATTAACAGGCTTACTGCTTAATTTCCTCTTTATGTTCCAGATTGTGCACGGCTGTATCTCTTTTGACTAACGATGCTCCAAATCCGAGTCCCTGTAATGGAAAAGTTTCAGTGTAGCCATAGAGTCACACAACATGGAAACAGGCCTTTCAGCCCAACTCATCCATGCCAACCAAGGTGCCCCATCTAAGCTAATCCTACCTGTCCACACCTGGCCCATATCCCTCTAATCTTTTCCTATCCATGTACCCGACAAATACCTTATAAATGTTATTATAGCTGCTTCAAATACCTCCTCTGGCAGCTCGTCCCATATACCAACCACCCTCTGTGTGAAAAAGTTTCCCCTCAGGTTCTTATTAAATCTTTCCCCTGTGCATTCCACCTATCTATTCCCCTCGTGATTTTATACACCTCAGCCTATTGCGCTCCAAGGAATAAGTGCTAGCCTGCCCAACCTCTTTCTATAACTCAAGCCCTCAAGTCCTGGCAACATGCTCATAAATCTCTGCACTCTTTGCAGCTTAATGACATCCTTCCGAAAGCAGTGACCAAAACTGAACATAGTACTGCAATCCTCCAGTAGATGGGGTCCCTTAAAGGGCAGCTAGGGGCACAGATCTAAGGAAGTCTGCTTCTCCTTGTACACCATCCTGAGAGTCAGATGGCAAAGATAATGTACATGGCTGACTGCCTCCATCGTTGGACCATGTCTAGATGAAGCAGGATGTTAGCTTGCCCTTCCAATTTCTCAGGCAGAGAGAATATGCCACCATAAACCATCATTTTGCAAAGGCCCTGGATCGACAAGGTATTCAGAAACCAAATAAAGCTGATGAGGAATGTACTAATCATAATAATATGTTACCATAATGAAACAATTAAACATGAATGAGACAAAACCAGAGATTGAATAGATCACAGAAGCCAAGCGAACTCTGCAGGAAAATGTAAAAGGTACAATTGAGTATTGTGAGCAAAATAAAGTGAAGTTGAAACCACAAATCTTTGGTAACTATTTTCTGAATGATGAAATATTCTAGAAGAACCTCATTCCTTGTCCTTGCTCTTTAAGATCTTAAATATGGCAGAGGCAACTATAGTGAGACAAAAATTATGTCTTCCTTCAAAACTAAATGTTGGAGGAACTCAGCGGGTCAGGCAGCATGTGGAGCGAATGGACAGGCAACATTTCATGTTGAGATCCTTCTGCAGACCGAAGAAACCTCATCTGTCCATTCTCTCCACAGACACTGCCTGACCAGCTGAATTCCACCAGCACTTTGTGTTCTGCTCATGATTCCAGCACCTGCAGTTTCTGGTGTCTCCTAATATGTCTTCCCTACTGAGAAAGTTAGTGGAAAGGAAATGGCTCCCTCAGTGGCTGAGGCTAAAGTTGGCATCATTGTGAGGAAGGAAAGAAACATTGGGAAAAGAAGGGAGGACAGTGAAGTGATGGCTGGTGTACGGGGAGTGAAGGACAAATGAATGAGAGAAAGATATGAAGAGGGTTGAAAGCAGCAACGCACAGGCCTTGTTGACAGAGTAGATGGGTTGGAGTCACCAATCACCCACGATATCTTTGTGCTTCCCACACACAAACTATGCAATGTGTACAAGGTGAAAAAAGACACCAAATGCTGGAGTAACTAAGTGGGTCGAGCAGCATCTCTGGAGAACATGGAAAGGAGAACTTCCAGGCACCCACTGCCCTCAGGGTATAAACACTGCCCCATACATATCCTTCAGACCATGGTTTGAACAAGACAGTTCCAAAAGGCAGACAGCAGGAAGAGCAGAGTGAAGGGGAAGACCTAGAGAGGAGTGGGGGCATCAGTGAGAGACAGAGAAAGCAGCAGGATTCAAGGCAGTGAAGCGATGGAGGGAAAGGCAGTGAGGCATTGTCATTATTGTGCACAGATGGGGTTGGGAACAGAACTGAACTGCCATCAGTGTGGCTTCATAGCAGCTCCAGGCTTTCCCGCATTACGTAGGAGAGAAGTAAAGCTAAACTGCACCACAGGCAGGAGGCAATCAATGTCCAAGATCTTTGTCAACATGTTGGACCGACCTGGATCATCCTGATAACGTCCCGTGGACCCAGCAGTTCCAGGTCCAGCGTGACGTGGGCTCTGCTGGTGGCCAGGGCCACTGACACGTACAAAACACCCTCCACTCTCGTCAACTTGGACTCAATGTTGTGGGCACAAGAAGCACTAGTCATTCCTGTAATCTAAAGGTAGAGATTAATGGCGTCAATATTATTGTTGTATGTCCTGAAACAGAGCAATGAAATTCTTGCTTCTAGCAGCACAGCAGGTTTGTTAACATAGTACTCAGTAGATGCGACGAGAAGTTTAATATATGTATATATATATTAAAAAAACATAGTGTAAAGACAAAAACAAAGCCCCAAGGCCCTAGTGCAATCAAGGCAATTCGTAGTTCAGAGTTTAGTTGGAATTCGGGGTTTAGTTGGATCCAATCTTCCCCCATGTCCCAGAGATGTGCTGGGTTGATTGGCCACTGCACTTTACTCTTTGTGCATGGGTGTTGGGATGCTCTCAGGACAATGAGATGGGTGGTGGTGTGCTCTCAGGACAATGAGATGGGTGGTGGGATGCTCAGGACAATGAGATGGGTGTTGGGATGCTCTCAGGACAATGAGATGGGTGGTGGGATGCTCAGGACAATGAGATGGGTGGTGGGATGCTCAGGACAATGAGATGGGTGGTGGAATGCTCAAGACAAAATGGGTGGTGGGATGCTCAGGACAAGATGGGTGGTGGGATGCTCAGGACAATGAGATGGGTGGTGGACTGCTCAGGACAATGAGGTGGTGGTGGTGTGCTCAGGACAATGAGATGGGTGGTGGAATGGTCAAGGCAATGAGATAGGTGGTGGGATGCTCAGGACAATGAGATGGGTGGTGGAATGGTCAAGGCAATGAGATAGGTGGTGGGATGCTCAGGACAATGAGATGGGTGATGGTGTGCTCAGGGCAATGAGATGGGTGGTGGGATGCTCAGGGCAATGAGATGGGTGGTGGGATGGTCAAGGCAATGAGATGGGTGGTGGTGTGCTCAGGGCAATGAGATGGGTGGTGGGATGCTCAGGGCAATGAGATGGGTGGTGGTGTGCTCAGGGCAATGAGATGGGTGGTGGTGTGCTCAGGGCAATGAGATGGGTGGTGGGATGCTCAGGACAATGAGATGGGTGGTGGGATGCTCAGGGCAATGAGATGGGTGGTGGGATGCTCAGGGCAATGAGATGGGTGGTGGGATGCTCAGGGCAATGAGATGGGTGGTGGAATGGTCAAGGCAATGAGATAGGTGGTGGGATGCTCAGGGCAATGAGATGGGTGGTGGTGTGCTCAGGGCAATGAGATGGGTGGTGGGATGGTCAAGGCAATGAGATGGGTGGTGGTGTGCTCAGGGCAATGAGATGGGTGGTGGGATGCTCAGGGCAATGAGATGGGTGGTGGTGTGCTCAGGACAATGAGATGGGTGGTGGGATGCTCAGGGCAATGAGATGGGTGGTGGGATGCTCAGGGCAATGAGATGGGTGGTGGAATGGTCAAGGCAATGAGATAGGTGGTGGGATGCTCAGGGCAATGAGATGGGTGGTGGTGTGCTCAGGGCAATGAGATGGGTGGTGGGATGGTCAAGGCAATGAGATAGGTGGTGGGATGCTCAAGACAAGATGGGTGGTGGAATGCTCGGGGCAAGAAGATGGGTGGTGGGATGGTCAGGACAAGATGGGTGGTGGAATTGTCAGGACAAGGAGATGGTGAGGAGATGCTCTCAGGGAAAGGAGATGGGTGGTGGGTTGCTCGGAGCAAGGAGTCAGGGAAATATGCGAGGGAGCTTAGAGAGACCGATTGTGCACATACAACACGGAAACAGTCCTTGCGGCCCACCGAGTCCATCGATCACCAGTTCACACTAGTTCTATGTTATTCCATCTGTACTGTCTCCTTCCCCTACATATCTGTTAAACATCATAACATTTCACCAATAAAAATGAGAGTGATTTCGATCAGACAGTTAAACCTTGGGCCTATTCACCAACAGTGTCACTGCTGATACACCTACAAGCAAATCAAAAGTCTATCTCAGAATGTTGTTACAAAATATCTATTTGTGTGTGGGTTCTGCCTGTATCCATTATTCATTGTTCAATGTTGCTCATGCAGGCTCGACCATGAGGCTCAGTGCTTTATTGTGAGCGGGTACACTGGTACAACATACCGACACCTCGAAAAGATCTCTAAAGTCCAATTGTTATGCTCTTCAATTTTAAATTCAGTTTTGTTACAAAAAGATTGCTAAAGTTTAAAAATTAAATAAAATAAATTAGGCAGTCAGGCCTTTAAACAGTAGAAACAAAGAACTACACATGCTGGTTTATACCCAAGATAGACAAAATGTGCTGGAGTAACTCAGCGGGACAGGCAGCATCTGTGGAGGAAAAAGATAAGTGACGTTTCGGGTCATGATCATTCTTAAACAGCTTCTATCTGATCCATTTATTCACAAAATGCTGGAGTAACTCAGCAGGTCAGGCAGCATCTCGGGAGAGAAGGAATGGGTGACGTTTCGGGTCGAGACCCTTCTTCAGACTGATGTCAGGGGGGCGGGACAAAGGAAGGATATAGGTGGAGACAGGAAGATAGAGGGAGATCTGGGAAGGAGGAGGGGAAGAGAGGGACAGAGGAACTATCTAAAGTTGGAGAAGTCGATGTTCATACCACTGGGCTGCAAACTGCCCAGGCGAAATATGAGGTGCTGTTCCTCCAATTTCCGGTGGGCTTCACTATGGCACTGGAGGAGGCCCGTGACAGAAAGGTCAGGCTGGGAATGGGAGGGGGAGTTGAAGTGCTCGGCCACCAGGAGATGTTTAACATCAGTCTGAAGAAGGGTCTCGACCCGAAACGTCACCCATTCCTTCTCTCCCGAGATGCTGCCTGACCTGCTGAGTTACTCCAGCACTTTGGGAATAAATCGATTTGTACCAGCATCTGCAGTTATTTTCTTATTCTATCTGATCCAACCAGCAGCTGGGAAGTATTTATTGATGTACATGAGCCAATCCTGTTGCATGAACTGGTGTGTCTAAAGGCTGGGAGAATCAATACTGTCCGGCCTTGTGGCACGTTCCTTTGGTTAATGGTCTCGTATATATTTTCATAATATGTTTGATTTTTAACACGAGTTGATTCTATACTTTTAAATTTATTAAATTAGAAGTTGATTGGATCCCAAAACCAAAACAGTGGCACCTGTGTACTGGCACCTTTTTTGTCCCAGCCATGGTGACCACGGCCATTCAGAGAACAGTTAAGAGAGGAAATTGGGGTTAGATTCCCTGAGAACACCAAAGACCTGATGGGTTTTTAGTGTAGCTGGATAGTTTCAAGGGCACTCCGTCATCCTACTTTGTTTTTCAGCCCTGGATTTATTCTGTGATTTATCTCATCTGCAGTGGCAGATTAGAACCCGCGTAGATCAATCACTGTGCTGCCAAACTGGAAACTCACTCCACAGGAAGTTTCAATAAGTCTCTGGACAGGCACATGGATAGGAGAGATTTAGGAGGATATGGGCCAAAACATAGGTGGGTGGGACTCGTGTGGATGGGGCATCTTGGTTGGCATGGGCAAGTTGGGCTGAGGGTCTGTTTCTGTGCTGTATGACTCTAAGAGTTGTTCAAATAGTTATGATCCCTGCATCTTTAGTCATGAAACATACTTACATTAAGTACCAGTTTCCCAGCTGGAGGCTCGTCTTGTATCACAGTGGCACCAAAACCAAAATCTGTGATTATTTCAGCAATGGCAGCAGGTTGGATGATATCCGGATAATATTTCACCTCTGCTTTTCCCGCCATCAGTGCCACCAGAACAGAATGGATTCCTAAAAGACACCCATTACATGTACAATTGAACTTTACATTCAGTAGAATGCAGGGAGCCGTTTATAAATAAATGCATGTGGTCTGAAGTAACCCATAAAATGGGCAAAGTAAGCTAAACAGGCCATCCCCACACCTGTCCTCAGGGAAGAAGTGCAGGTGTTTGGACCAGAGCACCATCCCGAGGATTGCTGCAGGAGTGTCCAGGGGCTGGAGTGACTGCAAACAACAAGCACACATCCCTCGGTGCTAGGCATGGGTCCCGGCAGTGGACAGGTATCCTTGATTTCCCATGGCATCATTGTAGCAGGGCTCAGTAATATCGTTCCCCCATACTCGCTCATTCTCTCCTTTGCAATTCACCTCTTTTGTCCATGTTCAGACCAAGACCGTACCACAGCTGCAGATTCACAGAATCATAGAGCTATAAGCCACAGAAACAGGCCAATATGTTCACGATGAATGTGTTACCATCCACACTAGTCCCACCTGCTCGCGTTTGGCCCATATCCCTCTAAACCTTTCCTTGTACCTGTCCTGGTGTCTTTTATATGCTGTAATCGTACCACCTCAACTACCTCCTCTGGCAGCTTGTTCCATGTAAAAAGGTGTCCCTCAGGGCTCTTTATAAATCTTTCTCCTCTTCCCTTGAACTAACACCCTCTATGTTTAGATGCCCCTACCCTGGGGAAACGATCTGATCTTGGAGCCAGGGTCATAATTTAGTATTCAATTCAAAAGTTGAAGTGTTCATTCGAGGCCGTGGACAATGTGGCATTGTCATGGGGCTGCACTAAATATCACCCAAGGTTCTGCCTACATTTAGACACAAGGTACTGCAAACGCTAGAATCATGAGCAAAACACAAAGTGCCAAATTAACTCAGCACATCAGGCAGCATCTGTGGAGGGAATGAACCCGAAACGTCAGCCCAAAACATCACCCGTTCATTCTCTCCACAGATGCTGCCTGACCCGCTAAGTTCCTCCAGCATTGTGTGTTTTACATACATGTGTTGATCTCTGACCCTCTGATTCAGGACTGAGTGCCAACTAGAGCCCTCAACATGCAGTACACAGAATGCAAAGCACGCTCCCAACGGCATAACAGAAACATCCAGCTCATTCAACTTCTTTCAGTGCTGGAAAAAAAAGTACTTAATTAGACTGTCCAACATGCTTCATCGAACCTATGGGCAGCATAAAATCACTGCTTACCTTCTTCTTTTTGAAGATTTCTTTCAATATTGGCCACACAGGAAGCACAAGTCATCCCAGTGATCTGCATGAAACATTTTTCCACCTTCTCAAAGCAGTGGTTACTGGGTTTGTCCCTGAATGGTAGAAACTCAAGGTCATGGTCATCAGTTGGCAATGTGCCCTTCAACCTCTCAACAGAGGGATCTTTTCGCTTTGCAGTGGAATATCTTGAAGACTCTGCTAAATTGATCAAAATTAGTTATTCATGCCAGCAGTATCTATGGTCTGTGAGGAATAAATCAGAGCGATGTAGCTTTTTACCAATGCCTTTCATGGAAAGAAACAAGTTATAGAGTCATAGACCTGCACAGCACAGAAATAAGCCCTTCGGCCCACCATGTCCATGCCGACCAAGTTGGCGTGCTGGGCTAGTCCCATTTGCCTGCATTTGGCCCATACCCCTCTAAACCCTTCCTATCCATATATCTGTCTAAATCAAAGATACTAGAGGAGCAAGATAGGCCACTCGACCCTAAAAGCCGTAGTATGTCACGGTGCCATTTTAGTAGGCAGAAACTTGCAGAAACATTTAAAAAGAAAACTAACAAAAATTTGTGAACTGATAGACGAGATATATTCTGCATTTTAATGGTATCATCACACATACTGTTCACCCAAAACACTGATTACACTGCAAGAGGCGGGTTTTGCCTACTAAAATGGCGGACGTTACGCTCCTTTGCGTACTATACTTCAGTATAGGCGATTTCAACAGAGTGCTCCATCTTGTTCCTCTAGTATCTTTGGTCTAAATGGCTTTTGAGAGTTATAATCGTAGCCTCTTGTATAACTTCCCCTGGCGGCTCATTTCAAATACGGACTACCCTCTGAGTGAAAAGGTTGCCCCTGTATTCCCTCTTACATCTCTCCTCTCCCCTCTCCCCTCTAGTTTTAGAATCCTCCACCCGAGGGAAAAAGACTGTGAGCATTCACTTTATCCGTGCCCCTCATGATCTTGTGCACCTCAATAAGGTCACCCCTCAGCCTCCCACACTCTAAAGAAAAATGTCCCAGCCTATCCAACCTCTCCCTGTAACTCAAGCCCGCAAGCCCAGGTAACATCCTGGTGAATCTCTTCTCCACTCTCTCCAGCATCATGGCATGCTTCCTGTAGCTGGGCGACCAGAACTGCACACAGTACTTCTAGTGTGGTCTCACCAACAACAGAACTGACCAGAACCACACTGTTATGGGGAATGCAGGAACAAGAGACAAACTCAGCAATGTGGAATTTCTTTCCTGTTTCTTGGCAGGAGTAGGGTAGTTGACTTAATAGAACATACACCACAGAACAGTACAGCACAAGAACAGGCCCTTCAGCCCATGTTTGTGCCAAATACGATGCCAAGACCAATTCTTACCTGCTTGCACTTAATCCATATCCCTCCATTCCCTGCAAATGCTTATCCAAACGTCCTTTAATTGCCACTATTGTATGTGCCTCCACCACCACCCCAGGCAGCACATTCCAGGCACCCACCACCCTCTGTGTTAAACACTTGCCCTGCATATCTTTAAACTTTGCCCCTTTTACCTTAAGGCTATGACCTGTAGTATTTAATCTTTTTCCATCCTGGATAAAAGGTTCTGACTGTCTACCCTATCTATGCCTATCATAATTTTATATACCCATCAGGTCTCCCCGCAACCTCCGACGTTCCAGAGAAAGCAATCCATCTGTTCAACCTCTCCCCGTAGCTAATGCTCCCTAATCCAGGCATCATTTTAGTAAACCTCCTCTGCACCCTCTCCAAAGCCTTCACATCCTTCCTGTAATGGGGTGGTCAGAACTGCACACAATGATGTAAATGCTGCCTAACCAAAGTCCTGTAGAGCTGTAACATGACATCCTGACTCTTAAACTCAAAGGTCTGACCGACGAAGGCAAGCATACTGTATGCTTTCTTTACCACTATCTAACTGTGTTGCCACTTGCAGGGAGCTGTGGACTTGGACCCCAAGATCCCTCTGTACATCAATGCTGTAAAGGGTCTTAACTGCGTATTTTCCCTCTTACATTCGATCTCCCAAAGACTTAGCTTATAACTTTGCATTTTTTAAACATTGCACTGAAGCAATGCCCACTGAAGTGTTGTTCCAAATATTGGGCAGATAAATGGGGATAGAATGCTCGTACCAGATAGAGAGGAGACCGATGCTGTGGCATTTGCAGCCGCGTTCAGTTGCTCCATCTTTGTCTGTGCCGGCCCAAAGTGGATCATTCCCAGCTCATTAGCCGGTGACACCTGAATTAATTTCACATCTTTTCTTTGTGAGATCTCACTCTGTCTTGACTGGACACGAGAATTATCAGACACCCCTCCAGTGTCAACGTCGGCAATAGTGGGGGGTTGGGAGTGAAGAGCAGAGGTACCCCCTGGCTGCCGCAGTAATGGTGTGTTGGGAACTGGGAATAAAGCCTCACTTATCATCTGCATCCCATCTGGAAGATATACTTTAAATTTCCCTGGTGGTAAAGCCTCTATAACTGACTTGAATAATGTCGGATTTGTCATGAGAGGATTGTATTTGGCAATGGCTTCCCGGTCCTCCAAGGACACTGAGATGCTCTGTACCCCGGGCAGCTCCCTGACCGTCCCCTCAATGTTGGACACACAGGACCTGCAGTGCATGCCCTCGACGTGGAAAGCCACCGTCACGCCCGGCCTTGAGTCCTTGCACACTGGGGATTGGTTGCGCTTTCTATCTTGTGAGTTGATGGAATTGTCCACAGCTCGTTTCACAGAGCCGGTCCTGCTCTCGATGGCGGCTTTGAATCCCGCCTCAATAACGCGCCTTTGTAGCTTCTCTGGGTGGATGAGACGCGGCTGGTACAGGATCTCTGCTCGCCGGTCGCTCAGGGAGACCGTGACTTCCAGCACACCCTGCAGCCTCCCGATCACGCCTTCGATCACGCTGACACACGAGAGGCAGGTCATGCCTTCCACCCGTATGCTGACCACTGCTTCACCCGCTCCGCCAGCCTCCTCCTCCTTCTCCAGTGGGGGAGTGGCCTCAAACCCCATGTCATCAATGGCCTCACAGACCTGCTGAATGGAGATCATTGAGGGGACGTACCGCACCGTGGCATTGCTCTCTCCAAGAGACACCTCAATGCCCACAATCCCCTTCTGTTTGGACAGCTGGGTCTGTATTGACTGCACACATGACTGGCAGGTCATGCCAACAACACGGACACAGGCAGTCTTGATCCCAGCGGGCAGGGGCACGAGTTCACTCAGGTTGGCCTCCAATTCAACCCTGTCCACGGCCTGCCGCACACACCTCGGGCTTTGTTCTGCACAAGCGTAGACAGCAGTTCCATTGTGTTTCACCAAAGGCACCTGGAAGAGAGAGAATGGTGTGCGATTATCTCAAAGAATCCCTCACCCAAGTTCAGCTTGGAGAACGAGATGACCAATGGTCGGTACAGCGTCCCACACTGACCCAGTCACCTCCTGTGGGAACAGAGTCAGTGTCATACAGTATGGAAACAGGCCCTTTGGCCCAACTAACCCATGCTGACCATGATGCCCCACGTGAGCTACTCCCACCCTCCTGCGTTTGGTCCATATACCTCTAAAATATATATATAAATATATATAATTTACCTGTTCAAGTGTCTTATAAACATTGTCATAGTACCTGCTTCAACTACCTCCTCTGGCAGCTCATTCCATATACACACTACCCTCCGTGCGAAAATGTTTTCTCTCAGGTCCCTATTAAATCTTTCCTCTCTCACCTATGTCCTCTGGTTCTTGATTCCCCTACTCTGGGTAAAAGACTCTGTGCATTCATCCTATCAATTCTCCCCGTGATCTTATACACCTCTATAAGATCACCCCTCACCCTCCCGGTCTCCGAGGGGTAAAGAATGGAGAGAAAACATGACCTCCGGGTTGAAGAACAGCTTCTTCTCGGCAGGCATCAGGCTCTTGAACACTGCACAACACTAACCTCAGCAACTATGATCTTCTGTGGACTGTGCTGGGGGCACAATGAGGCTTGGCGTGGTCACTGCAGAAACTGGCCAGGCAAAGACCACCGTGAGGGGCTAGAGCTGGTGCAGATGCCCCTTTGTCCTTTCGCTCCAGGAGCGTACATGAAAGGAAACTGTTCCGTCATACGGACATAAGGTGTATCTTGGACGTGTGAATGGCGAGTTACAAACAGAGTGTGCTATCGCTCATGAATGAAGTCTACTTTGCAAAGGAATGGAAGATATCACTTTTTCATGACAACTAGGGTTGAGCTCCAAATGCCATGCTCACATTGTTCCACCATCTTCTATCCCTCCCTCACCCCGATGAACACACATTTCCCCACCACCTCCCACTCCCAGTCACCCTGCTCCTGTCCTCTCCTCCATACGCTCATTTCCCATCCCCCAGTCCCACATTTCCCTTTTATCCCCCTCTTTTCCACCCCCCAGTCCCCTTCCACCCACATCCCTCCTCATTTCTCTCCTCCTCATCTCTCCTTACCTGACACCCTTTTGTCTCCTTTTCACCTCCAGCTTTTGTCACTCACTCCACCCATCTGCCCATCACCCCCCCCCCCCCTCACCTGTATCCACCTATCACTCACCGGGCTTTGCCCCGCCCCCACCTCTCTTTTGCCGCTTCTCCTTCTCCCCCCCAACTCCTTCAGCCTGAAGAAGGGTCCCGACCAGAAACGTCATCCACACCAACCCCTCCACAGATGCTGCCTGGCCCATTGAGTTCCTCCAGAACTTTGTGTTTTGCTCAAGACTTTCCAGTGGTAGCTTCCCTTTTTTTAAAGTGTAACTGCATTACCATAATAGTTTTTAAATGGTTAAAGTGGATAGATGAGGAAAGCAGAATGGTAATTGCTGGGCCGATGTTTTGTTGTGTGTAATTAGAGTAATTATGCCCCACTGGTTGTAAACTCTCCTGGAGTTCCTCACAGTGATCTCCATGCAGGTTGCACTGTGATTTCCCCAGCACATAGTCTCCCAGGCTAAAGGCTTCAAAATTACTCTCACTATACATTCGCTTGTTCCCTTTATTTCAAGCAATTAAACTTAAATGCATCTCATCAGCCCTGGGAAGTCACGACAAAATACCAAATAACAGGCATGCTGTTTTATGATGACTTTAATAAACCATGCTCAGTTATTACACAGCACCACAACATTCTCAGTGAATCTTAAGAATTGTTTTCTATGATCTGCTTGCCTGGAATAGTAAGCGCTGACAAAAGTTTACGTTGTAGAAGGGAACAAGGCCTAAGCCCCGGCTTTCAGATCACTGTCCATTTTTCAGGGAAAATCCAACAAAACTCTGGATTTTAATCCTGGTTTTGAGAAAAGCTCTGCTTCAAATCAACTGTTAGACTTTACCTCTCTGGATGGCGAGCACGGTCCAGGTCAGCCTGACCGACTACAACCGCACCTCCCTGACCAGCAGCTCCGAGAGACTACAGAAGGGTCCCAACTCAAAACGTCACCTGTCCATTCCCTCCACAGGTGCTGCCTGACCCGCTGAGTTCCTCCAGCACTTTGTGTTTTTAATTAGACTGGATATTGTATTCCAAATTTGATCTGACCAGGACGCCAAAGAACTGGAGCAATACGTCTCTACTCTTGTACTCTGATCTTCGTGTGGTAAAGAACCGCGTGCCCCTTGCTTCCTGATTCCTTGCATCACCTGTGTGTTAACTGGTCATGATTCAAGCGCAAGGAATCCCTGTTCCTTCTCATCCAACAGATTTCTCCTATTTACAAATGACTCCATTTTTCTCTACTTGCTCTATCATGACCTGGTTCAGTAACTCAAACGTCCAGAAACAAAGGAGACTACAGAGAGTGGTGAACACCGCCCGGCCCATCACAGGCACTGACCTCCCCACCATCGAAGGGATCTAGAGGAGACGCTGCCTCAAACAGGCAGCCACTATCATCAAAGACCCACACCACCCTGGCCACGCTCTCATCACGCTGCTACCATCGGGAATAAGGTACAGGAGCCTAAGGTAGCTTAGGCTCCTAGTTCTTATAGATGGTTGAAAGCTTCATGTTCCTAGGGCGGCACGGTGGCGCAGCGGTAGAGTTGCTGCCTTACAGCGAATGCAGCGCCGGAGACCCGGGTTCGATCCCAACTATGGGTGCTGTCTGTACAGAGTTTTACGTTCTCCCCGTGACCTGCGTGTGTTTTCTCCGAGATCTTCGGTTTCGTCCCACACTCCAAAGACGTACAGGTATGTAGGTTAATTGGCTTGGTAAATGTAAAAAAAATTGTCCTCAGTGGGTGTAAGATCGCTGGTCGGCACGGACCCGGTGGGCCGAAAGGGCCTGTGTCTGTAAACTTCAAACTAAACTAAACTAAATTTCACCAGCAACTTGTCCTGGACCACCCATATAGAAGCAATGGCCAAGAAAGCACACCAATGCCTCTACTTCCTTAGAAGGCTTAGGACGTTCAGCATGCCCCCAACAACACTCACCTACAAATGCACTGCAGAAAGCATTTTATCGTGATGCATCACAGTTTGGTTTGGGAACTGCTCCATCCAAGACCACAAGAAATCGCAGAGAATTGCAGACACAGCCCTGACCATTGCACAAACCAATCTGTGTAGGAAGGAATTGCAGATGCTGGTTTAAACCGAAGATAGACACAAAAAACCGGTGTAACTCAGCAGATCAGGCAGCATCTCTGGTGAAAAGGACTAGGTGACATTTCGGGTCGAGACCCTTCTTCAGACACAATCTTAGACACAAACCAATCTCCCTTACATTGAAGGTAGACACAAAATGCTGGAGTAACTCAGCGGGTCAGGCAGCATCTCAGGAGAGAAGGAATGGGTGACGTTTCAGGTCGAGACCCTTCTGCAAATTCTCCTCAAGGTATGTCAACTTTGAAGAAGTTCTCCTCTTCTCTCCGACAGACGGGTCTCGGCCCGAAACGTCACCCATTCCTTCTCTCCCGTGATGCTGCCTGACCCGCTGAGTTACTCCAGCGTTTTGTGTCTACCTTCGATTTTAACCAGCATCTGCAGTTTATTTCCTACTCCCTTATATTGACTCTATTTACGCTGCTTCGGCAAGGCTGCCAGCATAATCAAGGACGAATCTCACTCCAGTCACTTCCTCTTCTCCCCTCTCCCATCGGGCAAAATGTACACCTCCAGATTCAGGGACAGTTTCATCCTAGGCAACTGAACCATTCTATCAACAACTAGCAACTACCTACCTCATTGGAGACCCTCTGACTATCTTTAATCAAACTTTACTGGATTTTATCTTGCACTAAATGTTATCGCCTTTATCATGCATCTATACACTGTAAATGGCTCGATTGTAATCATGTATTATCTTTCAGCTGACTGCTTAACACGCCACAAAAGCTTTTGACTGTACCTCGGTACACGTGACATTAAACTAAACTAAAAAAACATGACCTCCAGGTTCAAGAACAGCTTCTTCCCAGCAACCATCAGGCTCTTGAACACTGCACAACACTAACCTCAGCAACTATGATCTTCCATGGACTTCGGTTTTGCACTATGATAGTCTGATTTGAGATTTAAAACAAATGTATGTCCCCTCAAATGAACTACAGGGAGAGTGTTGCTTTATCAGAGATCTAGCTGAGGAGCCAGATTGACAATTGCCACGTGACCAACACAAGGGTGATGTTTGTCTTGGTGTTGGTTGCTTATTCTCACTGATACTGAGATAAAGTGAAAAGCTTTGTTCGTGTGCTATCCAGTCAGATCATACTAGACATAATACATAGGTACAACAGGTAGTGCAACAAAAAATCACCAAAGTGCTAAATATATAGGGTTCCAGCACTGTCGCGCTGTGCCACATAACAAAGCTCAAGTTTTATACGCCAGATTTTTTAGATTGAGAGATACAGCGCGGAAACAGGCCCTTCGGCCCACTGGGTCCGCGCCGCCCAGCGATCCCCGCACACCAACACTATCCTAAACACACTAGGGACAATTTTTTACATTTGCCCAGCCAATTAACCTACATACCTGTACGTCTTTGGAGTGTGGGAGGAAACTGAAGATCTCGGAGAAAACCCACGCAGGTCACGGGGAGAACGTACAAACTCCGTACAGACGGCGCCCGTAGTCAGGATCGAACCTGTGTCTCCGGCGCTGCATTCGCTGTAAGGCAGCAACTCTACCGCTGCGCCACCGTGCCGCCCTTATAACTTACAGACTGCAAATTATTTCACAAACATTCACACACCAGTAAAACATGGTCATGCAGTGAATAGTGGAGGCTGCTGGGGGTAAAAGGCATCCTGATGTGGCAGTCCTAATGACACGCCGGAACAGATGTTCCCCACCCACGGAGAGGAGTGGAAATGACGGGATGTACAGAGAGAGTGGTCGATAACATGGACAGGTCCTGGGAACCGGAGATAGAGATGTGCAGGACAGTAACTGCACTAGGAATGTGGGAAAATGTAGGCTTTCACCGTCATAGAGTCACACAGCTGGGAAACAAGCCCTTTGGACCAACTTGTCCATGCCAACCAGAATGCCCATCTACACTAGTCCCACCTGCCCCCGTTGTCCCATATCCCTCTGAACATTTCCTATCCATGTACCTGCTCAAATGTCTTTAAATGTTGTTATTGTACCTGCCTCAACTACCTCCTCTGGCAACTCGTTCCATACACCCACCACCCTCTGTGTGAAAAAGTTGTCTCTCCGGTTCCTATTTCAGTTCTCTATCAGTGTACTTATACTTACACTGATTTGGCTCATTTTGCTAAATTAGTTGCAAGAAAATAAAAATGAATCACATTCTATGGGCTGGAGATACAGAGATAGAACACAGGGGCGTTCACGGTAGCGCAGCGGTAGAGTTGCTGCCTTACAGCGAATGCAGCGCCGGAGACTCAGGTTCGATCCTGACTACGGGCGCCGTCTGTACGGAGTTTGTACGTTCTCCCCGTGACCTGCATGGGTTTTCTCCGAGATCTTCAGTTTCCTCCCACACTCCAAAGACGTACAGGTATGTAGGTTAATTGACTGGGCAAATGTAAAAATTGTCCCTAGTGTGTATAGGATAGTGTTAATGTGCGGGGATCGCTGGGTGGCGCGGACTCGGTGGGCCGAAGGGCCTGTTTCCGCGCTGTATCTCTAAATCTAAATCTAAATGTAAAAAACGGGCCTTCGCCCATCGAGTCCACGCCGATCATTGATCGCTCGTTCACACTCATCCTACACTGATCTAATCAAACTTCATTCTCTCCATATTGTTCTCAATTCCCCCCACACCCCAGATTCTACAGCTCACCTGCACACTAGGGGCAATTTACAGAGGGCCAATTAACCTACAAACCCGCACGTCTTTGGGATGTGGCAAGTAAACCAGAGCACCTGGAGAAAACCCATGCGGTCACAGAGAGGACGTGCAAACTCCACGCAGCAGTACCCGTTGTCAGGATCGAACCAGGGTCTCGGGCGCTGTTGGGCAGCGGCTCTACCCGCTGCACCACTGTGCCGCCCACTGCACCATAGGAGGGGGGAGGTCTTTGAGCAGAGAGCTGGACACAGCCATACCTCAGCCTCCCCACCATCTAAGGGTCACTGCCTCAAAAAGGCAGCCATCATCATCAGAGACCCACACCACCCTGGCCACGCTCTCATCTCACTCCTGCCATCGGGAAGAAGGTTTACGAGCCTGAAAACTCTAACGTCCAGGTTCAGGAGCAGCTTCTTCCCTACAACCATCTGGCTATTAAACATTACAGCTCCAAATAGGTTTCGAACTACATAGACTTGGGGACATTATTTTTGACTTTGCACTACTATTGTTTATTTATTGTCCTGTTTGCTTTTTATAGATCGTCTTCTTCTTATCGTGTCCACACATGCTCGATATTGTGTTTCAGCCAAAACTGAACACAACTCTTTTATAGATACTGAACCATTTTTTGTTGTTTATTTCGGGATTTATAGAGTGCTAGAGGCAATAGACAATAGGTGCAGGAGTAGGCCATTCGGCCCTTCAAGCCAGCACCACCATTCAATGTGATCATGGCTGATCATTCTCAATCAGTACCCCGTTCCTGCCCTCTCCCCATACCCCCTGACTCAGCTATCCTTAAGAGCTCTATCTAGCTCTCTCTTGAGTGCATTCAGAGAATTGGCCTCCACTGCCTTCTGAGGCAGAGAATTCCACAGATTTATAACTCTCTGACTGAAAAAGTTTTTCCTCATCTCCGTTCTAAATGGCCTACCCCTTATTCTTAAACTGTGGCCCCTGGTTCTGGACTCCCCCAACATTGGGAACATGTTTCCTGCCTCTAACGTGTCCAACCTCTTAATAATCTTATATGTTTTGATAAGATCCCCTCTCATCCTTCTAAATTCCAGTGTGTACAAGCCTAGTCGCTCCAATCTTTCAACATACGACAGTCCCGCCATTCCGGGAATTAACCTAGTAAACCTACGCTGCACGCCCTCAATAGCAAGTACTGTGTTTACATATCTGTTACGCTGCTGCAAGTAAGAATGTCATTGTTCCGTTTCGAGACAGATGATAATAAAAAACTCTTGACTCTCTTGACATAGCCCACAGCACTGTGTGCTCCTGCACCAGCTTTCCCAGCCCACCCCGACTCCTCACTGCCAGAGCCCATTCAGAAACACTACCCCTTCACCATCCTCTGAGAAACACCCCAGTCCCTGTGGAGCCCAACACACTCAACACACTCAACCCAGTCTGCACCAAAGGCTGGGTTTGAACAAGTAGATTATTAGAAACAAATACATTTGGTCTGAACAGATAGGTTCTTTAAAAATAGATCAATTAGTAATATATTTGCTGGAGAAAGAAACAAGTGTGGTTGTCCAGAATGCAGTGACGGCTTACTGGACAGAAAGAACTGCAGATGCTGGTTACAAAAGAAAAAGACACAAAGCACTGGAGAAACTCAGCGTGCCATTTTGGATCTTTCCCCCCTCCACCCCCCGAGTTTGATGATAAGTTTGGAGGGGATGATGGTGTTGAATGGAGAGCTGTAGTCGATGAACAACAGCCTGACCGCTGAGTTACTCCAGCACTTTTGAGTCTTTTTTTTTGTAAACCAACATCTGCAGATCTTTGTTGCTCTGCCTAAAAATCACCATCACAACTTCGTCTCTAGTTTTACCGCTTTTGTTGGTAGATTTCGTCTGCTGGATTGAATCGGGGGGGGGGGGGGGGAGCAAATAGGCCGAGTCTGTGCTTCACAATGCCCGTGTCTTGAACTACTTCTCGATCTAACTCAGTCTGATGAAGGGTCCCGACCCGAAACGTCACCTATCCATGTTCTCCAGAGACGCTGCCTCACTAGAGTTACTCTAGTACTTTGTGTCTTCTTTTGTAGTGAAGGCATACGTTTAGTAAAAAAAAATGGTTCAGAGTCAATTGGTGAAAAATCTAAGAACTGTAAAGAATTGGTGTATTATGGGGATTAGGCTGCATGTTTCTCAAAATGATAGGATGTAGATTTTGAGATTTCACAGGGTTCTGCCTGTTTCTACAGCAAGTATTTGACTCACATATCTCTAAACCCTTCCTATCCAAATGTCTTTTAAACACCATAATTGTATCTGCTTTTTTAAAATTATAGTCATTCTGTAATCATCTCTTGTCACGGTTTTATTTTTGATGGGTATTCTTTTGATCGTACTTTAATTCTTACCAAAATAGGAACAATATTTTAAAGTCATTTGTCTCTGCGCTGTAATACTGGCCAGGTATTGTGTGGAGGCAGGGTTTAGAGGGTTATGGGCCAAATGCAGGCACGAGACTAGCTCAGTGTACCAATTTGGTCAGCATGGACAAGGTGGGTCGAAGGGCCTGTTTCCGTGCTGCACAGCTCTGTAACGCTGTGATTCTCTGATTCATTCTGACACTCTCTGATTCACTCTGAGACTCTCTGCAGCTCTGTTCCAGTGACAAAGCACGTCACCGGTTGTGAAACACCATTGTTCTCTCTCAATCCCCCTGTTTTGACACTGTCTTGTACTATTAACCATGGTCCACAAAGCTATCTGTTGTAAGTCATGGGAGAAGAATTGGGCCATTCGGCCGATCAAATCTACTCTACCCATATCAATTTCGTTCTGAAGAATATTTATTACAATTCTAACCACTCGCTGTTGCCTGAAACATGAACTGTCAGAGATGGCGATTACTGCCTCTCTGTCCCTCTCTCAGTACCTGTGAACCTTTGACCATTGCTTCTGAACCCTTCGGACAAAGATCAATGACATTAATAAATAACTGCACAGAACAAGCTGAACAGTTCCTCCAACAAATAATAGACCTGAACCCATATTAAACGTAGGCACAAGGAACTGCAGATGCTGGTTTACAAAGGAAGACACAGAGTGCTGGGGTAGCTCATTAAGTCTAACTTAGTTTATTGTCATGTGTGCCGAGGTTGAGTGCATGCGATCCAGTCAGAGAAAAGACTCTGCATGATTGCACTCAAGCTGCCCACAGTGCAAAAATAGGTTGATCAAGATTTGCCCCAATGTTAATTATCGGTGGGACCTGTTCTCCAACAATATTCCGAGATGAACCCTGCTAGTGTATTGTTGTTCCACGAGGCATGGTGTGACACTGACCTAATCTGCAGCGGCCGCCCCTTTGCCCGGATCACCCACCTGTGAGGCTTTGTTCTCTCCACAGGCATGAAAGTCTTCATCCCTTTCCCGCTGGACTCCAGCACTGTCGTTCCGTGGCGTGCATGGGCTGGCAGGTCGCTGGGCTGCAGAGCCAGATGCAGGCGATGAGGAATCGCCAGCTGGGAGTTGACAACCCGTGCTCCCTGACTCCACCTTGCCCTGGACCTCACGCCACGAGGCTCCTCTTCGCGATCCCTTCATCACTGCCTTCCCATTTGGTGTGCAGAAGACAGGGAGATCCTGGTGTGGCATTTACAGGGCACCTTCTTGTTGTGGAGTCCAGGTACAAAAGTGCCCTGACCTCGTCGTTTAACAAATACCAAGCTCCACCCTCCGCACACATTGGCCGCGTATTCCTGCTTTGGTCCCTCAGTTCAATGACTGGCCGGCCAAACGGAGAGGCCCGACACGGACTGGGAAACGTGGGGCAGCGCTGTGCCTCTACTTGTCTCCACCCAGTGCTTTGTGCAGCCTGTTGCCACAGTATCAGCAAACAACGCAATCAACTGTGAACAAACTCCAAACCTCTGTAGCTCGGCTCCAAAGCTTTAATTCCAAACATTCAGATCAGTTTCAATACTGACAATCTGCAGCAATATCACACAATCATCTTAATCAACAGATATTGTTTCTGATAGCAGTATGAAAACTCTTTCTCAATTATCTTGAAGCAAATGTTTAATGTGAATTGTTTTGACTCCTAGTCAAGTCAAGCCAAGTCAATTTTATTTGTATAGCACATTTAAAAACAACCCACGTTGACCAAAGTGCTGTACATCTGATTAGGTACTAAGGAAAAAAAATGAAACATACAGTAGCACGCAAACAGTTCACAGCGCCTCCTCAATGAGCCTCAAACGCTAGGGAGTAGAAATAGGTTTTGAGCCTGGACTTAAAGGAGTCGATGGAGGGGGCAGTTCTGATGGGGAGAGGGATGCTGTTTCACAGTCTAGGAGCTGCAACCGCAAAAGCGCGGTCACCCCTGAGCTTAAGCCTAGACCGCGGGATAGTGAGTAGCCCCAAGTCGGCCGACCTGAGGAACCTGGAGTTAGAGAGGTGGGTTAGAAGATTTTTGATGTGGGGGGGGGGGGGGGGGATGTCCATTTAGGGCTTTATACGTGAATAGGAGGAGCTTGAAGTTGATTCTGTACCGTACAGGGAGCCAGTGGAGAGAGGCCAGAATCGGGGTGATGTGGTCCCTTTTACGGGTACCCGTCAGGAGTCTCGCTGCGGCATTTTGGACCAGTTGCAGGTGGGACAGGGAAGATTGGCTGATCCCAGTGTATAGGGAGTTGCAGTAGTCTAGGCGGGAGGAAATGAAAGCGTGAATGATTTTTTCTGTGTCGTCGAATTGGAGGAAAGGTTTGATTTTAGCTATGGTTCGAAGTTGGAAGAAGCTGGCTGGAAGAAGCTGACTGGCTGAAGAAGCAGTCACTGGAGTCCAATCTCAAGTGGTGCAGTGAACAAAAGGATTTGTAAGCCACAGAAGGTGTATTTGAGCATCGTTGGGGGTTGCGTCCATCAGCAGCCTGCGTGTGTGGTGCAGACCAGCAAACAGTGCAGCACGGCATTTTCGACTGCACTGTCCTCTGTCCCCCTGGTGGCGGGGTACACCTCACGGCCCTCGACAACAGCACATTGCACTGGCTACAGTGCCTGGAGGGCAGCACATAACCTCTGCTGCCTCAAACGCAAAAAGAAGAAGCAACTCAAATAAACACACTGTGAGTCATAGTCAGAGCATGGAACAGGCCCTTTCCAAGGGAAGGGAGGGGGGAAGGGAGGGGGAAGGGAGGGGGGAAGGGAGGGGGAAGGGAGGGGGGAAGGGAGGGGGAAGGGGGAGGGGAGGGGGAAGGGAGGGGAGGGGGAAGGGAGGGGAGGGGGAGGGGAAGGGAGAGAGGGGAGGGGAGGGGAGAGAGGGGGAGGGGAGGGGAGAGAGGGGGAGGGGAGGGGAGGAGAGGGTGCTGCACCAATGCAGGAGAGGGTTGGGCCCAACGGGTCCACTTGGTTTAGTATTCCTCTAAACCTTTCCAACCCATGTACCTGTCCAAATGTTTTTTGAACAATGTTATTGTACCTGCCTCAAGTACCTCTTCTGGCAGCTCATTCCATACATCTATCAGCTTTAGTGCGAAAATAGTTGCCCCTCAGATCCCTTTCAAATCTTTGCCCTCTCCCTTTAAACCTATGTCCCCTGCTTCTTGATCCCCAACTCTAGGAAAAAAGACTCTGGCTATTCACATTATCTATGCCCCTCATTATTTTATAAAACTCTATAAGATTATCCACTAGCCTCCTAGATTCAAGGGGAAAGAAAAAAAAAACCTCCTTTAACAGAGGCCCTCAAATGCTGGCAACATCCTTGTAAATCTGTTCTGCAGTCTTTCCAGCTTAACAGCATAGCTAAACAGAATGCAGTACTCAAATATGGCCTCTCCACTGTCTTGTACAACTGTAATATAATGGCTCAACTTCTACACTGAATTCCCTGATTAATGAAAGATATGTGATGCCAATTCCTCTGCTCTATAACACTCCACAAAGCCCTGCCATTCTCTGTGAAGATCCTGCTCTGGTTTGACTTCCCAAAATGCAACACCTCACACTAATCTGAATTAAGCTCGATTTGCCCTCTTGGTTTGGATATTTTTATGTGCTATTTTTACAGCCATCCAATCAAAAATCTTGAAATTGGTCCACAGTCTGGTACAAGGACAGTGAGCCACAGAAATGGACAAAGCCTAGAGGTTGGGATTGTGGAGAGGCTTGACATCACAGAGAATATTAAACAAATACACAAACTGCTTGAGTAACCCCTACCTTCCTGTCCTAAATGAATCATCTTGCATCAGTGTTCATTGTATCCAATAATTAAATCCAATCCTTCTGCCCCACCCATCTACCAATTTCTTCTGAGATGAAGAAATAAACTGCTGCAGTTGTACAGGGCCTTGGTGAGACCACACCTGGAGTATTGCATACAGTTTTGGTCTCCTAATCTGAGGAAAGACATTCTTGCCATAGAGGGAGTACAGAGAAGGTTCACCAGATTGATTCCTGGGATGGCAGGACTTTCATATGAAGAAAGACTGGATAGACTCGGCTTGTACTCGCTGGAATTTAGAAGATTGAGGGGAGATCTTATAGAAACGTACAAAATTCTTAAGGGGTTGGACAGGCTAGATGCAGGAAGATTGTTCCCGATGTTGGGGAAGTCCAGAACAAGGGGTCACAGTTTAAGGATATGGGGGAAGTCTTTTAGGACCGAGATGAGAAAGTTTTTTTTCACACAGAGAGTGGTGAATCTGTGGAATTCTCTGCCACAGAAGGTAGTTGAGGCCAGTTCATTGGCTATATTTAAGAGGGAGTTAGATGTGGCCCTTGTGGCTAAAGGGATCAGGGGGTATGGAGAGAAGGCAGGTACGGGATACTGAGTTGGATGATCAGCCATGATCATATTGAATGGCGGTGCAGGCTCGAAGGGCCGAATGGCCTGCTCCTGCACCTATTTTCTATGTTTCTATGTGAGAAACCAAAAATAAAATTCAAACTCAAAAGAATACTTTATTTTTTAACTTTTAAAACTTTACTTTGCATTGTACACTTGCTGATGGGCAATGTTTGGAGCTGTAATCCCGCCAGTATGCCGAGTTGTATATTTTTTATTTGCACAAAAACCATCGTCTGAGCATTGAGTGGGTAACAGATCCACACTCTGCTCTTTACCAAGAATACAATAAATATAAATGCAAGTTTTATTTGCAATAAACCAGACTGCTGCTGCCCATGTGTTGACAATAAATCAGACGAATGAACAAATAATTAAACCAACAGGACATAGATAATGGAAAATAAAAACGGAACTAGATGATAATGAAAAATGGAAATACAATTCTCACTTAATCTGTGTAGTCCTGTAAACATATTCACACTATTCAGAACAGAAATGTAAAACTTTCACAGTAAAGGAATCAAACAAGGAAAGAGAAACTCACAGGGAAGATGCCTGGTGTTTGACACCTTGGTCTGGAGATGTATAAGGCACCGTACATGGTCAGGTCATACAGCAGCTTCTAATCCCCAGTACAACAGCTCAGTCAGTGCAGGAGTGCTCACATGAGCATCAGAGCACAGACTTTATTAACGGGATGAATATTAGAGTCACCCGATGACCATGAGAATCTCGTTACCAAAACACTCGAGGCATTTATTTGGCCGCGACCACAACTACAGGCTCTCAGAGAACACAAATGCGAGGCTACAAGGAGCTGGGTATGGACTCCATCCACTGTGAGCGGTGCCATTCAGCTGCCAAATGCAATTAAAACAAATCTAAATCACCATTATTTTACAGAGGTCTAGTTTAGTTTAGTTTAGTTCATTACTGTCACATGTACCAAGGCACAGTGGAAAGCTTTTGTGGCACGTATAAGATTATTAAGGGGTTGGACACGTTAGAGGCAGGAAACATGTTCCCAATGTTGGGGGAGTCCAGAACCAGGGGCCACAGTTTAAGAATAAGGGGTAAGCCATTTAGAACAGAGATGAGGAAAAACTTTTTCAGTCAGAGAGTTGTGAATCTGTGGAATTCTCTGCCTCAGAAGGCAGTGGAGGCCAATTCTCTGAATACATTCAAGAGAGAGCTAGATAGAACTCTTAAGGATAGCGGAGTCAGGGGGTATGGGGAGGAAGCAGGAACGGGGTACTGATTGAGAATGATCAGCCATGATCACATTGAATGGTGGTGCTGGCTCGAAGGGCCGAATGGCCTCCTCCTGCACCTATTGTCTATTGTCTACCCAGTCATAGAAAAGACTATACGTAAATATAAATCATGAGGGGAATAGATCGGGTGAATGCACAGTCTTTTACCCAGGGGAGGCGAATAAAGAACCAGAGGACATAGGTTTAGGGTGAGAGGGGAAAGATTTAATAGGAATCTGTGGGGCAACTTTTCCTAACAGATGGTGGTGGGTACATGGAATGAGCTGCCAGAGGATGTAGTTGAGGCAGGGACTAGAGCAACATTTAAAAGACAGTTACATGGATAGGAAAGGTTGAGAGGGAGATGGGACTAGTGTAGAGGTGCAAATTGGTTGGCATGGGCAAGTTGGGCAGAAGGGACTATTTCCGTGCTAGGTGAGCGTGGATCTGTGTAAACTCTGGGTGGATAAATCACGGACAGTGATTGTCCAGTCGTGGTCCCAGGGCTGGCCATGATGTGTCGATGCGTTTGGTCCACCTCACTGCAGCACGAGAAGTTCTCCCTGTAAACAAATCTCCCTGCCAAGTTAAACTAATCTCCTCTGCCTGCAGGTGATCCATATCCCTCCATTCCCTGCACATCCATGTGCCTATCTAAACGCCTCAAACACCGCTATCGTATCTGCCTCCACCACCATTCCAGTGCGTTCCAGGCACCCGCCATTCTTTGTGTAAAAAAACTTGCCCCGCTCATCTTTAAACGTTGCTCCTCTCACCATAAAGGTGTGCCCTCCAGTATTTGATTTCCCCACCCTGGGAAAAAGGTTCCGACTGTCTACCCTATCTGTGCCTCTCATAATTTTATCTACTTGGAGTCATAGAGTCATGCAGCATGGAAAAAGGCCCTTAAGCCCAACACGTCCACGCTGACCATATGTCCCATTTAAGCTAGTTCTGTTTGCCTGTGTTTGGCCCATATCTCTCGAAACCTTTCCTATCCATGTACCTGCCCAACATTTTAAATGGTGTGATAATACCTTCCTCAACTTCCTCTTTTGACAGCTCGTTCCATACACCCATGGAATGGTGCAGTCTAGTTTAGTTTAGAGATACAGTGTGGAAACAGGTCCTTTGGCTAACCAAATCCGTGCCATGCAGGGATCACCAATGCACGATTTCTATCCTACACATTAGGGACAATTTACAGAAGCCAATTAACCTACAAACATACATGTCTTTGGAGCATGGGAGGAAACCGGAACACCCGGAGAAAACCCTCATGGTCACGGAGAGAACATACAAACTCCGTACAGACAGCATCCATAGTCAGGATGGAACCCGGGTCTCTGGCGCTGTGAGGCAGCAACTTTATTACTGCACCACCGTGTTATTGTGTTTTACTCCACCTCAGAGTAAGTCTACATTTAACAGTGAAGTTTTACAACATTGTGAGAAGGAATCTCTAGGCATTT
The DNA here is from genome assembly GCF_053455715.1 of Rhinoraja longicauda. Lineage (NCBI taxonomy): Eukaryota > Metazoa > Chordata > Chondrichthyes > Rajiformes > Arhynchobatidae > Rhinoraja > Rhinoraja longicauda. The sequence continues at coordinate 73,492,542 of NC_135959.1, read as the reverse complement.
AAGTCTGTGAAAAGGTCACCAGAGTGTTTGTTCAATGTTATCTCTGTGATTGCATTCGGTCCACATTGTTCCTCAGAAGCTGATGCAGCACCGTTCTTTAGTTCAATCCTCGCTGACCCCCGGGTCATTCTATCAAAGTACACCGAATGACCACACGAAACAGAGGACCATGCCTGATCACACCATTCTGTAAACTAAGAAAATAAATGGCAACAGAATAAATGTACTGACACACCAATGAGATCAATGGAAGTTAAACTCAAATTAAACGGAAATAAATTGTGATTAAAATTGGGCGGCGCAGTGGTAGAGCTACTGCCATACAATACCAGAGACCCGGGTTCCATCCTGACTACGGGTGCTGTCTGTATGTAGGTTAATTGGCTGGGTCAATGTAAAAATTGTCCCTAGTGGGTGTAGGATAGTGTTAATGTACGGGGATCACTGGGCGGCACGGACTTGGAGGGCCGAAAAGGCCTGTTTCCGGCTGTATATATATGATATGATATGATATGATACCGAGTTTATACGTTCTCACTGTGACTGCGTGGGTTTTCTCCGAGATCTACGGTTTCCTCCCACACTCCAAAGACGTGCAGGTTTGTAGGTTAATTGGCTTGGTATAAAATGTAATCGGATAGTGTTAATGTGCGGGGATCGCTAGTCGGTGCGGACTCGGTGGACCAAAGGGCCTGTTTTCATGCTGTATCTCTAATCTAAACTAAAACTAATTCTACAGATTAATTCTGTTATAGAGCAAAATGTGATTCTTTTGATTCAATAAATATCATGAATTATCAATCAATCAATTGGTATCAGATGGGATCACTACCGAGATGGAGGCGGTGGAAGGTGATGTCGGCGGCTGTGAACTTACTGCGATCGCACCTCCCTCACCTTCAGAAGCCCCCCAAAGTTCCGTGATGGGCTCGGAAAGCGTGGAAGCGGAGGGGTGGCTGCTGGAGGCTGCATTTAGAGTATTGGGTTCAGTTCCGTGTTTTAGGAAAGATATTGTCAAGCCGGAAAGGGTACAGAGAAGATTTACTAGGATGCTACCAGGACTTGATGGGCTGAGCTATAGGGAGAGGTTGAGTAGGCTGGAACTCTATTCATTGGAGCGCAGGAGGATGAGGGGTGATCTTATAGAGGTGTATAAAATCATGAGAAGAATAAATCGGGTGGGTCCAGCAGGATGTCTGGAGAACATGGATAGGTTCGAGTCAGGAACCTTCTTCAGATATTTCTTTTGGCAAAAAAACGTGTTGCTCTAAAACCAAAACCCCTCACTTTCACCTGGTGACATGGTGAAAAATGTAACCACCAGGTGAGCCACATTTGTTTGATATTATTTTAAAGATTTATATGATATCCAAAATGATTGTGAATGCTGAAATATGTCAGTTATGTAATCTTTATCTGTAATTCCACAGTCAAAGCTATCAATTACTGACAAGATCCTATTTTTCAAAAAACACCAGTGTAGTACCATAGCAACTGCAGAAACCACACAAAGGCTACATTCTATGTGGGCTTTCTTGTTTTATGCAGGAAATTAGAATGAAAGATAGCAACAATACAAATACTGTGTGAAAGTCAGAGGGTTAGGGTTGCAGTGGCTTGTAGACATCACTCAAAATTGATTTTGGGACTATTGAAGTGTATTGTTACCTTATACGCACTGAATTATCAGTCTGAAGAAGGGTCTCGACCCGAAACGTCACCCATTCCTTCTCTCCTGAGATGCTGCCTGACCTGCTGAGTTACTCCAGCATTTTGTGAAATAAATACCATTGATTTGTACCAGCATCTGCAGATATTTTCTTACATATTTTCTTACACAATTACACAATTACACAATATTAATCATTCAGATTTTGCAAGATGCCAATTCTCCAGGCCACCTTACCTCTGCTTCTTCGGCGTGATGAGCTTTAGTTACAGGGAGAGGTTGTGTAGGCTGGGACTACCAAGACCTCTCCCACCGCCACGTCTGACGCATCGACCGTCAGGGCCGTGGGGGCGGAGGTGCTCGGGTGGACCAGCATGGTGGCGTCTGCCAGAGCCATTTTAGCTGCCTCAAAGGCCTTCTCGGCCGCAGCGGACCACTCTAACTCGACAGGTTTGCTCGCGAGACATTGGAAGAGCGGACGCATGATCCGTGCTGCTGCCGGCACGAACCTGTGGTAGAAATTCACCATCCCTACAAACTCCTGCAACCCCTTTACCGTGGTGGGCCGCGGAAAGGCACGAACTGCCTCCACTTTTTCCGGCAAAGGAGTGGCACCGGCTGAGGTGATCTGGTGACCTAGGAAATCAATAGAGGAGAGACCAAATTGACACTTTGAGGGGTGAATGATCAGCCCGTGATCTTGAAGCCGCTGGAACACAGTCCGTAAATGGACCAGATGTTCTTGCTCCGAGCGACTGGCGACCAGGATATCATCCAAATAAATACAAACAAAAGACAATTCCCGACCGACATGGTCCATAAGTCTCTGGAACGCCTGCGCCGCATTTTTCAACCCGAAAGGCATAAGCAACCATTCGAACAACCCGAACAGAGCGATTGTGGCAGTCTTTGGTACGTCTTCCGGATGCACTGGAATTTGGTGGTACCCCCGCACCAAATCAATTTTGGAAAACACCGTAGCACCTTCCAGACTAGACGAGAAGTCCTGGATGTGCGGTATAGGGTAGCGGTCTGCAGTGGTGACGGCGTTAAGACGCCGGTAATCTCCACATGGTCTCCACCCCCCAGATGCTTTGGAGACCATATGCAACGGAGAGGCCCACGGGCTGTCGGAACGACGGACAATGCCCGTTTGTTCCATCTTCTGGAATTCTTCACGCGCAACCATCAGTTTGTCCGGCGGCAATCTCCGGGCCCGAGCGAAAACGAGTGGCCCCTCGGTGGAAATATAATGGACAATACCGTGCTTTGCAGATGGAGTGTCAAAACGCTGAATGAGCAGCTCCGGAAACTCAGCCAGGACCTCAGCATACGGGCCAGAGGCCGCGACTACGGCCTGGACAGTCGGGCTGGGCGGGGTGGCAGGTGGTGGAGCAGCGGGCTCATCGCTGCTAGCGGAGGATCGAAGGCCTTTACCTCGGACATCGGCCACTAGCGAAAAGGCCCAGAGAAAATCTGCGCCCAGGATCGCCTGACCGACTTCCGCGATGATGAACGACCATTCGTAAGTGCAGGTACCGAAAGACAGAGACATTGCCCGCGTACCATACGTGCGGATGGTGCTACCGTTGACCGCGATGAGGGTAGGCCCTCTCTTACCCGATCGAGCTTCGAGATCGGTCGGCGGTACGATGCTTACTATGGTTCCCGTATCGACTAAGAACTGTGTCTGTGAATCGATCCACGACGTAGAGGCGGCGGTTCTGGCCAATCGCAACTGCCTCTATACAGCGAATGCAGCGCCGGAGACTCAGGTTCGATCCTGACTACGGGTGCTGCACTGTAAGGAGTTTGTACGTTCTCCCCGTGACCTGCGTGGGTTTTCTCCGAGATCTTCGGTTTCCTCCCACACTCCAAAGACGTACAGGTATGTAGGTTAATTGGCTGGGTAAATGTAAAAATTGTCCCTAGTGGGTGTAGGATAGTGTTAATGTACGGGGATCGCTGGGCGGCACGGACTTGGAGGGCCGAAAAGGCCTGTTTCCGGCTGTATATATATGATATGATATGATATGTACGATCGGCCGAGGCATTTCCCGAGAAAGTGCAAGGTGAGCGGCAGTTGTGGGCTTCTCCACCCCATCGCAGATGATAATAACACCAGCCGCGCTTGTGCGGATCCTTTTGGCGGGGTTTTGGAGAAATGGCGGGTGTCGCAGCACCATCTTGGTGTTGTGGCGGGCTGCCCGATGGTGCCGAGACTCTGTTGATCGAACTGTACTTTCACGATTTCGACGCCATGAGCGCATCAGCTTTCTCCGCGTATGCCACGGGATCCTCGAAAGAACAATCCATGAGCATAAGCCTAACGTTTTCTGGAAGTTGCTCCCGGAATGCCTGCTCAAACATGAGGCAATCCTTGTGCCCGCCTGCCAGCGCCAACATTTCAGCCATGAGGACGGACGGCAGCCGATCTCCGAGATCTGGTAGATGCATAAGCCTCTCGGCTCGATCATGCCTACTAAATCCGAAGGTTCGAAGCATGATTATCTTCAGCGCTTCGTACTTGCCGTCTGCAGGAGGGGAGGTGATGAACTGCATCACCCGCGCGGACGTCTCAGGCGGTAGGGCACTGACCAGGTAGTAATATTTCGTCTCGTCCACCGAGATGCCTCTCAGATGGAACTGCGCTTCAGCATGCGCAAACCAAAGGTGTGGTTGGTGCGCCCAAAACGGAGGAAGATGAACGCTGACCGCGTTTAGCTGCGGTATGCCGGGCGTTAGAACCGGAGCAGGGGCGTCGTGTCCCTGCATGGTAGGTGATCGGCTAGATCACGTCGGGGTCACCAATATGGCGAGTCTGAAGGCTTGTAACTTTGTCAAAGAAGTTTATTGCGGTAGCAATATTCAGTTACAAAGATAACAACCGAGTTCGCAGACGACCATTAAACTCAAACTATTCACATTGGAGTCCTCTTCCAACTGACTGGTTTTGGGCGCCAAAACCACCACGTGACCTTGCTGGCCAATCCAAGGGTTCGACTCTCAGGACCAATCCCTATGGTCGCTACAGTAGTCCGTATCTGGAACGAGCTGCCAGAGGAAACTAGGCCAGTGGATAGAATTATGACTTTTAAAAGACATTTGGTCAGATATGTGGATAGGAAGGGTCCAGAGGAGTATGGGCCTAATGCAGGGAAATGGGTCTAGCCCATTTTGGTTCATTTTCAATGGGATTTCCAAATTTAAAATATATATAGTGTCATATAAACAGAAAATAGGTGCAGGAGGAGGCCATTCGGCCCTTCGATCCAGCACCACCATTCAATATGATCATGGCTGATCAGCCTAAATCAGTACCCAGCTCCTGCTTTCTCCCCATATCCCTTGATTCTGTTAGCCCCAAGACCTAAATCTAACTCTCTTGAAAACATCCAGTGAATTGGTCTCCACTGCCTTATGGGGAGATTGCTGCAGCGGCGGCCATATTGCACTGTTGCAAACTCTGAAACTAGTTTGAGGAAGTGTTGCTGCACTGGGGTTGTTACACTGGGATAGTGTTGCTGCACTGGGGGAGCGTTGTTGCACTGAGTGTTTCAGAAGGAACTGCAGATGCTGGTTTAAACCGTAGACAGTCACAAAAAGCTGGAGTAACTCAGCAGGACAGGCAGCATCTCTGGAGAGAAGTGTTGTTGCACCAGGTCCAGGCACTGGCGGGGGTGCTGTTGCCCTGGGGGAGTGTTGTTTCGGTAGGGGATGTTGTTGCACTGGGGAGACTGCAGCGGCGGGGGGGGGGGGGGGGAGAGAGGTATAGCGGCGGGGGGAGAGGTGCAGCCTGGAGGGAGAGGGAGTTGCAGGCACGACGCTCGCTGTCAATCAGCCGCCGCTGCTCCCAGGCCACGGCGCGTAGCCCTGGCGCGTGACGTAATGGCGCCTCTCCGTGCGTGATGTCACCGCGCCCGTGCGTGTTCTGCCCGTGACGTGGCGGCGGTCGCTAGGCAACGCCCGGCAGCTCCCCCGCCTCGGGCCCTCGGGGTGCAGTGAAGCCCCGCCCCGGCAACGGCAGTGGGGTCTGGTTCCGGGGCGGGGGTAGCGCCGGAATGGCGGCGGGAGGCGTTGACAGCGGCCTCCTCAGGTCAGTGGAGAGAGGAGGAATGGAGTGGGGGTGAGAGAGTGTCCTCCAGTCGGGGGAGAAGGGGGGGCAGAGCGCTGGTGCCGGTGCTGGGGCGGTGCGGGCCCGGGCCCGGCCGGGAGTGAGACGATGAGCCGGGGAGCCGCCTGCTGACGGGGCGGGAGACACGGTCACGGAGCTGTACTGTACTGTACTGTGCAGCACGGAAACAGGCCCTTCGGCCCACCTGCTCCATGCTGACCAAGTTGACACACTAACCCCTGCCCGTTTGATGAGTCTGAAGAAGGGTCTCGACCCGAAACGTCTCCCATTCCTTGCTTCTCTCCAGAGATGCTGCCTGTCTGGCTTTTTGTTGTCTACCTTCGATTTAAACCAGCATCTGCATTTTTTTCCTATCCCTCTAACCCTTTCCTATCCATGCATCTGTCCAAATGTCTTTTAAAAATCATACTGGGGAGAGAGCTGCAGCAGCAGGGAGAGAGGCAGTGGTAGAGTTATATTATTTACAATGTACTGTGTTTACATATTCTGTTGTGTTGCAGCAAGTAAGCATTTCATTGTTCTATCTGGGACATATATGACAATAAAACACTCGACTCTTGATTGTATACACTTCTATAACTTCTGGCAGCTTGTTCCAGATACGGACTACCCTCAGAGTGAAAAATCTGCCCCTGAGGTTTCTCATAAATCTCTCCCCTCCCACCGGTTGGTGCCCTCCAGTTTTACAATCCTCTTCCCTGGGAAAAAGACTGAGCGTTCCATTTTTCCGTGCCCCTCATGATCTTGTACACCTCAATAAGGTCACCCGAGGCTCCAGCCTATCCATCCCTTTCCAGATGAAAACCCGCCATCTGTGTTTTAACAACATACTCAAAAATGCTCAGCGTAGGTTTCCAGGTACTGCAAGTAAATTACAAGAAATGGTTGATTTTGTTAGTTCTGCTTCTGATTTCTTGCCTTGTAGTTGCCTTGCAGTGCCAGAGACCGAGGTTCGATCCTGACCTCGGCTGCTGTCTGTATACAGTACTTCCTTTGGCCATGTGGGGTTTCTCAAACTGCTCTTGTTTCCTCCCACACTCCAAAGACGTATGTTTGTTAGTTAATTGGCTTCGGTAAAATTGTTCCTAGCGTGTAGAATAGTGTTAATGTACAGGCTGATCGCTGAATGGCGCGGATTCGGTGGGTCGAAGGGCCTGTTTCTGCTCTGTATATCAAGACCAAAGAATGTCATTTCGTATATAAGGAGGTAATAAAAAGTAGATCCAGTAGCTTGATAAGACTGCTGTGTCTCTTCACACACTGACCAGCATTTACCTTGGGAGAGTTAAAACGCTTACGTAAGGTGTGAATTCTAATGTTGGTATTTTATATATTTACTGTGCCAGTGTTGGTAACCTCTTGTTCTTTTTATTAGGTTTATGTTTTCATTGCTCTATCCAGTGCTGATCATATCCACTGGTTTATCATTCATCCTGATCATTATTTTGCTGTACATACGATTCTGGACCTGTCCAAAGAAGAAAATATCACAAAATGCAGGAAAAGGTGCCAAGAAGTGTTTGGTGGTGGCGTTCTTTCACCCGTATTGCAATGCCGGGGGTGGAGGGGAACGGGTGTTGTGGTGTGCTGTGCGAGCACTGCAGGAAAGGTGAGTCCCAGTTACTGCACCTGCAACGTCTGAATATTTGTGGAACATTTTCTCTAAAGGTGTCCAAACAAATTGTCCAAATAATCATGTACTTTGATTGTGTCAACAGAATGCAATGGTAAAAAGCATGTTTATAATCCACGGTCGGCTACCTTGTCTGTGTATTCCAATCTCCCTTGGCCTTGTTCTTCTCTCCCCATTACCTTTTCCAGCTCAACAGTCTGTGACTCTGCATTGCTGTATCCCCAGCTGCCTGTGAAATACTATTTTCTTTAACCCAACACTTGAGATTGGCTGAACCAAGCCCTGGAACTCCCAGCCTGATCTCCCCTCCTTACTCCTTTAATAAATTTCTTAAAACCTATCTCCTTGTGCAAGCTTGATCACCTGTCTTTGGATCGGTATAAATTATATTCTGACTTCATTCCTTTTAAGTACCTTGGGACCATTTATTTTACAGTTGCAAGCTGCAGGTATTTCTTAATCAGCGAGGTAGATTGTGTTCTAAGGGAATGTTTGATTTACAAATTGAAAAATAATTTTCCACTAGCTTCGTCTTAAAAGCCCTGGTTGCATTACAGACCTAAACAATGCTGTTCAAAAATCATACCCACATTAATAGATGAACTTATTACATGAAATATATAATTTTATTAACAATTAAATCCTAAATTAAGATCTACAGATAAACAATGTACTCACCCAGTGAATCAATCCAGATCCAGAAGAGTCTTGGATGGAGTGAGCACAACTCTTGTGAGATCATCTGGAACCAGTGATCTTTGTTTCAAAGTTCCTTTAGGACAGATGTGGCAAATACCTAAAGTGAACTGTAGACACAAGGAACTGCAGATGCTAGTTTATAAAAAAACAACACAAAGTGCTGGAGTAACTCAGTGGGCCAGACATCTCCGGAGAACATGGATAGGTGTCGTTTCGGATCTGTAGAAGGGTCCCGATCTGAAAAGTCACCTATCCATTTTCTCCAGGGATGCTGCCTGACCCATTGAGTTACTCCAGCACTTTGTGACCTAAATTGAACTGCAACTAACTAAAGCTTTTTGGATACTAACCTATAGACTTAGTCCTAATTTTTATTCAACTGGCGCCATGAAAACTTCATTGAGTTGCCTGAGCCATGATCTGAATGGAGCTGTACACAGCACTAGCAGCCACTTCTCATGAAGACCTTTCCAAACGGGAAACTGTGCAGTGTACATGTGTGCCGTCTCCAAGGCTTTCAATGTAGGTGTAAGTTCTGTCTCCATTCCCCCCTCCGATAGGACTCTCTCAGAATATCTGGTGTAAATGTATTTCTGTTGTGCAGTTACAAGCAAAGTTCTGTCTGGAAAAATCACTCTGGGCTGTACTGCACTGAAAAAGACTTCCCAGTCTTTCTGCACTTGTAGCAACAAGTAAAATACATCCTTCATGCACTGGAGAAACATCTTTGGGCCTGGTGCCTAATTATTAAATTAATTATTATTAATGGCTGCTAGTCTCTCTGACCCTAACAACAGACCATGCAGCAAAAATAGATATGTAGATCAAGGATGTACCATAAAGATTCAATGCTGTTGCAGTGACAATTCATCAACAAACATTCCAAATTCAAGGTGTGTAGGAAAAAAACTGCAGATGCTGGTATAAATCGAAGGTAGACAAAAAATGCTGGAGTAATTCAGCAGGTCAGGCAGTCTGTTTCTTCAGACTGAAGAAGGGTCTCGACCTGAAACTTCACCCGTTCCTTCTCTCCAGAGATGCTGTCTGACCCGCTGAGTTACTCCAGCAATTTTCTGTCTACCTTCCAAATTCAAGGAATGTCTAAACGTTGCAAACATGCAGCAAACAGTGCATGATGTCTCTGATGCAGCAAATGCTGGAATAAATATAATGTTTTCAACTGGGTGTTGTCAATTAATTATTTGTAAATAAAATTAAGACTGATTTCAATATGCACTGATCCTATCATGAATATTGTTTGTAGCTTTTTCTATATATCAGAATTATCAAGTATTCTGTAAAATTTTCCCCTATATGACATAAGAACATGGTGCATTTTGTCAGCAAGGGGCTAATTTTCACATTTTGTAATTCACAGATACGCTGATATTAAAATAGTCATTTACACTGGCGATCAGAACGTCACAGATGAAGACATACTAGACACAGCTTACAGGCGATTCAACATTAAACTACACCAGCCTGTTCAGTTTGTTTTCCTGGAGAAACGCTACCTTGTGGAGGCAAAGCTTTATCCCCACTTCACTCTGCTCGGCCAGAGTCTGGGGTCTGTGCTGCTGGGGTGGGAGGCCCTCATGAAGTGCACTCCTGACATCTTCATCGACTCCATGGGCTATGCCTACGTGCTGCCTCTCTTCAAGTACTTGGGTGGCTGCCGTGTGGGGTGCTACATCCACTACCCCACCATTAGCACAGACATGCTGTCTGTGGTGAAGGACAGGACTCTGAGGTTTAACAATGCAGCGTTCATATCGAACAATCCCATACTGAGCAACCTCAAACTTGTCTACTACCACATCTTCGCCTGGCTGTATGGATTGGTCGGGTCTTGCAGCGACATTATAATGGTGAATTCCACCTGGACTCTGAATCATATTCTTGCTCTTTGGAAGGCGGGTGACCGAACTCATGTTGTCTGCCCACCTTGTGATGTTCAGGCGTTTCTGGACATTCCGCTGGAAGACAACAGTAAAAGGACCGAGCATTCCATCGTTTCCATCGGGCAGTTTCGGCCAGAAAAGGACCACGCTCTACAAATTACAGCATTCCATCGCTTCCTGCGGGACTGTGCGCACAAGTGTGCTGTGAAGCTGGTCCTGATCGGAGGCTGCCGTAACGCTGAGGACGAAGAGCGAGTGTCTAGCCTGAAGAAACTCTGTGAGAATCTGGGAGTGCAAGAGAATGTCGAGTTTAAAATTAATATTCCATTTGAAGAACTTAAAAAACATCTCTCTGAAGCTACAATTGGACTGCACACCATGTGGAATGAACATTTTGGTATAGGTGAGCATGTTAGAGATTTCTGCTCCGATTCTTGCTGAATTTGTCTTATTTTAACTTGGATTATTTTGAAGCATCTGAAGTTGTTTAATACCTGGTGTTCCAGTATACACAAGCATGTGTAATATGCTTCATAGCATGCTTTTGAGATGTTTAATATTAAGTGCTTAACAGATGATCTAAACAAGAATTATTTGTGGTCTGAGCTATAACTTAAGCTGCAAAGCAATACTGTAGTTGGATACGTGACATTTGTAATAAGGTGGTGCACCTGAAATAGACCGAGCCAGTGTTCAAACAACAGGACAAACAAATGTTCCTGTCTGTGAGAGCATCTTCATCTTGGAGCAATAACTGTTACCTGCACAAATCTGTGGCAGGCAGCGAAAACCCCATCGACCCGAGTCCTGGCGGTTGCCTCTCAAACTAATTGTTTGCAGGCAATTGCAAAGGCAGCAGGTGATGAATTGCTAAAACAGTTTAGATTTCTAGTTTCTTTTTACAGATTAAATTTCTGCTAATCAATGGTGCGACAGTTAAATGGTGAATTGGGTCAGGTGTTAATCAATCCTATTGCAGTTCATTCATCTGGAGCAATGCACTGAGTGAGGCTGGCATAACTCCATCGAGATATTTAACTTTTCGGTTGTGACAGGATGTCACATCACCTCACCATGGAAAGGTGAGATGTGATCACAAAGATTGAAATTTCAGTTGGGTGAAGAAAAAATGTTTCCTGATTGAAGCCAGAAAACAGAATCGTGTTTTGGTGCCTTGCACTAGGTGCCTTGGGGGGCTTAGATTACCATAACATGCTTGCGGACCTGGCTACAGGCTATATTCAGGCAGTGATGCACCATGGTTGAGCCATCAATAGACAATAGACAATAGGAAGCCATTCGGCCCTTCGAGCCAGCACTGCCATTCAATGTGATCATGGCTGATCATTCTCAATCAGTACCCCGTTCCTGCCTTCTCCCCATACCCCCTGACTCCGCTATCCTTAAGAGCTTTATCTAGCTCTCTCTTGAATGCATTCAGAGAATTGGCCTCCACTGCCTTCTGAGGCAGAGAATTCCACAGATTCACAACTATCTGACTGTCCCGCCATTCCGGGAATTAACCTAGTAACCTAGTAAACCTACGCTGCACGCCCTCAATAGCAAGAATGAAGTTTCTGTAAAGAAGGAGCTGAGAAAAAGGATTGCATAACAGGAATTCCAGGTGTGCAGGCCTGCACTGTATTGTTCTATTCATTCATTTCACTGAGAGCCGTCCCAACCCTCTGTTGCTGTGATGTGATTGATGTACATTCACCCTGCGTTACTGAAGTACCTGTGACCATGTCCCCTTTCCCACAGGTGTGGTGGAATGCATGGCTGCAGGGACGGTTATTCTGGCCCACAATTCTGGAGGCCCCAAGCTTGACATCGTGGTGCCTTTTGACGGAGGTGAAACGGGTTTCCTGGCAGACAGCGAAGAAAGTTACGCTGACGCTCTAAATTCCATCCTCACACTGCCACCGGAGCAGCAGATGGAGATCAGACGGAATGCACGCAAGTCTGTCAGCAGATTCTCCGACCATCAGTTCGAGACGGCTTTTATATCTGCTCTGGAACTCTTCTTTAACCCAAGATAATTATTAAACGTGTTTAAATAATGACTCCTAGGAAAGATTGATTATTAAATCATATATGTAAGTAAGGACTCTCTTCCCAGGCTCCACCCTGGAGGAGAAACATTCCACAGTATTGCCGTTGTTTGGAAATATTTGAAAAGGTTTACGTTGTATGTGTCCAAGGGAAAAGACAAATATTTCCTGAATTTTGCAGTAAATATTGCGTAAGGGAAAATCTGTTCTGATTTCAGGTGTGTAATTGTGCAAGTTACTTCAGTATTTTCTGTATCTGTGACAAACAACACATTCACAAGTATAAAGAGAACAGTATTAATAACTACTATAATGAAGACGTGGATTACAAGGTTAGTTTTATTATCATTGTTGGAAGATCATATAGCTGCTGATTTGTAGAATTTCAAGTCCTAGATGAAGCTGAGGAGCACGGACACAGGGCCATCAGCCCACCTTGTCCATGTTGATCAAGTCGACATAATAGGCTGGTCCCATGTGGCCCATAGTCCTACAAACCCTTAAAATCCATATATGTTTAAAAGTCGTAATTGTATCTGCTTCTATAGCTTCCTCTGGCAGCTCATTCCAGATATAAACAACCCCGAGTGAATGTTGCCCCTGATCTAAACGACCCTGAATGAATGTTGCCCCTGAGGGCCCTCTTAAATCTCTGCCCTCACTAGCCCTGGTGAATGTAAAAGTGAAGTGCCATCTGGTGCAGCTGTGGCATGGAGCACACTGTGATACAGGATGCGATAGGTAGATGGTGTTGAACGATAGACACAGTTAAACCACTAACACGGTGTTCACCAGTGACAGGCACAGGGAAGTGCGAGGTGAAGACAGTGCTGAAACATTCACAATTGTATTCAACCAGTGAACTGGAATCTACCCACACTGACTGGCCACGAGCTGAGTTCCTTCACTGCTCATGTGGCCCATTTACCTCCATTTAGAGTCAAACAGCACAGGAGAAGCCCTTCAATCAAACTTGTCCATGCTGACCAAGCTAGTCTTATTTCTCTGAAACATAGAAAATAGGTGCAGGAGGAGGCCATTTGGCCCTTCGAGCCAGCACCGCCATTCATTGCGATCATGGCTGATCATCCACAATCAGTAACCTGTGCCTGCCTTCTCCCCATATCCCTTGTTTCTGCTAGCCCCAAGAGTTCCATCTAACTCTCTTTTAAATTCATCCAGTGATTTGGCCTCTACTGCCTTCTGTGGCAGAGAATTCCACAAATTCACAACTCTCTGGGGATTTTTTTTTTCACATCTCAGTTTTAAATGGCCTCCCCTTTATTCTAAGACTGTGGCCCCTGGTTCAGGACTCCCCCAACATTGGGACAATTTTTCCTGCATCTAGCTTGTCCAGTCTTTTTATATAATTTTATATGTGTCTCTCGTCCTTCTAAATTCCCGTGAATACAAGCCCAGTCTTTCCAATCTTTCCTCTTATGGCAGTCCTGCCATCCTGGGGATTAACCTCGTGAACCAATGCGGCACTCCCTCAATAGCAAGGATGTCCTTCCTCAAATTAGGAGACCAAGATTGCACACAATACTCCAGATGTGGTCTCACCTGGGTCCTGTACAACTGCAGAAGGACCTCTTTACTGCTGCACTCAAATCCTCTTATGAAGGCCAACATCCCATTAGCTTTGTGATACAGCTGGCGTCCTGGTGCCATCGCCACAACCTGGAGCTCAATGCTCTAAAGATAGTGGAACTGATTGTAGACTTTCGAAGAGCTCCCCCTCCCCTCCCCCCACTTACCATCAAACAACACCACAGTCACATCTGTGGAGTCATTTAAGTTCCTTGGAACCATCATCTCCAGGGACCTTAATTGGGGGCCACCATCGACTCCACAGTCAAAAAGGCCCAACAGAGGATGTACCTCCTGCGGCAACAGAGGAAACACAATCTACCACAGGCAATGATGATCCAATTCGATACTGCTATCATTAAGTCTGTCCTCACCTTCTCCATCATAGTCTGGTTTGGCTCAGCCACCAAGCACGACATCCGGAGGCTGCAACGGATCATTCGCACAGATGAAAAGGTTGTTGGCTACAACCTTCCCCCCCCCCCCCCATTGACGAACTGTACACTGCAAGGGCCAGGAAACAAACGGGCAAGATCATCTCTGACCCCTCTCACCCTGGCCACAATCTCTTTGAAGCACTTCCCTCTGAAAGGCAACTCCGGACTGTCAAAGCAGCCACAGTCAGACATAAAAATAGCTTTCCGCAGTTCACAGTTCTCCACTGTTCACACTGCCACCAAGCTTTGTGTCATCTGTAAATTTGCTGGTGTTACTTTTAATTCCATCACTACATCCACTGGCTCTTCATCCATTTTACTTGTCACATCCTCAAAGAATTCCAGATTAGTCAAGCAGGATTTCCCCTTCATAAATCCATCCTGACTTGGACCAATCCTTTTACTGCTATCCAAATGCACCATTATTACTTATTTAATAATTGACTCCAGCATCTTTCCCACCACCGATGTCAGGCTAACTGGTCTTTAATTCCCCGTTTTCTCTCTCCTTTCTTGAGAAGTGGGATAACATTAGCTACCCTCTAATCCACAGGAACTGATCCTGAATCTATAGAACATTGGAAAATGATCACCAATGTGTCCACTATTTCTAGAGCCACCTCCTTGAGTACCCTGGGATGCAGACCATCAGGCCCTGGGGATTTATCAGCCTTCAGTCCCATCAGTCTACCCAATATTTCTCGCCTAATGCAAATTTCTTTCTGTTCTTCTGTCTCCCTAGATCCTCCGTACTCTAGTACATCTGGGAGATTGTGTCTTCCTTAGTGAAGACCTGTTCAACTCTCTGCCATTTCCTTGTTCCCCAAAATAATTTCACCTGTTTCTGCCTTCAAAGGACCCACGTTTGTCTTTACTAATCTTTTTCTCTTAACATACCTGTAATGTCCGCGGTAAGACCCTGCTGTGACTAGCACAATGAATATACGTCCGACATCTTGTAAGAAGATTTAATAATAATCCTTCACCAGAAAACTTCTAGAAAATCGCCTGACCTCAGTCACGAGGCAAAAGCACATTTGCCAGCTTCTGCTTTTGGCCTCAAGGGGGCACTGGCATTTATATTACATATACATCCCTTTACTTTAATTACATCACATCTCCCCCTTCAACGTTGGGGTCAAAACTAATAACTTGAAGCTTTAATCAATTTAATGTGGATGAAACACCACAAATAACACAATGCTCTTCAGACTACAAAACTATCAAATAATTGGCCAACAATTTTACATAACAAGCCGTGCCGGGGGTTTTGACAATCACCCACTTCTCGTGCAAGTCGTATTTCCAACCCGTTCTGTGTGGTATTTATGTTGTATGCATGTGCGGCTTGGCACGCTTTGAGCCGGTTCCCCCACCACAGGACCATGTGATGCGGCCTGTGATAGTTCTCTTGAATCTGGGAGACTAGCTCCTTCTAGGAGACGGGCTCCTCCGTCTGGTTGACTCTCCGTCTCCTCTGGGAGACTCGCTCCTTCTGGGAGCGGGGGTCCTCCTTGTGGGAGAGTGCTCGTGCTCGTCTGCTGCGTGTTGCCAGGGCATTGCCCAGCTGCTTCGTGCGCAGGTCGTAAGTCCTTCCTGTTTCTGCGGAGCTCAGTACCGCTCGGTGTAGAGATGATGTAGTTCCAAGGGGACAGGTTTTCTCTTGCAATGCGGCCACGTTGCCACTCGGTTGGTTTGGCACGAAACCACACCTGTTGTTGCTGTTCCAGGCGCGGCAGCGGCTCGGCGCTTGCCTTCTCATTGAAGTATGCTGCCTGTTTATCTTACCGGGCGGCCAGTTGTGGTCCTATGGGAGGGACATGATGTGGCAGTAAGAACGATAGAGGCGACGGCAATTTGCTTGTTAACAGTCTACTGTTCAGTAACTGTGAGGGGGCCTAGCCGCCTGTCCCGTCAAGGGGGGTGTTGCAGTATTCGAGGATGGCATACATCGGGTCACGGCCGCTGCCTTTTGCTTTTCTCATGGGACCTTTTATAGTTTGTACAAAGCGCTCTACCTGCCCGTTGCTCTGTGGATATATGGGACTTGAGGTGACATGGGCAAATTCCCAGTCCTCCTGGAATCTTCGAAACTCAGCACAGTCAAATTGTCTTGCGTTGTCTGTCATCACCAAGTCAGGAAATCCACTCCGGGCAAACATGCCCGTCATCTCACGTATCACCGAATGTGACGTCATGTCTGTCAACTGTGCTATTTCTGGGTACTTGGAGTAATAGTCCACTACAAGCAAATGGTCAACTCCATCCAGATGGAAGATGTCTGCGCCGACCTTAGACCAAGGTCTGCTGGGGATGAGGTGTGGTTGTAGCGGCTCGCTTGCTTGTGCTTTCCTATTCGCCTGGCATATCGAGCATGTTCCCACTGTGTCCTCAATCTGTGCATTCATTCCTGGCCACGCAAATAAATTGCGGGCTCGTTGTTTAAGTTTCACTACTCCCAGATGTGATTCATGTAGCGCGTTCAGCAGAACTGGCTGGCTGGTGATGCCACAGACGATTCTGTCTCGCAGCAACGAGTCATGGATAATGCCAAACTCGCAATCACTAGCTAAAGACTTCACTGCAGTCAAGTAGCTGGAGAGGGTCTCCCCTCGCCGCTGATCACGTGTATTAAAGATGTATCTTGAGACAGTTAAGTTCTTCTTTGGTCCACAGTATGTCTGAAACTTATTCTTCAACGGTTGTATTTTGACCCATTCCTCCTGGGCAAACTGAAAGGTCTCATCAATCTGCTGAGCGGCCGGCCGGCCCTGCTACGTGTAGGAATGTTGCACACCAAATCTTATCTGGCTTACTCGTCAGTTCTGTTGCCGTCTCGTACAGCTAGAATGCCCTTATCCAGTCCTTATAATTCTTGACCAAGTTCCCTTGCAGGGAGAGTGGTCCCGGTGGCTTGAGTCCAGACATTCTTTTCTTTAGTTTCTTTTTTCTTCTGACACCATGTAATGTCCGCGGTAAGACCCTGTTGTGACTAGCACAATGAATATATGTCCGACATCTTGTAAGAAGATTTAATAATAATCCTTCACCAGGAAACTTCTAGAAAATCACCTGACCTCAGTCACGAGGCAAAGCACATTTGCCAGCTTCTGCTTTTTGCCTGGCATTTATATTACATATACATCACAATACCTAAAGAAGCTTTTACTCTCCTTCTTTATATTCTTGGCCAGCTTACCCTCGTACTTTGTCTTTTCATCCCGTATTGCCCTATTTGTTACCTTCTGTTGTCCTTTAAAAGTTTCCCAATCCTCTGGCTTCCCGCTACTCTTTGCTATGTTATACACTTTTTCTTTTAGTTTTATTCCATCGCTAACTTCGCTTGTCAGCCTCTCACTCAAATGATCCTGCATCTTCTGGATTCTGCCCAGAAATTCCTGCCATTGCTGTTCCACCGTCATTCCTGCTAGGATCCTTTTCCAGTCGTTTTCCCGGATGATCCTGAGGTCATCCAATTACCTCTCTAAGTGCCCCAAAACGGTCCTTCAAGAGCTGAACCTGGACACATTTTCCACAGTTGTCGCAGCCAGAGGCACCAGCAGGTCCCTGACCTCTCACATCCTGCAAACATCACACTGAATCAGCATACCTGTCATTTCTTCACAGCGTCTCACCCTCTCCAACCTTTGGCTTAGTCTCCTCCCTCGGCCTCCTCGCCGAAGACTCTCGAGCCAAAGACTCTCACTTTTCTCACAAGGCAAGACTCTCGAGCCAAAGACACACTTTTCTCACAAGGCACTTCCCTCGACCAGGCCGCTCGAGGTATGCATTTGGCCCATATCCCTCTAAGCCTTTCCTATCCATATACCTGTGCAAAGTCTTAAATATTGTTAAAGTACCTGCTTCAACTACCTTCTCTAGCAGCTCATTCCATATACCCACTGTCCTCTGTGCGAAAACATTTGCTCCTAAGCTCCAACTAAATATTTTGCCCCTCACCATAAACCTGTCCTCTGGTTCTTGATTCCCATTCACGCCGTGAATGCAGTCTTTTACCTAAACTATTCCTCCTGGGGTATTTTATACACCCGGTTGCCTCCCGAGGTCCACGGAATAAAGTCCTGGCCTGCTCAACCGCTCCCTGTAACTCAGGCCTTCAAGTCCTGGTAATATCCTCAAATGATCTCTGTGCTCTTTCCAGCGTCATGAACAGGGTGTCCAAAACTGAACACATTTACTCCAACATTGGCCTCACCAACATCTTGTACAGCTGTAACATAACATCCTAACTTCTATCATCAGTAACTTGATTGATGAAAGCCAATGTGCTGAAAGCCTTCTTAACTACCCAATCTCCCTGTGGTGCTGGTCAAGACACAATTAAATTTTTTTGCATTGTATATTGGGAGGAATATGAAGTTAAAATATCCCAAATATTTTTCAAGAATAATATTTAACTATAATTTTTACACTTGGGTTTAGGAATGTTTGCTGGTCATCTGTAATGAACTTTGAGAGTGTGGTACTTTCTTCAACCACAGCTGTCTTTCTGGAGAAGAGTCTCTGTTAACACTGTTGGATAGGGAGCTCTCGCCATTGGGCTCAGTGAACGCGAAGGAATGGTAGTTACATTTCCAGGTTGGAGGATGTGTAGCTCCTTGGATGCCATTGTCAAACGTTGGTTACCATTGTCAAATGTTGAAGGTGGCTGCTAACTGGCATTTTAGTGGTGTGAATGTTTCTTGCCATCTGAACGTTGCTTCCCCTGTAGTCATGGGCTGTGTTCCATGCTGACGAACTGCATGTCCTCTCTTCTAATGGAGAGACATTGATGAAACAGCAAGGCCGGGTGCATTGCCCTGACAAATTCCTGCTGTTGTGAACAAGCTTTCATCTGGGCCCACAACCCAGTCATTACAGCCTAAATCAGAATAACACAAACTAAACCTCATACAGCAGTGGTGAGATTCTGGAACAAGGCAGTTTCTTCAGGCACTGTCACAGTGTGCACGAGGGAGGCATTGCGAGAGAGGGCTCAAAGATACTCCACTGAGTCAACAACTCTCCTGCAGTTTAAAGTATTGGCATGACAATGTGTGCAGATTTTACACTTACACAGCAGGTCATTAGTAACCCATTTTTCCTTATCGTATTTGATCCTTGTGTATCTGTGCTGGCATGTCTTCTGCCTGGGTCTTGTCCTCCTTCGCCCAAGGACCATTTTCCACATTTCCTCTGTAAATAGGTGCTGTAGATCACGGCCACATCTTGCTGTTGTGACTCCCATTATCTTATGACATTATCTTTGCTGCAGCTACTTCTGTTTTACAAGCTAAACAATGCCCTAAACTAGTCACTGCCTCTTCTACATTGTCCTTTAAGTCACATTTACTGGGTAGGTCTAATTTTCCATCATCCTTTTCCCCTATGTAAGGCTCTTGGGTTAACCATTTCACAGACTTGCCCAATTTTCTTATCGATTCTAGAGATTCCTTCATCAATTGAAGTGCAGCTTATTTTGGGGCTCAGGTCTTTGTTATTGCATTGGGCTGCTGTCTGGCCATCTGGCTTTGATCTCCAGTGCTTGCTCATTTCTGCATATCACGTGGAATGAATCAAATCAACTGACTTGTACAAGGGAGATCTTGAGAGGAAGGTGGGATGGATCATCATCTTGGGCCAAGTACACCTGTACGTGAAGGTACCGCTCAAAATCATGGCTTTATTTTTCTCCTGTGACTATAATTATACAAGGTTTACTTGCTAAGGAAAAGCAGAATAGTTATATCCTCACAGGATAGTTGATCAGTTGGTTACTGCAAGTGAAACGTTCGAGCAGCAGCTTAAGGAATTAGTTTTTTGTATTTTAAAATATCAGTTCCAGACCGATGTTTTAAACGACTCATTTCCTTGACTGCAGAGGGCAAGATTAGCCATCCGTGTTACTCTCAGGAAGTTGTTGTAATTTGCCCCGTGAAAGCCTCGACTGAATCAGTTGCAGACTCGTTCTTTTGATCACAACATTTTTCAGGCATACTTTCAGTGCTGAAATCGAGCACCTTCGCCTGGCCCTCACCCTCCTCTCTGCGTTCATCGTGTGCGCCTTGGTTGGCTCCTTTCCCATCACTGTAATCAGCTTCTGGTTGAATTATTAATTCCTGCAAAGACTCCACGAGCTGTTCTGTGAGTTCATCTTCGGATTCTTCAAAGTTTCTAAAGAATCAATAGACACATCAGCGGGACCACCGCCTACATTTTTCTTGTTACAATAATACAAGGTTATACATAGCAATACTGGACTAGACTGTCCATGGCACAGCAGGTACATCTGCATTATAAGTAATTGTGTTGGAAGGAACTGCAGATGCTGGTTTAAACCGAAGATAGACACAAAATGCTGGAGTACCTCAGCGGGACAGGCCGCATCTCTGGATAGAAGGAATGGGTGAAGTTTCGGGTTGAGACCTTTCTTCAGACTAGTCTGAAATGAGTTACAGTACTCCGGCATTTTGGATCTATTATAAGTAATTGTATTTACTCTGCAGGTACTGCCCTTGTTTGGCGCAACAAAATACAACAATTTGCACTTTTCAGAGTTAAATTCCATCTGCCATTCCTTGACCCACTTCCCTGGTTGATCTAGATCCTATTGCAAAGTTGGATATCTCCTTCCTCTCTGTGCACCAACCACCAATTTTGGGGTTATCCACAAATTTTCCAGCCCTCTTGTCGTCAAAATCGTCAATGTAGACGACAGTCAGCTGTGGACCCAGCACCGATCCTTGTGGCACATGACTGGTGACAGGTATCAGATTAACAACCCCTCCACTACTGCTCTCCGATTCCTGCCAGCACCCCAATTGTGAATGCAGTTGGCCAGCTCACCCTGGATCCCATGTGATTGAACCTTCTCTCCCTCCCCCCCACGCTGTTTATTATTCCTTTGTTCCAGTTGACCTTGAAATAGGGGTTGCATGCCAACAACACTGGCATGTGGTAATTGGGCTAAACATGCCAGTTTAGCCCAAGTGCAGGCCAGTAGGACTAGTGTAGATGGGACGTGTTGGTTGGCATAGCCAAGATGGGCTGTTTCCACGCTGTATGACTCTGACTATGTTTATGCCATGGAATTATTTTGTTTTGGAAAGGTGAGAGTGGTAGAATGAGCTTACGTGTCATCGTCATCAGATCTGGGCTCCAGCCGTTGAGTGTCCACTTCCACATCAGAGGCCAAACCTGATTCACAATCACCCTTCTTTTCTGTTGGCTTCACAGGAGTTGACAAACCACCTAATAAACCGAAACATAGCCTGATCAATCATCAGCTCCGTCCACAGCCATGTATCGATCCCAAACTAGCAGCACAAATAGATGAAGTGTTAAAGAACGTGTATGGTATGCTTACCTTAATCGGTCAGTAAGGGTGGGCATTGAGTATAAGAGTCAGGATATCATGATGCGTCACAAAGAAATTGGTCAGGCTGCCATTAGAGTATTGCGTATAGTTCTAGTCTCCCCATTACAGTAAGGATGTGGAGGCTTTGGAGGGCGTTCAGGAGAGGTTTACCAGAATGCTGCCTGGATTAGAGGGTATTAGATATAAGGTTGGACAGACATGGATTATATTTTCTGGAACGTCAGAGGTTATGATTAGGAAAATGGTGTCAGATGGAGTGGCAGCTAATGTTCGGGTACCAATGAAGGCGCAGGTCTCTTACCCCGCAACACAGATTTAAGAATAACCGGCACTGAATGAAAAGGTAGTTGCCTCCTGTTTCCAATTGCAACTTCCCCTCTCAACCAAATCACTAAAACAACACAATTCACCCGTACAGGCATTCATCCTTTAACTGATGTTAAAACAAAAAAGCTAGGATGAATTAATTTGAATCATAAACAACACAGATAGTTCCATTAGTGGCTGCTCTATAAATCTGGGTTAGTTCATGAGCAGCACTGTAACAATGCTGAACGGTTGGAAGGACTGTTCATCTGAGATGTGGATAGAAACATAGAAAAACATAGAAAATAGGTGCAGGAGTAGGCCATTCGGCCCTTCGAGACTGCACCGCCATTCAATATGATCATGGCTGATCATCCAACTCAGTATCCCGTACCTGCCTTCTCTCCATACCCCCTGATCCCTTTAGCCACAAGGGCCACATCTAACTCCCTCTTAAATATATTGAGATGAATTGAGATGTCCTGGCAAGCAGCTGGTATGAAGATGTAGATGAACATAGATCCTCGGGCATGATTTTGAACAGAGAAGGAGTTACTCTCAGTGGCCTGGCCACAAGCTTGTGTTTCCTACATTTCCTACCTAACAATGGAAATATTTAATTGGCTGAAAATTGAAGGATGCTTTACAAATAATAATAAATACATGTGTACTAAAATTTCAGCCTGAATTTCAGGAGCGACAAGAGTGGGATAGAATTTTTAATCCAATCATCCTCTTTATTCCTGACAGCCCTTCATAATTCTGATGTATGAATTCCTGATTTAAGTACCACCTACCCCCAACGTCTGTCGGAATGTGCTTTGGGTGCTGCAGAATCCACCAGGATAAACACACCAGCTCAGGGTATAGGAGAGACATGGATGGAGGATTACCTGCCCAATGGGCAATGGAGAGGGCCTTCTGCCTTACATGTTGCAACGAGTGATGTGCAAAATAGGACAAGTGCTGTGGCTTCTATTCTCTATGTGTGTACGCATGACTTGGACGATGGCATCAACGCCAGGGCTGCTAAATTTGCTGATGCTGCAAAGGTAAATTGAAGTGGATACAAGGCGGCTAGAAAGAGATATCGGTGAGTAAATGAAGTAGGATAAAAGTTGTCAAATGGAATATCAGGTTAGAAAATGTTGTTCATTTTGGCTCAAAAGCAGTAGAGTCAGAGTTACACAGCATGGAAACAGGCCCATGACAACCAAGATGCCTCGTCAAAGACTGTCCCATTTGCCTGCATTTGGCTTATATCTTTCCTTTCCTATCTGTTTACCTGCCCAAGTGTCTTTTAAATGTTATTATTGTTCCTGCCTCAATTACCTCCTCTGGCATCTTGTTCATATGCCCACCACCTTCTGAGTGAAAAAAAACGTTCCTCGGGTTCCTATTAAATCTTTCCCTTCTCATTTTAAACTGATGTTCTCTAGTTCTTGAATTCCCTCCCCTGTGTAAAAGACTGCATTCACTCTGTCTAATCCCTTCATGAGTTTATACATATCTATAAGATCGCCCCTCAGCCTCCCTAAGAAATAAGGTCCTAGCCTGCCCAACTTCTCCCTGTAGCGCAGGCCCTAGAGTCCTGGCAACATCCTCGTAAAGGTTCTGACAACGTCCCAATAAGCACCTGGTGTAAATAGTGAGATGCCTGCAGGACTCCAAGATGCAGGAATCTCAGTGGCCTGTTGCCTGGTTTGGATAAAGCCATCAATGTTATTGTTTATTACTGGATGAATTGATTAGAAGAATATGTAGTGTAAGAAAATAACTGCAGATGCTGGTACAAATCGAAGGTATTTATTCACAAAATGCTGGAGTAACTCAGCAGGTCAGGCAGCATCTCAGGAGAGAAGGAATGGGTGAATAAATAGAATATGTAGGTCACGCTTCAGTTATCTAGGTCATTGATGGACTGTGCGTTTTGCCAGGACTAGAGGATTTGATCCTGACCTCAGGTGCCATCTGTGTGGAGATTGCACATTTTCCCTGTGACCATGTGGGTTTCCTCCCACATCCTAAAGACGTGCGGGTTTGTAGGTAAATTGCCCCTAGTGTGTAGAGAGTGGCTGTGAAAGTGGGATAACACAGATCTAGTACTGACAAGTAATCAATATAAAGGTGTGGATATCGTGGGCCGAAGGACCTCTTTCCATGCTGTACCTTAACTAAACTAAAAGTAAGATCTTTCTTTACCGAGTTGATGTGCAGAGGTGGTGAGACACACTGATGAGAGCTGAGCAACCACGAGCGCCTTCAGCAAAGTATCCGGTGGTTTCCGTTCCCACTGATTTCTGTTTCTTGAACCATCTGCTTCCATCACAACAACCTGGTCAGCTGCAGAGGTCGCTAAACAGAGAAGTCAGGTGCAGCAATAGTCATACATTAGCCCTAGACTGGGGCAAGAATGTTTGTGGCACGTTCTATTAATTAAAATTTTCTGTTGCCCAGTTCAAAGTATTTGAGTGATAGATTGCTCTAAGTATGATCCATAACAGTCCGAAGACAATAATGAGACAGGAACTGCAGATGCTGGAATCTTGCATAGAACACAGAGTGCTGGGGTAACTCAGTGGGTCAGGCAGTATCTGTGGAGAACATGGATAGGTGACGTTTCAGGTCAGGAACCTTCTTCAGAACAATGAGACCCTGTCAAATAATACAACCAGTAATCTCTGTTCTTTTTCAATGAAATTGAAGGACTGCAAGAGAAATAGAATTTTAAAAAACTTGAGTGAATTAGATACAAATCAGGAACAGAAAGAGAAATAGAATGCTAATATTTCTCTCTTATTGAAACAAGACAGGGATGAAACCAATCCCTCCTCATACCGACCAATTTCTATGCTTAATTTGGATTTCAAAATTTTTACTAAAATAATGGCGACTAGACTAAATAAGTGTATAGAATCCATTATCCATACGGATCAGACCGGGTTCATCCCCAATAGGTTCTCTTTCTTTAATGTTAGAAGAGTAATGAATATTATGTATCACAAATTCGATAGTTCTTCCAAACAAGCCATTCTGTGTTTAGACGCAGAAAAAGCTTTCGATCAGGTTGAGTGGGGATATTTACTCAGAGTGCTGGAAGAGTTTGGTCTTGGTGCCTCTTTTATTTCCTGGGTACGTCTTATATATGCTCATCCCACCGCTTCCATACTCACAAACCAGGATAGGTCACCCCCCTTTTGCCCTTCAAAGGGGTACGCGACAGGGCTGCCCCCTCTTGCCGCTCCTCTTTGCGTTAGCCATTGAGCCGCTGGCAATCGGCATAAGAGGGCATGCGCTTATAAAACCGATAATACTGGGTGGGGTGGAACATAAGATTTCGCTTTATGCGGATGATATTGCCATCTTTGTATCTGACCCTGAACATTCTGTCCCTTACCTATTCCAGCTTATTAATTCCTTTGGCGAGGTCTCAGGTTACACTATAAACTGGCAGAAGAGTGAACTTAAATCGATAACAGCAGAATTAGACCCTGTATTCTTAGCCAACATGCAGTTTAAAACAAATCCGGATAGTATAAAATATCTGGGCATTAAAATATCTAAAAACCCCAAGACCCTTTTTTAAATTAACTTTACCGAAAGGTTGAACAAGCTAAAGGAGAACATAGAGAAATGGAGAACGTTGCCTATTTCATTGATTGGCCGCGTGAACGCAGTAAAGATGGTCTCCCTGCCGAGATTTCTGTATTTATTTCAGAATATCCCTGTTTTTATCCCCAAATCCTACTTTAAGTTAATCGATTCTATCATTATGCCATTTATTTGGGGATATAAAGCACACAGGATCTCAAAAGCTTATCTTCAAAAAACGAGGGAACATGGGGGACTGGGGTTACCGTGCTTTTTATATTACTATTGGGCGGCCAATGTTAGAGTCATGGTATACTGGCAGTATGCATATGAACGGGGAGTTGGATATGACCTGCCCTCTTGGCTGGCGATTGAAAAAAGCTTAACCCCAAAAACTTCTCTCCCTGCTCTCCTTTTTTCATTACCCAGATCTCTCACCTCTCTTAGAGAGGATCACTTCACTCTGTCCAATGCTCAGAGAATATGGCACCAAATTAGGAAAGCTTGTGAGCTTCCGAATACGTCCGGAGGATATTGAATTATGTGAGGTAAGCGAAACAAGTAGAGTAGTGATGGAAATTAGGAGGATTAAAGAAGAGGAGGTACGGACACTTTTGAAGAATATAAAAGTGGATAAGTCTCCAGGTCCTGATAGGATATTCCCTAGGACATTGAGGGAAGTTAGTGCAGAAATAGCAGGGGCTATGACGGAAATATTTCAAACGTCATTAGAAACAGGGAAGGTGCCGGAAGATTGGCGCATTGCGCATGTTGTGCCTTTGTTTAAAAAAGGTTCTAAAAGTAAACCTAGCAATTATAGACCTATTAGTTTGACGTCTGTGGTGGGAAAATTAATGGAAAAGATACTTAGGGACAATATATATAATTATTTGGATAATCAAGGCCTGATTAGAAACAGTCAACATGGATTTGTGCCTGGAAGGTCATGTTTGACTAATCTTCTTGAATTTTTTGAAGAGGTTACCAGGGAAATTGATAAGGGCAAGGCTGTGGATGTTGTCTATATGGACTTCAGTAAGGCATTTGACAAGGTTCCACATGGAAGGTTGATTAAGAAGGTTAAATCGTTGGGTATTAATGGTGAGGTTGCAAGATGGATTCAACAATGGCTGAATGGGAGATACCAGAGGGTAATGGTTGACAATTGTATGTCAGGTTGGAGGCCAGTGTCTAGTGGAGTGCCCCAAGGATCTGTGTTGGGTCCACTGTTGTTTGTCATTTACATTAATGATCTGGATGATGGTGTGGCAAATTGGATTAGTAAATATGCAGATGATACTAAGATAGGTGGAGTAGTTGATAGTGAGGTAGATTTTCAAAGTCTACAGAGAGACTTGGGCCTTTTGGAAGGGTGGGCTGAAAGATGGCAGATGGAGTTTAATGCTGATAAGTGTGAGGTGCTGCATTTTGGTAGGACAAATCAAAATAGGACGTACAGGGTAAATGGTAGGGAATTGAGGAATGCAGTGGAACAGAGGGATCTGGGAATAACTGTGCATTGTTCCCTGAAGGTGGAATCTCATGTGGATAGGGTGGTGAAGAAGGCGTTTGGTATGCTTGCCTTTATAAATCAGAGCATCGAGTATAGAAGTTGGGATGTAATGTTGAAATTGTACAGGGCATTGGTGAGGCCGAATCTGGAGTATGGTGTGCAGTTCTGGTCGCCAAATTATAGGAAGGATGTCGACAAAATGGAGAGGGTACAGAGGAGATTTACTAGAATGTTGCCTGGGTTTCAGCACTTAGGCTACAGAGAGAGGTTGAATAGGTTGGGTCTTTATTCTTTGGAGCGTAGAAGGTTGAGGGGGGACTTGATAGAGGTTTTTAAAATTTTGAGAGGGACGGACAGAGTTGACGTTGGTAGGCTTTTCCCTTTGAGAGTGGGGAAGATTCCAACAAGGGGACATAGCTTCAGAATTGAGGGACAAAGGTTTAGGGGTAACATGAGGGGGAACTTCTTTACTCAGAGGGTTGTGGCTGTATGGAATGGGCTTCCGGTGGAAGTGGTGGAGGCTGGCTCGATTTTATTATTTAAGAGTAAATTGGATAGGTATATGGATAGGAGGGGATTGGAGGGTTATGGTCTGAGTGCAGGTAGATGAGACTAGGTCAGGGAGAATGGTCGGCGTGGACTGGTAGGGCCGGACAGGCCTGTTTCCATGCTGTAGTTGTTATATGTTATATGTTATATGTTATATGTCAATGCACGCCCCAATCTGGCATAACCACGCTTTCCCCCCATCATTTACAGACACAGCATTCAAAGAATGGAGTTGTAAAGGGATAGTTACAATAAAAGATCTTTACATAAATAGACACTTTGCATCATTTGATCAGCTACAATCCAAGTTCTCATTGCCCAAAACTCATTTCTTCAGGTTCTTACAGCTGAGAAATTATGTTCGACAAAATAATTCGCTTTTTGAGACCCTGCCCGAAGACGACTCGTTGTCTAAAATTTTGCTGGGTCCCCCAGAAGCAAAGAACCTAATCTCATCTTTTGTAGGTATCTTTTCAAACAAACTAGATAAATCTACTTTAAAAATAAAACAAACCTGGGAAGAAGACCTTAACATTGAAATTGATGACGATGTCTGGAAGGTAGTACTGAAAAGTATAAAATCCTGTTCTATTAATTCTAGGCTACAACTGATTCAATTCAAGGTTATACACAGATTACACTACTCTAAGGTTAAGCTGCATAAAATCTTTCCTGATCTCTCACCTTTGTGTAATAGATGCAAGACCGCTGAGGGTACACTCGCTCACCACCTTTGGACTTGTCCAAAACTTCACAACTTTTGGTGTCTTTTATTTCAATGGTACTCCACTGTTTTAAACGTCACTTGAACTCCGGACCCTGAAACTGCTCTATTCGGGTATTCCACAACGCTTGAGAAGCTAGACCATAATGCTCGCACAATCTTGGTTTATGGTATGGTAATTGCCAACAGATGTATTTTGAAACTATGGAAATCAGACTCTGCTCCTCAGTTTGAGACTTGGTTAAGAGAATTAATGGGCATATTACACGTAGAGAGGTTGAGATATGAATTGTCTGGCAACCCTCAAAAGTTCTTCAACATATGGAACCCAGTGCTGCAGCATATTAGGGACAAGTAAAACTATTCCCTCAATGCCACATGCTTTTGTACCTTCTTTGAATCCAGCAGTGAAAATACTGAAATATTTGACTTGTGAAAATTACCTTGCCTCATGTTTTTGTGCTTTTGTCTTTTTTGTCACATTGTAGTTATGTTTTGGGTTTTTTTAAATGTATTTTTATTTATTTATTTGTTTGTTTTTGTTTGTTTGTTTTCATGATTATGTAGGGAAGGGGAGGGATGGGGTTTACTGTTGTTGTTATATGCATTGTAATCAATTATAAAATTTAAAAAATTAAGAAAGAAAGAGAAATAAAGAGAAGGAAGGGATGATTATTATTTTTCAGGTTGAACACACAGCTAGCAAGGCCAGTATTGCCCATTCCCAAAGGTCCTTGAGAATGTGGTGGTAATCCTTGTTAAAGCTTCCTCTTGTTCAACTAAATAATTATGCCAAAGGAAACTATGCACAAAGCATTCACATATTCTGAATGGGATAAACTTGCATCCCATTCAGAAACATTAAACACCTGTATCACCAACATTGCTAAAGAAAGTAATGAGTTCAGAGATCAGGAAACAAATCAAAAGAATGCTGAGTAAAATTATTGTGTACCTTCCATTTGAGACGATGTTACTTCTAAAGTTTTGCTTGCGAGGTCTTCCAGAAGTCCTCCTGCCTCGATGAATTGCCATTTCTTCTGCTTAAGATTGTTGCCTTCCTCGTGTGTCAGCCTCTTATTGAACGTATCCAATTCCTAAAATATATCGGCACATAAAACAGCGAGGATAATTTATTACGCAAATTTAAACAATAATTGAGATCAGATTTAAGGCTGTATTATAACTTTGGCGAAGGCACAAATTTAAAAATGCTGGAGTAATAAATGAAGGAAGGTAACTGATTTATCACTCACTCAACCTGTCATGGCTGAGGAATAAGCCACTGCTCTGTTCTACCTGCACGTTCATGGATAGGTTAGGTTTAGAGGGATATGGGCCAAACCCAGGCAGGTGGGACTAGTGTAGATGGGAGCATGTTGGTCAGCGTGGGCAAGTTGGGCTGAAGGGCCTGTTTCCATGCCGTATGATCTGTGACTCTGACACTGAGCCTGTCATGGCTGAGGAATAAGCCACTGCTCTGTTGTACATGCATATTCTTGTTCCACAGATTGCCAGGGGTAATCCTCATGGATTTGTGAGCATCCATAACAAGCATCCAAAGTTCTTGTATAACAGAAGGAGATTTCAAAGCCAAGCCACTCTGACACACCATGTTTTCAGGTAGTTATTCACAAAATGCTGGAGTAACTCAGCAGGTCAGGCAGCATCTCAGGAGAGAAGGAATGGGTTTCGGGTCGAGAGCCTTCTTCAGACTGATGTCAGGAGGGGTGGGACAAAGGAAGGATATAGGTGGAGACAGGAAGACAGTGGGAGATCTGGAAAGGGGAGGGGAAGAGAGGGACAGAGGAACTATCTAAAGTTGGAGAAGTCAATGTTCATACCGCTGGAGGAGGCCCATGACAGAAAGGTCAGACTGGGAGTGGGAGGGGGAGTTGAAGTGCTCAGCCACCGGGAGATCAGGTTGGTTAAGGCGGACTGAGCGAAGTAATCGTTCTGACTCCCCCCAGAAATTCAGAGCAAATGCCAATGCAAAATTCAGGAATTTGTGAACTTTTCCTTGTTCGTTATCCCTCTAAACATTTAGGTTGAAATACCAATCTGGCAGGTCGTTTGAGATATCACATTTTAAGTGACTTACGAGTTAATTAAGCTTCAAAATACTTTAAGTTAATCCACACTGTTCTTTTTAGAAAACATTGCAATCATTTCCCTCACCTTTTGTTGGGAGTCGTCACAAAGTAATTCACCGTCCAACCTTATTTCAAACTTTATACCGCCCTTTTGAGGAAGAGAAGCTGTACGTTAGTTTTCATTATGAAACATTAGATTATTGTCTGTAAAATACTCTGGATCAGGGATCCACTACAAACAGTGACATACTGCCACCAACACCCAGGAAATATTGACATACTTAGATCGAACATCTAAAGAACAATTCTGAATATTACGATGTGTTTCATTAACAAGGACATAATCATATCATATCATCATATCATATATCATATCATATCATATCATATCATATCATATCACGTCCAAAGACGTACAGGTATGTAGGTTAATTGGCTGGGTAAATGTTAAAAATTGTCCCTAGTGGGTGTAGGATAGTGTTAATGTACGGGGATCGCTGGGCGGCACGGACTTGGTGGGCCGAAAAGGCCTGTTTCCGGCTGTATATATATGATATGATATGATATGATATGATATGACATAATCTTGGAGGAATTACCTGTACCTTGTGTTTATGATCTATTTGTTCATTTTCGGAAGGATGATGATGTTTCAGATCTTTCTCAGTAACCTAGAAAGTGTAAGACATAAGGAACAGTCAAGAAAAAATTCAGATCGGGGGATATTGCACCAAAACTAGCTCAGGTGATGTGTGTTTCCATTGTAATACCCAGTGCTTTATATGTGGATAAAAGGTGGCAGTAGGCACATTGTTCCTTGCTGTTGGTGTCTATGGTGGATTGTCGTTCTATAAGCTGCTTGTACTTTTATATGACTGACCGCCTATGTTATAATTTTTTTTTAACTTTGGTAATCTTTTTATAATATTAAAAATTCTAAGAATTTGAAAATCTAGATGTTAACTTTTTAGAGGTGCCAATGTGCCACACTGAGTGCACCAAGACTAAAACAACACTGACAATATTTAGCTGGTTAATACATACAATGAAAAATGGTATAATGGCGTTCATGTGGTTATGCTGGTGTTCATGTGGTTATGCTTGGCCTGTGCATTTCTTGTAATGGTATGTGCTGGCACACTCTAAAAAGTTAAACATTATTATTGCATTTTCCAGCAACGTGACACGTATGTTTATTGATCATGTCTACAAATACAGCATTGGTTTTGACTCGTGTTTGGGAAGAAGATAACTTGATCAACTGTACAATTATATTTACACATGAACTTCTCAGCAGTTTCTTTTAAATGGCACAACTAAAACTGTACAATTCTGCATCACACAACACGAATAATCAGTACATTTCTACGCGCTCTTTCATTTTTGGTTTCCAATATAGTTACCAAGATAAATAAGGTCAATTACACAGACAGAATATTATTTGAACAGATTATGCTCCTGTCACAATGAAAGCAAGATTGGTAATCAGTATTATTATCCTGATAAACTGATTGTTATATCAGGATTTCTGTGAGTATATTTCAACACAGAAGCTGCAAAACCCATTGTCAATGTGCTCCTGCAACCCTCAAAACCATGGTAGGAAATGTCGTAGGATTATACATATTTCAGGTACTTTAAACATAAACACGTCGACTTTGTATTTGGCACTGTGTTGGCTATCTGTTTTCTGGTTGCTGTTGTGTGTCTGGATACTCAGCTAGCTTGATGACCTGCCACCCGATTCCAGCAGCTTTGGAACGGGAAAGGTTCCTCCCGAGTTACTGCCAGGTCTTTGTGGTCACCTTTTACCTCAGCAGTGACCTCAAACTTTGCGTCTCTCAGTGACCTCTGTATAAACCACATGGAAATTGTATTCCTGGAACTAGGCCTGCACTTTACATAGTCAAAGAACTCTACAAAACGGAAAAGGCCCACCTTGTCCATAGCAACCAAATTAGCATACTGGGTTAGTCCCATTTGCCTGCATTTGGCCCATAGCCATCTAAATTCTTCCTATCCATATATCTGTCCAAATGTCTGCTAAATGTCGTAATTGTATTAACTTCTACAACTTCCTCTGGCAGCTCATTCCAGATATGAAATACCCTCTGAGTGAAAGAGTTGCCTCGGAGGTCTCATTTAAATCTCTCCCCACTCTAGTTTTAGAATCCTCTACCCTAGGGAAAAAGACTGTGAGCGTTCACTTTATCCAAGCCCCTCATGATCTTGTACACCTCAACAAGAGCATTAAGGATTATTGAAAAACAAATGTTGAAATATCATTACTTTTACCAATTGCTTAGTTTGTGAAATATAAATTGATGTACATTGTTGGACCTCATAGATGAACACTGAATGAAAATATTTGAATGCTCTCTGCATTACTTTGAATGGTGAGTGCCAGTACCTGCACAGAACCCTTGTCCCTGCTGGACTCCTGGGGATCAGCCGCTCCGTCTCTGGGTGCTACTCGGTGAACATGATACGTCTCACTTGAAACACTTGTATGATTCTGTCGGGCAAGCACAGAAGAAGGTCAAAGCCAATACATTCACCTATTTATCCCCACAGATATTATCATTCAGTGCAATGAAGATTTATAAGGATATTGCCAGGATTTGAGGGTCTGAGCTATAGGGAGAGGTTGGTCTGGCTGGGGCTCTATACCTTGGAGCGCAGGAGGCTGAGGGGTGATTTAAGGTGGTGTATAAGATAATAAGTGGAATAGATAGGGTGAATGCACATTTAAAATAATAACATTTAAAAACTTTTGTACAGGTACATGAATAATGTTTAGAGGGATATGGGCCAAATGCAGGCAGATGGGACTAGCGTAGATGGGACATCTTGGTCGGCGTGGGTAAGTTGCGCCAAATGGCCTGTTTCCATGCTGTATGACTCCATCCCCTCTTCTCACTGCTACTGTTGGGCAGGAGGCACAGAAGCCATAAGTCCCACACCACCAGATTCGGGAACAGCTACTTTCACAGGTTCTGGAACCAACCTGTACAACTCTAATCCTACAGTATGTTCCACCTTAGGAACAAGGAACGGCAGATGCTGATTTACCCAAAACAAAGTGCTGGAGTGACTCAGGCAGCATCTCCGAAGAAAATGGATAGGTGATGCTTTTGGGCGGGACCCTTCTTCAGACTACTTCTTGCATTGTCATGACCATGGTTTTTGTTTCATTGTATTTTGCACCAAATGTCTTGTTTTTCTTTGCTGTCTTATTTCTTTTGGAAATTTTATGTATAATTCATATATGATTTCTAATATGTCTTAACATTATATTAAAAAATAAAGAAATATTAAATTATGTTTTAAAATGGACGGCAGAGCTGCAGCCTTACAGCGCCAGAGACCCAGGTCAGATCCTGACCATGGGTGCATTCTGTACAGCATTTGTACGTTCTCCCTGCGACTGTGGGTTTTATCCGGGATCTTCAGTTTCCTCCTACACTCCAAAGACGTACAGGTTTGTAGTTTAATTGGCTTGGCATAAATGTAAAATTGTCCCAAGTGTGTATAGGATAGTGTTAATGTGCGGGGATCGCTGGTCGGCACAGAATCGGTGGGCCGAAGGGCTGTTTCTGTGCTGTATCTCTAAACTAAACTAAACTTGTTTTTGTGTGGTGTCTGAGTCCATTGCCTGCGATGTAGCCACAGTAAGATTTTCTACAGCCACAAATGCCACTGGTAAGATCTCATGAGGGGCTGAGTACACAGTGTTGGTCTATTTTCCCAAGGAAGGATGTTCTTAACATGCAAGGTTTGCTGGACAGATTCCTGTGGTGGTGGGACTGGCAAAGGAGGAGAGATTGGGTCAGTGAGACCTACATTCAGTGCGATATAGAAGAGTGAGAGGATCCCTCAAAACCTGTAACAGGATCGGACAGAAGTCCCAACCCGAAACGTTGCCTATTCCTTTTTCTCGTGAGATGCTGACTGAGCTACTCCAGCACTCTGTATCTTTGGTATAAAGCAGCATCTGTAGTTCCTTCCTAACTAATCCCTGCAGCATGGGAAGAAGCAAAGTCGGGTGGCCAAAAGAATGTAATTGAAACTAATGATGTGACAGGTCAAAAGGCACCAACCTGTGTCATGCTGGTTTAGAGCATGGTTCAGATATACCTCAACTTCTGTTAGTGAGCCAATGTTCCCTAACATCAGAATTTAGCAAGTACCATATCGATGTAACACGTGTTCAAACAGTTCAATTTCTCACCTCTTTTTCTTCCATTTTTCCTTTAATTTCTTTCACCTCACACTGATACCGTTGCCTTATTTCCTTAAGCTGCTGGCGATATTCCTAGGAAATAAAATGCCAAAGTTTGAAAACCATATTTCTTCTATGTTAGTTATAAATAATTGCCACTGATTGGCTGAGATTGTGTGCAAACTTCCCAGTAAATAATGTTACCATCCTCAGAAACTTTAAATAAAGCCAGATCTCTGTAACTCCTTGTGTCACAAACATTATGACTGAATACAGTTTGTTCAAGAAGTTTAGTTAGCATGCACGAGGGTGATTCTTTGGTGAGGATAGGAACAACATCTGACTAGTAGAGCCATGGAGATACAACATGGAGCAGGCCATTCCACCCATCGAGGCCAAATTGGTCAGATAGGATTATATTATCCACTTTATCCCCAACTCGCCCCACCATCTACACACCAGGGACAATTTACAGCAACCAAGTTACCAACCTGCAAGTTATTGGGATGTAGAAGGAAACTGGTCCTCCCAAACAGTCACAGGGATATCAGTCTCTTGCACAGAGTAGGGGAATTGAGGACCAGAGGACATAGGTTCAATGTGAAGGGGAAAAGATTTAATAGGAATCCGAGGGGTAACTTTTTCACACAAAGAGTGGTGGGTGTATGGAACAAACTGCCAGAGGAAATAGTTGAGGCTGGGACTATCCCGTCGTTTAAGAAACAGTTGGACAGATACATGGATAGGACAGGTCTGGAGGGATAGGGACCAAGTGCAGGCAAGTGGGACTAGTGTAGCTGGGACATTGTGGGCAAGTTTGGCCAAAGGGCCTGTTTCCACACTGTATGACTCTATAACATGCAAACTCCACACGGACAGCAGAAGGTCAGGATTTAACCAAGCTCACTGGAGCTGAGAGACATAGGCTATATCAGCTGCGTCTCTGTGCCACCCAGAAGTGTTCAGTTCAATTTCTCACTGTGATCCAAGTCAGAAACAAACAGGTTTGTTTGTCGCAGCTGACTTCTGTTCCAACACGATGTCATTCCATTCATGCTATTTTCATTTCATTGATGAGGATACTTGTTACATTTCATTATCTCACTCGGACATCAATGAAGGATGTGAAATCACTCTATAGTTCTCTGTTTCACTGGGCTATTGGAGGATATAAATGTATTGAATCTCATAATGATCTTACTTTAAACAAAGCTTTTGGATCGTGGATTAAAACTATTTATTGCCTTGTGCTCCACACAAATCTACAGTTAATTATATCAGAGATACCACAACGTTTAAGAAACATTTTGACAGGTATGTGGATAGGATAGGTTTAGAAGGAAATGGGCTAAACACAGGCAGGAGTCGACTGTAGATGGGGCATGTTGTTTGAAGTGGGCAAGTTGGGCGGAAGGGCTTGTTTCCACACTGTATGACTCCACATACAGATAGGAAAGATTTAGATAGTAAATGGGACTAGCCCAGTATGCCAACTTGCTTGGTGTTGTCAAGGTGAGCCGAAGGGCCTGTTTCTGTGCTGTACAGATAGACACAAAATGTTGGAGTAATTCAGTGGGACAGGCAGCATCTCTGGAGAGAAGGCATCAGTGACGTTCCGGGTCGAGACCCTACACTCTATACAATACCACAATACAAACTGGTTTCCGACTAAATGTTACACCCTAATTAATTTTGATTGGGGCATGGTGCCAGCAAGTTTCAGAACATAGCTCAATTACGTTGACAAGCCGTTCCTTTCCACTCTGAGCTGACTGCTGCTGAGCCCGTAAACACCATCCATGACACGGCACTACATGCACCATTGAGGGGAAATCCTGCAGCACCTCCGGTGGTTTACCTCATCGTCTGCTTCTTTCCTCTGTCCTTGCCTCTCAAGATGGTGCCCGGCTGGTGAGTCTGGGTACTGTACTCGATGAGCAGTGGCGTCTGACGATGCTGGACGTATGCCCTGTAACACAAGGTCACAAAACCCCTTTCAATACGACACAGAACCAAGACAGCCCCAATCAGATCAATTCCGACTGCAGACTAACCAATTGTTTCTCTGCCTTCATCTTATACTGTTGTGCTTCCAGCTTCCTTTGGATGTATTCTTCGTGAGCTGCCTGATGCCTGAAACAACACAGTGATATTTGTGAAAGTCTGTATCTATCTGATTTACATTGCAATAGTTACTTCTCTCGACATCACTAAAATTATATTACTTTCATTTCGCAATAAATCAAATGAAAATCTGAAAGACGTTGGTGAGGCCACACTTGGAATATTGTGATCAGTTTTGGTCAACCTGCTATCAGAAAGATGTTTTTATGCTGGAAAAAATGAAGAGAAGATTTACGAGGATGTCACCAGGACTCGAGGGCCCGAGTTATAGGGATAGGTTGGGCAGGCTAGGACTTTATTCCTTGGAGCACAGGAGGGGTGATCTTATAGAGGTGTTCAGGAGGATAGACAGGGTGAATGCACAGTCTTTTACCCAGAGCAGTGGAATCAAGAACCAGAGAATCAAGGTTTAAGATAAGAGAGGAAAGATTTAATGGAAACCCAAGAGACAAACTTTCACACACAGGAGTTACAAGGAGACTTCTCATTTGTGGTCTGTTCCAGTTTGAGAAAATATTTGTGGTCTGCTCATTCAACATTTACTCAGAAGAAACCATGAGGGCAGTTCTTAGTTGACTTCTGAGAAAATGGCAAAGCGTGATTTTAAAATGCAATTTAATCTTTTCATTCAAAGTGTTTGATTTTTTACAGACACAGTTGGTAAAGAATAGAGCCAATGTACCATCGGATTGGATCATGATTCACACTCTGCCTGTAGTCTTCAATTGAGCAGTTGAATTGGGGCGCTGGTGAAGCTAAGTGGCCTTTATTTCTCCTCTCTAAGTAATCCAGATAACCATGGTAGTGCCCATACCGTCCATTGGCCTGATGACACCACGGCTTCACAGGTGAGCGATTGTTTAATTGCTGTGGGGAGGGGTAACAAAGTTATTTTACTTATTTATTTTTAACAATAATTGTATCCCAACTTCAAAACTTAACTTTGTCAGAAATTAAATAAAGCAGTTGCAATAAGCATTCAGGTACAGCAGGCAGTGAAGAAAGCTAATGGCATGTTGGCCTTCATGACAAGAGGAGTTGAGTATAAGAGCAAAGAGGTCCTTCCGCAGTTGTACAGGGCCCTAGTGAGATTACACCTGGAGTACTGTGTGCAGTTTTGGTCTCCAAATTTGAGGAAGGACATTCTTGCTATTGAGGGATTGCAGTGTAGGTTCACTCGGTTCATTCCCAGAATGGCGGGACTGTCGTATGTTGAAAGACTAGAGCGACTAGGCTTGTATACACTAGAATTTAGAAGAATGAGAGGGGATCTTATTGAAACATATAAGATTATTAAGGGATTAGACACGCTAGAGGCAGGAAACATGTTCCCAATGTTGGTGGAGTCCAGAATCAGGGAACACAATTTAAAAATAAGGGGTAGGCCATTTAGAACGGAGATACGGAAAAACCTTTTCACTCAGAGAATTGTAAATCTGTGGAATTCTCTGCCTCAGAAGGCAGTGGAGGCCGATTCTCTGGATGCTTTCAAGAGAGTTAGATAGAGCTCTTAATGATAGCGGAGTCAAGGGGTATGGGGAGAGGGCAGGAATGGGGTGCTGATTGGGAATGATCAGCCTTAATCACATTGAATGGCGGTGTTGGCTCGAAGGGCCGAATGGGCCTGCACCTATTGTCTATTGTCTATTGTCTAAATCATTTAAATCAAAATCCCTCCCACACAGGGGTGGGGAATGATAAGGTTGGAGGCTGTGGAGGGCAGACCGCCAGAGGTGGTGAAATCAGTGAAAGTCTGGGAGATGATGGCCTGGTGCTCATCTGTGGGGTCATGGTCCAGGGGTAAGTAGGAGGAGGTGTCTGACAGCTGGCACCCTGTACTCAGCACGGTGGAGGTCAGCCTACCAGACTACCATGGTACCTCCTTTGTCGGCGGGTTTGACAATAATGTTGGGATTATTGCAAAGCGAGCGGAGGGCTGTACGTTCAGAGGGGGTGAGATTAGAGTAGGTAAGGGGAGTCAAAAATGGAAGATGATTGACGTCCCGCCGGCAGGCACAAAATTCTTGAATAACTCAGCGGCATCTCTGGAGAACATGGATAGATGACGTTTTGGGTCAGAAACCTTTTTCACACTGAAAGTAGAGGTGGGGAGGGGGAGGGGAAATGATTTTACTGAGTAGGATAACAGGCTGGAGTTTGGGCCACACCTCCTTCAACTTCTTATAACATAGAACACAGGACAGAACAGCACAAGAACAGGCATTTTGGCCCATAATGTCAATGCCAACCAAGATGCCAAGTTAAATTAATATCCTCTGCCTTCATGTGATCTATATCCCTCCATTCCCTGCATATCCATATGTCTGTCTAAAAGCCTCTTAAACACCACAAATATTTCTGCCTCCACCACCACCCGTGGCAGGCAGCGTTCCAGACACTCACTACCCGTGTGTGAAAACACTTGCCCCGCACAGCTCCTTTAAACTTTAAATCCTTAGCTTTCATGTGAGTATAATCAGACTCTTTTCACTGTACCTTGACATTTGGCTTGTTGAACGCTCCCAATGGCTTCCACCCACAACGAGCCGGTACCTGTTTCTTATTTACACGTGGCCTTCCTGGGTCCTTCACCTCACATTTAGCTCTCTGCATCTTCGGGGCTTGAAGGCAATGACATTAACATGCACAGGGATGAACACAATTAGCAACTAATATATTTCCAAACTCTTTGCGGTAAATTTCAATGCATCAGTTCTCACAAAATGTTGCACAACAGGTTCCATAAGAGTCAAGATTGTTTAATTGTCCGAGGTACCAAACTATGAAATTCTTACTTGCAGCATAACAGGTCTGTAAATACAGTACTCATAGATAAAACAATAAACAAAAAAAAGTTCAATCATTTTTTTAAATCCCAATGCAGTATCCAAACAGTATTAATCTGCAATCATTTTTGAATACCTTTAAAGTTTTGAAGTTATACGCTGGTATATAGGTGTGTAAACGTGCATGGTCACTGTTAGCAACTCCTGGGTTGCATGTGGTGTCCTGCACGTTAGAGAGAAGTCTCAGAGAGGGAGTCCCTTGTTACTGTGCTGCTGCATTCTCCAGTGGCCAAAGGGGGAGACGGAGGTCACATTGTATTCGCCATAACCCAAAAGCAAAATTTACAGCAAGCGACAGCCTTTGGCAACTGAAGACATAATTAAGACAAGTAATTTTTTTACATGGTTTTGTTAAATCAATGGCAATCATAATTGGAAGTCTGTGAATGTGATATCAATGTTTGATGCTACCACACAGCCCAAGAGTACACCATCCCAGCCTCCATCTCCATCTCCCAACCCCACTTCTCTCTCCATCGACCCAATCCAATGAATTCTTACAGGGAAAAACACAGTGCTGGAGTAACTCAGCGGGTCAGGCAGCATCTCTGGAGAACATGGATAGGTGACATTTCGGGTCGGGACCCTTCTTCAGATTCTCTGTCTAAAGAAGAGTGTTGACCCAAAATGTCATCTATCCATGTTCTCCAGATATGCTGCCTGATCTGCTGAGTTACTGCAGCATTTTGTGCTGTATTTTGTAAACCAGCATCTGAAACACTGAAGCCCATTTTGGTTGGAGATAAAAGCAATGCTCTACCTGGTCTTGGGACAGCTTTAGCAGGTCTAGGTGATGGTGACTTCCTTCTGTGAATGACCGTGTGGCTAAATTCTTCCTTTAACAGCTGGCATTTTGTGGTTAGAAACAGACAAACAGAGAGGATATTGTTTATTTTTCAGACAGGAAGTATGACCAAAATCTTGAAGGAACAAGATTCCATTCAATACGATTTTATCTTCCCTCACACAACTCTTGTTATGATTAACTCTTTCAGTTTTGTTAAGCAGTTTCAAGAATATTTTTTGATTGTCATATGTCCCAAAAGGGAACAATGAAATTCTTACTTGCAGCAGCACAACAGCCATGTAAACATAGTATTTGCTTTCTAAGTAATAATATAGGGATGTTCATGGAAGCGCATTACTCAGTTAATTGCGTTAAAATATTACGCAATAAAATATAAAAGATGCCATCCCGCTGCTTTAGGACCTCGAGATATTAGCATTTTTAGTTTAAAAAGGACAATGGATAAAACTTAAGTGAAAATCAAAGTGCTGGAGGAACCCAGTGGGTGAGGCAGCATCTGTGAAGGGATAGACAGACGACGTTTTGGGTTGGGACCCTTCTTCAGACTGATGACATCTGTCCATTCCCTCCACAGATGCTGCCTCACCTGCCGAGTTCCTCCAGCACTTTGTGTTTTGCTCCCGATTCCAGCATCTGCAGTCTCCTGTGTCCACAATAGATAAAACTTACTGCAGATGTACTGAAAGTAATTTACACTTAAATAAAATGTAATAGAACTAAATCTTACCTCAGGGCTTAGGTATCTTCCTATACGCTTTTCTAAGAATCGCTTTTTTAATATAGAATTGATGGACGGTCGATCACGGGGATTAACTTTGAACAGCTGAGCCAACAGGATCTTCATATCATAGGTGTATCTGGGATGTATCGGAGCATAGTAGCCCCTGCAGATCTTCACCACTAACTGATGCAAATTACTGCCCTCAAACTGGGGAAAAAACATTTACTGAAAGCTTTCTCTCAAAAACATGATGAACATCATACAAGTAATCTCATTCTGCTCAGCCTTAATGCATTGTTACAGATGTGTTCATCCTTGACTCAGTTTTACTTTTAATCTTGCTTGCATCCCAATAAACCACAGTTTATCAGAGGAAAAAAATAAAGGTTATAGTGATATACAGATTTACAGATATACCAAACAGCAGCAAATTCTTTGCTTGCAACTTTGGGGAACTGAAAATCATTGAGTGAGAGGGTCAGAGAGTCATAGGGCACGGAAACACGCCCGTCCACTCAACCCATCCACACCGACCAAGATTCCCCATCTACACTAGTCCAACCTGCCCGTGTTTGGCTCATATCCCTCTAAAGCTTTCCTATCCAGATTTTGTTATAGTATCTGCCTCAATTGTCTCTTTGGCAGCTCGATCTGTATACCCACCACCCACTGTGTTGAAAAAGTCGCCCCTCAGGTTTCTAATGCATATTGCAATGCATAGGTAAGGGAATCAGAGAAAGCCAGCCATGCACTGCAGTTAGCTGCTAAAATCATTTGGCCCTGGGCCAAAATTAGAGATCAAAATAGCATACTCTTTAAAAAAAAGTTCATTCATAGATTCTGGATGTCACAAGAAAATGCAGCATTTACTGAGGCGATACTTAATTGTCTTAGGAAGGTGATAGTGAATCCTCTTCTCAAAGTATGAGGCGAGACAGACAAAATATTACAACGGTCCTATTAGGCAGTGTTTCTCGATTTAGGTGTGCAACTATATTCAACTTGTACATTCTGGGAGATTATTTAATTAGCTACCTTTGGAGAGAATCACTGGAATATAGATTTGTACAATTGCTATTAATGCTAAGGATTGCAATACTTACCGGATGACACAGAGTGGATAACTCATACAGGACACATCCAAGAGACCAAATATCACTGTAAAAATCAAAAATTATTTCACAGAATGTCAAACAACTAATAATGAAGATTGTACTGAAGCGTAAATATATTTGAGTTCTGATTGTGCTGATTCACTACAAAATAATTTGGTCTAGTTGTAATATGATTCAAATATAACATATTTTTTGGACTGAGTGGTTGTTGGGGGGGGGGGGGGGGTGAGAGGAGGCACAAAGAATACTGCTGATGGCCTTACAACTCTGATGTTATCTGAGACAAGACTTTTCTTTGCCTTCCATCACAGTGAGGGTGTGCCTGGAGCAATCACTGTGATGGTTGTTTGTGTTAAATTGTAATTGTGTGTCTTGTGTTCTTTATTGTTTACTGCCGGACCCTGACGTGAGAGGACGCTGGCGCTATTTGTTCGCCGCTTCTCCGTCAGGACAAATCTTTTGTTTGTTTTTATGTCTTGTTTGCTTTGTAAAGCGTCTTTGAGTATCTTGAAAAGCGCTATATTAAATAAATGTATTATTATTATTATCTGTATGGAGTTTGCACATTCTCCCTGTGACTGCATGAGTTTCCATCCGGTGCTCTGGTTTCCTCCCACAT
This sequence comes from Rhinoraja longicauda, assembly GCF_053455715.1. Taxonomy (NCBI): domain Eukaryota; kingdom Metazoa; phylum Chordata; class Chondrichthyes; order Rajiformes; family Arhynchobatidae; genus Rhinoraja; species Rhinoraja longicauda. The sequence goes on along the minus strand of NC_135959.1, from coordinate 73,449,818 downwards.
CCCAATATGTGCAGGTTGGTAATTTAGGTAGCCACGTTGTGCAGGTGAGTGGTAGAATCTGTGGGAAGTTATGGGAATGTGAGGGAAAATATGCGATCAGCATTGGCCTGGACACGCTTGGTTCTGGAGGTTGGCAGCAGGCACCTCTCCTATTACCACCCTCTCTGGGAATGTGATTACACCTCAGCTTTTCCCCCATACTGCAGTAAAGATTACAACTCCCATCCGCAACCCACCTGCTCGTGCCCCATACCCAATGCCCCTCAGAGCTAAGATGTTAGTCATGTGCTGTGAATGCCCATGGAGGTTGGTAACACTGTGGGCTCCCTGCCATTCTCACAGAGCTGACCAGTTTCATCCATTGACAAAGTCATCCCCTTGCTTTCTGACAAGTTTTAGCTTGGGATTTTAGTTTAGTTTATTGTCAAGTGTACTGAGGTGATGATGGAAAGCTTTTTTGTTACATGCTATTCAGTCGGCAGGAAGACTATACAAGTAAACTGTAATCATGTAAAGTTGATCTACAGATGATCTACACCTGCTCCCATATCTCAGTTTTAGTTTTAATTTAATATGCTAGGCCTGACCTAGTCTTCTCTCCAGCCTGTAATTGATTACACTTACAACAGCATAGAGAGGGGTAAACTGCAGTCACTTTTTGTCTCTCTTCATTAACTAGATTTAAATGAACGAGGCCTGAGTGAAATATTAACCGTAAAATGGCCGTTTGTCAGAGTTGTACGTAAGATCAAAGTGACACCGACAGCATGTTTCACGGGGCAAATGAAAAATACTTGCGTTTTATTGTTATATGGTCGATTCTCACATATTTCTGGAGATAAATAGTATGGTGTTCCGATGCACGTATGTGCTAACTCCATAGTACTGCAAGAATATAAGAGCAACCAAAATAAGAAATACTAGCAACACAATTATACAATGCAACATTAATATCTTGATACGTCTGAACAATTTGAGCTGCGTTTTTGAATATCGTACTTCAACTTAGGTGTGTAAAATCATGAGGAGAACAGATGGGGTGAATACTCAAGAGTTTTTTTCCCCAGGGTAGGGGAATCAAGAACGAGTGGGCTTGGACTTAAGGTGAAAGGGGAAAGATTTAATAGGATTAATTCACAAAATGCTGGAGTAACTCAGCAGGTCAGGCAGCATCTCGGGAGAGAAGGAATGGGTGACGTTTCGGGTCGAGACCCTTCTTCAGACTGATGTCGGGGGTGGGACAAAGGAAGGATATAGGTGGAGACAGGAAGATAGAGGGAGATCTGGGAAGGAGGAGGGGAAGGGAGGGACAGAGGAGCTATCTGAAGTTGGAGAAGTCGACGTTCATACCACCGGGCCGCAAACTGCCCAGGCGAAATATGAGGTGCTGCTCCTCCAATTTCCGGCGGGCCTCACTATGGCACTGGAGGAGGCCCATGACAGAGAGGTCAGACTGGGAATGGGAGGGGGAGTTGAAGTGCTGGGCCACCGGGAGATCAGTGGCGTTAATGCGGACCGAGCGCAGGTGTTCAGCGAAGCGATCGCCGAGCCTGCGCTTGGTTTCGCCGATATAGATGAGTTGACATCTAGAGCAGCGGATGCAATAGATGAGGTTGGAGGAGGTGCAGGTGAACCTCTGTCTCACCTGGAAAGAATGTTTGGGTCCTTTGATGGAGTTGAGGGGGGAGGTAAAGGGACAGGTGTTGCATCTCGTGCGGTTGCAAGGGAAAGTGCCCGGGGTTAGGGTGGTTTGGGTAGGAAGGGACGAGTGGACCAGGGAGTTGCGGAGGGAACGGTCTCTGCGGAATGCAGAGAGGGGAGGGGAGGGGAAGATATGGCCAGTGGTGGGGTCCTGTTGTAGGTGACGGAAATGTTGGTGGATGATATGTTGGATCCGCTGGCTGGTGGGGTGGAAGGTGAGAACGAGGGGGATCCTGTCCTTGTTGCGAGTGGGGGGATGGGGAGCAAGAGCGGAGCTGCGGGATGTAGAAGAGACCCTAGTGAGAGCCTCATCTATAATGGAGGAGGGGAAGCCCCGTTTTCTGAAAAACGAGGACATCTCGGAAGCCCTAGTCTGAAACACCTCATCCCGGGCACAGATGCGGCGTAGACGGAGGAATTGGGAGTAGGGGATAGACTTTTTGCAGGGGACCGGGTGGGAAGAAGTGTAGTCCAGATAGCTGTGCGAGTCGGTGGGCTTGTAATAAATGTCCGTCACTAATTTTTCTCCTGTGATGGAGATGGTGAGGTCCAGAAACGGGAGGGAGATGTCAGAGATAGTCCAGGTATATTCCAGGTAGATTTAATAGGAACCTGACGGGCAACTCTTTCCACACATAAAGTGGTGGATATATGGGACGAACTGCCAGAGGAAGTAGTTGAGGCAGGTACAATAACAACATTTCAAATACATTTGGACTGGTACATGAATAGGATAAGTTTTGAGGGATATAGGCTAAATGCGGGCAGGTGGGACTAGCATAGGTGGGGCATCTTGGTCAGCAAGAACAGGTTGGACCACTGCAGGTGTTTCCATGCTGTATGACTCTATGCCTCTAACTTTACAAATTTAATTTAGCTTCAATATTTTCTTCCATTCAACAAAATGAAATCAAAATTATCTTTCTAAATACCTTTAAGGAATCAAGATCCTGCAATGAGGATTGAATTTGTGACTGTTGCTACATTTTTCCATGATGTTGAGCAAAATATGCAACTTTATCCTGAGAAATGTAATGGTTGTCATGGCATCGAGAAATCGTGGAGACTTACACAAACACTGCTTTTGTTGTTTGAAAGAACACTTGTTCTGAGCCCGAAGAAGGGTTTTCACCCAAATCATTGTCTGTCCATTCCCTCCACAGATGCTGCCTGACCCGCTGAGTTGCACCAGCACTGTGTTTTGTGCTTGTTCTTTGCCCCTGACTCTGCTTTTGCCTGTTACAGTATGTTCCACATCCACAGCCCTTCTCTACTCCTGTACAACCATGTGTGGAAACAACTGCCATCACATTTTCGAGCAATATTCAGAGTGAAAATAATTTACTTCATCGGTTTTCTAGCTTCTGTCTGAAGAAGGATCTCAACCCGAAACGTCACCCATTCCCTTTATCTTTGGTGTAAACCAGCATGTGCAGTTTCTTCCTCCTTAACGACTCATAGAACCAGCGCTGTGCAGCTCAGCAGCTTTGACCCACCTTGTCCATGCCAGCCATGTTGGCATACTGGGCTAGTCCCACCTGCCGTGTTTGGTCCATATCCCTCTAAACCCTTCCTATCCATATATCTGTCCAAATGTCTTTTAAAAGTTGTAATTGTATCCACTTCGATAGCTTCCCCTGGCAGTTCATTCTAGATATGGACTACCGTTCGAGTGAATAAGTTGTCCCCAAGGTCCCTCTTAAATCTCTACCCTCTCACCTTAAGCTTGTGCCCTCTGGTTTTAGAATCCTCTACCCTAGCGGAAAAAAGATTGTGAGCATTCACTTTATCCATGCTCCTCATGATCTTGTACACCTCAATAATGTTACCCCTCAGCCTCCTACACTCCAAAGAAAAACGACCCAGGCGATCCAACCTCTCCCTGTAACTGAAGCCCGCAAGCCCAGGTAACATCCTGCTGAATCTCTCCTGAAAGACCCATTCATCAGAGGGAATAGTCTTTCTCTATCTCCATCAAAACCTCACTCCAACCAACTGGATTATCTCTTTGTATACTTGATTTCAATGTTTTAACCTCCCCTCATAACTGGTCCCTGGTATATCTCAGAATGCACAGGTTTGGACTACCATCATATTATTTGTATTAGAAACCTGTAATATTAAAAACAACTTACTTGTTCAACATGCGTGCAATTCCAAAGTCTCCAAGTTTTGCAGTTTTTCCATTGTTACAAAGAAAAATGTTCTAAGAATAAAAATATAATTTAATTATTTTCATAAAATATCCTTGACAAAAATCACTCATTTACCTGAGCTATGCTCCAAAGAAAAAAGTCCCAGCCTATCCAACCTCTCCCTATAACTCAAGCCCACAAGTCCAGGTAACATCCTGGTGGATCTCTTATGCACCTTTTTTACAACATAATGATGTCCTTCCTGTAGTTGTTTCAATATGTCTGCATTATCACAATTAGAATTATAGGGACTGATTCAGTACGAACTTTTCAAATATATTTAATCCTGATATATAATTTGACACATCAATATTTAGTGCATAAAATCATGAGGGGAATAGATAGGGTGAATGCACGTTCTTTTACCCAGAGTAGGGGAATCAAGAATGAGAGGACATAGGTTGAAGGTGAGAGGGCAATGCTTTAAAGGGAACCTGATGGGCGATGTTTTCACACATCAGGTGATGGAATTGTGGAATGAACTGTCATAGGAGGTAGTTGAGGAAGGTGTTGTAAAAACATTCAAAAGACATTTAAAATACAGAAGTGTTAAAATGCACACCTCCAGATTCAGGGACACAGTTTCTTCCCAGCTATTATCAGGTCACTGAACCATCTTACCAAAACCTAGAGAGCAGCCTGAGCTAGTATCTACATCTTTGGAGACCCTCGGACTATCTTTGATTGGACTTTACTGGACTTTATCTTGAATTACACGTTATTCACGTTATTCACGTTATTCCCTTTATCATGTATCTGTATACTGTGTATGGCTCGATTGTAATCACGTATTGTCTTTTCGCTAACTGGTTAGCACGCAATAAAAGCTTTTCAAGATATCTTGGTACACGTGACAATAACCTAAACACAAACTCAAACGTTTGGACATGTACACAGACAGGTATGATTGGAGGGATATGAGCCAAACACAAGCAGGTGGGACCAGCATAATGGGGCATCTTGGTCGGCATGGGCAGGTTGGGCCGAAGGGCCTGTTTCCATGCTGTATGGCTCAAGAAAGATTTAAAAGTAAAATCTTCCAGGAAAAAAAGGTATAAATGTGCCGCTAAGCTTCAAAGGAGTTTGATCTCATCTGGTCCCTATTATTTGTTTCATCTTTTACCCTTTGGACTTTACCTGTGCCTTGATGTCCCGGTGTAGCACCTTCCGATCATGAATGTACTTCAGTCCTAGACAGATTTGTACAAACCAATCTAAAATCTGGAAAAAAATAGGGAAACACCGGTTATATAGTTTTGACATCTAAAACACGAGAACATTTAATTGTGGAAAAAACAATAGATGTAACTTTTATGTATACAAAAAAACTGCAGGTGCTGAAATTTTGAGAAAAACACAAAGTGCTGGAGGAACTCGGCAGGTCGGGCAGCATCTTGGAGGGAACGGTGATACGTTGTTATTGTTCTGCAGATTGATTGAGTAGGAGGGAGAAAGCTGGAAAAGAGAGGGTGAGGGCAGGACAACCCCCGGCAAGTGATGGGTGGATACAGATGAGGGGGGTGATTGGCAGATGGGTGGAGTAAGGGACAAAGGCAGGAGGTTAAAAGTAGATAAAAGGGTGTCAGATACAGTAAGGAGAGGAGTGAAATGCAAGCCGGATGGAGGGACGTGGGTTGAAGCAGGGGAAAGGGGAGGATCTCCAAACCCTCTGATTCTGCCTTGGTCTTTGAGCTTGCAAGCACAGTACCTGCCCTCCTCTTAACATTGGGTTTTTAATTCCCACCTCTCCCCACCCACAATCATCTGAACATCACAATACCAGACATCAAAGAAGACAAATCGCAGGAAATGATTCAGCGGGTCAGGCGGCATCAGTGGAGACAGAGAGCGCTAATCTTACAAGTCCGTGACCCGTTGCCAGAATTGGAAAATACCTGAGCAGACGTGGGTGCTTGGGCACATGTCCAGTGAAGCCATGTTCCACCCAGGTCTGTCAACTCATCATCATAGAATCATACAGCATGGAAACAGCCCCTTTGGCCCAACTCGCCCATGTTGAACAACTAGTCCCACCTGCCTGCGTTTGGCCCATATGTTTTTGCCCTAAACCTTTCCTATCCATGTACCTGTCCAAGTGTCTTTGTGTACTCTGTACATGTACTTTGATGTACTCATGTTCACACTTCACAGATAATTTAGTGACGTGCATCTTTCCGTGCCCCAAATCCCACCTTCCATCTCACATCCACCTTCCAAACCAAGAGCATATTTAGTCCCTACCTGCTCCTCCTCAAAGCGAACACCATGCTGCATGTTGACTCTGTGCATCAGGTCACCACTATCACAGTATTCCATTACTATGTACAGATTTTGTCTCTCTGCAAATGAGGTACAAAATATTACATAAGACAGACACAAAAAGCTGGAGTAACTCAGCGGGACAGGCAGCATCTCTGGGGAGAAGGAATGGGTTCGTTTCAGGTCGAGGCCTTCTTCAGACTGGTTAGGGATAAGGGAAACAAGAGAGATATCGGCGATGATGTAGAGAGATGAAGAACAATGAATGAAAGATATGCAAAAAAAGTAACGATGATAAAGGAAGCAGGCCATTGTTAGCAGTTTGTTGGGTGAAAACGAGAAGCTAGTGTGACGTGGGTGGGGGAGGGATAGAGAGAGAGAGAATGCCGAGGTTACTTGCAGTTAGAGAAATTAATATCATACCACTGGGCTGTAAGCTGTCCAAGCGAAATATGAGATGTTGTTTGTCCAACATTATTACTTTTGTAAATCATGCCTGTGGTTTCTTTAAAGGCACGTTCTTTAACCAACATTATCTTTTACCCAGGGGAGGGGAATCAAGAACCAGAGGACAGAGGTTTAATGTGAGAGGGGAAAGATTTAATCAGAACCTGAGGGGCAACTTTTTCACACAGAGGGTGGTGGGAATATGGAACGAGTTGGCAGAGGAGGTAGTTGAGGCAGGTACTATAACAACAATTAAGGGATATTTGGACAGGTACATGGATAGGAAAGGTTTAAGGGATATGGGCCAAACACCGGCCGATTAGACTAGTGTAGATGGGGCATCTTGCTTGGCGTTGGCAAGTTGGTCAAAGGGCCTGTTTTGGTGCAGTATGACACCATAAGCTATTAATACATTGCTAGGCAGAAGTGGTGACTGGGATCCAGATAATGGGGCAGCCCACCAGAGTTTGGTCCCAGGTAGATCTGAAAGAATGGATGGAACTTATGGGGATCTGCAACATGGGGGATCCAAACATCCCCTGGATTGATCAAGAAAGCATTCCAACTCTTCCTGGACCCACAAAATACGCTGTTTGCTGCTCGGTATTTGGATCTCATTGTCTCCTGAAGCACAGCACCGGTCACAATGGACTATAAACTAAGATTATGGAGACACATAAGACTGCAGAAGCTGGAGGAACTTAGCTGGTCTGGCAGTGTCCCTTACCATGCATCAAAAGACTGTAAATGACTCAATTGTAATCATGTATTGTCTTTCTATTGACTGGATAGCACGCAACAAAAGCTTTTCACTGTACCTCAGTACACGTGACAATAATAAACTAAACTAAACTAATTGTGAAGGGAATGGACACATGACATTTCAGGTTGAGATCCTTCATCAAACCTATGCCCTCTAGATTCTTGATTCCCCTAACCTGGGTGAAGGACTCTGTGCATTCACTCTATCTATTTCCATCATGATTTTATAAACGTAAGAAAAATAGTTACCTTCAAATGAATCCAGAAAAGTAACAATGTTGGGGTGTTTCATTTTTTCCAGGAGAGTCACTTCTTTAAAGGAAGCCTCCTTTTCTTTCTGGCGCATCTAAAAGTAGAAGCAGGCAAGCAAACTGATAGTGTGTTAGTTCTCAAAACTGAAAATGTTGAAAGTGCTCAGCAGGTGAACTCACGACGAGGGAACAATAGTTAACATTTCAGGTCGTTAACCACACATTAGAAATTCCTTGTGGCACATTTGCTGACATTGAAGAGGCGCTGGGCAGAGAGAGAGGGGCAGGTTGGTTCCGTCTGTGTCTGTGAGAGTGCCTATCTGCACTAATCCCACTTTCCCCTCTCATATCCCTAACATCTCCCCACACATATAGAAACAAGGAATTGAAGATGTGGATTATAAGAAAGGTGGAGTAATTCAGCAGGTCAGGCAGCATCTCTTGAGAGCAGGGATAGGCGAGGTTTCGGGTCGGGATCTTCCCCAACCACCCGAGATTGTGCTGCCATCCACGCATACTCAGGGACATTGACAGTGCAGGATAACTGGACAACCTAACTTTCCAGGTGCTGTTGTCCACACAACCCTCTCCTCCACAGTTCCTCATAATAACAAATGTCAATCATGAAAAGGACGCTGGGGAACCTAAACTGAGAGTGTGGAAGGGAAGGGGTGGCTAATCAGCCTGGGGGAAAACCACATGGGGCAGATTCCTGCAGGCAGTGTCGATGAAATTAGAGAAGATTAGGGGTGTTGGAGAGGAGATTAAAAAAAGACACAAAGTGGTAGAGAAATTCATTTGAGGCCCTCGGTCTATCTTTAATCAGACTTTGCTGGACTTTATCTTGCACTGAAAATTATTCCCTTTATCATAGAAACATAGAAAATAGGTGCAGGAGTGGGCCATTCGGCCAGCACCGCCATTCAATATGATCATGGCTGATCATCCAAAATCAGTACCCCGTTCCTGCTTTTTTCCCCATATCCCTTGATTCCATTAGCCCTAAGAGCTAAATCTAACAGGAAGATTGTTCCCGATGTTGGAGTCCAGAACCAGGGGTCACAGCTTAAGGATAAGGGGGAAGTCTTTTAGGACCGAGATGAGAAAACATTTCTTCACACAGAGAGTGGTGAGTCTGTGGAATTCTCTGCCACAGAAGGTAGTTGAGGCCAGTTCATTGGCTATATTTAAGAGGGAGTTAGATGTGGCCCTTGTGGCTAAAGGGATCAGGGGGTATGGAGAGAAGGCAGGTACAGGTTACTGAGCTGGATGATCAGCCATGATCATATTGAATGGCGGTGCAGGCTTGAAGGGCCGAATGGCCTACTCCTGCACCTATTTTCTATGTTTCTATGTTTCTAACTCTCTCTTGAAAACATCCAGTGAATTAGCCTCCACTGCCTTCTGTGGCAGAGAATTCCACAGATTCACAACTCTCTGGGTAAAAAGGTTTTTCCTCATCTCAGTCCTAAGTGGCCTACCCCTTATTCTTAAACTGTGACCCTTGATTCTGGACTTCCCCAACATCGGGAACATTTTTCCTGCATCTAGCCTGTCCGATCCTTTAAGAATGTTGTACGTTTCTATAAGGTAAACACCAAATGCTGGAGTAACTCAGCGGGTCAGGCAGCATCTCAGGAGAGAAGGAATGGGTGACGTTTCGGGTCTTCAGACTGATGAAGAGTCTCGACCTGAAACTTCACCCATTCCTTCTCTCCTGAGATGCTGCCTGACCCGCTGAGTTACTCCAGCATTTTGTATCTACCTTCAATTTGAACCAGCATCTGCAGTTATTTTCCTACATATGTTTCTATAAGATCCCCTCTTATCCTTCCAAATTTCAGTGAATACAAACCCAGTCAACCCATTCTTTCATCATATCTCGGTCCACCATCCCGGGAATTAACCTGGTGAACCTATGCTGCACTCCCTCAATAGCAAGAATGTCCTTCATGTATCTGTAATCTGTGGATGGCTTGATTGTAATCATGTATTGTCTTTCTGCAGACTCCATAGCATGTACCTTGGTATATGTCACAATAAACTAAACTAAACTAACTCAAGCAACATCTGAAGAGAACCTGAATAGATGACATTTCGGGTCTAGACCCTTCTTCAGAGAAGATGAAGTTAGGTAAGGGCAAGGAGATAATCAGGAAGACTGGGGAGAAAAACCAGGAAGCAAAATTGAAAATGGAGAAGTTGCTGAAAGAAATTTTAGGTACCATTTTAACATTACTAGTTAAGTAATTATTGCAAATGCAAATCATAAATTAGCTACGGAACCTTTGTGTTTATTTTTCGAAAATATATAAAAGCTATTTTCATAGATGTTTCAGAGTAGAGTCGATTTATTTCAAATGTCAGGCTCACCTTTGCAGTTTTAATCTCTTTTATCACAACCTGTGTGGTGTGACCTTTGGCTTTAACCAAGAAAGCTTTTCCAAATGCTCCTTCACCAATCTGCCTGATTACGTCATATTTATCCATTGTGTTAGATAATCTGTTGCAGACCCCTAAAATAGAAAATACAGTTTTCTACTTATGAACTTAAAGGTCATTTATATTGTAGGCTTTACATTAGTAGAAAATCCACAAATGTCAAAATTAATACAAAATATCTAGAGTCAAGAGTGTTTAATTGTTATATGTAACGACAATAGTACAATTAAGTTATTGCTGCAGTTTAATAGGCCCGTAAACTCAATGCACACAGATAAAAGTTCACTAATTAATAATACAACAAACTAATAGGTTCACCAGGTTAATTCCCGGGATGGCGGGACCGGCGCGGCCTGGAACGTGGAAACTCCAACAGTCTGACCGCGGGTGAAGACGGCAGGGGAAGAGAAAAGACATTCTGGCCTTCCATCACAGTGAGGAGGTGACTGGAGGAGACTCACTGTGATGGATGTTTCTTTTTTTTGTTTTGTGTTGGTTTGTGATTGTGTGTGTAATTGCTTATTTTTATTGCTCTTATTGTTGGACTGTGGGTGACGAAATCTCGTTCAAAAGACTTGTTTTTTTTGGATGACAATAAAGGTTATTCTGATTCTGATTCTCTAATATCCATAATACTTGGTAGCCTTAAACCAAAACTGGTCTGTAGTGCAACCAAAAGCACACGCACAGAAAATCATAATTGCTGAGGTTAGTGTTGCGTAGTGCCGTAAAGCTTGGTTATTGCATGGTCAAAAGTTGAATTTAGGTAGGCAGTATTATGCTACTTTTATGAAACATTATTATATCAGTCAGCTTTTCCTGAGCTACCGTACAACTCTAAAAATTAATGTCATGAAGTTAACAGCCTCCTCAGATAAACATCTATGAATTTCCAACCTATATTTGAATCTCTAACTAAAGATAACCTAAGAACAAAGATCCTAAGGAGAAACAAGGAACTGTGGATGCTGGTTTACAAACATAAGATACGAAGTGCTGGAGTAACTCAGCGGGTCAGGCAGCATCTCTGGAGAACCTTTGGGTCCTATCTGTGCGACCCTTCTTTAGACTGACCCTACATTTTGTTTTTCGAATCATAGAGCCATGAAGCACAAAACAAGCTCTCCATCCTACCACATCTCTGATGATAACTAGGCACCTACTTACGCTAATCCAATTGCCTCTCTCACATCCCCAATAATCCCTCCTCCTCCAAAAAATCCTTCCCCATCCAGCCTAGGTTCTCCTGCCACCTATGTACATATGGGGAATTTTACAGTGGCCAAATAATTTGACAACCCATACATCTCTGAGATCTGGGAGGAAACCGGAGCACCTGAAGGAAACCTATGTGGTCATGGAGAGAACGTACAAACTTCATAAAGGCAGCACCCAATGTCGTCATTGAATCCAGGTCTCTGGAACCGTGAGGCATAGTATTAACAAGAATATTTTTGGCAACAGTAACTTTTAAACTCCATCTGCCATTCCTTGGCTCACTGGCCCAGTTGATTAAGATCCTATGGTAAACTTGGACAACATTCTTCACTGTCCATATAGTGACATCTGCAAACTTACTGACCATGCTACCTATATTCACATCCAAATTGTTAACATAAATAATAAACAAATAATGGACCCAGCATCTATCCCTGTACCTCCAGACTAAAATATACCTTCGCCCACCACCCTCTGCCTCCTCCCTTCGAGCCAATTCTGTATCCAATTACCTAGCTTACCCTAGATCCAGTGAGATCTTCCAGACCAGCGGAACCTTGGTCCAGACCAGCGGAACCTACCATGAGGAACCTTGGCAAAGGATTTGTGATATATTTTTGTTTCAAGTGCCCTTTCAAAAGCAGTCAACCTTAAATTCATTGACAGGGGAAGGGTGAAAATGATCCTGTGCTTCAGATAGAATGGAGAGGAATAGAGAGGAGAAGGACCGAGGTGGCAGGGGGAGGGGGGCAGAGGTGGAGAGAGAGACAGACAGAGAGGGAGAGACGGGGAGAGTGGAAAGATAGAGATGGGGCGGGCAGCGGAGCGAGAGTGACAGTGAGTGTGGGGAGAGAGAGGGAGAGCGTGGAGAGAGAGGCAGAAGCGCAGATAGAGAGAGTGGAGAGAGACAGAGTCATGGAGACAGAGATAGAGAAAGACAAGCAGAGACACAGAGAGAGAATGTGAAGGAAGGAAGTACAGGCTGAAACCGAAGGTGGACATGGACACAGGATGGGTGATGTTTCGGGTGGGGACCCATCTTCAGAGTGGAGACAGAAAGGAACGAGGGGGGATCAATTTATGGACGGACTGGGTCAGTTTATGTGTAGGAAGGAACTGCAGGTGCTGGTTTAAACCGAAGACAGACACAGAAAGCTGGAGTAACTGTCTCAGCGGGACGGGCAGCATCTCTGGAGAGAAGGAATGGGCGATGACCCTTCTCCAGTCTGTAGAAACATCCGCCATTCCCTGTCTCCAGAGACGCTGCTGCCTGTCCCGCGGAGACAGTCACTGCAGCAGCTTGTTGTGTGCATCTGGTTACCATGACGCCAGCCACACAGTCAGTCAGGGCGGCCAGGCCTCCCGACCACACTGCCTCCCTCCCCACTCATCCCTTCCCCTCTCCTCATTTCCCCATCGCCTCACCTCACCAGGCCCGGCCTGGCCCCCCGCCACCGCGCCGAGATGCAACCCCTAGACGTCAGTCCGTCCGTCGGTTGGTGGGTGTCCGGCCGGGCCCCCGCGCGGGGCATCCTGGGGCTTGTAGTCCCGCTCACCATGGCAACCGAAGCCTCCCGCTCCCAATCGAACTACAGCCCCCGTCGTGCATCGCGGCCCCTACCGTCACCTGCCGCCCCGTCGGCCAATCAGTCAGCGCGGCCGGAGACGCCGCTTCAGCCCATCAGCCCAGACTATCTCGTATCTTGTGGTCATCACTTGCGAAGTGTTCACCAGGGACTATACTGGAAGTAGCGGCATTTACATTTTTTTTTAAACCAGGGACAAATTATTTATTTATTTATCTGTCTTTTTTTTTTTTTAATTTAATTTAATTTTTTTTTTATTTTTTTTTTTATTAAATCTTTTTTTTATTTTTTTTTAAATTTCTCTCTCTCTCTCTCTCTATATATATATATATATATATATAGACAGACAGAACCTTTCTCCTAGGATGCAAATATCAAAGACTGGAAGGCATGGATGTACAGTGAGGTGGGAGTGGGTACTCTCACGGAGACATGCAGGGCAATTTTTTATCACTGAGATGGTGGTGGGTGCCTGCAATGAGTTGCCGGGAGTGAAGGCAGATACATTAGTGGACTACGATAAGAGACTTTTGGATAGGCACATTGTGGGACAAAGTGCTTGTTCTTGTGATGTAGAGTTTTGTGCTTACATCTTGTCTTTAGATCTGCGCTCTCTGACAGTCTCTGACACTCTTTTGTCTCCTTGTCACTTACTCCACCCATCTGCCAATCACCCCCCCCCCACACCCCCCACCACGTATCCACCCATCACTTTCCAGGCTTTGTCCTACCCCACCTCACTTTTCCAGCTTTCTCCCCCCTCCTTCATCAGGCTGAAGGTTCCCGACTAAAACATCGTCTGTCCATTGATGCACCGATGCTGCCTGATCCGCTGATTTCCACCAGCACTTATTATTCTGTTTGCATTGTCTTTACAGCTGCATAACCTTATTCTGTGATACAGTCAACATCCAGCATGCATGCAAGGTGGTTTTGAATTTATTTGATAGTATTTTAGTGGATCTCAGCACACGTTCACCTGGCTGACAACTTTGTCACAGGTTTTTCAGCAAACATTGCTGAAATGCAACATCTTTTACAGATGTTTCTCTCTGCTTGTTATCTGTGGCATCTTTGAATCATACAAGTACTGGCAAGCTTCTTCAACCATATTGCAGCACGGTGATGCAGCGGTAGACTTGCTGCCTTACAGCGCTTGCAGCGTCAGAGACCCGGGTTCCATCCTGACTACGGGCGCTGTCTGTACGGAGTTTGTACGTTCTCCCCGTGACCTGCGTGGGTTTTCTCTGAGATCTTCGGTTTCTTCCCACACTCCAAAGACGTGCAGGTCTATAGGTTCATTGGCTTGGTAAATGTAAAAATTGGCCCTAGTATGTATAGGACAGTGTTAATATGCAGGGAACTGGTTGGCGCAGACCTGGTGGGCCGAAGGGCCTGTTTCCGCACTGTATGTCTAACCTAAACTAAACTATTGCATTTCTCTCAGACTCCAACCTGAGTCCAAACCATTAGATTTTAGTAAGCATTACCTAGTTAAACATTTGAAGCAACCTTCACGTATCCATCCATCAGCATGGATTTGTCGGGATCAAGAAGCCTCCATGTGCCAATGACTTCTCTCTTTGGTTTGATAATTTCCATGTGTTGTTAGAACTTTCTCATACCATAGGTTTTCTGTTTGGTAGACAGGGTGGCCATTTTCATTGAAAGAAAGAGCTTGAATTAATGCTTGAATCAGAGCACTAACCAAACGTAATCACCAGTGATCCAGTGCTTACTCCCACTGTAAAGTATTACCGTGGTCTGGTGAACAGCTCCCATTAGTGGAGGATCACTTGCAAATTGTGAAGCTCGAGGAAGGAAAGGGGGTGGAAGGGGAAGGGGTTCTAGTTTCACTATTCGCAACTCTTCAATCCCTTTGTCACACATTCTGTCTTTTCATCTTTGGCCTTTGTTCACCATCTGCCTATCAACCACCCCCACACACCCCCCATCCCCCATCTCACCTGTTTTAATCTATTACCTTCCAGCCTTCATCCAAATCTCTCTTCCTGTTTCTTTGCCCCACTCCGACAATCAGTCTGAAGAAGGGTCTCGCCCCAAAATGTCACCTATTCATGTTCTCCAACGATGCTGGCTGACCTGCTGAGTTACTCCACAACTTTGTTTTTTTTAAAAAATCTGACAATGTACATCTGACGACCAAAACAATTCAAATAAAAATAAATTTAATTCGTAACATTGAGGTGCATTTTAAAGAGTGTTCTCCAGCAACTTCTTCATTTCATCCACCCAGTCTGGTTCGTCATCTTCCTCAAAGTCCCTGCAACAGAGAAACAGACAGACACATTACACCAGCAAAGGACCATTTCTGGACACGCTTCATTCAGCGTAGGAAAAAAAACGGCAGATGCTGGTTTAAATCGAAGGTAGGCATAAAATGCAGGAGTAACTCAGCGGGTCAGGCAGCACCTCGGGAGAGAAGGAACGGGTGCCATTCTGGGTCGAAACCCTTCTTCAGGAAGGGTCTACTTCGATTTAAACCAGCATCTCCAGTTTTTCTTCCTACATAGCTTGCCACTCCACTGCAAATTCTCTTCAAGATATGTCTACTTTGAAGACGTTCTCCTCCTCTCTTAGATCGAGAGTTTAGCAACATGCTCTCTCACTGTTCCCCCTCTGTGATTCCTCCTGCCCTTCAACTCTACGTTCCTGAAGAAGGGTCTCGACCCGAAACGTCACCCATTCCTTCTCTCCCGGGATGCTGCCTGACCTGCTGAGTTACTCCAGCATTTTGTGTCTCCCCCTGTTTCATTCGGGAGTCGGGAAGGCAATCCAACACGGGGATTGATCCCGCTGGCTGCAGACCATCCTGGAGATCAATGTACTCCCAGGGATAAGGAAACTGAACAGTGCTTGAGAATTCGAGTGTACAGTGTTAAGGCAGCAAGTTGCAGCAGTCACATCTGCCTACTCCTCAAAGCCCCCGAAGCTCAGGCCTTACTAATCTATGATGATATGGAGTATTGGGAAGAAGGTGCACATTAATGGAACAAGGTTGAGTGGGGATGCGGGAGGGAGATAGTGAGAGGAATATTAAGATTGTTGGTCTGCAGATTGGGATTGGAATTATTTCGAGCACTGATTAAGAAACTTCATTAATTAGACAACCTTGAAGGGCCATTGAATTGGAGGGAATTGGAAGATGATTGTAACAAAAAGATATTGGTCTTAGACAATAGACAATAGGTGCAGTAGTAGGCCAATGTGGCCCTTCGAGCCAGCACCACCATTCAATGTGATCATGGCTGATCATTCTCAATCAGTACCCCGTTCTTGCTGGATGAGGCGGTCAAGTGCATCTTTCTGGAGGGTCAATTGAATGGAGTTGATGATCTAGTCACCTTGGTAATTATCTTGCAATATCTAGACTACATTAAGTTGTCCAATGGGAAGAGTGGGTATAGATTAAACTTACAGAAAACCCAATTGCATGTTGGAGTGTACCAGACATCTCATTGTGTTGCAGGATTTGGAAATAAGCATCTCAATGAGATCGGGATGGCTTCTGATGACAACCAGAGAGCAGAGTTTGCACTTCAGTAAAGGCCCCCGCTCGACCTCATAGGAAGACACCTTCCACAATACAAATGTTTATCCAGAAAGGTGCAAAATGCCCTTGCCCACTGAGCCTTCTAAACGATGTTGCTGAGGAGCTTTCTGCAGCATTGCCCAAATGATGTTTGATCTTACGTGTCTTCGTCATCGGATCTGGGTTCAGATCGGTCTGGATCCAACTCGATTGTATCCATTTCACCATCGACATCATCAGCTTTGCTGGTGTCAGCTGAGAGTGGGCCCATGAGATAGGTTGCAGACACTGGAGAAACAAGCTTGGTTAGTCAGTTTAAACATTAATGGCAGAAGATCACTTTCCATCCTCGTGCTCACATATAGTGCCCTCAGCCCTTGTGATCAGCTGACTTGCTATCTACATACTCATGAGGACACCCAGGTATTATTGCAGCCATCAGTAAACAACGCACAGACCGGCACAGCCCTCTTCTCCAGTGTCTGTGTGATAGAAGCACAAAGTGATAAGGCTGTACAGCACAGAAACAGGCTCTTCGGCCCATCTTGATCATGTTGACCAAGTTGGCATAGTGGGATAGTCCCATTTGGCCCGTATCCCTCTAAACCCACCCTGTCCATATACCTGTCCAAATGTCTTTAAAAGTTGTAATTGTATCCGCTTCTATAACTTCCTCTGGCAGCTCATTCCAAATACGGACTACCCTCCGAGTAGAAAAGTTTCCCCGAGGTCCCTCTTACATCTCTCCCCACTCACTGGACAGGTGGATACAGGTGAGAGGTGAAAAAAAGATAATGAGAAAGAATTGTAACAATTTTTCATTTGTAACCCTAATTCTTACCTCCTTTATTTATCGTGTAGGTCTTAGAAGCCAGGTTCGAGTTAATATTCTGTAAGAAATTAAGAACTGTTTCGGGAGGTTCTTGGTTCCATTGCTTTCGTAGATTGATTTTTGGAAACACTAAAACGCCGCCACCTAATAAATAGCAAGGTGTCAATATCACCGTATAGAGTCAAGGAGTGATACAACGTGGAAACATGCCCTTCGGCCCTACTTGCCCACGCCGGCTAACACGTCCCACCTACACTAGTCCCACCAGCCTGACTTGGCCCATATCCCTCTAAACCCGTCCTACCTACGTACCTGGTTTCAATGTTTCTTAAATGTTATGATCGTACTTGCCTCAACTACCTCCACCGGCAGCTCGTTCCATACACCCACCATCCTTTGTGTAAAATAAGTTACCCCTCAGGTTCCTGTTAAATCTTCCCCACCCCATGCATACATAAAAAACATTCCCACAAAGATCAGTGAAGGTCAGCACTCCGCAAACCGACAAAGCTGCAGCTGTAAGTTACCGCAGTGATCTTCGCTGCCAGCGGTGAGGGCTGATGAGAGCGGTGCTTTCTCAAGGATGCCCAGCACCGTGTCCGGAGGGAACTCATTCCACTGCCGTCGAGCAGCCTCCCCACGGGCTCTGGAACTGTGTACCACCGCCTGCTTCCCCCTCGGTGTCACTGTGAAGGAGGGTAAAGACAACCAAACAAGTTGGACGGTGAAGGGGAGATCCCGATTACACAAACCATCTACACTTCAATTCCGTCACGGATATTAATCCCAGCTCTTCACGTTAAAGAACCGTTTAATGCCTAATTTGGTTGATCATGGTTCTCTTTTTATTATATGATGTAACATAGTTAAGGAAACGACAGAGGAATCTCCATCCATTCAGAACTGCACTGGTAGAGCTGCTACCGGTCAATAGACAATAGACAATAGGTGCAGGAGGAGGCCATTCAGCCCTTCGAGCCAGCACCGCCATTCAATGTGATCATGGCTGATCATTCTCAATCAGTACCCCGTTCCTGCCTTCTCCCCATACCCCCTGACTCCGCTATCCTTAAGAGCTCTATCCAGCTCTCTCTTGAATGCATTCAGAGAATTGGCCTCCACTGCCTTCTGAGGTCCTGCTGAGCCGAATGGTCACATGGCACAGTGAACCAGCACAGATCTACTTGCACTTTATTCTGTTTTAAAACTGTTCCAATTTGTTTCATTGGGTTGTTTAAATTAATACTGACTAACTAATGAATTTATTGCATCGAATGGGAGGCGCATTCCCAATCTCGTTGTACCCCTGTACAATGACAATAAAGATATATTGTATTGTATTGTATTGTCAGAGAAGTAGGTTCGATCGTGACTATGGGTGCTTGTCTGTACGGAGTTTGTACATTCTCCCTGTAACCACGTGGATTTTCTCCAGGTGCTCTGGTTTCCTCCCACACTCCAAAGACGTACAGGTTTTAGGTTAATTGAGTGTGTGTGTGTGTGTGTGTGTGTGTGTGTGTGTGTGTGTGTGTGTGTGTGTGTGTGTGTGTGTGTGTGTGTGTGTGTCTGTGTGTGTCTGTGTGTGTGTGTGTGTGTGTGTGTGTGTGTGTGTGTGTGTGTGTGTGTGTGTGTGTGTGTGTGTGTGTGTGTGTGTGTGTGTGTGTGTGTGTGTGTGTGTGTGTGTGTGTGTGTGTGTGTGTGTGTGTGTGTGTGTGTGTGTGTGTGTGTGTGTGTGTCAGTATGGACTTGGTGGGCAGAAGGGCCTGTTTCCATGCTGTAGCTCTGCATTCGTAACTGCACAGACAGTGTTCACCAGCCCTCATAGTTCCTCTCACTCACTGCAACTTGCCTCACATCAGAAATCTGCTGAAACTCTTGTCACATTTTCAAATCTATAAAAATTGCTGCATAAAGCACTAGTTGTCGTTTTCTTAATAATGTTACATCATATCACAAAAAGAGAAACATGATCAACCAAATTAGGCATTAAACAGTTCTTTCCCCTCTTCCATCATAGATGAGGCCCTCACTTGAGTCTCCTCGATATCCCGCAGCTCCACTCTTCCTCCCCCTCCCCCCAGTCATAACAGGGGCAGAGTCCCCTAGTCCTCACCTTCCACCCCATTAGCACATAATCCTCCAACATTTTTGCCACCTCCAACGGGATCCCACCACTGGCCACATCTTCCCATCTCCATCCCTTTCTGCTTTCTGCAGAGACCGTTCCCTCCGCAACTCCCTGGTCAACTCGTCCCTTCCCACCCAAACCACCCCCTCCCCAGGTACTTTCCCCTGCAACAGCAGGACCTGTCCCTATCCCTCTCCCCTCGACTCCGTCCAAGGACCCCAACAGTCCTTTCAGGTGAGGCAGAGGTTCACTTGCACCTCCTCCAACCTCATCTATTGTATCCGCTGTTCCAGGTGCGGACTCCTATATAACGGTGAGACCGAGCGCAAGCTCGGCGATCACATCGCTGAACACCTCCGCACAGTCTGCCTAAACGTACCTGATCGCCCAGTTGCTAAACACTTTAACTCCCCCCTCCCATTCCCACACTGGTCTTTCTGTCCTGGGCCTCCTCCATTGTCAGAGGCCCAGCACAAATTGGAGAAACAGCACCTCATATTTCGCTTGGGCAGCTTACACCTCAGCGGTATGAACATTGACTTCTCTAACTTCAAGTTACCCTTGCTTTTCCTCTCTCTCTCTATCCCTCCCCCTTCCCAACAGTTTTACTGTCTCCGACTACATTTTATCTCGGTTGCTTGTTGTTAACTTGTCCCAGCTAACAATGACCTATTCTACATTTTCCTTATTCTCCATTCTCTTTGTCCTTTTTTCACACCTTACATTATGTATCTCCCTCTCCCCTGACATCAGTTTGAAGAAGGGTCTCGACCCAAAACGCCAACCATTCCTTCTCTCCACAGATGCTGCCTGTCCCGCTGAGTTACTCCAGCATTTTGTGTTTATCAACAGTATTTGATTAATTGATTGATTGAAAGATACAGCGTGGAAGCAGGTCCTTCAGCCCACCAAGTCCACGCCAACCATCGATCACCCGTTCACACTGGTTCCATGTTATCCCACTTTCTCATCCATTCCCTACACACTAGCGGCAATTTACAGAGGCCAAATAGCCTAAAAATTCTCACGTCTTTGGTATGTGGGAGGAGACCCATGCGGTCTCAGGGAGAACGTGCAAACTCCAGAGAGTCAGCATCCAAGGTCAGTATTGAACCCGGGACTCTGGCACTGTGAGGCAGCAGCTCTATCAATAACAGGAAAATAACGGCTGATAGGATATAGACAATAGGAAGTCCAAAAATCAAATATCCCATTAAGAATTACGTGATTTGTCCACTTTAAATTTTAGAGTAAAATACAAATTATTGCAATATGTCAATATCATTGTTGTCATCAATGGGACAAGTGCAACATCTGTACAGCCTATAAAAGATGGCAGTAACACCTGGACAGTTGGCACGTGTGTCAATTGAGGAGCAGATTACGGAGCATGTAACAGATTACTTCACCTTCCATTTGAGAGGCAGTTACTTCCAATGTTTTTTGTGCCAGACCCTTGGCGATGTTTTTGCCTTCTGCCGCATTCCATTTCCGAATGGCTGGAGATTCCTCTGTCGTTACCTTAACAATGTTACGTAATATCACAAAAGAGAAAAATTATCAACCAAATTAGGCATTTAACAAATACTGAGACTAGGATATGAGTAACCTGGCACGGAGCCCCAAATCAGCACCAGTATGGAAACAGGCGCTTTGGCTCAATTTGCCCACACCAACCAACATGCCCCATGTACACTAGTCCCACCCAGGGCCGTCTTAACGCATGGGCCTGATGGGCACTTGCCCGGGGCCCCACGAGCATAGCGGCCCCATTTTATCGACCATTTACATTTTTATTCCTGTGAGTAGTTGTCGTAGGGGCCCATAGTACACTGCTTTGCCCGGGGCCCATAATGCTGTAAAGACGGCCCTGGTCCCACCTGCCTACATTTGACCCATATCCCTCTAAACCTGTCCCATCCATGTACCTGTCTAAATGTTTCTTAAACGGTATAATAGTATCTGCCTCAACTACCTCCTCCGGCAGCTCATTCCATACATCTACCGCCTTTTGCGTGAAAATGTTACCCCTCAGGTTCCTATTAAATCTTTTCCCCTTCACCTTCAACCTATGTCCTCTGGTCCTTGATTCCCCTACTCCGGTTAAGAGACTCTGCATCTACCCAATCTACTCCTCTCATGATTTTGTACACCACTATAAGAACACCTCTCATCCTCCTGCGCTCCAAGGAATAGAATCCTAACCTGCCCAACTTATCCCTGTAGCTCAGGCCCGCGAGTCCTGGCAACATCCTCGTAAATCTTTCCTGTACCAATTTACAATTTTAACTTGTGGGCCCGCTCTTGTCCCTATCTATAATTATCTTGAACCTAATAGAACGGTGGCTGCTGGTCTCAAAAGGCTCATCCACGAACACTTCATCCACTTGCCCCTCCCAATTTCCCAAAACTATATCAAGCGTTGCCTCTCCCGTGTAGGCCCCTGAGCATATTGCCAGAGGAAACTCTCCTGAACACATTTGACACATTCCACTGCGTTTAAACCTTTCGCACTATGACATTCCCAGTCAATATTGGGAAAATTAAAACCTCCTACTGCGATAATCTTGTTAGACCTGCAGCTGCCTGCAATCTCCTGTCACATTTGTTCTTCTAATTCCCATGGTCTATTTGGGGGCCTGTAGTACACCCCCAACAAGGTGATCATCCTCAGCTCCACCCATAGAGCCTCATTAGACGAACCATCCCTGATGTCACCCCTGACATCTGCCGTGACATACTCCTTAACCAATAATGCAACCCCGCTCCCCACTCTTCTTTTACCCTCACCTCTATCTCTCCTGAAGCATTTGTACCCGAGAACAGTGCTTCTTAAACTCATTCACCCGTGAGTCTTGATCACAAAATTTCATTCACTCTTGACTAAATTTTCTTATGTTTTTTTGGTAGTTTTCGTCTTATTCTTCCTTGTGTAAAATTTTATATATATCAAGTCATTTCACCCTTCATGCACCCCTCTAGTTTCATTCACCCTTGGGTGAACCATTCACCAGTTTAAGAAGCACTGCCCTAGAACATTGAGCTGCCAGTCCTGCCTCTCTGTTAACCAGGTTTTCGTAATGGCAACAACATCCCAATCACCCATACCCATCCATGCCCTATGTTCATTTGCCTTACCCGTCAGGCCTCTTGCATTGAAATACGTGCAATTTAAACCACCATTCTTTCCTTACTGTCAGCCTTTTTTTTTAGAGATACAGTGCGGAAACAGGCCCTTCGACCCACCGGGTCCGTGCCGCCCAGCGATCCCCGCACACTAACACTATCCTACACACACTAGGGACAATTTTTACATTTTACCCAGTCAATTAACCTACATTCCTGTACATCTTTGGAGTGTGGGAGGAAACCGAAGATCTCGGAGAAAACCCACGCAGGTCACGGGGAGAACGTACAAACTCCGTACAGACGGCGCCCGTAGTCAGGATCAAACCTGAGTCTCCGGCACTGCATTCGCTGTAAGGCAGCAACTCCACCGCAGCGCCACCGTGCCGCCCTTTCTCCTGCTTATTCCGTCCTCTATACTTTCTCTCATCATCGTCCACACCAACTTCGAACCTCTCACCTGCCTCGTCCTGTATAAGATTGCATCCTACTGGCAATCTGGTTTAAACCCACCCCTTATCACCTCTAGTGAAACACATTTCTGGATATTTCTGCACCATTGTCAAAGTATGAACAATGAGAGTTGGTATCATTTACCAGAATCTAGAGTGCCGTGACTTTATCAAATAGCAAAACTTCCCTATCCATTTAGCGACAGAACCTCACCTTCAATCTATCTGAGAAGACTACGTGCATGGGAAGTGGATTGACACATTGGGTCAACACACATTAAGCAGTCTAGTTTCATAACTTTACAAAAGGATAACAATTAATGTTTCCAGATCATGGTGTGCCTACGCTTGTGGTAGAGTTGCTGCCTTACAGCGCCAGAGACCCGGCTTCGATCCTGACTACAGGTGCTGTTTGTATGACGTTTGTAAATCTGTGGAATACTCTGCCTCAGAAGGCAGTGGAGGCCAATTCTCTGAATGCATTCAAGAGAGAGCTTTGTCAAAACAGTCATCTTTGTATTATGTTAGCCTTGGGAGGAGAATTCAGATGCTCAATTATAGAACATAGAACAGAACAAGATAGGGCCCTTCAGCCCACAGGCTATCTATACCCAACATGATGCCAAGACCATCGCTCTCTGCCTGCACAAACCTATATCCCTCCATTCCCCGCATATCCATGTGCCTATCTATAGGCCTCGTAAACACCACTATCTTATAGCAGCGCGTTCCAGGAACCCACTGCCATCATGTTTTTAAAATAATACTTGTCCCACATATCTCCTTTAAATTTTGCTGCTCTCACTTTAAAACTATGTCCACTAGTATTTGATATTTCTACCTAAGGAGGAGGGGGGAAGGGGAGGGAGGGGGGAGAGAGAAATGGGTTCCGAGTGCAAAAAGATATTATAAATCAACTCTACCACTGCGCCACTGTTCTGCCCCTTCTATACTTTAATATTATGGCATATTGATCAGGAGTTTATACAAACCATGTTCCGTTTGCTTCCACTAGCTCCAGCAGAGTCTTCTCCACATTTACTTGCTACACCGCCTGAGAAAGACCAATACATGGATTGGATCAACACCTGGAATAAATCTCACTATTCGGTATTTGAATAATGCACAACAGAATTTCTAATACTTCTTTAAATTTTTAGAAATTTGAAAACTATACTTTGTTCAAAATTAAAAATAGCTCCTACAAAACAACACCTGTGCAGCACCTCATATATTCTCGGCATCTATACATACCTTTCACTTCTTTCTTTTGTTTAGTTGGTGTGGTTCTTTTCTTATTCGTTGTTGCTTCACTGAATTCCTGCTTCACCATCTGTGGAAACAGGTTGATTATAACAGTGCCACATAGAAACATAGAAAATAGGTGCAGGAGTAGGCCATTCGGCCCTTCGAGCCTGCACCGCCATTCAATATGATCATGGCTGATCATCCAGCTCAGTAGCCTGTACCTGCCTTCTCTCCATACCCCCTGATCCCTTTAGCAAAAAGGGCCACATCTAACTCCCTCTTAAATATAGCCAATGAACTGGCCTCAACTACCTTCTGTGGCAGAGAATTCCACAGACTCACCACTCTCTGTGTGAAGAAATGTTTTCTCATCTCGGTCCTAAAAGACTTCCCCCTTATCCTTAAGCTGTGACCCCTGGTTCTGGACTCCCCCAACATCGGGAACAATCTTCCCGCATCTAGCCTCTCCATCCCCTTAAGAATTTTATATGTTTCTATAAGATCCCCCCTCAGTCTTCTAAATTCTAGCGAGTACAAGCCCAGTCTATCCAGTCTTTCCTCATATGAAAGTCCCGCCATCCCAGGGATCAATCTGGTGAACCTTCTCTGTACTCCCTCTAAGGCAAGAACGTCTTTCCTCAGGTTAGGAGACCAAAACTGCACACAATACTCCAGGTGCGGCCTCACCAAGGCCCTGTACAACTGCAGCAGAACCTCCCTGCTCCTAAACTCAAATCCTCTTGCTATGAATGCCAACTACCATTCGCTTTCTTCACTGCCTGCTGCACCTGCATACAGCCACAATCTGGGACTGTACATGGAGGAGGTTTAAACAACAGCCCTTCAAATAATGGATAAAAATCAGATCTCCTCACCTCAGGTGATAAGTAATTGCTAATTAGCTTTGCAAAGCAACGCCTGGCAAGAATGGTGTTAATGGAGGGCCGATCCTTCGAGCTTCTCTTGAACATTTGTTTAATGATGTAATGCAGCTCATAGGAGTACAGACTTGGAATTGGGGTGTAAGAGCCTTTACAGATCTTCAGTATGAGACTCTTCCAGCTGTTTGACTGGAACTAGGGAAGCAAAATAGTAAAAAATAAATTAATTTGCAGAATAAATGATGGGCGTCACAGTGGCGCAGCGGTAAAGTTGCTGCCTTATAGCACTTACAGCGCTGGAGACCTGCGTTTGATCCTGACTACGGGTGCTGTCTGTACAGAGTCTGTACATTCTCCCTGCGACCACATGGGTTTCCTCCCACACTTCAAAGATGTGCAGGTTTGTAGGTAAATTGGCTTGGTGTAAGTGTAAATTGTCCCGTGTGTAGGATAGTGTTAATGTGCGGGGATCACGGGTCGGTGCGGACTCAGTGGGCCGAAGAGCCTGTTTCCATACTGTTTCTCTAAACTAAACTAAACTATATATTTGACAAAACCATTGAAAAGCATGGCACCAGAGAGTAATCCACTCTACTACATGAAATGCTGGAGTAACTCAGCAGGTCAGGCAGCATCTCGGGAGAGAAGGAATGGGTGACGTTTCGGGTCGAGACCCTTCTTCAGTCTGTCGGGTCTCGACCCAAAACGTCACCCATTCCTTCTCTCCCGAGATGCTGCCTGACCTGCTGAGTTAATCCAGCATTTTGTGAATAAATACCTTCGATTTGTACCAGCATCTGCAGTTATTTTCTTATATATATATTCACTCTACTACATGAATCATTTTGTTTCAGTCTGACGTGGTAAACGTATTAGCAACAGTTTATGATGTACATTTACTCCTATATCATAGAATCTTTCTATCTCCTGAGATCCAGGAAGAGAAATTCATCTATGATCAGAGGTAGGAAACACAATCGAGGCAGTCAGTGGCAAGATGTACCCAACCTTCGATGATTCATTGACTTCAATAGAACCAAATGCAGGGATAAATTGGCTTCTGTCCACCTCGCCCAGTGCCAGTAACCGATCAAGACTACCCCTCTCCTCTCCATCTATCACCCCACCCCATTTGAAGATAACTCTGACCACCTTCAGGGTTCCCAAACTACTTTCAGGTGGAACTCTTTTGTCACTTATTGCACCCATCTGCTTATCCCCCCCCCCCCCCACCGCTCACCTGCATCCACCTATCACTCGCCAGGCTTTGCCCCATCCCCAACTCTCTTTTCCAGCGATCTTCCCCCCTACTCCATCAGTCTGAAGAAGGGTTCCGACCCAAAAGGTCGTCTGTCCATTCCCTCCGCAGATGCTGCCTGACCCGCTGAGTTCCTCTTGCACTTGGTGTTGTGCTCCTGATTCCAGCATCTGCAGTTTCTGGTGTCACCCTAAATATATTCCCTGTTTACAAAAGCATATCAATTGTGATAACATTTACTTACAGGATGCCGCAGAGCACAGATTTCATATAGGACACATCCCAAGGCCCAGATGTCACTAAAACAACAAAACAGATAGATGTGAGATGACTTTGGTACAATCTAATACAGCGATTTTTATTGTTTCATCAGTAGAAATTGTGTACTATTTCCACTGTAACCCTTCAATCACTAACCAGTTACACAGATTTACACAGTGAGGCCATATTTGAAATATTGTGTTCAGTTTTGGTCACCCTGCTTTAGGAAATATGCCATTAAGCTGGAAAGAGTGCAGAGATTTACGAGAATGTTGCTAGGACTCTTTGGCCTGAGCTATCGGGAGTGGTTGGGCAGGCTTGGACTTTATTCCTTGGAGCGCAGGAGGCTGAGGGGTGATCTTACAGAGGTATTTCAGGTGATGAGAGGAATAGATAGGGTGAATGCAGAGAGTCTTTGACATAGAGTAGGGGAATCAAGAACCAGAGAATATAGGTTTAAGGTGAGAGGGGGAAGGTGTAATAGGAACCTAAGAGGCAACTTTTTCCACACACAGAGGGTGGAATATGGAACAAACTGCCTGAGGATATAGTTGAGGCAGGTACTATAACAACATTTAAAAGACACTTGGACAGGAAATGGATAGGAAAGGTTTGAGGAGATATGGGCCAAACGCAGGCAAATGGGGCTGGTGTAGATGAGGCATCTTGGGCAGTATGGACAAGTTGGACTGAAGGATCTTTCTCTATGTTGTGTGACTCTATGGTTATGTCAGTTTTGGTCACCCTGCTATAAGAAAGATGCCTTTAAGCTGGAAAGAGTGCAGAAAAAGATTTAGGAGAATGTTGCCAGGATTCTATGCCCTAAGTGATAGGGAGAGGTTGGGCAAGCCTGGACTTTATTCCTGTCCTTTGCTGTTTATCATCATCATCATCATTTAAAACAAGTCCCACCCTGAAGAATAACCATGATAATGCCCTGAAAGAATCGAGCTGCCCATCACCAGATGGGCATTGAAGTGCCTACCTTTTGTTGTTGTAAGGTTTATTCTCCCAGATTTCTGGAGATACGTAGTAGGGGGTTCCCACGTAGGTATGAGCAAATGCCAGGGGGCTGTGGACAGGAAAGCAAGATTACATTAGAGAGAATAACTTTTGAAAACATTCTCAATCATTCTAAAGCATTTGGGTGAGTATCTGAGGAGCAACCTGCAATGTCACTGGATACAGAACTGATCATCTGTTTCACACAAGCACACCCTGCCAAACACTCCCATCTCTGCCATAAAATGTTCTGAATGCATTGTTGTATGCAAGTATGTTATTTATTACACAATAAATTTGAAAGGATGCAGAAGAGATTCACCAGTATGTTACTTAGGCCATGGAGAGGTTGGATAGGCTGTGACTTTTTTCTTTGGAGCGTAGGAGGCTGAGGAGTGACCTTGTTGAGATGCACAAGATCATGAGGGGCACGGATAAAATGAACGCTCACAGTCTTTTTCCCCCTAGAGTAGAGGATTCTAAAGCTAGAGGGCACAGGCTTAATGTGCGAGGGGAAAGATTTAAGAGGGACCTCGGGGGCAACCTTTTCATTCAGAGGGTAGTCCGTATCTGGAACGAGCTGTCAGAGGAAGCTTTAGAATCAGGTACAATTACGACATTTAAAAGAACGCTCAAGTAACTCAGCGAGTCAGGCAGCATCTTTGAGGATGTTTCTGTTCAGGGCCCATCTTCAGACAACATTGCCTTTCCATGTCCTACAGAGATTCTGCCTGACCCGCTGAGCGACTTCAGCACACTGTGTTCTATGCAAGTTTCCAACGTCTACAGTTCCTTGTGTCTGACTTTTCAAAGACATTTGGACAGATATATGGATAGGGAGGGTTTAGAGGGTGATGGGCCAAACAGAGGCAAGTGGGACTCGCCCAGTATGCCAACTTTGGTCAGCATGGTCAAGGTGGGCTGAAGGGCCTGTTTCCTTGCTCTTCAAATCTACGAGAATTTCTAAAAAGATTCAGGATCAAAAGTATCACCTCAAGCTCCTGATGTCAGTGGGAATTTACCTCTTCAGTAGATGTGCAGACCCAAAGTCCCCCAGCTTAACCACGCCGTTCTTCGTCAGGAAAACATTCTGCATTTTGAAATCAAAAGCGAATCATTTTCATTACATTCCAACACATTGTGCTATTAATTCACTGCAATGGCCCGTGTCTTTTGTGTGGTGATCAGTTCACTATTTACAGATTACCAGAGGGGTTTTTAATGTTACAGTACATGCTGGAACCTACAGGCATCTCTGAAATGTTTGAAACCTGATTTTCAAACGTTTAGAATTTTAGTTGTAAATACCTCTCAATTTCAAATTATCAGTTTTATTACAAATGCATTACGAAAGTTTAAAATATATTTTTTTTAATTAAACTAGGTGGTCAGGCCCTTCAATAGCTAAAGCAGCTTATAGGTGGTCATTGTAACAGTTGAGGTCATTATTCGACTTACAGCAGCCAATAATGTTGCTTGAATTGCCACTATTTTTATAAAATCTCATCATTTTTATCTCATTCTTAAAGTGGAACATTCTCTGTTTGGTTCACTATTTCACCCGTGAAAAGGAATACTTGCCTTAGTTTTAATGTCTCGATGAAGAACCCGTTTGTCGTGAATGTGCTTCATTCCGAGACAGATTTGTACAAACAGATTCAGTACCTGTTAGAACATTAACAAAACATGTTCCAAGTTCACACTGCAATTGGACAAAAGCTTCGTGAAAAGATTGCTGTACATCTCATCAAATTCACTATTCAACACAAATAATTGATTTAAAGTAAAAGTGTAATTGATTTTCTCAGACATGGCACTGTGTGGGACAATTTTTTTCCCACACAGAGGGTGATGGGTGTATGGAACAAAGATAACAGAGCAGAGCAAGATAGACCACTCGACCCTAAAAACCATAATATATCATGGCGCCATTTTAGTAGGCAGAAACTTACAGAAACATTTTAAAAGAAAAATAACAAAAATCTGTGAATTGATAGATGAGATATATTCTGCATTTTATTGGTATCATCACACATTAGTTTCCCCAAAACACTGATTACACCGCGAGAGGCATAACGGATGGCGGGTTTTGCTTACTAATATGGTTCCTTTGCGTACTACACTTCAGTATAGGTGATTTCGACGGAGTGGTTCATCTTGCTCCTCTAGTATCTTTGGTATGGAATGAGCTGCCAGCCAAGGTAGTTGAGACTTTGAAGCCCCGCTGTGGATCACAGCCTCTCGAGCCTGTCTCATCACATAATTATTATAACTGATGACAGACAAGGAAGTTACCTAGACTCAAAGGCCTGAGCTAAACTAATCGGTTGAGCAGGCCAGGGCTTTATTCCTTGGGGCGAGTAGGTGATCATATAGAGGTGGATAAACTCATGAAGGGAATAGATACGGTGAATACACAAAGTCTTTTACCCTGGCTAGGGGTCTCAAGAACCAGAGGACACTGGGGAAAGATTTAATAGGAACCTGAGGGGCAACTTTTTCCACACAGAGGGTGGTGGGTATATGGAACGAGCTGCCAAAGGATGAAGTTGAGGCAGGTACTGTAACAACATATAAAAGCCATTTGAAAGGTACACGGAAAGAAAAGGTTTGGAGGGATATGGGCCAACAGATGGGACTCGCTTAGATGGGACATCTTGGTCAACATGGGCAGGTTGGGCTTGAAGGGCCTTTTTCTGTGCTCTGGGAGTCTGTGACTATGAAAATTAAATTTTAACAAAGCACGGGCGGCCACGGTGGTGCAGCGGTAGAGTTGCTGCCTTACAGCGCTTGCAGCGCCAGAGACCCGGGTTCGATCCTGACTACGGGCGATGTCTGTACGGAGTTTGTACGTTCTCCCCGTGACCACGTGGGTTTTCTCCGAGATCTTCAGTTTCCTCCCACACTCCAAAGACGTACAGGTATATACATATGTATATACTTATATAGATATATGCTTGGCGTATGTATAAAATTGTCCCTGTTGTGTGTAGGGTAGTGATAATGTGCAGGGCCCGCTGATCGGTGCGGACTCAGTGGGCCAAACGGCCTGTTTCCGCGTTGTATCTCTAAACTAAACTAAACACACATACCGTTTCTTCTGGGAACAGTTGTTGCTTTTGCTGCAGGAGTTTCTGGGTGAGATCTCCACCATCACAGTATTCCATCACTATATAGAGATGTCCTTCAGCTGTACCAGAAACACAATGCACGTGGTATTCAACGTGATGTGGCCGGCAAATTAAAGTGTCAACGAGCTACTGTCAGATTTGAAGTGATAATTTACTATCACAGTTTTATGTAGAAGTTAATTGTATTTCACAAGAAATGTCAAATACTCGGGCCCAGAATTTCATCCCCAATTGGTGGGACCAAGCATGATATATAGTCACTTCATCACAAACAGATTGGGCATTTGCCTTGAGAATGGAGGATAGAAAATGGCCAGACAATGAGGATAGACATTGACAATGATTAAACTCAGAGAAGTCGTCTCCAGAATTGAAGGCCCATAAATACAAAAGTTGTTTGGAGTAGGTTGTTTGGTCCAGAAAATGTAATGGTGAGAGTGTACAGCATACACATGCCTGTTGGAGTGAAGGACAAGGCTAGTAGTTGTAAGGAAGCCTGGACTTTGAAAGAAAATGAGGATCTGGTCAGGATAAAGGAGGCATGGTCAGGTATCGTATCAAGTGTATCCCTGGAGAAGTTTCAGGAACCGAGGAGTGCATTTAACGATGGCTTAAAGGAATTGGGCCAAATGTGACCAATTGGGAGTAGCCAAGAAGGCCACCTTGGTTGGCATGGATGAGTTGGGCCATAGGGCTTGCTTCACTGCTGTACAGCTCTATGACTCTTCAAATACATACAAGATGGTCATGAATAAATCAAATAAGGTCATGAGAAACTTCCTAAGCGAGAGAGTGACTGGAATAATAATTATTATTGTCAGGTGTATCGAAATACAGAGGAAAAATGTGTGAGCGCTACCCAGATACATCATACTACACGTGCGTACTATCAGGCCATGCACAAGTCCACCAGATACATCATACTACACGTGTGTATAATCAGGCCATACACAAGTCCACCAGATACATCATACTACACATGTCTACAATCAGGCCATACATGAGTCCACCAGATACATCATACTACACGTGTGTACAATCAGGCCATACACAAGTCCACCAGATACATCATACTACATGTGTGTATAATCAGGCCATACACAAGTTCACCAGATACATCATACTACACGTGTGTACAATCAGGCCATACATAAGTCCACCAGATACATCATACTACACGTGTGTACAATCAGGCCATACACAAGTTCACCAGACAGTGCAAAGAGAAAACTACCAGAGTGCGGAATATAGTGTCATAGCGTTATAACATTCCAACTTCATTAAAAAATCCAATGTCCACAATGAGGTAGGTTGGAAGATCGGGACCACCCTCTAGCTTATGGGAGGAGCGCTCAGTCGCCTGATAACAGAGGGGAAGAATGAGACGCTTAGCTTAAATCTACTATAGGGGTCCTGATAAATACACGATTGAAAAGTAGAACGTGTAATAGTTTAGTTTACCGAGGTACAGTGAAAAGATTTGTTGCGTGCTAACCAGTCAGCAGAAAGACTATATATAATTACACTCGAGCCGTCCAGTGTACAGATACAGGATAAAAGGAATAACATTTGGTGCAAGATAAAGTCCAGTAAAGTCCAATTAAAGATAGTTTGCGGGTCTCCAATGAGGTAGATGGTAGGTAAGGACTGCTCTCAGATTGTTGAGAACAAGTCTGCCGCTGTGCTGCAAGTGCCATCTAAATGTTTAAACCAGTTTTTTCAGTTTCAGCAGGGACACAAGGACATTGGCCAGAATAGAACCCCAGGAAGACAGATTCCCAATTCCCTCACCTTCAAACGAGTCTATAAATGCAACTATGTTGGGGTGCTTCATTTTGGCAAGGAGTACAGCTTCTCTCCTTGATCTTTGTAGTCCACTCGGATTCTAAACAGATAAAGTAAAGAGTGTATAGCCACATTCTCTATTAAAGACATTAATTGATATTTAGTATGTTAAAGACATTAATTGATATTTAGTATGTTAAAGACATTAATTGATATTTAGTTAAAAAAAAAAAAAAAAAAGCTTCTGAGAGCTTCATGTTGCGAGTATCAGATTTTTTTAGCTTTGATGTGACTGTGTCAACGAGCCTACTATAAGGACAGTGACAGAACCAGTCGGAACCAATGGTCTTTGTCCTTGAATGTCAACTTGTTTCTCTCTCTGCAGAGGCTGCCCGACCAGCTGAGTGTTTCCAGCACAGTCTGCTTTGGTTTGAGACTTCCAGTCCCTGCAGATCTTGGATTAGCATTTACTGGATTTAAGTCACAACCCGTGAGAATATTGAGTTCCACTTGCCACAGATGTGGTGAGCAGGCCCAACACCAGACGTCCAAAACTAGGCTTCTACAAGTTTAGAGATACAGCGCGGAAACAGGCCCTTCGGCCCACCGGGTCCGCGCCCACCAGCAATCCCCGCTGGTTCTATCAGGGACAGAAGATGCCAGGCAGGAGGGGACAAGTTTAATGATGTGTTCATGGACCCCTGAAGAAATGCAGCATTCCCACCAACTCCTGGATTACTTCAAGTGGAAAAGGTAAAATTGGGATAGTGTCCTAGTCATACAGCACGGAAACAGACCCTTCGGTCTGAAGAAGGGTCTCGACCCGAAACGTCACCCATTCCTTCTCTCCAGAGATACTGCCTGTCCCGCTGAGTTACTCCAGCTTTTTGTGTCTATCTTCGGCCCAAACTCATCTGTGCAACCGAGATGCCCTATCTAAGCCAGTCCCATCTGCTCACATTTGGTCCATACCCTCTAAATCTTTCCTGTCCACATGCCTATCTAAATGTCATTTCAATGTTGTTATAGTCCCTGCCTCAACTACCTCCGCTGGCAGCTCGTTCCATATACCCACCACCCTCTCTGTGAAAAAGGTGCCACTCAGGTTCCTACTAAATCTTTCCCGTCACCCTAAACCTATATCCTCTGGTTCTCTATTCCCCTACTCTGGGAAAAGGACTCTGTGCATTCCCCCTGCCTATTCCTCTCATGATTTTATACAACTCTATAAGATCACCCCTCAGCCACCTGCACTCCAAGGAATAAAGTCCTAGCCTACTTCTCCCTATAGCTCAGGCGCTCAAGGCCTGGCAGCATCCTCGTAAATCTTCTCTGCACTCTTTCCAGCTTAATGGCACCTTTCCTATGACAGGGTGAGCATAACTGAACACGATACTCCGAGTGCGGAATATGTCGGCAATCATGGTCGACTGATGGAGCTCTTAAGGATAGCGGAGTCAGGGGGTACGGGGAGAAGGCAGGAACGGGGTACAGATTGAGAATGATCAGCCATGATCACATTGAATGGCGGTGCTGGCTCGAAGGGCCGAATAGCCTCCTCCTGCACCTATTGTCTATTGTCTATTGTCTCTCGACCCAGTTCAGAAATTCATGGTTCAAACTTTATGTTTGACATGACCATGTAATGTGGGTTTTTGCAATGTTGGAAATACTGTCTCAAAGGTGAGACTTTACTCGACTCCTCGCTGTCTGCTGTGATTGAAGCAGCAATTTCATGACACTTTCCAATAGATCAAGGGCAGCCATGAGATGCAGCAGTAGAGTTGCTACCTTGCAGCGCCAGAGACTCGGGTTCGATCCTGACCATGGGTGCTGTCTGTATGCAGTTTGTGTGTTCTCCCTATGACCTGCATGGGTTTTCTCTGGGTGCTCCGGTTTCCTCCCAAACTCCAAAGATGTGCAAGTTTGTTGGTTAATCGGCTTTAGTAAAATTGTGAATTGTCCCTGGTGTGTAGAACCAGGCTAGTGTACGGGAATCGCTGGTCAGCACGGATTAGGTGGGCTGAAGGTACTGTTTCCGCACTGAATCTCTAAACTAAACTAAAGGGATGCAGGTCGCAAGTCATAGTTTTTTCTTCAGCCTACAACACTATTGAATTCAGTAGGTTTTCTACATTGCAAATTATTGCTTTGGGTTGTCTAGACAAAACAATGGGAATTGGAACTTGCTACATGAAAAACAAATTATAGTATATAGTACACAGTAAACAAATCATAGTAATGCTGGAAACACCCAGCAGGTCAGGCAGCATCTGTAGAAGGAGAACCAGAGTCGAGGTTAATGGTCGAAGTGCCTTCGAAGGCTTTGAACACACAAACTGTTTCTCCTTCCACAGATGCTGCCTGACATGCTAAATGTTCCAATCATTTTCTGTTTTATTTCAGACTTCCTGGACCCAGGTTTGTTGACTTCATTTGTTTCACTCCAACACACATATATTAACGGGAAATTATTGGGATTGGGAGAGTCAACTGGTGCCAAATGGTACTTGCCATACAAGAAAAGGCACAAAACAAGAAATCTACTCAATATTTTATTAAAGATTCCATTCGCAAAGCACTGGGGGTGACTTTTGAATCTAAAATGTTTGGTGTTACAACATAGTGCACTTTACCAGTGCTTGTTTAGTTAGTTCCTAGTCCAGTGTTGACTTTGAGAACAGAACAAGCATTATGAATGAAAGGGAGATAATTTAAAGAGGGATCTCCATCAAACATTTCCATCATGTAAAGTTCCAAATATACTCACATTGCCTTTACCTTTGAAAGTTGAATTTCTTTCATCACATATTTATGGTTTTCATGCTGAGTTTGCACCAAAAGAGCTCGACCAAAGGAACCTTGCCCAATCACCTTTAGTACTCTGTATTCATCCATTGTAAAACACCCATCTGGAAGATAAACGCATTATGTTAGTCAGAAACCAGTTTACACTATGGCCAAACCTTTATAGTCACAAAGCTGTACAGCACTGAAACAGGCCCTTTGGCCCACCTTGTCCTTGCTAACCAAGTTGGCATTCTGGGCTTGTCCCTTTTACCGGCATTTGGACATGGCCCTCTAAACCCTTCCTATCCATGTCTGTCCAAATATAT
Organism: Rhinoraja longicauda; assembly: GCF_053455715.1. Classification (NCBI taxonomy): domain Eukaryota; kingdom Metazoa; phylum Chordata; class Chondrichthyes; order Rajiformes; family Arhynchobatidae; genus Rhinoraja; species Rhinoraja longicauda. Next base: position 73,414,184 of record NC_135959.1, on the reverse strand, counting down.
TTCAAAAGTCATTCCATTGCCTGTCTACATTATGTGTGAAAATAATGATTAATCGTCTGTCATAGATCTAACTACGTTTTTCCTCTCTAGCTTTTAATAAAACATTAAAAACAGCAAGCATAGCAGGCAAGGATTAGGTTTGGACATGGTGTGCTGTTGATTTAACAGGCAGTTTGAAACCAACGCGGAGCAGTGTTACATCTCCTGTGATCGTATGGGGAAGTACCTGGAGAGGGAGTGGGTTTGGGTAGGAAGGGATGAGTGAACCGAGGAGTTGTGGAGGGATGATGTGACTGGAAGGGGGATCACGTTGAAGGTGACAGAAATGTTAGAGAATAGTGTGTCGGGTGTTGGGGCTGGTGGGGTGAAAGGTGAGGACCAGGGGAACTCTCTCCTTGTCCCAACTGGGGGAAGTGGGTGCGAGAGCAGAACTACGGGACACAGAGGAGACACGGGTGAGGGATCCACCCAGTTACATCTCCTGCAGTTTGAAATTAATGCTTTGTTCAAGTAACAATTACTGACCAACCATGTAGATGTAATTAACGCTCTCTCTGCCTTCACTGAATCTGATTATGCAAGGGATTTATGTTGGATTATGGCTCTTGCATGTCTGTGGCATTTATTCTAGTATATAACTAGCTGTTCGGTGACACAAAGGGGAAAGTTTTGATCTTCCCCCACTACTGGTGAAAAGACAGAACAGAACACAGGAACAGGCCCTTCGGCCCACAATGTCTGTGCTGAACGTGATGCCGTTAAACAAATCTCCTCTGCCTGCATGTAATCCATATCCCTCAATTTGTGCCTATCCAAATACCACTTAAAAGCCTGTTCTGGGCACCCACCACCATCTGAGTAAAAAAATCATGCCCTGCACATCTATATACTAGAACTCTCGTTTGTTTGTTTGTTTGTTCCTGAACAACAGCCAAAACGGTACACGATAGCGCAACAATTTTAGGCCCACCTTACTCACCGTCGGCCCTTTGGTGCTGATGCATGATGTTTCATTGAAATCGGTGTTATATTTTTAAAAGTTATTCACATTTTAAAGTTTAAATCTAGGGATGGAGGGGAAGGATGGAGAATAAGGGGGGTTGAGGGGGGAAGGGAGGAGAGGGGAAGGGGGGAGAGGGAGAGGGGAAGGGGGAGAGGGGAAGGGGGAGAGGGGGAAGGGTGGGGAGGGGAAGGGTGGGGAGGGGAGGAGAGGGGAAGGGGGGAGAGGGGAAGGGGTGGGGAGGGGAAGGGTGGGGAGGGGAAGGGGGGAGAGGGGAAGGGTGGGAGGGGAAGGGGGGAGAGGGGGAAGGGTGGGGAGGGGAAGGGTGGGGAGGGGAAGGGTGGGGAGGGGAAGGGGGGAGAGGGGAAGGGGGGAGAGGGGAAGGGGGGAGAGGGGAAGGGGTGGGGAGGGGAAGGGTGGGGAGGGGAAGGGGGGAGAGGGGAAGGGTGGGAGAGGGGAAGGGTGGGGAGGGGAAGGGTGGGGAGGGGAAGGGTGGGGAGGGGAAGGGTGGGGAGGGGAAGGGTGGGGAGGGGAAGGGTGGGAGGGGAAGGGGGGGAGGGGAAGGGGGGAGGGGAAGGGGGGAGGGGAAGGGGGGGAGGGGAAGGGGGGGAGGGGAAGGGGGGGAGGGGAAGGGGGGGAGGGGAAGGGGGGGAAGGGAAGGAGGGGAAGGGAAGGGGGGGAGGGGAAGGGGGGGAGGGGAAGGGGGGGAGGGGAAGGGGAAGGGAGAGAGGGGAAGTGGGGGGGGAGGGGAAGTGGGGGGGGGAGGGGAAGTGGGGGGGGAGGGGAAGTGGGGGGGGAGGGGAAGTGGGGGGGGAGGGGAAGTGGGGGGGGAGGGGAAGTGGGGGGGGAGGGGAAGGGGGGGAGGGGAAGGGGGGGAGGGGAAGGGGGGGAGGGGAAGGGGGGAGGGGAAGGGGGAGGGGAAGGGTGGGGAGGGGAAGGGTGGGGAGGGGAAGGGTGGGGAGGGGAAGGGTGGGGAGGGGAAGGGTGGGGAGGGGAAGAGGGGAAGGGGGGGAGGGGAAGGGGGGGAGGGGAAGGGGGGGAGGGGAAGGGGGAGGGGAAGGGGGGAGGGGGAGGGGAAGGGGGGAGGGGGAGGGGAAGGGGGGAGGGGAAGGGGGGAGGGGGAGGGGAAGGGGGGAGGGGAAGGGTGGAGAGGGGAAGGGTGGGGAGGGGAATGGTGGGAGGGGAAGGGGGGAGAGGGGAAGGGGGAGGGTGGGGAGGGGAAGGGGGAGAGGGGAAGGGTGGGGAGGGGAAGGGTGGGGAGGGGAATGGTGGGAGGGGAAGGGGGGAGAGGGGAAGGGGGAGGGTGGGGAGGGGAAGGGGGAGAGGGGAAGGGTGGGGAGGGGAAGGGTGGGGAGGGGAAGGGTGGGGAGGGGAAGGGTGGGGAGGGGAAGGGGGGGGGAGGGGAAGGGGGGGAGGGGAAGGGGGGGAGGGGAAGGGTGGGGACAGGGGGGAAAGAGGGGGGAAAGGGGAGGGGGAAAGGGGAGGGGGAAGGGGAGAGGGGAAGGGGGGGAGGGGAAGAGGGAGAGGGGAAGAGTGGGGGGAGAGGGGGAGAGAAGGGGGGAGAGGGGGGAAAAGGGGAGGGGGAGCAGGAGAGGTTTGGGCCCAACGGGTCCACTTGGTCTAGTCTCCTTTAAACGTTGCCCGTCACTTTAAATGTCCTCTCATATTTTATTTTAACCGCGCTGGAAAAGGGTTCTATCTACTCTATCTATCTATGTATCTTAGACTTCGACTTTTACAGACTTCTATCGGATCTCCCTGCGACCTCCTGCATTCCACAGAAAACATGTTAGCCTGAATGGGCTGTTTCTGTCGAAACATAGAAGTGTAACTAGTGCTGGGGGTGGGATTGTCAACTCCTGGGGTTATGTCAGGAGTGTTTAATTGTCACGGATATACCGAAAGCAGAACAATGCATTTCACACTTGCTGCAGCCCAACAGGCCCGTTAATGCAACAGCGCGCATATGAACATAATGATCAATAATACAGTAAATCAATAACTTCACACTCGGCAAGCAGCCCACAACGTGCAAACGCCAAGTGGGTGGTGCAGCAGGACGCTCACTGCCCACAGCACAGCCACAGCAGCCGGGGGCGGTGCAGCAGCGGACAAACAGGGACAAAGAGCTCCCCCGGCCGCCGCCCAGTGCTGCCAGCTGTGCCGCCCAGTGCTGCCAGCTGTGCCGCCCAGTGCTGCCAGCTGTGCCGCCCAGTGCTGCCAGCTGTGCCGCCCAGTGCTGCCAGCTGTGCAGCCCAGTGCAGGGGGAAGCCTGCGCTCACCTGACGCCAGCCCAGAGTCCGCGGGCCCGGGATACAACAGCCGCGGGACCCCACCCGGAACCGCCGCCGATTGCCTGGCAATGCTGATTGGGTGGAATGGTTGGGTGGGGGTGGAGATTAGGCGGGGGTGGAGATTGGGTGGGGGTGGGGATACTGGTTGGGTGGGGGTGGAGATTAGGTGGATATTGGGTGGGGGTGGATATTGGGTGGGGGTGGAGATTAGGCGGGGGTGGAGATTGGGTGGGGATACTGGTTGGGTGGGGGTGGAGATTGGGTGGGGGTGGGGATTGGGTGGGGTGGAGATTAGGTGGGGGTGGGGATTAGGTGGGGATACTGGTTGGGTGTGGGTGGAGATTAGGTGGGGGTGGAGATTGGGTGGGGGTGGGGATTGGGTGGGGATACTGATTGCGTGGGGGTGGAGATTGGGTGGGGATACTGGTTGGGTGGGGGTGGAGATTAGGTGGGGGTTGGGTGGAGTGGAGATTGGGTGAAGATGCTGGTTGGATGGAGTGGAGATTCTTGTTGGGTCGGGGGGGGGGGGGGGTGGACATGCTGGACAAGTGCTGCCGACTGATCGCTGGCAGTCAGTGTACAGGTGATCTACTGGCAGACAGCGCTAACGTTAACCCACAGTGCTGGAGTAACTCAGCTCAGCCAGTCGGTCTGAAGACGGGTCCTGACCGGAAACATCACCTATCCATGTTCTCCAGAGATGCTGCCTGACCCACTGAGTAACTCCAACACTGTCTGGTGTAAACCAGCATCTGCAGTTCCTTGAGTCCACTGTGCAGAACATGTATCTCACCGTGTCCATGTAAGTGACGATAAATACGACTGACAAATGTTGGGAGTCCGTGAGATCCATAGTAACCCATTTCACTGAACACCTTCCCTCAGTCCACATAGGCCTACTGGATCACTCGGTTGCTAAACACTTCCTCCCATTCCCACACTGACCTTTCTATCCTGGGCCTCCTCCACTGTCAGAGTAAGGCCAGGTGCAAAGTGGAGGAACAGCACTCCATATTTCGCTTGGGCAGCTCACAACCCAGCGCTATAAATATTCCGTTCGTCCCCACCCAATTTTCCGATTACTTTCAGTCTTCTTGATACATTTTACTGACTGTATGCCACATTCTTACCTTTCCCACAGTTAACATTTCCATGAGCATTGTCTGCTTTGATCTGTCATTTTCACACCTCACCCTTTCATATCTCGTCTCCCTCAATCCTGTCTGAAAAATTGGTCTCGACCCGAAATATCACCTATTCCTTCTGCGCAGATACTGCCTGTCCAGCTGTTACTGCAAAATTTTGTGTCTATCTTCAATGTAAACCAGCATCTGCAGTTCCTTCCAAACTTGGCAATAGGAATGAGAAGATATTAAGATGTAGAAAATATTATGGTATCGGAGAGCTCACATCGATTGTTAATGCACAAAGCTTCATTCAGTTTGCTTCAGTCCAAAGGGTCCGACCTGAAACGTTGCCCATCCATGTTCTCCAGAGATGCTGCCTGGCCCGCTGCGTTACTTCAACAAGTTATGCAATTACCATCATCTACAGTTTTGTTTCTACAAAGTGTTGCTGCCAATCGACTCCTCCAGCACTTTGTGTCCTGCACTGGATGTGTGCAGACAGTATTTTTCTCAAGATTTAAAATAACCTTTTTTTAAAGCTGGAGGACCAGCCTCTCAAAATCCACTTGGGTAGCTTATAACCCAGTGCTATGAACACTGGGTAAGTAATACGCCCCCCTCTCATTCCCGTGACCACCCCCTCCTCCCCACGCATTTCTCCCACTATTCTCAACCATACTACGCAAAGAAAATACACCTTGAAGCAGGGTGACAAAGTGACCATTTAATGAAGACAGGTAACACAGCATTGAGAAAACACAGGTCAAAAGGAACATCAACTTTACAATAAATGATCCTTGAATTATTATCACAAGTACAGAATGAAGAAAGGACAATATGCACAAAATGTTACTGAAGGCAAATACAAGATTACATTTTACTGCAAGCAAAAAAAAGAGAGATTTAAACACCAAAGTAGTACTGCTGCCTCGTGTTGCATTGGCAGCTTGTCAGTACTCCCTCATCAATGAAGTTTCCCCTTTTTCACCAGGAATGCATTTGAAATTGAATGACTCCAAACATAACTGATGTCTGTGGCCTGGTAGTTCAAAGGTGTTGTTTTGGAATCCAGTTTCAAACTTGTCCCTAGTGAAAATGGGAAAACTTAATGCAAAATATGAAGGAAACGAGGATGCTGGCACTCAATAAGGAATCCTAACCATCACAACTCAAGGTAAAACTGGAGATGCTACAAATTGATATTCTAACAATAGAAATTTATTGTTTTGCAAGGAGAGCAAAATTGATCTGTTATTTTGAAACTAAAAGTTGGCAGTGGTTCTCTTTTGCTTGCTGTGTTGTAATCTTACCTTTGTCTGGGTAGAAAAGTTTTTATATTTAAAGTTAGTGTTGATTAAGCTTAGTCAATCAAGTACAAAGCCTGTGCTTTTTTCACAATGGTACGCGCATCCTCGACTGAAATACATTTTTAGAAATATTAATAATTACAAATTACTCAACTTAAAATAAATTTTACTTAAATTATGTGGCCGAGACCCTAAAATGGCTGTAGGACATTGATCCACCAGACACAAGGATTTATGTGCATGCCGGCAACTGTTGTCTTTTAAACTGTAAAGATTATTAAATATATAAAGTTTTATTATATACCCACATACTCTAGGAAGTCTTAATACCAAAATTCTGCCACCTTCCCTCTCAATAGCTTGTTCTACAGCTCGAGTACAACTTGCTTCATATGCAACAGCTTTCTGTTTAGAGATCACAGATAATGTGCCAAAGTGTTACTTAAAACATTTTTTAAAAAAAAGATTATTTTTGTGATGGTCACTTCGACAAATACAGCCATCCATTTAAAAAGAGTGATTTTAATTTTGTTAAACACCAAACACACATCAAGATATCAGCATTTTAAAGCACGGCAGCAGGAAATCCTATAAACTCAAGGCCTCCCGCCCACTTAATCCAAATTCCACTTTCCACTGGAAATAGCAGGACAAACAATCCTTGCTTTAGCGACGTCAAGTGAAAGGGAACCCTATCACGTGAAGCTGAACTGCACTGTAACTACAAGTTGCCAAGGAACACAAGGAGCTTTTATTAACAGTTAGAAATCTATCGTCAGTCCATAGAGATGTTGGTGAATTCCTGGAGGGCGTTGTTCATCTTGAACATGTAGGCAGTGGTCCCGCCCGCCAGGTTTCTCAGGTCATTCAAGGAGGAGATGCAAGGATCGTGGTCCTGCAACATCGAGGGTAGTTGCTCAGATCCCTGCTCGATGCGTCGGGAGCGCCGCACGGGAGTCAGGTACCTCAGGTCCTTGATATCGGAGCTGCAGTTATCCTGATGAACTGGGTTCTTGGTGCTGCGGGGGAAAACATTCAGTTGGTTGTTACATTTACTTTAGAGATTCAGTGAGGAAACAGGCCCTACAGCCCAACAAGTCCACGCTGACCAGTGGTCATCCTGTAAACCAGCACAATCCGACACACCAGGGATAATTAACCCAAGCCAATTAACCTGTACGTCTTTGGAGTGTGGGCAGAAACCGGCGCACCCAGAGAAAACCCACGCGGTCTGAGGGAGAACGTACAAACTCCGTAGACAGGATCCTGTAGTCAGGATCGAACCCGAGTCTCTGGCGCTGTAAGGCATCAACTCTATCGCTGCGCCACTATGCTAAATTATCGAATGCAGAATCAGTGACCTTAAAACACTCAAAAAGTTTATGTCATCATTGTCATGCCAACCAAGACACAGTGCAAGGCTTTTGTTTGTGTGCTATCCAGTCAGCGGAAAGACCGTACACAATCACAATCAAGCTGTCCATAGTACACAGATGCGGGATAAAGGGAATAACATTTAGTGCAATATAAAGTCCAATTAGAGATAGTTCACAGGTCTCCAGCAAAGTGGATGGGAGGTCAGGACTGGTGAGAGGACTGTTCAGTTGCCTGATAACATTGCATCAGATTATTAGAAATTGCAATCACAATGCATCATGGCCTGGTTTGGGAACAGCTCCATCCAAGACCACAATAATTGCAGAGAATTGTGGACACAGGACAGACCATCAAGCAAACCAACCTCCCTTCCATTGACTCCATCTGCACTTCACTCTGCCTCGGCAAAGCTGCCAGCATAATCAAGGACAAGTCGCACCTTGGCCACTCCCTCTTCTCCCCTCTCCCATCAGGCAAGTGGTATAGAAGTGTGAAAACGCACACCTCCAGATTCAGTGACAGTTTCTTCCCAGCTGTTATCAGGCAACGGAACTATCAAATCACCACGAGAGAACAATGACCCATCAGACTATTTTAATTGGACTTTATCTTGCACTCAATGTTATTTCCTTAATCCTGTATCTGTACATTGTGGACAGAGGAATTGTAATCATGTATTGTCTTTCTGCTGACTGGATAGAATACAAGAAGCTTTTCACTGTACTTCAGTACACCCGACAATAAACCTAAACTAAATTAGTTATTAAATGAAATGTATTAATTTTATTATTAAATTTAGAAGTGTTACTATTACAAATTACTCTAGTTTAAAAAGTAAATTCTATTTTAATTAGCTGGTCAGCCCCTTACACAGATTGGAGGAGGACAAGTATAAAATTAAACATGTAAAATTATTAAGGGATTGGACACGCGCCCAACATGTTCCCAATGTTGGGGGAGTCGAGAACCAGGGGCCAGAGTTTAAGATTAAGGTGTAGGCCATCTAGAACTGAGATGAGGAAAAACGTTTTCACGGAGTTGTGAATTTGTGGAATTCTCTGCCACAGAAGGCAGTGGAGGCCAATTCACTGGATGCATTCAAAAGAGAGTTAGATAGAGCTCTTAGGACCAGCGGAACCAAGGGACATGGGGAGAAGGCAGGAACGGGGTACTGATTGTGGATGATCAGCCATGATCACATTGAACGGTGGTGCTGGCTCGAAGGGCCGAATGGCCTACTAATGCACCTTTTGTCTATGTACCCAAGTAGAAAGAAACCACAGGTGCTGGTTTACACCGAAGATAGACACACAATGCACTCCCTCACATACAAACCCTCACGGTTGGTGTCTACGGCAGTCCATCGTCCTACAAGAGTAACTCAGCAGGTCAGGCAGCATCTCTGGAGAAACCCATAACCCATCCTTTCTATGCAGATATGCTGTCTGACCCGCTGAGTTCCTCTTGTAGGACAATGACCTGCCATAGACCCCAACAGTGATTGTTTCTATACATACTGGCACCTGTAAGTCGATTAAATGAAAGTGTTGTTTACCTTTTCAGTTTAGGCGTTGCTTTCACGTTGTATTTAACAGATGATCCTCGGTTCTTTCCTTTACTTGGTGTCATTATCTGCTTTATCGGGGTCTTCAAGTCTTCAATTTTGATGGTTCTGAACTTGCAGTTCTCTTTGCTGTCACCTTCAGCGTGGGACCAGCAGCCTTGCTCACTCTGCCCATGCCCGTGCCTGGCTGCAGACTCCATCCATTGCCGCGTACACCGCTCCTCTTTGACGGCGGCCGTGGGCTCAGCACCCTCAGAGGCCCCTCCATCGTCTCCGCAGAGACTCGGCTCGCCGGCAGCACCGGGACACGGCAATCCCTGCCGCTGCGGCGACGCGCTCCCCATTCCGCCTGCAGCCCGCACGCTCTCCCCTTCGTCACCTGCCCGGCCCATGTCCCCCTCCACAGCTGCCCGCTCACTCGTGGAGTCTAATGGGAGAGTCGCGTCAGCATCTGCTCCATCTTCCTCACCTTCACCTTGGACACAAGAGATGCAGCATTAATCAAACTCCAGACCACTGCCATCTGGTCAATAGGGCCACGGGGTCCTACAGCACAGAGACAGGCCCTTCAGCCCAACTCGCCCATGCCGACCATCTACACTAGTCCCACCCGAGGCTTTGTCCCATCCCCACCTCTCTTTTCCAGCTTTCCCCTTTCTACTCCATCAGTCTGAAGGATGGTCCCGAACCACTCTGTCCACTCCCTCCACAGATGCTGCCTGACCCATCGCGTTCCTCCAGCACTGCGTGCTTTGCTCAGGGTTCCAGCATCTGCAGTCTCTTGTGTCTCCAACATTAATATTGCAGACAATCTGATTGCTTGTGTGGGAGGATCCAAACCAGAAACATCAAGGCAGAGCATGCACCACGGGTTAGATTATTCATTCAGAGAATAATGCGAATATCCCGGTGGGTGATGGAGAGACAAGGAACTGCAGATGCTGCTTTGCACAGAAGGGCAAAGTGCTGGAGTAACTCAGCGGGTCAGTCGGCATCTCTGGATAACATGGATAGGTGACGTTTCGGGTCAGGCCCCTTCTACAGACCGACTGTGGAGGATGGGGGAGAAACCTGGGAGAGAGGAGGGGCAGGACAATGTGTGGCAGGTGATAAGTTGATACAGGTGAGGGGGATGGCTGGACAAAGGCCAGAGATGAGAACGGAAGGTGTGAGACAGACTGATTGAAGAGTTGCGAATTGTGAAGCCAGAGGAAAGAATGTAGCAGGAGGGGGAAGAGACAAATAGACAAAGGGTTTAGGTGGGGGAAGAGAGGTGGGGCGGGGAGAGGGAGGTCCGAGGTGACCTAAAACTGGAGAATCCAATGATCATACCGTTGGTTGTAAGCTACCCATGTGGAAGATGAGGCGCTATTCCTCCAGTTTGCGTGTGGCTTCACTCTGGCATTGAAGAGGCCCAGGACAGGAAGGTCAGCGTGGGAATGGGAAGGGACGCGAGGATGGTCAGTGACCGGGAAATTGGGTGGGCCTGGGCGGGGTATGAGATGCCTGGCCGGTTCACCGCACCTGCCTGCGTGTCCACTCACCCCTACACGGTTTCTTGGGAGTCTTGGTGTTCCTCAGAACGTCAGCGAGTGTGTTACGCAGCTCCTCCGCCGGCTGAAAGACAACATGGGTAAAACGTGCAGCCGTTCACAACGCCAATTCCCACACGGCCACCAGCCCAAGACACATTCCCCTCGCCACCCTGGCCCTCGGGGGGGGGGGGGGGGGGACGACGACAGGGGGCAGCCAGCGGTGTCCGTACCTGTGCTCCGGATCGAACAGCTCGCTCGTAAACAGCCATCACATCGTGGACCAGGCCTTTGCGCTGCTCCAGGTACGCCAGGCAAATCCAATACCGTGCAAACTTCTTGGCCTTTGGGACACGCTCAACGAACGTCTCCAGTGTCTGCAGAACGTCTGCACTCGGACAGCCCTGAGGAGACACAACCAAGATCAGAAACACTGGCGCGGGGATGCCCAGATCATGGAGGCAGGGCCCTGCACACAGGCCCCAAGCCTGTGCCCTCCAGTTTCAGAATCCTCCACCCTGGGACGAAGACTGTGACGTTTACTTCATCCATGCCCCTCATGATCTTGTACATGTTCACCTCAGTGGGGTCACCCCTCAGCCACCACGGCCTATCCAACTTCTCCTTGTAACTCAAGCCCAGGTAACATCCATTCTGTGCATCATTCTCTCGACACTGACATATCATGTCTGTGCTCTCTAGCTTTGGAATCAGACTGATCTTTATGGACAATGAACCGAAGACACTGGCTTATAAAACGACAACAACAAAAAAGTGTTGGAGTAACTCAGCGAGTCAGGCAGACCCACACCACCCTGGCCACGCTCTCATCTTGCTGCTACCATCGGGGAAGAAGGCACAGGAGCCCGAAAACCTCGTGGCTTCCAGGTTCAAGGACAGCCTCTTCCCAGCAACCATCAGGCTCTTGAACACTGCACAACACTAACCTCAGCAACTATGATCTTCTGTGGACTGTGTCTTTGGTTGCTCTACGGACTTCAGTTTTAATAAGTTCTATTAGTGGAATTAGGCCATTCGGGCCATCATGTCTACTTGGTTTATCTATCTTTCCCTCTCAAGCTCATTCTCCTGCTTTCTCGCTACAACCCATTGCCCCGACACCCGTACTAATCAAGAATCCAAATCTCCGCCTTTAAAATACCTAATGACTGCGCCTTCACAGCCCTCTGCTGCAATGAATTTCACTGATTCTCCACCCTCTGATTAAAGAAATTCCTCCTCATCTCCTTTCTAAAGGTAGTCCTTTTATTCTGAGGCTCTGGTCTTTGGTCCTAGACTCTCCCACTCATGGAAACATCCTCTCCACGTCCACTCCATCCAGGCCTTTCACTATTCAGTAAGTTTCAACGAGGTCCCACGTCATCATTCTAAACTCCAGCGAGTACAGGCCCAGTGCCGTCAAGCGATCATCATAGACAATAGGTGCAGGAGGAGGCCATTCGGCCCTTCGAGCCAGCATCGCCATTCAATGTGATCATGGCTGATCATTCTCAATCAGTACCCCGTTCCTGCCTTCTCCCCATACCCCCTGACTCCGCTATCCTTAAGAGCTCTATGTAGCTCTCTCTTGAATGCATTCAGAGAATTGGCCTCCACTGCCTTCTGAGGCAGAGAAATCCACAGATTCACAATGCTGTGAAAACGTTTTTCCTCATCTCAGTTCTAAATGGCCTACCCCTTATTCTTAAACTGTGGCCCCTTGTTCTGGACTCCCCCAACACTGGGAACATGTTTCCTGCCTCTAACATGTCAAACCCCTTAATAATCTTATACGTTTCGATAAGATTCCCTCTCATCCTTCTAAATTCCAGTGTATCATATGTGAACCCAATCATTCCTGTATTGGGATCATTCTCGTAAACCTCCTCCAGACCCTCCCCAATGCCAGCACATCCTTCCTCTGATATGGAGCCCAAAACTGTTCACAATGCACCAAATGCAGCCTGACCAGCACCTTAGAGAGCCTCAGCATTACACCCCTGTTTTTATATTCTACTGCTCAAAATAAAAGACTTGGCTCAGTTGCACTCACCTCCTGAATGCGGTTCAGACACTGGGAGAGAGTTTGGTTGATCTTGTTGACCAGCTCACTCTGGTTTTCCTCTTCCATGATTGTGGTCCAGAGGGACTTCACCGGCTCAGCCACGGGCTTCTTCTTCGGCAAGGGGGTCAGGTCCGAGCGTTTCACTGGCCTCCCCTTGGACACTGGCTCCGTTCTCCTTCACAAGGTTGGTAAATAAATTAAACGTGCAGACTTCAGAAAACCCCAGGCATTAAACCCCAACCCAGAGTCATGCAGCATTTGTAGGCAGAGGGACAGGTCCTTCAGACCACCATGTCTGTGCGACCATCATGCCCACTGATACTAACCCTGCTTGCCTGCGCTAATCCAATATCCCTTGACCCAGCTCATACCCGTACCTGTCCAGATGCCCTGTAAATGTTTCCGCCTGTCGCCCCGGCTACCATCTTGTTACAGATACCAACCAGAATTTACCCCTCCGATCCTTTTCAAAAAAAAATCCTCCCTCACCCTAAACCCTCTAGTTTTAAACACCCACTAAAACTTAGTCAGAGGGTGGTGAATCTGTGGAATTCTTTGCCACAAAAGGCCGTCAATGGATATTTTTAACTCAGAGATAGATTCTTGATTTGTACGAATGTCAGAGGTTTCGGGGAGAAGGCAGGAGAATGGAGTTGAGAGGCAAAGATAGATCAGCCATGATTGAATGGCAGAGTAGACTTGATGGGCCCAATGGCCTAATTTTGCTCACATCACCTATGAACACTACCATGCACCATAAATCTTACTGTACACAGGCACAACTATACTCAAGTCCAAGAGTGTGAGAATGGCAGATTACAGAGGCCGTATATAAGAGTCGCCACGTTTCTGGCGCCAACATGTATCCTCCAAGTTTTAAAGTTCTTAAAAATGTAGAGTTCTGTCCCGAGAAGCTTCTAGAACTTCCACATGAATTACTTTGCCCCATCAACGACGTACGACTATTCAGAGGTGACTGAATAAAGGCACAATCCTAAAAAGTCACCGTCCACACGTCTCAAAGCCAACTAATTAATCATAGTCATTGAAGCTGGAGTTCATTGTCTATTGTTGTTTGTGTTTAAATACAAGAACCCCGATGTGGCTTGTGTTTGGAGATTCTAGTGAGGGGGTATCCAAGGTAGTGTCGACTTCTCCTGAAGAAAGACTTTTACATCAACCACCTTCAGCCTCAGTAGCCCAAGGTCACAGCTCAGTCTAGCCAGCGTTGGACGACTTTAACCTGACGTCCCAACTGTTCTCAGACGACTGCATGGTCCTTCCAGAAACTAGATTCTTCCAACCTACCACATCGCAGACCTTGCACTTTTCCCTCAGGCTCTAATGCTCCTACACTATATTCTACTTTCTGGCGTTTTTCTCTTTGCACTACCTGTTGTACTTGTGTATGGGTTGACTGTACTCGTATATGGTGTGATTTGATATGATAGGATAACAAGCACTTTTCAATGTATCACAGTACACGTGGCAATAACATACCAACATCAACTTCTGTACACAATGCCTCGGATGAAGGCGGCAAGCACATTGTCCAGGAGATAGACACAAAATGCTGGAGTAACTCAGCGGGACAGGCAGCATCTCGGGGGAGAAGGAATGGGTGACGTTTTCCGGTTGAGACCCTTCTTCAGATTCTATGTAAAAATTACTTCAGTGGGACAGGAGCAGGCAGAAACAATGAGTCTGCCAGGGCAGTTGCCTTTATGGATTTTGGGGAGAAGGTAAAACCGGGCCATGCGGGGCTGAAGAACAGTAAGGTTGAAGGCTGTGGAGGGCTGATAGCCGGAAGTGATAGAATCAGAGGTGGTCTGCGACATTGTGTGTCCATCTTCAGTGTAAACCAGCATCTGCAGTTCCTCCCTACACAAGCACGTGAAACACCTCCCTCACACCCTGACTAACCGTGTACTTGTATCCCCTCTCCCCCTGCATCCAGCAACACTCCCTGGGCCCTGTCTGCAACCCCTCACCCACTTGCCGCACATCCTGGTGGAACTTGGACAACCTTCTTCACTCTTTACTGTTCCACCTTCTTTGCAAAATCCTCCAGTGTGGGAGCACCACCACCCATGCATTCCCCACCAAGCCACACACCATTCCGACTGGGAAATCCACTGCCAGGCGCACATCTACACCCTGCAACTCCATCTACAGAGTGGAGCAACTATATCAGATGCCACCTCACCACCGCTTCCGCAAGGACAACTAGGTTTAGGTTTCTTATTGTCGAGTGTACCAAGGTACAGTGACAAGCTTTGTTTTGCATGCTATCCCATCAGATAATACTGTACATAGGTACAATCAAATTGGCACAGTAGTAGAGCTGCTGTCTTACAGCGCACGAGACCCAGGTTCGATCCCGACTACAGGTGCTGTCTATGAGGAGTTTGTACGTTCTCCCCATGACAGCATGCGTTTCCTCCGGGTGCTCCGGTTTCCTCCCACACTCCAAAGACGTTCAGGTTTGTTGATCAATTGGATTTGGTAAAATTGTCACTAGCATGCGGGATAGTGTTAGCGTGTGGGGTTATTGCTGGTTGGCACGGACTAGGTGGGCCGAAGGGCCCGTTTCCACACTGTGTCTCTAAATTCTAAAAGTCAAACTCAGGTACGATAGGTAGAGTAAAGGGGAAGATACAGAGTGCAGAATATAGTTCTCAGCATTGTAGCCCATCAGTTCCACAGACAAAGTGGGGAGAAATGAACATTCTCTGAAGTAATAAATAAATGTGGAATAGGAAAGATTGGCTTCCAGTGGGAATCGGACAGAGCCCCAGCCGTTATGAAAGTACCGTTCAGAAGCAGCAGGGATGGACAATAAGTGTCGACTTTGCCAGCAATGCACAGTTCCTGAACACAGATCGATGGAAAGGAGGGTATCACAAAATGCTGGAGTAACTCAGCAGGTCAGGCAGCATCTCAGGGGAGAAGGAATGGGTGATGTTTCGGGTCGAGACCCTTCTTCAGACTGATGGCAGGGGAGGGGGTGGGACAATTTGTTGTCGTCCCCCTCCGACATCAGTCTGAAGAAGGGTCTCGACCCAAAACCTCACCCATTCCTTACCTCCAGAGATGCTGCCTGACCTGCTGAGTTACTCCAGCATTTTGTGATACCTTCGATGGAAAGGAGGGAGCAATTCAAAGGGTCTGGATCACAATTCCTGCATTCTGCACAGTCAGAGGGAATGAATGAGGAGAGAGGACAAAGGCTTACCTTTTCTCTGTGGTGGGTGCGGTGCGTTTGATGGTGTTGAGGCTGCCCTGGTGCTTGGTGACGTTCCACGCTGGGGGTCTGCTGGTGTCCCTGGGGGTCTTAAGGGGCGGTGCGATGCTCTTCTTGGAGATGGTCTGAGTCGCCACGATTGCAGCGTCCCCATTGCCTGCCTGGCTAAAGTCTATCTTTATATTCAGGACGCTGGTGGTGGCAGGTTTCTGGCGGCCAGGGACGGTGGGTGATCCCCGGGGATTGCCGTGGAGTGCAGCGTTGGCGCGGCGCCCTGGGGCCGGCCGGCTCACCACTCCCTTTGACATGGGCTTGGCCCGCGGCACTTTGGCCCGCACCTCCGTGTCAGAGCGGGTGGTGGCGGCCACCCCCGGCCTCGCGCTCTGCTGGGAGGTCGACCAGAAGGACTGGACCTTGGACTCCACGATCCGGCCACGGAACGATCCCGGCGCGGGGGTCTTGAAGGCGGGAAGAGGCAGCCTGGGCCTGCCGCTCCTGGAGGCCAAGGATTGAGCCTGCTCACTCCTGAGGGCGAGGAAGGAGCGGCTCAGCGTGGCCTTCCGCTGTCTGTCCTGCATCTTTCCCGTCTGCTCCGCCACTGAATCGGGCTTCTGGTTGGGAGGCTTCCTCTCCGATTCCTCGGCCTGCTGGACGTTCCCCTCTGCCCTCTGCCCGGCGTTCGGTTGGTTGTCTGGGGCTGTTGACGATGGCACTGTCTTGGACCGAGCGATCTGGTTGGCGGGCTCGCGGGGTTCAGCTGTTGCCCCCTCACCCCTCAGCCTGGAGGCCTCCTCTGGCCGCCCGGACACCGTCGATTCACCGCCACTCGGGGGCTGGGGGACTGAACTGTGCGGAACGGGCACCTTTGGCTGTGGCTGCGGTGGCTTCCCTTCACGTGCCTAAAGGAGAACATACTCTCAACGTTAAATGTAGATCGTGCGGCACTTTCACCTCCCCACACAGAAGCAGAGATTCACAGCACAATCCCCACAGAACACAGCGCCACAGGGACAAGTCAGTGCATACATTTAAGGCGTTGATAGGTACACTCTGGATTAGTACAGGTGTCAGCGGTTATGGGGAGAAGGCAGGAGAGTGGGGATTGGAGGGGGAGGGAGAGATAGATTAGCCATGATTGAATGTCGGAGTAGATCTGATGGGCCGAATGGCCTAATTCTGCTCCGATCACTTATGATCTTATGAAAACTCAGATTATAACATCCAAAAATACAAAGCCATCCACTCTAATCCTGTTGCCAGGAATGGAGTGGCTGAGCTATAAGGAGAGGTTGGGCAGGCTAGGACTCTATTCCTTGGAGCGCAGGAGGATGAAGGGCTATCTTATAGAGGTGTATTAAATCATGATGGGGAATAGACAGGGTGAATGTACAGAGTATTTTACCCAGGGTAGGAGAATCAAGAACTAGAGGCCATAGATTTATGGTGAGGGGGGAAAGGTATAATAGGAACATAGACGTGACATAGCGTGATGGGGCCTAAAACATGCCTCTAGGAGTCATAAAGTCATAAGTGATAGGAGTAGAATTAGGCCATTCGCCCCATCAAGTCTACTCCGCCATTCAATCATGGCTGATCGATCTCTCCCTCCTATCTCCATTCTCCAGCCTTCTCCCATAACCTCTGACACCTGTACTAATCAAAAATCTAACTATCGCTACCGTAAAAATATCAGACGGCCTTCACAGCCTTCTGTGGCAAAGAATTCCAGATTCACCACCCTCTGACTAAAGAAATTTCTCCTCATCTCCTTCCTAAAAGAACATCCTTTAATTCTGAGGCTGTGACTTCCAGTCCTCGACTCTCCCACTAGTGGAAACATCCTCTCCACATCCACTCTATCCAAGCCTTTCACTATTCTGTATGTTTCAATGAGATCCACCCTCAGTCTACTAAATTCCAGCGAGCTCAGGCCCAGTGCTGACAAACGCTCATCATAGGTTAACCTACTCATCCCTGTTTTTGTATACAAGCCCTCTTGAAATAAATGCTAGCATTGACTTTCGACTTGCAGATTAATCCTGCACCAGCACTCCCAAGTCCCTTTGCACCTCCGATGTCTGGATTCTCACCCCATTTAGAAAATAGTCTACACCTTTATTCCTACTACCAAAATGCATGACTCCACAATTTGCTACACTATATTACATCTGCCACTTTGCTGCAGAAGGACTTGGACAGGTTGGGAGAGTGGGCAGAGTGGTCTGCTTTCCCTACACTACCTGCCCTTCCACCTATTTTCACATCATCATATCACAGAGTTTGTACGTTCTCTCTGTGACCATAGGCCAATTGGCTTGGTAAAAATTGTAAATTATCCCTAGTGCGCGTGTAGTATAGCGTTAGTGTGCGGGGATCCCTCGTCGGCACAGGCCTGCTGGGCCGAAGGGCCTGTTTCTGCACTATCTCTAAACCAAACAAGTTGTATCACTAATGTCACGACAATCCCATTGAAGTTGAAAACATGTACAGCAATCTTTAATTGGATTTAGAGATACAGCGTGGAAACAGGCCCTTCGGCCCACCGAGGCCGCGCCGCCCAGCGATCCCCGCACATTAACACTATCCTACACACTAGGGACAATTTTTACATTTACCCAGTCAATTAACCTACATACCTGTACGTCTTTGGAGTGTGGGAGGAAACCGAAGATCTCGGAGAAAACCCACGCAGGTCACGGGGAGAACGTACAAACTCCGTACAGACGGCACCCGTAGTCAGGATCGAACCCGAGTCTCCGGCGCTGCAGTTGCTGTAAGGCAGCAACTCTACCGCTGCGCCACCAAAAACAAATTTACATGAACATTCTGAAGCAATAAGGATGTGCTGGAAGGAGCTTACAGGACACAAGGAACTGTAGGAACATTGGCAACCAAGGAGGTAAAGAGAGAGTGGTGGCTGTAGAACGTGGACAGGGGTGGGGAGGGAACCATGTGACTGGTGGTGGGATCGCAGGTCTACTAGGAGACTCCATCTGGATATTTCAAAGAGGTTTATAGCCCTATTAATCAGGCATGTGAGTGAGGTAAAAAAGGAAAAGATCAGAGCGCTTGCACGTACAACGGGGGTCAAAAATTTGCACACAAAATTACCAGTTTCAAGACTCTTAGTGCATTTCAAAGTAAAAACAGACATTACAAAATAATGTGAATATGTCACTGTACACTAATAACATTTTGAAGTAAATTCACACATTAATTGATAATCAGCCCATAGTTTCTGCTGTGTTTTATATTTTAACCCTGTCTTAATTAATTTAGTTAGATAATCTTGCATATATATTGCTATCAATTTAATATTTACTCATTACAGTTCCACCACTGATTTTCTGGCACTCTTGGTTCCAGAGCTTTGCTGGTTTATCCAGCAGGCCAAGGAAGTCGGCTATGGGGATAGATGTGCTGGCTCCAGCTGGGCTGGACTTCCAGAGCCCCGGCCGCAGGTTGCAAATTCAACCCACCGATCGGCCGTGGAAGTCCCGATGAGGTCGAGATTGGCTGCCTTGCCCAGCCTGGGTGCCACATTTTCGGGAAGACTTCCAGGGTGCCGGGGGGGATTTCTCGTGGAACCCCTAGTGGCCAAATTGACATATATTGGCCGTGGAAGTCCCGATGAGATCGAAATTGGCTGCCTTGCCCAGCCTCGGTGCCACATTTCCGGGGAGACTTCCAGGGTGCGCGGGGGGGGATTTCTCACGGAACCCCTAGCGACCTCTAGCGGAACCTAGTGTTCATTACAAGTCTATACCGTTTTTCCCCCTCTTTTTAAAAAATCTGATTTTTCCGTTTATTTGGCAAAGTGAAAAACCCGGGAAACCATGCAAAAAGTGCAGAAAATGGATTTAAAAAACGCGGAAATCTCACGTGCCCGATTAATTAGCACAATTTCTCCTCGGCACGACACAAATGCAAGTTCATCATCAGAGGAATACGTTACTGCAGAGCTAGAAATGAACCATGGAATGTCCAAGTTATGATGTAGGCTTGGTCAAGGATCTGGGATCTGTTTCAAGGTACCCACCGGTAATTCCTGCCGCCATTTCGCTGCCCGATCTTTATCAAAGTTTGTCTTGTCCTTCAAGCAGATCCTTCAAATAAAGTGATTTGTGATCAGAAAAGCATGTGTGGCCACTGCTTATTAAATTTCCCATCTATGTTTTTTTGCAACATTGCCTTCAAAAAGCATTTGACGTCAGTGAGGCAAAATTCAACTTTTAAACGTTTTGATAGCAATGACATCACAATGATGACGTATCATAAAACAAATGAGGGGGGGGGTCACAGCATTGACAAACCTGCACAGGTACTGTCTAACACTGGACCAAATCAACGTGTGGATTCACTCAAATGCAACCAATATACAGCAGCAAGAGGTCCAGGTCAGACAGGTTTAGGTTTATTATTGTCACGTGCACCGAGGTACAGTGAAAAGCTTTGTTTTGCCTGCTATCCAATTAGATCAGATAATACCAGACATAAATACAATCAAGACAAACTCAAGTATAATAGGTAGAGCAAAGGGGAAGATACAGACTGCAGAATATAGTTCTCAGCATTGTAGCGCATCAGCTCCAGAGACAAAATCCAAAATGTCCGCAAAAGGGGAGACATGTACATTGTCTGACGTAATAAATAAACATTGTGACTGAGGAATAGGAAAGATTGAGCAGTGCCTCAGTCCTTATGGAAGTACCGTTCAGAATCAATATAATGGACAATAACTGTAGGCTTGGGCACCAACACGAAGAGATAGACACTTCAGTTCAAATATGTTTGAGACTCGCACGGCACAGAAACAGGCCTTTCAGCCCTCGAGACTGCTGACCATCAGGACCCCATTGGTGACCTTATTGAGGTGTACTCGCTCACAGCCTCTCCACCCCCCCCCCCCTCCCCCAGAGTAGAGGATTCTAAAACTAGAGGGCATGGGCTTAAGGCAAGAGGGGAGAGGTTTAAGAGAGACCCCAGGGGCAACTTTTTTTTACTCAGAGGGTAGTCCGAATCTGGAACGAGCTGCCAGAGGAAGCGGATACAATTAAAATATATTTGGACAGATATGTGGAGGGGAAGGGTTTAGAGGGATATGGGCCAAATGCAGGGCAATTGGACTAGCCCAGTATGCCAACTTGGTCGGCATGGGCAAGGTGGGCCGAAGGATGAAGCGTCTCTTCCTGTGCTGTACAAAATGTCACCGAGTAGTTATTTAAAACTCTGCATTTACAAACTGCAATAAAATTCCAAAATGGCAGCTCGGTCTTCCCGTTATTCGATCATTAAAATAAAGATGGACAGCCAAGCACAACTTCCGACAAGCTTCAAAATGGGCATGTACTTGCAAAGATCTCTCACACTGGCCTCAAATTAAAGATTGACATTCATAGACCCCCGAGAGAGACAGCCCTCACCTCTTTCCCATCCCATCCTCCCCTTCCCCCCACCCCCCCCCCCCCCCCGTGGAACCCCCAGTGAGATCAATTGCAATCCTTGGCTGATCAGTGGGGCGGGTAGTTAGGAAGGGAGGGCACAGGCTCTATTGAAAGGCAGCCCCTGGCAACGGCCTCACCTGCTGTCCAGCCGGCAGCGGGCCTGCTCCGCCACACTGTTGGCGTATCTCTTCCGCTGACGAAGCTCCTCCAGCTTCTGCTCCTTTTGCTCTGCGGCAGAAGAGAAACCACAGGCTCACCTCACCAAATGCACAATGAATGCACCCTTCCTTCAGAAATAAACTTCATGCAGAATAGCAAGACATTTATAGGTTCACAAGTGATAGGAGCAGAATTAGGCCGTTCAGCCCATCAAGTCTGCTATTCCATTCAATCATGCCTGATCTATCTCTCCCTCCTAACCCCATTCTCCTGCTTGTTCCCCATAACCCCTGACACCCGTACTAATCAAGAATCTATCAGTATTTATTCACAAAATGCTGGAGTAACTCAGCAGGTCAGGCAGCATCTCAGGAGAGAAGGAATGGGTGCCGTTTTGGGTCAAGACCCTTCTTCAGACAAGGGTCAGGGGAAAAGGATATAGACTGTGATGTAGAGATATAGAACAAATGAATGAAAGATATGCAAAAATAATGATAAAGGAAACAGGCTGTTTGCTAGGTAATAACAAGAAGCTGGTGCATCTTGGGTGGAGGAGGAATAGAGAGAGAGGGAATGTAGGAGTTACTTGAAGTTAGAGAAATCAAGAATCATACCACTGGGCTGTAAGCTGCCCAAGCGAAATATGAGATGCTATTGCATTTAGCCTCACTCTGACAATGACCTGGGACAAAAAGGTCAGTGTGGGAATGGGATGGGGAATTAAAGTGTTTGGCAACCGGGAGATGAGGTAGGTTCAGGTGGGCTGAGCGAAGGTGTTCAGCAAAACGATTGCCCAGTCAACGTTTAGTCTCGCCGATGTATAAGTGTCCACATCTGGAACAATGGATACAGTAGATGAGGTTGGAGGAGGTGCAAGTGAACCCCTGCCTAACCTGAAAGGCCTGTCGGGGTCCCTGGACAGAGTTGAGGGAGGAGGTATAGGGTCAGGTGTTGCGTCTCCTGCCAGGGCAGTTGTGTTTATGGATTTTGGGGAGAAGGTAAAGCCAGGCCGTGCTGGGCAGGGGAATGAGGTTGGAGGATGTGGGGGGGGGGGGGGGGGCAAGAGAGCCGGAAGTGATGAAATCAGAGATGATCTGTGAGATGATAATAATACAATAATAATAATACATTTTATTTATATAGCGCTTTTCATATACTCAAAGACGCTTTACAGAGATTTTGAGAACATAGGGAAATGAATAAATAGATAAATAAGTAAATAAATAAATGAACAGAGAAAGGAGACAGAAGGTGAGGTGACCTTCAGTGGTTGAAGGCAGTACTGAACAGGTGAGACTTCAGCGATGTTTTGAATGTGGTGAGTGTGGGGGAGTCTCTAACGGTTTGGGGTAGTGAGTTCCATAGGGTGGGAGCAGCGATGGAGAAAGCCCTGTCCCCCCAGGATCTGAGTTTAGTCTGGATGTGGGGGGATAGGAGATTGGCAGCGGCAGAGCGGAGGGTGCAAGTGGGAGTGTGCCTGTGGAGGAGGTCGGTCAGGTAGGATGGGGCCAGGTTATGGAGGGCTTTGTAGGCCTGGCGCTCATCTGTGTGATCATGGTCCAAGGGGAAGTAGGAGGAGGAGGTGCCCGAGTGTTGGCACCTGGCCTCAGTCCAGTAGAGATCAGCACACCAGACTACCACGGCACCTCTCGTCCACAGGTTTGATGATAATTTTGGGGTTGCTGGAAGGTAATCGGAGCTGTACGTTCAGAGGGGGAGGGGTTAGGGGGCAAGGGGAGTGTAAACATCGAGTTGATGGGTGGATCGGTGCTACCTCCTGCACCCATGCAGAACTCATGGAAACATAGAAAGTAGGTGCAGGAGTAGGCCATTCGGCCCTTCGAGCCTGCACTGCCATTCAATATGAGGAGGATGCTAGGAGGCTGCAGAGTGACTTGGATAGATTAGGAGAGCGGGCAAATGCACGGCAGATGCAATATAATGTGGATAAATGTGAGGTTATCCACTTTGGCGGCAAGAACAGGAAAGCAGAGTATTACCTGAATGGTGGCCAATTAGGAAAAGGGGAGATGCAACGTGACCTGGGTGTCATGGTGCACCAGTCATTGAAAGCAAGCGTGCAGGTGCAGCAGGCAGTGAAGAAAGCGAATGGTATGTTAGCATTCATAGCAAGAGGATTTGCGTATAGGAGCAGGGAGGTTCTGCTGCAGTTGTACAGGGCCTTGGTGAGACCGTACCTGGAGTATTGTGTACAGTTTTGGTCTCCTAATCTGAGGAAAGACATTCTAGCCTTAGAGGGAGTACAGAGAAGGTTCACCAGATTGATCCCTGGGATGGCAGGACTTTCATATGAAGAAAGACTAGATAGACTAGGCTTATACTCGCTGGAATTTAGAAGACTGAGGGGGGATCTTATTGAAACATATAAAATTCTTAAGGGGGTGAAGAGGCTAGATGCGGGAAGATTGTTCCCGATGTTGGGGAAGTCCAGAACCAGGGGTCACAGCTTAAGGATAAGGGGAAAGTGTTTTAGGACCGAGATGAGAAAACATTTCTTCACACAGAGAGGGGCGAGTCTGTGGAATTCTCTGCCACAGAAGGTAGTTGAGGCCAGTTCATTGGCTATATTTAAGAGGGAGTTAGATGTGGCCCTTGTGGCTAAAGGGATCAGGGGGTATGGAGAGAAGGCAGGTACAGGTTACTGAGCTGGATGATCAGCCATGATCATATTGAATGGCGGTGCAGGCTCAAAGGGCCGAATGGCCTACTCCTGCACCTATTTTCTATGTTTCTACGATCATGGCTGACCATCCAGCTCAGTAACCTGTACCTGCCTTCTCTCCATACCCCCTGGTCCCTTTAGCCACAAGGGCCACATCTAACTCCCTCTTAAATATAGCCAATGAACTGGCCTCAACTACCTTCTGTGGCAGAGAATGGACTTCATTAACTTCACCAATTTCCATCTGCACTCAAATTCACTTTGACCATCTCTGACACCTCCTTCCCCTTTCTATATCTCACCATCTCCATCACAGGAGATAGACTATCAACTGACATCTATTACAAACCCACTGACGCCCACAGCTATCTAGACTACACTTCTTCCCACCCTGCCAGTTTTGTAAAGACTATCCCCTACTCCCAATTCCTCCGTCCACACCGCATCTGCACCCAGTACGAGATGTTCCATACCAGGACATCCGAGATGTCCTCATTCTTGTTCCCCTCTCCCACCAAAGATGTGGCCCTCACATGTGCCTCCTCGGTACCCCGTAGCCCTGCCCTTTGCTCCCCCAGTCGCAACAGAGACAGAGTCCCTCTAGTGGCATACAGTACATAATCCTCCAACACTGTCGCCACCTCCAACGGGCTCCCACCACCAGCCACGTCTTCCCATCTCCACCCCTTTCCTCAGAGACCGTTCCCTCCGCAACTCCCTGGTTAACTCATCCCTTCCCAGCCAAACCCTTTCAGCTTTGAACCAGTTCTCCTCGTCTCTCTGACGGTGGTTCTGTGAGACTTTCTCTCACTGCCCCCCCCCCCCCCTCTGTGGTCCCACCACGCCCCCCCCGCACCAGACTGAAGGGTCCCGGCCCGCAACGCCGTCTGGATCATTCCCTCCACAGATGCTGCCTGACCCGCTGGGTTCCTCCAGCACTTTGTGTATTTGTTTGCGGGTTTGAGTCTCACCGCGCCGGCCACAATGACCCCCTTGCTCCGTACCTTGGTAAGACATGGCGTTGTGCGGTCTCCCCGCCGTCCCAGCGCTCGCCATCACCCGCCTGCCTTGTGTAGCAGCCCCGGTATCTCCGACAGTCACCGGACCAACGAACTGCAGCCCCGGTCCCCTCTGCTCTGCCCTCGGCCGCTCCTCCGACAGTAGCGCCGGCCGCGGCTCCACCACCGGCAGCCCCGCCCGGTATCTCCTACTCTCCTCCACCGGCAGCCCCGCTCACTGCTGATCCCGGGTTAACTCCAGCAGCCCGGCGCTACACTGCTCCAGCCCCAGCCCCAGCCCCACCCCCGGCTCTGCTCTGACTCTGACTGTCCCAGGTCTATCCTCCTCCAGCAGCCGCAGCCCGGCAGTGCTGCACTGTCCCACCCGGGTTGCTGCTCTGCTGCGGGTCGCTGGGTGTGCTGTGCTCTACTCCACTGTCCTGTGTGCTCTACTCCGCTGTCCTGTGTGCTCTACTCCGCTGTCCTGTGTGCTCTACTCCGCTGTCCTGTGTGCTCTACTCCGCTGTCCTGTGTGCTCTACTCCGCTGTCCTGTGTGCTCTACTCCGCTGTCCTGTGTGCTCTACTCCGCTGTCCTGCTCCGCTGTCCTGTGTGCTCTACTCCGCTGTCCTGTCCCGCTCCGCTGTCCTGTGTGCTCTACTCCGCTGTCCTGTGTGCTCTACTCCGCTGTCCTGTGTGCTCTACTCCGCTCTCTCTGTATTATCTCCGCGGTTCCCGCCAACCGCCGCTTGTTGCCATTTGATTCTCCCTCCCGCCCGCTCATTGGCCGCTGCGCTCCTGTAGCGACTCAAACCCACCAATCAGCGGCGCGCAGGCGCACAGGATCAGGAAATATATTTGAGGTATTATTTCACAAAATGCTGGAGTAACTCAGCAGGTCAGGCAGCATCTCGGGAGAGAAGGAATGGGTGACGTTTCGGGTCGAGACCCTTCTTCAGACTGATGTTTGAGGTATTCTCCCATATCTGCAGACAGACTATAAATACTGATGTGCACACAGCTATCTTTGGAATACCACCCCCAAACTAAGCTTGCATCATTGCTTGCTCGCAGGCTTATTCTTTTTAACTGGAAGTCAATAAAAGCTCCATCCTTTTTGCAGTGGTTAAAGGAGGTGCTCTCCGTTTTACCCCTGGAAAAGATCAGGTATAAACGGTGCAAGGCCCTGCGAAAACTTCGTTCTGACCTGGAACCCTTTTATAGATTTTATTAAAGATTTTTCCTTTAACTGAAAATATTGTCTACACAGTCATAATCATTTATTTATATTTGTATGCTGCTGTTGCTAACATTTTTTTTTGAGCCTTGGGGATGGGGAGGGGGTATATATGTCCTGTACTGTCCTGTACTGTTTGTTGGTGTCTTGTGTAAATTTGTGTAAATTTAAAAAAAAATAAAATCAAATAAAAAATAAAATGTGATGCATACATACCTACACTGATACAGAAGTGCTAGCTTTTAGACATGAATAATGTACCATAGTTTAGTTTTGAATTTAACATATAATTGAGGGGGTCGGTGCAGTGCGAACCCTCGCTTTTGTGAAAAATGGGTTACATGCATTAACACTGTGAGAGAGGGGTAAAAAGGGATAATTGATTTAGACTAAGGATCCTGAGAAATAGCTGACTCGACCATGCTCGACTAAAAAAAAGGACCCTGAGAAATAACTGACCAGACCGTGCTCGGCTAGAAGAAAAAAAACCGCAAGAACAAATGGTGAAAGTCCAAGGACAAGTGTTAGAAGATAATCAGAGAACTGGGAGGAAGGCCAAAATAATCAGAGAACTAGGGGAGAGGGAGGGCATGAACTACTCTGTACTGCGCCTGCAATAAATGAATATTGCAAAAACGCCCCGCATGACAAGATGCCTCATTTAAATGCACATGCGATGTATGATGTGGGAGGCAACAGGGGCGATGACGGTAGATTGTGCACCTCAGTGCTCCGATTGGAAGGAGCCCAGAGGGGAGGAATTTAAGGTGTGACAATTGTAAAGTGAAGTGAATAAAAAGAAGGGATTTTCCCGACCTCGGTGTGTCTTGAGAGGGAAGGCACCCAACTCTGCAGACTTGCAAATAAAATACTTGTTTCTCTAGATTGTCTCGAGCATCGTGATTGTGAGCACTCACATTTGCATCTCACAACACGATCCTTACCCACCACCCTACAACCTGTAAAAATTTCATATTTAAATTCAACCGATAAGTTGGTCAAATAACATAGGCTCCTTCTTGTTTTTTCTTGTGATTTATGGATTTTTCAAATGTGAATATCTCATGACGACACATTTGTGGGTTAGCACCAACCCCCTTTAAATTTAAATCATTCAAAAATTAACTTAATAAACAACGATAACACTTTAAAAGTCTGTCATTCATGGTAAGATTTACATCATTTTGTGTGCGAGAATATACAGGGTTGCACAGTTTTGCATATCAGCGAACCAATGAAAAGATCAGGTACTGATTTATATCAGCTCTTCACCTTCGCCCCCTTGTTAGAAGAAGGGATCCAACCTGAAACATCACCCATCCTTTTTCTCCAGAGATGCTGCCTGACCCGGTGATTTACTCCACTGTGTCTATTTCAATTGGATTCATGCTTCTGTACCACATCAGGCAGCATTGGTCATTTTAGTGGCTGTCAAGGGTTTTTAACTAATTAATTCACCAATCCAAATGTTCTTGGCTCTAAGTATAAAGTTAAATGTTTTTTCAATTATATTGTGGATACAGTAGAGTTCTATTGTTTGCAAATGCCTAATCTCTGCTTCCATGACTTTTTAAAATGAAACAAAAAGAGATACACCTCGTGGATATGAAATTAAAATTAACAGAGAAAGCAGAGAACAGTTCATTTCAGTCTGAAGAAGGATCTCGACCCAAAACGTCACCCATTCGTTCTCTCCAAGATGCTGCCTGACCTGCTGAGTTACTCCAGCATTTTGTGACAGCTTCAGTTCATTAAATATGATCAATTGGCCTGATACAGACAGAGTGGATCTCTAGTGCAAATATTCAATCAGTAACATCCAAAATTTAAAGATCACGAAGTAGCAACTCTTCAAGAAATAGTATAAATGTCAACTATCACCTTATCCAAGAAGTCGAACAAAAATAATTGTTATACGAAGAAATCGCAGAGAGTTGTGAACACTGCCCAGTCTAGCACACAGAATCTGCTCACTAAAATGGCACTGAAATCTACCCATGACCTACTACGGTTTTTAGAGTCGAGTGGTCTATCTTGCTCCTCTATTATCTTTGGGCTGCAGTGCCCGCTGTCCCCGGCAGGTGGTGGTGGTGAGTCCGGGGCCGGGCGTGGTCCGTTGCAGTGCCCGCTGTCTCCGGCAGGTGGTGGTGGTGGATCCGGGTCTGGGTATGCTGCAGTGCCCGCTGTCCCCGGCAGGTGGTGGTGAGTCCGGGGCCTGGGCCACTGCAGTGCCCGCTGTCCCCGGCAGGTGGTGGTGGTGGGTCCGGGGCCGCTGCAGTGCCCGCTGTCCCGGGCAGGTCGTGGTGGTGGGTCCGGGGCCGCTGCAGTGCCCGCTGACCCCGGCAGGTGGTGGTGATGGGTCCGAGGCCGCTGCAGTGCCCGCTGTCCCCAGCAGGTGGTGGTGGTGGGTCCGTGGCCGCTGCAGTGCCCGCTGTCCCCGGCAGGTGGTGGTGGTGGGTCCAGGGCCGCTGCAGTGCCCGCTGTCCCCGGCAGTTGGTGTTGGTGAGTCCGGGGCCTGGGCCACTGCAGTGCCCGCTGTCCCCGGCAGGTGGTGGGTCCAGGTCTGGGTCCGCTGCAGTGCCAGCTGTCCCCGGCAGGTGGTAGTGGGTCCGGGGCCGCCGCTGCAGTGCCTGCTGTTCCCGGCAGGTGGTGGTGGTGGGTCCAGGTCCAGGGTCGCCGCTGCAGTGCCCGCTGTCCCCGGCAGGTGGTGGTGGTGGGTCCAGGGTCGCCGCTGCAGTGCCCGCTGTCCCCGGCAGGTGGTGGTGGTGGGTCCAGGTCTGGGTCCGCTGCAGTGCCCGCTGTCCCCGGCAGGTGGTGGTGGTGGGTCCAGGTCTGGGTCCGCTGCAGTGCCCGCTGTCCCCGGCAGGTGGTGGTGGTGGGTCCAGGGTCGCCGCTGCAGTGCCCGCTGTCCCCGGCAGGTGGTGGTGGTGAGTCCAGGTCTGGGTCCGCTGCAGTGCGCGCTGTCCCCGGCAGGTGGTGGTGGTGGGTCCAGGTCTGGGTCCGCTGCAGTGCCCGCTGTCCCCGGCAGGTGGTGGTGGTGAGTCCTGGGCCTGGTCCGCTGCAGTGCCCGCTGTCCCCGGCAGGTGGTGGTGGTGAGTCCTGGGCCTGGTCCGCTGCAGTGCCCGCTGTCCCCGGCAGGTGGTGGTGGTGAGTCCTGGGCCTGGTCCGCTGCAGTGCCCGCTGTCCCCGGCAGGTGGTGGTGGTGAGTCCTGGGCCTGGTCCGCTGCAGTGCCCGCTGTCCCCGGCAGGTGGTGGTGGTGAGTCCTGGGCCTGGTCCGCTGCAGTGCCCGCTGTCCCCGGCAGGTGGTGGTGGTGAGTCCTGGGCCTGGTCCGCCCCGCTGCCGTCTCCGCCTCGGCCTCCGCTGAAGCCGTCGCCGGCCATGGACCGCTGGGCGTGGGCCAACGGCCTGCTGGACATGACCGAGACCCTGGTGATCCAGCAGCGCGGCGTCCGCCTGTACGACGGCGACGACAAGGTGAGGACGCGAGTGCCGGGCCCCGGGCCCCGGGCCTGGCCGGGTTGGGTTGGACCGGGCCGGGCCGGGCCTGGGCCGGGTTGGGTTGGACCGGGCCGGGCCGGGCCTGGGTTGGGTTGGGTTGGACCGGGCCGGGCCGGGCCTGGGTTGGGTTGGACCGGGCCGGGCCCCGGGCCTGGGCCGGGTTGGGTTGGACCGGGCCGGGCCGGGCCGGGCCTGGGTTGGGTTGGACCGGGCCGGGCCTGGGCCGGGTTGGGTTGGACCGGGTTGGGTTGGACCGGGCCGGGCCCCGGGCCTGGCCTGGGTTGGGTTGGACCGGGTTGGGTTGGACCGGGCCGGGCCTGGGTTGGGTTGGGTTGGACCGGGCCGGGCCGGGCCGCCTCCTCCATCACTGACACTGGCTCAGGGCGGGGCAAGGTAAGGCAAGGTCGGGTTAAACGGCGGTGAACGACCAGGCCTGACCAGACCACACCAGACCTGACCAGACCACACCAGACCTGACCAGACCACACCAGACCACACCAGACCGGACCAGACCACACCAGACCTGACCAGACCACACCAGACCTGACCAGACCACACCAGACCGGACCAGACCACACCAGACCGGACCAGACCACACCAGACCTGACCAGACCACACCAGACCTGACCAGACCTGACCAGACCACACCAGACCTGACCAGACCTGACCAGACCACACCAGACCTGACCAGACCAGACCTGACCGGACCAGACCACACCAGACCTGACCAGACCTGACCAGACCACACCAGACCTGACCAGACCTGACCAGACCACACCAGACCTGACCAGACCTGACCTGACCGGACCAGACCACACCAGACCTGACCAGACCAGACCAGGCCTGACCTGACCGGACCAGACCACACCAGACCTGACCAGACCAGGCCTGACTAGACCACACCAGACCTGACCTGACCAGACCTGACCTGACCAGGCCTGACCAGACCTAACCAGACCAGACCACACCTGACCAGACCTGACCAGACCACACCAGACCTGACCTGACCAGACCAGGCCTGACCTCACCTCACCTCACCTCACCTGACCAGACCAGACCTGACCTGACCAGACCTGACCAGACCAGGCCTGACCTGACCAGACCAGGCCTGACCAGACCTGACCTGACCAGACCAGGCCCGACCAGACCAGGCCTGACCTGACCTGACCAGGCCTGACCAGACCTGACATGACCAGGCCTAACCTGACCTGACCTGACCAGGCCTGACCTGATCTGACCTGACCAGGCCGCCGTGTGGCCGCTGGCGGACAGTGCCGTGCAGTGCAGTGGGTCCCATGCCCACTCTGCAATGTCCACGGATCTGTGACCCTGACTGGGCTGGGATCAAGGCCAGGACAACACTGTCCCCAGAAACATTACAGTCCACACGGCCACACACACTGCTGGACAGCTAACTGGCCCTTCGGCCCACCTTGTGCATGCTGACCAAGCTGGCATGCTGGGCTAGTCCCTTTGGCCTGCACTTGGCCCTCATCCTCTGAACCCTTCCCATCCATACATCTGTCCAAATGTCTTTTAAAAGTCATAATTGCGTCCGCATCTATAACTATAGCTATAACTATATATATATATATATATATATATATATATATAACTATAGCTGGTTCCAGATACAGACTGCCCTCTGAGTGACAAAGTTGCCCCCGCTGAGGTTCCCACTTAAACCTCTTCTCTCTCACCTTTATGCCTGCGCTCTCTAATGTTGGAACCCTCTTCCCTGGGATTCCCTTGTAATTGTCTCCGCTTCTCCAGCTTCCTCTGGCAGCTCGTTCCATGCACAGACACAGAAGTTGCCTTCCCCCCCCCCCTCGACTTTTGGGAATCGAATTGCCCTCTGTAAAGGCCTGTGAAACTTCACTTTATTCTTGCCCCTTGTGCTCTTGTACATCTCTTCCCCTCTGCTCTTCTTATTGTACTTGAGGTTGACTTGTTTGTACCTATGTATGTGTGTGGTAGATCAGGTCTCATGTTCATGTGAAAGAAGCAGAATTAGGCCATCAGGTCTAGTCAACCATTCATTCATGGCTGATCTATCTTTCCCTCTTCACCCCATTCTCCTGCCTTCTCCCCATAACCCATGACATCCATACAAATCGGGAATCTATCTATCTCTGCCCTAAAAATATCCATTGACTTGGCCTCCACATTCGTCTGTGGCAATGAATTCCACAGATTCACCACCCTCTGACTAAAGAAATTCCCCATCTCCTTCCTCAAGGAACATCCTCTCCACATCCACTCTGTCCAGGCCAGTTTGGATAGCATGCAAAACAAAGTTTTTCACTGTTCCTCAGCACAGGTGACAGTAATTGAGCCTAACCGGTTCAATAAGGTCACCTCTCTGCCTCGTACTCCAAAGAGAAAAGTCCAGCATATCTATCCATTCAATCGACCACAATGGTCTGATTGCAGCAGAGAATAATAATAAAGCTAATCCCACTCGACTATTCTCTCCTGAACCAAGTTTAGCTCTAGCATTCTTTTTTCAGGAGACCTTTGGGGTTTAATAAAACTAAAACACAATGCTGAAACACAAATACTGACATGTGACACTGTGATGGAGTTGGTGTCACGACCTGAGCTTAACTCCGATCTTCGAGTGTTGTAGAGCAGAAGTGATCCAGGAGTGCAGGGACATAGTTTCTTGAAAGTGGCATCGCAGGTAGATAGTGTGGTCAAGAAGGCTTTCGGCACATTGGCCTTCATCAGTCAGAGTATTGAGTACAGAAGTTGGGAGGTCATGTTATAGTTATAACATGTTGATGAAGCAGCATTCGGGATATTGTGTTCATTTCTGGTCACTCTCTCTTTTGGAAGGATGTCATTAAGCCGGAAAGAATGCAGAGATCTACCAGGAGTGCAGGGTGTTGCCAGGATTCGAGGGCCTGAGCCACAGGGAGAGGTTGGGCAGGCTAGGACTTTATTCCTTGGAGTGCATGAAGCTGAGGAATGATCGTACAGAGGTGTACAAAATCATGAGGGGCAGATAGGGTGAGTGAGGGCAGGTACAATAACAACATATACAAGACATTTGGACAGGTACATGGATAGGTTGGATATGGGCCAAACACAGGCAGGTGGGACTAGTGTAGATGAGGCATCTTGGTCGCATGGGTAAGTTGGGCCGAAAGTTGTGAATCTGTGGAATTCTCTGCTTCAGAAGGCAGTGGAGGCCAATTCTCTGAATGCATTCAAGAGAGAGCGAGATAGAGCTCTTAAGGATAGCAGAGTTAGGGGGTATGGGGAGAAGGCAGGAACGGGGTACTGATTGAGAATGATCAGTCAATTATAAAAGACGAAATTGCGGAGCATTTGGATAGTAGTAACAGGATTGTTCCGAGTCAGCATGGATTTACGAAGGGGAAATCATGCTTGACTAATCTTCTGGAATTCTTTGAGGATGTAACCAGGAAAATTGACAGGGGAGAGCCGGTGGATGTGGTGTACCTTGACTTTCAGAAAGGTTCCACATCGGAGATTAGTGGGCAAAATTAGAGCACATGGTATTGGAGGTAGGGTACTGACATGGATAGAAAATTGGTTGACAGACAGAAAGCAAAGAGTGGGGATAAATGCGTCCCTTTCAGAATGGCAGGCAGTAACTAGTGGAGTACCGCAAGGCTCGGTGCTGGGACCGCAGCTATTTACATTATACATTACTGACTTGGATGAAGGGATTAAAAGTACCATTAGCAAATTTGCAGATGATACAAAGCTGGGTGGTAGTGTGAATTGTGAGGAAGATGCTATGAGGTTGCAGGGTGACTTGGACAGGTTGTATGAGTGGGCGGATGCATGGCAGATGCAGTTTAGTGTGAGGTTATCCACTTTGGTGGTAAGAATAGGAAGGCAGAGTATTATCTGAATGGTGTCAAGTTATGAACATGGGACGTACAACGAGATCTGGGTGTCCTAGTGCATCAGTCACTGAAAGGAAGCATGCAGGTACAGCAGGCAGTGAAGAAAGCCAATGGAATGTTGGCCTTCATAACAAGAGGAGTTGAGTATAGGAGCAAAGAGGTCCTTCTGCAGTTGTACAGGGCCCTAGTGAGACCGCACCTGGAGTACTGTGCAGTTTTGATCTCCAAATTTGAGGAAGGATATTCTTGTTATTGAGGGCGTGCCGCATAGGTTTACTAGGTTAATTCCCGGAATGGCGGGACTATCATATGCTGAAAGACTGGAGCGAGTAGGCTTGTATACACTGGAATTTAGAAGGATGAGAGGAGATCTTATCGAAACGTATAAGATTATTAAGGGGTTGGACATGTTAGAGGTAGGAAACATATTCCCAATGTTGGGGGAGTCCAGAACAAGGGGCCACAGTTTAAGAATAAGGGGTAGGCCATTTAGAACTGAGATGAGGAAAAACTTTTTCAGTCAGAGAGTTGTGAATCTGTGGAATTCTCTGCCTCAGAAGGCAGTGGAGGCCAATTCTCTGAATGTATTCAAGAGAGAGCTGGATAGAGCTCTTAAGGACAGCGGAGGCAGGGGGTATGGGGAGAAGGCAGGAACGGGGTACTGATTGAGAATGATCAGCCATGATCACATTGAATGGCGGTGCTGGCTCGAAGGGCCGAATGGCCTCCTCCTGCACCTATTGTCTGTTGTCTGTCGGGTTGTCTCTGTTTTTCTCTGTAAAGTTTATCTGAAATTGTGAACTCTGATGGCCACCAGGTGGTGTCAGCGAGCAGACTTCAACCTGAGACACAGAGTAACTCAGGCAGCATCTCTGGAGGACATGGATAGGTGACGTTTCACAGAGTGCTGGAGTAACTCTGCAAATCAGGCAGCATCTCTGGAGAACATGGATAGGTGACGTTTCACAGTGTGTTGGAATAACTCAGCGGGTCAGGCAGCATCTCTGGAGAACATGGATAGGTAACGTTTCACAGTGTGATGGAAAACTCAACAGGTCAGGCAGCAATCTGGAGAACATGGATAGGTGACGTTTCGGGTCGAGACCCTTCTTCGGACGTCACCTATTCCTATTCTCCAGTGATGCTGCTATATGTTTTGCTTGAGAATTCTGTGGAATTCCCTGCCACAGAAGGCAGTGGAGGCCAATTCACTGGATGTTTTCAAAGGAGAGTTAGATTTTGCTCTTAGGGCTAAAGGAATTAAGGCATGTATGGAAAAAAGTAGGAACAGGGTACTGATTTTGGATGATCAGCCATGATCACATTGAATGGTGGTGCTGGCTCGAAGGGCCGAATGGCCTACTCCTGCACCTATTTCTCTATGTTTCTATGCTCGACTGATATAAAGTCTTCAACGGCAGATCACACCTGTATGATTGGAGATAGATTTGTCACATGTGGGACATCAGTGAGAATAAAGAGAGTGGTTTATAATCTTCGCTAATGCTCGCTGGAAAGGAAATGCTGAGATTATAGGGAGAATTATTATTAGTCAGTTATCATTTTCAGTTGTGACATAAGAGAGTGCAGATGCTGGAAACTTGAGCAAAACACTACGTGCTGGAGGACCTCAGCGGGTCAGGCAGCATCTGTGGAGGGAATGGACAGAATGCTTTGGGTCGGAACCTTTCTTCATCTGGTCAGAGGCTGTGTGAGTACGTACATGGCCCAGTGTGCTCCATTGCCACACGTCATTGTGCTTCTTGCTGGTGGAGTCCTGACATTGTTTAGTCTAGGACACACAGTACATGTGGTAGTGTAAGAAAATAACTGCAGATGCTGGTTCAAATCAAAGGTATTTATTTCACAAAATGCTGGAGTAACTCAGCAGGTCAGGCAGCATCTAGGAGAGAAGGAATGGGTGACGTTTCGGGTCGAGACCCTTCTTCAGACTGATGTCAGGGGGGCATGACAAAGGAAGGATATAGGTGGAGATGGGAAGATAGAGGAAAAACTGGGAAGGAGGAGGGGAAGAGAGGGACAGAGGAACTATCTAAAGTTGGAGAAGTCAAAATATGAGGTGCTGTTCCTCCGATTTCCGGTGGGCCTCACTATGGCACTGGAGGAGGCCCATGACAGAAAGGTCAGACTGGGAGTGGGAGTGGGAGTTGAAGTGCTCAGCCGCCGGGAGATCAGGTTGGTTAAGGCAGACTGAGCGAAGGTCTTGAGCGAAACGATCGCCGAGCCTGCGTTTAGTTTTGCCGATGTAAAGAAGTTGACATCTAGAGTAGCGGATACAATAGATAAGGTTAGAGGAGGTGCATGTAAGTGGTGCACACTGCAGTCACTGTACACTGCTGGTTCGGGAATGAACGGTTAGGGTGGTGGATGGAGAGGTTGGACAAACCTGGATTGCCTTCTCTGGAGCATCAGAGGACATAGAAGCGTACAACACAGGAATAGGCCCTTCGACCCAGAGTCTGAAGAATGGTTCCGACCTGAAATATTGTCTTGTCAATTCCCTCCACAGATGCTGCCTGACCTGCTGAGTTCCTCCAGCACTTTGTGTTTGCTCATCTCTTTCAATTGTACGTGTACAGTTAATAACCTCTTCTGGAATACCTGTGTGATTCTTCAATGTAAAGACCCAACTCCATAAAATAATGTAATTGGACCCTTGAATCTATCCCTACATTGTCAGGTTACATACTGGACTTACACTTGTCCCTTTTAATATAATGGGT
Organism: Rhinoraja longicauda; assembly: GCF_053455715.1. Classification (NCBI taxonomy): domain Eukaryota; kingdom Metazoa; phylum Chordata; class Chondrichthyes; order Rajiformes; family Arhynchobatidae; genus Rhinoraja; species Rhinoraja longicauda. The sequence continues at coordinate 73,378,029 of NC_135959.1, read as the reverse complement.
AACGGTCTGAGTGAGAAACCTTTTGTCTTGTACCACAAGCAATGCCGGACTAAAGTACGTCTGGAGTATTGTGTGCAGTTTTGGTCTCCCAATTTGAGGAAGGACGTCCTTGCTATAGGTTCATGAGGTTAATCCCTGGGATGGCGGGACTGTCATATGAGGAAAGATTGGAAAGACTGTGCTTGTATTCACTGGAGTTTAGAAGGATGAGAGGGGATCTTATAGAGACGTATAAAATTATGAAAGAACTGGACAAGCTCGATGCAGGAAAAATCTGCCACAGAAGGCAGTGGAGGCCAATTCACTGGATGAATTTAAAAGAGAGTTAGATAGAGGAATCCAGGGACTAGCGGAATCAAGGGATATGGGGAGAAGGCAGGCATAGGTTACTGATTGTGGATGATCAGCCATGATCACAATGATTGGCGGTGCTGGCTCGAAGGGCCAAACGGCCTCCTCCTGCACCTATTTTCATTATCTCTCTGTTTCTACATCTGTGAATATGAATATAACACAATGCATTTTTATTGCAGACAAAATTTGACTCTGGATCCCTTCTGCTTACCACACACAGATTACTCTGGAGAGACCAAAAAACTTCAGTAAGTTTCTTGAAAGCAACTTCAAATGTACTGTGCAAAGTTCAGTTTTTAAAATTCAAAACACATGTTTCATTTTTGAAAATACTGTGAATGAAATATAACTTGTACTAAAATAATGTTTTAATGCTGCTGGGCCCATATCCCTCTCAACCTTTCCGATCCACACACCTGTTCATAGGTCCAATGGTACTTCATTCTCACATGTTCAGTACAGCACAGTGAGATTCTTTTTTGCAGTAATGTCTTACAATACATAAGCCAAACATACGTGAGCATAGGAATAGGAGATGACCCTGAGACTGTGCACAAGAGTCGCCATGTCTTTAGCGCCATCTTTATAATTAAGTCTAAAGTTATGAAAAATGTCGAGCCTTAACTATAAAGGCCCGTTGTCCTGGCGATGGCACTGGGTCGGAGTTGCAGGGGTCGGCCTGACCTGCCGATGTCCTCCACCGCTGTTTCGCCACTCCCTGCCGCTGCAGGCCGCGTCCGACCCACCGCTCGGCCTCTTTTGTCGATCCAATCGAGCCCCAGGCTGCTGCGAAATGATGCTACAGTACCTGCCTCAACTACCCCCTCTGGCAGCTTGTTCCATGTACCCACCACCCTCGGTGTGAAAAAGCTGCCGCTCGGGTTCCTATTAAATCTTCCACCTCTCACCTTTAGCCTTGTGCCCTGGTTCTTGATTCCCCTACCCTGGGTGAAAGATTCGGTGCATTCACCACATCTATTCTCCTCAATTCCCCTCAGCCTCCTGCGCTCCAAGGATTAAAGTCCTAACCTGCCCTCCCTCTCCCAACCCTTGAGTTCTGACAGCATCCTCGTAAATCTTCTCTGCACTCTTTCTAGCTTAATGACATCTCTCCCACAGCAGGTTGGCCAAAACTGGACACAATGCTCCAAATGCAACATCACCAACATCTTGTACAACTGTGTACTTAATTCCCTGCCTAATGAAGGCTAGTGTACCTAAAGTCTTCTTTACCACCATGTCTGCCTGCGCTGCCACTTTCAGGGAACAATTTATCTGCACTCCTCGAACCAAAACTAGATGGCACAGGCTTCAGGTGAGAGGGGAGAGATTTAAGGACCTCAGGTGCAACCTTTTCACTCAGAGGGTAGTCTGTATCTGGAATGAGCTGCCAGAGGAAGCGGTAGAAGCGGATACAATTACAACTATTTTAAAAAAAACATTTGGACAGATACATGGATTGGAAGGACTTAGAAGGCCACATCGTGCTTGTTTCTGGGTTGTCTGAAAGCAAGAATGTGACAAGGGTAGACAGTGTCCCTGGTTTAAGGACACAAAGTGCTGGAGTCACTCAGTGGGTCAGGCAGCATCTCTGGAGAACAAGGTGACATTTCAGGTCGGGGCCCTTCATCAGAAAATTGTCCACTTTCTGTTTGGTAATGTTTCAGTGACATGCCTTGGGAACACTCTGCCATATTAATGTTGTACCATAATTGGAAATTGTTATAAAATATATTAAGCAAAACAAATTTGCACGGCACAGTGGCGCAGCGGTAGAGTTGCTGCCTTACAGCGAATGCAGCGCCGGAGACTCAGGTTCGATCCTGACTACGGGCGCCGTCTGTACGGGGTTTGTACATTCTCCCCGTGACCTGCGTGGGTTTTCTCTGAGATCTTCGGTTTCCTCCCACACTCCAAAGACATACAGGTTTGTAGGTTAATTGACTGGGTAAATGTAAAAATTGTCCCTAGTGTGTGTAGGATAGTTTTAGTGTACGGGGATCGCTGGGCGGCGCGGACTCGGTGGGCCGAAGGGCCTGTTTCCGCGCTGTATCTCTAAATCTAAATCTAAATAGTGTCATATAAATACTAAAATCACCACATTGAGAAAACGCTGCCTTTATTTTTTAATAGTGGATCCTTGTATCGATTTCTGTCACAGTGTGTGGTTTTTCAGCATTCACTGTATCTTTAAATCATAATAATAGTAGACGAGTCAAGTTCTAATGCTGAAAATATCAAATAAAAGCAGAAACTCTGGGGCTGAGGAAGAGAGAGTTCATGTTTCAGGGCTGAGGGAAGATATCATAACCTCAGTGTTTAAAGTCTGAGTTGATCTTCACACTTGCTCCCTGTTCAGCATTTCTAGTATCTGATTTATTGCTTACCCGCACATTGCAATATTCAAGGTCAAGTCGAGTTTATTTGTCGGTTGTCATAAAATGCTTTGAGAGGCTAATCAAGAAGCACATCTGTGCCCTCCTTCCTCGCAACATGGACCCACTACAGTTCGCATACCGTCACACTTTGACGGAGTTAAGCCACTAAATTATTTCTCCATTTGCCGTAAACACAGGATTGCTGCATCGCGTTGCCTCTGTGGCAGATTATTTTCTTTGAAGAACAGGCAGCCGGAATAGGAAAAAGGTAAAGTGAAACTTCTCTGAACTATTTTTTATCTGAGTGGACCTGTAAATCACTAGATTTAATCCAAAGAGCCATTTCGGTAGATTCTTACAAAAGCAATCATCTGAGATATTGGCCCTGCGTTTGCTGCACTGACGCTTCCTGTGCTGGTTGTCAGCAAGTGTGGGATTCGTGTGCATAAATGTGGAAGTTACAGTCATATCGTAGGATAATTATAATTACTAACTCTTTCAATAAGACATAGAAGCAGAATTAGACCATTCAGCCCATCCAGGCTGCTCCACCATTCGATCATGGCTGATCTATCTTCCCCTCAACCCCATTCTCCTGCATCTTTCCTGTAACCTTTGACACCCGTACAAATTGAGAACCGATCCATCTCAGCGTTAAAAATACCCAAAGCCTCGGGCTCCGCAACCGTCTGTGGCAATGAACTCCACAAATTCACCAGCAAATGCGATCCTAGCATTTATTTCAAGAGGACTAGAATATAAAAGCAGGGATATAATGCTGAGGCTCTATAAGGCGCTGGTCGGACTGCATTTGGAATATTGTGAGCAGGTTTGGGTCCCATATCGGAGGAGAGATGTGCTGACGTTGGAGAGGATCCAGAGGAGTTTTACCAGAATAATCCCAGGGTTGATTGGGTTAATGTATGATGAGCATTTGATGGCACTGGGCCTGCACTCGCTGGAGTTCGGAAGGATGAGGGGCGACCTTATTGAAACTTACCGAATAGTGAAAGGTATGGATTGAGTGGATGTGGGCAGGATGTTTTCACTAGTGGGAGTGTCGAGAGCCAGAGGGCACATCCTCAGAATAAAAGCAGATAAGGAGGAATTTGGAAAGGAGATGAGGAGGAATTTCTTTAGCCAGAGGGTGGTGAATCTGTGGAATTCATTGCCACAGATGGCAGTGGAAATCAAGACATGGAGTATTTTCAATGCGATGATTGACAGATTCTTGATTAGTAAGAATATCAAAGGTAATGGGGAGAATGGGTTTGAGAGGGAAAGATAGATCAGCCATGATTGAATGGCATTGACATGATGGGCCGAATGGCCTAATTCTGCTCCAACTACTTATGAACTTGGGAACCCCATCTTAAAAGAAATTAAAATCCCTTGAAATTGTAAGTTTGATGCATAACAACCATTGAGGTCAAAACCAGAAAAGTGATGTTTTATTTTCATAGATATTAATGCTGATCAGAGATAGTGATGGGGATAATGTAAGAAAAAAAACGCAGATGCTGGTACAAATCGAAGGTATTTATTCACAAAATGCTGGAGTAACTCAGCAGGTCAGGCAGCATCTCAGGAGAGAAGGAATGGGTGACGTTTCGGGTCGAGACCCTTGAAGGGTCTCGACCCGAAACGTCACCCATCCCTTCTCTCCTGAGATGCTGCCTGACCGGCTAATGTAATGTTTCTGTTGGCAGTGACTCCATCTGAAGGGCTTGTTTTGGTAGGAAGCGTGTGCTCTCCCGAACTGTGCAGTAATTAATGAGTTGAGTTTATTGTTCTTTTGGGAAGAGCCTGCAACCCTTTGGCACTTGAACCTTTGGTCTTCCTAGATTGGAGTTGTCTTTCCGGAAAAGAGGGAAGAAATGTGGGAGAGCTGATTAAACAGCAGTTTTGCGTTGAAATATATGCTCAAACTTGTTATTCAGCCTGGAGTCGAGATATTTAATCATTTCCAGCAGTGTTAGATATGAACAATCAGATAATGTAGTGCTTTTATTTTGTATTGTGATATCAGTGGGCATTGCGGTAGAGCTACTGCCTTACAGGGACCCCAACTACGGGTGCTGTCTGTACGGAGTTTGTACGTTCTCCCCGTGACCTGCGTGGGTTTTCTCCGAGATCTTTGGTTTCCTCCCACACTCCAAAGACGTACTCCAAAGAGGTTTGTAGGTGAATTGGCTTGGTATTTATAAAATGTAAATTGTCCCTGTTGTGTGTAGGACAGAGTTAATGTGTGGGGATCGCTGGTCGGTGTGGGCTCGGTGGGCTGTGTGGGGATCGCTGGTCGGTGTGGGCTCGGTGGGCTGTGTGGGGATCGCTGGTCGGTGTGGGCTCGGTGGGCTGTGTGGGGATCGCTGGTCGGTGTGGGCTCGGTGGGCTGTGTGGGGATCGCTGGTCGGTGTGGGCTCGGTGGGCTGAAGTGCCTGTTTCCGCGCTGCATCTCTAAACTAAACCTAAACAATGCTCTTAGTTTTTTTTTTAGATTTAGAGATACAGCGCGGAAACAGGCCCTTCGGCCCACTGAGTCCCAGCGATCCCCGCACACTAACACTATCCTACACACACTAGGGACAATTTTTTTAACATTTTACCCAGTCAATTAACCTACAAACCTGTACGCCTTTGGAGTGTGGGAGGAAACCGAAGATCTCGGAGAAAACCCACGCAGGTCACGGGGAGAACGTACAAACTCCGTACAGACGGCGCCCGTAGTCAGGATCGAACCTGAGTCTCCGGCACTGCATTCGCTGTAAGGCAGCAACTCTACCGCTACGCCACCATGCCGATCTAAATAAGGACCACATACAACACAAGGGAAAAATCAACACAGGTTGTCGGTATTTTGGTTTCTAAAAGGCATAGTAGAAAGATTTTGTTTGTTGCTTTTAGAATCGAACCCACTTTGTTTTTTCACAATGTTATCTCTGACAACTCCCATGAAATTATCCCTGGATGCAAAACACTAAATGCTGGAAGAATTCAGTGTACTAATCTTTCATGTGGATCTTCATTGCAAGCTCCCTGGAGGTCTAAATCTGCCACCTCCACTGGCTCTCCTCCACCTATTGTGCAAGAATGCATCTTGAAATATTCTAGTGGATTTGTCGAGCCTGATCAGAAGAACGACTTTATCTCCAAATCTTCCTAAAATCTCATAGAGTCATGGAGCTGTCCAGCACGGAAACAGATCCTTCAGTCCTTGTCAACCAAGTTGGTCAACTTGAGAAGGTCACAGAATGCGGAATACGCTCCAGTCTTCATTAACGGGGACGAAGTGGTGAGAGTGTCCAGCTTCAGGTTTCTGGGCACACACACTTCAGAGGCCCTCACATGGTCCACTAACACTGCTGCTCTAGTCAAGAAAGCACAGCAGCGGCTGTTTTTCCTGAGAACGCTGAAAAAGCTCGGTCTGCCCAAACAGTTACTGATGGCCTCCTACCGCTGCACCACAGAGTGCATACTGACATATGTGTGGTATCTCAGCTACACGGCAGCGGACAGGAGAGCTCTTCAGCGGGTCGTCTGCAGAGCGCAGAGGATCATTGGGATACAGCTACCAGCCTTGGAGGACATCTACAACGCACGCTGCCTCAGGAAAGCCACCAGCATCTACAAGGACCCCACACACCCGTGCCACCGTCTGTTTGAACTACGTCCACCTGGCAGATGGTACAAGGCCTTCTACGCCCGCACCTCCAGACTAAGGAACAGCTTTATCCCTAGAGCTATAGCTGCTCTGAATCAGACCTGCTGAGTGCCTGCCATGACCTGTCTCGGCCCCCAGGGTCACCTGGTACAACTGACCCTGCATGAACCCCCAGGGTCACCTGGTACAACTGACCCTGCATGAACCCCCAGGGTCACCTGGTACAACTGACCCTGCATGAACCCCCAGGGTCACCTGGTACAACTGACCCTGCATGAACCCCCAGGGTCACCTGGTACAACTGACCCTGCATGAACCCCCAGGGTCACCTGGTACAACTGACCCTGCATGAACCCCCAGGGTCACCTGGTACAACTGACCCTGCATGAACCCCCAGGGTCACCTGGTACAACTGACCCTGCATGAACCCCCAGGGTCACCTGGTACAACTGACCCTGCATGAACCATTTTTGCATTTTACCTTGTTTTCTCCTTATTTATATATTTTATAGCATTGATATGGAAGTGGCATTCTAAATCTCATTGTACTTGTACAATGACAATAAAGATATTGTATTGTATTGTATTGGTATACTGGGCTAGTCCCATGTACCTGCATTTGGCCCATATCCCTCTAAACCTCATCCATATATCTGTCCAATGTCTTTGAGTGAAAAACTTTGCTATTGAAGTCCCCCTTAAATCTCTCCCCTCTCACCATCGGCCTGCGACCTCTAGTTTTAGAATCCCCTAACCTGGAGATTTATCACCCTCGTGATCTTGTACACCTCAATAAGGTCACCCCTCAGCCTCCTACGCTCCAAAGAAAAAGGTCCCAGCCTATCCAACCTCTCCCTTTACCTCAAGCCCGCAAGCTCTTTCACCTGTATGCACCTGTCACCTGCCAAGCTTTGTCACATCCCCACCATAATCAGTCTGAAGAAGGGTCGCCTATCCATGTTCTCCAGAGAGGCTGCCTGGCCTGTTGAATTGCTCCAGCACTTTGTGTCTATTTTTGCAAGTCCAGGTATGGCGGGACTGTCATATGTTGAAAGACTGGAGCGACTAGGCTTGTATACACTGGAATTTGGAAGGATGAGAGGAGATCTTATCGAAACATATAAGATTATTAAGGGGTTGGACACGTTAGAGGCAGGAAACATGTTCCCAATGTTGGGGGAGTCCAGAACAAGGGGCCACAGTTTAAGAATAAGGGGTACGCCATTTAGAACTGAGATGAGGAAAAACTTTTTCAGTCAGAGAGTTGTGAATCTGTGGAATTCTCTGCCTCAGAAGGCAGTGGAGACCAATTCTCTGAATGCATTCAAGAGAGAGCTAGATAGAGCTCTTAAGGATAGCGGAGTCAGGGGGTATGGGGAGAAGGCAGGAACGGGGTACTGATTGAGAATGATCAGCCATGATCACATTGAATGGCGGTGCTGCCTCGAAGGGCCGAATGGCCTCCTCCTGCACCTATTGTCTATTGTCTATAACATGCTGGTGAATCCATTCTGCACTAACTCCAGCATTAGGACATCCTCCGTGTAGCTGGGCTACCAGACTGCGCATGGTGCTCCAAGTGTGGTCTGACCAACGACTTGTACGGCTGCATCATGTTGACCTAACCTTGCCAATAAAATAATCATCAGCTTCATTTTACTTCCTGTTATTAAGTTACCATCAGTTTTCCCCATACTTTGATGTCATAGCCATTCCGTGCAGAGGAGAATTAGTCTCTGAACACTCATTCATTATCACCCTATGAATGCATTTTACAAAGCTGAATTTTTTTTTCCTTTTGGAGAAATCCCCTACTTTGTTGAACGTTTAATTTTAAACTCAACATCAATATTAAAATTGGGATAACTATCTTTTGGTCCCTGATTAAATGGTGCAAATATTTGGCTAAAAGTAGACAAAGGGATAGTTTAGTTTATTATTGTAGCGTGTACCGAGGTACGGTGAAAAGCTTTTTGTTGCGTGCTATCCAGTCAAAGAAAAGATTATACATGATTACAATCAGCTGTCCACTGTGTACAGATAAAGGGTACATTTAGTGCAAGACAAAGTCTGATTAAAGGTAGACACAAAATGCTGGAGTAACTCAGCGGGCCAGGCAGCATCTCTGGAGAGAAGTAATGGGTGACGTTTCGGGCCGAGACCCTTCTGCAGACTGAAGACAGACTCAGGATTTTGAAGAAGGGTCTCGACCCGAAACGTCACCCATTCCTTCCCTCCAGAAATGCTGCCTGGCCCACTGAGTTACTCCAGCATTTTGTGAATACCTTCAATTTAGACCCGCATCTGCAGTTTTCTTTCCTAAAGTCTGATTAAAGATAGTTCAAAGGTCTCCAATGAGGTGGATGGGAGGTCAGGACCACCCTCTTGCTGGGGAGAGGACGGTTCAGTTGCCTGATGACAGGTGGGATGTTATTGAGAATATCCATCAGTAGAGTATGTGTGTTTATAGTCAGACAATTTAAACACCACCCTGCAAGCTGCTGTGGGTTGACCCTTTCTATTTTGTTTTCAGTGCTAAGATAATCATTCATCTTCAAGCGGCTGCCCCCAACAAGGATGCAGGCCCACATCAGACCAGCAAATACTCTTTCATCAAACTCTCCTTCCGCGAACATGGCCAGATTGAGGTAACTATAACATCTAGAGCGGAAAGGTAGTGGAAAAGAAATCGCCAACTGTTCCTTCTGCTTAAAAATTAATGTAAAATGTTTGATTTAAAATTGAAGGATTGCGTAGTGGTGCAGCGGGTTGAGCTGCTGTCTCTCAGCGCCAGAAGCCCAGGTTTGATCCTCACCTCGGGTGCTGTCTGTGTGGAGTTTGCACATCCTCCCTGTGATTGCTTGGGTTTCTTCCCGAGGCTCCGGTTTCCTCCCACATCCCAAAGACATATAATAGACAATAGACAATTGGTGCAGGAGTAGGCCATTCGGCCCTTCGGCCCTTCGAGCCAGCACTGCCATTCAATGTGATCATGGCTGATCATCCACAATCAGTACCCCGTTCCTGCCCTCTCCCCATACCCTCTGACTCCTCGATCATTAAGAGCTCTATCTAATTGACCCTCTGTAAATTGCTCCTAATGGGTAGTGAGTGGATGGGTAAGTGAGATAACACAGAACGAGCATGAACGGGTGACCAAGGACCTGTTTTCATGCTATATCTCTGAAAAATAAAATAAATCGGGTTATTTCGTACCCAAGGACGCTGGTTATGAATTATGGACATGCAACTGTAAGCAAATTCTCACATTTTTAAGACATTTTAATCAAACCAACAATAATAACATTAAATAGTATTTATTAATTACTGGGTATAGTAAATATTCTGTTAGTTTAATCATGGGCATGTTAGTGATTATTCAATGAGAATTATAGCCAGCAATAATTTTCTTCGTGACAGAATTTTTTTAATGAGTTGATTTTATACGCTTTACTTGTGAGGTTATTAATTTAGAAGTTGATTGGTTACAAAATCAAAACAGAAGAGGGGGTATATTGATAGGAAAAAAATGTTGATGAATGCAGTTTAATTTTTATTGATATGTGTACCAGCATGTTTTTGCTTACGAAAAAAGCATTGAGTGCGAGTCTATGCTTGGCGATACTTTATGGAAAGCCACAGAATATAACCTTTGGCCGTTTTAATGCATCTCTTTCCTTTTGTAGTTGAAGACCACTGATCTATCTGGACCGTTAGTGTAGTCTACCCAAAGCTCAGCTTCCTTTTTCTATATTACTCTGCTGCCCAATATATAATAATAATAATAATAATAATCCATTTATTTTATATAGCGCCTTATCACATGCTCAAAGCGCTTTACAAAAACAATTAACATAGAAACAAACAGACAAACTATCCTGACGGAAAAGCGGCGAATACACAACGCCAGCATCCTCTCACGTCAGGGTCCGGCAGTAGACATTAAAAAGCACAAGACACACAGATATAATTTTTTACACAAAACAGCCATCACAGTGATTGCTCTAGGCATACCCTCACTGTGATGGAAGGCAAAGTCTTATCTCCTCCTCATTCTTCTCCCATGGTGCCACGAGGTGATCGAGGCTCCCAACTTTTTGAAGCCCCCACCGGGCGATGGAAAGTCCCAGGGCCGAGCCGAGCCGAGCAGGCCGATGAAAGTCCTGAGCCCCCACCGGGCGATGGAAAGTCCCAGGGCCGAGCCGAGCAGGCCGATGAAAGTCCTGAGCCCCCACCGGGCGGTGGAAAGTCCCAGGGCCGAGCCGAGCCGAGCAGGCCGATGAAAGTCCTGAGCCCCCACCGGGCGATGGAAAGATATTAGAAAGATATATATATATCTTTTGAAATGAGTTAAGATTTTTGGGCTACTCCATTTGGCAGTGATCCATAAATTCACAACAGTGTATGTAAAGAAATTTCTCCTAAAGGTTTCATTTGACCGGCTCATTATTATCTTGCACTTATACCACCTTCGTCACCCATACGGGAACAATTTCTCTCCACACTAACAAACACCTTCCTAATCTTAAATATTAAAGTCTTTCCTCTTTATACAGTCATGGAGTCACACAGCACGGAAACAGGCCCCTCGGTCCCACTCATCCATGCCGACCAAGATGCCTCAGCTACACAAGTCCCACCAGTCCGCGTTTGGTTCATATCCCTCTCAACCTTTCCTATCCCTGTATCAAATGTCTGTTGAATGCTGTTAAATTACTTCCCTCAACTACTTCCTCTGGCCGCTAGTTCCTGGGAAAAGATTGCAAATAGTTGCATTAATTTGAGTAACAGTGCAGTAAATCTTTGGCCATTTAATGCATCAGTTTCCTTTTGGAGACGGCTGATTTTCCCAAACTGTGGGTGCAGTTTCTCAGAAGCTCCATTTACATTTAATCACGCCTTCCTGTTTCTGTATTCCGTTCCTTCGACAATGAATTCCACTGAACACTGTACTCCAGTGTAAACTGGCACCATGTTTAAGTAATTTGCTAACTGTTGCCCTACTGTGTGACTGGCTGGGTGGGGAGAGTGACACGTTAGCTTCACCTTCCCCAAAATAGCTCAGTGAAACAAAACATAATTTGACAATGTATGTGCAAGGAACCTCTATCTAACATTTGCAGTCAGAAGAAGGGTCCCGACCCAAAACGTCGTCTGTTCATTCCCTCCACAGGTGCTGTCCGACCTGCTGAGTTTAGTTTAATTTAGTTTAGTTTAGAGATACAGAGCAGAAACAGGCCCTTCGGCCCATCAAGTCCGTGCTGACCAGAGTTCCCGACACATTCACGCTATCCTACACACACCAGGGACAATTTACACTTTTTCTTAGGCCCCCCTCGGTCATGACTGACCATAGGCGATGCATCCTAGTTGGCTGCTTGCTCCACACCTCGGCTAGAGCAGCGTCGCTTGTGGCTGAAGAGACCAATGCGGGAGTGACAGTCTCTGTGGCAAAGGTCACATTTGTGTGTGGTCTCTGGTCTGTTGAAGTTGCTGCGCTCCTTTCTGCGTGCCCGCTTGTCTGCCGCTGCGTTCATCAGTGTCTCTTCCCCTGTTTTGAGATGTTGGTTCAGGGTCCCTCTCCACCTCGTGCGGTCAGCTGCAAGGCTCTCCCAGGACTCCACATCGATGTCGAGCGCCTTCAAATCTCTCTTGCAGACATCCATGTAACGTAGCTGGGGGCGGCCGATGGTTCTCCTCCCAGATGTCAGCTCTCCATAGAGGATGTCTTTTGGAATACGGCCATCCTCCATGTGGTGGACATGGCCCAGCGCTGCCTGAGTAGAGTGTACATACTCGGAAGGCCAGCGCGGGACAGAATCTCGGCGTTGGACACTCTGTCTTGCCAGGATATACCCAGGGTACGGCGGATGCTTCTAAGGTGGAAGGTGTTGAGTCTTCTCTCCAGTCTGGCATATGTAGTCCATGTCTCACTGCCATACAGCAGCGTGCTGTTGACACAGGTGTTGTAGACTGCTATCTTTGTCTTCACTGTCAGCTTTGGGTTGGTCCACACTCGAGCTGTGAGGCGAGCGAGAGTTGTAGCTGCCTTCCCGATCCTCTTGTCAATCTCTGTGTCCAAGGAGAGGTTGTCGGTGATGGTGGAGCCGAGGTACATGAACTGATGGACAGCATCGAGTTCGTAGTCGTTGATGGTGATGACAGGCGGTGCCTCTGTATCCTGTCCCAGGACGTTCGTCTTCTTCAGGCTGATGGGCAGCCCAAAGTCCTTGCAAGCCCGATAGAAGCGTTCCATCAGTGACTGTAGTTCCTGCTGGGTGTTGGACACAACTGCTGCGTCATCGGCGAACAACATGTCTCTGATGAGAGCTTCTCGTACTTTTGTCTTGGCTCGGAGGCGGGTGAGGTTTTTACACTTGTAAAAATATAAGTGTAAAGTATAATTTACACTTATACCAAGCCAGTTAACCTACAAACCTGTACGACTTTGAATGTGGGAGGAAACCGAAGATCTCGGAGAAAATCCACTCGGTCACAGGAAGAACGTACAAACTCCATACAGTCAGCAGCCATTGTCAGGATCGAACCCGGGTCTGCTGGCACTGTTGGCTGCAACTCTACCACTGCTCCACCAGCACTTTCTGCTTTCCTCACCACTGTCTTTGTATTTGAGTCTGCACAGTATCTAGCTCCATTGAACAGTAGGTTTAGCATTTTAATAAGTACCAACCATGTTCATTCCTGTGGTTTGAGCAAGCTCTTCATTATAGAACCAATACTGTTTGATTGTAGCTAACTTAATATTTCCTGTTTAAATGAAACTTTATTGAAGTCTCGCAACATGTTTATTTCTAATTATTTTGATGATCTTCTCATGTCCCAAATCTGACACAGACAATTTAAAAGAAGAGATTAAATTTGTTTTAAGTTTCAGAAAGTAGACATGGCAGTGCACAAGTTCTCATCTCTGATCTTACCCCCACAAGTTGTATTAGGTTAAGATTTCTAAAGTGTTAAGCCAGGGATGAATTTGGGTGGATTTTAACATCTGACATTTAAGTATTACTGCCTTGCCTGAAGGAACTATCCGGGCCAGTGGGTCTGAGTTAAATATGCTGGAGACCCAAGTAATGGAGGCTGCTGAGCCAAGGAGGCTCAGGAACGAAGGAGACTACAGAGAGTGGTGGACCCTGCCTCCCCACCATCGAAGGCCCATCACAGGTACTGACCTCCCCACCATCGAATGCCCATCACAGGTACTGACCTCCCCACCATCGAAGGGATCTACAGGAGGCGCTGCCTCAAAAAGGCAGCCAACATCATCAAAGACCCACACCACCCTGGCCACGCTCTCATCTCGCTGCTACCATCGGGAAGAAGGTACAGGAGCCTGAAAACCGTGACCTCCAGGTTCAAGAACAGCTTCTTCCCAACAACCATCAGGCATCTCGAACACGGCACAACACAAACTAATCTATGAACTACCAACTCTCTTGGTTGCACAAAGGACTTTGGGCTTGTTGCAATAATATTATTTGTTTGATTTATTTAATCTTTTGTTTAATATGTTATCTACGAGCACTGTGTTTATGGGCCTGTAAAGCTGCTGCAATGAAGAATTTCATTGTTCCATTTTCGGTACATGTGACAATTAAACACACTGGACTTGACTTGAAATACCTGATGATTTCATTACCTGGAGGGACTTTGAAGAGCAGTCATAGAGTTATACAGCACGGAAACAGGCCCTTTGGCTCAACCCGTTCATGTCAACCAAGATGCCACACCTAAACTAGGCCCATTTTCCTGCGTTTGAACTATATCTTTCTAAACCTTTTCTATCCATGTTCCTGTTCAGATCTCTTTTAAATATTGTTACAGTACCTGCCTCAACTACCTCCTCTAGCAGTTCATTTTTTCCTTATATCCCTTGAAAATCTTTATGTTTGTTTTCAAGTTTTTGACAGTTTGTTTGAGTCTTTTGTAAAACCAGCATCTGCAGTTCCTTGTTTCTCCTTACTTTGGTTAGTTTTATATCAGGCTGAGGAATTAGTGAAATCTTGCTCATGCTTACATTGTGTACATCTGTTTAATATATTCCTGATCATAATCTGACCTCTCATCCTCAAAGTGGACACTAGGATTCATGAAGGCATTTGGTACATTGGCCTTCATAAATCAGGGTATTGAGTACACAAGTTCAGGTATTATGTTATAGTTGTACAAGACATGGTTGAGGCTGTATTTGGGGTAATGTGTGCTGTTTTGGTCACCCTGCTGTAGGTAGGATGTTATTAAATTGGAAAGAGTGCAGAGAGGATTTCTGAGGATGTTGCAAGGACCTGAGGGGCTAGCTATGGGCAGAGGTTGGGCAGGCTAGGACTTTATTCCTTGGAATGTAGCAGGATGAGGGGTGATCTTATGGAGGTGTATAAAATCATGAGGGGAATAGATAGGGTGAATGCACGCTCTGTCATTTATACTGAGTAGGGCAATCAAGAACCAGGGGACATAGGTTTAAGGCAATAGACAATAGGTGCAGGAGTAGACCATTTGGCCCTTCGAGCCAGCACCGCCATTCAATGTGATCATGGCTGATCATTCTCAATCAGTACCCCGTTCCTGCCTTCTCCCCATACCCCCTGACTCCGCTATCCTTAAGAGCTCTATCTAGCTCTCTCTTGAATGCTTTCAGAGAATTGGCCCCCACTGCCTTCTGAGGCAGAGAATTCCACAGATTCACAACTCTGACTGAAATTTTGTTTCCCTCATCTCCGTTCTAAATGGCCTACCCTTTATTCTTAAACTGTGGCCCCTTGTTCTGGACTCCCCCAACATTGGGAACATGTTTCCTGCCTCTAACGTGTCCAACCCCTTAATAATCTTATACGTTTCGATAAGATCCCCTCTCATCCTTCTAAACTCCAGTGTATACAAGCCTAGTCGCTCCAGTCTTTCAACATATGACAGTCCCGCCATTCCGGGAATTAACCTAGTAAACCTACGCTGCACACCCTCAATAGCAAGAATATCCTTCCTCAAATTTGGAGACCAAAACTGCACACAGTACTCCAGGTGCGGTCTCACTAGGGCCCTGTACAACTGCAGAAGGACCTCTTTGCTCCTATATTCAACTCCTCTTGTTATGAAGGCCAACATTCCAATGGCTTCCTTCACTGCCTGCTGTACCTGCATGCTTACTTTCAGTGACAAGGCGAGAGGGGAAACTTTATCACAGAAAGGGTGGTGGGCTTATGGAAGGAGTAGATAGTTGAGGCAGGACTATAAAAGCTTTTAAAAGATATTTGGCCAGGTATAGGGATAGGAAAGGTTTAGAGAGATGTGGTTTACACCGGGTCAAGTGGGACTAGTGTAGATGGGGCATCTTGGTTAGCATTGGATGAGTTTGGCCAGAAGACTTGTTTCTGTGCGGTGTGACTCTACGACTCTATTAGCCCACTGATCGCTTCACTCCAGCCGCCATGCTGCTTTGTTTAAGTTGAACCTGAAGGGTAAGTGATGGAAGTCAGATTGTGACCATGTTGAATGCTGCCAGAAGTTGCCATGGTTACACCTGGACTTCCCACCCTCAGTAACCCGTGTGTGGTGAAGGGAGAGGTTTCCCACAGCTGGGGGCAGACGGGGGAAGATGCATATTGCTCAGTCACGTTGGAAAGCTTGCATTAACCATGGCCGGCCAGTGATGCAGTTCACTCAATTCAAAGCCGCTGTACATAAATGCAAGGTTCACAAGTCATGAGAGCAGAATTAGGCCATTCGGCCCATTGAGTCGACTCCGCCATTTAATCATGGCTGATCTATTTTTTCCCTCAACCCCATTCTCCTGCCTTCTCCCCATCACCCCTGACACCCGGACTAATCAAGAATCTGTCAATTTCCCTTTAAAATACGCAATGACGCCCACCACAGGGTCTGTGGCAATGAATTCCACTCAGGATCTAGACGTGCTTGTTGGAATTGCAGGTTGCTGTTGGATATTTGTGAATAGCATCTGTCAAGTTAATTATGATTAGCTTTCATCAATGTTTAACATTATCTTTACAGTTTTACAGACGACTGGCAGAGGAACTATCCCAGAAGCGATGGGAGAGGATCTCTGTACCTCAGCCAGTGCCAGCTGGTAGATCACAAGTATGTACTGTTGTCAAATTCCATCTTGGTTTATTGTGATAAGCCAAACAAAACTTGTGCAAGCATATAAGAAGCAATTCAGTATCTCCATGATTTATCCCAAGCTTTAAACCCTCTCCTGCCTTGTACCCATTTCCCATTTATACTGGAAAGTTCTGGAGTAACTCAGACTGAGTCTGAAGAAGGGTCCTGACCCAAATCGTCACCTGTCCAAGGTTCTCCAGAGATGTTGCTTGATCCACTGAGTTACTCCAGCACTTTGTGTCCTTTTGTGCAAGCCAGCATCTGCAGTTCCTTTGTTTCTCACATTTATGCTGCCTGCTTCTTGGCACTTTTCATGCACCCAGCTGTTTGAGAGATGATGGAGATTTAAAAAATCTTTAGAGAAGCAAGAAACTGCAATCTTGAGCAAAAAAAACCCAAACTGCCAGAGGAACTCAGCGGGTCAGGCAGCATCTGTGGAGGGAATGGACAGACGATGTTTCAGGCTGGGACGCCTCTTCAGACCGTCAGACTAAAGTATAAAATCATGAGGGGAATAGATAGGGTGAATGCACAGACTTTTACCAAGGGTAAGAGAATCAGGAACCAGAGGACATAGGTTTATGGGGATAGGGGAAAGATTTAATTGGAACCAGAGGGGTAACTTTTTCACACAGAGGGTGGTGGGCGTATGAAACGAGGTGCCAGAGGAGGTAGTTGAGGCAGGTACTTCAACAATAAAAACACATTAGGACAGGTACATGGATAGGAAAAACATAGAAATATGGGCCATACATGGGCAGGTGGGACTGGTGTAGATGGGGCATCTTGGTCAGCATGGACGAGTTGTGCCGAAGGGCCTGTTTCCGGGCTGTACAACTCCATGACTATACTTTAAAGGGGATTGCAACTTCACTGAGTCTCAGCCATTGTTAGTAAAAATAACTGATTTCCCTTTAAAGTTTGTTTCCTTTGAGAGCGTTTGACAATCACAAATAGTAGGAAATATTTGTATTTGTTGAAGAACAAAAACAATGAACAGAAGATGCGTAATTTGCACTGTTTCCTATTTTTGCAGCCAGGCAGAGTGAAGGCTGTCGGAATTGTGGGCATTGAGCGGAAGCTGGAAGAGAAACGTAAGGAGACGGACAAAAACATATCGGAGGTAAGTCCATTACCGGTGAACCACAACTGCAGGGCCTCCTTCCACACACACGCCCTCTGCCCAGACAGTCACGGTGGGCGGGTGGTGTTTGATGAGGGGATATATGCCACTGTTTGTATTCTTGTTTTATGTTCATGCATTCATAAGTTATTAGAGCAAAATTGGGCCATTCAGCCAATCAAGTTTATTCGATCATGGCTGATCCATCTTTTCCTCTCAACCCCATTCTCCTACCTTCTCCCCATAACCCATTGACACCCTGACTGATCTAGAAATTATATAACTGTATGTTATTATATATAGTTATATTTATTTACCTTACATATAACTACGATAATATGAGGCTTGTATACACTGGAATTTAGTAGGCTTGTATACACTGGAATTTAGACGGATGAGAGGGGATCTTATCGAAACATATAAGATTATTAAGGGGTTGGACACGTTAGAGGCAGGAAACATGTTCCCAATGTTGGGGGAGTCCAGAACCAGGGGCCACAGTTTAAGAATAAGGGGTAGGCCATTTAGAACGGAGATGAGGAAAAACTTTTTCAGTCAGAGTTGTAAATCTGTGAAATTCACTGCCTCAGAAGGCAGTGGAGGCCAATTCTCTGAATGCATTCAAGAGAGAGCTGGATAGAGCTCTTAAAGATAGCGGAGTCAGGGGGTATGGGGAGAAGGCAGGAACGGGGTACTGAATGAGAATGATCAGCCATGATCACATTGAATGGTGGTGCTGGCTCGAAGGGCCGAATGGCCAACTCCTGCACCTATTGTCTATTGATAAAATATATTGCATACTTTGTGCTTTCTGAATGTATTACACTACAGCGGAAACCTGATGCCAAGTGAAAGGTTTAGTTGCTTCAACCTAGAAGGTGCTGTAATAGGTGTATCTGCCTGTCCTGATGTTTCCTCTGGCACAGTGGAGGTGCAGATGTTAAGCTACCAGGATAGTCATCCAAAGGCCAGCACTCGAGGGCCTGAGCTATGGGAGAGGTTGGGCAGGCTAGGACTCTATTCCTTGGAGTGCAGGAAGGTGAGGGGTGATCTCATAGAGGTGTATAAAATCATGAGGGTAAACGTTAGGGTGAATGTACAGAGTGTTTAACCCAGGGTAGGGGAATCAAGAACCACAGGGCATAGGTTTCAGGTGAATTAATATACTTCTATTAATCTCCCACATCCTCCGATGTTTCAGAGGAAACAACCCACACTTTCCTGCCTCTCCTTATCGGTAATATTCCCTAATCCTGGCATCATTCTGGTAAACCTCCTCTGCACCCTCTCCAAAGCCTCCACATCCTTCCTGTAGTGGGGTGAGCAGAACTGCACTGTGTTACCACATTCTGGTGGAATGAAACCACTGGCTGCAGTGATGGAAGTGTTTGATCGGGGGACTCTGCCCTGAGGACCTGTGATTGAGAATGATCAGCCATGATCACATTGAATAGTGGTGCTGACTTGAAGGGCCGAATGGCCTACTCCTGCACCTATTGTCTATTGACCTCCTGCACGGTGCGCACCCTGGTGGACTCGGTATCTACAGGCCGCGGAGGTCCATACTTCTGCCGCGGTGGATTAAGTTCCACAGGGTCCTCAGAGCTGCCAGAGTCGCTCTGCGTCTGTCCGATTCATGTGACAGAAAGATAGGTGGAGGCACCGGGAACTGCAGATGCTGGAACCTTCAGCAAAACACCAAGTGCTGGAGGAACTCCGTGGGTCGGGCAGCATCTGTGGAGGGAATGTCACCAACGCCACCCAACTGCCCAATTGTACCCACCTATCACTCGCCAGGCTTTGTCCCACCCCCACCTCTCTTTCCCAGCTTTCTCCCCCCCCCCCCCCCCCCCCCCATCCACTCCATCAGTCTGAAGAAAAATCCCGATCCGAAACGCCATCTATCCATTCCCTCCACAGATGCTGCCTGACCCGCTGAGTTCCTCCAGAACTCTGTGTTTTACACAAAATGACAGATGTCCCTTGCTGGGAATCTGAATAAAGGGGAGTCTGGTTGAACTCCTTCACCGGTCGCACTGGAAACCTTTTTTGTTGTAGAGTTCTAAAAATACCTCAGTCGTTCCTGAATGGACATAACTCACACAATGAATTCTGCAAAATAAGCCATCACATTTCTCATGCGTCATGTAATCTGCCCTTTTCCAAAAAAGAAAAAATAAGCAAAGCTTTACTGTAACAATAATCTGTTTGCTGAATTATTTTTTAAACTCTTTTCGATGTGACCGGCTATTTTGCTATCTGGAGGTGTTTTGCTGCAGTTAGTGACCCTCAGGTTTCAACGAAGGTTTCCTGCTGGCTCTGTTGGTCCCAGATAAGAATGCCGCAGTTCCCCGCTCTTTATCAGAGGAAGTTCCTGTTCGGTCTGTGCGCCCTGCCCTCTCTTTGTTCATGGAATCCCTCTGAACCCTGCCGTCATTCACAACCTTCTCAGCGCGCTGTTCCAGTGGACGATGAAAGGAAAACGAGTCCACAAACTAGCCACTGACCCTACGGTTTACCGCCCTAGCACATTCTTTGTATTTACTTTACCCCAGCATTTGGCAACACGCTGTAATTCAGTTTGGAGGCAGAGTTAAGCCTTTTCAGCCATGATGTTAAGAAAACAAAATAGCTTGTAGCTAGCCACCATCGCTATGTGTTTTAAATATATTACCTTGGAATAGACACAGGTAGGCCGGCTTCTCTTTTCATTCACAAAATGCTGGAGTAACTCAGCAGGTCAGGCAGCATCAGACTGAAGAAGGGTCTCGACCCGAAACGTCACCCATTCCTTCTCTCCCGAGATGCTGCCTGACCTGCTGAGTTACTCCAGCATTTTGTGAATAAATACCTTCGATTTGTACCAGCATCTGCAGTTATCTTCTTATACTCTTTCTCTTTTCATTCAAATGACTGAAAATAATTGTCATAGCAGCCTCTTCGCTGCTAGCATTAGACTCTTGAACAGACCGCTCCTATGCTTAGGATCTATTTCTAATCATGCAACCTACCACATTGCAGCCTCTGCAGTTTTTTTTTGGCCTGCATTTTCCCTGTAGCTGTAACACTGTACTGTGCACTCTCTTTATTTTCTCTTTTGTTCTCCCTTTTGTCCTCCTGCATAATCTGAGCTACCTGGGTAGCACCCAAAACAATGTTTTCCCACTGTATCTTTAGTTTAGTTTATTGTCACAAAAAGTGAAAAGCTTTTTGTCGTGTCCTATCCAGTCAGCGGAAGGACTACACATGATTACAATTGAACCATCTACAGTGTACAGGTAAAGGACAAAGGGAATTACGTTTAGAGCAAGATAAAGTCCGATTAAAGATAGTCCAAGGGTACCGAGGGTATCTAATAATGATAATAATGCACCACGGGAGAAGAAATCAGGAGGAGATAAGACTTTGCCTTCCATCACAGTGAGGGTGTGCCTAGAGCAATCACTGTGATGGCTGTTTGTGTAAAAAATTGTGTAAAAATTGTATCTGTGTGTCCTGTGCTTTTTGTTGTCTACTGCCGGACCCTGACGTGAGAGGACGCTGGCGTTGTTTATTCGCCGCTTCTCCGTTAGGATAGTTTGTTTGTTTTTATGTTTGATTGTTTATGTAAGCGCTTTGAGCTTCTGGAAAGGCGCTATATAAAATAAATGCTTATTATTATTATTATTATTATTACATTTATATAGCGCTTTTCATACACTCAAAGACACTTTACAGGGATTTAAAAAACATAGGGAAGTGAATAAATAGATAAATAAGTAAACGAACAGAGAAAGGAGACAGAAGGTGAGGTGAGCTTCAGTGGTTGAAGGCAGTACTGAACAGGTGAGACTTCAGTGATGTTTTGAATGTGGTAAATGAGGAGGAGTCTCTGACGGTTTGGGGTAATGAGTTCCATAGGGTGGGAGCAGCGATCTAGGTAGACGCAACAATAATAAATTATTGTTTATAATAATTATACCGTGGTGGCACGGTGGCTCAGCGGTATTGCTGCCTTACAGCGAATGCTGCGCCGGAGACTCAGGTTCGATCCTGACTACGGGCGCCATCTGTACGGAGTTTGTACGTTCTCCCCGTGACCTGCGTGGGTTTTCTCCGAGATCTTCGGTTTCCTCCCACACTCCAAAGACGTACAGGTTTGTAGGTTAATTGACTGGGTAATATGTAAAAATTGTTTTTAGTGTGTGTAGGATAGTGTTAATGTGCGGGGATCGCTGGGCGGCGTGGACTCGGTGGGCCGATGGGCCTGTTTCCGCGCTGTATCTCTAAATCTAAAATCTAAACCAATACCAATAAATTTTATCGATAAGCAATAGGTTAATTTATAGCTAAGAGCAATAGATCTATTTTTATTATTGTCACGTGTACTGAGGTGCAACGAAAATCTTCTGTTTGCATGCTATTCAATCAGATCAGTCACTGTACATGAATACAATCAAGCCAAACTCAGTCTGAAATGCAGAACGAGAAAGATGCATGAGTACAGAAAATAGTTTAGGAGTATTGTTAGTATATCTATAAACTAAATAGATTTTCAAGTGGAAAAGAGATTTAAAAGAAAGTGAGGGTAAGATCTTTTTACACAGAGGGTGGTGGGTGCTGGAATGCTCTGCCGGGGGTGGTGGTGGAGGCCGATACGATAGTGGTGTTTAAAAGGCTTTTGGATAGGACTACTGGGCTAGTCCCATTTGCCTGTATTTGGCCCATATCCTCTAAACCCTTCCTATCGGCATGGTGGCGCAGCGGTAGAGTTGCTGCCTTACAGTGAATGCAGCGCCGGAGACAGGTTCGATCCTGACTACGGGCGCCGTCTGTACGGAGTTTGTACGTTCTCCCCGTGACCTGCGTGGGTTTTCTCCAAGATCTTCGGTTTCGTCCCACATTCCAAAGACGTACAGGTTTGTAGGTTAATTGACTGGGTAATATGTAAAAATTGTCCCTAGTGTGTGTAGGATAGTGTTAATGTGCGGGTATCACTGGACGGCGCAGATCCGGTGGGCCGAAGGGCCTGTTTCTGCGCTGTATCTCTAAAAATATATATAATTTAAAAATAATAATAAATTTAAATTAAAAAAATTAAAATTAAAATAAAAATATCGCTATATGTCCAAAAGTCTTTTTTTTAAAAATGCATTTTGACCTGGGCTCTCATCCAACATTCTGTTTGCATTTTAATGTCAATTAATTGCAGCAGTAATTGTGTGTTTTGTAATTCTGACTATTACTGTCTGCAAACGTGTGATTGTAAACTGATCTGTTTTTCTAGGCCTTTGAAGACCTCAGTAAGTTAATGAAAAAGGTAAGTTCCCACCCTCCTCGTCTGCTCATGTCATGTGAGCTTTAAAGAACTGGTGTCCCAAACCAACCACTCCAGAGTAGTGGTCTTCTTGTGGAGAAGACCACAAGGTGCCCACATTGTTCCTCACCGTCAGAGTCCACTGTGGATCGCCGCTCGATAACCTGTTTAAGGGCCTGACCACATAACTTAATTAATCACTTTAAAAAAAAAATGTAGTCATGTTGTAATTTTGTAATATTACAAATTCCAAAAATGTGAAAGTCCAGATGCATACGATCACAGAAAAGGCACCTGGTCTTCACACTGCAAACATTGGAAAATGACAGCAGGTCAGACAGCATATGTGGAGAGAGAAGCAGACCTGATGCATTAGCTGTGCTAAAAGATACATAGTGCTCTGGTAACTCAGCGGGTCAGGCAGCATCTCTGGACAACATGGAGATCAGTCTGAAGAAGTGTCCCGACCCAAAACGTCACCTATCCATGTTCTCCAGATATGCAGCCTCTGAATTACTCCAGCACTTTGTGGCTTTTTTTGTAAACCAGCATCTGTGGTTCCTTGGGCCTGCATTGGCTGAGCTTCTCTCCCCACAAGCACTACCTGACCTGAGCGCTGCCTGCAATTTTCATTTCACTTTGTATAGAATAAGGTAATAAGTGGTTCCCTTCATTTGTAATGATAGTAAACTTCAAGTAATCATTCTCTCAATAGACAATAGGTGCAGGAGGAGGCCATTCGGCCCTTCGAGCCAGCACCGCCATTCAATGTGATCATGGCTGATCATTCTCAATCAGTACCCCGTTCCTGCCTTCTCCCCATACCCCCTGACTCTGCTATCCTTAAGAGCTCTATCCAGCTCTCTCTTGAATGCATTCAGAGAATTGGCCTCCACTGCCTTTTGAGGCATAGAATTCCACAGATTCACAACTCTCTGACTGAAAAGGTTTTTCCTCATCTCAGTTCTAAATTGCCTTTCCCCTTATTCTTAACTGTGGCCCCTTGTTCTGGACTCCCCCAACATTGGGAACATGTTTCCTGCCTCTAACGTGTCCAACCCCTTAATAATCTTATACGTTTCGATAAGATCTCCTCTCATCCTTCTGACAGGGTGACAGCTCAAACAAAATGCCGTGAGATGTGTCCTGATCTCTAAATCTGTTCTGGGATTCTCTTAGCTGAACAACAGACAGAAATGTTATCTTGCCACAAGCCTTGAGATTATCTTAATTTTACCTTGTGAAGAGAGCAGCCACCAGGACCTAACCTGTTTGAATATCTCCCTTCCCCAGGCCCCCATTTCCATCTTATCCCCCCTCTTTCCCCTTCCACCCACGTCCCTCCCTCCGTCTCTACATTCCTCACCTCCTCTTCTCTCTTTATCCGACACCCTTTGGTCTCCTTCTCACCTCCAGCCTTTGTCACTTACTCCACCCACCTGCCCATCACCCCTCTTACCTGTATCCACCTATCACTTGCCAAGCTTTGTCCTGCCCCCACCTCTCTTTCCCAGCTCTTCCCCCTACTCCATTAGCCTGAAGAAGGGTCCCAACCAGAGACATCGTCTGTCCATTCCCTCCACAGATGCCGCATGACCTGCTGAGTTCCTCCAGCACTTAGTATTTTGTTCAGGATCCCAGCATCTGCAGTTCCTTGTGTCTCCTATTCCAGCATGTTACCTATATCATATTGGCCTTCAATGTTTGAGTTGCTTGACTTCTCAAACCTACTTTACTCTTTCCAAGAACGCTGCAGTCAAGTTATAGTCCGAGACAAACGGCCAACGTTAGTTCCTCACACGATCAGCTGATTATTCTCATTTCGAAAAAAAATCCATAAATTCGCAATATCGCTTTTGCCTTGCAACATAGAAATTCAGAATTTAAATTTAGCTTTGAAGACGCAAGGAAATGCGGGTGCTGGAATCTTGAGCAAAACACAAAAATGCTGGAAGAAATCAGCAGGTTAAGCAGAAGGTATCACAAAATGCTGGAGTAACTCAGTCTGAAGAACGGTCTCGACCGGAAACGTCACCCATTCCTTCTCTCCAGAGATGCTGCCTGACCCGCTGAGTTACTCCAGTATTTTGTGATACCTTCGATTTGTACCAGCATCTGCAGTTATTTTACTGCACAGAAGGTCGAGCAGCATCTGTGGAGGGACTGGACAGATGATGTTTCTGGTGAAGACTGTTCTTCAGAAGGTGAGAACGAGGCATGCAAACAGTAATATTAATCAGGACGACAGTGAAATTAGTCGGAGGCCTAGGGTGGGGGAGGGACAGAGAGAGAGGGGAAGCAAGGGTTACTTGAAGTTAGAGAAATCAATATTCATACAGCTGGGTTATAAACTGCCCAGTGAAATATGAGGTGCTGTTCCTCCAACTTGCATTGTCCTGTGTTCTGTGGGTGCTATGGTGACCGAAGCGCGTTTGTTTTAGGCCAAAGAGATGGTT
Organism: Rhinoraja longicauda; assembly: GCF_053455715.1. Taxonomy (NCBI): domain Eukaryota; kingdom Metazoa; phylum Chordata; class Chondrichthyes; order Rajiformes; family Arhynchobatidae; genus Rhinoraja; species Rhinoraja longicauda. The sequence continues at coordinate 73,352,624 of NC_135959.1, read as the reverse complement.
GACTTGTCGAAGTCAATAGCGAACAAAATCAAGGATAAGCAGGGAGCTATTTCTGAGGATGAGGTAAGACACAAATCAACAGACGTTCACGTTGAGAGTTACATAGACGCTGAGCACAGCCACGAGCATCGTTCCTGTTACCAAAGCTGGAACGTGACTCAGTTGATCCATAATGCTGTCCCTGTCCCAGCAGAATGTCTGCCTGCCCTTGCTCCACCCTCCCCATCTCACTCCAACCAGCTCATCTCCGACCAGGCTTCATAGACAATAGACACAGGAGTAGGCCAGCACCGCCATTCAATGTGATCATGGCTGATGTGATCATTCCTCTCCCTGCGACACACTGCTGCCTCTAGGCCCACGTTGCAGAGTCACACTGCATACAAGCAGGCCGTTTGGCTCAACTCGTCCAAGATGCCCCATCTACACTAGTCCCACCTGCCCGCATTTGGCCCATTTCTCTCTGAACATCTCCTATCCATGCGCCTGTCCAGGCGGCTTTTATATGTTGTTATAGTACCCGCCTCCACTACCTCCTCTGGCAGCTCGGTGATGAAACATGCTCCTCGCAACAGATCAGCTGAACCCAACAGAAAGGTTTTTTCCCCTCCAAACTCCGCTATTTGTTAAAAACCAGGAACTGCGTTAAATCCCGGCACTTACATTGCACAAAACACCAAGGTATAAAAATTTGTGAAACTAAAAGGTGTGTTTTCTGTGGCCCAGACGATCCGTTTCAAATCCTACCTCCTGAGCATGGGCATAGCAGATCCAGTCACCAGGGAAACGCATGGATCGGGAACGCACTACCACATGCAACTGGCCAAGCAACTGGTGGAGATGCTGCACGCACCCTTGGAGGTGAGCAAATCTGCGTGGCTCCCCCCCACCCCACTTGCCAGGGCTGGAACTCAACTGAATAGTCTAGTTTAGAGATACAACACGGAAGCAGGCCCTTGGGCCCACCAAATTTCTGAATCCCAAATGAAACCAGTGTGTATTTGGACTGAAAATCGATTTGTTCCAAACCCGTTGTCTTTGTAAAACAAACACTCATGGTTGGAGTAACTCAGCGGGTCCGGCAGCATCTTTGGAGAACGTGGTGATGTTTCAAGTCGGATCCCTTTATCAGACTGATTGCGGGGGTGGGTCAAGCGGAAGAAAGCTGGAAGAGAGGAGGGGTGGGACGAAGCCTGGCAGGTAATAGATAGATATAGGTGAGAGTAGTTTATTGGGCAGAGGCCGGAGATGAAGACAGAAGGTGCGAAACAAAAGGATTGAATAGTTGCGAATTGTGAAGCTAGAGGAAGGAAGGAAAGTGGAAGATGGGGGGGGGGGGGGGGGGAGCAAGAAATAGATGCGGCCAGATGGGGTACAGGGGAGAAGTGGAAGGGGGAAGAAGAGGGGGGAGATAGGGGAAGAGGGGAGAGGAGGGTGGTTATATTCATGCCATTGGGCTGTACGCTATCCAAGCGGATATGAGGTGCTGGCCCTCCAGTTTCCATGTGGCCTCTCTCTGACAGTAGAGGAGGCCCAGGACAGAAAGGTCAGCATGGGAATGGGAGTTAAAATAGTTAGCAACTGGGAGATGGTGTCATTTTTGTACGTGGTGAAGAAATGTTCACACAGTTCTTCAATTATTTTGATGCCACTTTTGAACTTGACAGGAACAAGGTGGAATGATGGCTCTGACCGAGGTCTATTGTTTAACAAACCGCGCACGAGGAATGGAGGTAATGCCACACTGTGCAAATTGTTTCCCACTCTTCATAGAATAACATCACATGTAAACTGGACCCATTAAAGCTGGCGTTCAGAGACTTTACACCCAAGCCTAACGGCAGACTGTTAACAGACTTTTCTCATTGTACTTTATTGTTTTTGACCAGCCAACGTTGCAGCTCAGTCATTCATTAAAACTAGCACCCAAAGTGTGCCAAATTCAGTTGTTCAAGTATCACTATTCATTTTGTTTAAAAATTGTAAAGCAATATATTTCTATCTGTTTTACAACTCTAGGAAGGATGTCGTTAAAGGATGTCTCTGTGTTTTTTTTCACACAGAGAGTGGTGAATCTGTGGAATTCTCTGCCACAGAGGGTAGTTGAGGCCAGTTCATTGGCTATATTTAAGAGGGAGTTAGATGTGGCCCTTGTGGCTAAAGGGGTCAGGGGGTATGGAGAGAAGGCAGGTACAGGATACTGAGTTGGATGATCAGCCATGATCATATTGAATGGCTCGAAGGGTCGAATGGCCTACTCCTGCACCTATTTTCTATGTTTCTAGGTTTCTATGTTAAGTTGGAAAGGGTGCAGAATAGATTCACTAGAATGTTACCTGGGCTTGTGGGCTTAAGTTACATGGAGAGGTTGGATAGGCTGGGACTTTTATCTTTGGAGCGTGGGAGGCTGAGGGGGTGACCTTATTGAGGTGTACAAGATCATGAGGGGCACGGATAAAGTGAATGCTCACAGTCTTTTTCCCAGAGTAGAGGATTCTGAAACTAGAGGGCATTGGCTTATGGTGAGAGGGGAGAGATTTAAGAGGGACCTCAGGGGCAACTTTTTCACTCAGACGGTAGTCCGTATCTGGAACGAGTTGCCAGAGGAAGCTATTGAAGTGGATATAATTACGACGTTTAAAAGACATTTAGTCAGATATATATATGGACAGGAAGGGTTTAGAGGGATATGGGCCAAATGCAGGCAAATGGGACTCACCCAGAATGCCAACTTGGTCCGCATGGACAAGATGGGCCAAAGGGTCTATTTCTGTGCAGTATAGCACCATGACTTGTTCCTATTAATAACAATTCCTTGGGTAACGATTGTATCTTGTTTCCATCAGCTTCTCTCACCAGAAGATTTAGTGAATGCTTGTAAAATGTTCGAGGCTCTGAAGCTACCAATGAGGCAAGTGGACACGTGTGCATGTGGTCAGTAGATGGCAATGTCAATTGATGCTTGTATTCCCCATTCACTAACGAGCTGGTCGCCCATTCAACACACTCAATCAATTTGATTTCTTGCATTTATTAATGTATCGCAGCAAGACTCAAGAGTATTTAATTGTCATATATGTACCGGCAACCTAACAAAGACATTGTTACTTGCTGCAGCTTAAACACAACAACACACAGATAAATGTACATAATCAAGGATACAATAAATTAATCATTCTAGATCATCTAAAAGTGTAAAGTGTTGTGGCCAATCCCCACTGATTGTGGTCTGTTGAAGAGGAAGGCGAGAATATACATTAATGACTTGGATGAAGGGATTAAAAGTGCCATTAGCAAATTTGCAGATGATACAAAGCTGGGTGGTAGTGTGAACTGTGAGGAAGATGCTATGAGGTTGTAGGGTGAATTGGACAGGTTGTGTGAGTGGGCGGATGCATGGCAGATGCAGTTTAATGTGGATAAGTGTGTGGTTATCCACTTTGGTGGTAATAGGAAGGCAGAGTATTATCTGAATGGTGTCAAGTTAGGAAAACGAGATCTGGGTGTCCTATTGCATCAGTCACTGAAAGGAAGCATGCAGGTACAGCAGGCAGTGAAGAAAGCCAATGGAATGTTGGCCATAACAAGAGGAGTTGAGTATAGGAGCAAAGAGGTCCTTCTGCAGTTGTACAGGGCCCTAGTGAGACCGCACCTGGAATATTGTGTGCAGTTTTGGTCTCCAAATTTGAGGAAGGATATTCTTGCTATTGAGGGCGTGCAGCGTAGGTTTACTAGGTTAATTCCCGGAATGGCGGGACTATCATATGTTGAAAGACTGGAGCGACTAGGCTTGTATACACTGGAATTTAGAAGGATGAGAGGAGATCTTATCGAAACGTATAAGATTATTAAGGGGTTGGACACGTTGTGAGAGTTGTGAATCTGTGGAATTCTGTGCCTCAGAAGGCAGTGGAGGCCAATTCTCTGAATGCATTCAAGAGAGAGCTAGATAGAGCTCTTAAGGATAGCGGAGTCAGGGGGTATGGGGAGAAGGCAGGAACGGGGTACTGATTGAGAATGATCAGCCATGATCACATTGGATGGTGGTGCTGGCTCGAAGAGCCGAATGGCCTCCTCCTGCACCTATTGTCTATTGTATCCAGTTGCAGAGGGATGCGCAGAGACTCAGCTTCCCGAGTTTGACGGGAATGTTGGAGACATGAAAGCATTGGAATCGTACGTTCAGCTGACACATCGGAGTATTTCTTTACTGGAAAAAATTGAACATGGGAAACAACATTAGCAAGATTGTGTCATAGAGTTTATTGTACTATGAAACATTTGAATAGTTCCTTAAAGGCAAGCGATAATGATGGTATCAGACATTTCTCTTCAATCTGGGAAAGGGAGAGAGTGGGAAGGCAGTTGTGCAGATAATCTGGTGATGACCTTGTCCGTCACAGTGAAGGGCGATGGAAGACACATGTAGTTGTAGGCATTGGAACATGGAGAAAAACACAGAGTGCTGGAGGAACTCGGCAGGTCAGGCTGTCTCTGTGGAGGGAATGGACACACAACGTTTCTGGTCGGGACCCTTCAGACTTTAGGCTGCACAGTGGCGCAACTGTAGAGCTGCTGCCTTACAGCGCCAGAGACCCAGGTTGCATCCTGACCACGAGTGCAGTCTGAGCGGAGTTTGCAAGTTCTTCCTGTGATGGTGTGGGTTTCCTCCAGGTCCCCGGTTTCCTCCCACATTCCAAAGACGCGCTGGTTCGTAGGTTAAATTGGCCTCTGTATTTAGGGAGTGAATGAGAAAGTGGAATAACATTGAACTTACGTGAATGGTCGGTGTGGACTCGATGGGCCGAAGGGCCTGTTTCCATGCTGAATCTAAATTAAACTAAGCTTTATTGCGGGAAACAGAAATCTGTAGACATCACGTGCGGAAGGTGGGAAGGTGGCACTGAGAGGAGAAGTGGAGGGGCAGGTGGAAGAAGGAGATGTAGTCAGGGAAGGGATGGGAAGGGTTGGAGAGAGTTAATGTCAGGGTTGGAGAGAGGAGAGCAAGTTAGAAAACAGGTCTTGTTTCAATTCACAGAAGATTTATTTGTTGTGCAGATTGCGTGTTTTTGACAGTGGAGTGATGGTGGTTCAACTCCAGTCGCATAATGAAGATGAAATGATTGCATCGGCTCTGGAGACGGTAAGGGATCTCTCGTCTACGATCAGCGCGTTAGTGAATACCCAGAGGTTCACTGTAGCCACAGTTGAATGTTCAGCACAGACCATAAATCATCATCATCTAAATGACAACGTGATCAGATGAAAGATACTGAATATATAAACACCGTAATGTGTAGTCATAGAGTCTTACACCGTGGAAACAGGCCCTTCGGCCCGACTTGCCCGTGTCGACCAAATGCCTCATCTGCACGAGTGTCACCTCCATGCCAGTAGGGGAATCGAAAACCAGAGGACACAGGTTGAAGGTGAGAGAGAAAATATTCCATAGGAACCTGAGGGGCAACTTTTTCACACGGGCGGCGGTGGGTATATGGAACGAGCTGCCAGAGGAGGTAGTTGAGGCAGGTACTATAACAACATTTAAAAGACAGTTGGACAGATACATGGACAGAATAGGTTTGGAGGAATGTGTGTAGGAAGGAACTGCAGATGCTGGTTTAAACCAAAGATAGACACAAAAAGCTGGAGTAACTCAGCGGAACAGGCAGCATCTCTGGAGAGAAGGAATGGGTGACGTTTCGGGTCAAGACCCTTCCTCAGACGAAGTGTCTCGACCCGAAACGTCGCCTATTCCTTCTCTACAGAGATGATGCCTGTCCCGCTGAGTTACTCCAGCTTTTTGTGTCTATCTTGGAGGGATATGGGCCAAGTGTAGGCAGGTGGGACGAATGTAGATGGGGCATGTTGGTTGGCATGGACGAGTTGGGCAGAAGGGCCTGTTTCTGTGCTGTGTGACTTTGACTAAATTATCAGAGGTATTTATATGTACATTAATGTAGTATAAGAAAATAACTGCAGATGCTGGTACAAATCGAAGGTATTCACAAAATGCTGGAGTAACTCAGCAGGTCAGGCAGCATCTCGGGAGAGAAGGAATGGGTGACGTTTCGGGTCGCCCGAAACGTCACCCATTCCTTCTCTCCCGAGATGCCGCCTGACCTGCTGAGTTACTCCAGCATTTTGTGAATAAATACCTTCTATATGTACATTAATGTTCCTTTTTCTCTGCTGGCTAACTACTGGTCAACAAGTGATATGATTTCTCTTCCCCCTGGGTGCAGGTGTCAGAGCGAGGCTTCCTCAGTTCTGAAGAGTACGCCAAGCTGGTGGGCATCTCGGTTCTGCTGGCCAAGGAGAGGTGAGTAATGGTCACTGGGCTTGCCATTGGTGAATGGTGCTGAACACGCTTCCACATCTGCCTGTTTGAACCCTAGGCTGCTGCTCGCTGAGAAGTTCGGCCACCTCTGCCGTGACGATTCTGTGGAAAGCCTGCGCTTTTACCCAAACCTGTTCCTGACACAAGACTGAGAACTCACCAGTGACGGTCTGCACCGTATTCTGCTTGCGGCCCAGGGATTGTGCCGAGTACGAGAGACTGGGACCACCGCAAAGTGAAATTCAGACACTTACCAAGGTCACGTGGTGGAACGGTGGAAGCTGAACGTCAACAGGATGCTGTCTGGATGGACACAGCATAAGCAAGTGCTTACGAGTATTATCAGCAACTCATTACTGTGTTCCAAATGATGTACATCTGTTGGAACAAACAATAAATTCAAGGTGAATCTTATGGCAGAAGTCTTCCACAAGTTTGAATTGTCAACATCCTGCATATGGAATGTTTTTCTATTATATATTTATAATCATATCCCTTTTATTTGCAATTGCAGCAATAGTTTAGTTTAAAGATGCAGCATGGCACTAGGTCCTTGAGTCCACTGAGTCCACGCCGACCATCGATCACCCATCCACGCTAGTTCTATGTTATCCCACTTTCTCATACATTCCCTACACACCAGGGAAGATTTACAGAGGACCAATTAACGTACAAACCAGCAAGTCTTTGGGATGTGGGAGGAAATCGGAGCAATCGGAGGAAACCCACACAGTCACAGAGAGAACATGCAAACTCCACACAGACAGTACCCGAGGTCAGGATCGAACCGGGGTTTCTGGAGCTGTGAGGCAGCTCTATCCACTGTACCGCTGTGTTGCCCTGTAACCAATGTCCCATCTTTGGTATGTGGTAAACTCATCTCTCCTGGATTGGAAGGTGTTCGTTACAGGGAGAGGAGGTTGGGCAGAATTAGATTGTTTTCGCTGGAACACCGGAAGTTAAGGGGAGTCCTGACAGAAGTATATCAAATTATGAGGGGCATAAATAGGGTAGACAGTGAGAATCTTTTTCCCAGCATGGAAATATCAAAGAATACAGGGCACAGCTTTAAGGTGAGAGGGGCAAAGTTTAAAAATTAGAGATGAGTTTACCACATACCAAAGAGGGTGGTGGGTGCCTGGAATGTGCTGATATGATAGTGGTATTTAAGAGGACTTTAGATAGGCACATGGATACAGAGGGATGTGCATTGTGTGTAGGAGATAAGAGATTTAGTTTATTAGACAGTCGACGCATCATGTTCAGCACAGACATTATGGGCTGAAGGGCCTGTTCTTGTGTTGTACTGTTCTATGTTCATCTCTATATGTTTTCACTATCTACAAAACCCAGTAAAGCTGTTTCATTTTTCTCTCAGGTTCTTGTGTTGCCCCTCTATAGAGAGATAGAGGGTATGCATTTATGGCTGAGGGGCTGGTGCAGAGAGCAGGGATTTAGATTTCTGGACCACTGGGATCTCTTCTGGGCTAGGGGTGACTTGTACAAAAGGGACGGGTTACATCTTAACAGCAGGGGGACAAACATTCTGGCAGGCAGGTTTGCTAGTGCGACACCTGTGGCTTTAAACTAAGTAGTGGGGGGGAGGGGTTAACAAATTGTGAATTTGAAGATGAGGTTAAAGGGAATACAGGAGATATTGCAGAAGACTCTCGGAAGAATGGGAACAGAAGTTCTAGAGGGGAAAAGAGATTAAGGGCAGGGCCATTTGTGATCGGTGTGAGAGGGGAGGTAAATACAGAAGTTAAAGTGTTGTACTTAAATGCGTGTAGTATAAAAAATAAAGTGGATGAGCTTGAGGCTCAGTTAGTCATGGGCAAGTATGATGTTGTAGGGATCACTGAGACATGGCTACAAGAGGACCAGGGCTGGGAACTGAATATTCATGGGTACACAACGTATAGAAAAGACAGACAGGTGGGCAGAGGGGGTGGGGTTGCTCTGCTGGTAAGGAATGATATTCATTCCCTTGCAAGGGGTGACATAGAATCAGGAGATGTTGAATCAGTATGGATAGAAATGAGGAATTGTAAGGGTAAAAAGACCCTAATGGGAGTTATCTATAGGCCCCCAAACAGTAGCAAGTTGAATCAGGAGATAAAATTGGCGTGTCACAAATGTAATGCTACGGTGGTTATGGGAGATTTCAACATGCAGGTAGACTGGGAAAATCAGGTTGGAAATGGACCCCAGGAAAGAGAGTTTGTAGAGTGCCTTCGAGATGGATTCTTAGAACAGCTTGTACTGGAGCCTACCAGGGAGAAGGCAATTCTGGATTTAGTGTTGTGTAATGATCCTGATCTGATAAGGGGACTAGAGGTAAAAGAGCCATTAGGAGGCAGTGATCACAACATAAGTTTTATTCTGCAAATGGAAAGGCAGAAGGGAAAATCGGAAGTGTCAGTATTACAGTATAGGAAAGGGGATTACAGAGGCATGAGACAGGAGCTGGCCAAAATTGACTGGAAGGAGGCCCTAGCAGGGAAGACGGTAGAACAGCAATGGCAGGTATTCCTGGGAATAATGCAGAGGTTGCAGGATCAATTTATCCCAAAGAGGCGGAAAGACTCTAAGGGGAGTAAGAGACACCTGTGGCTGACAAGGGAAGTCAAGGACAGCATAAAAATTAAGGAGAGGAAGTATAACATAGCAAAGAAGAGTGGGAAGACAGAGGATTGGGACTCTTTTAAAGAGCAACAAAAGTTAACTAAAAAGGCAATACGGGGAGAAAAGATGAGGTACGAGGGTAAACTAGCCAATAATATAAAGGAGGATAGCAAAAGTTTTTTTAGGTACGTGAAGAGGAAAAAAATAGTCAAGGCAAATGTGGGTCCCTTGAAGACAGAAGCAGGGGAATTTATTATGGGGAACAAAGAAATGGCAGACGAGTTAAACCGTTACTTTGGATCTGTCTTCACTGAGGAAGATACACACAATCTCCCAAATGTTCTAGGGGCCGGAGAACCTAGGGTGATGGAGGAACTGAAGGAAATCCACATTAGGCAGGAAATGGTTTTGGGTAGACTGATGGGACTGAAGGCTAACAAATCCCCAGGGCCTGATGGTCTGCATCCCAGGATACTTAAGGAGGTGGCTCTAGAAATAGTGGAAGCATTGGAGATCATTTTTCAATGTTCTATAGATTCAGGATCAGTTCCTGTGGATTGGAGGATAGCAAATGTTATCCCACTTTTTAAGAAAGGAGGGAGAGAGAAAACGGGTAATTATAGACCAGTTAGTCTGACATCAGTGGTGGGGAAGATGCTGGAGTCAATTATAAAAGACGAAATTGCTGAGCATTTGGATAACTAACAGGATCATTCCGAGTCAGCATGGATTTACGAAGGGGAAATCATGCTTGACAAATCTACTGGAATTTTTTGAGGATGTAACTAGGAAAATTGACAGGGGAGAGTCAGTGGATGTGGTGTACCTCGACTTTCAGAAAGCCTTCGACAAGGTCCCACATAGGAGATTAGTGGGCAAAATTAGAGCACATGGTATTGGGGGTAGGGTACTGACATGGATAGAAAATTGGTTGACAGACAGAAAGCAAAGAGTGGGGATAAATGGGTCCCTTTCGGAATGGCAGGCAGTGACCAGTGGGGTACCGCAAGGTTCGGTGCTGGGACCCCAGCTATTTACGATATACATTAATGACTTAGATGAAGTGATTAAAAGTACCATTAGCAAATTTGCAAATGATACTAAGCTGGGGGGGGTAGTGTGAATTGTGAGGAAGATGCAATAAGGCTGCAGGGTGACTTGGACAGGTTGTGTGAGTGGGCGGATACATGGCAGATGCAGTTTAATGTAGATAAGTGTGAGGTTATTCACTTTGGAAGTAAGAATAGAAAGGCAGATTATTATCTGAATGGTGTCAAGTTAGGAAGAGGGGATGTTCAACGAGATCTGGGTGTCCTAGTGCATCAGTCACTGAAAGGAAGCATGCAGGTACAGCAGGCAGTGAAGAAAGCCAATGGAATGTTGGCCTTCATAACAAGAGGAGTTGAGTATAGGAGCAAAGAGGTCCTTCTACAGTTGTACCGGGCCCTGGTGAGACCGCACCTGGAGTACTGTGTGCAGTTTTGGTCTCCAAATTTGAGGAAGGATATTCTTGCTATTGAGGGCGTGCAGCGTAGGTTCACTAGGTTAATTCCTGGAATGGTGGGACTGTCGTATGTTGAAAGGGTGGAGCAATTAGGCTTGTATACACTGGAATTTAGAAGGATGAGGGGGGATCTTATTGAAACATATAAGATAATTAGGGGATTGGACACATTAGAGGCAGGAAACATGTTCCCAATGTTGGGGGAGTCCAGAACAAGGGGCCACAGTTTAAGAATAAGGGGTAGGCCATTTAGAACGGAGATGAGGAAGAACTTTTTCAGTCAGAGAGTGGTGAAGGTGTGGAATTCTCTACCTCAGAAGGCAGTGGAGGCCAATTCGTTGGATGCTTTCAAGAGAGAGCTGGATAGAGCTCTTAAGGATAGCGGAGTGAGGGGGTATGGGGAGAAGGCAGGAACGGGGTACTGATTGAGAGTGATCAGCCATGATCGCATTGAATGGCGGTGCTGGCTCAAAGGGCTGAATGGCCTACTCCTGCACCTATTGTCTATTGTCTATTTTGTCTTTGCTGCTTTTATTTTTCTTTGCCTGTGGTGCGGAAAGTCAACACTTGGTTAAAAAGGAATGCATAGTGGCACCTGAATCAACTGGCTTCTGGTAGTAAGTGAGGGAGAGATTGAAACTAACGGAAGGGCTGGACCTTGACAAAAGGAAATGGAAGCGAAGCCCAGATTGCCGGGGATGGGGATGGGGAGGGGGATGGGGAGGGGGAAGGGCGGGGAGGAGCAGGGCAAGCAGATGGAGGAGCAGGATAAACCAGGACAGCCCAAGACTACAAAATATCACATCTTCCCAAAGCCCTGCATAATCCCGTCAGTAATGCAAAGAAAACTGGTTTGCTTCAGTTTCGTTTAGTTTACTGTCACATGTACCGAGGTACAGTGAAAAGCTTTTTGTTGCGTGCTATCCAGTCAGTGGAAAGACTATACATGATTACAATCAAGCCGTTCACTGTGAACAGTTACAGGATAAAGGGAATAACTTTTAATGCAAGATATAGTCCAGTAAAGTCTGATTAAAGATAGTTTGAAGTTCTCCAAAGAAATAAATGGAAGTTGTCGGAAGGAACTGCAAATGCTGGTTTAAACCAAAGATAGGCATCTCTGGAGAAAAGGAATAGGTGATGTTTTCGGGTCATAGAAACATAGAAACGAGACCCTTCTTCAGGCCCCTCTTCAGTCCGACCAGAAACGTCACCTATTCCTTTTCTCCGGAGATGTTGCCTGGCCTGCTGAGTTACTCCAGCTTTTTGTGTCTTAAGTAGATGAAAGGTCAGGTTTGTTGCATTTGCATTGCGTGACTAAGACTTCAAATCAGCCAAAAACTATGGACTTCAGAGGATACAATAAGATATATTAAACCAGTAGATACTGCTGGTTTACGAATAAAGACCCAAAGTGCTGAAGTAACTCAGCGGGTCAGGTTTAAAGGGGACCTGCATGGTGAATTGGGTCATTGAGTAGTTGGGTTTGCCTAATCATGTGTTTGTCTTTCTGCTGACTGCTTAGCACACAACAAAAGCTTTCCCCTGTATCTCAGTACACGTGACAATAAACTGAACTAAACTAACCTGTACAACTCCATGGTCCACCTCGGCTTTCTGTTGAGTTCCCTGCACCACGAAAGCCAGTCTCCAGTCAACTTGATCCACTCAAAGTTCACATTTTAAACAGTTTACATAGATTGCTTGTGAGGGATGTATCAGAGAACAAGAAAAATGAAGAAAAGATTTCAGAGCAATCAATTTCTGATGAGCACGACCATGAATAATCACCAATGATTGGAGTTTAAATTCTAAGGGGGATAAATAGGCTGAAAGCATAAAGTCTATTACCCAGAGTAGGGGAATCAAGACCAGAGGACATACAATGCCCTCCATAATGTTTGGGACAAAGACCCATCATTTATTTATTTGCTTCTGTACTCCACAATTTGAGATTTGTAATAGAAAAAAAATCACATGTGATTAAAGTGCACATTGTCAGATTTTAGTAAAAGGTATTTTTATACATTTTGGTTTCACCATATAGAAATTACAACTGTGTTTATACATAGTCCCCCCCATTTCAGGGCGCCATAATGTTTGGGACACATGGCTTCACAGGCGTTTGTAATTGCTCAGGTGTGTTTAATTGCCTCCTTAATGCAGGTATAAGAGAGCTCTCAGCACCCATCAACTTTGGAAACTTTTATTGCTGTTTATCAACATGAGGACCAAAGTTGTGCCAATGAACGTCAAAGAGGCCATTATGAGACTGAGAACCAAGAATAAAACTGTTGGAGACATCAGCCAAACCTTAGGCTTACCAAAATCAACTGTGTGGAACATCATTAAGAAGAAAGAGAGCACTGGTGAGCTTACTAATCGCAAAGGGACTGGCAGGCCAAGGAAGATTTCCACAGCTGATGACAGAAGAATTCTCTCTATAATAAAGAAAAATCCCCAAACGCCTGTCCGACAGATCAGAAACACTCTTCAGGAGTCAGGTGTGGATTTATCAATGACCACTGTCTGCAGAAGACTTCATGAACAGAAATACAGAGGCTACACTGCAAGATGCAAACCACTGGTTAGCCGCAAAAATAGGATGGCCGGGTTACAGTTTGCTAAGAAGTACTTAAAAGAGCAACCACAGTTCTGGCAAAATTGTCTTGTGAACAGATGAGACGAAGATTAACTTATATCAGAGTGATGGCAAGAGCAAAGTATGGAGGTGAGAAGGAACTGCCCAAGATCCAAAGCATACCACCTCATCTGTGAAACACGGTGGTGGGGATGTTATGGCCTGGGCATGTATGGCTGCTGAAGGTACTGGCTCACTTATCTTCATTGATGTTACAACTGCTGATGGTAGTAGCATAATGAATTCTGAAGTGTATAGACATATCCTATATCATATATCATATCATATATATACAGCTGGAAACAGGCCTTTTCGGCCCACCAAGTCCGTGCCGCCCAGCGATCCCCGTACATTAACACTATCCTACACCCACTAGGGACAATTTTTTTTTTTTTTACATTTACCCAGCCAATTAACCTACATACCTGTACGTCTTTGGAGTGTGGGAGGAAACCGAAGATCTCGGAGAAAACCCACGCAGGTCACGGGGAGAGCGTACAAACTCCTTACAGTGCAGCACCCGTAGTCAGGATCGAACCTGAGTCTCCGGCGCTGCATTCGCTGTAAAGCAGCAACTCTACCGCTGCGCTACCGTGCAGTTACCGTGAAGTTCAAACAAATGCCTCATTGGCCGGCAGTTCATTCTTCAGCAAGACAATGAACCCAAAGGAGCTCACGTTGTCGACCTCCCCGTGGTGAGCCCTGTCAACTGACCTCAGTCAGGCAAACGACAACAAACAGAGACAGCAGAAGCAGAAGCAGCTTCATAACTTCTGCCTCAAATGCAAGAAGAAGATGATCCCAAACATACTGCTAAAGCAACAAAGGAGTTTTTCAAAGCCAAAAATTGGTCAATTCTTGAGTGGCCAAGTCAATCCCCGATCTGAACCCAATTGAGCATGCCTTTTATATGCTGAAGAGAAAACTGAAGGGGTCTAGCCACCAAAACAAGCAGAAGCTAAAGATGGCTGCAATACAGGCCTGGCAGAGCATCACCAGAGAAGACACCCAGCAACTGGTGATGTCCATGAATCACAAACTTCAAGCAGTCATTGCATGCAAAAGATATGCAACAAAATACTAAACATGACTACTTTCATTTACATGACATTGCTGTGTCCCAAACATTTTGGTGCCCTGAAATGGGGGGGTCTATGTATAAACACTTGTAATTTCTACATGGTGAAACCAAAATGAATAAAAATGGCCTTTAATAAAATCTGACAATGTGCACTTTAACCATGTGTTTTTTTCTATTACAAATCTCAAATTGTGGAGCACATAGGCAAATAAATAAATGATGGGTCTTTGTCCCAAACATTATGGAGAGCACTGTAGGTTTAAGGTGAGAGAGGAAAGGAATAGGAATCTGAGGGGCAACTTTTTCCCATATGGAATGGGTTGCCAGAGGAGGTAGTTGAGGCAGGTACTATAACAACATTTAAAAGATACTGGACAGGTACATGGATAGGTTAGATTTAGAGGGATATGGGCAAACACAGGCAGGTGGGACTAGCGTAGATGGGGCATCTTGGTCAGCATAGGCAAGTTGGGCTGAAGGACTCTGACCACATATTAATTGGGCCTAAAATGAGTCCATGTGCCAGACTCACGAGTAAAATAATTCAGAGTAGTGTTAATCTGATATGGCCAGGTGATTGTGTTGTGGGAACATCACGTAGCATAGAGCAGTACAGTACAGGCCCTTCAGCCCCCAATTTCTGTTCTGAACATGATGCCAAGCTAAACTGATCTCCCCTGCCTGCATGTGACCCATATCCCTCTGTTTCCTGCACTATCCAAAAGCCCCTTCAGTGGCACTATGCAGGCACAGGGGTGGTGGGAAATCCTGGACTGCTTGTCACAATTACCGCCCTTGCTTCCTATTCAACACTCTTGTCCAGCTTCCTCTCTCAGACCCGCGCGAAGTTTCACGAAACATCCTGGCAATGTCTCTCAGACGTTGTTGATTCCAACACACACTCCTTCCTGGCATTTAACCTGAACGTTCAGCTGTGAATGGAGCCTCTTCCTGTGGGACCTACCTTCCTGAACAAACCCTCCCTCCTTCACCATTCCCGCCTCCCATAACATCATGAGGGGAATAGACAGGTTGAATGGATGGACAGTCTTTTGCCCAGACTTGGGGAATCAAGGGATAGGATTAATAGGGGGGGGGGGGGGAACTGCAGATGCTAGTTCAAATCGAAGGTAGATACGAAATGCTGGAGTAACTCAGCGGGTCAGGCAGCATCTCAGGAGAGAAGGAATAGCTGGCGTTTCGGGTCGAGACCCTTCTTCAGACTGATATAGGACACAGGACATAGGCTTAATGTGGATGGGGAAAGATTTAATGGGAACCTGAAGTACAAGCTTTTGCTAGAAGTACTCATTGGGTCAGGCAGCAGAGTGCAGGACAGAAACAGGCCCTTCGGCCCATATAGATTGTACCTAACTTGATGTCAAGGCCAACTCTAGTCTGCCTGTACATGATCCAAATCCCTCCATATCCATGTGCTCATCCAAAAGCCCCTTAAACACCACTGTCGTATCTGACCCAACAAAGCCCCCGGCAACGCTTTACAGACACCCACTGTGTGAAAAGACTTGCCTCGCACATATCCTTTAAACTTTGCCCCCCTCGCCTTAAAGCAATGACAGTCCCACCCTGGGGGAAAGGATCTGACTGTCTACCCTATCTGCCCCAGACAGGCGGCATCTGTGCAGGGAATGGGAAGACCCCAGACGTTTGGGGTCGTGTTGAGACCATGATCTTGAGACCGTGACCATGACCATGACCACGAGCGGTGGGAGAGGGAGAGGGGGGGGGGGGGGGGGGAACCGGAGATGGTGGGGGGTGGACAGGGCGGGTGGACAGGGCGGGTGGACAGGGGGGGGGGGGGTGGGTGGACAGGGGGGGGTGGACAGGGGGGGGGGTGGACAGGGGGGGGGGGGTGGACAGGGAGGGTGGACGGGGGGGGGGGGGGGGGGGTGGACAAGGGGGGGTGGACAGGGGGGGTGGACAGGGGGGGGGGGTGGGTGGACAGGGGGGGGTGGACAGGGGGGGGTGGACAGGGGGGGGGGTGGACAGGGGGGGGGTGGACAGGGAGGGTGGACGGGGGGGGGGTGGACAGGGCGGGGGGGTGGACAGGGCGGGGGGGTGGACAGGGCGGGGGTGGACAGGGGGGTGGTGGTGGACAGGGGGGGGGGTGGTGGACAGGGGGGGGGGGGGTGGACAGGGGGGGGGGGGTGGACAGGGCGAGCCCCAGAGCCCCGGGAGACCAGACAGTCAGACGGACTGTGGGACAGGGAGTCGGACTGAGTCAGGGAACCAGCCCCACAGCCGGTTACATAGAGAGGGAGGGAGGGAGGGAGGGAGCAGGCCGTCACGGAGACTGGGGCTCAGACCACCGGACCCGGGCAGACAGACAGACAGAGAGACACAGTCAGAGCCGGCGCCAGACGGGGGGGCGCGGCCGGGACCGCAGCTGCAGCGGGAGGGGGGCAACTCCGCTGTGGAGAGTGGTCCGGCCCCCCCCCCCCGCCCTGGGACAGGCTGGACAGTCGCGGCTACCCGACCCTATCCTGGCCTGGGACTGCCCGGTCACCCCTCACACCTCCCGCCGGGCTGTCCCACCCCCTGCCCCTCTCCCGCCCCCCTCCCACCCTCCACGGGCCGCCCCCTCCCCACCCCCCGGTCGCCCCTGTCTCTCTCCCCCCCCCCCCCACCCCCCTGGGCTGGGTCCGCTGCACGGCCGCCCCGGGCTCGGATATGCCGGCGGCGGGATGAGTCTGCGGGCTGTCCCGGGAGGAGGAGGTGGTGGCCGAGCGGCCGCCCCGCTGCTGTTGCTGCTGTGTGGATGCGGTGAGTGTGGCCGGGGCTGGGGGGGGGGGGGGGGTTGGAGGGGCTGGGGGGGGGATTGGGGGCTGGGGGGGGGATTGGGGCTGGGGGGGGGGGGGGCGGGAACCAGCCTCTCGGTCACTGGCAATGGATGAACAATCCCGAGGAGAAAATGACAGAGTGCTGGAGTAACGCAGCGGCTCTGTGGAGGGATTGGACCGGCGATGTGTCGGGTCCGGACCCATCCCCAGGCTGGAGCTTGTCATGGTCAGAGAGCGCCTGTGGAACTCAGTGAAACTCCCTGAACTACTGCTCTGCTCGAGGAGAATAACGCGTGTATGCTTCCTTCCACTGTGGGGACACACAAGGTGCTGGAGTAACAGTGTCCCTCGCTCAACACTGTGGTCATCTATCTCACAGTGAAACAAGGAACTGCAGATGCTTGATCAGGAATAAGAACTCAAAGTGCTGGAGTAACTCGGTGGGTCAGGCAGCATCTCTGGAGAACATGGATAGGTGATGTTTCGGGTTGAGACCCTTCTCCAACCTGATCTCCATGTTCTCCAGAGATGCTGCCTTACTCCATCCAGCACGTTGTGTCTTACTCCTGACCCGCTCGCTGCGTTACTCCAGGGCTTTGTGTCTATCTTTAATAGTAGTGTCTTTTTGTAGTTCGAAACCCTGAAATCTCTGACAAACTATTCAGAGTGCCCGTTTTGGGCATTTAAGATTTGGCATTATCTATTTTAACAGTGTTTTGGTGAATTATTGTGTCTCCCCCCCCCCCCCCCCCCTCCCAACTCTTGTGTCAGAAAGGTCCCGACCCAAAACATCACCTGTCCATATTCTCCAGAGATGCTGCCTGACCCACCGGGTTACTCCAGCACTTTGAGTTCTTATTCCTGATCAAGCATCTGCAGTTCCTTGTTTCACTGTGAGATGACCACAGTGTTGAGCGAGGGATGACCACAGGGCAAGGGGAAATATCTCCGCAGTTGGAAACAGTGAGTCACACAGCACGGAAACAGGCCCTTCGGCCCAACTCACCCATGCCATCAGATAAGCTCAAGGTGTTCCATTTTGGGAACTCAAACCAGGGCGAGACCTTCACGGTGAATGGCAGGGCCCTGGGGAGTGTGGTAGAGCAGGGGAGTGCAGGTACACAGTTCCCTGAACGTGCTGTCACGGGTAGATAGAGAGTGTTGTAGAGCAGAGGGATCTAGGAGTGCAGGTACACATTTCCCTGAACATGCTGTCACGGGTAGACAGGGAGTGTGTTAGAGCAGAGGAATCTAGGAGTGTAGGTACACAGTTCCCTGAAAGTGCTGTCACAGGTAGACAGGGAGTGCTGTAGAACAGAGGGATCTAGGAGTGCAGGCACGCAGTTCTCTGAAAGTGCTGTCATGGGTAGATAGAGAGTGTTGCAGAGCAGAGGAATCTAGGAGTGCAGGTACATAGTTTCCTGAAAGTGGTTTCATCGCTAGACAGGGAGTGTTGTAGAACAGAGGGATCTAGGAGTGCAGGTACATCGTTCCAGGAAAGTGGTGTCATGGGCAGATAGGGTGGTCAAGAATATTGGCCTTCATCGGGCAGCGTATTGAGTATAGGAGTTGGGACGTTACATTACATTTGCACAAGACTGTTGGTGAGGCCGATTTGGAGTAGTGTTCAGATTTGGTCACCCTGCCGTGGGAAAGTTGTTGTTAAGACGGAGAGAGTGCAGAGATTTACGAGGATGTTGCCAGGACTCGAGGATGGAAGTTTGTCAGCTAGAGGTGGCTGGAATCTGCAACGCACTTTCTGAGTGGCCGAAGGAGGCAGAGAATCTCACAACTTTTGAGACGTATTCGGATGGACTCTCAAATCAGCAAAGCAGGGAAGACTGAGGGCCAAGTGCTGGGAAATGGGATCAGTGTAGATTGGAAGCACAAGAGACTGCAGAAGGCAGAATCCTCAGCAAAACACACAGTGCTGGAGGAATTCAATGGGTCAGGCAGCATCTGTGGAGGCAAAGGACAGATAATGTTTTGGATCAAGACCCTCAGTATATATTGATGGTGGGCCGTAATGGCATGCTAATCGTGAAACATGACTGTTTTTATCCAATTCTCTCTTGAAGGTCATGATTGATCTTCCGTTATCACTGCAGGCAGTGTGTTTCAGATGTATAAGAATCGTTTGGCTTCATACACCCCAAACTACCCCACTTTACTTTTTCCTTGTGATGTCTAATCTTGATCCCTGCAGCAATGAAATAGATTTCCCTTACCCCTCTGTTCGGGCCCACTTCATGTTGAGAGGCACGGATATGGTAGATAGTCAGAAGCCTTTTCCCAGAGTGGAATTGTCAAAGACTAGAGGACACGGCTTTAAGGTGAGAGGGAGAACGTTTAAAGGAGATGTGCTGGGCAAGGTTTTTTTTACACTGTGTGGTGAGTGCCAGGGGTGGTGGAGGTGGATACGATAGTGGCTTTTAAGAGACTTTTGGATAGGCACATGGATATGCAGGGAATGGAGGGATATGGATTATGTGCAGGCAGATAATGGTTGGTCATGGCATCGTATTGGGCACAGACATTGTGGGCTGATTAGCCTGTTGTGTGCTGCACTGCTCTGAGTAATAATAATAATAATAATACATTTTATTTATATAGCGCTTTTCATATACTCAAAGACGCTTTACAGAGATTTTGAGCCACAACTCCCCTCTATCACTACAACTGGAACCCCATCATCCAGGAACCATTCTCATGACCTTGTCCTTGGGATCCCTCTGTGTTTTCAAGAGAGAGTTAGATTTAGCTCTTCGGGCTAATGGAATTAAGGGATCAGGGGAGAAAGCAGGAACAGGTGACTGATTTTAGATGATCAGCCATGATAGGGTTGAATGGTGGTGCTGGCTTGAAGGGCCAAATGGCCTCCTCCTGCACCTATGTTCTGTGTTTCTAACCTCTCCAACGACTTCACATCCGCCCATGAACGCAAAGAGCAGAATTGAGCACAATATTCCTGGGCGGTTGTTTTCAACGGTTCAGCTGGACTTCCTTGCATTTATTCTCCATGCATTGTTACCACAAGTGTCTCCCTCTCTGCTCCGGCAACGTAGCTCCTTTGTTTAGTACTGGCCTTATCTGACCTTCCTTATTCAGGGCGTTGTAACTTATGACTCAGTGTCTGCCTTTGTCCTGAGCTAGTGTACAATAAAGGGGACGCACACGGCCCAATCCTCAGGGCAGAGGATTCTAAAACTAGAGGGCACAGGATTTAGGCGAGAGGGGAAAGATTTAAGAAATCTCATGATCAGCTTGTTCACTCAGAGGGTAGTCCGTATCTGGAACGAGCTGCCAGAGGAAGCTATAGAAGCTGATACATTTGGACAGATAGATGGATAGGAAGGGTTCAGAGGGAAGGACTGACGTCACAACATTTCCAGAGAACACGGATAGGTGACGTTTCAGGATTATCTGATCTGTTTGGATAGCATGCAAAACAAAGGTCTTCACTCTACATCAATACATGTACCAATAATAGAAACAAGTGCAGGAGTAGACAATAGACAATAGGTGCAGACGGAGGCCATTCGGCCCTTCGAGCCAGCACCGCCATTCAATGTGATCATGGCTGATCATTCTCAATCAGTACCCCGTTCCTGCCTTCTCCCCATACCCCCTGACTCCGCTATCCTTAATAATAATAATAATAATAATATATTTATTTTATATAGCGCCTTAACACATGCACAAAGCGCTTTACAAATACAATTAACATAGAAACAAACAGACAAACTATCCTTAAGAGCTCTATCTAGCTCTCTCTTGAATGCATTCAGAGAATTGGCCTCCACTGCCTTCTGAGGCAGAGAATTCCATAGATTCACAACTCTCTGACTGAAAAAGTTTTTCCTCATTAGGAGGCAGTGATCACAACATGATAAGTTTTACTCTGCAAATGGAAAGGCAGAAGGGAAAATCGGAAGTGTCGGTATTACAGTATAGCAAAGGGGATTACAGAGGCATGAGGCGGGAGCTGGCCAAAATTGATTGGAAGGAGGCCCTAGCGGGGAAGACGGTAGAACAGCAATGGCAGGTATTCCTGGGAATAATGCAGAGGTTGCAGGATCAATTTATTCCAAAGAGGTGGAAAGACTCTAAGGGGAGTAAGAGACACCTGTGGCTGACAAGGGAAGTCAGGGACAGCATAAAAATTAAGGAGAGGAAGTATAACATAGCAAAGAAGAGTGGGAAGACAGAGGATTGGGACTCTTTTAAAGAGCAACAAAAGTTAACTAAAAAGGCAATATGGGGAGAAAAGATGAGGTACGAGGGTAAACTAGCCAATAATATAAAGGAGGATAGCAAAAGTTTTTTTAGGTACGTGAAGAGGAAAAAAATAGTCAAGGCAAATGTGGGTCCCTTGAAGACAGAAGCAGGGGAATTTATTATGGGGAACAAAGAAATGGCAGACGAGTTAAACCGTTACTTTGGATCTGTCTTCACTGAGGAAGATACACACAATCTCCCAAATGTTCTAGGGGCCGGAGAACCTAGGGTGATGGAGGAACTGAAGGAAATCCACATTAGGCAGGAAATGGTTTTGGGTAGACTGATGGGACTGAAGGCTGATAAATCCCCAGGGCCTGATGGTCTGCATACCAGAGTACTTAAGGAGGTGGCTCTAGAAATAGTGGAAGCATTGGAGATCATTTTTCAATGTTCTATAGATTCAGGATCAGTTCCTGTGGATTGGAGGATAGCAAATGTTATCCCACTTTTTAAGAAAGGAGGGAGAGAGAAAACGGGTAATTATAGACCAGTTAGTCTGACATCAGTGGTGGGGAAGATGCTGGAGTCAATTATAAAAGACGAAATTGCTGAGCATTTGGATAGCAGTAACGGGATCATTCCGAGTCAGCATGGATTTACGAAGGGGAAATCATGCTTGACAAATCTACTGGAATTTTTTGAGGATGTAACTAGGAAAATTGACAAGGGAGAGTCAGTGGATGTGGTGTACCTCGACTTTCAGAAAGCCTTCGACAAGGTCCCACATAGGAGATTAGTGGGCAAAATTAGGGCACATGGTATTGGGGGTAGGGTACTGACATGGATAGAAAATTGGTTGACAGACAGAAAGCAAAGAGTGGGGATAAATGGGTCCCTTTCGGAATGGCAGGCAGTGACCAGTGGGGTACCGCAAGGTTCGGTGCTGGGACCCCAGCTATTTACGATATACATTAATGACTTAGACGAAGGGATTAAAAGTACCATTAGCAAATTTGCAGATGATACTAAGTTGGGGCGTAGTGTGAATTGTGAGGAAGATGCAATAAGGCTGCAGGGTGACTTGGACAGGTTGTGTGAGTGGGCGGATACATGGCAGATGCAGTTTAATGTAGATAAGTGTGAGGTTATTCACTTTGGAAGTAAGAATAGAAAGGCAGATTATTATCTGAATGGTGTCAAGTTAGGAGGAGGGGGAGTTCAACGAGATCTGGGTGTCCTAGTGCATCAGTCAATGAAAGGAAGCATGCAGGTACAGCAGGCAGTGAAGAAAGCCAATGGAATGTTGGCCTTCGTAACAAGAGGAGTTGAGTATAGGAGCAAAGAGGTCCTTCTACAGTTGTACCGGGCCCTGGTGAGACCGCACCTGGAGTACTGTGTGCAGTTTTGGTCTCCAAATTTGAGGAAGGATATTCTTGCTATGGAGGGCGTGCAGCGTAGGTTCACTAGGTTAATTCCCGGAATGGCGGGGCTGTCGTATGTTGAAAGGCTGGAGCGATTGGGCTTGTATACACTGGAATTTAGAAGGATGAGGGGGGATCTTATTGAAACATATAAGATAATTAGGGGATTGGACACATTAGAGGCAGATAACTTGTTCCCAATGTTGGGGGAGTCCAGAACAAGGGGCCACAGTTTAAGAATAAGGGGTAGGCCATTTAGAACGGAGATGAGGAAGAACTTTTTCAGTCAGAGGGTGGTGAAGGTGTGGAATTCTCTGCCTCAGAAGGCAGTGGAGGCCAGTTCGTTGGATGCTTTCAAGAGAGAGCTGGATAGAGCTCTTAAGGATAGCGGAGTGAGGGGGTATGGGGAGAAGGCAGGAACGGGGTACTGATTGAGAGTGATCAGCCATGATCGCATTGAATGGCGGTGCTGGCTCGAAGGGCTGAATGGCCTACTCCTGCACCTATTGTCTATTGTCTATTGTCTATTGTCATCTCAGTTCTAAATGGCCTACCCCTTATTCTGAAACTGTGGCCCCTGGTTCTGGACTCCCCCAACATTGGGAACATGTTTCCTGCCTCTAACGTGTCCAACCCCTTAATAATCTTATACGTTTCGATAAGATCTCCTCTCATCCTTCTAAATTCCAGTGTATACAAGCCTAGTCACTCCAGTCTTTCAACATATGACAGTCCCGCCATTCCGGGAATTAACCTAGTAAACCTAGTAGACCATTCAGCCCTTCGAGCCAGCACTGCCATTCAATATGATCACGGCTGATCGTCCAAAACCAGTACTCCATTCCTGCTTTCTCCCCACATCTCTTGATTCTGCTCGCCCTAAGAGCTATATCTAACTCTCCCTTGAATACATCATTGAACCTAAACTACTAATCTCCTTATCTTACCATAGTGTCTCTTCATCCATCTCTGGCTTTTATCCACCCACCTGCCAATTGCCTCCTCGCCTGTATCCACCTGTCACTTGCCAGGCTGTCCCGCCCGCACCCCTCTTCCAGCTTCTCCCCCCCCGCCCCCCTACTCCATCAGTCTGATGAAAGATCCAGACCTGAAACATCATCTGCCCATTCCCTCCACAGATGCTGCCTGACCCACTGATTTACTCCAGCACTTTGTGTCATATCTGGTAAACCAGCATCTGCAGTTCCTGGTTTTCACATTGCAATTATATGTAACTGTTTTAAATGGCCAATTAAGTGTACTGGGGAATCAGATGGCATCGGTCAACCTCAATGCCTGCTATATTTGATGCTGCAGACAGTGGCGCAGCGGTAGAGTTGCTGCATCACATCCTCACTATGGGTGCTGTCTGGACGGAGTCTGCACCTTCTCCCTGTGATTCTGTCGGTTTTCTCCGGGTGCTCCGGTTTCCTCCCACACTCCGTAAATTGCTCCCTGTGTATAAGCATGCGGACTTGGTGGGCCGAAGGGCCTGTTTCATAGAAACATAGAAAATAGGCGCAGGAGGAGGCCATTTGGCCCTTCGAGCCAGCACCGCCATTCATTGTAATCATGGCTGATTGTCCACAATCAGTAACCCGTGCCTGCCTTCTCCCCATGCCCCTTGATTCCGCTAGCCCTTAGAGCTCTATCTAACTCTCTTTTAAATTCATCCAGTGAATCGGCCTCCACTGCCCTCTGTGGCAGAGAATTCCAAATTCACAACTCTCTGGGTGAAAAAGTTTCTTCTCACCTCAGTTTCCGCGCTGTATCTCTAAACTAAACACCACCAGGTGTTAGGCATCGAAGGTATTTATTCACAAAATGCTGGAGTAACTCAGCAGGTCAGGTCAGTCTGAAGAAGGGTCTCGACCCAAAACGTCGCCCATTCCTTCTCTCCTGAGATGCTGCCTGACCTGCTGAGTTACTCCAGCATTTTGTGAATAAATACCTTCGATTTGTACCAGCATCTGCAGTTATTTTCTTACACTACCAGGTGTTAGGCATGTCAGACCATCAGAGTGATTTCCAAATGTGTTCTCCAGAGATGCTGCCTGACCCACTGAGCTAAATGTAACATGATTAAAGATAGTCCGAGGGTCTCCAACGAGGTAGATGGTCGCTCAGGACTGGTTGGTGATAGGTTGGTTCAGTTGTCTGATAACAGCTGGGAAGAAACTGCTCGTGACTGTATGGATTGTAATCATGTGTAGTGTGTCGGCCGGCTGGACACCACGCAACACAAAGCGTTTCACTGTACCTCTCTCTGTCTGTCTCTCCCCACTACAATAACCGACACTAAGCCTCTCTCCTCTCCTCTCCTCTCCCCTGCAGCAGTCTGTGGGCAGCTGGGTTACCGGCTGTCCGGCCCGCCCTGGCACGTAGCGCTGAGTGACCAGAGGGTACACGTGGACCTGCGAGGGGTGAACGGGAGCGGACACAACCTCAGCCTGGCCCTGGTGGATGCAGACACCAACCGCACACTGGCCACCGTCCCCATCCCCGGCCCCGGCCCCGGCTCCCTCGACCTCGACTGCTCGCTGTTCCGCTGTGCCGGGCAGCTGGTCCTCCGGCTGGGCGAGTGGATCAGCCGACCGCTGCCCGTCCGCTGGCCCCGCTTCCAGCTGCGCCTGGCCCGGTCCGCCCGCTCCCCCGGCCGCTTCCAGCTGCTCGTCTCCAGCGCGCAGCGCCTGTGCCCGCGGGGCCTGCCTGCCCTCGTCCTGCACACCGGCCCGGGCCCGGGGCTGAAAGTACCGCTAGGCCCGGGGATGGGGCTGGAACCGGGGACAGGTCCAGAGCCCGGGAGGGGCGCAGGGCTGGGGATGGGGCAGATGACAGAGAGGGCCTCGGGGCCGGGGAAGAGTCAGGGGCCGGGGAGGGGGCGAGGGCCGGGGGTGCCAGAGGGGGAGCCGGGGCCAGAGAGGGAGTCAGGGCCGGGAGAGCTGGAGGGGGGGCCGGAGATATGGCTGGAGCGGACAGCGGGCGGTCCGGAGCCGGGGAGGGGCCCAGACCCTGGGTGGGAGCCAGGGCCGGGGATGGAGCTGGAGGGGCTGGAACCGCCGGGTGAGGTCCCGGGGTGGGAGGTGCGGCTGGAGCTGCCGTGCCCACCGAGGAGCCGAGGCTCGGCCTGGACCGTGTCGCTGCGCTCCCCTTGCTCGCCCACGCCGCTCCTGAGCCGCACAGTCCAGCCCCGCTACTCCCTGGCGCTGCCCACCGCGCCGTGCCGCCACTCGGCCGCCGTGAGGGTCCTGGCATCGCCCTGCGTCCGGCCCCGGGGCAGGGTCACTGTGTACCGGGCCAGCCCGCCGCCGCCGCTCTCCCTCCTCCTGGCCGCCCCACCGCCCTCTCCCACCCCCCCTCCAGGCTCCCTCACGCCCGCTCCCCTCCCGCTCTCCCTCGCTGCCCCCACCACCCAGCCCGACTCCTTCTCGCCTACTACCACCAACATCACCACCGCCGCCAGTCCCGGCTCCCCCCTGCCCTCCCTCACCACCACCACCACCCCCCCTCCCTCTGGGTCCCCCCTGTCCTCCCTCACCACCACCTCCCCTCCCCCTGGCTCCCCCCTGCCCTCCCTCACCACCACCACCACCCCCCCTCCCTCTGGGTCCCCCCTGTCCTCCCTCACCACCACCTCCCCTCCCCCTGGCTCCCCCCTGCCCTCCCTCACCGCCACCACCCCCCCTCCCCCTGGCTCCCCCTTGTCCTCCCTCACCGCCACCACCCCCACCCCAGCCAGCTCCGCCGCCCCTCCCGGCTCCCCCCTGTCCTCCCTCACCACAACCTCCCCTCCCCCTGGCTCCCCCCTGCCCTCCCTCACCGCCACCACCCCCCCTCCCCCTGGCTCCCCCCTGCCCTCCCTCACCACCACCACCCCCCCTCCCCCTGGCTCCCCCCTGTCCTCCCTCACCACCACCACCCCCCCTCCCCCTGGCTCCCCCCTGTCCTCCCTCACCGCCACCACCCCCCTTCCCCCTGGCTCCCCCCTGTCCTCCCTCACCACCACCTCCCCTCCCCCTGGCTCCCTCCTGTCCTCTCTCACCGCCACCACCCCCCCTCCCCCTGGCTCCCCCCTGTCCTCCCTCACCGCCACCACCCACACCCCAGCCAGGTCCGCCACCCCTCCCGGCTCCCCCCTGCCCTCCCTCGCCACCACCGCCCCCAGTCCCGGCTCCCTTCCTCCGCCGTCGCCGCCTGTCCTCGCCCAGAGCTGGCTGCCGCTCGGGGAGAGCATCGCCCGGTTCAACTGCTCGCTGTTCGAGAGCGGGACACACGAGTACTGCTTCCAGTTTGTCAGCGCCGACACCCCGGGCGCCCGCAGCCCCTTGCGGTGTGTGAGCCTGCACCGGGACCCAGGTCCGTACAGCCCGCCGCTCCAGTATCATCACCACAGCTTTTCATTGTAACAATACACTAAACTATTCTATCAACATTACAATCATTCAATTAATTAACAACTAATCAATCGAAAATTAATAATAGATCAATCATTATCCGATCAATAACCAACATGATCAATATTCGATCAATAAGGAATATTGGCTACTTTTGTTTAACAATAACATCAATTACTGATCGATAATTGATCGATTTTTGATGAATAATTAATCAATGAACTAACTCGATCAATTAATAAATGCAATTGTTTGATCAATAATAATTCAATTATATCCAACAATGTCACTTGTACCGAGATACGACGACGTGCTTTGTTTTTGCAGTAATTCCAGTGAAATCAGCGGCGCAGCGGGTAGAGCTGCTGCATCACAGCGCCAGAGACCCGGGTCCATTCTGTCTGTATGGAGTTTGCAAGTTCTCTCTGTGACCGCGTGGGTTTACTCCTGGTGCACTGGTTTCCTCCCACATTCCACAGACGTGTGGGTTAATTGGCCCTCTGTAAATTGCCCCCTAGTGTGCAGGGAGTGGATGAGAAAGTGGGTTAACAGAGGACTAGTGTGAACGGCATGGACTCAGTCTGCCGAGAGTCCTGTTTCCCTTGTTCAATCAATTGAATCAATACAAGCACAATCACATATTCATCGCAGTCCTTCGGATTCAACTCCACCCATTTCTGCAGCTGATCTGTATCCCACTGTCTGAAGAAGGGTCTCGACCCGAAACGTCACCCATTCCTTCTCTCCCGAGATGCTGCCTGACCTGCTGAGTTACTCCAGCATTTTGTGAATAAATCGATTTGTACCAGCATCTTCAGTTATTTTCTTATCCCACTGTAGACTTTCGAATAATAGTCATGTACCGTGGGGACTGACGCTTCGTCCCAACTTCCCCATACTGACCATCTTTGGTCACGGACGTCCAGCCTGAATATTGTCCTTCCACCACTATCAGTGAGGAATTTCTGAATCCATGCGACTAAATCACTGTTCTACCTGTGCATCTTAATCTTCTGGATCAACCTAATTTGGGAGACATTATCAGATAATAGACAATAGACAATAGGTGCAGGAGTAGGCCATTCGGCCCTTCGAGCCAGCACTACCATTCAATGTGATCATGGCTGATCATTCTCAATCAGTACCCCGTTCCTGCCTTCTCCCCATACCCCCTGGCTCCTCTATCCTTAAGAGCTCTATCTAGCTCTCTCTTGAATGCATTCAGAGAATTGGCCTCCACTGCCTTCTGAGGCAGAGAATTCCACAGATTCACAACTCTGACTGAAAAAGTTTTTCCTCATCTCCGTTCTAAATGGTCTATCCCTTATTCTTAAACTGTGGCCCTTTGTTCTGGACTCCCCCAACATTGGGAACATGTTTCCTGCCTCTAACGTGTCCAACCCCTTAATAATCTTATATGTTTCGATAAGATCCCCTCTCATCCTTCTAAATTTCAGTGTATACAAGCCTAGTCACTCCAGTCTTTCAACATATGACAGTCCCGCCATTCTGGGAATTAACCTAGTAAACCTACGCTGCACACCCTCAATAGCAAGAATATCCTTCCTCAAGTTTGGAGACCAAAACTGCACACAGTACTCCAGGTGCGGTCTCACTAGGTCCCTGTACAACTGCAGAAGGACCTCTTTGCTCCTATACTCAACTCCCCTTGTTTTGAAGGCCAACATTCCATTGGCTTTCTTCACTGCCTGCTGTACCTGCATGCTTCCTTTCAGTGACTGATGCACTAGGACACCCAGATCTCGTTGTACGTCCCCTTTTCCTAACTTGACACCATTCAGATAATACTCTGCCTTCCTATTCTTACCACCAAAGTGGATAACCTCACACTTATCCACATTAAACTGCATCTGCCATGCATCTGCCCACTCACACAACCTGTCCAAGTCACCCTGCAACCTCATAGCATCTTCCTCACAGTTCACACTGCCACCCAGCTTTGTGTCATCTGCATACTAAAATCCATGTAGACTACAATTGCTGCCCTACCTTCATCGACCACCTTGTCACCTCATCAAAAATCTTGATCAAGTCAGTACAAAGCCATGCTGACTGCCCCTAATTAATCTATTCTCATCCAAATGGGAGTAAATCCTATTCCAAAGAATCGTCTCCAATTATTTCCCTACCACTGACGCGAGCCTCTAATTGACTGGATTCTCTCTCCTTCCTTTCTTAAATAAATTTAGCCCACATTCCTCTAAACCCTTCCTATTCCTACATCTGACCAAACGTCTTTTAAAGTATAAGAAAATAACTGCAGATGCTGGTACAAATCGAAGGTATTTATTCACAAGATGCTGGAGTAACTCAGCGGGTCAGGCAGCATCTCTGGAGAGAAGGAATGGATGACGTTTCGGGTCGAGACCCTTCAGACTGATGAACGTCTTTTAAATGTTTACTTCAGTAGCTTCCTCTGGCAGCTCGTTCCAGATACGGACTACCCGCTGAGTGAAAAGGTTGCCGCTGAGGTCCCTCTTAAATCTCCCACCTTAAACCTGTGCCCTCTAGGTTTAGAATCCTGTACCCTGGGCAAAAGGCTGTGGGCGTTCATTTGATCCATGCCCCTCATGATCTTGTACTCCCCAATGAGGTCACCTGCGTGTAAGCATTGGGCAGCAGAATGAATGAAAGTGGTGCGTTGCGGCACTCTGGGACAATGCAATGACCAGACCCCCCTGACATCAGTCTGAAGAAGGGTCTCGACCGAAACGTCACCCATTCCTTCTCTCCTGAGATGCTGCCTGACCCGCTGAGTTACTCCAGCATTTTGATTTGTGCCAGCATCTGCAGTTATTTTCCTATCACACCAGCCAACCTCCCTTCCATTGACTCCATCCACACCTCACGCTGCCTCGGCAAGGCCAGCAGCAGAATCAAGGACCGGTCTCAGCCCGCCCACTCCCTCTTCTCCCCTCTCCCATCAGGCAAGAGGCACAGAAGTGTGAAAACGCACACCTCCAGATTCAGGGGCAGTTTCTTCCCAGCTGTTATCAGGCAACTGAATCATCCTCTCACCAACTAGAGAGCGGTCCTGACCTCCCATCTACCCCAATGGAGACCCTTGGACTATTTTTAATCAGACTTTAGTAGATTTTATCTTGCTCTAAACTTTATTCTCTTTATCCTATGTTTGTACACTGTGGACGGCTGGATTGTGGACACTGGATAGCACTGGATTGTGGACACTGGATAGCACTGGATAGCACTGGATTGTGGGCACTGGATAGCACACAAACCAAAGCTTTTCACTGTACCTCGGAACATGTGACAATAAACGAAACTAAATTAAAGTCATGTGTAAGAAGGAACTGCAGATGTTGGATGGACCAAAGATAGACACAGAGAGCTGGAGTAAGCCATCCCTGCCACACAGCATTGTACAGCAGTTATACTGCAGAGTAGCACGGCATATTTGGAGAAGAGGATTAGCTGGCGTTTCAGAACGAGACCCTTCTTCAGCCTGGACCTGAAATGTCAGCTATTCCTTTTCTCCAGAGATGCTGCCTGACCAGTTGAGTTACTCCAGCTTTTTGTGTCTATCTTAAACTAAACTAATATTCTACAGAGACATGGAGTATTAATGGCCAGGGCTGCACGCTGGGGCAGGACAATAACCACCTTTCCGTCTGCAGAGATCCGGGGCACTTGGCTCTCCTGGAGTCCGTGCAGTGTCACCTGCGGCGACGGGGTGCGGGAACGGTCCCGGCGATGTCTGACATCCTCCCCGGGGAGCGATGGGTGCGGTGCGGAGAGTGAGGTGTCCATCTGCTCACTGCTGGAGTGCTCCGGTAAGTCAATGTGTAACAACACTCACAGCTACCTGCACCTGGCTTGTTCACACCACAGGAGGTCTCTCACTGAGCTGGGCACTGGGGACTTGTGGATGATAAACATGAGCAATAAGGGTTCGCCCAGACCATTAATGTCAAAACACGGTGCTGCAGTAACTCAGAGGGCCAGGCGGCATCAATGGAGAACAGGGATGGGCGACGTTTTACGCTGGGATCCCTCTTCAGACCGCTTGTGGTAGCGGGGAGAAAGCTGGAAGAGAGATGGGGGTGGGACACCACTCTGAAGACCCAAAAGGTCTTCAGACCACAAACATCACCCGTCCTTTTTCACCAGAGATGCTGCCTGACCCGCTGAGTTACTCCAGCATTTTGTGTCTGTCTTTGGGGCAGCACAAAGCCTGGAGAGTGATAGGTGGACACACCTGGGGGGGGGGGAGGGGTGTTGATCGGCAGATGGTTGGACAAAGCCACAGATGAAAAAACGAAAGGTGTGAGATCAGGATAGAAGATGCAAGAATTGTGAAGCCAGAGGAAAGGATGTAGGTGGAAAGGGAGGGGGAGAGAAATGGGTGCGGGTCCAGGCAGGGCAGTGGAGAGAGTGGGCTGTTTGTAGCTTAGTTCCCTCAATTGGAGAATTCAATGAGTTGTCAGCCGACCCAAGGGGAATAAGAGGTGCTGTTCCTCCAGTTCACGCGTGGCCTCACTCTGACGGTGGAGGAGGCCCAGGATAGAAAGGTTGGAATGGGAAGGGGAAGGGGAAGGGGAGTTAACCTGGTGAGCAACCGGGAGTATGACACATCACACAACTTCCCTGCGGTAATAATGATACTGGGGCCAGAACTTTGGTGACTCATGAAGCAATGGGAAACATTGCGGCTGGTCGGGCCCCATTTGGAGCATCGCATTCAGTTCTGGTCGCCACGTTACGGGAAGGATGTGGTGGCTTTGGGAAGGGTGCAAAGGAGGTTTGCCAGAATGATGCCTGGATTAGGGGGTATTAGCTACGAGGAAAGGTTGGACAGACTTGGATTGTTTTCACTGGAGCGCCAGAGGGTGCGGGGGACCGGATAGAAGTTCATGAAATGATGACAGGCATAGATAGGGTAGACAGTCGGAACCTTTTACCTAGGGTGGGAATGTCAAAGATTAGAGGGCGTAGCCTAAGGTGAGAAGGGCAAAATCTTAAAGGAGACTAGACCAAGTGGACCCGTTGGGCCCAAACCTCTCCTGCATTGGTGCAGCACCCTCCCCCCTCCCTAGGAGATAGATTTAAACTTAAAAATGTGAATAACTTAAAAAATATAACACAGATTTCAATGAAACCTCTTCCATTAGCACCAAATGGACAGAGAGTAAGGTGGGCCTAAAATTGTCGCGCTATCATGTACCGTTTTAGCTGTCAAGTCAAGTCAAGTCAATTTTATTTGTATAGCACATTTAAAAACAACCCACGTTGACCAAAGTGCTGTACATCTGATTAGGTTCCAATGGAAAAAAAATGAAACATACAGTAGCACGCAAACAGTTCACAGCGCCTCCTCAATGAGCCTCAAACGCTAGGGAGTAGAAATAGGTTTTGAGCCTGGACTTAAAGGAGTCGATGGAGGGGGCAGTTCTGATGGGGAGAGGGATGCTGTTCCACAGTCTAGGAGCTGCAAACGCAAAAGCGCGGTCACCCCTGAGCTTAAGCCTAGACCGCGGGATAGTGAGTAGCCCCAAGTCGGCCGACCTGAGGGACCTGGAGTTAGAGAGGGGGGTTAGAAGATTTTTGATGTAGGGGGGGGGAGTGTCCATTTAGGGCTTTATACGTGAATAGGAGGAGCTTGAAGTTGATTCTGTACCGTACAGGGAGCCAGTGGAGAGAGGCCAGAATCGGGGTGATGTGGTCCCTTTTACGGGTACCCGTCAGGAGTCTTGCTGCGGCGTTTTGGACCAGTTGCAGGCGGGACAGGGAAGATTGGCTGATCCCAGTGTATAGGGAGTTGCAGTAGTCTAGGCGGGAGGAAATGAAAGTGTGAATGATTTTTTCTGTGTCGTCGAATTGGAGGAAAGGTTTGATTTTAGCTATGGTTCGAAGTTGGAAGAAGCTGGCTTTTACCACAGCGTTGACTTGCTTATCAAATTTTAATGCAAAGTCAAATATCATGCCGAGGTTTTTGACATAAGGTTTGACTAGGCAGGATAGGCTGTAGCTCAGCAACAAACAAACAAACAAACAAACGGGAGTTTTAGTGTATAGATGTGCGGGGCAGATGTTTTTACACAGAGGGCGGTGGGGGGCTGGAACGCACTGCCAGGGGTAGTAGTGGAGGCAGATACGATAGGGGTGTTGAAGAGTTTTGGAGAGGCACGTGGATATGCGAGGAATGGAGGGATATGGATTATTTGCAGGCAGATTAGATTAATTGAGCTGGCATCATGTTAGGCACGGATATCATGGACGGAAGGTCGTGTTATAGTCATACAGCACAGAATCAGCCCTTCGGCCCAACTTGTCCGTGCCGACCAAGATGCCTCACCCACAATAGTCCCCCCTGCCGCGATTGGCCCATGTCCCTCCAGACCTGTCTTCTCCACGATGGTCTGCTTTTCACGCGTTATGTTTGAGTCACAGTGTATGAAGGAACTGCAGATCGAAGATGATGGAGTAACTCAACGGGCCAGGCAGCATTTCTGGAGAAGGGTCTCGACCTGAAACGTCACCCATTCCTTCTCTCCAGAGATGTTGAGTTACTCCAGTGTCTTGTATCTACTTTTCCCGTGCCGTGTGCTAACTGTTGGATGTTTCCTGTGTTACAGGGCAGGGTGCTCCTGCGAAGGTCCATAACACCAGCAACATAGTGACCATCACCGGCATCTCCTTCTGCCTGTTGGTGATCCTGGCCACCATCGCAGTCACCCTGCGGACCAAGCTGTCGTGTAAAGGTCCCGGCCCCAGCGACCGGGGCGCCGTGGAGGAGGCCAGGGACCTGTGCCCAGCGGACATGTCGCCCAACCACGACCCTTCGGCCCGCCTGGACGTTGCTGTGAACATCCCCCTGGGCTTTCGGAGGAGCCAGCTGTTTGTGCCGAGCGAGGGGGATGCGCCGGGGGATGGCGGGTGGGGACAGGACACTCAGAAGGGGGTGCCCCCCATATTCGGCTACCGCCTGGCGCAGCAGCAACTGAAGGAGATGCAGAGGCAGGGGGTGACGGAGGGGACACAGATGTACCTCGTTACACCGCTGCCCGGCCCCGCTCTGCCCTCTCCGGGCAAGGACGACGGCGCCGACACGTTCCACCTCAGGTGCCCGTTCCCAGCTCACACCCACACCCACTGCGAGCTGCCACAGCCACCTGTGGCCAAGCCCAGCCG
Organism: Rhinoraja longicauda; assembly: GCF_053455715.1. NCBI lineage: Eukaryota > Metazoa > Chordata > Chondrichthyes > Rajiformes > Arhynchobatidae > Rhinoraja > Rhinoraja longicauda. The sequence goes on along the minus strand of NC_135959.1, from coordinate 73,318,426 downwards.
CGACCACCTGGCGCCTCCCTTCCCGCAGCTACACCTGGCCCTGCCCGCCTCTCCCAGCACGGGGGCCGTGGGGGCAGGTGGTCGGGACGGCGGGCGACCCCTCGCCGCCGGCTTCAGGAGGGCAGCGAGCTTCGGCGAGAGCGGGGCCGTCCGGTATTACAGAGAGCGCAGCCTCTCCTCACTGTCGCACATGCCCCGGGCAGGGGAGCCGGGCACAGCTGGCGACAGATGTGGCAGCAGGCTGCCCATCACAGCTGGCGACAGATGTGGCAGCTGGGTGCCCATCACAGCTGGCGACAGATGTGGCACCAACAGGCTACCCATCACAGCTGGCGACAGATGTGGCACCAACAGGCTGCCCATCACAGCTGGCGACAGATGTGGTACCAACAGGCTGCCCATCACAGCTGGCGACAGATGTGGCAGCAGGCTGCCCATCACAGCTGGCGACAGATGTAGTAAACGGCTGCCCGTCACATCTGGCGACAGATGTGGCACCAACAGGCTTCCTATCACATCTGGACACAGATGTGCCAACAGATTGCCAGCTGGCGACAGATGTGGCACTGACAGGCTGCCCACCACAGCTGCCAACCACAAGCAGCCCAACACAGCTGGCGACAGATGTGGCAGCAAGCTGCCCACCACAGCTGGCGACAGATGTGGCACCGACAGGCTGCCCACCACAGCTGGCGACAGATGTGGCAGCAAGCTGCCCACCACAGCTGGCGACAGATGTGGCACCGACAGGCTGCCCACCACTGCTGGCGACAGATGTGGCAGCAGGCTGCCCATCACAGCTGGCGCCAGATGTGCAGGGATGCACATGTGTGCAGAGGCGGAGGCTGCGGGTGAGGCGGGGGTGAGCGGCTGGGTATTCGGCGAGGTGGACACATTCCCCGGCAGGAGGCAGCGGGGTGAGCCGGGGGATGGGGCTGATCCCGGGGGGCACGGGGCTCTGTCTCGCCAGCTGTGCCGGCGGGGCCGCTGCCGGAGCTTCCCCAGTGAGCCGGCGGCCATGCACTTTGACAACACGGCCTTTGAGCTGAGCGTCTCGGAGCAGCGCATCATCGACCTGCCCGCACTGTTCGGGCCGCACACACCCGGGGATGAGGACAGCAGCACTTTAAGCAGCGACAGGCTGGTCATCTGAGGACGGACAGCCAGAGAGAGGAGATGCAGAAACAAGGACCTGTAGAAGACCACAGACAGGCTGGAGCAACTCAGCAGGTCAGGCAGCTTCACCGGAGAACACCAAGGACTCCAGCACTCTGTGAAACGTCACCTATCCATGTTCTCCACAGATGCTGCCTGACCCGCTGAGTTACTCCAGCACTTTGTGAAACGTCACCTATCCATGTTCTCCACAGATGCTGCCTGACCCGCTGAGTTACTCCAGCACTCTGTGAAACGTCACCTATCCATGTTCTCCACAGATGCTGCCTGACCCGCTGAGTTACTCCAACACTCAGTGTCTTCTACTCTGACGATGAACCACTCTTGACCCGAGGGCACAGGATTATGGTGAGAGGGGACAGATTTAAGAGGGACTTCATCCATTGTGACTACTGGATGTACATTCTCCCCGTGACCGCGTGGGTTTTCTCCAGGTTATCCGGTTTCCTCCCACACTTTTCACAATCAATTCCCAATTATACTTTATTGGCCAAGTGTGTTTTGCAACATTGGAGGAATTTCATTTGCCGTACAGTCATAACAATAAAAAGCAACAGGACACACAAAATACATTTTAACATGAACATCCCCCACAGTGACTCCTCCACATTCCTCACTATGATGGAAGGCGAAGAAAAGTCCAATCTCTCCCTTCTTTGTCCTCCAGCGGTCGGGGGCCTCTAACCTTCCGTTGACGGGACGATCCTGACTCCCGTGGCTGGCGGTGGGACTTCCTCAGCGGGGGCGATCAAGCTCCTGCATCTTAGGGGGATCTCAGCTCCCCCCCCCCCCCTCCCCCCGGGCGATCTTCCCCGGGTCGGGACCAGTCGAACATCGTGCGGCTTGGAGCTCCCGACCGGTCTCAACCCGAGACTGTGAGCTCCTGATGTTAATGTCCGCAGGCCGGTTTGGAACGTCGATCCCAGGCAAGGCATTGCATGCCCAGATGTTAGTCCACAGCCCCAAAAGGGGGCTCAAAGTCAGTCCCAGTCAGACCCGGAGGAAACCCACACGGTCACAGGGAGAACATGCAAACTCCACACAGGCAGCACCCGAGGTCAGGATTGAACCCGAGCCTTTGGCGCAGATGCAGATGCTGGTTTATTTTTTAACAAGTACACAAAGTGCTGGAGTAACTCAGTGGGCCAGGCAGCATTTCTGGAGAACACGGATAGGTGATGTTTTGGGCCAAGGCCATTTTTCAGACTGATTGTGTGTGTGTGGGGAGGGGGGGGGGGGGGGGGGGGGGGGGAGCTGGAAGATCGGCGGAGGAAGGACAATGCCCGGTGAGTGATAGGTGTTTACAGGTGAAGGGGGAGGGTTTGATAGTCAGATGGCTGGACAAGGATAGAAGAGATGAGAATTGTGAAGCCAGAGGAAGGAATATGTGTGGAAGGGGAGGGGGACAAATGGGTTCAAGTCCAAGTGGTGTACGGGGAAGGAAGCTGGGAACATGGTTATTGGGTCCACAAGCCTCATTAGTGGAGACAAGGACAGTATGCTTGGGTTGGGCCGAAGGGCCTGTTTCTTTGCTGTGTGACTGGGCCTCTGATGATCAGGCATAATTAGACATAGTTGAAATATGTTCATGTAAAGAAATACATTTTATTTTATTTTTAAAATACTTGAAAATGTAAGTTTTGTAACTTGAATGCTGTAAATTAATAAAACATGGATATAAAATGAAATGGAGTGAAAGAAACATGGTATTTACCTTTACGTTGAAGGTACATTGGGGAAGGTGCAGCTGTAGAGTTCCTGCCTTACAGCGCCAGAGACCCGGGTTCGATCCTGACTACGGGTGCTGTCTGTACGGAGTTTGTACGCTCTCCCCGTGACCGTGTTGGTTTTCACTGGGTGCTCCGGTTTTCTCTTCCACACTCCAAAGACGTACATGTTTGTAGGTTAATTGACCTCTGTAAATTGCCCCTCGTGTGTAGTATAGCGCTAGTGTATGCGAATGGCCGGCCGTGTCTCTGAAGTCTCTAGTCAGAGACTGTGAGGGTATGACATTCGCCAGGGATCTTGGGTGACAAAGATCCACAAAGTATGGTTGCTATATGGAACGAGCTTCTGGAGGGGGTAGTCGAGGCAAGAATCATCGAAATGTTTAAGAAACATTTAGACAGGTACATGGATATAATAGATTTAGAGGGATATGGGCCAAACACAGGTAGGTGGGACTAGTGTAGATGGAGCATTTTTGGTTGGTGTGGGCAAGTTGGTCCGAAGGGCCTGTTTCCACGCTGTATAACATGGTCGTCTATTCTGGCTTTCGGCTCTCTGCAATTTTATCTGCAATCGCCTCTTCCCCTTGGTTTACTTTAGACTTTGCTTTAGACTTTAGAGATACAGCGTGGACCAGCGATCACCCTGTACACTTGCACTATCCTACACATGGGGGACAATTTACAATTTTACCCTAGTCTATCAACCTACAGACCTGTACGTCCCTGAAGGAAACCGGACACCCAGAGAAGACCCTGTGTGCCTGGGTCCTGGACTTTCTCACCGCCAGGCCCCAAGTGGTCAAGATGGGGAGACATACATCTAACCCCCTCACCCTGAACACAGGATCCCCCCAGGGTTGTGTCCTTAGCCCCCTACTGTACTCCCTGTACACACATGACTGTGGGGCCAGGTTCAGCTCAAACTCCATCATCAAGTTTGCTGATGACACTGTGGTGGTGGGCCTGATCTCCAACAACGATGAGAAGGCCTACCGGGAGGAGGTGGCTGATCTGGCACTCTGGTGTCAGGACAGCAGCCTCCTCTTGAATGTCACAAAAACTAAGGAGCTGATTGTGGACTTTAGAAGGGCTCGACATCCAAGGACGTACACGCCACTGGAGATAAATGGGATTACTGTGGATAGGGTGAGCAGTTTTAAATACCTGGGAGTCCACATCACAGAGGATCTGACATGGACAACACACATTGCCGCACTGGTGGGTAAGGCAAGGCAGCGCCTTTACCACCTCAGACGGTTGAGGAAATTCAGAGTGTCTCTGAGGATCCTTCATTGCTTCTAATCTGGGGCTGTAGAGAGCATCCTGTCCAGAAACATCACAATCTGGTTTGGGAACAGCTCTGCCCAGGACAGGATGGCCCTGCAGAGAGTAGTGCGTTCGGCTGAACGTACCATGGGAACTACACTCGCCCCCCTGCAGGACCTATACATCAGGAGGTGCAGATCCAGAGCAAGCAAGATTATGAGGGACCCCTGCCACCCCAGTAACGGACTGTTCCAGCTGCTACGGTCAGGCAAACGCCTCCGCTGTCACGCTGTGAAAACGGAGAGGATGAGACGGAGTTTCTTCCCACAGGCCATCAGGACTGTTAACTCTCATATCACCAGGGACTCATTTAATTTACTGTATTAATTTACTGTATTAATTTATTTTTTGTGTTAATTTTTTTTTTCTATTCTGTTTTGTAGTTTTAGCACAACCCGCAGGCGTTGCCACTTTCATTTCACTGCACATCGTGTATATGTATGTGACAAATAAAGTAGACTTGACTTGACTTGCAGTCACAGGGAGAAGGTCCAAACTCTTTACAGAAAACACCGGTCGACCTGGGTCCCTGGAGACTCTACCACTGCGCTACTGTGCCGCCCCCTACTGCTGAGTTCTTGAATGGCCTTACAGCCACTCTCCACTCCATGAAGCCCTCTCTTTTCAAAATGCATTTCCCTTCTTCTGCTCCACATCTCTTTCACGTTATGCATCTCCCCCACATAACCTTTCCATGAAAGGCGACACGTACATGCACATTGTTGGTTGGTTTAGGGTTTATTATTGTCATGTGTACTGAGGTACAGTAAAAAGCTTTGTTTTTCCATGCTATCCAAACAGATCAGATAACACGTGTAGAAAAGAACTGCAGATGCTGGTTTAAATCGAATGAAGACACAAAAATGCTGGAGTAACTCAGCGGGACAGGCAGCATCTCTGGAGAGAAGGAATGGGTGACGTTTCGGGTCGAGACCCTTCCTCAGACTCTTTTCAGATCAGATAATACTATATATAAACACAATCAAGCCAAACTCCAGTACAATAGGTAGAGCAAAGTCAAGTCAAGTCAATTTTATTTTGTATAGCACATTTAAAAACAACCCACGTTGACTATATGCTGCACATCTGATTAGGAAAAACAAAAAACATACAGTGGCAGGGGGGAAGATACAGAGTGCAGAATATAGTTCTCAGCATTGTAGCGCATCAGCTCCAGAGGCAAAGTCCAATGTCCACAATGGGGTGGAGGGTGAATCGGGCAGTACCCCAGCTTATGGAAGGACCGTTCAGAAGCCTGATAACAGAGGGGAAGAGGCTGTTCCTGAGTCTGGTGGGATGCGCGCTTTTCAAGTTTCTGTACCTTCTGCCGGACGGGGGAGCGGGGAGAGGGAGGAATGACTGGGGTGGACAAGTCTCTGATTGTATTGGTGGTGACAGGTAGATGCAGGTGATGGGGGGTTAGACTGGCAGATGGGTGGACAATCGAGGGCACAGACAGCCCCCATTGCTCATTGCTGGGGCAACCTCACGTGGAAATGATCAGGAGACCAGAATTACATGAGTGTCAAAAGGGCGGCACGGTGGCGCAGCGGCAGAGTTGCTGCCTTACAGCGAATGCAGCGCCGGAGACTCAGGCTCGATCCTGACTACGGGAGTTTGTATGTTCTCCCCGTGACCTGCGTGGGTTTTCTCCGAGATCTTCGGTTTCCTCCCACACTCCAAAGACGTACAGGTATGTAGGTTAATTGGCTGGGCAAATGTTTTAAAAAAATTGTCCCTAGGGTGTGTAGGATAGTGTTAATGTGCGGGGATCGTTGGGCGGCGCGGACCCGGTGGGCCGAAGGGCCAGTTTCCGCGCTGTATCTCTAAATCTAAAACAAAAATCTAAAATCTCAGCAAGTTTATCAGTGATAGGAGCAGAATTAGGCAAGTCTACTCCGCCATTCAATCATGGCTGATCTGTCTTTCCCTCTCAACCCCATTCTCCTGCCTTCTCCCCATAACCCCTGGTACCTGTACCAATTTGTGGGGCTGGATGAGATTAAAGTAATTGTTAAAATATTCAAGTCAATGAACATGGAACAGCACAGCACAGGAACAGACCCTTCAGCTCACTGTGTCTGTACCCAACATAATGCCAAGGTAAACTAATCTCCTCTGCCTAATATCCGTGTCCCAACAGTATCTAAAAGCCCCATAAACACCACTGTCGTAACTGCCTCCACCACCACCCCTGGCAGCACGTAGTTCCAGGCCCCCACCACCCTCAGTATAAAAAATGTGCTCTGCGCATCTCCTTTAAACTTTGCCCCTCTCACCTCTCTAGTCTTTGACATTTCTACCCTGGGGAAACAAAAGGTTCTGACTGCCGACCCTATCCGTGCCTCTCATAATTTTGTACACTTCTGCCAGCTCTCCCCTCAAACTCCGGAGAAACCAGTCGTTGTGAAATGACTGGAAACATATTGGGCGGGAATGTACACAACTGTAGATTAGGACCAGTCTCGGATTCACAGATCCGTGCACAATCGATGCTTTTTGTTGTTTCTGTGGGGCCAGTCAGCGCTACAAACCAAAACTCTCCTCGCTGTGAGTAAACCACACACGAGACTTAGATAGAGGGAAGAGCCTGCATAATGGAAAGACACGTCCAGGCTGATTGCACTTTTTAAACTGGGATTTACGGTGAGTTTTTTGAAACGTGCTGCTTGCACTCAAACCCCTCTCCTCCTAGTGTCCCCCCCTTTATAACACAAGCAATCTTTCTCATTTCCCAAATGCACTGTTTAATACACCAACTTTGTTGTGGAACTAATAGACTTTCTGCTTGTTTGACGACAAGCAAGACAGACACTATTTACCAGTCATCCTTTATTTGACCTTGGCGTAGTAACGTGGAGAACGCGTACGGTACTTTGCTTACCTCCGCAGTCCAGCATCCAGCTGCTTTTAGCCGCTCAATGAAAAGTAATTAAAATAAATGTTCCCATGCCAATATAAGGTGTGACTGACAATGTTGCATCTTTCAAATGAAAGGCCACGACAAATTTTCAAAAAGATAAACTTTTGAAAATCATTTATAAGAATTATTTTTATTGCCATACATTTTAATATTATAAAATGTAATCTATATATTACTAAAACTCTCATCTTGTTTGTCTTGTATGTTTCTTCGTTTCTTCGTGCGGTTTTCATCCGCAAAAAAACGGTACATGATAGTGCGACAATTTTAGGCCCACCCTACTCACCATTCCCCCACGGTCTGAATAAATTGACTTTTGTTACTTTTTAAAAGCAATTTACCTAATAAACATTAATAAATGCGCTCCCCTCCCCCCCCCCCCCCCCCCCCCCCAGGAGGACCAGCGGGAGGACTGGCGCCCGTCCCGGTGTGCCCCGCGCCTGACTTTCCTCCCATGGTGCAGTGTAGCGGCAGAGGCAGGGGCAGAGGGTCCAACAAGATGGCCGTCGCCTCCGTTCACTGCCGACCACTGCAGGAGACGTTTTAGCTCCACGGCTCACTCTGCCCGCAGCACTGGCCACACGGGGCAGAGGTGAGTGGCTCCCTCTCCCCTTCCCTGCCCCCCTTGCCCGTTCACGGCCCCGAGTGGCACACCCCGGACCCGTTGGGCCCAAACCTCTCCTGCATTGGTCCAGCACCCTCTCCTCTCCCACTCCCCCCCTCCCCCTCCCACTCCCCCTTCACTCCCCCCTCCCCCCCTCCACCCCCCCACTCACCTATTTCAACCCCCCTTATCCCCCCCCACTCACCCACCCGATCCCCCCTGAACCCCCCTTATCCCTCCCCTCCCCCACCCCCCTCAACCCCCCTCCTCCCCTCCCCCTCTCTCACCCACTTACCCACCCGATCCCCTCTGAACCCCCCTCCTCCCCTCCCCCTCCCCCTCCCTCACCCACACCATCCCCCCCCCTCCCCCTCCCCCTCCCCCCTCCCCGCCCCCTCCTCCCTCAGCCGCACTAGCAGGACCGCCCGCAGCAGAGATTTGCACCTAATGGGTGCACACCCGTCTAGTATCATGTAAATGTAAAAATTGTCCCTAGTGTGTGTAGGATAGTGTTAGTGTGCGGGGATCGCTGGGCTGCGCGGACCCGGTGGGCTGAAGGGCCTGTTTCCGCGCTGTATCTCAAAATCAAAATTTAAAAAAATCAAAATACCAAGTGTAAAGAAAAACTCACATTGGAGTGACTGGTCAGACTAAAAAACCTTTAATCCCCGAATCCCCTTTCATCTCCCCTCTTTACCCTCCACCCCATCCCCTCCCACCCACATCCCTCCCTCAGGCTTTACATTTCACTCCTCCCCTTCTCTCCTTATCTCACACCCTTTTGTCCCCTTTTCACCTCCAGCCTTTGCCACTCACTCCACCCATCTGACAACCCCCCCACTCACCTGTATCCACCTATCACTCGCCAGGCTTTGTCCTGCCAACACCACTCTTCAGAGTCTGAAGAAGGGTCCCAATCTGAAATGTCGCCTACCAACGTTCTCCAGAGAAGCTGCCTGACCCTGCTGAGTTACTCCAGCACTTTGTGTCCTTTTTTGTAAACCAGCATCTGCAGTTCCTTGTTCCTCCCACCTCTCTTTCCCAGCTTTCTCTCCCTTATTCCATCAGTCTGAAGAAGGGTCCAGACCCGGAACAGGATCTATCCCTTTCCTCCACAGATGCTGCCTGACCTGCTGTTCCTCCAGCACTTTGTGTTTTGCCTTTAATGAGTTGTTGAATTCTAAATACATTTGTTCCTTCGATCAATTTACAGTCTCTGAATTTCAATTTTAAACGAGTTGCCGAAATCTGAACTAAACAGGTGACAACAAATTGTTGTTAAAATCAAATTGTGGTCACGATCTGAGCACTTGTCTGTAAGGCCCGGATAGAGTGGATGTGGAGAGGATGTTTCCACTAGTGGGAGAGTCTAGGACCAGAGGGCACAGCCTCAGAATAAAAGGACATTCCTTTCGAAAGGAGATGAGGAGGAATTTCCTTTTTCAGAGTGTGGTGAATCTGTGGAATTCTTTGCCACAGACAGTCAATGGATATTTTCAAGGCAGAGATTGACAGATTCTTAATCATGAAAAGGTGTCAGGAGTTATGGGGTGAAGGCAGGAGAACGGGGTTGTGAGGAAAAGATAGGTCAGCCATGATTGAATGGCGAAGTTGACTTGATGGGCAGAATGGCCTAATTCTGCTCCTAGAACCTATGAAGATGAAAAGACAGTATCAGCAAGCACATCACTACAGTTATTCTTGCATACCTCAAAGAGTCATAGAGCACAGAAACAGGCCCTTCGGCCCATCTTGTCCGTGACCACCAAGATGCTTGTCCTATTTGTCTATGTTTGGTCCATATCCCTCTGAATCTTTCCTAGCCATGTCCTGCAAATGGGACGAGCTGCCAGAGGAGGTGGTTGAGGCAGGTGCTATAACAACATTTAAAAGACACTTGCACAGGTACATGGATAGGAAAGGTTTAGTGGGATATGAGGCAAATGTAGGCTGGTAGGACTAGCTTCGATGGGTCAGCATGGATCTGTTGGGCTGAATGGCCTGTTTCTGTGCTGAATGGCTCTATGACACGAGATCTCAAAATGGAGTCATGTACATTCTTGTCTCGTCAAATGCAGTCCCGTCGGGACCCGCCCGAACGCTCGTCAGTTAATAGGATCGGGAACCCATCCGAAGCCTCGTCGGACTGGGGGAAGCTGGGGACGTTGGACGCGAGGAGTGGGCCGGTGTGAACCGGTGTAATGCCCGCAGTGCCCTCGAGGTGGCGACACAAAGATGGCCGTGCGAGGAGAGGAGAGGGACGTCGGTTCACGGGAACTACTCCAGTACATCGAGCGGGTGGGCCGACCGGACTTTGGACTCTGAATAATGGCGCCAAGGAAGGGTGGCACCTGCATGTGTAATATATGCAAAAAGAATTTCACCGTGCAGTTGCACATGCATAAAGCACCAGTGAAGCAATGGGCAGAGGGGACAATGAGAAGGCAGAGGCTCTGCCACTTCCAATAACTGTAAATAATGAGGCTGTGGATTTGTGTACACTCCACAATGCTGGAGAAGCACACACTTTGTGGATGCTGTGACTTCTAAGTTTAGGTTTATTATTGTCACGTGTACCGAGGAACAGTGGACAACGTTGTTTAGTTCCTCTGTCCCTCTCTTCCCCTCCCCCTTCCCAGTTCTCCCTCTATCTTCCTGTCTCCACCTATATCCTTCCTTTGTCCCGCCCCCCTGACATCAGTCTGAAGAAGGGTCTCGACCCGAAACATCACCCATTCCTTCTCTCCTGAGATGCTGCCTGACCTGCTGAGTTACTCCAGCATTTTGTGAATAAATACCTTCGATTTGTACCGGCATCTGCAGTTATTTTCATACACAACTTTGTTTTGCATGCTATCCAATCAGATCGGATAATACTCTACATAAATACAATCAAGGCAAACTCCAGTACAATAGCTGGAGCAAAGGGGGAGATACAGAGTGCAGAATATAGTTCTCAGCATTGTAGCGCATCAGTTCCACAGACAAAGTCCAATGTCCGCAATGGGGTAGAGGTGAATCGGGCAGTGCCCTAGCTTATTGTTCAGATGCCTGATAACAGAGTGGAAGAAGCTGTTCCTGTTTTTTAGTGCATTGAAGCTTATTTATGTGTTGTTATGATAAATGAATTATATTTTCAATTCAAGAACTTAGTTAAAGGCAGTATCAAAATGAAGATTTAAACCTAAAGATTTTCATAAATGCCAAGTGGGGAGAGAAAAGATAAAATATAACAATAGATAAGTGCTCAATATTGATTTCAATGTTATATTTGTCACAGAAAATTAATACAAGCATGGTTACATTCTGATATCAGTTTCAGACAATACTTAAATACTCCTGATTATGAAACTGGACCTGTGGCCTCCCCACCATCGAAGGCCCATCACAGGTACTGACCTCCCCACCATCGAAGGCCCATCACAGGTACTGACCTCCCCACCATCGAAGGCCCATCACAGGTACTGACCTCCCCACCATCGAAGGCCCATCACAGGTACTGACCTCCCCACCATCGAAGGCCCATCACAGGTACTGACCTCCCCACCATCGAAGGGATCTACAGGAGGCGCTGCCTCAAAAAGGCAGCCAGCTTCATCAAAGACCCACACCACCCTGGCCACGCTCTCATCACGCTGCTACCATCGGGAAGAAGGTACAGGAGCCTGAAAACCGTGACCTCCAGGTTGAAGAACAGCTTCTTCCCAGCAACCATCAGGCTCTTGAACACTGCACAACACTAACCTCAGCAACTATGATCTTCTGTGGACTGTGCCTTTGGTTGCTCTACGGACTTCCGTTTTGCACTATTATGGTTACCAAATATTACGGTTATTAATTTATTGTAGTATTATTATACATGTGTCTGTGTGTTATTGTGTTTACATGCCTGCTAAACATGCAGCAAAAATTTAATTGTTCCGTTGACATATGACAATTCCCCTCCCATGTCCCCTTCCACCCACAACCCTCCCTCTGGCTTTGCATTTAATTTCTTTTTCAAACCTCTTCTCTCCCTTTCAACACCCTTTTGTCTCTTTGTGTCACCCTTTTCTCTCTTTTCATCTCTGGACTTTGTCCCCCCCCATCTGCCAATCGACCCTCCCTGTATCCACCCAGCACTTGCCAGGCTGAGTCGTCTTTCCTCCCCCCCCCCCTCCATCCCTAAAATGTGTCTGAAGGAGGGGGCCGACCCGAAACGTCACCTTTACACTTTAGAGATACAATGCGGGAACAGTCCCTTCGGCCCACTGAGTCCGCGCCGACTAGCAATCACCCCGTACACTCGCACTACCCTACACACTAGGGAACATCTACTATTAACAGAAGCCAATTAACCTACAAACCTGTAAGTCATTGGAGTGTGGGATGAAACCAGAAAACCCACACGGTCACAAGGTGAACGTACAACCTCTGTGCAGAGACAGCACCCATAGTCAGGATCAAACTCTGGTCTCTGGCGCTGTAAGGCAGTAACTCTGCCACCGTGTTCCCCACCCTTCCATGTTCTCCACAGATGTCGCCTGAGCCGCTAAGTTACTCCAGCACTTTGCGTTCTACTCTGACAACGAAGCACTCTTGATGACTGGGCTCGACCCGTCAGAAGCCCTGAACCATCCCAACCTGTGGCCTCACCATGGGCAGTCGACAGGGACCTGACCTGTCACAGGGTGGACAGGTGAGGAATTATCATGGAGCTGGTGGGGGAGGTCGGGATTGGAACCCCAATGACTGACTCAGTGATTTTCACTCCTGCCTTTTCCAAATGTATAGAAATATAAAATGTTTGCATTTCTGGTTCATAGTGTCATAGAGTGATACAGCGTGGAAACAGGCCCTTCGGCCTAACTTACCCACGCCAGCTAACACGTTCCATCTACACTAGTCCCACCTGCCCGTGTTTGGCCCATATCCCTCCAAACCTGTCCTATCCATTTACCTGTCTAACTGTTTCTTAAACGATGGGATAGTCCCAGCCTCAACTACCTCCTCTGGCAGCTTGTTCCACCACCCTTTGAGTGAAAAAGTTACCTCTCAGATTCCTATTAAATCTTTTCCCCTTCACCTTAAACCTATGTCCACTGGTCCTCGATTCACCTATGCTGTGAATCTACCCGATCTATTCCTCTCATGATTTTATACACTTCTATAAGATCACTCTTCATCCTCCAGCGCTCCAAGGAATAGAGTGCTAGCCTACTCAACCTCTCCCTATAGCTCAGACCCTCTAGTCATGGAGACATCCTCGTAAATCTTCTCTGTACCCTATCTAGCTTGACAACATCTTTCCTATAACATGGTGCCCACGGGGGTGGGGGAGGGGAGGTTGGGGGGGGGGGGATGGGAGGTCGGGGATGGGAGGGCGGGTTGTCGGTTATTTCAAGTGGCACGTGTCAATTCCTTTTATCAATTGAGGACCAACTTGAGCCTTTAAGATGATCCCACCAAACAGTCATTTTGTAGAACATTGTCCACTCACTAAGAGATAGGAGCCGAATGAGGCCATTGGGCCCACCGAGTCTGGTGCACCACTCGATCACGGACGATCTATTTTAAATGGTTTGTCATTTTGCAATCAAAATTAGAAAACCAATTTATTGTCAGAAAATGTAGAGAATATTAGCCCTGACATCGGGGCACATTGTATACAATTTGGCTGCAAAATATATCTTCCTTTATTTAGACAAAGTAATTTTGTGAATGAGATGGAAATGCAGTTGCTTCTGAGTAAGCACTAGCCAATAATATTGTCGTAGTCCCCACTTCCCAGTGCAGCAAGGTAGTAGAGTGGGCGGACCTTCATGCTGGTGAGCTTGAGAGAGTACCACCAGCCTCTCCACGTGTTCCACACCACGCCATTGTCGTACTTGGCGCTGTAGTTGCCACGGCGATAATACTTACCATTAAGGTTGGCAGCATGGCACCTGTGTGTTTAACAATGGAGAGATTTTGTTCAAAATAAGTTCGTTCTCACACAAACAAATAAACCACGTTCAATTCTCATCAATAATTCTTCACCGTACACTGAACGTCACCTGTGAAAACAATTCCTTGAATGAACGAATAAGTTGATTGGCCAAGTATGTACACATACAAGGAATGTGCCTTGGTGCTCCGCTCACAAGTAACAACACGAACATACAGTAAATGCACAGGAAGAAACTCAGAGGCGGTTTACACCAGAGATAGACACAAAGTGCTGGAGTAACTCAGTGGGTCAGGCAGCATCTCAGGAGAAAAATAACAGGTTTCCCGATTCAGGTCGGAACCCTTCTTCAGACTGGGAATGAAGGAGGGGTGGTGGAGACTGGAGGTAGGAAAAGGCCAGAACAAATCAGGGCCGGCAACAGATGACCTCAGGAAGAGTGGAGCCCATAATTCCCCAGAGATGCTGCCTGACCCGCTGAGTTACTCCACCATTTTGTGTCTGTCTCCTTGAAAGGACACTTTATTTTCTGCTCATTAAAAGTATTCAAAGCTAATATGTATTACTCTGGAAATACCTTTGGTTTAATTCTTGTGCAGAACTTGTTTATTTCTACTGAAAGACATCGGGAGTGAGAAGCAGATGGACATTGTTGAATATGAATTAGATATTCAGCGGGCAGTTAGGATACTAATTAAACAACAGGTCCACCTCTCTCTCTGCCCCCCAACTGTGCTCATTGGCACCGTCTTCAAAAGCCTTCCCTGCCGATGCACCACATTAGTCAGCAGAGTGGCACTGGACATCTTCTTTAGCACTCGTTGCTTCCAGTGAGAAAGTGTTCTTACCACTTGCATTTTGGATTAATGGAATTCTTTGTCTCAAAATTTAACAAGTAGTTTCCCACAGTAAAATATACAATGAGAAAAAGTTAGTGAAAATTTGCATAAACCCACAGTGCCCTCCATAATGTTTGGAACAAAGACCCATTATTTATTTATTTGCCTCTGTACTCCACAATTTGAGATTTGTTATAGAAAAAAATTACATGTGGTTAAAGTGCACATTGTCAGATTTTAATAAAGGCCACTTTTATACATTTTGGTTTCACCATGTAGAAATTAGAGCTGTGTTTATACATAGTCCCCCCATTTCAGGGCACCATAATGTTTGGGACACATGGCTTCACAGGCGTTTGTAATTGCTCAGGTGTGTTTAATTGCCTCCTTAATGCAGGTATAAGAGAGCTCTCAGCACCTAGTCTTTCCTCCAGTCTTTCCATCACCTTTGGAAACTTTTATTGCTGTTTATCAACATGAGGACCAAAGTTGTGCCAATGAACGTCAAAGAGGCCATTATGAGACTGAGAAACAAGAATAAAACTGTTGGAGACATCAGCCAAACCTTAGGCTTACCAAAATCAACTGTGTGGAACATCATTAAGAAGAAAGAGAGCACTGGTGAGCTTACTAATCGCAAAGGGACTGGCAGGCCAAGGAAGATTTCCACAGCTGATGACAGAAGAATTCTCTCTATAATAAAGAAAAATCCCCAAACACCTGTCCGACAGATCAGGGACACTCTTCAGGAGTCATGTGTGGATTTGTCAATGACCACTGTCCGCAGAAGACTTCATGAACAGAAATACAGAGGCTACACTGCAAGATGCAAACCACTGGTTAGCCACAAAAATAGGATGGTCAGGTTACAGTTTGCCAAGAAGTACTTAAAAGAGCAACCACAGTTCTGGAAAATTGTCTTGTGGACAGATGAGATGAAGATTAACTTATATCAGAGTGATGGCAAGAGCAAAGTATGGAGGAGAGAAGGAACTGACCAAGATCCAAAGCATACCACCTCATCTGTGAAACACGGTGGTGGGGGTGTTATGGCCTGGGCATGTATGGCTGCTGAAGGTACTGGCTCACTTATCTTCATTGATGAGACAACTGCTGATGGTAGTAGCATAATGAATTCTGAAGTGTATACACACCCTATCTGCTCAAGTTCAAACAAGTGCTTCAAAACTCATTGGCCGGCAGTTCATTCTACAGCAAGACAATGATCCCAAACATACTGCTAAAGCAACAAAGGAGTTTTTTAAAGCAAAAAAATGGTCAATTCTTGAGTGTCCAAGTCAATCACTTGATCTGAACCAAATTGAGCATGCCTTTGATATGCTGAAGAAAAAACTGAAGGGGACTAGCCCCCAAAACAAGCATTTAGCTGCAATACAGACCTGGCAGAGCATCACCAGAGAAGACACCCAGCAACTGGTGATGTCCATGAATTGCAGACTTCAAGCAGTCATTGCATGCAAAGGATACGCAACAAAATTACTAAACATGACTACTTTCATGTACATGACATTGCTGTGTCCCAAACATTATGCTGCCCTGAAATGGAGGGGACTATGTATAAACACTGCTGTAATTTCTACATGGTGAAACCAAAATGTATAAAAATGGCCTTTATTAAAATCTGGCAATGTGCACTTTAACCACATGTGATTTTTTTTCTATTACAAATCTCAAATTGTGGAGTACAGAGGCAAATAAATAAATGACGGGTCTTTGTCCCAAACATTAAGGAGGGGACTATATTTTGACCATTTTTTGAAATGAAATTTCTTAACTTTTATTAAAGAACTGTCCTGGAGAAAGAAATTTAAAACTGTAAGTCATTGGTGCAGAATTGGGCCATTCGGCCCATCGAGTCTACTCTGCCATTCGATCATGGCTGATCTATCTTCCTCTCTCAACCCCATTCGCCTGCCTTCTCCCCGTGACCTTTAAAACTCTTACTAATCAAGAACATGTCAATCTCCGCCTTAAAAATACCCAATGACTTGGCTATCCACCACTGGCTGTGGCAATGAATTCCACAGATTCACCACCCTCTGGCTAAAGAAATTCCTCCTCATCTCCTTTCTAAAGGTAGATCCTTTTATTCTGAGGCTGTACCTTCTGGTCCTAGACTCTCCCACTAGTGGAAACACCCTCTCTGCATCCACTCTGTCCAGGCCTTCACTATTTGGTCCCCCTCAACTCCTGCGAGCACAGGCCCAGAGCCATCAAACATTCACCACACATTAACCCAGTCATATCTGGGATCAGTATAGTGTCGATAGACACAAAAAAGCTGGAGTAACTCAGCGGGACAGGCAGCATCTTTGGAGAGAAGGAATGGGTGACTTTTTGGGGTCGAGACCCCTCTTCTGTCTGAAGGGTCTTGACGTTTCGGGTCGAGACCCTCTTCTGTCTGAAGAAGGGTCTCGACCCGAAACATCACCCATTCTTTCTCTCCGGAGATGCTGCCAGTTCTCCAGCTTTTTGTGTCTATGGTTTAAACCAGCATCTGCAGTTCCTTCCTACCTATCAGTGTAGTGTAATCCTATTTTAACATTTTCCCAAATGTAACTTCATGACTCTTATTAAAGAACTGTGCTGAAAAAAAAAGACATTTAAAAGACATTTGCACAGGACAGATTTAGAGGCTGATGTGGGCCAAACATGGGCAAATGGGATTAGTGTAGATGGGACAAGTTGGGCCGAAGGGCCTGATTAATGCTATAAGACTGTATGACTCTCAAGGAAGTTCACTGGATTTTCAATAAAAGTGTGCGTCTGAATCATTAATCCAGTTAGTAAAGTTTCGCCATTTGTAATCAACATTTCTTGCTCCCATTCCTCCAGTGTTCCCAGGGCGGAAATGTCCAAGATTAGAGGGCACACTTTCGGGTGAGAGGGGCAAGTGTTCTTCAAACAGAGGGTGATGGGTGACTGGAACGTGCTGTCGGGGGTGGTGGTGGAGGCAGATACGATAGCGGCGTTTAAGGGGCATTTGGATCGGCACATGGACACACAGGGGATGGAAGGATATGGACCATGTGCAGGCAGAGGAGAATAGTTTATTTTGGCATGATGGTCCGCACGGACATTAGTTTAGTTTCATTTATCTCCAGTTTAATCTAGTTTAAAGACCATCCATCCGATCTATGCACTAGTTCTATGTTATCCCTGGAATTTAGAAGGATGAGAGGAGATCTTATCGAAACGTATAAGATTACTAAGGGGTTGGACACTTTAGAGGCAGGAAACATGTTCCCAATGTTGGGTGAGTCCAGAACAAGGGGCCACAGTTTAAGAATAAGGGGTAGGCCATTTAGAACTGAGATGAGGAAAAACTTTTTTTCAGTCAGAGAGTTGTGAATCTGTGGAATTCACTGCCTCGGAAGGCAGTGGAGGCCAATTCTCTGAATGCATTCAAGAGAGAGCTAGATAGAGCTCTTAAGGATAGCAGAGTCAGGGGGTATGGGGAGAAGGCAGGAACGGGGTACTGATTGAGAATGATCAGCCATGATCACATTGAATGGCGGTGCTGGCTTGAAGGGCAGAATGGCCTCCTCCTGCACCTATTGTCTATTGTCTATCCCACTTTCTCACACACTCCCTGCACACTAGGGGCAATTTACAGAAGGCCAATTAACCTACAAACCTGCACGTCTTTGGATTTTGGGAAGAAACTGGAGCACCTGGAGGAAACCCACACAGTCACAGGGAGAACGTGCAAACTCCGTACAGACAGCTCCCGTAGTCAGGATAGACCCTGGTGCTGTAGGCGGCAACTCTACCGCTGCGCCACCGTGCCTCCCAAATTGCAGGATACTCTGGGCTTCAGGGCCTGTTCTTGAGCTGTGCTATTCTAAGTTTCTGTGTATAGTTCCCACCTGGGTTTATTCTTTCGAGCAAGTAACAAGCGTTGACGTGGCGGAGCGGATGGCTGTGTGAATGACCCGCTACAGGTACCTGTTAAACCACCAGCCGCTTCTGCCTTCGCGGGCACAGCTGCCCTGAGTGTAGTGGTCATTGTCCTGGTCGGATGTACTGAACATCATGCCGTTGTGGGAAGATGACCACTGTTCCCTTGGGACCAATCCTCCCGACAACGCATCTCCTGCTGTGCCAACGTAGCTTCCAAAGCTCAGCCTGTACTTATCCTGGGTCAAAGTAACAGAAGCAAGTCAGGGAAGCAATCCATGACACCCGACCAGCACAGTTATTAACCCAACACCCCCCCCCCTCACCTTTTCATCTGAGATGTTAAACTTTTCATACGTGGCATATCTCTCTTCTCCGTTCCAGTCTGTCAGGTCGACCTTCATCATGTACTTTCCTGCGTGGAAATTATTCAACAACCATTGATATCTCTAAGATACTTCTTAATTGGTGTCCTGTCCTTTACATTGGTTGTGGCACCAAGCTCAAGAGCACCAGCTCAGAGCAATAAGGTTGGACAGACTTGGTTTATTTTCTCTTGAACGCCGGGGGCTGAGGGGAGAATGGGTGGAGTGAGTGAGAGGAAAGACTTGTCTCTGACTGGAGAGCACCCGAACAAAAGCTTTAAGCTGCACCTCGGTACACGTGACAATCATGGAGGTGAAGAGGAGGAGTGGAATGTGAAGCTGGAGGGAGGGATGTGGGTGGACGGAGATGGGGGGAGGGGAAAGATGGGGGGAGGGGAAAGATGGGGGATAAAGGGGAAATGGGGGAGTCAGGGATGGGAGATGAGTGTACAGAGGAGGGGAAAGTCATAAAATTATGAGGTATAGATAGGGTAGACAGTCAGAGCCTTTTCCCAGGAATGAAAAGTTAAAGGCTAGAAGTTATAATTTTAAGGCGAGAGGAATAAAGTTGAAAGGAGATGTGTGAGGTAAGTTTTTTGCACAGAGGGTGGTGGAGCGTGCTGCTTGAGGTGGCAGTGGAGGCAGTGGTGTCTAAAAGATTTCTGGATACGCACATGGATATGCAGGGAACGGGGGGCATATGGATTCAGTGCAGGCAGATGAGAGTTGGCCATGGCTTCATGCTCAGCACAGAGTCTATGCCCGTTCCTGTACTGTACTCTATGTCCTACGAAGGTTGGAGACACTCTTACCTGGAGCCAGGATCCGGTGTATGTTTTCATTTCCAAGCCAATACTCATCATTCCTCCTTTGAAACAACCCAAAGCCAGATTTGTAGTCATCCCAGCCTCTGCAGAAAGTAACAGGGTGGAAATCTGATGCGGTGAAGTTAAAAACTGGTGTGCATGAAACCTGCTTAAAGTTTGAAAAGGACATTAAAAAACTGGAGTAACTCAGTGGGTCAAGCAGCATCTCTGGAGAACATGGATAGGATTCTGAAGGGTCCCGACCTGAAACATCACCTATCCATGTTCTCCAGAGATGAAGCCTGACCCACTGAGTTACTCCAGCACTTGGTGTTTAACTTCTTGTTTTTTGCTTGAATGTTTTCCAGATTTTAATTTTGTGTGATCTCTTATTCATTATAAATTAATCGAGCAGTCGGCAAAGCCTGCATTTCCTTGTAGAAACATAGAAACATAGAAAATAGGTGCAGGAGTAGGCCATTCGGCCCTTCGAGCCTGCACCGCCATTCAATATGATCATGGCTGATCATCCAGCTCAGTAGCCTGTACCTCCCTTCTCTCCATACCCCCTGATCCCTTTAGCAAAAAGGGCCACATCTAACTCCCTCTTAAATATAGCCAATGAACTGGCCTCAACTACCTTCTGTGGCAGAGAATTCCACAGACTCACCACTCTCTGTGTGAAGAAATGTTTTCTCATCTCGGTCCTAAAAGACTTCCCCCTTATCCTTAAGCTGTGACCCCTGGTTCTGGACTCCCCCAACATCGGGAACAATCTTCCCGCATCTAGCCTCTCCAACCCCTTAAGAATTTTATATGTTTCTATAAGATCCCCCCTCAGTCTTCTAAATTCCAGCGAGTACAAGCCCAGTCTATCCAGCCTTTCCTCATATGCAAGTCCCACCATCCCAGGGATTAATCTGGTGAACCTTCTCTGTACTCCCTCTAAGGCAAGAACGTCTTTCCTCAGGTTAGGCGACCAAAACTGCACACAATACTCCAGGTGCGGTCTCACCAAGGCCCTGTACAACTGCAGCAGAACCTCCCTGCTCCTAAACTCAAATCCTCTTGCTATGAATGCCAACATACCATTCGCTTTCTTCACTGCCTGCTGCACCTGCATGCTTGCTTTCAATGACTGGTGCACCATGACACCCAGGTCACGTTGCATCTCCCCTTCTCCCAATCGGTCACCATTCAGGTAATACTCTGCTTTCCTGTTCTTGCCGCCAAAGTGGATAACCTCACATTTGTGTGCTCATGAGTCCAACATTTACAGTTTTTTGTATCATACCCTCCCCTCCACCAGCCCCTCCGCTCCTTTCCCCTCCTCCATACACTCACCTCCCATCTCTGAGATCCCCATTTCACTATCAACCCCCCTCTTTCCCCTCCCCCCCGTCCCTTTCCACCCACATCCCTCCCTCCACCTTCTTCGCTCCTTATCTGACAACCTTTTATCTCTTTTTAACCTATAGGAGCAGATACAATTACTTTTACTTTTAAAAGACATTTGAACTGATATGTGGATAGGAAGGGTTTGGAGGGATATGGGCCAAATGCAGGCAAATGGGAGTAGCCTAATATTCGACCTTGGTCAGCACGGAACAAAGTGGGCCGAAGGGCCTGTTTCTGTGCTGTACAGCTCTGTGACTCTATCTTGGTTACCATGGACAAGGTGGGACCAAGGACCAGTTTTGGTGCTTTGCAGCTCTAGAATTAAACGTGGTTCCATTCGAGTGGAGACAAGGTGCGATCAAGAAAATATAAGAATGGTATCAAGAATGCATAACTTAGCTCAAGGGTTAGAAATCTAATGTTAATCCAGGGTTACAGGGGAGTCGCTAATTTTATTTTTTAAATCGGCAGCAGAACTAAAAAAGCAGGGAAGAATGACCTTTTGTTCGCAAGCATTCAAAGCCTGTGTGACAGTCTCACCTCTGCGTATTTGTTCCTAGTTGTGTAGGAAAGAACTGCAGATGCTGGTTTAAATCGAAGCCCGACATAAAATGCTGGAGTAACTCAGCGGGACAGGCAGCATCTCTGGAGAGAAGGAATGGGTGACTGAAGAAGGGTTTCGACCCGAAACGTCACTCATCCCTTCTCTCCAGAGACGCCGTCTGTCCTGCTGAGTTACTCCAGCATTTTGTGTCCAGTTGTGTTGCCCATTTAAAAAATAAAATAAAAGAAGCAGACACAAGGAACTGCAGATGCTGCTTTACAACAAGGGATACAGAGTGCTGGAGTAACTCAGCGGGTCAGGCAGCATCTCTGTAGAACATGGATAGGTGACGTTTCACAGAGTGCTGGAGTAACTCAGCGGGTCAGGCAGCATCTCTGGAGAACATGGATAGGTGGTGTTTCAGGTTGGGACCCTTCTTCAAACTGATTGTGGGGGGGGGGCAGAAAGCTGGAAAAGAGGAGGGGCGGGGCCAAGCATGGCAGGTGATGGGCGGATATAGGTGCGGAAGAGTTTGGAGATAGGGTGGACAAAGGCAGTGATGAAAAGACAAAAAGTGTGAGATAAGGAGATAAAAGTAGCAGCTCCCCTTTTGCTCAAGTTTACACCGAAGATAGACACAAAATGCTGGAGTAACTCAATGGGACAGGCAGCATTCTGGAGAGAAGGAATGGGTAATACTTCGGGTCGAGACCCTTCTTCAGTCTAAAGAAGGGTCTCGACCCGAAATGTCACCCCTCCCTCTATCCAGAGATGCTGCCTGTCCCGCTGAGTTACTCCAGCACTTTGTGTCTATCTTAGTTTGCCAATAACCCCGTTTGTTTACCTGTTAAAGTTGACTTTGCCGTTGCTGCGACGTTGGATAACGGTCCAACCTCCTCCATCTGACATGTCACAGTAGGCTAGGAATGGGTGGGCAGCAGACCACGGCTTCAGTGTGTAATACCCACTCGTGGTGTTCCCACCGTTGTACACCTCCGAGCAATCTGTGCACAGCAGATGTCACCGTCAGTGTAACTGGCGAAGGTATTTATTTCACAAAATGCTGGAGTAACTCAGCAGGTCAGGCAGCATCTCAGGAGAGAAGGAATGGGTGACGTTTCGGGTCGAGACCCTTCTTCAGAGTGCCTTTATAGAGGCGTATAAAATCACGAGGGGAATAGAATAAATGTACAATGTAGAAACAAAGACACAACCTGGCCGAAGCCAGTCATTTCCAGACATTTCCCAACATGACCTTTTCTGACAGATAAGAAATGGCACCTGCTACATATCATCCCAATGGCGCAACAAGTGGTGGCGCAGCGGTAGAGTTGCTGCCTCACATCACCAATGACCCGGGTTCCATCCTGACTACGGGTGCTGTCTGTACGGAGTTTGTACATTTTCCCTGTGGCCGCGTGGGGTTTCTCCGGGTGCTCCGGTTTCGCCCACACTTCAAATGGCATACATGTTTGTAGGCTAATAGGCTTTGGTAAAAATTGTAAATAGTCCCTAGTGTGCAGGTTAGTGCTGGTGTACGGGGTGATCGCTGGTCAGTGTGGACTCGGTGGGCCGAAGGGCCTGTTTCCACGCTGAATCTAAAGTCTAAAGATGCAAGATGACATCACATTTCCTGCATGTTCATCCATAAGTTGGAAAGGGTGGAGAGGAGATTCACCACAATGCTGAACATGGTGCCAAGACCAACTCTTATCTGCCTGCACATAACCCTTATATGAGGATGTTGCCAGGGCCCCGAGCTAATACGTTCGGGGGCGGCACGGTGGCGGCACGGTGGCACAGCGGTAGAGTTGCTGCCTTACAGCGAATACAGCGCCGGAGACTCAGGTTCAATCCTGACTACGGGCGCCGTCTGTACGGAGTTTGTACGTTCTCCCCGTGACCTGCGTGGGTTTTCTCCGAGATCTTCGGTTTCCTCCTACACTCCAAAGACGTACAGGTATGTAGGTTAATTGGCTGGGCAAATGTAAAAATTGTCCCTAGTGGGTGTAGGATAGTGTTAGTGTGTGGGGATCGCTGGGCGTCACAGACCCGGTGGGCCGAAGGGCCTGTTTCTGCGCTGTATCTCTAAAAATCTTCTTTTTTAAAAAAACTAAATCTAATAGGGAGAGGTTGGGCAGGTTTGGAGTAATCCTTGGAGTGCAGGATGTTGTGGAGTGCCTTTATAGAGGCACATAAAATCATGAGGGGAATAGAATAAATGTACAATGGAGAAGCAAAGAACTGCAGATGCTGGTTTACACCAAAGATAGACACAGAATGCTGGAGTAACTCAACTGGTCAGGCAGCATCCCTGGAGAATAAGGATGGGTGATGTTTCAAACTTCAGAATAAATACATTTATCCACAGTAAGGGAATCAAAAACCAGAGGACATAGGATTAAGGTGAGAGGGGAAAGATTTAATAGGAACCTGAGGGGCAACTTTTTCTTACAGAGGGTGGTGGGTGTATGGAACGAGCTGCCAGAGGAGGTAGTTGAGGTAGGTACTATCACAACATTTAAAAGACATTTAAACAGGTACAGGGATAGCAAAGGTTTCGATGCATATGGGCCAAATGCAGGCAGTGGTACTGGTGTAGCTGGGACATGTTGTTAGGTGTTCAGCCAGTGCCTGATTCCACGCTGTATGACTCTATGACTCTCTATACATCCATTCCCTGCATATCCATGTGTCTATCCACAAGTCTCTTTAACAATAGGAAGAGTAGGCCATTCGGCCCTTCGAGCCAGCACCGCCATTCAATGTGATCAT
Organism: Rhinoraja longicauda; assembly: GCF_053455715.1. Taxonomy (NCBI): domain Eukaryota; kingdom Metazoa; phylum Chordata; class Chondrichthyes; order Rajiformes; family Arhynchobatidae; genus Rhinoraja; species Rhinoraja longicauda. Next base: position 73,294,093 of record NC_135959.1, on the reverse strand, counting down.
GGCTGATCATTCTCAATCAGTACCCCGTTCCTGCCTTCTCCCCATACCCCCTGACTCTGCTATCCTTAAGAGCTCTATCTAGCTCTCTCTTGAATGCATTTAGAGAATTGGCCTCCACTGCCTTCTGAGGCAGAGAATTCCACAGATTCACAACTCTCTGACTGATGTCTGAAGTCTGAAGAAGGGTCTCGACCCGAAACGTCACCCATTCCTTCTCTCCCGAGATGCTGCCTGACCTGCTGAGTTACTCCAGCATTTTGTGAATAAATCTTCAGTTCAATGTACCACCTATGCAATAGTCATAAGGCATGAACCAGAACAACAGCAACAATTCAGCACATAGGTAACAACATCTACATACTAAACTCTTGTTTGTTTGTTCCTGAACTACAGCCAAAGCGGTACACGATAGCGGGACAACTTTAGGCCCACCTTACTCACCGTCGTCCCTTTGGTGCGAATGGAAGAAGTTTCATTGAAATCGGTGTTATATTTTTTAAGTTATTCGCATTTTAAAGTTTAAATCTATCTCCTAGGGAGGGAAGGGGGAGGGAGGGGGAGGGAGGATAAGGGGGGTTGGGAAGAAGGGGAAGGGGAAAAGGAAGGGGAAAGAGGTGGGAGGTGGGGGAGGTGGGGGGAGAGGGAACAGAGAGGGGGGAGAGGGAACAGAGAGGGGGGAGAGGGGAGAGGGGAGAGGGGAGAGGGGAGAGGGGAGAGGGGAGAGGGGAGAGGGGAGAGGGGAGAGGGGAGAGGGGAGAGGGGAGAGGGGGAGGGGGGAGGGGGGAGAGGGGAGAGGGGGGAGGGGGGAGGGGAGAGGGGAGAGGGGAGAGGGGAGAGGGGAGAGGGGAGAGGGGAGAGGGGAGAGGGGGAGGGGGGAGAGGGGAGAGGGGGGAGGGGGGAGGGGAGAGGGGAGAGGGGAGAGGGGAGAGGGGAGAGGGGAGAGGGGAGAGGGGAGAGGGGAGAGGGGAGAGGGGAGAGGGGAGAGGGGAGAGGGGAGAGGGGAGAGGGGAGAGGGGGAGGGGGGAGGGGGGAGGGGAGAGGGGAGAGGGGAGAGGGGAGAGGGGAGAGGGGGGAGGGGAGAGGGGAGAGGGGAGAGGGGAGAGGGGGGAGGGGGGAGAGGGGAGAGGGGGGAGGGGGGAGGGGAGAGGGGAGAGGGGAGAGGGGAGAGGGGAGAGGGGAGAGGGGAGAGGGGAGAGGGGGGAGGGGGAATGGGGGAGGGGGGAGTGGGGAGGGGAGAGGGGGGAGTGGGGAGCGGGAGGGGGAGAGGGGGGAGGGGGAAGTGGGGAGTGGGGAGGAGAGGGTGCTGCACCAATGCAGGAGAGGTTTGGGCCCAACGGGTCCTCTTGGTCTAGTGGGAGGTTAAATATCTGCCTGAGAAAGCAGGGGGATCTTCGGTCTAACGATCCACCCACAAGATGATACTTCCAGTAATGCAATCCTCCCTCAGTACTGCAGGGCTGTGTCGGCCTTGAGGTTTGTGTCCAAAACTCTTGAGTGGTTTTGGACTGAGAACCAGGACCATGGGCACGAAATGAGCTGTTCTGGACAATACCACTTAAGTGAAGCTTCAAGTTTATCTAACGTTCAACGATTAGTAATCTTAAATGAACAGTTCACTCACTATCATTCTTGAAATTTCCCATTTCAAGTAATACCCCCCTCTCTTTCCCCTGTCCCCACCTCTGTGAGGGCCACACACCTCTCTCACCATCTCCCACCCCCCCAGCCGTACCCAGTCACGAGTCCCCTATTTCCCTTTTATCCCCCACTTTTCCCCTCCCTCTCCCACCCACATCCCTCCCTCCGGCTCTACATTTCACCCCTCCTCTTCTCTCCTTACCTGACACCCTTTTGTCTCCTTTGCACCTGCAGCCTTTGTCACTCACTCCACCCACCTGCCAATCACCCCCTCACCTGTCTCCACCTATCACTCGCCAGAAGGTAGACACAAAATGCTGGAGTAACTCAGCGGGACAGGCAGCATCCCTGGAGAGAGAAGGAATGGGTGACGTTTCGGGTCGAGACCCTTCTCCAGTCTGAAGAAGTGTCTCAACCCGAAAAGTCACCCGTTCCTTCTCTCTCCAGGGATGCTGCCTGTCCCTCCGAGTTACTCCAGCATTTTGCGTCTTTCAATTTAAACCAGCATCTGCAGTTCTTTTTCCTATATATCACTTGCCATACATTATTCTGCTCTGCCCCCACCTCTCTTTTCCATCTTTCTCTCCCATAGTCCATTAGTCTGAAGAAGGGTCCCAACCCTAAACATCGTCTGCCCATTCCCTCCACAGATGCTGCCTGACCCGCTGAGTTCCTCCGGCACTTTGTGTTTTGGCTTTGGATTCCAGCATCTGCAGTTTCCAGCGTCTCCAGGTCCCCTGTAATGGTTGGCACTGAGAAAACAAGCCCTTTCATCCGGACACAAAGTGCTGGGGGAACTCAGAGGGCCAGGCAGCATCTGTGGAGCGAATGGACAGATGGCAACAGACAATAGGTGCAGGAGGTGGCCATTCGGCCCTTCGAGCCAGCACCGCCATTCAATGTGATCATGGCTGATCATTCTCAATCAGTACCCCGTTCCTGCCTTCTCCCCATACCCCCTGACTCCGCTATCCTTAAGAGCTCTATCCAGCTCTCTCTTGAATGCATTCAGAGAATTGGCCTTCACTGCCTTCTGAGGCAGAGAATTCCACAAATTCACAACTCTCTGACTGAAAAAGTTTTTCCTCATCTCAGTTCTAAATGGCCTACCCCTTATTCTTAAACTGTGGCCCCTGGTTCTGGACTCCCCCAACATTGGGAACATGTTTCCTGCCTCTAACGTGTCCAACCCCTTAATAATCTTATACGTTTTGATAAGATCTCCTCTCATCCTTCTAAATTCCAGTGTATACAAGCCTAGTCGCTCCAGTCTTTCAACATATGATAGTCCCGCCATTCCGGGAATTAACCTAGTAAACCTACGCTGCACGCCCTCAATAGCAAGAATATCCTTCCTCAAATTTGGAGACCAAAACTGCACACAGTACTCCAGGTGCGGTCTCACTAGGGCCCTGTACAACTGCAGAAGGACCTCTTTGCTCCTATACTCAACTCTTGTTATGAAGGCCAACATTCCATTGGCTTTCTTCACTGTCTGCTGTAGCTGCATGCTTCCTTTCAGTGACTGATGCACTAGGACACCCAGATCGTGTTGTACGTCCCCTGTTCCTAACTTGACACCATTCAGATAACACTCTGCCTTCCTATTCTTACCACCAAAGTGGATAACCTCACACTTATCCACATTAAACTGCATCTGCCATGCATCCGCCCACTCACACAACCTGTCCAAGTCACCCTGCAACCTCATAGCATCTTCCTCACAGTTCACACTACCACCCAGTTTTGTATCATCTGCAAATTTGCTAATGTTTGTATCAACTGCAAATTTGGATTCCAGCATCTGCAGTTCCCAGTGTCTCCAGGTCCCCTGTAATGGTACGTTTAGATTAGGACATTTACCATGGTGATAAATCAACAGATTTGGATCAATGTTGGTTGCTTGCTCCTTCCTGCGTGTTTTCGTGTTTTCATTTATCCAGTACCTGTTGCTCGCCTTTAGATACTCCTGCCGCCAAGCTCCAAGCAGGAACTGGTTCTGCAGGTGTTGCAGTTGCTGGCGGAGCCTGACGATTTCAGTCTTGCACGTGTCACTGTCCTGTGAAAAAGACCAATGAAACGTTGGTGCGAGTTTGAGTGGCGAGCTGTGGCACTTGTCAAGCACATCTGAGGAGCGACAAACGCAGCTGGTATACTGTGACATGATCTGGAGAGGCAACTGTGAACCTCACACTGGCACAAAGAGGGGTGCAGGCATTAGGGAGCTGCATATCAGTATCTAAGTAGGCTGTCCACTTTTTTTTAATTTTTTAGATTTAGATATACAGCGCGGAAACAGGCCCTTCGGCCCACCGGGTCCGCGCTGCCCAGCGATCCCTGCACATTAACACTATCCAACACCCACTAGGGACATTTTTTTACATTTACCCAGCCAATTAACCTACATACCTGTACGTCTTTAGAGTGTGGGAGGAAACCGAAGATCTCGGAGAAAACCCACGCAGGTCACGGGGAGAACGTACAAACTCCGTACAGACAGCACCCGTAGTCAGGATCGAACCTGAGTATCTGGCACTGCATTCGCTGTAAGGCAGCAACTCTACCGCTGCGCCACCGTGCCACTTCTGTTACATCTTGTCTCCCCTTCCTCACTGCAAGCTAAGACATCATCCATGGAACCATTTTTAGTAAGTCTTTTTACACTTTCACTAGGATCCTCCCTTCTTATCAAAGAATTAGACATAATATTCCATGTTGTGCAGTTTAAACAGAATCCCCCCTTTCTCATAGTCTATACTTCTACTCACGAGTCAATCTCAAGGATAACCAAAGATTGGCGATATATTGTGACCTTGTGGCAATGTACACGCCCAGAGAACTTTTATTCATAAGCTTTCCATATAACCATATAACAATTACAGCACGGAAACAGGCCCATTCGGCCCTACCAGTCCATGCCGACCACTTTCTCTAACCTAGTCTCATCTACCTGCTCTCAGACCATAACCCTCCAATCCCCTCCCATCCATATACCTATCCAATTTACTCTTAAATAATAAAATCGAGCCTGCCTCCACCACTTCCACCGGAAGCTCATTCCATACAGCCACCACCCTCTGAGTAAAGAAGTTACCCCTCATGTTACCCCTAAACTTTTGTCCCTTAATTCTGAAGTTATGTCCCCTTTCATGACGTTAATTCATGTACAATTTAAAATTCATTTCAGAGAAAGCACGCGCATTCTTAAAAAGAAATGCATTCTGCTGTTACACACTTACTCTGTGATTTGCAAAACTTTGATTGAAGAAAAGTAGAAAGACCAGCAGCAGCATGGCATCCAGTACTAAACCCCTGAAAATAAATATATTTTAAGCATTTGAGTCAAGAAAGGATTACTGACTGACTTTAGACTTTAGGGATACAGCGCTGAAACAGGCCCTTCTGCCCACCGAGTCCGCGCCGACCAGCGATCCCCCCACGCTAGCACTATCCTACACACGAGGGATCATTTACAATTTTACAGAAGTCAATTAACCTGCAAACCTGCACGTCTTTGGAGTGTGGGAGGAAACCGGAGCACCCGGAGAAAACCCATACGGTCACACTCTGTACAGACAGCACCCACAGTCAGGATTGAACCTGGGTTCTGGCGCTGCAAGGCATCAACTCTCCCACTGCCCACTGTACCACCCCTGTGGTAATGTCATCCATGACTAACGCTGCTCTCCAAACTTGCTCTGGAGAGATGGCTCACCTTGTGCAGCTCCGGCCACCCAGCTACTGGAAGGATGTCATTAAGTTGAAAAGAGATTCACCGGGATGCTACCTGGGCTTGCGAGCTTGAGTTACAGGGAGGGGTTGGATCGGCTGGGACTTTTTGTCTTTGGAGCGTGGGAGGTTGAGGGGTGACCTTATTGAGGTGTACAAGATCATGAGGGGCACGGATAAAGTGAACGCTCACAGTCTTTTCCCCAGGGTAAAGGATTCTAAAACTAGAGGGACACAGGCTTAAGGTGAGAGGGGAGAGATTTAAGAGGGACCTTCTGGCAACGTTGGCATTCAGAGGCTCGTCCATATCTGAAATGAGCTGCCAGAGGAAGCTGTCGAGGTGGATACAACTATGTCATATAAAAGACATTTGGATAGTTATAAATATTCCAGTTCAAGAGGGCTAAATAAATACGTATGTCCTGGGGAAGAGACACCAGCCTGCAACTAGAGTTCGAGATTGAAAAGTAGCAGAACTAACAGTTATGAAATTATCAATAAGTTAGATTGATGAGGGTAGTCAGTATCTAGTGCGGCACGGTGTCGCAGCGGTAGAGTTGCTGCCTTACAGCAAATACAGCGCCGGAGACTCAGGTTCGATCCTGACTACGGGCGCCATCTGTACGGAGTTTGTACGTTCTCCCCGTGACCTGCGTGGGTTTTCTCCGAGATCTTCGGTTTCCTCCCACACTCCAAAGACGTGCAGGTTTGTAGGTGAATTGGCTTGGTAAAATGTAAAAATTGTCCCTAGTGGGTGTTAGTGTGCGGGGATCGCTGGGCGGCGCGGACCCGGTGGGCCGAAGGGCCTGTTTCCGCGCTGTATCTCTACATCTAAAAAAAAAATCTAGAATAAACTGCCAGAGGCTTTAGAAGTGGATACAATTACGACTTAGTAACATCCCTTATTAAGAAACTAAATCATTCATTTAAAATCTTTCCATATTTTTTTGCTGAACTTTAGCTCCATGTACACGTTAGGCACTCGGCCACATTTGGATCACATAGACACACCTTTTATCGTTCGGTTTTGGGGACCTGTGAGCATTTTATAAAGTTCTGAAAAAAAACTCCTTGCTTTGGTCCATCCTATAACAAGAAGTATTTGGTCACAGACCATTAAGTATACTGACAGAATACGAGAACTCTTGGGTCTATATCAGCACTCCCCCCACCCCCTCCATCCCCCCCAACCCCCCTCCCCCCCCCCCCACACCCACTCCATCAGTCTGAAGAAGGCTCCTGACCCAAAACATTCTACGTCCATTCCCTCCACAGACTCTGTGTGACCCACTGAGTTCCTCCAGCATTCTGTTTTTCTCTAGATTACAACATTTGTAGTTCCTCATGTCTTCAGAAATATCTTGAAGCATTTAAGTGTAAACATCTATTAGGAGTAGAGTTGGCAGCAACAAAGAAATCTGTTTTTAATTCTGCTCGAGCTAGCTTCCTCCATGTGGATAGAGAGCCAGGCCAGCTGTTCAAACGATCAGTGCTTCAAACCTTGCACAATTTCTGTGATTGAATGTTTTCCAGTCACCATTGCTTTGCTCCTCTTCTCTGAAAGTTTCGCAAAACAGCAAAACAGCAAAACGGAAAAGCATGTAAAGAAAGTAAGGAGAGGATTTTGCATTTCAATCACCTGCCACCCTTATCAGCAAGCTTGAATCATAACAAGAAGGTAGACACAAAATGCTGGAGCAACTCGGCGGGACAGGCAGCATCTCTGGAGAGAAGGAATTGGTGACATTTCCAGTCGAGACCCTTCTTCAGACAATCGTAACAAGTTGTGCAGTGTCAAAGAGAAACATTAGCAAAGACTCACCTAAATTAGAGGAATACCTGAATGTATAGCAGAGGATATTCCTGTGGTTCTGTGCGTGCCTGAAGATTTCAGTGATCAGGAATGCACCAAACTTGTTGATATCACTGCAAGCACTCAGATGGTTCAAATTTAAATCCCCAGAGTGGGTTTATTTCATCATTGTGCTGTGATCTTCCCCCACACTACGCTACTCCCGATTTGCGGCATTATGTAATCTTTTCACATCTTTTTGCATAAATCTATGTTTACAGATTCACAGCTTCATTGTGTCAGCACAATACAAAACTGAGAAATAGGCCATTAAGCTGGAAAGAGTGAAAGGGTTACATGCTTTCATTTCCCCCCCCCCTCCTTTAGCAGGCTTTCTCTAGTGGGAAGGTGCTAACTGACTACAGCATATTGGGACCAGGACTAATGTGTCCTCCCTGTTCTTCACTTGATGTACCTGGCTATCAACTCATTGCTCTCTAATCTACACAGTCGTGCTAACTGATAAGAGAAACAATCTCAGACTTGTCGGGAAGGTGCTAACTGACTACAGCATTTTGGGACCATGACTAAGGCTTTTAGGAATGTGTCTTTTTGATCTCTACAGTATAAAACATCTGGTCCAGTCTGTGTTCTGTGGAGTGATAGCTCGGGAGAGTCAGGTATATATTCACAAAATGCTGGAGTAACTCAGCAGGTCAGGCAGCATCTCAGGAGCAAAGGAATGGGTCGAGACCCTTCTTCAGGCTCGGGAGAGTCAAGTGCTTGTTGCTTACTGGACTCATGTACCCCCGACTCTCCCGCCGGCTGATATAGTAAAGCTTGTGCTCGTCTACCTAACCCATTGTGCGTTGTCTGTTTGAAGAAGAAGCGAACTTTAACAAGAGTGCCGAGAAGATTTACAAGGATGTTGTTAGGACTTGAGCACCTGCGATATAGGGAGAGGTTGGACAGGCCAGGACTCTATTCCTTGGACTGCAGAAGGACGAGGGGTGGTCTGATCAAGATGTATAAAATCATGAGGGGAATAGATAGGGTGGATATGAAGGTACGGAATGAGCTGCCAAAGGAGGTGATGGAGACACGTACAATAACATTTAAAAGACACTTGCACTTGTACTGCACAACTCTATGAGAATAATATGTAACAAATATGGCATGGTGTCCATTTAGTCATTTGAAAGGAATGGCTAAAAGCCGCACATAATTTTGTAAAATTTATCGTGTTATTAAAGTTCATATTAATACTGGATAGTCTGGTCCGCAGCCAAGATGGATGCTAAGCTAATATCAGAAACGCTAGAGTCACAGTGCCATACAGCGCAGAAACAGTCCCTTCGGCCCAATTTGTCCATGCTGACCAACATGTTGTTACAGCACCTGCCTCAGCGAGCTCCCCCAAAGCTCGTTGAATACACCCACCACCCTCCTGCTAGAATCAGTGAAATCACAGGCTACAGCTGCATGTACACCGATCAGCCAAAACATTATGACCACTGACCGGCGAAGTGAATACCATTGATTATCTTGTTACAATGGCACCTGTCAAGGGGTGGGATATATTAGGCAGCAAGTGAACAGTCAGTTCTTGAAATGAATGTGTTGGATGCAGGAGAAATGGGCAGGAGTAAAGACCTGAGCAACTTTGACAAGGGCCAAATTGTCATGGCCAGACGACTGGGTCAAACCACAAACCGGCGACAGACAGGGTGTTGGGCGCCCAAGGCTCATCGATGCGCGAGGGCAACGAAGGCTATCCCGTCTGGTCCGAACCGACAGAAGGTCGACTGTGGCACAAGTCACAGAAAATGTTAATGGTGGTCATGGGAGGAATGTGTCACAATACACAGTGCATCGCACCCTGCTGTGTAAGGGGCTGCACACGGAGGACCAACATATTAGGCAGGTGGTCATAATGTTTTGGCTCATCAGGTCATGTTTTGGCTGATCGGTGTAAGCATTAGGTAGAGTTATAGAACTGTACAGCATGGAAACGGGCCCTTTGGCCCACTTTGTCTTTTCTGACCAAGTTGACATACTGGACTAGTCCCATTTGGCTGAATTTGGCCTAAAAGTCATAATTGTATCTGCTTCTATTGCTTCCTGAGCAGCTCGTTCCAGATACGGACTACCCTCCGAGTGAAAAAGGTGCCCCTGAGGTCCATCAAATCTCGCTCCTTCACCTTTATTCCCTCTAGATTTAGAATCCTCTACCCTGGGAAAAAGACTGTGAGCGTTCACTTTATCTGTGCCCCTCATGATCTTGTGCACCTCAATAAGGTCACCCCTCGGCCTCCCACGCTCCAAAGTAGCAAATCCCAACCAGAGAGCATTGCTGAACTACTATCAACCTCTTTGGTGACCCTCGGACTACCTTGCACTAAACGTTATTCCCTTATCATGTACCTATATACTGTCAATGCATCAATTGTAATCATGTATTGTCTTTCTGCTGACTGGACAACACGCAACAAAAGCTTTTCACTGTACCTCGGTACACGTGACAATAAACTAAACTGAAGTCCCTCTCCTCATAACTCAAGCCCGCAAACCTAGGTAACATCCTGGTAATCTCGTGCACCTTTTTCAACTTAATGACATCCTTCTTGTAGCTGGGTGACCAGAACTGCACACAGTGCTCCAAGTGTGGTCTCACCAACCACATGTACAGCTGCAACATGTTGATCCACCTTTGCCAACAAAAGAAGTCCCAGCTCTTTGTAGTCGATACCCAAAATCCTGTTTGAATTACCCCAGGTACTGTTTAGAATCCATACCTTCGATATCAATATGTCTGAAGGGTCTGAACCAAAACGTCTCCCATCCATGATCTCTGGAGATGCCACCTGACCTGCTGAGTTACTCCAGAACTTTGTGTCCATTTTGTAAACCATCATCTGCAGTTCCTTGTTTCGCCATTTGGCATTAATGTTCATCACCATATGGATGAAATCAGCTTTGCCCTGAGTTATTGAAGAATCTGAGACTGAAACATAGAAGTGTAGGATCCAATCTCATTCATAGCTGTGTTGAACAAAGAGGGGATGGACCAGGTAGAGGCGTGCAGCGTAGGTTTACTAGGTTAATTCCCGGAATGGCGGGGACTGTCATATGTTGAAAGACTGGAGCGACTGGGCTTGTATACACTGGAATTTAGAAGGATGAGAGGAGATCTTATCAAAACGTATAAGATTATTAAGGGGTTGGACACGTTAGAGGCAGGAAACATGTTCCCAATGTTGGGGGAGTCCAGAACAAGGGGCCACAGTTTAAGAATAAGGGGTAGGCCATTTAGAACTGAGATGAGGAAAAACTTTTTCAGTCAGAGAGTTGTGAATCTGTGGAATTCTCTGCCTCAGAAGGCAGTGGAGGCCAATTCTCTGAATGCATTCAAGAGAGAGCTAGATAGAGCTCTTAAGGATAGCGGAGTCAGGCGGTATGGTGAGAAGGCAGGAACGGGGTACTGATTGAGAATGATCAGCCATGATCATATTGAATGGCGGTGCTGGCTCGAAGGGCCGAATGGCCTCCTCCTGCACCTATTGTCTATTGTCGCGTAGATGATTCAACTCCAGGAGGAGTACTTCTTCCTTCCAGCAATGAAGTCTTCCCTTTGTTTCAAGAATTGACTGCAGTCTGTTTGTTACCTTTATGTAATGTAATTGTATCCATGGATAATTGTTTGAGTTATTTGGAGCACACAATGGGACTAGCTCAGTATGTCAACGTGGTCGGTATGGACAAGGTGGGCCGAAGAGCCTGTTTCCATGCTGTCTGTACAGCTCTGTGACTCTATGGTTCTCAGTTGCATCGAGTTCTTGACAACAGTTCAATGTTATCCTGCTGTGATTATTCATTGATACATTTGTAACTTAAAATGTTGTTTGAAGAAATGACTGGAGTTTTTACATAAACGTCGCAATAGTTACAACGTGACAGGTTACACTGAAAATATAAGTAGTCTTGAGGCTGCACTTTCTCCTTTTCAACCAGCTTCTCACCGACACTTAGACAGGTACATGGGCAGGTTAGGTTTAGAGGGACATGGGCCAAACCTGGGCAAATGGGACGAGCTTAGATGGAGCATTTTGGTCACGTTCATAAGTTATAGGTGCAAATTAGGCCATTCGGCCCATCAAGTCATTCAATCGTGGCTGATCTATCTTTCCCTCTTAACTCATTCTCCTCTCTTCCCCCCATAACCCTTAACACCCGTACCAATCAAGAATCTATCTATCTCTGCTTTAAAAATATCCATTGACATGGGCTTCACATCCTTCTGTGGCAATGAGTTCCACAGATTCACCACCCTCCGACTAAAGAAATTCCTCCTCATCTCCATCCTAAGGAATGTCCTTTTATTCTGAGGCTATGATTCCACGTCCACTCTATCCAGACCCATGCTGGGCCGAAGGACCTGGCTTCTGTTCCATGCTGTATGACGCTGTAACACAACAGGGCAAGAATATTTTACCCTTTTGTTTTGTTTTCATTTTTTCCGATCTAAAACATACTTACATTCCTCTCGCGTGGAAAAGACTATTCTTCCAATGACCCAGGTTCCGACACCTGAGACCAGATGTGTTGGACTGTCAGCTTGAACAAGACACTCCAGACTAACCGACAAGTCTCTGGTGTCCAGAACCAGGGGCCACAGTTTAAGAATAAGGGGTAGGCCATTTAGAACGGAGATGAGGAAAAACCTTTTCAGTCAGAGAGTTGTGAATCTGTGGAATTCTCTGCCTCAGGAGGCAGTGGAGGCCAATTCTCTGAATGCATTCAAGAGAGAGCTGGATAGAGCTCTTAAGGATAGCGGAGTCAGGGGGTATGGGGAGAAGGCAGGAACGGGGTACTGATTGAGAATGATCAGCCATGATCACATTGAATGGCGGTGCTGGCTCGAAGGGCCGAATGGCCTCCTCCTGCACCTATTGGTTATTGTCTATTGTATTGGGCACAAAATGCTGGAGTAACTCAGCGGGACAGGCAGCATCTCTGGGGAGAAGGAATGGGCAAATTTCACTTGGACAGCTCACAACCCAAGCGTATGAATATTGATTTCTCTAACTTCAACTCCATCCCTCCCCATCTTAGTTCTCCGACTAGTTTCAATGTTCTCCTGATTAGATTTTACTGTTTGTATGCCTCATTGTCACCTGCCCCTCAGCTAACAATGAGCCATTCTACATTTTCATTGAGCACCGTCCCCTTTGATCTGTGTTTTCACACATTGTCCATCCACACTAGTCTCCCTCTCCCCTGACTCTCAGTCTGAAGAAGGGTCTCGACCAGAACCGCCTCTATGCAGTCCTCCTCTCCACAGATGCTGTCCTGCCCCGCTGAGATACTCCAGCAATTTGTTGTGTCCGTCGTCGGTGTAAGCCAGCACCTGCGGTTCCTCCCTGCACACAGAGGCGTTCATTGAGCGATGTGCCAGTCCATCTCTCACACTGAGCCGCGACTGGCCGAGCCCCCCACGTGTTTGCCCAGATAAAGGGGGCGGCTCGGGCACTGGTGGGGAGGTGGGCACGATGGAGAAAGTGGGCAAGGTGGAGAAAGTGGGCAAGGTGGAGAAAGTGGGCAAGGTGGAGCAAGTGGGCAAGGTGGAGAAAGTGGGCAAGGTGGAGCAAGTGGGCAAGGTGGAGCAAGTGGGCAAGGTGGAGCAAGTGGGCAAGGTGGAGCAAGTGGGCAAGGTGGAGCAAGTGGGCAAGGTGGAGAAAGTGGGCAAGGTGGAGCAAGTGGGCAAGGTGGAGAAAGTGGGCAAGGTGGAGAAAGTGGGCAAGGTGGAGCGGGCGCCCGGTGCTGGGCGGCTGAAGATGTTGTGGGCTCGTTGGAAGGCAAGTATCTCTCTATCTTCTCCTCTCTCTGGTTGGATGGCTGGGGGTGTGGGAGTGGGGGTGTGGGAGTGGGGGTGTGGGTGTGGGAGTGGGAGTGGGGGTGTGGGAGTGGGAGTGGGGGTGTGGGAGTGGGAGTGGGGGTGTGGGGTTGGGTGTTGGGGGTGGGAGTGGGAGTTCCTCTTTGTCCTCTCGCCTCTTCATTCCCATCGCTACATTCTTTTGAGATAATCTCCAATTGAGCTTTAAATTTTTTTTAAACTCCGCGCTAGAGTTCTGGTCATGAGGGGCCTGTCTTAACTGTGATGCGTGTGCTTTTTGAAAAATTGTGGGTTACAAAGAAAGGCAAAGGTTTCATTTTCTTTCACTGCCTTTTCCTCAATTGGTATCAGGTGCTCAATGAAATATTTTGAGTTGGCGCTGTTCAACATTCGTGGGAGGTGGCAGAGAAGGGAAGATTTTAACCCAGCAACATTACTTGTTGTATGATTACTGTATCTTTCTCTACTCACTCTATGTATCTGAAAAATAGTTAGTTACTAGACCAAGTGGGCCCGTTGGGCCCATTCCCCGCTCCCCCATTCTCTCGTGCCCCATCCCCACTCTTACAATCCCCACACTCTCCCCTTTGGCCCGTCCTCTTAGGGTTTCCATTGTATCCGGGAGGGGGTGTGGGAGTGAAGGAAAAGAAAGTAAACCTCTTCCAATTGAAACTTTCAGCTGCAAATTCACCAGGGATATCTTGAGTATAAACTTATAATGTGCAGGAAGGAAGTCCGGAGAAGGGTCTCGACTTGAAACGCCACCCATTCCTTCTCTCCAGAGATGCTGCCTGTCCCGCTGAGTTACTCCAACACTTTGTGTCTATCGCAGGAGATAGACACAACAGGGGGTGCAAAGAGAAACGTACTCCGGTTTAAACCTGCATCTGCAGTTCCTTCCTACTACGCAAGGGACTGCAGATGCTGGTTTAAGGTGAAGCTAGACGCAAAGGAAGCTGGAGTAACTCAGTGGGCCAGACAGCATCTCTGGAGAATAGAAATAGGTGATGTTTTAGGTCCAGAACCTTCTTCAGACTGAGAGTCAGCGGAAATGGAAGCCAGACATATGGATGGTGTTACAGAGAGAGAGATCTCGAACAAATTAATGAAAGATACGCAAAAAAAGTAATGATGATAAAGGAGATGGGTTATTGTTTGCTAGGTTTATAATGTTCAGCTTAGAGATACAGAATGGAAATGGGTCCTTTGTCCCACTCTGATCACCTGTTCACACCGATTCTATGTTATCCCACTTCCCCATCCACTCCCTGCACACTGGGGGCAATTTGCAGAGGACCAATTAACCTACAAACCTGCATGTCTTTGGGATGTGGGAAGAAACCGGAGCACCCGGAGGAAACGCACGTGGTCACGGGGAGAATGTGTAAGCTCTATTAAATGTGCAGGTTTAATTAGTATCAGACAAAAGTGATGTAGGGTCTGAGGAAGGGTCTTGACCTGAAATGTTGTCAGCCCACCCCCTCCACAGATGCTGCCTGTCCTGCTGAATTTTGCCAGAACTTGCTGAGGTTTTGTACATCCTATTTGTGCATTCAGCCCCAGAGTTGAAGCAATTGCATATTCTTGTGAGGTTTTCTTGTAATGTGTCTGCTTGGTGCACATGTATTTAACCTCCAGGTTTTGAAGTATTATTGAATTACAATACGCACAAATGGTGGTGGGTGTATGGAACGAGCTGCTGGAGGAGGTAGTTGAGGCAGGTGCTATTACAAAGTTTAAGAAGCATTTAGATAGGTACATGGATAGAAACACAGAAAATAGGCACTGGAGTAGGCCATTCAGCCCTTTGGGCCAGCATTGCCATTCAATATGATTATGGCTGACCATCCAACATCAGTACCCCATTCCTGCTTTCTCCCCATATCCCTTGATTCTGTTACCTCTAAGAGCTATATCTAACGCTCTCTTGAATGCATCAAGGACTGGTTTAGAGGGATATGGGCTGACCACAGACAGGTGGGACCAGGGCCGTTTTTACAGCATTATGGGCCCCCGGGCAAAGCAGTGTACTGGGGCCCCTACCGTTACTCTCCCCCACCCCCCTTTCCCTACCAGCCCCCCCCTGTCGTGCCGGCGAAAAGCACTTAGCGATGGACTTGGGGTGCTACATTGTTGCGAAAAGCACTTACAGATTGCTGTGAGAAGCACTTGGGGACCGAAAATGTTGCGAAAAAAGCACTTATTGAACCTACATTTTTAAAGTAGTATTTATTTATTGCAAGTCACTTAACATACACAGATCAGCATGGGGCCTCTATGCTCGTGGGGCCCCGGGCAAGTGCCCATCAGGCCCATGCGTTAAGACGGCCCTGGGTGGGGCTAGTGTAGATGGGGCATGTGGGTTGGTGTGGGCAAGTTAGGCCCAAGCGTCTGTCTCATGTTCATAAAGTGATCGGAGAAGAATTAGGCCGTTCAGCCCATCAAGTCTATTGACCCGGGCGGCACGGTAGCGCAGCGGTAGAGTTGCTGCTTTACAGCGAATGCAGCGCCGGAGACACAGGTTCGATCCTGACTACGGGTGCTGCACTGTAAGGAGTTTGTACGTTCTCCCCGTGACCTGCGTGGGTTTTCTCCGAGATCTTCGGTTTCCTCCCACACTCCAAAGACGTACAGGTATGTAGGTTAATTGGCTGGGTAAATGTAAAAAATTGTCCCTAGTGGGTGTAGGATAGTGTTAATGTGCGGGGATCACTGGGCGGCACGGACTTGGAGGGCCGAAAAGGCCTGTTTCCGGCTGTAGATATATGATGATGATGATGATGACCCATTCAATCATGGCTGATCTATCTTTCCCGCCCAACCTCATTCTCCTGCCATCTCTCTGTATCCCTTGATACCTGCTGTAAGATTCTATGACTCCAATGGCTCAGTCATCAGTGCCGGTAATGGAATGTAAAGTATCTGTTGATGTTGACCACCATTTTAAACCTTATGTAATCCTTATTTTGTCTGAAAGCTCCAGTTTCAAAAGTTATAAGGTATACATTTTTTGCAATGGCATTCATGATGGCCATAGAGCGTACAGCAGAGAAAGCGGCCTTTTGGCCCACCCTGCCCATGCTGACCAAGGTGGCATACTGGGCTTGTCCCATTTGACTTTTGGCACTCTAAGCTCTCTCAGAGACTTGGGTATAACAGCTCTTAGGGATAACAGAATCAAGGGATATGGGGAGAAACCAGGAACGGGGTACTGATGTTGGATGGTCAGCCATAATCATATTGAATGGCAATGCTGGCTCAAAGGGCCGAATGGCCTACTCCAGCGCCTATTTTCTGTGTTTCTATCCATATACCTATCTAAATGCTAAATGCCACAGTCAGCCCATATCCCTCTATAAAATTATTAAGGGGTTGGACACGTTAGAGGCAGGAAACATGTTCCCAATGTTGGGGGAGTCCAGAACCAGGGGCCACAGTTTAAGAATAAGGGGTAGGCCATTTAGAACGGAGATGAGGAAAAACTTTTTCAGTCAGAGAGTTGTAAATCTGTGGAATTCACTGCCTCAGAACGCAGTGGAGGCCAAGTCTCTGAATGCATTCAAGAGAGAACTAGATAGAGCTCTTAAGGATAGTGGAGACAGGGGGTATGGGGAGAAGGCAGGAACGGGGTACTGATTGAGAATGTTCAGCCATGATCACATTGAATGGTGGTGCTGGCTCGAAGGGCCGAATGGCCTACTCCTGCACCTGTTGTCTTTTGTCTATTCCTATCCATGTTGTGATGTGAAGTATTAAAGATTCAGCTCGACCAACTCAATGGACTTTTTTCTTTGGAGCGTGGGAGGCTGAGGGGTGACCTTATTGAGGTGTACAAGATCATGAGGGGCACGGATAAAGTGAACATTCAGTCTTTTTCCCAGGGTAGAGGATTCTAAAATTAGAGGGCATTGGCTTACGACGATAAGGGGAGAGATTTAAGAGGGACCTTGGGGGCAACCTTTTCAGTCAGAGGGTAGTCCGTATCTGGAACGAGCTGCCAGAGGAAGCCGTGGAAGTGGAATGAATGACAACTTTTAAAATGCCTCTGGAGTGGGACATGGGCTAAATATGTGTCTAAAGTTGCCATTACTAACACATTTTACAATTCATTTTAATAGATATTTACATTGGGGTGTCAGGGTTTTTCGGTAGTGCAGGATTTGTGCAGCATTAGTAGGCTTGTACAGGAAAACTATGCTGATGGAGGGGATTAATACTGATTTTTGACAAGGCAGCATTCCCAAAGGAATGAAAGTGAAATGGGTGAGGGTTGAAAGTGGATTGGCAGGGAGGAATGTTCATATCGTCAGCATTCCCCTTAATCTCCAGCCGAACTTCTGGTAAACTTCCTCTTCATTACAGTGCTCAGTTCTACCTCCTGTAATACAGATTGCTGTGGTCAGCTTTGTGTCTGCCTGCCTTGTTAAAGTTCTCACTGTCAAGCTAAGGTTACCGATGTAAGAACTCTTGCAGCTGCTTCTCTGAGAAGCTGTTCTTGTCAATCTGGGTGAGCAGCAGCCTGGCATTTCAGTGAAAGTCCGGGTAAAGTCTAGCGTTTTATGTGAGTAATCCGATAAACAAGAGCACCATAAAAGTGGCTGTCATTAGTGTATCTATAAAGGAGCTGAACAGTGTACAGTCAAGTATAATCGATCATAGGTCTCCCTCTCCCCAGCTAGCATCGACCCCCACCCCCACCCGCACTCCCACCGAAAGGAAAGGAAAGGAAGCCCTTGTTACTTTGTGACTGAGGAATTGTTTGAGAAAATCTGCTGCATCGGCAGTCTTTCGGAGAAACAAGACCAGTTTTTGAAAGTGTCCAGTAAGGGATTTCATTCCCACCCTTTCACCTCTTAAAAGTCTGAACCAGTCACAAGACCAACTCTGTTTTAACTGGAGACTTTCCCAGAGGAATAACGATGACTAGTCCGATATTAAAGGCGCAGATTCATTCAGTTCTGAAATGATGACGTTCCTGATTAAGATACTGGCAGAAGCTCTCATTTGCTGAAAGACACTTTAAAACTGGGGTAAGACTCTGAAAATTCTTAACATTTTTGTTCACTGCAGCTGATACTTTCCAGCTGTTAATTTCTGCAATGTGTATGGGTATTCTTTCCCCCATGAATGTTGGAGTTTGGCTTTCAAGTTCCTGTTTAAACGTGCGCCCGTGGCTAGTTTTGAGTGGGTTGCAGGGGTATATTGAGAAATGGGAAATGTAACATTTTAAAAATAAATTGTTGCAGTCATCACAGGACTCGTTACTTGCAGATCTTGATCTGAATAGTAAGACATCAGTTCCTAAACCTGTCTTTTTACTGCTTGCCTCTTGGTGGTTGGACCGTAGATACTTCTACAAATTCATCGCAGCTTGGTTTGGGACTACAGGAGTAGTTGATGTAGCCCAGTCCATCGCCCAGACCCCAGACTCTCCACCATTGGCTCCAATTGCAACTCATGCTCCCATGGGAAAGCTGACAACATAATCAAAGACATGTCCCACCCCAGTCATTCCTTCTCCCTGCTCCCTGTACCTGTCCGGCAG